>NC_056058.1:61579686-62885520 GCF_016772045.2 Ovis aries | reverse complement strand
TGCTTAACAGTTGACAGCTTTGGTGGACCACAGACACCTTCTCCAGGAAATCAAGTTAGTATTCGGCAGATCCCAAGGCAGCGCTCTCTGGCCACATCAATGACAAAATGTACAGATAACATATCCAGGGCCATCTGTGAGGGCCAAGGGAATGGATATAAATTTCTATACCCACAATCTTCGCTTGTACCACTGAGACCCTTTCTATTGAAGTGTTGCTTATAAAGGCTTTTATGCTGGGCCAACTGATGCATGAGTTAATGACTGGAATAATTTTGTTGACTGGATTAATCTCCTTATCCTTCAATGTTTAATCTAGTTCTTTAGGCAGGGAGCTGGCTGTCTTTCAGGACATGATTTTTATTGTCTCTCATTTCACTACTTCCTCCTAAAGATTTCTCTGCTGATGGTGGCACCTGAAGGCTCAATTTTCTCTTAAAATTGAATAAAATTTAAAAATTTTACTTAACTCACTCAGATGAGGTGGATTCACAGGCTACTGGGAAGCAGTAGTGGGGTAAAGGAGAGGTGTTCAAAGGAGCTCCGTTGATAGTAGGCAGCCAGGGGTGATAATGATAGGAAGGCAATTGGGCCATCATAGCCAGTCCTTTTCTCATGGCCTGTTGCTCTGATCGCTGCACTGTTGCGGACTTGCTGATGCCTGTTCTACCCCACTGTTGAGTATAGGTGGTAGACAGGGCAGACATTTTTATTGCCTTTATTATTAGTTTGTTTTTGGAAGAGCTAAACTTTGGCTGCTTGTTGACTCTAGTGTGATAAGAAGCATGTTGATCCCTCCCTGGAAAACACTTTTTGACTCACAGGAACTCCGCTTACTACAACCATTACCTTTTATTTATGTTTGTCAGTTGCTGGGCAGCTAACTAGACTGTGGCATATGGATCCCCAAAGGCGAAAGAGAAAGACTCCAAATGCTGTTTGCTGCCTGAAAAGGAGTTCATATTTATGATTTCGTCTACCCCATATTGTGAGTTTAAATGTGGCAGTTTTCAAGCTGGGAAAACAATTTCCATTAACAGATCCTGGGAATGTACTCTTTAGTCGTTCACATAGGTTTGTGGGCCAACTCTTTCTCTTTTCACATGCTCACTCTCCACAAACAAAAACAGAAAAAACCCAGAAATCAAACAAAGAAACAAAAAACAAATGGACTTGAGGTTTGACAACACAAAAGGGCATCAATGGGCCCCAGGATTTTTTTAGTGCAGGGATGTACAGTAACTGCCCAGGATTTGTGACCCTTCCTTCTCCTTGCCCTCTCCATTTTAAGGGAATATAGGTAGAAAGACTCAAAGTGGAAGGGGGTGTTGGTACAGTGACAAAGGAAACTGGGCATAGGAGGGGAAGATGCAAGGAACAAGTGAGAGAGAGGATAAAGATTAGGGTTGCTACTGCTGCTAAGTCACTTCAGTTGTGTCCGACTCTGTGCGACCCCATAGACGGCAGCCCACCAGGCTCCTCCGTCCCTGGGATTCTCCAGGCAAGAACACTGGAGTGGGTTACAATTTCCTTCTCCAATACAGGAAAGTGAAAAGTGAAAAGTGGAGTCGCTCAGTCATGCCTGACCTTCAGCGACCTCATGGATTGCAGCCTTCCAGGCTCCTCCGTCCATGGGATTTTCCAGGCAAGAGTACTGGAGTGGGGTACCATTGCCTTCCTTAACTCTCAGTTTTGCTGTGAGCTGGGCCTTCCCAAATAGACTGTTGGATCCCTGGAACACAGACAATGGTTCTTGTATTTTTAGGCCTCTCCCCACCACCACATTTAGTACAAGCTGCTCCATGCAGTGGAAGAGCTTGAGAAACACTTAATTTCCGCCCAAATGAATGAATGGACAAAATTAAATGCATTGTCTTCTTACGTGTTTCTAACTCAGTTCTCTGGCAAACTCACCTATCTGGAACATAGAGAAGGACTAGGTAGTGTGCAGAGAACATGTACAAGGTCATGCGGTGATCACTGTAGTTGTTTTATTGAGGGCTGATTACGGGCCAGACGTTGCATTAAGTGCTTTACATGCACTGTTGCATTTAATCCTATTTGGCTGTCATATTATTGCTGTTTCCATCCCACAGACAAATACATAACTTGCCTATGGTTCTAACCCAGCTCTGTGTGACTCAAGTCCATCTATATAACGTGTGCTTCCCAGCTTTCCAAAGATCCTTCTAGTGCTCATTTAGGCCTTTTGGCCGCACACTTGTTGAGTCAGTTTAAAAACTTTTACTTTGCCTATGGCTCTAACACCCAAGGGTCTGTAGTCTCCAAGTCTACAGCAGAGCAAAGGCAGCAGATGAGAAAAACCACCTTGTAAGCCATTTCAGAAGATACTAGTTTACAACTGGACTCTTTTTTTCCTTATCTTCCTTCTTTCATCCCTTCCAACAAGAATGATGGTCCTAGAATGATGATCACCTGCAGCTAACTGGTTCTGATAAACTGTCCTATAATATGTGTTTTCTAGAAGATCCACTATATTGTAAATCAGTGCCATTGGTAATTGATAGTGATACTATCCTTAGAAACAGGTTATACCCAACATGTTCAAATAGAATTTAAAGAGGTATACATTTGATTGGCAAATAGTCCCTCCTAAAAATATTACATTAAGATGAAAGCTAAGAACTTAATAAGAACCCAGAATCACGCAGAATCCAGGATCCTGTATAGCAGAGGCCATGCTCCTGACTAGCAGTAGTTTCCAGACATCTAGATTTCTTGGATGAGGGAAAAAAATAAGTGCAGGTGGGAGAACTAACACAGGTGTATATTAAGTGTTGCTGCTAAGTCAGGTCAGTCGTGTCCGACTCTGTGAAACCCCATAGGTGACAGTCTACCAGGCTCCCCCATCCCTGGGATTCTCTAGGCAGGAACACTGGAGTGGGTTGCCATTTCCTTCTCCAATGCATGATAGTGAAAAGTGAAAGGGAAGTCGCTCAGTCGTGTCTGACTCTGCGCGACCTCATGGACTGCAGCCTACCAGGCTCCTCTGTCCATGGGATTTTCCAGGCAAGAGTACTGGAGTGTGTCGCCAGTGCCTTCTCCGATATTAAGTGTTAATTTTGCTAAATAAAAATGTTTAAAGAAACCTCAAACATCACCTCCCTTTAGTTGAATTAAGGACATTTGAAGAATCAAAGAAACAACAGAAAGGATGACGTTTCAGAATGAATTTAACACACTATCTTTATTCCCTCTATAATTTGAATAAAAAACAGAACTGCAAGGATCTTGCATGCTTAGTCATTCAGTCGTGTTTGACTCTTTGCGACCCTTTGGACTATACCCACCAGGCTTCTCTGTCCGTGGGGTTTCCCAGGCAAGAATACAGGAATGGGATACTGGAATACTGGATGTATCTTAGCAAGGCATTTATAAAGGCCTCAAATACTGATGGTTATTACATCTACTTGTTTGATTAAACCCGTCTCTAGTTGAACTATTCTTATGCCAAATCCTGTGCTTGGAATATAGAAAAACAAACCTAAAGCAAACAAACAAAAGCAGAATCAGGGATGGTCCTAATTCGGCAGAGTTAAGAGTCATCTGAAAATTCCCAGATTTAGACAAATGTTCAGCAAAAAGGTGATGATTGTTCTGGGTCATTAGAGGATGCAGCTAGGCTTGTAATCACTGACATGGTGATTGATGTGTGTGCCATTTACTCCCCAAAAGGGCCAGTGAGCAGAAGACACCCTCAACTTCCTGAGCCCTGACCTTCAGCCACAGGAGCTGATGGACCCAGGGGAGCCTTTGTATCAGTGAATTATCTTGGGAGGGAGAAGTCAGAATTCTGGAAATACATTCTCTTGGATGACCTTGTACTCAACTTTGCATTCAACTTTGCCATGGTGAGGAAGTATATTATCATATACTTGCAGGAAAATTAAAGCTCGGAAAAAGGAAAAGCAGCTAAGGGAGATATTTCAGATGATTTTAATTGGGCCTCAACTTATGAAAGGCTAAGGAATGTATTTGGGGCTTTGATTCTAAAGCAGTTGTCCACACTTCCACTCTTTCCTTCAAAACCTTGAATTCAAGCATCTGAGCAGTGCTGGATAAAACAACTGTTAGAGTTGACGCCCAGCCTGCAACGATATGCTTGGCTTCTCCTCCTCCAAAGGAAGCTTTGGTTTTTATCAGACTAGGCTGCTAGGCATCCTGCTCTCCTTCAGTGTGTTTCTTCCTGTTTCTCTGTACTTGCATCTTCCTGTCCTCCTGAGTTCTTTCCTAATACCTGGTTGTCCTAAAATGCTCCCCATGTTTTCCCTGAACTGTTGATTTTTCCTTTAAATTACCCTGCTGTGATTTCTCTGGTAGTCCAATGACTGAGACTTCCCTTTCCAATATAGAGGGTGTAGGTTTGATCCCTGGTTAGGGAGCTAAGATCTCACCTCGTAGCCAAAAAAACCAGAACGTTAAATTCCCGGGCAACTGGCAACCAGTTGACTGCACTGCCCACCACAGTTGCCATGTGCATTGGCCTTGGCCTTTAGCTCGGTTATAAAGCCTTTGGAGTAAAGAGTCGATGTCTTCAGATCAGCTTCCCAAATACTTTATGAGGGCCCATTAAGTGTCAAGTACTATGCTAGGTACTTACTAGGGATACAGAATACCTTGATAGGAATAAAGTTGTAAACCTTATCTTTCAAGGAACGTACAGTCTAGTGTGGGAGGGAGAGAAGTTTCTCAATAGTTCATGGAAGACTATATATGATTTTAGGATAAAGGGTTATGAAAGTACCAAAAATAGAGAGAGGGGTTAATTCTGATAGTGAGTGGAAGTTAGGAAACCTTCAGGGACTGCTTTGTGCAAAGGGAAATCAGAAGCCTCAATATGGGAATTACAGGGCCTGGGGAGTGTGGTCATGATGAGAACAAGATGAGGTTACAACAGCTGAGTCCCAACTGTTAACATCCTTGAATACTAACAAGTCAACATTGTACCTGTGGGTCAGGGAGATACAGAGGGTGTTTAAGCAGGGAGAAGCCTCAGACTAGCAGCCCTTCCTTACTTAGCACTCGGTCCTAAGTAAATAGGGATCAACTAATTAGCTGATACAATGACTTCTATAAGAGAAACAGACAACATCAAAAGTAACCCTGGATCCAGAGATGACAGAGATAATGGGTCACTGCAAAGTAAACAGGGGTCACTGCAAAGTAAACAGGGCTCACTTGAAAATTTGGGATTGATCGTTAGTGGAAGAGGAATTAAATTTAATCTCTGAGATGCTGGAGGGCAGTATTAGATCAGGGAGATGAAGCCACAGCGACACAGATTACTGCTCAGTAGGGTGCCAAACTTTGAAATTGTTGGAGCTCTCCGGGAATTGCTATTTGAAAAGTGTCAATTTGGTAAAACATTGTTGGTGGGACAACTGGTTGTCAGAGAAAACATGGAGGGAATTCATGAGCTAAAGTTGGGATTCAATCAGTGGATCCCAGAGGGCTGGTCCAATGAGCCAGGCCAATTGGTGATGAAGCTTTTAGTCATCAATGGGAAAATGAGAAAAGAGCAGGGTTGTATAGTGAGTTTTTAGGGAGTCGAGCTTTTCCATTGAAAGGACAATCCTTCATGTTCAATTGATGATTTCTTTCCTTCTTTTTTGGTATTAACACACTTCTCTTACTAAATGACACTGAATAGGGATGATAATTTTTTCTTTTGTTTCTTTCATAGCTTTCCTTGGCAAGATATCCCATTGTCAAGTATACCATGCCACCCCCATTTCCTTTTTGGACATTGATGATCCTTGACCTCTCTAGTCTGGGAACCACTGGGCTTCTAGGGGAAGACTTCCAGGGGCTCTGCATCTGCCTTCAGGAAGGGGGAGTGCAGTTACTGATGAGTGAGGTTTGAAGACATTGAGGGAGAGCCACGAAGGGTGGGAATTTCCATGCCCTGAATTAAATGTCAGTATGATGCTGGGAGGGATTGGGGGCAGGAGGAGAAGGGGACGACAGAGGATGAGATGGCTGGATGGCATCACTGACTCAATGGACGTGAGTCTGAGTGAACTCCGGGAGTTGGTGATGGACAGGGAGGCCTGGCGTGCTGCGATTCATGGGGTCGCAGAGTCGGACACGACTGAGCGACTGAACTGAACTGAACTGATACAAGTAAGTGAGGCTTCTGAGGTGGCTCAGTGGTAAAGAATCTGCCTGGCAATGCAGGAGATGCAAGAGATGCAGGTTCAATCCCTGGGCTGGGAAGATCCCCTGGAGGAGGAAATGGCAACCTACTCCAGTATTCTTGCCTGGAAAATGCCATGGACAGAGGACCCTGGTGGGCTATAGTCCATAGGGTAGCAAAGACTTGGACATGACTGAGCACAGACACATATACAAGTGAGCATGGTCCTTCTAATTCTTCCTCCCATGAGGTTTGAGGCTTCTGAGACCCAGGGTGCTCTGTCTGTGCAGAAGGCCTGGCCTCCTCCTTTTTTTTTTCTACTTCTCCCTGCACTGGCCATGGCCTGTGGAGAAGAAGGTGGAAACCACTTTTGCTGAGGGTTTTGAGGAGCAACCTTCTCTGGTTGTCTGTGTCCCTTTGTTGAGATCCAACCAGGCTCATTTGGCTGGGAGTGAGAGACGGAACTTTGGCCAAGAACTCAAGCTTGTTTGACCCACTATGCCTTCTGGAGATGGGTGGTTGATTCTAGGACAGGACTAGATATTTGGAGACCTGAATCCTGCACACCACTCTCTTAACTGGACAGTGGTCTCTGAGATGCCTTCTGTCCATAGTCCAGTCTGTAACACCATCAGTATGGGCCATGTAAGGGAAACACAATCTCTGGGCAAAAAGCTAAGGGTTCATAGGAATATACTGATCCAGTAGCTTGGGGTGGTAAACAAAGTGGGAGAGGTGAACCGATGGCCAAGCAGAAAGAGAATGAGTGGGTTATATCAGGAGCCTCCTCGAGAATGCAGATATCCTCAGGTCTCCTTCAGAAAAACAGGTAGGCTCAAAGTTGCCTTCATGTTGGCCATTCCAGGTGGTTTTTTGCCTGGTTGAGTATACCCAGGGGACAGATAGTTCTGTGACCTTACAAGAAGGACTGTTGGCCAGGCAGTTGAGTCAGTCAGAACACAGAGGTTTTGTCTTTGGTTTCTGACTCTACAAAACAACACAAAGGACTAGGTTTAAAAAAAAGAAACTGAAAAAAAGAAAGCAAAAACACATTGTGCACTCTCTTTTCTCTCCACTCTGGGTTGGAGGAGAGTCTGAAGCTCTGATTTGAGTCCCTCACGCACTCTCTGATCAAGTTATATGACATGTCCTGTAACTATCCCTAGAGTGATCAACTGGTTCACGGTGGCCTGGGGGTTTCCTGGCTTTAGCACTAGAAATTGCACATCCAGGGAACCTACTCAGTGCTGGGCAAACCCGGACAGCTGGTCACTCTAATTGTATCTCAGTTTTCTGCTTGTAACATGGGAATAATTCTCCTGCCCCAGCTGCCTGTAGTGTGAGAATCAAATGAGGCGACAGAGGTGAAGGTGCTTTGAGATTAAATCTGGGCAAATTCAAGTGACTGGATTGGACGTGCCACAAAAGCTGTACTCTGGTGTGTTGGTACATGCTCTGCGTGGCACACTTGGCCACTGTGGAACCTATTCATCTTTCAAGCCTCTAATGTATGTTATTCTCTGCAATGCTTCCCATGATGACCCAGACAGAATGGATCTAGCCTTCCTTTCTTTCCTGCTGAACTTGATGCCCCAACATAGCAGACTCAGGACTTCATTATCCGTCATCTACTCCTCCAGCCAGACTGAGATCTCTTTAATGGTAGGGACACCATAGCTCACACAGTGGCTGCTTGAGAAATGTTTGCTGAATGAAGGAATGCTTTTTAGTTTCTAAGATATATGTTGTACCACCTGTAACTTGAACCCTCAGAAACATGTGTGAGACATGTTTCTGGCCCTGTAACTTTCTTTAGAGTCCTATGGCTAAGATGATCTGATGAAGTCCAGAGATCCAGATGGGGACCTGAGGTCTGGCCCCTCCAGCAAGGGGTTCTACAGACAGAAGGCATTTTGAAGGCATGTTTGACCCCCAGGCCACCCCATATTGTGAGAAGCAGGTGTCACCAGTTCGTTGGCAGCTCATAGTAAACCACATCTGGTGCTATAAGGCAGGCCCATTTGCTAGCAGCAGCAGGCAGGTGGCTCTGTGTCAGCCACCTCAGAGATGCTTCACAAAAGATAATGGAGGGAATGAATAAAAGTCTTCCCACAAATAATAGAGGGCGTGGAAACACCGTTCAGGATGAGAGCCGGCCTACTGGCCTCATCTTGGCCACCTCTGGTTCAATGAAAGGAAGAAAAGCTGGGCTCATTCCAAGGACAGACGTCAATGTGAAAAGAAGGCTGAGCAGACCATCAGGACTGTTATTTTCTTGTGGACTTTAAACGGCACAGGGTCAGAATGCGGAGAATGGTTTCCTCCAGTTATAGGGAATGGCTCCCAGGGACAAGAGGCAGCTCTGGTCTCCCATGTCCCCCCACTGGGCCTGAACCTGTCTCCAGCTCTCTCTCCTCTTCCTCCCCCTCTTCACTGCTACCTCCAGCCCCTCATCTCTTCCTTCAGCACTTCCACTCCTATCTGTCTTGCAGAATGGGATTCCATGAGAGATTTTCTATGAGAAAACGATTCCCCTGAGGAAAAACAGTGGAACACAAGATGGAAAACGAATGCATGAATCAGCATCCTCTTCACTCTGGTACTCTACACTTGGTGTATCTTTTACCTGAAATACGTCCTCCCCATCACTGTTCTAAGGCCTCCTTCGGGGACTGCCGCTTCCCGCTGGAGGTCTTGCTAGAACTAACCCCTGCCTGCATGCTTTTCCCTTGGTGCCTTATCTGTTGATTGTTCAGGCAGCTGATCTCTCTGTCCATCTATCTGTCTATCTTTATGGTACTTCCTTTCTTCTTGGCATTAGTGTTAGTTGTTACTGTATGCCCTCTTTCCTTCTCCCTTAGCTGTGACGAACACTCAAATTTTCAATAGTTCACAGAAGAATCACAATTTCTTTTGGAAAAATGAGACGTTCTGGCAATGTTCCCATATGGCATTGCTAGAGCAGAACTGAGTGGAGCCTGTCCCCTCTACACAGGCATATACTCTCTTGTTCACTAAGGCCCCACCAATTCCCTAGAGACTGTCACTTCCCCATTGACAGCATAGTGGAGTGGATAGGGCATAGGCTCTGAAGCTGCCCTCTTTGGGTTCAATTTCTGACTCTGACATCTACTAGCTGGGTGACCTTTGATAATTGACCTAAGCTCTTGGTGCCATTGACTGATTATCTGTAAGCAACGGCACCCCACTCCAGTACTCTTGCCTGGAAAATCCCATGGATGGAGGAGCCTGGTAGGCTGCAGTTGCGAAGTCAGACACGACTGAGTGACTTCACTTTCACTTTTCGCTTTCATGCACTGGAGGAGAAAATGGCAACCCACTCCAGTGTTCTTGCCTGGAGAATCCCAGGGACGGGGGAGCCTGGTGGGCTGCCGTCTATGGGGTCTCACAGAGTTGGACATGACTGAAGTGACTTAGCAGCAGCAGCAAGAGATTCTTAATAGGACCTGTGTCACTGGGTTTCTGTGAGGAGTACATGAATTAGGGAAGGCGTGTGAGGACTTAGAGAGTCTTGCCATGTATATTAATACCTCAATAAATATTGAATTGCTATTTACCCTGGTATTTGCACTGTGGTTTTGTTTCTTAGAGTAGGGGAAGTATTGCCTATACTTAGGCCTCTGTTGAAAAGGAGGAAACTGCATACATATTACCCCTAGTCCATTTCATTCATTTTCTTTTCCAGGCCTCTGGGGGCATGCAAAGTTGCAGTCCCTGCATTAGATCTTGGGACCTAATCTTGGAGGTGCCACTGTCGTGATGTATTCATCTTTGCTTTCCTTAAAAGTATGTACTTAGTGCTTTGAGAATACTATACGTGGGGTGTTGGTAGAGTTCAGTTACATGATTATGGTCATATACTTTCATGCTGCATCTAGGAAGATCACTGGTAACAGTGAAAGGCACTGTTAAGTCCCTTTAAAGAGCTGGTTCATTTAATTTGTGTTGTATGGTCTATGCAGTGAGACTAGTATTTCTTGGTTCTCTGAAGTAGACAGAGCAAACACATCAACTAATTTGATAACCTGCCCATGAAGTTACAATATACATGGAAGCTGGCTGGACAGGAATCAGTCTATATGACATGCAATCAATAGGAGTTTCCTACAAGCTACATTTTCCTTTAGGTTCTGTGGGACAGTTGGCCCTTGCCTCACTGAATTATATTTTGAGTTATAGGTGGAGAGAAATAAAAAGCAGTAAGAGGAAAGAGACTGGAGTGGGGAAAAGTAGTGTTTATGGGACACAGGGAAACTGGCTTGACTAGTGGTATGAATTTTTTTTTAAACATTCTTCCAGAGAAATAAATTTCATTCCCATGGGAATAGAGACTATGATTAAGAGGTCATTATGCTCTTTTTCTGCTAGTTGTCTGTGCTGAGGAGGGATGAATAATATATGTAAATTTCCCCGCCTGACTTTCTTTTGTTTGAAAACTGCTGGCTTACCACCCCCATCCAGTTGGGAGGATGTGGTTTCTTTGGTTAAAGATTCACCTGGGTCTTTGTCCCTTATCCTCCCCTAGGGAGAGACTGATTAGATATGATGATCCAACCAGGTTCAGAGCCCACAGGACCATTCATAAGACATTCCTGAAACAGATGACCCGGAATTTCTGTGCAGGGGCTCAACTCAGGACCACTCCCTACCCCTTCCTTTCTACCTCCAGACAAATAGATGGAAGCAATGTGGCTTTCAGCTAAATGTTTGTGATACCCAGTGTAAAGGGAATAAAACTATATATCTAAACAGTTGTGTTACCTGGTATCCTGTAGTTTCTGCCCCTTTGCAATAAAAGGAAGCCAAGAAGGGTCTGGCTCAGAGAAGGTAAACACCACTTATTTGGGTCGATCCCCAAACTTACAGAATAGATGCTGCACCCCTGGAAGTAGCACATTGATGGAGCCATGGGGGAGCAAAGGAGATTGATATCCAAGGACTCCGGAGGTACCTTGAGCTCTTCGTAAGTGATTGCCTTTGTCCTTAAGACAATCCTGCAGGGTTTCAGGATCCCCATTGGGAAGATGAGAAAACTAAGCCTCTGAGAGATTAAGTAATAACAGTTCTTAGTCACTAAATGTGTGCCAGGCACCGTGCTAAGCACTTCATAGCATCTCATTTAATAATTTAACAACCACTGAAGTTTACAGTAGTGCTACCTTCAGTTGTTATATTTGGGAAGATTGAGACTTTGGGAGTGGAAGTAACATGTCTGAATGATTTTTGCCATTAACTGGCAGCCCTGGGATTTATACTGAGTCCTAACTCCAGGGCCCTGACAATCAGTCAGTGGTCCACACTGCTGCTTGCTACTTCCCTAAAGTGACAGGATTGTAGATGTGAGAGGCAGAGTTTGAACAGGGTCTGATCTACACAAAATACATTGCCTCTTATATCCACAATCCCCAAGAGATAGAGCTGGGGCAGGTATGCAGTCCTTCCCCATCCTGGTCTGCCTTTGTGTAACAGCAGCTGTCTTCTTGGGAAAAGCAAAAGACTGGGCAAATCTGAAATAAAGTTGCTGAGGGGAGAGAGGTGGAGGGAAGAGGATAGATTGAGAGAGAGAGAAAGAGAGAGAGAAAAGAATTGCTATTTTTGACAGCATCAGCCTCTTAAATGAAAGCACCATGCAATTTGTGTATCAGCGGGAGAACGCAGTGCTTGGGCAGGCAAATCACAGCCTGCTCTGGCTGCTGTTCTCACCGCGGTCAAGGCCATTCGTTTCCCGTGTGGTTCCTCTCCCCAGATCTTCCTTGTCACCTTGCTGTCTCCACTCTCCTCCCCTCTCTCCTTAATGTGTCGCTCTGCGGGTTACCAGCTCCTCCACCAGGCATGATAAAAACAGCCCTAACAGGAATAAGTGTGCGTTTGCCTTTGTGATGCCGCCAGGATCCTCCAACATAAATCCGCACCACGCAGCTCCCGCCTAGCTGTGCAGGAGTGCTAGCTCCTGCCTCGTGAAGGAGTGCTTTGGCTGTGGAGGCCATCCGGTGTCTCGTTTCCCATGGTGTTCTCAGGATGCCACCTTACAACGTGGCAGAGGCAGGGAAGTGCACCTCTGTTAGCACGGAGTGGGGAATGTAGGGGGGGAAAAAGGCTTTTGTAATTAGGGTTTGTACTTAAGCTCTGTCCCATGAGTCACTCCGAGAACCTGGGCAAAGCTTCACTACTCTGAGTCTTAGCTTCCTAACCTGCGAAGGAAAATGATAACTTCTAAATCCTCCTATATGAGGGGAGGATGAATGCTGGGACATTGCTAGGGTACGGAAGGAACCCACCCTGCCTGGCATATAGTAGTTATGAAATGAATACAAGTCTTCTCTTCTTTCCTTTTACAGACAGTGCAAAGCGGTCTGCTTTTCATCACTGAAAGAAGTGAAAAGCACTGTGGAGTTTCAGGAAGCATATAACTCTTTCAGTGATGTTTCTGTTTCAGTCCATCATGGGCAAGCAGGGAAACTTAACAAGCAATGGATGTGCCCCTTTCCACTGTTAGACAGAGGACAGTGATGTCAGCCCGTGGTGTGACCTTGACCCTTGCACTGTGTGCCCACCTAAAGGCAAAGGGTGCAGGAGGAAGGTAGGATTCCCTAGGGAATTCCAACAGCTCAGACAGCCAGCCACCAACCTTTTTGGAACCTCACTTTCCTTATTTGTATATTGGTTGTAAAAGTGTTGGTTGCTCAGTTGTGTCTGACTCTTTGTGACCCCATGTACTATAGCCCACCAGGCTCCTCTGTCCATGGGATTTCCCGGACAAGAATACTACAGTGGGTAGCCATTCCTTTCACCAGGGGATCTTACTGACCCAAGAATCGAACCCGGGTTTTCTGCATTGTCAGGCGGATTGTTTTCCATCTAAGCACTAAAGTGTGTGTGTGTGTGTGTGTGTGTGTGTGCTGGGGAAGGATAAATGATCTTTTCCTCCAAATAATAATCTTTTCCTGACAGTTTCCCTCTTTATATCCACTCTGGCCTCATGGTTGAGAAGATCCCAACCTGGGATGTCATGTTGCCTGGGCTGAAAACCCAGCTTTCCAATTGCCACACCAGGTCATCCTGTGCAAGCTCCATAACCTCTCTGTGCCTCAGTTTCCCAAATTATACAATTGGAATGAAAACAATATTACCTTCCCAGGGTTGTTGTTAGGATTATATAAGCCAGTGAGCATCTCATACTTCAGAGAAGTGCCTAGGATGAGTCAGTGCTTGATAAATGTTAACAGCAGGTCTTAGCACCACCACTAAAAGGCTAAATTAACCGCCCCCCACCTGCCGGCTTTGGCTTGTGTACTGGGCTAGGGCACCAGTTTCTTAGAAGGTTTCTCTGCATTTTCTCTAATCCATCCCATGTGTCCTGACCTGAGAAGCTTCTGTACTGATGCAGCACTCCTCTGGCAGACCTCCAGTCTCTATTCAAACACGCAAGCACACACAACACTTTCTCTTTCTACCTCCCTCTTGGTCCCTCCCTTCTTTTTTTTCTTCTCTCCCTTTTTATCCCCTAATTCCCTCCCTCTCTTCCTTTCTCTCTGGCTCTTCTGAAGATACAGGCAAATCCAGCCTCTGCTGAGAGACCTTTGTCTCTGATCAGGCCTGACCTGGGTCACAGAGGTCAGGGGGTTACCATGACAACAAGCATCCCTGGCTACCCATCAGGAGGCAAGGACCAATTGAAAGAGACTGTCATTTCCCTGGGACATACTGTGTTTATTCTCAGCAGCAGACCCTGCACCAATACCACACTATGGAAAGAGGGTGGGAGGGAGGGAGAGAAAGAAATATCAGGGTTTTATTTTATTTTTTTAAGTATGTTCTCTGTGGGGGAGGACCACAGATTGTTCTCAGAGAGAGACAATTTATTTCTAATACAGAGGGATGAGGGTGGGGCTCACGTGTATTTCTGATGAACACAGTTGGTTTCACAAAGAAGGAAAAAATAAGTTATTTGGCCCAAAAGTGATTTTGTGATAGGTCTAATGGGAGGAGGATTGGGGTGGAGAATTAACAGTAATGAGTACCCTCTGTGACAAGCACTTTATGTTATTTCATCAGAACTCAGAGCAACTGCAATGAATTGTTATTACTCCAATTTTACAGAAGAGAAAACAGAGGCTCATAAAATTATAGTGACTCACCAAGCTAGCTCAAACTGCTGGTAAAGTAATGGCCCTTGACCTTGAATTGAGGTTGTTTGACTCCACGGATCATGGTTTTGACACTATTCAATGCAGTTTCCCTGTTATTCTCCCATCATAATCATCTTCCTTTTGTTTCCAAGCCACTGCTTCCTCAGAAAACATGTACGACTCTCTTTCCTGACCTCTAACCTTGTCTCCCAAAGTGGACTGCTGTCCACCATAACAGAATCGCCAGGGGACTTGTGGAAATTGAACATTCCTGGACCCCACGTAGACTTGCAGAATCAGGAATCTCAGGAATCAGAGTCTAGAAAGGGGCATTTTAAACCAGATTCCCTAGATTTTAAAGCATACTGAAGTTGGGAAGTGGTTCTTTATGGCAAGTCAACATCACCAAAACAGAATTTGTTTATTTGTTTCCCAGTTATATTCTCAGTCAATGTGACTCTAAAAGTAGAAAAATCTTAATTGCCTTGAAGACACAATAATGTCACAGGGTCCCAGTGTGGAGGTGGGCAGCTAGGAGACCTTTAGTCCCTGGAAGTAAGACCACTCCCCATAAAACCTTGTGACATCACTTCCTGAGTCATGGCCTTAACCACCCTCCTTGCTGCTGCTGCTGCTGCAGCTGCTAAGTCGCTTCAGTTGTGTCCGACTCTGTGCGACCCCATAGATGGCAGCCCACCAGGCTCCCCCATCCCTGGGATTCTCCAGGCAAGAACACTAGAGTGTGTTGCCATTTCCTTCTCCAGTGCATGAAAGCGAAAAGTGAAAGTGAAGTCTCTCAGTCGTGTCCGACTGTTTGCGACTTCATGGACTGCAGCCCAACAGGCTCCTCCATCCATGGGATTTTCCAGGCAAGAGTACTGGAGTGGGGTGCCATTGCCTTCTCCGACCTCTCTCCTTATTTTTAGCCAAATGCCAATGCAGACAGGTGATTCTTAGGAGATATTTTCTAGCCTTGATTTGTGTGAAGGGAGAAAAATATATTCAGTAGGGATGCTATTGAGACTAAAATATTGATGAGCAATCTTGAACTATGTCTGATTAAAAACTAAAACAGATATAAACAAGCTACAGTCAGTGCTGGCCTTCTCTAGTGACTCAGACAGTCAAGAATCTGCCTGCAATGAAGGAGGTATGGGTTCAATCCCTGGATTGGGAAGATCCCCAGGAGGAGGAAATGGAAACCCACTCCACTATTCTTGCCTGGAGACTCCTGTGGACAGAGCAGCCTGGTGGGCTACAGTCCATTGGGTGGTGAAGAGTTGGACACAACTGAGTGACTAACCCTTCTACAGTCAGTGCTATAGGAGGAGGACATAATTGGCATTCTCCATCATTTCTGCTCCATCATTTATGTACCCCTCTCAGCCTTTCTCAACCTTCTAGTTGCCCTAGAGGTAAAATTGAAGTGGGCTAATAACACCACCTGACCTGCCTCTTGAGAAACCAACATGCAGGTCAGCAAGCAACAATTAGAACTGGACATGGAACAACAGACTGGATCCAAATAGGAAAAGGAGTACGTCAAGGCTGTACATTGTCACCCTGCTTATTTAACTTATATGCAGAGTACATCACGAGAAATGCTGGGCTGCATGAAGCACAAGCTGGAATCAAGATTGCCAGGAGAAATATCAATAACCTCAGATATGCAGATGATACCACCCTTATGGTAGAAAGTGAAGAGGAACTACAAAGCCTCTTGATGAAAGTCAAAGAGGAGAGTGAAAAAGTTGGCTTAAAGCTCAACATTCAGAAATTGAAGATCATGGCATCTGGTCCCATCACTTCATGGTCCCATCACTAGATGGGGAAACAGTGGAAACAATCAGACTTTATTTTGGGGGGCTCCAAAATCACTGCAGATGGTGATTGCAGCCATGAAATTAAAAGACACTTACTCCTTGGAAGGAAAGTTATGACCAACCTAGATAACATATTCAAAAGCAGAGACATTACCTTGCCAACAAAGGTCCGTCTAGTCAAGACTATGGTTTTTCCAGTGGTCATGTATGGATGTGAGAGTTGGACTGTGAAGAAAGCTGAGCCCCAAAGAATTGATGCTTTTGAACTGTGGTGTTGGAGAAGACTCTTGAGAGTCCCTTGGACTGCGAGGAGATCCAGTCAGTCCATCCTAAAGGAGGTCAGTCCTGGGTGTTCAATGGAAGGACCGATACTAAAGCTGAAACTCCAGTACTTTGGCCACCTCATGTGAAGAGTTGACTCATTGGAAAAGACTCTGATGCTGGGAGGGATTAGGGGCAGGAGGAGAAGGGGACGACCGAGGATGAGATGGCTGGATGGCATCACTGACTCAGTGGACATGAGTTTGAGTAAACTCTGGGAGTTTGTGATAGACAGGGAGACCTGGAGTGCTTCCATTCATGGGGTTGAAAAGAGTCAGACACGACTGAGCGACTGAACTGCACTGAACTGAATAATTCTTTTTGGGAGGTAAGCCCATGTCTGCCTGTTTTCTGTCCTTGCCAGAATCAGTTTGTACCTGGTTATTCCTGAAGAGGAGCACAGAAGTCCCCAGAAAGGGCCTATAACAGACTTCTTTCCCAAACTACCAAGTCTTAAAGTAAGACTTCGATGACAAACATAGAACCACTTCTTCCGTCTGTCCCCATTTCCTTATGATCTGTAACCACATTCATTATCTCCTACCCAAATGACCACACCAGCTTTCTAAATAACCTTCCCTGCCTGCAGTCCCCCTCACTTTGGTCCATCTCACAAACCACTGCCTGGATCATCTTTGGGAGTCTGTCTGACATGGTCCCTCCATCAGTGGCCTTCAGTGACCCCTACTGACATCAGATAAAAAAATACAGGGACATTTGAAATCCTTTTCACTGTGACCACAACGTGTCACTCTTGCTTATTAATGTGCATGCTAGTTCAAGAGGATTTTTGTTTCTGATAACAAGCCCTATGTTTTCCCACCTTTGTGTTTGCTTTTCCTCTGTCCCCTCCACCTGGAGTCCCTTCTCACCTAGCACGGTTTCTTCAGGGGCCTGTCTTGGTTGTTGCCTCTGCCTTGCAACCTTTGGGCATCCTCCCATTCCGATGCTGACTCTCCTCCTCTTGCATGTCTTGGCTCTCTCAGGGCCTCGGGTAGACTATCAGGTGTCTGTATAATACTGCTGATGAGCTATGCTTGATCATGCATCATTTAAGGGCTGGAATCATGTCTCTCTCACCACGGATCCCTGAAGTGCAGCACACAATTCTTTGTGTGAAGAAAAGGAATCTGTGCAGCTGCATGGAAGGCTCGGGGAGTGGGTCTTAGAGCCTCTCCCACGAAGCTGCACCCTCTCCCTGTCACGTTGGCCCACACATCCGGCTTGGACAAGACACGTGACAGGATACAAACACGCCATGATCACAGGGACCAGAGAAGACGCCATGTAACCACAGTCACAGTTAAAGACCAGGCTTTGACCAATGTCCCAGTTAGGGTATAACTCTCAGAAGATCCATTAAACTCTTGAGAGATGGTTTGTGAAGGAGCGCCATTACTTGAGATTTTAACTCAGGCTAATCTGGTGTGGATTCCTTCTTGGGTTGGGAAAACAGGGGCCATGCTCCCTTAGTTAGGAAATTTGAATACGTCGCTTCCAACTGAAGGGAGTATTTATCATAATAAAAGAAACTTCAGACCAGCAGATACATTGAGTTGGCAGCAGAAGTTGGCAATAGATCACAATTAGTAGGTTTACCAGTTATCTTCCCCTAGCGACCGGCATTGGCTGTGCAGGTCTTTATCCATAACCTCAGGGCTTCGGAAACAAAACTCATCCCCTTACCCAACCCCCAGCATGCAGGGACAGCCAACAAACAGCATCTGTTTCAAAGAAACGCCACCTGTCCAAATAGAAAAATCAAGCACTGAACCACCTCGCTTCCTGAGTATCTGTTTCCAGAGCAGAAGAGACAAACACACCATTCTGTCACTGACAGCCTTTTCCCGCTCCGTAGGGACACACCTGGCCCCTGCCAAGTAGACCTGGCAAGGTTTAGAGGAACATTTGGGCCTTAGTTACCAGTTCTCTGACCTTATGGGGCAGAGCTGGGTGATCCGCCTTGGAGGAGCCTGAAGCTTCTAGGAGGCAGGCTGGAAGGGAGTGAATGTTCTGCAGGTGTGATCAGGTCTAGCTTTCTGGAGAGCAGGTGGTAGAGGGGACCGCAAGGGAGGTCCTTTCTTGCCGCGGGCACTGGCACTAAGTCTGGAGCACACCCTCCTGTGAGAACTGCAGGAGTCCCACCTTTCACAGGGTGGAAGAGAGGTTTGCAACATCTGTGGTGTAAAAACTCCTAATGAGTCTGCAATTTTGTGAATGGTTAGACAGTGTTTAGAAAGGTATTTTCTGTGATTCTCAATGCTTCGAGAACAACACTGATTTCCTCTGTATCATCTTTAAGCACCTTGAAGCCCCTTTTCAGTGGGGACCAAAGGTATCATGTATTAATACTACCCCTTTATGCCACTGCTCACTTCCCATCTCTGCCATGCAGAATCATTTGCTGGGATCAGATCAGTGGATCTGAGATTGTTGGGCAGGCACATGTGTCTGTGGCATTTTGTTTGCCATGACTTGCTGGTATTCGATCATACCTGGAGGAATCAGCATCATCTAGCGGAGTAAGGCAGAGACATGAAGGAAACCTGGCTGGACTGTGTGTGTGCATATGTGGTTACTTACTCATGTTTTCTGCAGCTGTTTTGCAGTGGTATGTTTCCTGGGACCTCCACCCTACTGGTTGCTAGAATGATTCCTTTTATTGCAGAGATGAGAAGTAGAATCCCATAGAGGGAGAAGGGATTTTTCCAGACGAGCAACTCAAGGCCCTCTTAGGATGAGAGTTGCTCTTCTGTTTTTGAGTCGGGGAGCCCCATGGCTATCATAACGGTTGCCAATGGAGAGAAAGGAGAACCGGGAGAGAGCTGTGGACATGTGGCCACCACCATTTATGTATTCTTGACTTGCACATCAACCATCTGACTTGGAAGATGTTTTTTTTTATTACTCTTTCCTTTTATCTTGCTCTTTTTTTCTCCAAACAGTAAATGACTTGTTATGTCTTACAGAGACATAAGCAATAGAATTAAGTATTTCTTTAATAGAGTTGAACTATTTTCAATACTTATCTCAGAAAGAAACTTTGATCATGTAAAACCCATAAAGGCAGTGTTACTGCTCAAAAAAGTGGTGCATTAAAAAAAGAAGTGCGTTAAAGTGAGCATTCACTATCACCTTTAGGCTTCAAAGTGGTGAGTGGATGCTCTGGGCTCCAAAAGTCCGCTTGCAGATCTTTTGAGTTGATGGTTATTGTTTGACCCATGTACATAGGTACTGGGAAACCTGGTCTAAGTCCAGTCTTCTGCCTTTAATGGTGCTGTCGGTCATGGACCCCAGCAGAGTGTTAGAGTAAGTACAACCGTGGGCTCTGAAGTCAGACTGCCTGGACTTGAAATCTGGCTCTTTTATTAGCTGTGTCTACTTGGTCGGGTAACTTAATTCTGTGCTGCTCTTTCCTCATCTGTACAGTGGGGATGGTGGTACTTCATAGGGAAATCAAGAGGATAATATGAGATAATGCATAGCACAGTGTGTGGCGTGTGGTAGGCAGTCACTCAGCAGTAGCTTTTGTTACAGTGGAAAGTCATTTGAATTGCCAGATGACCTGAGATTTGTGTTCATGTTACTGACTTTGTCACTATGTTCCGGGCATCTGTGTGTGGGATAGAAAGATGGAGGTAATGTATTCAGTGGGCAATTCATGTCACTTTCTGTACCTATCCCCTGCCCCCAACTTTACATCCAAATATTTGGATCAAATGAGGTCCCTGACTTAATAAAACCTTCAGTAAATTATAACAGTGCAGCATCATTGGTGTTCCTGGACCTATAAAAACACGTTCTCTACTTTGGGCCTTTCTAGGGTGATGCTTTGTAAGTATCTCAAAGTCTCTTGCCAAGCACTGTCCTCTGGATCCTCTTTGAACTTTGCCTAAATGTGTACAAAGAGCTTTTTAAGTTTTTCCAGACAAAAATGCATGATTTATAAAATACCAGGCCATTTTGTTTCCTTTTATTAGGTCACATTCAATTATTTTTATATTCCTACAGATATGTTTATTTCCTGATATTTGGACAGTTACAGTTCTTCAATATATTTTCATTTCTATTCAGATAAGGACAAAAATCCTTAACAAAATCTATTTGCAATTCTCCAGTCATAGCTAAACCTTTTCTCTTAGTTATTACCTGTGTTCTAGGAGGATCTAGCTTCTTTTGGTTTATGAGTTGTACCGAAATTTCTTGTCTTAAGAATCTTTGCACATTTTGTTCCCTCTGCCCAGACTGTTCTCTACCCCTCCCCTCACTGAACTTACTTAACTCCTATTGATACATCATATTTCAGCTTGAAAAGAGTATCCTTGGAAGAGTCTTCTCAGCTACATCCCACCCATCCTGCATTCCAGTTGGACCTTGTTATCTCTGGGTGTATTTGAGATCTTCTCTGTGTCTTTACTGTTCTGTAATTTCGACTGAATCAGCTGCTGGTTTTCATCTTTTTATCCGGCTTGGGAGTCAAAATTTTTGAATCTGAGTATTTATGTTTTCCATAAATTCTGGAAAATTCCCTTCAAATATTACCCCTGCTTCACCCTCTCTTGTCTCCATCTGGAACTTAAAGAAGATGCACCTGGGTTTTTTTTTTTCTCTCTCTCTCTCTCATGTCTATTCACCTCTTTATTATATTTTTAATCCTTCTATGTGATAGTCTAGGGAATTTTATCTGATTTTTTCTGGTACACTAATTTTCTCTTCAACTCTGTCTAATTTGCTGTTTAACACTTCCACTGACATTTTATGTTAATGACTACTTTTCTTCTCTAAATCCTAACTGGTACTCTTCCAAATATGTCTGGTCTTTTATGATAGTGCCTTTTTCTTTTAAAAGTATTTTCGATTGCTTTTATGTTTTTACTTTTACTTCTGATTCTTGCTCATGTATTATATGTTGTCACATAATTTATAACTTTTTTGTGCTTAGGGTAGCCTCAGAATAATTAGCTTCTTACTATGGTTTTGATTTCCTTTTTGGTGTAGAGATTTCTTAACTTGCATTTAAAAGGCTTTTTGTTATATCTTTCTCCAGTATATCTAGGTGTTTTATAGTGGGAGTTTTACTCTGCCAAATTGTTGAAAGTAGGTGTCCTCTACATCCCGTTTTATAGACTATCATAATAGTCAGGGACCATTAAACAATAATCATCTGTTTAATGTCTTTCTTCCCTTCAAGACTGTACTTCCATGGGGACAGGGGCCGTGTTTGTCTTACCCCCAAATTGTAGCTCCAGCTCCTAGCCTAGTGCCTAGATTGTTGTAGGGATCAATATTATTGAAATCAATGAATGATACGGAGGCAGAGGTGGCTCTGGATGTCATGTCATGATGGGTTAGGAGCCCCTCTCCATCTTTTTACAACCTTTTACACACTCTCACCTTTCCTTGAATGCTACTCTTCCCTAAAATGATTTAATCCCTCTGTAATTGACATAATGTCTTACAGGTGACTTCATACTGTATTGCATTTAATTACCTTCTGTATAGATTATTCCATTTGAACTTAAAACCACTTTAAACCTAGGAACGGATTAGGTGATTATCCTCTCTTTATAGATGAGGATACTGAAGGTCGGGGAGATATGTCTTACGTTTTGTAAGACAGTCATTAGTAAATCTCAAAGTTAAATCTAGGCCTTTTGACTTTAGTTCTATAAGACTCTGCCACAACTCTTTGCAATGCATACCAGAGGCTCTTAATGTGAAAATAAAGTCCTCTTTGTTTCTTTCCTGAACTACCTATTTCTTGCTCAAGAAATCAGCATCTAGGATAGAATGGGTGCTGACACTCAATTGGTGTCATTTCAGTTTCCATGGCTAGAATCTTAGGGCTCAAATGACTTGATTTTTCATTTGGACCATGTGTTTGTTTCTTTGGAGACAAACATTACAAACCACTTTCTGTCAAAGAATCCAGGTTGCTGGAGAACCCTGTTTGTGGCCTAGTTGGATGTGGAGGTGTCTGGTAAAGGGTGGCATGTTACAAGTCACACAATAGAAACACAAGGTTCATCAGTGTTGAACACTGGGAGGGGTGAGACGAGGCATGGAGAGGGAACACACGGGCAGTGACAGTCAGAGCAAGCTGAGGCCCCCGGGTCAATTTCCAACCTCCGGGCTGAAGATCGCAGGTGGCTGGAATCTCCCAGGCCCACAGGTATCCAAGAAGAGACCTCTTGACGGCTCCCGTGTGGCACTGGAGCCATGTGGCAGACACGGCAGCTTCCTTTCTGAGGCAGGGAGGGGAGAGGGAGTACCGAGGAAGCAAATCTTGGCTACTTACCTCAGGGCGGACCCCTTGGGCGTCGCAATGCCATAGCCTTTCGAATCCAAGTTACCTCCCACCTTCATGGTGTCGCAGGGTTTCCGCTGCTCAATGTACTCATTCATGGTGGACTCTAGAAGGTAGGCGTATTTGCCTTTGGATTTCCTTACTCGGATCATCCCCTCCTCTGTGGTCCGCACAAACACGGATGGCTCTGCTGACTTCATGTACGTCCACATCTTCTCAAACACGGCAATTTTAGACCTCTGGCCAGGGACAGAACAAAGCTGGAATGAAGCATGGGCTGCGCTTGGCATGGAGGTCGGCGCACACACACTAATGAAGAGCTGAATGTGGCTTGATCACACATTCATGAGCGAGATTAGCTCAGGAAGAAACAAATTATGAGTGATTGCAAAATAAGAGGCTCTAATTAGTACCAGTAGGCTCCGAAGTACAAATATCTTGCAAATACAGAATGAATAGGAGAACTCAGAATCTTTTAATTACTGCTAAGTAGTTAGATTCCTCTTAAACATGGGAAGAGTTAAGAAACTGGGGCTCTGTCTAACTCTTAAAGACATCAAAGGACCTATCTATTGTTCAATAAGGTCATATTTACACAGTTCTGAAGAAGTGGAGAGCTGACTACAGCTGGAATCTGAGTTCATCATTAAAAGACAACAATAAAGAATTTTTAGATCATAGGTGCCAAGTTACATTCATCTCGTATTGCAAGACTGTTCTCAGAATGTAATTTGTTGTCCGATAAAGTTAATAACTTGGGACTTGATATGGTCTTCTGCTAACATTTCAAAAGCCTCTATACTCAGCCAAGCTGCTTTCCTCATTTCCTCCTGAACTCATTTTAGACCTTCCTTCCTTTGTGACTTCAACTCGTTTGTTCACTCCCCTGGAGACACTGGTTCTCTCCAGCCACATTCCACTCATCTCACAGGTCAGAACAAGTAGTGTGTATTCTGAGACTATCTTGGCTCCAAGAACAATAGTTCTCAGATTCCAGTGGGCACCAGAATCCTGTATGGAGACTGTAAATATGCAGGAGCCAGGCTCTAAACCTAGAGATTTTGATTCAGCAGGTGTGGGGTGAGGCCTAGAAAAAATCTTTTTCAGAAGCTCCCCATGGGATTCATTTGTATGGCCTCTGTGCCCTTACTTTAGAAGCAATGTTGTGAGGATTGATACTCCTCTAGGACACACAGTCCGGTCACTCACTGGATATCCAGGCTAGACTGTGAAGGATTGAGAGCCATGCACACTTGGGCACAGATCTCAAGTTTGTGGGCACTGCCTGGGGATAGGGGACATCTTTCCTGCTGTGAGTCCTTCACAGAATCTAACCTTTCATCTAGCAGGCTCCTGGTCAGGGTCCATGATCCAGATTGACAAATCAGCATTGTCCCGTGTGATGTTATTCCCAAAAAGCGTCCCTTCACTGACAGGTATTAAATAGATGTATGTTAGGGCTGCTGATGTCCGGCTTTTGAAAATGCTTTGTAAATGGACAAGTGTTAAACATATATGTTCATGTGTGTGTGTGAGTGTGTGTGTGTGTGTGTGTGTGTGTGCTTAGTTGTATCAGACTCTTTGTGACCCCGTGGACTTTAGCCCATCAGGCTCCTCTGTCTGGAATTTCCCAGGCAAGAATATTGGAGTGGATTGCCCTTTCCTCCTCCAGGGCATCTTCCTGACCCAGGGGTTGAATCGATGTCTCTTGCATTGGTAGGTGGATTCTTTACTGCTGAGCACCTGGAAAACCCTAAACACATAAAAGGGACTATATTTTAAAACACTTTATTTTGTATTGGAGTATAGGCAGTTAAATTCTCCAAGCTATGCTTCAGCGATACGTGAACTGTGAACTTCCAGATGTTCAAGCTGGTTTTAGAAAAGGCAGAGGAACCAGAGATCAAATTGCCAACATCTGCTGGATCATCGAAAAAGCAAGAGAGTTCCAGAAAAACATCTATTTCTGCTTTATTGACTATGCCAAAGCCTTTGACTATGTGATCACAATAAACTGTGGAAAATCCTGAAAGAGATGGGAATACCAGACCACCTGACCTGCCTCTTGAAAATCCTGTATGCAGGTCAGGAAGCAATAGTTAGAACTGAACATGGAACAACAGACTGGTTCCAAATAGGAAAAGGAGTACATCAAGGCTGTATGTTGTCACCCTGCTTATTTAATTTCTATGCAGAGTACATCATGAGAAATGCTGGGCTGGAGGAAGCCCAAGCTGGAATCAAGATTGCCAGGAGAAATATCAATAACCTCACATACGCAGATGATTCCACCTTTATGGCAGAAAGTGAAAAAGAACTAAAGAGCCTCTTAATGAAAGTGAAAGAGGAGAGTGAAAAAGTTGCTTAAAGCTCAACATTCAGAAAACGAAGATCATGGCATCTGGTCCCATCACTTCATGGGAAATAGATGGGGAAACAGTGGAAACAGTGTCAGACTTTATTTTTGGGGGCTCCAAAATCACTGCAGATGGTGATTGAGGGCCATGAAATTAAAAGACGCTTACTCCTTGGAAGGAAAGTTATGACCAACCTAGATAGCATATTGAAAAGCAGAGACATTACTTTGTCAACAAAGGTCCATCTAGTCAAAGCTATGGTTTTTCCAGTGGTCATGTATGGATGTGAGAGTTGGACTGTAAAGAAAGCCGAGTGCCAAAGAATTGATGCTTTTGACCTGTGGTGTTGGAGAAGACTCTTGAGAGTCCCTTGGACTGCGAGGAGATCCAACCAGTCCATCCTAAAGGAGATCTGTCCTGGGTATTCACTGGAAGGACTGATGTTGAAGCTGAAACTCCAATACTTTGGCCACTTGATGCGAAGAGCTGACTCATTTGAAAAGACCCTGATGCTGGGAAAGATTGAGGGCAGGAGGAGAAAGGGACGACAGAGGATGAAATGGTTGGATGGCATCACTGATTCAATGGACATGAGTTTGGGTAAACTCCGGGAGTTGGTGATGGACAGGGAGGCCTGGCATGCTGCGGTTCATGGGGTCACAAAGAGTCGGACATGACTGAGAAACTGTACTGAACTGAACTGATAGGCAATTAACAATGATAGTATCAGGTGGACATGAAAGGGACTCAGCCATACAAAGGGGATATATTTTTTAAAGACAGTTACTACTAGAGTCAGGCAACATATCTAATCTAATGATTGATATATAGATTACAGATTTCTTTATACATGTAATATGTCATTATTCCTCATGCACAATATCAGGATTATTTTCTTGATATCAACAGGAGTTGGCAAAATACTGACATACATTTAGCTTGTTGTTTGAACCAGCTGATCTCTAAAGATATTTGGGCCCAGAAAGATTCTAGCCCTCAAGGAAAAATGAATGGAGATAGTGACTGGGAATGGCTAGTGAAGCATTTGGTAGAGGGAGCTGTAAGATAGTCTTTAATCAAGTAAACTAGGTGATTTGTTTCATAAGTGGGCACCAGTGTGCACACTGGCCTGAGGGTGAAGAGCCCTGGGTTCCAGGCTTCTATCTACTGCTAATTTTCCCCATTTGTTCCATGAGGAGTTCAGGTATGGTCACCGTTCAGTTCCTTGCTAACTTGAAATATTTGATTCTTTACATGAAGATTCATCATTCAAGCAACAATGTCCTGGGGAGGGGGAAAAAGAAAGGAGAAAAGGGAGGGAGGATCTCAAATTAGGAAAAGAAATACCCCTGACCAATAATGGGATCTGCAGTATATTCAATATTCTCTTATAGGAAACTGAGAAATAGATAAAATCAGCTGTGCCCAGATTTTCAGATCATCTTCCAGGCCCAGAACCAACAAAACACACAGCAGGGCAATTTGCAAGATGCAATTTGACCTGACAGGATGGTCACAGCAGGGAGCGGGGCTGCAGACAGGCTGAGCTGCAGACTGCTCTGGGCAACAGTATGCGGAAAATTAATATGTCCCCTCTGCCTCACCCCAGTGCCCCCGGCACCAAGGCTGCACTCACAGTCTCTGGGTTTGAACTATCAGGAAAATCTCATCTTCAGGAACACGAAGACAGCGTGGCAGGGAGGATGGGAAAGCAGGCTTGGGGTGTTTGTTCTTGGATCTCTCTATCATCTGCAGCTCCCACGGCCCTTCACACATCTTAATTAACTGTCGATGGAGGACTGAGTGACTCTGGGTTGGGGCTGCCAAGGAGCTCTCGGCTGCCATGGGGACGACAAGCTAGATTTTTCAGAGATTAAAAAAAAAAAAACACAAAAAAAACTGTTCCTAATCAGTTACTAACAAGACTGAAGGTGCCGGTGGGAGCAGGGAGGGAATTGTATATCATACACTCTGCAGTCCTCAAAGCACTTGATACAGACTAGGGTATGTGAGGGGGTCTAATTCAGTGGAAGAGCTTTGAAGTGTCCATGACTATAGAAATGGAGGGTGTTTGGGGGATCTGTATAAAGCTGAGAAATGTGCTCAGAGTCCCTGGCGTACACTCACTTAAGCAGTTGCCTGTAATCTGGTGCTCTATGAAAGGGATATTTTAATGACGGTATTGGTTCCCTTCTGTGGAAGTGCCCCTGGACAAGGGATGTCCCTACCCTGAAGAACTCCTTCGTAGATCCCGCTTCCAGGGTCCCGTAAGCGATTTCCGTCTGCTTTGCTAGGTCCTCGGCACTCTCGATGGGAGACACCATCCTCTCCACCGTCAGGAAGGCGGCCAGGTTGGCTGTGTAGGAGGAGATGATGATCAAGGTGAAGAACCACCAGACGCCGCCCACGATGCGGCCGGACAAGGACCTGCAGGCCAAAGGGAAGAGATGTCAGAAGCACAGATGTCAGTTATAGAAGGCTGTGTGACAGGTGGCGCTGGTAAAAAGCCCACCTGCTAATGCAGGAGACGTAAGAGACGTGGGTTTAACCCCTGGGTTGGGAACATCCCCTGGAGGAGGGAATGGTAACCAACTCCATTATTCTTGCCTGGAGAATCCTTTGGACAGAGGAGCCTGGCGGGCTACAGTCCACAGGGTTGCAAAAATGTCAGACATGACTGAAGTGACTTAGCACGCACACACGTGGGTGGGGCCGAGGGCTAGCCCCAGCTCATTAGCAGAGCTGTCAAGCCCTATTGCACCCTTCTCTTCTGTCAGCAGAGTGTGAGAATCCAAATGTCAGAGCCTCCCGTGCATTTTCGTTCCTTATCGTGGATGAGGACTTGTGGGGTTGCCATTCAGGGGTGAGACAGCTCTGCAGGCACATCTTCACACTCGCTGTCACACATGCACACACATTGAGACACATGTCAACAAAGAGATACGCCAACACTTGCCCATGCAATCACCAACACGTATAAACATCCTGTTAGGTGCAGTTACATATGCGCCAGAAGTATGAACATGCATACATGAAGGCAGGACATTTACACGCATGGTGCACGCTTTCGATCATGTCCAGAGGTATTTTCCGACTGCCTTCTACCCAGTGCCCTCCCGGCTGGCAAAGGCCACCAAAATGATGGATTAGAAGAAAGGGAAGGGAGACCATTTTAGAAAGAAAAGACACCACCAGCATTCTGTCCAGCCACTTCGGGGAATGTCACTTGTTGAGTGCAGGCACAGTTCTCTTACTATGGTGAAAGAGAACTGGACTGAAGTAAAAGACAAAGGATAGTCTAATCTGGATCAAAGTGGCAAATATGACAATCATACATGAGAAATTCATCCTTGAGATTATTGTCCTATTCTCCTCTCTTATTCAGAGAAGGCAATGGCAACCCACTCCAGTACTCTTGCCTGGAAAATCCCATGGACAAAGGAGCCTGGTGGGCTGCAGTCCACAGGGTTGCTGAAGGTCGGACACGACTGAGCGACTTCACTTTCACTTTTCAGTTTCATGCATTGGAGAAGGAAATGGCAACCCACTCCAGTGTTCTTGCCTGGAGAGTCCCAGAGATGGGGGAACCTGGTGGGCTGCTGTCTATGGGGTTGCACAGAGTCAGACACGACTGAAGTGACTTAATGCTAATGCTCCTCTCTTATTCCCAAAGCTGTGAAGAGAAACATGACCAGCCGGGAGTTCTACTGTGACTGTTTGGATTTAGCTAGGAGATTTCAAGTCCAGGGCTTCCCAAAGATATTACCAGTGATGTTGATGTTATATGGGCTGATTTTATGTGGTGGCCAGACGTGGCATCAAGTCAGACTCAATCAGATGGTGACAAAGTTATTCCATTACTCCTTCCATCCTGCTCAGTTTGTTAAGGAAGTGTCATCCTGAAGCCGCTGTACCCTTAATCCCTTTATAACATGTACTCTGACAGCCTCAAGCTCAGGGGTGACAATGCTTAACTAGAACCTCATGCTTAACAACGAGAGTAATCACTAGTCCAAACCACCGAGTTTTACTGATAAAGAAACTCAGGAGTCCCAAGTCACACTGACCCAGGAGCAGCACCCAGGCCTGCTGGCTGGCTTGATTGTTGAGACCTTGTCAACCCTCTCTGTATTATTCCCATGTTCCTGTCTGCTCCACTTTGTTTTGGTTCCTGGGAGATTCCTTTTCACTCTAGGCAGGCAGTGTTCACCCCTAGAAAACCAATAAATACTTATTGCTTGTTCTATGGATGGCACTGTCCTAGATGCTTCAGAGGAAGAGGGAAATAAAAGGAGACTTGTTCAAAGGAGTGAAAGTGCGAGAGGGCAACGAAGCCATGTCCTTTGAAGAACAGCTGCAGAAAGAGGGGTGGCTGTACAGGAAGAAGAGGCTTGGAGAGGTGTGTTCACTGAAGGACTGACATGAGGCTTGTGCCACGTGACCTGATCCAGGCGCATTTGGCAGAAGTTACAGGAAACAGATGCTGTCTGAATAGGAGGAAGATGTTTTTGATGGCGAGTATAGTGCAATGGTGGCTATTCTGGGGGTGAGAGAGAGTTTCCCCATTTCTGAAGATGTTCAAGTGATAAATCATTTATAGAGATATACTTGGTGCCCACCCATGGTTCTCCAGGGTACTAAGTGCTAGGGACACAAAATAAACCAGATAGAGGAAGGGCCAAGCATCACATGGGAGCAGAGACCAACTGCTTCCTCTTACACACCTAGCTCTGACATTGTGTGATTTGAAATCATTAGGAGGTAGGCCAGGATGCATGGATTCTATTGGCCAGTTAAGCAAGATGAGACACACAGAGGCAAATCATTTTCCTAATGCCTGAGGAGTCATATGCAGTTGTACTTCAGATCATACTAGTCTTCTGATGACTGGTCCAGTGTTCTGTTCGCCTACTCTGCTGTGTGTTAAGTCGCTTCAGTTGCGTCTGACTCTTGCAACCCCATGGACTGTAGCCTGCCAAGCTCCTCTGTCCATGGGTTTCTCCAGGCAAGAAACTGGAGTGGGTTGCCATGTTCTCCTCCAAGGGATCTTCTTGACCCAGGGATTGAACCTGCATCTCTTATGTCTCCTGCACTGGGAGGCGGATTCTTTACCACTAGCGCTGTTATAGGTGTGCAGGGTTGTGAGAAGATGCTTCTTTTCCAATTCTGGATGATCACAAGGGCACTTAACTGGATTTCTTGTTTCCATTCAACTCCCCAGCCCCCATCTTCCCATTCCTCTGCCTAATCAGCTTTGCACAAGACAGCCTGCATGATCTTTTGGAAAACATTGATTACATCCTGTTTCTTTGTTGCTTAAAACCCATCAAAGCTCTCTTCTTACACTTGGAATAAAATTCAACTCCTCAGTGGCCCTGTGTGGTCTGGCCCTTGGTTATCTCACCATTGCTGTTACAACATGGATTCTGTAACTCCAGTCACACGGAAATTTGTTTGATCCTTCATACTCAAAAGCCTCTCACCCTTAGTACATGCTGCTCTTTCCCATGATCAATTCATCAACCCTATTCATCCTTCAGACCTCAGCCTAGTCCTCACTCGTTCAGCATTCGAGCTTATGACTTTCAGATCCCCGCGCAACTCACATCACAGTTGATGTCTGACATCTATTTGTGTGAGTGACTGTCAGTTGTACCCCCTCGAGCACGTTCTCTGTGAGAGTAAAGGAACTTATAGCTCTTTTGTGCTGTGTGGAATCTCTAGCACTCAGTACACACTCAGCCTCAATAACAAGTGAATGGCACGGATGCCACCTCTTTTAGAACTGGATGGCTCCCTTCATGTTAGATTCTAGAGCTCAGGAATAACTTTCAGGGTCAGGATAATTCTAACCTGCTTATGTTTCACCATGTCTGGCCCCAAACTGTGTGTTCAGGATGGCCACGTTATGTGAACTGAGAGACCCAGCTAAGGTCCCCCCACGTGGGGCTCATCTGGTGAAGCTCAAAGTCTTTCCAAGAAAGGTCCTGGTCTGTGGGTCCCTTTTCCCTGTTCTTTAATGAATATTTATCAGCTGGGTGTTGAGAGAAGCATACCCTATAGAGGATTCCCCACATCCCCCTACTTGATGAAGATAGCAAAGAAAAATTCTTCTGCTCCACAGCCAGGAGAGTAACTGTCATCATGAAATAGCTGAGGGCTCTTCAAAATGAGACATGATTCCAGTGCTTTGTTTATATTCAGGCTATAATATGGAACTTGAGTGTGAGTGAACCCCCTTTCAGCTCAGAGTTGGCACAGGCAAAGCTGAGCCTCCACGTGAGAAGTCCGTATGTTCCCAGCTCCATCCCAGAGGCAGGGAGCTGGAGTAATTTAATATTAGAAGCTAGGACTGGCAGTGAGAGTCTTTGCTGCTCCACTGACCAGCCCGGTATCCTTGGCAAGCTGCCTACCTGGCTGGGCCTAAGTCTCCTTCCTGTTCAGTGGGTGAGACTAACCCCTATCTCGTGGTGGGAAACCAAAACTTTCAGAACTAGAAAGATTCTTAGTCCATTTTTTTTTTCCTTTAATGGATACAAGCTATTGCAATTCAAATGGTGGAGGGGAAAGTACTCTGAAAAGTGCTGTTGAAACAGAAGACATTATTTTGATGATGATCATGTTTCCCCCAGGGAGTCACAGGGCAAAGAACCACTTTCCTTAGTAGGGATGGAACAACTGTAATCTGAACCCCTTGAAGTTCTGCCCAATCACCTGAATTTTATTAGTCTTGTAACTTGGCATAGCTCTTCACCTGAATTTTATTAGTCTTATAATATGGCATAGCTCTTCGCCAAACTTCTAGGTAATCGAGGAAACACTATGTTCCCCCAGCACTGGCCACGATTTATGTGGCTTGTTGGACTTCTATCTTACTTGAACTTGATTCATAGCCCTGTGAAGCAGACAGGAAGGAATGAATGCCCCTATCTGAGAGATCAAAGAACCACAGGTCAGGGACGTAAAGGGACTTGTCCAGGGTCACGCAGTGAGGCAGAGCTGGGACTAGGACCCAGGATGTTGTATTTCCTGTCCACTCCAGCCACTGCAGAGTTCTCCCTACTTCACCAACTTCTGATCTGTCTGTAGAAGGACATGGACTTCCTCACCCACGATGACTCTATGATGCTGGATCATGGCCAACACTCACCTCTCTTTTTTTTTTTTTTTTTTTTTTTACTTTGGGACTATTTTGATTGATTGAAGTATAGATGATTTACAACATTGTATTAATTTCTGCTATAAAACAAAGTAATTCAATTATGCCCCTATTCATCCCTTTTGTTTATCATAGGATACTGAATATAGTTCTCTATACTATTCAGTAGGACCTTGTTTATCCATCCTATGTATAATAGTTTACATCTGCTAACCCCAATTTCCCACTCCATCCCTTCCCCATCCCCTTCCCTCTTGGCAGCCACATTCCTGTTCTCTATGTCCTTGAGTCTTTTTCTGTTTCATATAGATTCGTGTCCAATTTTAGATACTACATATAAGTGATATCATATGATATTTATCTTCCTCTGCCTGGGTTACTTCACTCATTATTGACAATCTCTAGGTCCATCCATGTTGCTGCAAATGGCATTATTTCATTCTTTTTATGGCTGAGTAGTATTCCATTGCATATATGTACCATCTTCTTTGTCTTTATGGATAAAGAAGATGGACATCGAGGTTGTTTCCCTGTCTTGGCTGTTGTGAATGGTCCTGCTATGAGCATAGGGGTGCATGAATCTTTTGGATTAAATTTTTGTCTGGATATATGCTCAGGAATGTTCACCTCCTGTAATGTTCCCCAGAACCTTTGGAATCCACACAAAGCAGTTTGGCCACCATCCTCTCCACAGAATTAGAAATCTGTTTGCACTGTTTGTTGTTGTTTTTGTTGAATAACAAGTCACTACGAGTTTAGTAACTCACTGATGATTTCCTAGTTCTTTAGGTCAGAAGTCTGAGTGAGGGTGTCTAGACTCTACTCAGTGTCTCGTCCGGCTGAAATCAACATATTGGCTGGGGCTGTGATTCTCATTTGGAGGTTGGGGTTTCTTTCATGCTTACTGGCTGTTTGCAGAATTCATCTCCTCGTGGTTGTGGGAATGAGGCCATCATTTCCTTGCTGGCTATCCACCAGGAGCTGGTCTCAGCTCCTGGAAGCTGCCAGCATCCCTCATCATCTGCCCCCTCCACCTTCAAGCAAGTGAGAGTGTGGCAAATCCCTTAATTCTTCCAATTTTTCTGACTTCTAGCTCTGGAGAAAACGCTCTGCTTTTAAAGGGCTTATCAGATTGGGTGATGGCCATCTGGATAACCTTACAGTCAACTGGCTTGGGACTGTAATTACATTTGTCAAGTCTCTTCACAGGAGTACCTAGGTTTGGGTTTGGATCACCAAGAGACGGGAACTTTTTGAACTGCGTGTATCATACTGATTATTCACTCATTTTACAAGCATTGCTTATATGATAGGTAGTGTTGGGCACAGGGGCCGGGGGAGATAAGAGGGAATACACCACAGTCTCTTCCTTCCAGGAAGAAAATGAGATAGTGGTGGGCAAACATAGGCTTTGGGGTCAGATAACCTTGATTCTCTGTGGAGTGTTGTGTTTGGAGCACAGAGTCGGGAGCATAGAGATCACTCAGTAAAGCCATCATCACTGTGTTGTATAAATATCATAAATAGTAATTATAGCTTTATCTTGATCATGTGACAAGTAAGAAAGCAATACTAAGGGAATGCAGAAGCGCTTGCTAAGCAGAGGTTGGGAAAAGTTACCAGTAGAGGAGAATCTTGTCCTGGGTTTTGAAGTATGAGTTGGAGACTGCCAAGGTGGGAGAAGGGAGGGGGCTAGAGATAAGAAGGAGCTGAGTGGGGTATCACCTTCTCTGTGAACTTCCCTGCCTTTGCCATCAGAGCACTGGGTAGCCCTTTCTGCATCTCTGTTATACCACGATCATTCTGCGCTTAAAATTCTAACCATGCTAGGGTAAGGATTTAAGATGTCACTATGATTATTTAAGATATTTACTCTTTAACATTGATGATGATGGGTTGAACTAAAACAGAGCCGAGAGATAGTGGGAGAAGCAGGCTGACTGGAGAGGTGAAGATGTATAAGGATTTGATGATGCATAGGGGCAGAGGCAGTGAGAGAGAGAAATGCTCAATTGCCAGTCCTTGCCCATCGGGTAAATGCATTCTGACATGGCCTGGGGAGCCAGATGCTGCCCGCTAGATGCTGGTCTCCTCTGGAAAATGACATTTTTTTCCTTTGGTCAATGAAACACTAAGCATGCCATTAAACACAGAACTTGGTGCTAATGAAAGACAGTAAGGATCTGGCTAGACCATCTTTGGGTTCTGATAGTTAGCATTTCCTTCTTGGTCATGGATTTGGATTCACTGCAGGCCTTTAAATGTGTATTTCTAATCTCACAGCTTGGATTTGTCTTTCTAGATGAGGTAGTGGGCAATTTTTTTTTTTTTTTCTATAAAAGGCCAGGTAGTAAATATTTCAGGCTTTGAAGGCCTTATAGTCTCTGCTGTACTCCTCATCCATGCTGGTGTAGTGTGAAAACAGCCACAGAAAATATGCACACACGTGCACATGGCTGGATTCCGTTACAACTTGCATCACAAAAACAGCGGGCTGGATGTAGCCTGTGGCCTGTAGTTCAGTGACTTCTGCCCTCAGTCTTACTCTGAATTGCAGAGATCTTTGATTGACGTGAATACACTATTTTGACATTTTTCAAAAATCATCTATCCAGTTATTAGGCTTCCCAGGTGGCTCAGTGGTAAAGAATTTGCCTGCCACACGAGAGGCTTAGGTTTCGATCCCTGGGTCTGAAGTTCCCCTGGAGTAGGAAATGGCAACCTCCTGGCAGGCGCCGGAGCCTGGCAGGCTACAGTCCATGGAGTCACAAAGTGTTGAACCTGACTGAGTGACTGAGCATGCATGCAGTTATTAGTTCCACTCACAAACACCTAGATAAAGTATTACAGTGATCCATTTGCCAGTTACTTTTGTGCTATCCTCACAGAGAAAGGTGAAGGTGTTGTTTAAGAGAATAAATAGGCTCAGGGGCCAGACAAGACAGGATGGTCCTGCCTTGTTAACTTACTGGTTGTATAATATTGGGCAAGTCATAGATCTCTTTGTGCTTGTTTCTTCATAAAATGGAGTGCATCTTAAAGGTTTTCTTAGTAATGAGAAAGAAAAAGTTACCAGTGAAGCCTGGAGCTCAGGGCCTGGAATGGAGAGAGTGTTTCAGGATGGAGGTGTGCAGATGGTGTTTGGAGCAATGTCCTGGTTGCAGATGGGGCAGCAGGTGCTGTGGCCAGGGGCCTTTAGGAAAGCAGATATATGGGGCCAGTGTAGGGAGTGGAATGGCGTTAAATAGGAATCAGCTTCTGATCTCATCAATCTCTCCCCTGCCCAGGACATCTGTCACAAGGAGTTAGATATGGACATTCTTCTTTATTTCAAAAGCTTTGTCTAAGAGGAGGGAGACAGAAGGGACACCTCCTGTGTGCCTTCATTCAGCTGAGCTCAAGAGGTCACTGAACTCAAGCTCTTTCCCTTGGTCATCTGCTTCAAATGGCTATTTTTAGAAAGTAATGAAAACAGGAACATGAAGGCAAGGACTTGGATGGCCCTCCTCTAAATTACTGAGAGATAAACGTCCATGTTGACTAATTATTCAGCTGAGCTATGTTCAGAGAAAGGCTCACTTGGTATCGGGCCTTGAGGTTCCCAGACTGGGGTAAATAACTGGCCAACTACAACAATTCCACTGATGAGTCCCCTTCATCCAAGATGCTATGCCTGAGTGGCAAAGCATCCCATTTTCACCAGCTGCAAATCACTCAGCACTTCCCTGGTAGAGTGGAAGTGAGTCATGTTAATTGCCCAGCTGCTGGTCACTGTGTTCCAGCCCCGGAGGAGGGGGCAGGTCGGGGCTTGTGTGCTGAGTCCCAGGGTGGGAAACGGGGGGTTGGACAACAAGCTCCAACAAGAGCCTGGTGCTCTTCCAGTAGAATTTGCTGAGCTGTGTTTTGAAGAGGGACGGTCTTATGTTCCTATTATTTTCCATTGAGATAAGCTTCAGGAGTGCAGCGTGGCCATAGTTCACAAAAGAATGCATGTAGATCAATTTGTTCATTTTTAAATATTTACTGATTGTTTGGTTCACTCTCTAAGTTTCAGTCTCTATAACTGAAAATGGAGATCCTGAATTTCATCTCATGAATTGTGAGAATTTGACGAGCAAGTCAAGTTTTGCATCTAGCACAGATTCAGCAGGACTCAAGATGTTCACTTGATGCGTTGATGATGACGACATGGTGATGGAGGTGGTGGTGGTGATGATACGATGGTGATGGAGGTGGTGGTGGTGATGCAATGGTGATGGAGGTGGTGGTGGTGATGATGACGACATGGTGATGGAGGTGGTGGTGGTGGTGATATGATGGTGATGGTGGTGGTGGTGGTGATGATATGATGGTGATGGAGGTGGTGGTGGTGATGATGACGACATGGTGATGGAGGTGGTGGTGGTGGTGATGCGATGGTGATGGAGGTGGTGGTGATGATACAATGGTGATGGAGGTGGTGGTGGTGGTGGTGGTGATTTCTTCTGAAAACATTCTGTTTGGCTTCTAGGCCCCATGCTCTCCTTAGTCTCTGTGTACTTTGAAGGTTGGTCCTGCTTAGTCCCTTTGCTGGCTTTTCCTTTCTTGCTTAATCTTAAATTCCTGTTGTGTCCAGAGGTCAGGCTTCAGCCCTCTTCTCATCCCTGTCTACCATCTTACCACAGATGATCTCCTACAAGCCCATAACTTTCATATGTAGATGCTAACAGCTCCTAAGTATCAATCTCCTGTCCTTCTGAACATGAAGTACTTATTCTTCTCCGTCTTTCTAATTTCAGGAAATGACACCATTGTGCCCCCTACTATTTCAACCGAACACCAGGTGGACAGTTCTGACTTGTCTCTTTCGCTCACCTCCAGTCCATCAAATCCAGTCACCCTCCACAGTCCCTGGTAACATTCAAGATACTATTGAATATACACTAGCACCACATTTCCTTGCTTCTTCTCTTGTTCTTCAACAACCTACATCCACACGATAGCCAGAAGGACCTTTTAAAGCTGTGAATAGGATCATGTTGTTCCCCACCCCACTTAAAATCTGTCACACTTAGAAAATAAAATCCAAATGCCTTGATCAGGTCAACTTCATCTGGCCCTCCTCTAGTCTCATCTGGTGCCATCTTTCCTGCCATGGCTCTGCCCCAGCCTCATTGGCTTTGTTCTAGTTCCTAGAACACACCAAAGTCTTTCCCACATTAAGACATATGCTGTTGTTCCCCCACCTGGAACTCACTTCCCTGAAAGTGTCCCAGTGCCCGGGTTTCTGCTCAGACAACAGCTCCTCACATACGCCCCTCCAAGTACTCTCTCTGCCATCCAGCTCTCTCATCTTACTTTGTTTTCTTTTCTTCATAGCATTTATTAAAGTCTAATGTGTTCTTTAAATAACCATGTATTTATTGATTTGTTTATTCATTATTATCTGTCTCCTGCCACTAAAATGGAAGTTCAGCGAGGGCAGGGGGCTTTGTCATTCACTGCTGTATCCCTGGAACCCTGCAGGGTGCCTAGCACATAGGTGCTCATTGAACACATGCTGAATAAATGAAGGATGGCACGATGTTTACTGAGCACTGACTGCATACCAAGCCTGATGAGGAATACTTCAGAAGTTTCTTCTTAAGAAAATCAATTTAATGGAATGAATGACACACACGAAGCAGTTGTGATACCTGGCCTGGGGAGAACAGCATGGGGTGGGGAACAACACGATCCTACTTTCACTGATTAAGTGCTGTGAAAGTACAGAGGTGCGCAGAGCCATGCCCAGCTGGGAAAATCTGAAGAGGTGGCCAGAAAGGGGGGCCATTTACTGGGGATACACAGGGCAGGCAGGCTTTGGGTGTTCTGAAACAGAAAGAAAGGTATTTTTCTGGAGCAGGAACCGCTTGCACCATGGCGGGGACATGGGACAAGAACATGCCCAAAGCATGTTAATCGCCCAGCAGCAGCAGCCACTGCTCTGAGCACCTACTGTGAGCTGGTTAGTGTATAGAATACTTGACATTCATTCTTCTAATGCCCATCACTCTCTTCAGGCCGCACAAGCATATCCCACCCCCTTTTTGATAAATGAGGAAACTGAGGGTCAGAGAGATGAAATTATTAAGCCCGCAAAGCAAGTGATGGAGCTTATGTGTGAACCTGGGTCCACTGAATTCCAGTGGTATGAGCTCACTGTGCTGAAAGTGGGTCCAGCTTGAACCAGGGCTGCCACCTCTCTCAAGGTTGCCCTTCTCAGGTCCCCAGTACCCCTCATCCATAGTTCCTAGACACAAAGGAATGGGGGCATCACAGTTGTGTTAGAAATGGAACTTCCTCCAACATATACTTTGTGGGGTAAGTTCTTAGAAAAAACCGCTCTCTCTTTATAGCTGGCTGCCTTCTGGACAGCCCATAATACTCAAACATATGTTTTTCCTGTACCCTCCTGAGAGCCCCTACCCTTTGCTGATCCACCAGCTGATTTTACAAGTGAATGGGTGCAGGGAGATTGGGTCTCTGCTTTGGTGGGTCAGGTGAGGGTCTGAATTGTCATCTGTGGCCCAGCATATCTGTCATTCACAGTCCTTAGAGTAGGCAGCAGATTTAAATGTGGGATATTGTGGGGCTTTTTAAAAATAGACCCCAACCCATTAGCAAATGGGAGAGAAAATAACAGTGCGAGCGTCTCTTTTAATTAATGTTTGTTTTGCTCCCGCACAAGGCATGTATTATAAGAAGCTGCTTTACTTAAAATAACCAATTGAAAATCCTCCATTTGTCAGGCATTTTTTCACCCTACCCAGTTCCTGCAGACTCAGACCTTCTCGCCCACGTATCCCCAACCAAGCTGGCAGGGCAGCCCTGGAGGCTGGGAACAGCCTTCTTTCCTCACCCACAACTCTCCCCATCATTTCATCAAGGGAACACTCGGTTCTTAGACATTCCAGACAGTTACAGCATAGGAATTCAGAAGCTGTACAGACCTCCTATTCCATCCCTGCCATTTATTAGTGGTGATTTAAGGCAAGTTATTGCATATTCCTGAGCCTCAGTTTCATCTATCTGTGAAATGGGGATAATAACTGAACCAACCTAAAAGCGTTGTTGTGAGGATGAGCTGTAATGTGCTTCACTGGCCACCTGGACCTGGGGAGGTACCTGGTTCAAACAAATACTACTGTTCTTAAATGAAAGATGCCCTGGCAGGAGATTTTCAGTTGCTGTTAAGTGAAAAAAAGCAGATTATAAAACACTCTGCTGTATGGCCAATTGGAAAGTCAACTTTGGCAGATAAGTGGTCAGGAGTATGTAATCTAAGAAATTACTGAGTCAGCTGGGAGGCTAGATTATGGGCTCTTTTTTTCTCCTTACCTTCTTTCTTCTATTTTTTTGACTTTCTAAATGAATCCCTGTTCAGTTCAGTCGCTCAGTTGTGTCCGACTCTTTGCGACTCCATGAATCGCAGCATGCCAGGCCTCTCTGTCCATCACCATCTCCCGAAGTTCACTCAGACTCACGTCCATCAAGTCAGTGATGCCATCCAGGCATCTCATCCTCGGTCGTCCCCTTCTCCTCCTGCCCCCAATCCCTCCCAGCATCAGAGGCTTTTCCAATGAGTCAACTCTTCATATGAGGCGGCCAAAGTACTGGAGCTTCAGCTTTAGCATCATTCCTTCCAAAGAAATCCCAGGGTTGATCTCCTTCAGAATGGACTGATTGGATCTCCTTGCAGTCCAAGGGACTCTCAAGAGTCTTCTCCAACACCACAGTTCAAAAGCATCAATTCTTTGGCGCTCAGCCTTCTTCACAGTCCAACTCTCACATCCATACATGACCACTGGAAAAACCATAGCCTTGACTAGATGGACTTTAGTTGGCAAAGTAATGTCTCTGCTTTAGAATATGCTATCTAGGTTGGTCATAACTTTTCTTCCAAGGAGTAAGCGTCTTTTAATTTCATGGCTGCACGCACCATCTGCAGTGATTTTGGAGCCCCCCAAAATAAAGTCTGACACTGTTTCCACTGTTTTCCCATCTATTTCCCATGAAGTGATGGGACCAGATGCCATGATCTTCGTTTTCTGAATGTTGAGCTTTAAGCCAACTTTTTCACTCTCCTCTTTCACTTTCATCAAGAGGCTTTTAGTTCCTCTTCACTTTCTGCCATAAGGGTGGTGTCATCTGCATATCTGAGGTTATTGATATTTCTCCCGGCAATCTTGATTCCAGCTTGTGTTTCTTCCAGTCCAACGTTTCTCATGATGTACTCTGCATAGACGTTAAATAAGCAGGGTGACAATATACAGCCTTGATGTACTCCTTTTCCTATTTGGAACCAGTCTGTTGTTCCATGTCCAGTTCTAACTATTGCTTCCTGACCTGCATACAGATTTCTCAAGAGGCAGGTTAGGTGGTCTGGTATTCCCTTCTCTTTCAGAATTTTCCACAGTTGATTGTGATCCACACAGTCAAAGGCTTTGGCATAGTCAATAAAGCAGAAATAGATGTTTTTCTGGAACTCTCTTGCTTTTTCCATGATCCAGCAGATGTTGGCAATTTGATCTCTGGTTCCTCTGCCTTTTCTAAAACCAGCTTGAACATCAGGAAATTCATGGTTCACGTATTGCTGAGGCCTGGCTTGGAGAATTTTGAGCATTACTTAACTAGCGTGTGAGATGAGTGCAGTTGTGCGGTAGTTTGAGCATTCTTTTGCATTGCCTTTCTTTGGAATTGGATACCTATAGGATTTATAATATGTAGAAAAACCTAGAATGTAACAGTTAAATTGAGGACTGTGGCGTCATTCAACCTGGACTCAAATCCCACCTTCCTCTCTCACTGTATGACCTTGGGACGGTGACTTAGTTGCAGCTCACTCATCTGTAAAATGGAGATAATAGCAATACCCCCTCATGTCAGCACTGAATACTGTTGTTATTCTTTCCAGTAATTTGGTGGGTGGCGGGGGGTCACGAAGAGGGACAGAAGGGACTGATGTAGTAGGGAGCTGAGGGATAGTCTCTCTGGGCAGGTGACATTTAAGTTGAGAGCTGAGGATTGGGAATGATCCAGTTGGGTGAAGAATCTGAAGGAACAGCTTTCTAGACAGAGGAGATGGGAAGAGCAAAGGTTCAGAGACAGGAAAGGGCTTCATGTGTTCAAGGTAACTGGCAGCAGAGGATGAGTGTGGAGAGTAAGGAAAGGACTAGATCGAACAAAGCATCTGAAGCCAGGACATGGACTCTGTGTGTGATGATTAACAGTCCAGCTATTATTGTCACCTCCTCCATGAAGTCTGCCTGGTGGCTGCTTTCTCTCCTCACTTCTCATTTCTTTGAACTGTTAGATTTTTCTTGCCAGTACCATTCTTCATGCTGCTCTTTTGCACTGTTAGCACCATGCTAAATTATTAAATAATTTAAGGGCTGTGACTTCTTCATAATTATCTAGAACTCAGAACAGCCTCAATATTTGTTAGTGAATTTGCATGGGGAATTCTATGAGGTCATAAACTGATTTCAAAAATCTTAGGAGCACTCATTTTTGAGAAACATGCATCTCAGATATCCATAATTCTTACATAGTCATAAAATCATGTTTCCTCAGACCTGTGCTCTGCAAAGTGGTTTTCATAGAGCAAATTATTGCCTAAAGTTAAAATAATAAAACTGTGTTTCTTTAAAAATATTACAAAAGACTGATCACAAATTTATACTGAACTGTACAGTAATATATGGATATTATATTAAACTACTAGTGAAAGTGAAGTCGCTCAGTCGTGTCCGACTCTTTGCGACCCCATGGACTGTAGCCTACCAAGTTCCTCTGTCCATGGAATTTTCCAGGCAATAATACTGGAGTGGATTGCCATTTCCTTCTCCAGCGGATCTGCCCAACCCAGGGATTGAACCCAGGTCTCCTGCATGGTAGACTGACGCTTTACTGTCTGAGCCACCAGGGACTACTAAGTTGGTGGTAATTTGTTACCCAGCAAGAGAAAATTGAAGTGACTAGAAATCGCCGTGCAGTGTTCCTTTAAGCCAGCCACCTCTTGTGTCTGCCTTTTGAGGGTGGCTACAGTAAGTTCCCACCCCAGTACCCTATTCTCACTGGGTCCTCTACTTTCCCTTTATGTTCTCCGATGGAAGCCTGCAGTTAAGAGGAAAGGCTTCAGTGTCAGCCTGCTTGGGATCAAAAGCCATTCTGTCAAGAACTAAGTGATGACCTTGGGCAAGTTACCTAACCACACGGAGCCTCAGTTCCTCACCTGCCAGGTGGGATGCAGTAAGCAGAAAATCAGCTGCCCAACACTCTGTATCCCAGTCCCTAGGTCCTGTGAATGCGTTGCATTAGATGGCAAAATAGACTTCCAATAGAGTTAAGGTTGGAGGTGGAGGTGAAGGTTTAGTTGCTAAGTCATGTCCGACTCTTGCGACCCCATGGACTATAGCCTGCCAGTCTCCTCTGTCTATGGGATTCTCTAGGCAAGATCACTGGAGTGGGTCGCCATTTCCTTCTCCAGGGGATCTTTCTGACCTAGGAATTGAACCTAGGTCTCCTGCATTGCAGGCAGATTTTTTACCAACTGAGCTACAAGGGAAGCCCCAGAGTTAGGTAAGGAACCTTAAAGCAGGCTGATCATCCAGGTGGACTCAGTGTAATCACATTGGTCCTTCAAAGAGGAAGACAACTGATCAAATAGATGAGACAGAAGAATAGCTAGGAGAGTTTTTAAGAGTATAAGGTGTCCAACTCTTTGCGACCCCATGGACTGTAGCTCATCAGGCTCTTTTGTCCATGGGATTCTCCAGGCAGGAATACTGGAGTGGGTAGCCATTCCCTCCTCCAGGAGATCTTCCCCACCCAGGAATCAACCCTGGGCCTCCTGCATTGCAGGCAGATTCTTTACCGTCTGACACACCAGGGAAGCCCTAACAAACACAAGAAACTTCTCTGGCTTTGAAGATAGGGAAAGAGGGCCATAAGCCAAGGAATGAGGAAGCTGGGAAGAGCCCTTAGCTGAAAGTCAGCAAGGAAAGAAGGACCTGAGTCCTACAACCATAGAAATTAAAAATTTTCAACAGCCTCAATGAGTGAGGAAATGGATTTTACCTTCGAGCCCTCTGAAAGGAACAGAGGCCAGCTGCCACCCTTATTTTAGCTCAGTGACACTTGTACTGGACTTTTGACCTACATAACTGTAAGATGACAAATGTGTGTTATTTTAAGCTGCTAAGTTTGGTTATGGCAGCAATAGGAAACAAATGCAGGAATGTTGTGAACGATGAATACATGTACATCATACAGGATGGAGACAGGCCCATAGGAAGTGCCTAATCTGTGCTGTGTTTCTCACTATTATTTTTATTAGTCATTCATTGCTTGGTCACACTCATCTTCCCCATCTATTCTGAGCACTCTCATTTGTGCCTACCTCTTATCTTCTTCTTTCTTCTCTCTGCATGTCCCTAGATACCCTTTCCAACTTCAAAATCCATCTCAGATGACATTCTCCAGGAGATTTTCTCAACCCCATTTAGTCAGGTGCAGTAGCTTCCAATGCAGCACATTTTTTTGGCCACTTTGCTAGCTATTATATTTATTTAAGCCCTAGGTTAGATGAAAGATTTTCTCTCATTACTAAATTCTGTATGCTATGATATGTTTCACTGTGATCACAAAACGATTCCCCAAATCTTTTCTTAAAACAACCAAATAGATTTCTTTTTTTTAAAAAAAAAAATTTCTTTTGTCATGGCAAGAATACTCAGTATGAGATTTATCTTTCTAACACATTTGCAAACGTACAGCACAGTAAACTATAGGCACACTGTTCTACAGCTGATCTCTAGAACTGACTAGTCTTGCTTATCTGAAATCGTGCCTGTTGATTAGCAAGTTCCCCTCTTCCCCTCCTCTACAGTTTCTGGCAGCTACTACTGCGCTGTTTGATTCTATGTACTGAGTTATTTTAGACTCCTCATATAATTGGGGTTATGCAACATTTACCCTTACGTGACTAGCTTATTTCACTTAGCCCAGTATCTTCAAGTGAAAGTGAAGTTGCTCAGTCATGTCTGACTCTTTGCAACCCCATGGACTGTAGCCTACCATGCTCCTCTGTCCATGGGATTTTCCAGGCAACAGTACTGGAGTGGGTTGCTGTTTCCTTCTCCAGAGGACCTTCCCAACCCAGGGATCGAACCCAGGTATCCCACATTGTAGGCAGATGCTTTACCATCTGAGCCACCAGGGAATATCTTCAAGGTTTATCTCTATTGTCCCATATGGCCAAATTTCCTTTTTAGGCTGAATAATATTCCAGTATGTGTATATAATGCATTTTCTATATTCATTCATTCATTTATGGAAATTTAGATGGTTCTGTATCTTGACTTGGTGATTGCTCACATATTTTCTAGTCAGCAGGGTTGGAACTAGGACCCGACTGCCCTTCCATCCTTCTTTCATCCCTGCTGCAGTTCTAGTGAATGCTGTGATGTGCCCAGCTCTGTGCTGGGGATGCGCCAGAGAACAAGCCCTCCTTCCTCCCTCCGCGCGTGTTTGTCCAGGCTCCATGCCTGCCTGTCTACACTCCTTCTGCCTCATGTGCAACCTGTTTCTAGAGTGATCTTCCTCCACTCCTGCACAACTAGATCACAAGCAACTGAAAGGCAGGGGTGGGATCTTAAACTTTGATTCCTTAGCAATCTCTAATGTATTAGGCACCCAACAAATGTTCCTTGGATTAAATACAAAGTTGAAAACAAAATTCACTTTAGATGCCAAACATTTGTTCTCTGCTTATATCCCCTGACATGTGTTCCCCAAACTGGTGTATTAATAGGGATTTGCATGTGCTTTTCTAGTTTATTATAGAGAATGTTAGCTGTCTATCTGCATGTATTTGAAAAAGAGATTAACAGGATCATCAACAATACATTTCATAAAACTCTTAAAACTGCCGAAGTAGTTTTTTAGTCTCTCTTTTCTTCTAAGAGACTCCACTTCCTCCAGTGATTTATACTAAATTGACAGTTCTAATTAGCAATCATGAAAATGTAAGTTTTTAAAGCTATCACTGATAATAGCTTTATCAGCTATTAAAATTCTTTTCCAGGGATGTGATAGAACTTCTTTCCATAAGGGATGTCTTGTGTCTCACTGGCTGAATTTAGGTGAGAAAGGGAAGCCTGTGGGAAGGAAGAAGAAGTTGGGAAAAGATTAACAGGAGAATGTGTGTCTTAGGTATTAATACCTGCCGGGCCTCTGGGGGCTGATCACTTGCTGTTGACTGCATATGTGCTCTTGACCCAATGGGAATTTCCGGGAAGAACCTGTATTATTTTATAGCTCACCATTCTAGGTCCTGACATAACCCAGAAGCTGAGTCCTGGCCCAGACTGGGAGCCTGTTTGTCTTCAGTCCATCGGGATTTAAGGAGTCAATGTTGAATCAGATTAGATGCTGTCACTCTTGCCATTTAATCAACAGATACTTATCAGGCCCCTTCTGTGGGCCGGGCCCTGTGCTGACAATGTTTCCTTCCCAGGCTTACCAGGGGGGAGGACCTGAAGCTGAAACCTAAAGAATTGGTTCCCTAGGGAAAGCCATGTTGCAGGGAAGGTTGTTAAGGGCACAGACAATCACAAGCATCAAAGGTGTGGGAGTAATAATGGCTCATCTCCCCACCACTGCCCACCCCACTCCTCCGCCAGTGGAGGAATGTCAGAGGGCTGCAGTAGGGGTCGCGGTGGGGAAGGGGCAGAGCAACGGGGGAATGAGACTAAGGAGGAGGCCGTGCCAGGTCCTGGGGGACTGCAGAAGGTCTCTGGCAGAAAGGCAGTGAGGATGGAAGGCAGGTGGCCACGTTAGTCAATTCACATAATTTGGCAAAATCACTCTGCCGTGTAGAGTGAAGGATGGATTGGGATCATGTGGCAACAAGAATGGAGGCATGGGGATGAGAAAGTAATATTCCAGGAGCCCAGATCAGAGGAGGTGAGCACCTGGACTAAGTAATAGCAGCCAGGGTGGAGAGAAAGTGAACAGACTTCAGTGGATTGAGAAGGTCGAATTTCTGTGTGAAGATTGATTGGGTGTAGAGGGTGAAGAAAGGAGCTCACTCATTTTTGAGGGCTCCATTTTTTGAGCACTTATTTAGTGCCAGACACTGTATAAGATGTATGTATTTCTTTTTCATCACATGTTGTGAAGGAAGGTTTAGCTCCATTATGGACACGGTAAACTGAAGCTTGGCAAGGTTAGGGGTCCTCCCATCAGCACACAGAGTGTCTGAGTCCAGAGTTTACCCTTAAGCCCTACGCGATCCTGTCTCCCTACTCTTCCTTCCTAGGATTCCGGTTGGAGCATCTCAGAGGAGGATGGAGACAGTTTCTCAGAAAGGGTGGGCTGCTTCCTGCACTTGCTGCTGTAGATGCAGCTACTACGCCACCCTGGACAATGACATCTACGTCCTTGCGTTTCCCTCTCTATAGAAGTGTCCACTGTTTCCTCTTCCTCCTCCTGGCTGGATGGGTGTCAGCATGAGTCCTGGTTAATGGTAGTCGCTTCAGTCGTGTCCAACTATTTGTGACCCCACGGGGTGTAGCCCACCAGGTTCCTCTGTCCATGGGATTCTTCAGCTAAGAATACTGGACTGGTTTGCCATTCCCTTCTCCAGGGAATCTTCCCGACACAAGGATTGAACCCAGGTCTCCTGCACTGCAGGCGGATTCTTCACTGTCTGAGACACCAGGGAAGCCTGAGGCACTATCCCTGGGAGTTTGGAACTGGCCCTAACTGGCCTATTCCTGCCTCTCGGCCCCTGTACCCTGGTGGAGATGGGGACCTCTGTACTTTCCTTTAAGCTTCTTAACAGTTAACATTGAAATTAGTATTGAAAATCTTCCTGGGAGAAAGAAATGGGGTAAGACCCAGGGGGGAGAAAAAATGCCTGAGCTAAAGAAGTGGGGAGAAATACTTAATATATTAGAACTGTCGACTGGGGAGCAGCCGTGTGAACAATGGATGAGGTCCCAATGCGTTTCCAGCCTGTTTGCTCATCTGTACACAAAACACGAGAGAGAGAACAATGCTTGCCCACCTCGTGATTGTTGTACAGATCAAATACAATAGCAGATGACGGTACTTTGAAAATCAAAACTCTCCTTGCAAATGTGAGGATAGGAAGTTTTGATACTGCAAGTTAGAATCAGAGACACAAGTGCTGGTAGGTACCTTGGGGATCATCAAGGTCGTCCTGATTATTTTACAGGTGAGGAAAATCAGGCCGAAGCTCAGAGAGATTAAATGACTTTTCCCAATGTCACCCTCAAAATTAATGTTGAAACTTGGTTTAGAAGGCAAATCCCCTACCTCAGGCTGAGAGTTCTTTCTACTGTATTGCTTTGGAAGGATAACACAGTAACTGACACAGTGGGCTTTGCAGTCAGACTGGAGTTTAATCTCCAGCTTTGCCACTTATTAATTGTGAGATCTCGGCCAATTCTCACTTTTTTAATCTAATAAAATGGAATAGTTATAATTGCTAACTTGCAGCGTTATTATAAAGATTAAGTGGCATAATGCTTGCAGAGACTGGTTAAAAGTAGTAGTGATTATTATTATAATTAAATTCATGTTTTGTATATTTGCCATGTGTCATACCCCCCAATTGAAGACTGACCTACTCTAAATTTCAGAGGTTTCTGACTGAACCCAATACACCCCTGACCTTATTTCATTTGCTTGTATATTTTACTGATAGAATCAGATAAAGCCAAAGAAAAGACCACTTTCTAATGATCTTCAATACTTGCTCAAGCCTACTCCAAAAGCCTACTCCTAAGATTATCTAAGAAATGGAGTAGCCATCATGGTCAACAAAAGAGTCCGAAATGCAGTGCTTGGATGCAACCTCAAAAATGACAGAATGATCTCTGTTCGTTTCCAAGGCAAACCATTCAATATCACAGTAATTCAAGTCTATGCCCCAACCAGTAACACTGAAGAAGCTGAAGTTGAATGGTTCTATGAAGACCTATAAGACCTTTTAGAACTAACACCCAAAAAAGATGTCCTTTTCATTATAGGGGACTGGAATGCAAAAGTAGGAAGTCAAGAAACACCTGGAGTAACAGGAAAATTTGGCCTTGGAATATGGAATGAAGCAGGGCAAAGACTAATAGAGTTTTGCCAAGAAAATGCACTGGTCATAGCAAACACCCTCTTCCAACAACACAAGAGAAAATTCTACACAGGGACATCACCAGATGGTCAACACCGAAATCAGATTGATTATATTCTTTGCAGCCAAAGATGGAGAAGCTCTATACAGTCAGCAAAAACAAGACTAGGAGCTGACTGTGGCTCAGATCATGAACTCTTTATTGTCAAATTCAGACTTAAATTGAAGAAAGTAGGGAAAACTACTAGACCATTCAGGTATGACCTAAATCAAATCCCTTATGGTTATACAGTGGAAGTGAGAAATAGATTTAAGGGCCTAGATCTGATAGATAGAGTGCCTGATGAACTATGGAATGAGGTTCGTGACACTGTACAGGAGACAGGGATCAAGACCATCCCCATGGAAAAGAAATGCAAAAAAGCAAAATGGCTGTCTGGGGAGGCCTTACAAATAGCTGTGAAAAGAAGAGAAGTGAAAAGCAAAGGAGAAAAGGAAAGATACAACCATCTGAATGCAGAGTTCCAAAGAATAACAAGAAGAGATAAGAAAGCCTTCCTCAGTGATCAATGCAAAGAAATAGAGGAAAACAACAGAATAGGAAAGACTGGAGATAGCTTCAAGAAAATTAGAGATACCAAGGGAACATTTCATGCAAAGAATGGGCTCTATATAGGACAGAAATGGTATGGACCTAACAGAAGCAGAAGATATTAAGAAGAGGTGGCAAGAATACACAGAAGAACTATACAAAAAAGATCTTTATGACCCAGATAATCACGATGGTGTGATCACTCACCTAGAGCCAGACATCCTGGAATGTGAAGTCAGGTGGGCCTTAGAAACCATCACTACGAACAAAGCTAGTGGAGTGATGGAATTGCAGTTGAGCTGTTTCAAATCCTGAAAGATGATGCTGTGAAAGTGCTGCACTCAATGTGCCAGCACATTTGGAAAACTCAGCAGTGGCCACAGGCCTGGAAAAGGTCAGTTTTCATTCCAATCCCAAAGAAAGGCAATGCCAAAGAATGCTCAAACTACCGCACAATTGTACTCATCTCACATGCTAGTAAAGTAATGCTCAAAATTCTCCAAGCCAGGCTTCAGTAGTATGTGAACTGTGAACTTCCAGATGTTCAAGCTGGTTTTAGAAAAGGCAGAGGAACCAGAGATCAAATTGCCAACATCCGCTGGATCATCAAAAAAGCAAGAGAGTTCCAGAAAAACATCTATTTCTTCTTTATTGACTATGCCAAAGCCTTTGACTGTGTGGATCACAATAAACTGTGGAAAATTCTGAAAGAGACGGGAATACCAGACCACCTGACCTGCCTCTTGAGAAACCTATATGCAGGTCAGGAAGCAACAGTTAGAACTGGACATGGAAGAACAGACTGGTTCCAAATAGGAAAAGGAGTATGTCAAGGCTGTATATTGTCACCCTGCTTATTTAACTTCTATGCAGAGTACATCATGAGAAACGCTGGGCTGGAAGAAGCACAAGCTGGAATCAAGATTGCCGGGAGAAATATCAATAGCCTCAGATATGCAGGTAACACCATAAAGTGAAAGAGGAGAGTGAAGAGGAACTAAAACCCTCTTGATGAGAGTGAAAGTGGAGAGTGAAAAAGTTGGCTTAAAGCTCAACATTCAGAAAACGAAGATCATGGCATCCAGTCCCATCACTTCATGCGAAATAGATGGGGAAACAGTGGAAACAGTGTCAGACTTTATTTTTTGGGGCTCCAAAATCACTGCAGATGGTGACTGCAGCCATGAAATTAAAAGACGCTTACTCCTTGGAGGAAAAGTTATGACCAACCTAGATAGCATATTCAAAAGCAGAGACATTTACTTTGCCGACTAAGGCCCGTCTAGTCAAGGCTGTGGTTTTTCCTGTGGTCATGTATGGATGTGAGAGCTGGACTGTGAAGAAAGCTGAACGCTGAAGAATTGATGCTTTTGAACTGTGGTGTTGGAGAAGACTCTTGAGAGTCCCTTGGACTGCAAGGAGATCCAACCAGTCCATTCTGAAAGTGATCAGCCCTGGGATTTCTTTGTAAGAAATGGTGCTGAAGCTGAAACTCCAGTAATATAGCCATCTCATGCGAAGAGTTGACTCATTGGAAAAGACTCTGATGCTAGGAGGGATTGGGGGCAGGAGGCAAAGGGGACAACAGAGGATGAGATGGCTGGATGGCATCACTGACTCGATGGATGTGAGTCTGAGTGAACTCTGGGAGTTGATGATGGACAGGGAGGCCTGGCATGCTGCGATTCATGGGGTCGCAAAGAGTCGGACAAGACTGAGTGACTGAACTGAACTGAAGATTATCTATCTTAGTTCAAAGCCTCATCAAGGGGCTATGTGTGTACCTTGTTCTAGCTTAGCTGAATATTTTATGCAAATAACGGAGGAAAGGTGAGGGTAGAAGAGATAATTTGAGTGATGTAGGATTAGAGGGTCCCTCTTGTTTTCTCAGGGAAATCCTATATTCAGAGATGTGAAGAGACTGGAAAATGAAGAGAACACAGAAGGTGTGCTCAGATCTTACTCTAGGGAACTGCTGCGTGCTGAGTTGCTTCAGTCTTTATGACCCCATGGACTATAGCCCGCCAGGTTCATGGGATTCTGTCCTATAGCATTCTGTCCATGGGATTCTCCAGGCAAGAGTACTGGAGTGGGTTTCCATGTTGTATTCTCAACCAGGGATAGAACCTGTGTCTCTTAAATCCCCTGCATTGGCAGGCAGGTTCTTTACCACTAGCACTACTTAGGAAACCCAGGGAATTGTAGTTTACCCCATTAAAGGTAATCAGGATGAGACTGTCATAAAGCACCAGAGAAAAAAGAAGCTTGTTTGAATCCAGGGAAATGTCATTAAAATAAGTTCCAGGTTCAGCCACCCCCAAACCTGAGGGTCATACAAAAGGCTAGAGGCTGAGCCAGTGTCCCTGATCCACAGAAATCATAAATCACTGTCATATGGGTTTAGTTACATCCTGACAATATGCAAAAGGCTCTTGCCTCTGCCCAGGTTCTCTGTCCAACTTCAGTCTATATAAGTGTTTTAAAATTAATTTTGATTGGAGTATAGTTGCTTTACAGTGTTGTGTTACTTTCTACTGTACAGCAAAATGAACCAACTATATGTATATAAATATCCCATTTTAAAAAAATTCCCTTCCCATTTAGGTCACTACAGAGCATTGAGTAGAGTTCCTTGTGCTATACAGAGTGAAGTAAGTCAGAAAGAGAAAGACAAATACCATATATTAATGCATATATATGGAATCTAGAAAAATAGTATCAATGATATTATTTGCAAAGCAGAAACAGAGACATAGATGTAGAAATCAAACATATGGACACCAAGGGGGAAGGGGTGGTGAGATGAATTGGGAGATTGGAATTGACACTTGTACACTATTGATACTATGGATAAAATAGAATGGGCTTTCCAGGTGGCACAGTGGTAAAGAATCCTCTTGCCAATGCAGGAGACTCAAGAGATGTGAGTTTAATCTCTGGGTCGGGAAGATCCACTGGGGAAGGGAATGGCTACCTACTCCAGTGTTCTTGCCTGGAGAATCCCAGGGACGGAGGAGCCTGGTGGGCTGCCGTCTATGGGGTCGCACAGAGGTGGACACGACTGAAGCAATGCAGCAGCAGCAGCAGCAGCAGCAGCAGAGGAGCCTGGAGGGTTACTAGCCCATGGGGTCACAAAGAGTTGGACATAACCGAGTACACACACACACATAGACCTTGTGTTAAGTGTTCTTATCACAAAAAGTTTTAAAGACCCAAGTTCCTGACTGTAGCTTATAAGGCATGTGCTGTTCTTCCTACCTGAAACTCTTTACCTGACTCTTGGGGAACATCTACTCTTTCTTCCAGTCCTGGTTTAAATGTCGCTTCCTTGAGGAAGCCTTCCATGGCCTGTCCCTTGACCTGTGTTGCTGCTCTTTACTCCCGTAGCATCCTGCTCTTCCTCTGCCATAGTGCATAGCATGCTGCATTGCTGTTGCCTGGTTACTAGACTGTGAACTCCTTGAGGGCAGGACCATGCCTTGCTTCGCGCTATATCTCTTCTCTGTGCATAGCATAGGATCTGGAACAGTGCATTCAAGTAACAATACGGGTAACAGACTATGCTTTTCCTGTGCAATAGATGGGAAAGTTATATCCACCCTGGTCAAGACCTTGGAAGCAGATACAACTATGAAGAAATAAATTATAATGTCTTAACAATTTTCTTTTTTAAAATTCTGCAGTTACACAATTACTGTGGTTAAATACCAAGAACAATCTCCGCTCTTAGAGAAATCCTTGGTGAGAGAAACCCCTCATTCAACAAATACTCTCTGAGTGTGTGCTTTCAGCGAGGCACTGGGCTGGATGCCAGACATCTGCTGGTGGATAGGAAGTTACATACACAGGAATTATGGAGCTTACATTCCAGCATGGGTGATGGTCATTTAGTGTATAATAACGAAGTAAGTTACTTAATTGGTACTGTGAACAGCAGAGAAAGTGGGGCAGGGAAGAGAAACATGCAGATAGAATTGCAAAGCAGAAGTCCTCTGCTAACAAGACAATACACTGTGCATTTCAGGAACCAAGGGAGTCTGGTGTGGCAGAGTGCAGAGTGGGGTGGAGAGAGAAGTGCCCTGAGTTGAGGCTATAGAGACAGGCAGGACCCAGGGCAGATTGAACCCTTTATCTTCTCCATGCCCTCTACGATCCCGGAAAGTATCTCCAGTGGCTTCACTTTTAAGCTACAAGCATCGTATTTATTCCTTCTTGAACTGTGAGTGTGGCATGCTCCTCACTTGGGCCAACTTTTCTTTCCCTACTACTGACATCTTATTCATTCTTATGTGCCAAGCTCAGGCCCTTCCTCCACCACAAAGAATAAGAACTCAAAACCTAACCACCAATATGGAGCCCAAAATGGCACAGATAAGATCAGAAATTGTAAACAGTTCAGCTTAAATGGGACGAAAGATGCCTCTCTATGGAGAGCAGGTAAGACTGTGGCAGATCTTGGTATTTCTAAGTGACTTAAAAGGGAGACAATATCATGGACAGTTAATACACACTTTGAAGCAAGTCAGACCTGATTCAAGTTTGGGGTCCCTAGTTCATTAACTGTGTGACCTAGAGAAAGTTCCCTCCCCTCTTTGTGTCTTGGTTGGTCGTTTCTAATGTAAGGGTAATGATACCTTCCTCATAGGTACAGAGTTCTTACAGATTAACAATGTGATTAAGGATTTAAATAGATAGTGCACGCCAGGCACAGCACTTATCGGAATGTCACATGCAATAAGTGTTAGACAAATGTTATCATTATTACTGTTGTCACTATCATACCTTGCTTCCTCATTCATCCTTAGCTAAGCTGAAAGCTCATTAAATAAGATAACATGTAAATTCTAAACAATGTATATCTCATGATAAATAATCACTAACTACAAGTTCTCCCTTTTCTCCCAATCTTTTTTATAAATGAAGACCAGCTCTCAATTCTTCTGTAGGTACCTAGTCAGCTTTCAATAAACATTTGTTGAATATTGAATGGGCTTCCCTTCTGGTTCAGCTGGTAAAGAATCTGCCTGCAATGTGGGAGACCTGGGTTTGATTCCCAGGTCGGGATGATCCCCTGGAAAAGGAAATGGCAATCCACTCTAGTACTCTTGCCTGGAGAATTCCATGGACAGAGGATGCAGGCTGCAGTCCATGGAATGTTGAATAACTGTTGTTCTCCCCTGCAGCTATCTGGCACTGTGTTATGTACATCATGGAGGATTATTGATAGTCATTACCAGAGAATCTTTGCATATTTATTTTTCAAAATCACAGTATGACTAGGAAGAAAATCTGGGACCAAAATTATATAAAATATATAAAAGATAAGAAAGATCTTACTGATTGGAGAAAAGACTTGACTTAAATGACCACTGTTTGTCTTCTCTCATTCAATTATTAAGATAATAACAACAGGATTACAGGGAAATGTATCTGATTTAACTTCAGTAGCCTCCTGGGGAGGGTGAACCAAGGAAGTCTAATAACCAAGTGCTGTTGTAATGTGAGGGAAACTGAGGCAGTCATGGGATTACCATATCTTTTAAGTATTTCATTTTCCAAGGAGAAATAACTTTCCTTGAGCCTTTCAAAGTATCTCAGATCTCCTTCACTTACAGGATTTCCTGAGGGAGGTGACCTGGCAAAGGGAAAATCTTTAAAGCATTCACCTTTTCAGATTCTGATGGATCCCTTAATATAGTCTGAGTGGAGACACTGAAATCCTTGAAAAGTGAGATTGGCACAACAGAGATGCTGAAGGCCTTTATCCAAGATTAGATTGACTTAAATGCCAAACTCCCATGATGCAGTTAGACCAGAATTTAATTATCCAAACTTAATTGTTCATATAGCTTTCTAGGAATGCCACTATCTCAGAGTAAAGCCTGTGTGAATTATCACTTAATTTTAATTGACATTTACAGAAAATGAATAATTTGGTGTCATATGAATAAACTGCTGTTTGCTCTTTTTCCTATAATGAAGTGGCAGTAGCTAACCTAGGTAACATGATACAGTATACAGTCTCTACAATAATTCACATGGTAGGTCAGTGACTTGCAAATACTGCGCCAGTAAGTTTCATTGGTCTGTACATGCGTGCGTGCTCAATCATGTATGACTCTTTGTGACCCTATGGAATGTAGCCTGTCAGGATCCTCTGTCCATGGAGTTTTTTCAGGCTAGAATACTGGAGTGGGTTGCCATTTCCTACTCCAGGGGATCTTCCTGACCCCAGGGATCAAACCCTCATCTCCTGCATTGGCAGGCCTATTTGTTACCACTGTGCCACCTGGGAAGCTTGTTTCATTGGTCTGCCCAAAGTAACAGTGATCATGGTGAATTCAGCTTACAGGGACAAGTCAGGCCCACTCCCTGGGAGCTCTTCATGGTCCTGGTCTCTGTAATTATGTCTACAGCATCTACTGACCTTGAGTTCTATGGTGTGGATTCCTTTGGCTTCTGCTTTAGGTCATTCATTCTCTGTGTGGCATGCCACAGTCAGGCATGTGTTTCTGTTTTTCTTACTGGGGGCCTTAGCGACACTGTTGGACTTCCATGACTGCCGTATGCAGACATAAAACATTACAGAGTGGCTGCCATGCACCAAGCCCCTGTACTGGCAATAGAGATGGGTGAACACTGGGGTCTGCTCTTAGGGAGCGTGCATTCTAGCTGAGGGAACAAGAGGAGTCGTAGAAGATAATGTCCTAAGAAGTAACAGAAATGCGTGAAAAATGCGAGAGTTCTGAGATAAGAACCACAGACTGTCATAGCAGGTGGGGTGGAGGAGATCAGGAGAGAATTTCCTGATATTTGAGGTGAGCTGTGGAGAATGAGTTCACGAGACAGAGAAGGGGTGGGGTGCATTCTCCAGGCAAAGGGACAGCACGGTGAAAACTCCGAGAGGGGCCAGGAATGTCAAATGAAACAGCATAGGAGAAGACAGAATATAGGAGAGAGAAAGAGATTAGAGAGAGAGGAGATGGGGGAGAGAAAGAGAGGAAAAGAGGAAGAAAGGAAGAGGCGTGAGGAGGAAGACCCAGGTGCGCGCGCGCGCGCACACACACACACACGCACACACACACACACACAGAAACAAACAGGGATACAGACAAAGAGAGGAAGGGAGGGGCCAGATTTTAAAGGGCTTTGAAGGCTACATTAATAGGCTTAGGCTTTATCCTACAGAGGTGGGGAAGATTAACAGAGTCTGATCAAGGTGGTTAAAGGGCTGTATCTGAGTGTGCAGAGCAAACTCTAGGGAGAAAACCCAGAAGCAAGGAGAACTTATTACTGGAGGGTTGTCTCTGGGCACATCTGACCTCATCACTGACAAAGCCCTGTGTGTGAGTTCCCCGAGTTCTGAACCTCCACATGAACACAGTACTGTGCTGACTTGGCTGAGTCAGAGCAATTGCTATCAGACATAAAGGAAGAGAACGGAGTATACACTTGAAATAAGGGTGGTATTCATCAGTTCCTCCTCCCTCATAATTGCCTAGAAGCTAGTCTGGAAACTTCTGGTCTTCTCTTTGAATTAATGCAACAATATACTGCCAGCTACTTTTCTACCGGGTTGTCCATTGCAGTCAGATTAAGGATTTCAAAGGAAAGATTTTGGTCCATAATTCTTCTGGTTATAAACTTTCAGATTCATCTTTTATTTCCTACTTAATATTCATTCATCTGCCTGGTTTTCAAAATAGTTTATAATTTAATATTACTTTTCTGTTTCATTTGCATCAGGCTTTCTTCATCAGACTGTGATGATTTCTAGCTTTGTATTTGTGCCCGTACTGTTAAATGTTCTCATGTGTATACTTATAAAAATGTATCGACAAATGCAAGTCATAGGTACTATTTATTTAAATGTTTATTCATTTACTTCCTCTCTCTCTTAACATTATCCATTAAGGCTGCATGGTAGGTGCCAGAGTTACAGTGGTCATCAAGACAAAGAGGCCCTGAACCTCAGGGAGCTCAGAATTGGCCTAGAGCTCTGTTACTCAGCATGTAGTCCTTGGACCAGCAGCACTGGCTTCCTCTGGCAGTTTGTTAGAAATGCAAAATCTTAGGCCCTACCCCAGGTGATGCTAGTGGTAAAGAACCCACCTGCCAATGCAGGCATTGCAGGAGACACAGGTTTGATCCCTGTGTCAGGAAGATCCCCTGGTGGAGGACATGGCAACCCACTTCACTATTCTTGTCTGCAGAATCCCATGGACAGAGGAGCCTAGAGGGCTACAGTCCATGGGGTCACAAAGAGTCAGACACAACTGAAGCAACTGAGCAAGTTTGCAAACCCCAGACCTACTGAATTTAAAACTCATTTTAGCAAGATCTCTAGTTAATTTTTTTTTTTTTTGGATGTGGACCATTCTTAGAGTCTTCGTTGAATTTGTGACAACATTGCTTCTGTTTTGTGTTTTGGTTCCTTGGCCATGGGGTATGTGGTATCCTAGCGGCCTGACCAGGGACCAAACCTGCTCTCCTTGCATTGAAAAGCGAAATCTTACCCACTGGACCACCAGGGAAGTCCCCTAGATAACTATTATGCACAAAAGAATTTCAGGAAGCCATGCTCTAAGAGACAGAAATTGAAAAGACAACTGTAACGATAGCATATGGATGGCTGTGGTGCTGGAGGGACAGGGATGAGAGATCTAATGCCATGTTGTTGAGTGGTCAATTATGTAATAAACCTGTTTAAGTAATGGTGTGTGTCTGTGTAGGTACTTACGTAGAGACCACATGTTTTTCTCCTTGAGAATCTCCTACTCACCTAGCCCTGTCCCGAGTCCACTGTGGGTGACTAACGCACGCTTTTGCTAACACTGATTGATTGAATTGCTTACAGAAGCACTAAGACCAATTTAGGATTTTCGAGGTTTCAGCAAATGATGGAGTTGTTCGATTTTTGCCAGTACAGTTTTGATTTATAAACTGTGGAGGTTTTGTTTGGCCACAGCAGAAAACGAATGTTGCTTATCCTTTTCAAAGCCACAGCATTTCACCATGGTTGACATAAACAGGGTGGAAAATCCACAAGATGCGATGGAGTCAAATTTTGCACAGGACAGTTTTTGGTCTGAGGCTCAAGGCTATGGATGAGTTTGCTCTTTCTGTGAGTTATTTGTATTGTTATCATGTAGGGAGAGATGGGTGATTCATAGCTAGGTCAATACTCCTCATTTAACTGCACAGCACATCCATTACTTAGTAATACCCTTAGATTCAACTGACACAAAACTTAATACCTGAAAAAAATCCACATTTTTTATGTTTTCATCTCTTTTATGGTGTGTGCAGCCCTGTTTTCTCCTCATATTGAGTTGTGACTAAGGGTTAGTAAAAGCAACCATGTTTTGAGTGCTCAACAAATTCCTATCTGTCCCTCACTAGCTTCTGCTTCATGTACCTACTTCTTTTACATTAATTGACATGAAAGAGGATTCATCCTTCTCTCTGGGAGAGTGTTACATGCTCCTTGTTTGGATCCCTTATCCACTCATGATTGTCCTGAGCTTTAACCATCACAAAGGTTTTTAAGCACGGACAGAGTCTCACCTATTGATTTGTTCTAGTGCTTTGAGAAAACCCCCAATCACTGGTGCTTCAACAGAATATTCCATCTTACAGTCAGAAAAAGACCACAGATACGGTCTCATAACAGATTCTCTTCTTCACCATATTCTAGTCCCCAGCGGAATCATCCAACCTCTATTTTAGCACCCTGAGCAAGCTTCTCCAGACATCTGCATCTTACTAGGTATCAACACATTATAAAGCTCTAGTAATTAAGATAGGGTGAAGTAGGGGCAAGAATAGGCTAGTATATCAATAGAAGAGAATCAAGAGTCCAGAAACATACCTATGTGCATTTGGTGATTTGAGAAAGAGGCATGCAGTGGGGAATAGGAGGGACTTCTCAACAAATTATGCTTGTTCAATAGGATTTACACGTGCAACGGAAAAAAATGACCTTGCAGAAAGCTATAGTACACATAGATCTAAATGTGAAAGGTAACATTTCAGAAGAAATCATAGAAGAACATCTTCAGGACTTTGAGGTAGGCAAAGACTTCTTATACAAGATGCGTGGGATGCTGGCTATAAAGGAAAAATCTTGCCAAGTGGACGACATTAAAATTACGTGTTTCTTTTCCTCATACGACGCTGTCAAGATAGTGAAAAGTCAAGCCACAGAATAGAAGATACTGATATGATAGACGTCTGAAAAATGACCTGTATCAAAGTTATATAAATAATGCTTGCTGGACAATAAGAAAAAGACAACAGAAAAATGGGAAAGAAATTTACAAAGGTAATTCTTAAAAGAGGCTCTACAAGTGGCTGATAAACGTGGAAAAGGTACCTAATTTGCATCAGGTAGATGCAAATTAAAATGGTAGTGTCCGTGTATAACTGAGTAAAAATGGGTATATTATGATACACTCACTGGCTGAAATAAAAAAGGGAGAGGTGGAGCAACTGGAACTCATATACATTATTGATGGGAGTATAGATTTGTTTTCAGAAAATAGTTTGGCAGAATCTATGATAGGAAATTATAAATAATGTGGCCTAAGAAGTCCTTTCCTGGGTATATATGCAACAGAAATTCAGAAGTGTTCTCGTTAGTTATCTATTTTATATCTGTTTTATTCATGGTGGTGTACATATGTCAATCCCAATCTCCCTGGCAGTGTTTAATTTCTTGAATTCTGATTACACAGATGTTTTCACTTGATGAAAATTAACTGAGCAGTATATTTGTGATTGATGCACTGATATGTGTGTTATAATTCAATGAAATTTAAAAATTAAATCAGTTACGTGTCAAACAGGGAGGATATGGGGAAAGCCAGATTTTAATTAACATCTTCCTTTGCTCAGCATGGTATATTAAACTTAAGAGGGGAGAGTTCATTGACTTAAAAGGGAGTTGAAGTTAAAAAAATAAACTATGAATCTTCTCTATATAAGCAGGAAAATTCCTTTTCTATCTTTGAGTTTTGATGTGGAAGATATGGTGAAATGTAGGAACACTGGCCTTGTGGGGAAGCCTGATAGATGCACTTATGGTTTCATAACATGCATGCCCTTTCTTCCTCTCCAGCCAGATGGATGGATGAAGACTGACCTTCTGCCAGCATGCATCTGTCCCTTTGGGTCACCTGTGGATGGCACTTAGTGCTCAAGATATACCTGAGCTTTGTAAGTTCACACTGTAAGTAACACATTGCTGCTTGTGTGTTAGTCTCATCTCCCCAGTTAGACTGTGAACATCCTGTAAACCAAGATCTGGCATTTCTTATTTCTGTGCATTCTCCACCATAAGAAGGAAAGAATGGACCACAGAGGCTCAGTAAGCATGTTTCATTGTATTTGGTTGGCCAAAAAGTTAATTTGGGTTTTCCTAATATCATACAAAAAACCTGAATGAGCTTTTTGGCTAACCCAATAGAATGTCAGATCATTGAGTCTATGAAATCTGAGGTCTAAGAAGGCAAGTCATTTGCCCAAAGCACTTGGCATCGTTATGTCTTCTAAGTTCCATCCTTGTCCAGCCAAGATCCCTGCACAGTCTTGGTGAGAAGAAACAAGCCATGCTCCTTCTGTTCTGTTCCCTTGGCCCTCCTTACTTCTTAGTGCAGAGATGCAGAAGTACAGTAACTCAGTTTTGTGAATTCTGATTGTTCTTCTTGCTGATTCACAGAGCAAATACTGCCTACATGTGGGGCCCCTTGGCTTTAAGGAGGAGGAACAATCTGTGTAGTCTTAAAATAGTCAAAGACAATAAGTGACCTGTCTCAATTCAGTGTTCAGATCTGCAAAATGAGAACACATCAAGCTTTGGTGCACCTTCTGTGCCTTTTCATTTAACTCTAGAGGCGATGATGAAATTCAAATCCTTATAGATCCCGAAAGGTGTTGAAATCTAATCTCAGTCTTTTAAAAATTGCTTATTGTTTGCTAAGGGTCACTTGAGTTCTTTTCAACAAGAATGCTTCATCCAAGCATGGATTATTAACATTGGTTTTCCAAAGTATAAAAATAAGGTAATTAGATAAGAAACGACCTGACTTTTGAGGCTCTTCTCTGTAGATTCATTCGGGATCTAATCTATAGATTCATTAACTTAAATCATTGCTAGCATCTCTTATAGACACAAACAATTAATAAGCACAGACGACATGTTCATAAGCACTCTCCAGAAGTGTCATATATGTGTGTATGTACCTCCACTTGTGGGGAGGTGAGAGTGAGAGATGGGGGGAGAGGGAAGGAGGGAGGGAGGGAGGGAGAATATGAATGTGAATGACTGTGTCTTTTACTGAGCACTTACCACATCTCAGGCACCATACTAAGTGTTTTAAATTCCTTTTTTTCGTTAATCTTCATAATGATTCCGAAAGTATTATCTTTACTTTATATATAAGGTGTAGCTGATTGCTCTTTCCAGATAGCACCACCACAACCTCTCCCATTCCATGTGTTCTTCTTACAATGTGATTTTTGACCCTTGTCCTACTGAAAGGTGGAATATTTGTTCCTTCCTTTCTGATATGTCTGGGCTGGTGACTCTGGCAGCAGTCACCCCCTGTGACTTCTCAGGGTAGGTCATGAGACGTGCTACCACTTTTGCCTGCCTCCTCTTGGTTGCTTGTCCTTGGGACCTGGCCATCGTGCCGTGAGGAACCCCAGCAGAGTGTGGAGAGGGCATGTGTAGGTAGGTGGTGAGGACAGCAGCCCCCACCGCCAGCCATGTGAGTAAGTGAGCCCGCAGGTGATTCCACCCCCGCTGCCAAGCGACCCACACACAGCCTTGTAGTTTCTCTGTCTGCGGTCCCAGGCATCTGTAAGCAAGAACAAGCCATCCCACTGTGCCCGTATCCAAGTTTCCTGACCCAGGGAATCTATGAGCAGAATAAAAAAGCTGCTGTTTTATGCCAGAAATTCAGGGTGGCTTGTTATATAGTAACAGAGGGCCTGAGTTGCAAACCTAGTTGCCCAGGATCACACAGCAAATTAGGGTAAGAAGCAGAATTAAGCCTAGGTGTCTCACCCCAGAGCTCATGAGGTTCTTAATTACTCTCTTGAAAAAACCTTGCATGTTTGCAAGTCCTGCAAAACCAGTGTTTGCCATTCTGGGATACAGAGGAAACCATCATAATGCTGACTGCTAAGAAACAAAACCAGGTGCCTGGGAGGTCAGGAGGGGACTGGTGGGCAGTGTGGTCTGGCAGGAAGAGTCACTGCTCCGGTGATGAGTTTTGCCAGGAAAGCAGGCAGGAGCTTAGATGCAGTGCCTGAGGCTGGAGCTATGGAGTAGCTCTGGGATAGAGTGAGCATCCTCGAGTCATAACTGCACCTGGCAGCCTGCCCTCTTTTCATGGGAACAGCCTACAGACTTCCCTCTAGCCAGTGCTGGGCCAGGAGCACATAAAAAACTGCATGTCAACAAGGCTCTGAAAGCTCGTAGCAGAGAATAGATGATTGGTGGGAGGCCAGGGACAAAGCTGAAAGAAAGGAAAGTGGTAACACAAAAGAAGCCAAAGAAAATTAAAAAATTTTGAACTCTTGGTGTACATGCTTTAGCATCTCTTGTTTATATATTCTTATAAGATCCTATGATATTTGTATTAATGGCCTCTTTTTAAAATTAAAATTTTAATTGAAGTATAATTTACTTACAATGTGTTAATTACTGCTGTACAGCAAAGTGATTCAGTTATACATACATATATGTGTGTATATATATAGACATATATACACATGTTGTTTTTGTTATATTCTTTTCCATTATGGTTTGTCATAGGATATTGAACATAGTTCTCTGTGCTATACAGTAGGACCTTGTTGTTTATCCATCTCCATATCAAAGCTTACATCTGCTAATCCCAACTTCTCACTCCATCCCAACTGCTCCCCATGGCAACCACAAGTCTGCTCTCTGTGGGTTCTGTTTCATAGATAGATTCATTTGTATGATATTTTAGATTCCGCATGTAAGTGACATCATATGCTATTTTCCTTTCTCTGTTTAACTTACTTCACTTAGTGTGATAATCTCTCGTTGCATTTATGTTGCTGCTAGTGGCACAATTTCATTCCTTTTTATGGTTGGGTAATATTTCATTATATGTGTGTACCACATCTTCTTTCTTTAATGGCCTCTCTTTTTAAAGAGGAAACAGACTTGGCAGTTAAGTTACCAGCTCAAGTCTTACTAGCTAGTAGCTGGTGAACTAAGATCATGGCTCAGTGTAAAGTGTCTGTGTGCAAAGCAGGAGATGTGTGTTCCATCGCTGGGTTGAGAAGATCCCCTGGAGAAGGAAATGGCAACCCACTCTAGTATTCTTGCCTGGTAAATCCCATGGACAGAGAAGCCTGAGGGGCTACAGTCCATGGGGTCACAAAGGAGTTGGATGTGACTTAGCGACTAAACAACACCACCAAAGATCAAAACCCAGGTCTGAGTAATTAACAGGATACTTGGTCTCGAAACACAGTCCTCTTCTCTGCTTTGCTTGGGCGCTTCTGTCACAAACCGTATCTTAGCTGAGGCTCCTTCTAGAAGTCCACCTTTTTTTCTTGGGCCCAGTCCAAGTCCCTCTTTTTCTTCAAAGCCAACCTAGACTATTTTGGGCCTCAATGATCTTTCTTTTCTATCTGTTGACTATAAATCCTGCACTTGGAAATTATTCAGATGAACATTTTGCTTTACTATCTATCTTTTTTCCTTGTGTATCTTGATTTTTGCAAAGTCTGAAGTCTGTACTCTGGTTTCTTCCTTTTTCACACCAACCATAATGCCTACCACTGTGCCTAAGGCAAAATTGATATCCTAATGGCCCTCAACTAAAACATTTGATTGATTAATCCTCACTTGAATCTGTAGGAATACATACCTACTGTAACCAGAAACAAAGCAAGATAAACTCCCTCTTCATTCTCTCTCCCCGTTCTCAGAATGGGTACCTCCACAGAGAATAGGGCATGAAAGGGGAGATGGATACTAGCTGAGTACCCAGCCAGACTTGCACAGAAGGGAAGGCATCTTTCTGCCTGACAGCCCCTTCTGTCTGCTGCTCGGGAGATAAATTACCTGGCAGCAGCAGTGGCGGGGACTTCTTGAGAGCCAAGATCCTCTGATTCAGAAATTAGACCCTCGCTGACATGGTTTTGTCCATGGACCAAGACTTAACACCAATCAGTAAAGGTGCTCCTTGGGGAGCAGGGAGTTACTTCCTGCAACTGAAGAACTGGCCCAACACTGCCCACTTTAGACTCTCTGTTTCTTGGGTGACACTCTAATGACTATACAACAGCTTATCAGGCCCCCAAAGTCATGGTATTGAATGCGTCATTAAATCTTGTGAGTTCTGAACCCTTGGCTAATGAGTCCCTAGGGATGAGTGTGATTGACAGGTCCCCTGGCTCAACACATGCCCGCTTCAGTGCTTCTGCTCACAATGATTCCCCCACCAGAGACTTCTGTCTTCATTTCTCTCTGCTTTTGTGGAAAATCTTAGCTCATTTTCAAGGCACAGTCCAGCGCTTCCCAGAGGTCTCTTTGTACTACAGCCCACACTAATATTTCATTTCTCAGAAGAAAATCTTGCATGAGCTTTACATACCACAGAGTTTAGTCCTCAGAGACACATTCCCCTAGTTCCCTGTGTTCCAAAGAGGCAGCAGGATGCAGTGAAAAGAGCCTACAGTTTGGGACCAGTGGGACCAGAACCTGTTATTCCCCTGCTATGCAGTCCTGAGGATCCTTGCAGAGTAGCACAGGCATCCTTGTCCCTCCACTCTAATAGCTGCATTGTCTGCCCCTGGATGATGAACCATCATTGTCTTCAGCTGACAGGCAGCAGGCTACCTCCAGCTTTTTAAAACAACAGTGAGAGGAGATTGATTCAGGATGGCAGATCAGAAGGATGTGTGCTCACCTTCTGTGAGAGCACCAAAATTGCAACTAGCTGCTGAGCAACCATCGGCAGAAGGACACTGGAACCCACTAGAGCAATGAAAACCCTTATACATACCTCTGGCCACATGTGCACAACCGTTTCTAGAGGATAATGCATCGATTCCAGATGGACCATAATTTTAAGGCCATTTGTAATCCTTTTTTGCCTTGTCCCTCCTCCATTCAAGTCTAAAATACTACAGGGAAAAACATGCCCTCTCCAGCTTTTGGCTCTGGCTGTGGGATCCACCCTATGCCCACAGTCACCTCCCAGCTGAAACCAAGAAACTGGCTCCTCCAAAGTGGCACCAGTTTTATCTTTGCTCTTGTCTGTTTCACCATCTCCCTCACCAACTGGCTGGGCTGCACACACTCTGGGTGGGGCAGAGTGCACTCCCAGGGGGTCCCCTCTTCTTCCCCGGGAGATGACTTTTAAGGAAAAAGATACTGTAAGGAATATTAATGGAAAAACTCAAAACTAAAAAAAGTCTTTTTTTTTTTTTAAAGCTAGAGAACCCTACAGATGAAAAAGGATACTTTTTATTTCCATGAAATCTGAAAATCCATAGGAAGCCCTGAGGAACCATCAAAAGATTTCTGATCTTGGAAGACAATGGTGTCTCAAAAATAAATCACGAGTCTTTGAATCCAATAGACATAGGTTATAATCCCAGCTCTGTTAGAAAACCGTGAATAAGGGAGTTGATTGTTGTCTGCCTCAGTTTTCTCATCTATAAAATGGGGTTGATATCCCTGAACAGAGGTTGTCATGATAATGAAAGGTAACATCACATGCCGTTTAAGAGAGAGCCTGATATGTAGTAGACAGGGAACTTTGTTTTTTGGATTGGTCTATTTCACTTCCTTTTCTCTAGTTCTTCCTGCTTTTTCTCACATCTATTGAGATCCCAGGACTGACTTTCCCCACATTACACAGGTAGTGACCACCAGAAATTCTCTCTTGGGTTGCTTTCTCTCCATTACGTGAAAAATGTGACATGGTCCTTGGAAGGCTACAAGCACGTGTTGAGTATTAAGAATGCCTAACCGCCATGTCAGGTTCTGGATGCATGGCAAGGATAGGTTTTCGGGTTTGTGTTTTGATAAGGAACAGTAGCTCAGGATTGAAGATAGACGATGCCCTCAGAGAGGTTCAGATGACAGTATAGCAATAGCAACAGCTATGTCAGTAGCAGTTACTGTGTTCATCACCTCTGTGCAAAGGAAGAGCTTTCCACACGTGATGTCATTTAATAGAGAATACCCTTGAAGTCAGTGTTCTTACTATCTCCACCTCCCAGAAGAAGGAACCGAGGCACAGAGAAATTACTTTCCTATGCTGACATGGCCAGTAAGTGGCAGAGCTAGGATTCAGCTGGAGGAGGCCAGTTCCAGAGATCAGGCTCTGTTCCTGCGATGCATAGCTTCCCGGGAGAATTGGGCTGAGGAGGGGAGCAATGGGACGTCAGTATTTGCAAAAGAGAGGGTCATTGAGCAAGAAGGATGAGAGAAGCTGCTCCAGATAGAGGGAATGGCAAGACTATAAAGGCAGCTTGGGGCTGAGAGAACAGATTGATGCACAACCTGGCTTGGGTAGAGCCTTGTCTGGACCTGGGAATCAAAGGGACACCAGTCTTAGAGAGGGGCTGCAGACATGCCAGGCACCATCCTTCTTCCATTTTGAAGAAGGGAAAGAGAGAGAGAGAGAGAGAGGGGAAGTGACTCACCCAGTGGGCTAGTAGATTGAGCTTTTTTCTAAGATCTTTTATCACCTCCTCCAACCCTGTGGGCCCACCTCCTGTGACACAGCTGCTCCTGATTCCCCCCTTGGGAAGGGCTCCATTCTGCCCCAGAAGCTACTGTCTCCTCCCTTTAAGGTCCTCTTTCTTAAGCCACCAGATTCACACGATGACTGTCATCATGTAGGTCTCTCGTTTCTGAGTTAGCGGAACGTGCTATTTTCTGCTAGCAACCTTGGGCTTCATTCGCCTATGGTCTTGCTTGAACACAACTTGGGTAGAAGCATTCATTTGCCATAGGTGGATGGTGGTCCTTAAATCATACTCAAACCGTGGGGATCCCCACAAGACTCTGAGCATAAATTCTCCATCAATTCAACTAACGATGCTTTCATTGCTCTCTTTTTAGAACTCAGGACTTCTTTCCAGGTGAACAGTTGGGTCTCTGGATCTCAGGGGCTGTATTTCCGGAGGGGAATTAAAAAGAAACAGGGGTTCTCTCCAGGAAAATGTAGATCTCAGGAAGAGGTAGGCAAGTCTTCCTGCATAGAGAGCTGTGAGGACTTTGTTTTAATGCAGTCCCATTCACAGCCTGGATTTTCCAAGGTACGTGAAAAGAAAGAAGAACACAGCAATCAGGTTTTTATCCTTGGAATCAAAAATAAGGGCTGAGAGAGAGGAGAATTCCTTTAAAAAAAATCTATGAATATGATATTCTGAGTATGTCTAAATGCATTAAAAGTAAAGTGGTGTTTTATACTCATCATTCTTCCAGGGGTGCTGCAGAGCTTTCCCGAAAGTGACTGTCCAGGGCTGAGTGGGAGTGGTCCCCTTTTAGCTGACGCAGGCATGCCCAGGTCAACACAGCCCCCAGCTGACCCCTGTTTTTGTGTTACTGAAAGTGTTAGTCTGTCATGTCCGACTCTTGGCAACCCCATGAACTGTAGCCCACCAGTTTCCTCCATCCATGGGATTCTCCAGGCAAGAATACTGGAGTAAGTTCCCATTTCCTCCTCCAGGGGATCTTCCAGACCCAGGGATCTAACCTGGGTCTCCTGCACTGCACGCACACTCTTTACTGTCTGAGCCACCAGGGAAGCTTATGCTGATTATCTCTGAGTCCCTTCCCCTTCCCTGTAAGCCAGAATCTTCATCTATGGAATTGGGATGGGGGTGTTGATTACATCTTTTTTTTTTTTTTTTTTTTTTAACTGCCTGCCTCTTCTCACTGGAAGGTAAGCTCTAGGAGGATGGGGGTTTTGTTTGCTTTGTTTGGTGATGTCTCTTGTAGCAACCTGAACCATGTCTGAATGTAACAGGTGCTAAAGAAACATTTCAGGAGAGAAATTGTCCTAAACATCCTTTTCAGCTTGGGAAACACTTTCTGAGTGTTTTCCTATTGTGATTTTGGAGGAAAATAACAAAACACCTTTCTCCTTCAATTAAACTGTTCAAACCCTGGACATTCACGACAGTCTAGAGATGTGACTTCCCCATTGCTGATGGCCAGAACTGGTGGCTGAGGGGCAGACAATGGTGCTTTTCATTTGCATGTCCAGCGAAGCTTTTACCCCCCGCCCCCCCCAATCCCTGCCTTCATCTGAACACTTGTATGTGGCTTGTGCAGGCTCTGAAAGTTTACTCCTGTGCTTCTCCACGGTCTGTGAAACTGCTCAGTATCAGAGCCTGGCTCTGGGTCTCGGCACTGGGTAGTACAGGGTTAAAACTGAAAAGGAAGGCGGCATGGAGCTGGAGTCCCCAGTGATGGGCGGTCACTGTCCTTGCACAGACCACCCTGTCACAGCTGCAGTTCCTGTTACCCAGGGAGATGTACTCTGGTGAATCCTATAGGAGCTCCTCCCAGGAGCCTGGGCTGTGGAGGAAGCAGGGTCCCCGCAAGGCCTCTGCCTTCAGTGGCCACTCCCAGGATCTCACTCTCTCGGCAGGTAACACACGCAGGGCAGGCAGATGCTGGGCTCAGTGTTTGTGGCAGTTGACTAGCGTGACTTCTGGCTGAACCATGGACCTCACTTCTTACACTTCCAAACTGACTTAACCGAACATCCTAACTCAATGGCTTTCCAGTTTTAATGCCAACCTGCCCCGGGGAAGGGGAGGGCTTGTGGAATGTGTACTTCTCTCTCTAGATGCAGAATTTCCAGTTCCTCAGACTTGGGATGGGGCCTGGAAATCTGTATTTTGACAGGCATCCCAGGTGATTGTGCTGCAGGAGGCCCAGCAGAAACCCTCGTACCTAGTCCTAAGAGCATGAAACCCACTTCTCGCATCACCGCTGTGCGCACGCCCTTCCTTACAGCACCGAGCCTGTGTCCTGAATGAGGCTAATGTTTTCTAAAGACTGGATTAGGATTGTGTGTGTGCTCAGTGGGCTCGGTCGTATTGGACCTTTGCAACCCCGTGGACTGTAGCCCGCCAGGCTCCTCTGTCCATGGAATTTTCCAGGCAAAAGAACTGGAATGGGTTGCCATTTCCTACTCCAGGGGATCTTCCTGATCTAGGGATTGAACCCACATCTCCTACATTGACAGGCAGATTCTTTACCACGAGCACTGCCTGGGAAGGTGAAATATTTTATAAATTCAGGCTGCTTCCATCAACTTCCCTGAATATTTACCCCCTTTTCCCCCTGCAACACTTCAGTGACACCAGTATTTGCCAGAGAATGGGGTTTGCATAACTGTCTCTGGGAGAGAAGAGGAGAGAACAAGAGGCGGAAGGGGGAGATTACTCATCACCCCTCTGTGCACTCCAGTCCTGGTTGCTGGGGATTCGTGTGTGAATGCAACAGTCAGGCTGCCATTGGTTATCAGTTTCGGCTCTGCTCATTGGCTGCTCTGTTCCCATGGTGAATCAGTCTCAGGGCCCTCAGCAAGCTCATTAGCTGGGGTTGGGGGGAAGCAGAGTGGTGGTACAGGGTTCCCGGAGATCCCCAAAGTGCTCCCACTCCCCTGCTTTAGAATTCTTCTTGCTGAGAGTAATTATCTTCCCTAGGTGGAGATAATTATCATACATTCTGTCACATTCTAAGATCAGGAGTAAGAGTTCTGAAAGCTGGAATCATCGTTTCCCCTTTTCCTCTCTTCCCCTAGGACCTTCCACACCCTTCTCCTTTTTCTTACTAGGGTCATCTCATCCCAGAGAATTGGAAGCCAATGGGGAGGGCCATGGGAACAGAGTTGAAAGGCTCACTCTTAGTCCATCTGCAGGTGGTGGAGCCTGGGATGACACTGCAGAGTGGGCAGCAACAGGCCAGAGTCACTGCCTTGGGGGCCTTAGAGAAAATCCCTTCCCCCTTTGGGGCCTCAGTTTACTCCTCTGTAACATGGGGTAGATGAATTAGATCCTTCTCTTGATCAGAGCCAGACCTAAAGGTCTCTGGAAGTGTGGTGCCACGTTTTCCAAATGCCCCCTTCCTCTTGGAGGCACCACTGAATCTTCCTCTCCTCCCCTTCAGATGTCCAATCAGCCAGTGCTGTCATTTCTAGTTTCAAAGTAGACCGCTAATCCATCTCCATGACCATCATAATTTCCATCACTGTAATTGCCCCTAGACAGCTATGAGAGCCTACTGCTCAGTCCCTCTGCTTCCACTCTTGACTATTTTCTGCTTTAATTCATTTTCCTCATAGCTCCCCAGAGTAGCATTATAGCATGTAAATCAATCCTTCTCTTACTTAAAACTCCCTGGGGCCTTCCTATGTATTTAGAGTAAAACTTTAAATCTATGCTATGGCCCCGAGTCTCTGTGAGATCTGGCTTCTGCCTGCTTCTCTAACAATACAGCTCTGTGTCAGCCTAGCTCCTCCTTACCTCTCTGCACCGTGGAGAAGCTTTCCCAGAACACCCTAAGTAAGTCCCCTTTAATTCCACTTCCCCTATTATCTGTTGCTGCAGCAGTTTCATTTTATTCATAGTGCATCACAGTTTATACATTCACAGTTGTTTATTTAACATCTGTGTTACCTCACTGTACTTGCCAGCTCCCTGGAGCAGAGACTCCCATCCCCTCATACGCCACCATCAACATATCTTTATATCCTCAGCACGCTGTGCTGTACCTTCCAGGCAATTAGTAATATCTGCTGAATAAATAAATGACACTGGACACAAATAGGGGGAAAGGCTACAGAAATGAAAGTTGTGGGAACTGAAGATAAATTTTGCCTGGGGTGATTTTTGTCCTTTCTTTCATATATCCCTTCTCAAAATGTCCTTACTTATGAAAAAAGAAATCTAAAATATCTATTAAAAAATAGGCATTTTGGGCACAAGACATAGGCCTGCAAATGCAATTCATGATGGCATTTCTATCTTACCATCAACCAAATTAAAAAAAATTATTTCTTGTGATAACAGCTCAACTTGAGTTTTAACTTTCAATGTTAAAATAGGCTACACAAAGACAATTTCTCATATGAATATTTTAAAGGGAGGAGGGAAGAATCTTGAAAGCGAACCAGTAGTATTTCCTGGTATACATCACGGAAGGTGCTAATGACAGATTATTTTGTCTATCTGTGGAGCTGGTATGGAAAACTTCAGCTCTAGGGCATGGCAACCCACTCCAGTACTCTTGCCTGGAGAATCTTCATGGACAGAGGAGCCTGGCGGGCTACAGTCCAGGTCACAGAGTCTGAGGTCTGAGGTCACAAAGAGTTGGACATGACTGAGTGGCTAAGTATAGCACAGCACAGGCACCGCGGCCCATGCTGTTGGCTCACTCATCAAGGCCCATTCTCACCCTTTCCATTTTAGAGGCTAAAAAAACCGTATTCTTGCCTTTCCTACCTTCAGTGCTACTAGAAGTGATCACGGCCCACTGTTCTTTCTAATGAGATGGATAGAAGGAGACGTCTGCTTGGGGTGGGAAGTATATTGTTCAGCCTTTGTTTTCCTGATCCAGAGACGCAGAACGGGCTGCAGAACTTCCTCCCCGTCTTGCCGCTTGAACCTGGACACGGCGTCTGGGAGCTGCCACCTTGTGCAAGGGAGTAAACGCCAGGGCAGCCGCAAAGTGGCAGATCCTCATTTCACCGAACCATGGCTACTATCTGCCTCCGGTTCCCTTTTCATCTGAGAAAGATAACTCTCCATCTGGTCACATTACTCTGGTCAGATGATTGAGCTACTTACAGACAACTAGCTGTATTTGGCCACATTTCATTGTTTTGTTGTTGTTAGTATCAGTTCAGTTCAGTTCAGTCACTCAGTCGTGTCCGACTCTTTGCGACCCCATGAATAGCAGCACGCCAGGCCTCCCTGTCCATCACCAACTCCCAGAGTTCACCCAAACTCACGTCCGTTGAGTCAGTGATGCCATCCAGCCATCTCATCCTCTGTCGTCCCGTTCTCCTCCTGCTCCTAATCCCTCCCAGCATCAGAGTCTTTTCCAATAAGTCAACTCTTTGCATGAGGTGGCCAAAGTATTGGAGTTTCAGCTTCAGCATCATTCCTTCCAAAGAACACCCAGGACTGATCTCCTTTAGAATGGACTGGTTGGGTCTCCTTGCAGTCCTAGGGACTCTCAGGAGTCTCCTCCAGCACCACAGTTCAAAAGTATCAATTCTTTGGTGCTCAGCTTTCTTCACAGTCCAGCTTTCACATCTATACATGACCACTGGAAAAACCATAGCCTTGACTAGACGGACCTTTGTTGGCAAAGTAATGTCTCTGCTTTTGAATATGCTATCTAGGTTGGTCATTAATATAAATATTGAATAATTTAAGAAAAAAACCCAAAGCTACTTGTGTATGTATGCAGATATATGCAATTTAGGTGGAATTTAGTCTCCCGAATTCTAAATTTAGAGAATTTATGATACACTTAATAAATAGCAAGAAAAATTAATTGAAACCGATTTGAAAGGATGTTTGAGTATAAAAAACCCCTTAAAAATACAATACCTCCTACTGTAACCCCAGGGTATCTAGTGCTACGTATATCAGAGGCTCTTAAAGCTCCATGGACTTTTGATGATGTCTATATCAAATATATAAACAACAATAACAAAAGCTTCTAGTTGTCTGCTTGGCCCTGGCTTTCATCACTGTTGTAGCATCCTTGTGTTTTTGTCTGGTCGTGTTGACAAGTATGTGCCTTTTCTCTTTAGCATATATTCCCATCAAATGTTGCAATGCATATTCTGACTCTTAGAGGGGTTTCTACAGGCCCCTAAGTGCTGGAGTTGGCCAAGCTAGGCTTGTTTAGCAGGAGTCCATCTCATGTGGATAAAACTCCTTGTTCTGGCAGGTTGACTCATCTCTCTGCCTGTCAGACCCTCAAAACCAAAATGACAGATCCTTCTGCCCAGTCCCTGTGAGGGGTGTCTCAGGAATCCAGGAGTGAATCACTGTGCCGCTTTGTCTGTGGGTTTGCCCAGGAGAGAGAGGTCCATTGGGTTTTCATTGTGAGCCATGGCACCCTTCCTTCTAAAGTTTATAATACAGAAAGTTGATAAAAGAACTAAAGTAGCTTCTCGTTTATTGTGTTTCCTATGTGTTGTCTAAATAGCGTGTTATGAGTTCTATACGTATCGGTCTTTATTTGTTGTCGGGTCATAGTCGTGGCACCTGGGATCTTCGCTGCACTGTGCTGGAACTTTTATTGTGGTACATGGACTCTCTAGTTGTGGCACACGAGCTCAGTAGTTGGGCACCTTAGTTATTCCATGGCATGTGGGCTCTTAGTTCCCTGACCAGGGATGGAACCCACATCCCCTGCATTGCAAGGCAGATTCTTAACCACTAGACCACCAGAAAAGTCCCTGTATCAATCTCTTTTAAACCTCACAACAATACTAGAGGTTGTTTGCCATCTTACCAGGGAAAATACAGAATCACAGAGTGGAGTTGTTTTATTAAAAGTGAGGAGGAAGGAGGCTGGGTACTTTCCTGTTTAGTCTCATCTTCACCTCAAGGTCAGTCCCTAAGATAGCCTCATAGAACCCTCAGGAGTCCTGGAAACAGAGTCTGAAAACCCTCTTCTAGCCAGAATTCACAAACTCACATAGTCTCTCAGGGGCCAGCTGAGCCGCAGCGGAGTGAAGCGGACCACTGGGGGCTGCAGTCCACGGGGATGTCATGGATCAGCTCCAGAGGGCAGCTGTCACTCAGTTTTGGAGCATCACTGGCAGACTGCAAATCATAGAAGCATGCCTGGTAGCAGATTCAGTTTGTGGCTCACTAACCTGAGACTTCGGGAGGAATGGTGGGGAGTGTGAAAACACAGCCTGAGGTCAGACCACAGGGGTGCCTTTAGGAGGTAAGGTGCCCAGCCAAGAAGGGAACACAGGAGAGAAAACAAGCCCATGGGTCTTCTCAGACACCTGCATGTTTGGATGGCCCGTGACACTGAATCATTGCTTCCCACAGTTTATCTACTGGCCTGAGTTATTTTTAAGCAAGCCCTTCCCCTGCTGGGTTCTCTCTGCTCTTTACCATGTGTCTGCCAGCACTGGCCAGGCAGCCAGTCTCACACCTCTTCTCCCACACAACGCCCCCCTCCCCCGACTGTCTTCTTATTTAGAGAAAAACAAGATTATAATGGTGAGTGATGAGATGATATAAATTGTACAGCAGGTGAAGTGAGTCCTGCGGGAAGCTCCTTAGGAAGATTTTATTCCTTTGCCACTTAGCAATATTGGTCCTCACTGACACTCAAATTTCAGCCAGACAGGTGGGACCAATGCCTCTGGCACATGTCTATGAGGCCTTCATATTTATGCAGTTATGCCCCCAGAAAGTGAGAGTGTGTGCAAATCTATTCATGCAGCCAAGTGCTAAGCCATGTCTCCCCGCGTGCTTTAGAAGCTTGGTAATCAATAAGGGACTGCCTGATTAAAGAGCTCATAGACACTAAGCCACTGTAAAAGGAAATACAATCAGTGCTTATTTAACAGGTAAATTGGAGGGGATTTGTGACCCGAAGATTCTAGAATATAGCTGAAAGAACATTACGCAGAGAGACGGAACGGGGGATCACCTAAATATGGGAAGTGATTTAGATGAAAGTGAAGTGAAAGTGAAAGTTGTTCAGTGGTGTCCAACTCTGTGCGACCCCACAGACCATACAGTCCATGGAATTCTCCAGGCCAGAATACTGGAGTGGGTAGCCTTTGCCTTCTCCAGGGTGGTGGTCAAATTTCTTTTTACCCTTCTCCTTTACCTTTTCCTTCCCTCTCTCTTTGCTCTCTCTCCCTCCCCTCTTCCTTTCCTTCCTTCCTCTCTCCCTTCCAAAAACCGTTCTCAAAAGAAATTGTATTCACAAGTCCAATATGTAAAACAGACGAAAATGGAGCTACTCATGTCCAGTGTGAGGGCTGAAACCTCACTGATTTGGCCACCTCAGTATTCTCAATATGATATCTGAGGCATTTCCAAGAAACTTCATTCTCCAGCCACAAGAAACAAATTTACGTCACCATTGGAACTAGACAGTTTCCAAGATCTTACTCAGAACAGAGAAAAGAAGAACCATTTTCTCTTAAAGATGAAGACACGAAGGTCTACAAGAGTCAAGTGACTTGTCCAGAGCCACACAGGAAGTGCTAGAACTAGAGCAAGAACCCAGTCATAATGCAGAGCTCCTGCCACTCAGAAATAGTTTGGGATTGTGGTCTGAATCTTGACTCACTTAACTATGTAACCTTGGAAAGGTATTCAACATTTCCGTGGTTCTTCCTTTGTAAAAGGAGATATCATAAGTGTCCCCACCTAATGCTTCTGGAGGATTCAGTGAAATAAGGCATGAGGAGGACTCAAAACCTTGCTTAGCATGTGTGGTAGGTGCTCAAAAAGGTTAGTGGTACAATATCGGCCCCCCCATCCCTTCTCAGTACTATAACTACAGAACATTAGAGTCACAATTTTGCCTGTTAATCTTGACAGAACACATCACCCAGACAGCAGACAGAGCCGGTCAAGGCATGTCCAGAGCCTCCATAGCCTGCAATGGACAGTTGACAGTAAAGCGTAGTTGAGGACTAAGTACGATAAAGTCTGGAAAAAATTGCCATCGCTGACTCCCCGTGTATGTATGTGGCATTGAGTAAAGGTGATGAGAAGAGCTGACTGACCTGGGAGAGATGTCGCATCCTTGCTGCATGAAGGCTCCCAGGGAGAACCACAAGCTGTTGAATATCCCAAACTCATTGGACTGGTCGCTGGTGGTCTGGTCCCGCCCTTCCTCAAACTCTTCGCTGTGCCATTCGTAGGGGCTGAAACGGCTGACCAGGAAAAGGACGACGCTCACTCCAATGTAGGCGAACACGATGCACATCCAGATCTCGTAAGCCAAAGGGTCCAGGAAGGAAAAGACCCCCGGCTTGGACTTCTGCGGCTTTTTTATCATGATGGAGATCCCCAGACTCATAAACGGCTTGGAGAAATCGATCACCTCTTCCCGGACCAAGGTGATAGTTAAAGGGGCAACGGCCACATCTGCTCTCTGCAAAAAACATCGTGGAGAGAAGAGAACAGGCACTTGAGCCCATCAGCTCTCTGTTCCCTCACTTTCCTCTTCACTCTAACATTCTTTTGTATCTTAAAGGGTGTGAGAGGAAGAACCTCAGGAGTCCAATTCCTCCTACTCTCTGTAAAATATTTATGATAAATGGTTGATCAGCTCAATATCTCACAGGAGAGATTATCCCGTTCTTTGACAGTTCTAATTGTTAGGGGTGACTTCCTCACCTTAAGGAAGGAAGGGGGCTGTTGTAATGTCTCTTATTGTTTTGCCTACCCAGCAGTCATGCCTTCTTCCCTGTAAGGAACTACTCCTGCTCCACTGTCTGTCCTCTGGTTCAAGTGGGGCTGATAACCCTTATTATAAGGTAAAGCACACCCCCAGATCTGGCCATTAGTGTAGTCCACTGCCCTGGCCACAGGGGTGCATTCAAGGATGGCACAAGCCCCAAGTCTCTTTCATGAGCATGAGCCCTGAAAGTCAGGGTGAGAGATGATCCAAGGTGCAATAACTTGGGCGCCCCTTAATTCATGGCTTATCCTGCTGTCCCTCAGAACATGGTAGAAACATGTGTCAAAATACACTTGTGTTTGTCCCCAGGAACACGAACCAGTCCTTCTGCTTGCCTAAACCAGTTGGAGTTGGGGTACTTTTACCTGCGACCAAGACAGTCCTGGCTAACAAGATAGATGGTGAAGGCAATTTTAACTCGATAAATATTTATTGGGCACTCAGATGCAAGCCCTAGGCTGAAAAGAAAACTGTGATCTCTACAACTAGTAAAAGTTGGTACACACACACACACACACACACACACACACACACACACACAATAGTTTCCCAAACTACAGGATTGATTGGATACATGCTGGATTCCGTGAGATACATTTTGTATCTAAGAGACGCAAAGTGCTACAGGAGGTCAGGAAGAAATTAATTCTGTCTGGGGAGGTCAGGGACTGCATCTTTAAAGAGGTAACATATACACTGACATTGAAGAGGAAGCAGGATTTCAACAGGTTGCTTGGATACAGAATACATTCCCAGAGGAGAGAATCATGTGAGGAAGACCTGGCAGAGAGAATAAAGTAGTATCACAACTATTTTTTTTTTCCAGGAAGACTGCTAAGAAGTGCACAAATAATTCAGTTTTAAAAATTCATGTAGATAAACATAAAATAGTTGCAAGAAATGTTCATCTTTGGGCATACAGCACCAGCCTTGCTCTTCTGTCTTTCCTGTCTCTGCTTAATGGCAGGAGCACTGGCATCTATGCTCTAAAAATCCACTGCTCTCCTGGCCTGAGATTAAGCGATCCTGGAAATCTAACACGGTTCCATGGAGGGATGCCATGACATTCACTTTTGAAATGACAGGCATGTCTGTGCAAGTCTGTTCAAGGCAGGTGGCTTTCTCTTATGATGCCGTGTAACAGTCCAGGTGTGAGGCTGCTGACAGATGCTGTCCAGACCCCAGCCACACCCAGCTGCCAGCTGGTATTGCTCAGGAGGGGTTTCCTCTGGTTACTCTCATTGGATGAGATTTTTGAGAAAGCATTTTAAGTGGAATAAAAAGCCTGGCTTTAGAATGACTTAAATTTCTCACTTACAGAAAGAAACTTTCTGTAAAGCAATGTGGGATTGAGTATATGTCTTAGCAATTCTGTTTTTCCCTGCAACACCTACTGCCTAAATCTTGATACCTTTTACAAACACTTACAAGCCATTGCCAGGGAGACAGTATCTCCTTTTTTCTCATAGGTAGAAAAGGAATAGGGGAGAAAAGTCATAGAAATGACTCGGAGGGAATAACTACAAGTTACTCAAGAGGGAGGTGGGTGAAGACTGGCTTCAAAGATGGTAAAGGGAATTGAATGGATTTGTCTGATGCCTCCTAATGTGAGTTAATAAAAGGGACTGTGACCTGGAAAAAAATCACAAAACTAATCATCTTAGTTCTTATCTAACTTAGCAGTTTCAAGATTTGTTCCGTTAACATTATTTGTGGAAGGATGTAACTAATTATAACATAAAAATTAACATGAATTTAAACTGGCAGGACTTCTCAGAACCTTTAACAGACTACTGTGCACTGAGAATTTCCAAGAGGGGTAAGCAGATTTAGTATTTCCAAAATTCTTTGTCCACTGAGCCCCGAGCATCGAAAGGCACCCCATGTGTAGGATACACACACAGTGGGAAATGCAGTGACATCATTTTGCAGATAGGAGCCCAGGTCCAGAGAGAGAAGGTGGTTTGTGCAAAGCAGCACGAGTTTTGAACCACAAGTTTTAGCTTGTTTGATGTTGACTGAAAGGTCTTAGGAGTTGATTTCCAGCATCTGAGGAAGTCACTGGCCTTTGCAGGATCACTTGTGGGCAAGGCTCATCTGGGAAGGTGACCTGCCTTCTTGGCTTTCTGACTCACTGGCCATGTGCCCTCGAGTGAGACAGTTGTCCTTATGAATATCAGTTTCCTGTTTAGAAAAAGAGGCATAATAAATTTTGCTTTATCTACTGGACAGCAGTGTTTTGTGAGAGTCAAAAGAATTCAAATACGTGAGAGCACCATGAACCGTGGGCATTTCACAGGTGCTCAAAATAATTTTTTGAAACTGACATCTTGAGACAGTGGTTCTCAAGCTTGAGTGTGCAGACATCAGAAGCACCTTGGGGCTTTTTAAACCACAGATGGCAGACCTTCTAGATCACTGGGTCTGGGGACACCTGCTGCTGCTGCTGCTGCTGCTGCTGCTGCTAAGTCGCTTCAGTCATGTCCGACTCTGTGCGACGCCAAAGACGGCAGCCCACCAGGCTCCCCCGTCCCTGGGATTCTCCAGGCAAGGACACTGGAGTGGGTTGCCATTTCCTTCTCCAATGCAGGAAAGTGAAGAGGGAAAGTGAAGTCACTCAGTCGTGCCCGACTCTTTGCGACCCCATGGACCTGAGAATTTGCATTTCCAGCAAGTTCCTGGGTGGTGTTGCTGCTGCTGGTCCAGACTTAGAGAACCACTGACCTAGGAGATCCCCAAACCAAATATGTATGGAAACAATCTTGGGAAAATAGTAAACAGTGTTGATGCAGTAGGTAAAAGCAAAAATGGGAGAAAACCGTCAGGGATGGAGAGCCACTCTGAGCCAGGCACTGTGTAGGGAAATACTCCCCACCCAGCCCTGGGACAGATAACTCAGGGGAACCCTGGGGGGAGATCAGTGGCTCGCTGGAGTCCTGGTGCTAGTGAGCAGGCAGAGTCGGAATTCAGATCTGGATTTGTGTGTGTGTGTCTCCAAAGTTCACTCTCTTTCTGCTTCATTAAGACAAAGAACAGGCCAGAAAGTCATGGCAACCCAGGCACACAGCCGTACCTATGCAATAAGCGGAGCCTTCATTTGTAGCCTGTGGCATTTGAGAATACTCTGTGGCTATTCTCATCCCTTTGTGTCCTTTGCCCAACTGCCTAATCTCCCTGGCTTCAGTGTCCTCCTTGATAAAATGTGGAGAGTAATCATATCCACCTTCTGGGGTTGTTATGAGGAGTAAGTGAAATAACTTGGGTAAAGTATTTAGCGCAGTGCCTGGCATAAACGATGTGCTGAAATGCTACTCTTACCATGGTGGATAAGAGCAAGAGTGAGCAAAGGGAAGATGAGACACCCTGATTGACTTAGCTTATTTGAGAGGCACAGAAAGAAGAAATCTGGAGCCCTCCAGGTAAATTTTTTTCTGGCCTTGCTGGTCATTTGTGGCTAGAGATGCCTCCTCAGACCCCTCTATTATTTCTTAGGTGGGACAGACAAGGAAAGCCAAACTGAAAATGCCCTCAAGAGAGGGCATCCATTTGGGCCCATCATAGAGTCTTCAGAATACAGCTGTTTCTGGGCAGAGGGACAGGCCTGGTGGAGGGGAGGGGACAAGAAAGACTGGCAGCTGAGGCACCCAGAGGTGATTTCTGTCACTGATGAGCCAGTGGCCCATGGCTGATGGCTGTGTATTGGGGGGCATTCCCTTAGGATAATCATACTGTTGTTCTGCTCAGATCTTGGGCCTTTTACTAAAGGAACCAGATTACATTGGGTGAAGGTGAAGATGAATTCTGGTGGAGGTGAAAAGTTCACAGCAGTTGCTATGGGGATGACCTTAAGAACTTGGTGGAGGTTCCCATGGAAACCAGCTTCCCAATGCAGCATTAACCATCTAGATCTTCTATCTTTCATCGATGACACTTCCCAAAAGCGAGAGGCAGCAGAGGAGAGAGAAGGTAGAAGCACAGCCCCCTTCTTAACTCATTAACCATCTTCCCAGGTCATATCAAAAGCCACCTTCTTAGAAAGAATTTCTTTTTTCCATCTCTTTCTTCTTTGAATTCCCTTTCTAAGGCTCCTACGGACATCATGACTCTCACTTCCTCCATCTGAGACAATGAGATTTGTAAAGCTCCTAAATGGTTTCTTTATCCTGACCAGAACTTCTTACCATCTTGGCGCTCGGCATTTGCTTCTGTTCAAAGCACTAGGCAGGAGTCTTTGATTCATATGAGTGAACCTGTGGTGGTGCCTTTCCTGCACACGGCCGCAGGATTCTTCTTCTGTTGCCTTTTGTTGTTCCTCTGCTCGAGTATCTTCATGATCTTCCCGTGCCCACTGAGTCAATACACACCCTTTCCCTTATCATTTCTTACTCAATCTTGCCACTGGCTACTCAACTGAAGCCCTCTAGAAAAGATCATCAGTGTTTTCTCATTCTTCTTTCACAACTTATTTCTATTGCCATCTTATCGTTTATACTATAGACATTCCTGGGCTGCCTTTCTCTGTACATGAATATGGCCACTTTTAAGGTTACACATCTTTCTTGAGGGCTAGACCACCTCATGCTGGCCTTTTGCATGGACCTTGATTCTTTGCTGTATTACCATTTGCCCTCGTTGTCTTTTCTACATCAGAAAATGGTAAGTTTCTTGGGGACAGGGATCAGATCTTTTACTTCTCAATGGTTCCTTAAATAGTTAAAACAATTCAGGGCATTCAGTGACTTCTCCAGAATGCTTCAACTTATTGAAGATGTCATAGCAATTATGTGTGGTCTTATTTCAAGTGTAGTGAATGGAGTAGACCAATCCCTATTCACAGATAACAAGTTTACAAGGCAAGGTAAGCCATAATAGAAGCAGAAACTAAATCCTACAGTGAAGCAAGAATAGTTAAAAAGGGTTCTCCCTATGCCTTTTATGGGGAGAATGACACCTTGGAAAAAGCAGTATGTGATACAGGTTTGGGGGGAAGGGTAAGATTTTAGAGGGGCAGAATGGAAGCAGGCACCCTAGAGAACAGAGTGGCTTGGAGTGGCTTGGATGAAATGGAAGGTGCCAGAAAGGGCAAGGGATTAGAAAGTTTGATTGTATCTAGGGCACATCTAACACCAGGGAAGAAATTTATTTTGAGGGGGCTTTAAGCGACTGAACAGGAAAATGACCACTCAGCAGTCTGCCTCGGGAAACTAACCTTAAAGCTAAACTATCACCTGTATTGGGTGATGGTCAACTGAAGTCACAAGACTGAAGTGAGTCTGGATGAAGGAGCTGGGACCAGGATCATGAGCAAAAAATGTCTTAAGACATTGGATTTTGGACTCTTCATCTTTCTAGCAGCAACAATACTAAACTATAGGGTCCAATAGGCATCTATGGGTAGGGTCATCTAATCACCAAAATTTCCTGTCAAACCATCTGTCTCTGCCTCTAATTCCCTACCCTATGGGGGACTTACTCCATAGACCAGCTCTCCCACCATGCCATTCCAAGCCTTTGTGTCAGGGTCACGGGCTCCATATTTTCCATCGCTGACGATCTCAAGACGGTAGGAATATCCCACATGCTTGGCAATCTCTGCCGCCAACTCCACACAGTAGCCCTCGTAGCGGTCATTGCCTTCAAACTGGTTGGCATTCTTCTTGAGCATCACATAAGGATCTTCCTGGTGGAGAAATGGGAGACAGAGAATGTGGGTTCGGGGTTCATTCTTGGGGAGGGAGGCCTTTGGCATGGCAGAGGAGTTAACATTGGTTAACTTTGGGGGAGTCTCTCTAGCCTCTAAACCCACTTCCTACATTTTTGCTCCCCCCATTACAAAACTTCTTGGGTTAAAGAAGAAAACTGGTAAGATAAGAATGTTTCATTGAGATGTTATGCATAGCTTTTCAACTGATGTTTCAGGAACTCTTGTGTTCCTTTGAAGGTACCTCTGGGGGTGTGACGGTGGGGAAGTAGACCCTAAATAGGTTCCAAGTTTCTCATGATCAATCGCTGAAAATCACAGCAGCTTCACTTATATCTACTCTAGGTGATGTACATTAGGGGCTTTCTTTGAAAATGACTTCTACTGAGGAAGAGTAGAGTCAGAAGTACTGCAGTTCGGTCTTATGTTTTATAGACAGGAAAACTGTGGCTCATAGGAGGGTGGCTGGCTTATCCAAGGGCACAAAGTGAAATTATGGCAGAGCCAGAGAGCAAAAATCCCTCTGAATTTCAGGATGACTTTTAGCTCCCTCTTTCTACCTACGGCACAATTTTGGCCAGAAGAATGACTAGCTTTCACTCTTGGGGAAGCCTCTGTGTTGGCCTAGCTCACATCCCAGGTAACCTCCACAAAGGACTGAGTGAGTACTCACTAGGATTGTGGTGACGATGTATGTTCTATTCTGGACACTTGAGTTATCCCCCCCGGCTTGAGCATCTGTGGCTGCAGGGACGAATTTGTCATCTTCATTCCAGTAGCCAATCTGTTAAGGAGAGGGGTGTGGTGACATAGGGTGAGCCAGGAGTCTCAGGAATGGCCCACTCTGCGCCCTCTGGCCAACACCAGATAGGAAATCAAGGAGCTGAGTGTCACACCAGCAATGCTGGACACACCAGACTTTAAAGAATGCTAGATATAAACAGCAAGAGGCAAGATGCTCTCCAGGTCTGATCTTCCCAGCCCTACCCCCGTGAAAATCCTCATCATGATGGGGAAGCCTGAAAATTGCCTCTTTTGAGAAGTGAGGTTTTAACTGTTTATGTGGCAAATTGTTTTGCACAATGTAAGTCAGGGTCATAGAGATTTAATTCCCTGCCTTGTTCACAAGGTCGGACTCCTCCTTGTTCCATGCCTAGTAATCCTTCTCTTCCTTAGCTCATTCTGAACTGTAGTTGGAATCATAGGATTTAAACTTTTTTTTTTTTTTTTTGCTTTCTTTTTAGGTTAACTCTATTTTCCCATCTAGATTCCACTTGCTAGGTGATGGTTATTTTATCATTTATTTATTTCTCTTATTTCCAATTTTTAAACTATTATAATACTGAGCATACAGTTGTGCCTTCAAATACTGGCTGGCAGCATTATTTTCTGTAAAGATTAGTTAGTGCTTATTTATACTGACTCATTTTCCAAGGTCTTTCAGCAAATATTTATAGGATCCCTATTGTGCATAAGACTCTGAGCTAAGAGGTTGGTGATACTGTGTGGCAGATTTGAGAAAGATACGCAGAAGTCTCAGAGATAGTCCTTGCTCTGACAGTCCCCCCACTCTGTTCAGGAATACATGACACACACACGCATGTGGGCCCAGAAGTGACAAGTGAGTGACTCAGGTAGCTAGAGCCCAGGGAGTTTGGAGAAACAGGAGCCAAGTATGAAACCTATGCTGGGAAGAAGGTAGCTGGAGGAGGTGAGGCTGAAGTCACGAGGGATGGACAGGTTGAGTCCAAATCTGTCAGGTCAGAGAAAAGATGAGCCAAGATGTAGACACAGGAATCTGCCCAGATATGTAAGTTCAATGGGTCCTGGGTGGAGGATTGGGTTAGCTCCAGAGGAAAGTGGGTGCCTGGGTCTAGGTAGCAGAGGGCTTTGCAGGCCAAGCTAGATGGTGTAGGCCTATCCTGAAGGCAACAGGAAGTTATGGAAGGTTTGGGAAGAACAGAATGGCTTGGCTAACACACACACACACACACACACACACACACACACATGCACACGCACACGCACACATACACACACACACACCCGTCTCTACCTCTGTCTCTATTAAGCTTTAGACCACTGTGTTCTGTGGTGGTTCTGCTGGCTGCAGCTGTAACAGGCAAATAGGAAGGAGAACTGCAGTACTCGTGGAGAAGGAAGAGCAGTTCAGCAAAGTCAGCCCGGATTCATGAAATCCGAGGCACATGCCAGCCGTCCACTCAAAGGTCATCTTCACCTTGATGCTTTTCCCAGTCCCCTCAGCTAGAAATAAATAGTTCTTCCTGTGATCTCACTGCCATTAACAGCAACAGTATTAATTGCCAACACTGATCATGTTCTTGCTCTATTGGAGGTTGTGTGTGATAGGTTTTATGCCACTGCATCTGGCTCAGAGGAGTCTGTTAACCTGCATGGTGAGGGTGGTGATACAGCTAAGTGGCTGAGGCCAGCCAGGAATCCTGGTCATCTGTCTCCGGGAGCAGCTTTTCACCACGAGAGGGGACTTAGCCCTGGGCTGGCAAGCATATTACTTAACAGTATTTGGGTGCTTAGTGTATTTTAGGCACTCCTTTAAGTGTTTTTTTTTAGGGAGTTCCCTGGTGGTCCAGTGGCTAAGACTCTGAACTCCCAATTGCAGGGTCCCAGGCTTGATCCTTGGTCAGGGAACTAGAGCCCACATGCTGCAACTAAGAATTCACACATGCCACTAAAGAGCCTGTGTGCCACAGCTAGGACCCAGTGCAGCCAAACAAATAAAAAATGAATATTAATAGTAAGTGGTTTTTTAAAAAATGTTTTAACTTTTCTCGTCCTCCCAAAAACCTATGAAGTGGGTAATTATCACTCCCATTTTAAATGTGAAGAAACTGAGATGCAGGGAAGTGGAATAACTTTCCCAAGGCTGCAGGAGAGTTGTGGAGCCAGGATTGGAGCGGGGCAGGCTGGCCACAGGGCTATGTGTATCCATGCTCCGCTAGGGTGCCAGCTGACCCTGAGTGCTTCATGTTGGTTTCCACTGGCCATGCATGGTCTAGCTGTTGGTATATCTGTCGCCGTCTCTCCATGGTGCTCCTTGGGAACAAAGCTAGAGGTCTATTCATTCCAGGCTGCCCATTGTTCCACAGAGAAACAGGTCAGGGAAGAAGGTTTGTTGAGAGAATGAGTGGACCCAACATGGAGACAGTGGATCCTGTTCATGCAGAGACAGTTCAGAGGCATGAAGGCAGGTAGGAGGCTGTCTCTTAGAACACTGGGTCAGGATTTTCCCTGGTGCAGGCATGGGTACCATGCTGCTCATGTGGGGGCACTTTCAGTTAGCTTGGAGGGAGACATTTCTCTCTAAAGACAAGAACTAGAAACAGATTTCCAAAATATCAGAGTTGGAAGAGGCCTGAAGAATCATTTCTTCTAACCTCTTCTTTTTATAGAGAGGGAAGCAGAGGCTCAGGCACTAGGGGACCTGCTCAGGACCACAGTGCAACCTTGCCTCCCCCGCTTTGCTAGGCCTGTGCTTCACGGGGCCCTAGGGCAGCTGTGAAGCCCCCTTGCCACTTCCTCGGGATATGGGCCAGGGGTCAGGGAAGATGGAGGAAGCCATTGGTTCTTCATCCCTGATTCAACCGTCAGCACTTCCTCGGGATGTGGGCAAGGGGTCAGGGAAGATGGAAGAAGCTATCGGTTCTTCATCCCTGATTCAACCATCAGCTCTGCTTTTAATCAGTTTCACACTTTGGGATTCCCTTGAAGAGTTCATTTTTACAAGGAGACCTTTAATTGAGAAATACATGTTTCAAACCATTATTGCAGTATATCGTGGTGCAAGTTTAGAAAAATAATTTTCAAACTACTTACCCAACACTCAACTGTTTTGCCCCTCACACTATTCAAATAACACAGACAGGCTGGGAATTAGTTTCCCTGTTTTACAGATGAGAAAACTGAGGTTTGGGGAGATCAGATGATCAAACTTATGAAGTTTATATAGCAGATGAGTGGCAAAGCATAGAAGCCAGGTCGTGGACCTCGGAAGTAGTATTGTTTAATATAATCAGTACAAAGTTGGGAGATGATCTAGCAAATTTAATCACCTTTTTTTCCTCCTGTAGATGATGCTATGGTGTCTTCATGCCCTTTCCCCCCTACTTCCTCCTCCTCTTTCTTCCTTCCCTCCCTTGTTTTCCTTCTTCCTTTTACCCTCTTCATGATTTGTCACCAGCTCAGCTGTTCTTACTAATCTCTACAACCATCAGTTGTACCATCAGTATCAAGGTAGCTGCCTCCTTTGACATGCAACTAAGTTCTCTACAATCTATTGAGTTTTGATAGAGTTTTTCAAATATTAAAAAAGACTATCTTACTTATTTGACTGCACCAGGTCTTAGTTGTGACTTGGGAACTCTTAGTGGAGGCATGTGGGATCGAATTTCCTGACCAGGGTTGAAACTGAGGCCCCCTGCTTTGGGAGCACCAAGTCTTAGCCACTGGACCACTAGGGAAGTCCCTTCCTGGGAATTATCTTTAAAAGTGGGGGCTTGATGGTGCAGAGATTGGTCTTTGGCATCAGATAGACCTGGTTTAAAAGACAGACTTTCCTAATTACTAACTGTATGACTTGGGCCAGTTACCTGACCTCAATGGGCCTCAGTCTCTGCCCTGTAGAGGGGATACACCAAGAGTACCTGTCTCACAGGGTAGCTGTGAGAACCAAATGAGTTAGTTCATTGACAACAATAATCATAGTGTGTGGTTCGTATTAAGTTGTTATTAAACTAAAAAATGGTATTCTGTAGGGTAACGCCTAGTTGAAGGCTAACAGGCTTCTGTACTATAGGACATTTCAGTTTCATTTTGCTGTTGAATGTTGCCAGTTTCCAAAAGAAGTATATATTATGGAACATTTCTCAAACTCATTTGACAATGTAACCCTCCTGATATGCAGCATGTCCTAGGATAAATGGTGCAAAACCCCAGAAAACACCACTCTAAAATCACAAGCTGTTTTGATTAAAGAGAGAGGGGAAAAGCAAGATAAATCTATGTAGACAAGATTTATATGGCTTAGAAAGAGACTTTCTTAAGGGTAAGGATCCTTCAGAGTTAGTACCTTAGCACTAATATTAAATTGGTATCTATAAAAATTATTGTTTAGGTTGGCTTATATCAAAAGCCAGAGGAACACTTAAATGTTATAAGCAAGCTTATTTTATTCCTAACCCTTTTGTAGGGAAATAAAAAAATATCACCAGTCGGAAGAGCAGGGTGATGCCAAAACCCAGCTTTGGCCCTTGCCAGCTAGGAAGCTGAGAAATCTAGTTCCACATTTTGATGAAAAGAGAACTGGCAAAGTTTTTTGAAGAGACATTGCACTTTGGAGCTGAGAGCAAATTTCCTTTTCTTAGAGAAATGGGCTGGATTATTATACAGCCCTTTGATTTTCTACTAAGGATATGGAGGAACTTTGATTTTATCTCAAAGTAAATCAGAGCTAGTAGTTTGGTAAAAATTGGGCCCCACTGTTCAAGAGAAGATTTAAATAATTCTGACAGTAACAGGTCTTCTCCTGGTGCCAGTTAGAATTTTTGATCTCCTGTTTTCCATCTACCTCTAAAGAGTCTTTGAATATAGAAATGAGTCTGTCATGAGATGATAGATTAGATTTTTTAAAGTAAATATAGCCTAAAAAGAAGATGATCATTGAACAGTATATACAATGGATCTACCTCTCACAGTCATCAAATCACATTGACACATTTGTAGTTGTGTCGTTTGTAGCTCTAAGCTGCCTCTGAAGCCACAACTCCTGACCTCCAAAAATGAGACCCATTGTGATAAAGTTTTACAAAGGAAGTTGCCTATTGTGGCAGAGACAACCTGGTAACCAGCAAGGATTCTTGTTCACTATTCATAGCCTACAGGTATGGTGGGAGGTAGTTACGTAGACTGCCTTTGCAATTTCCAGCCTGCCATGTGTCTAGATGGGCCAGGAGATTGGGTTGGCCAGTGGAACGCAGAAGTGATGCATACCTCTCCTAACCTGACTCCCCCAAATCCCCAGCACAGTTTCTAATATCTTTCTTCCTCACTTGTTAGCTGGCTGTTGATAGGCAGGAAGACCCAAACAGACAATGGAGCCTCCAGAAGCCTGAGTCTTAACCAGAGTCCCCAGTCCCCCAAACTGATCACTGGGTGAATAAGAACTAGACCTCTGTTGCATTAAACAGCTGAGATTTTTAGAGTTCATCTGTTATTGTACCTTAACTAACATACTTACAGAATTTTAACTTTGTAGGTTTGCATGTGACTTTATCTGAGTTCTGCTTGAGGTGTTATTTCATTAAATTTATCAGCATTCTTTTTCCTTATTTGCTGGCAGATCTATGGAAAAATGGGCCAGAGTGGTATGCTTTCTGGTTGCCAAGCAACATTCAATATGCTGCCCGCTCATTTAATGAACAACCACTTATTTGCATGTGCTTACTATGCATCAATTTGTTATCGGCACTGAGGATATAATAAATAACACAACCATGTCCCTGCGTTTAGAGAGCTGACATTTTAGTGGAAGGAGGTGGAGAGGAGGGGAAGAAAGACAATACATATTCAGACCAGGGGTTGTCAGACTTCACCTTTAAAGCGCCAGACAGTAAATACTTTAGGCCTTGTGGGTGAAACAGTCTCTGTAGCAACTACCCATCTCTGTTGTCACAGTGCAGAAGCAGCCATAGCCAATACTGAAACAAATGAATTTGGCTGTATTCCGCCCCCCCAAAAAAACCCCACAACTTTATTTATGGACCCTGAAATTTTAATTTCTTGTAATTTTCACATATCATGAAGTATTCATCTTTTGATTTACTTCAACCGTTTAAAAATGTAAAAATCATTAGCTCATGGACTGTAAACAGACAGGCAGTTGGCTGGATTGGGCCTGCAGGCTGAAGTTTACCAGCCCCAATAGAGATCAGTAAACCAACAAGAATATCTCAGAAGGGGGGTATTCATAGAAGCACTATGAAAAATTAGGATCATGGGAGTGTGCTCGGCAGATGGGGGTCACTTTAGATATTTTGGTCAGGAACGGCCTTTCCAGAGTGACTTCAGCTGGGCCAGACTTGAATGACAAGGAGAGATACTGCACATCAGACTACAGTGATGGCGAATGTCGGGGAAAGAAGCAGACATTCCAGGGTGGCTGTGGAGTTGTGAGCTAGAAAAAGAGGAGCAAGAGTTCAGAGGGCTTCAGTATCTGGGTCTGAAGGCCGCAGTAAGGAGTTCTGTTACCTTTAACCTGCAGTGGTGTATTAGTCTGACTCTTTGCGGCCCCATGGACTGTAGCCCACCAGGCTCCTCTGTCCATGGAATTCTCCAGAAAAGAATACTGGAGTGGGTTACTATGCCTTTCTCCAGGGGATCTTTCTAACCCAGGGACTGAACCTGGGTCTCCTGCATTGCAGGCAGATTCTTTACTATTTGAGCCACCAGGGAAGCCCCTGCAGTAGGAAGCTAGTCAGTAGCTTTAAGCGGAGAAGCAATATAACCTGATATATATTTGAAGATGATCAGCTCTTGTGCTGAAAAACAGCCTTAAAGAGGGACAAGAACCTGGCCAGCAGGATTAGTGACCAGTAAGGAGGCTCCTGTGTGAGTCCAAGCAGGTGTAGAAGGTGGCTTGAACTCCGGAGTCAGCAGTGGAAATGGAGAGAAGTGGTTGGATTGAATAGAACAGGACTCAGTATGTCTAAGGAGCTTCCCTGGTGGTAAAGGTCGCAAAGAGTCAGACATGACTTAGTGACTAAACCACCACCAGTATGTCTAAAATTGGGTAGCAAAGATTTAAGGAAAAGACTTCCAAAGGATGTCTGGACTGGACGGCTGTGAAGGCTTCAGAACTTTTAATTACTTTTGACAGAAGGAGGACTTTGTGTCACTTTCTTTCCTACCTGGTCCTTCCTTTCCAGTTACACTTGGGTCATAACTGGGAATGAAAAATTTGAGACAGGGCAAGGGTGACTGAATTCAAGTTGAGACTTGTCTTTTTTAAGTCAAAACATAGCTACCGGACCAATGGTGATGAGAAAAGATGGTTACATCATCAGTGCTGGCCCCTTGATGAAAGAGCTTCAGGAATCTTCCTGCACTTCTCTCTTGGCAGCCACTCTAAGAATTTGTGATGCTTCTTGAATTTGACAAGGCATTTTATTTGAATAGAGCTCCCTATTTGAATCAGTACCCCATGGCGAAGTGGAATCTCTGAATGGCATTTCACAAGGCTCTAGATTTAGTGGAGTCGCTGCGCATTCTGGCATTTGAAGCTCCGAAGTGTGGGATGAATGTATGCCCAGAGACCACACACATTTCAGTGGGATATCAATTGGACCCAGACACCTAGAGTGTGTGTTGGCAGATCAGTGGCCAGAATACGTGCCTAAAGATCAGGAGACAGTCCCCAAGGCTCCCAGTTAAACAGCAGCAGTCCCTTTTTATTACATACATCAGGTGGGGCCACGCACTGTTCACTGAAACCAGCACAACAAGGTTACCCATGAGTCTGAGAAATTACTTTGTTAGGAGGCTGATTGAGGAAAAGACCTGAAGCCGCAGATGTGGAGGAATTGATTTTCTGAAAGTCAGATTCCCTGTAACCAAAGGCTGCCCAAACCCACATTCAAAGAAAGGATTTAGTCATTGGAAAGGAAGTTGAAAAACAGCCCTGAGCCCAGAAAAATAAAGCACACCATTTGTTCTTGGATTTTAAAGTTACTGGGTTATTTCAGTTTGTTATTTTGCTTATCCATTCCATGGGCTTGCACAGCCTAACTCACTCATAGTCAAGGCTGATATAAAAATCCTTGTGACCTAAAGAAGGCAGTTGAAACAAACAAAACATGGGTTGAATGGCCAATCCATGCCAGGGGCTGCTTTGGGGAACCCCTTCACACAGGCAAGGAGGTGGCAGACACTGTTTCGCTCAGTGTTGATGGATGTCCTGAGAGATAAAGGGCATTATCCCCCATTTGGAGGTGATGTCACTGAGGTTCTGGGAGGCTCAGTTGTTCAAGGTCATGTGTGTAGTAGAGAGTGAGGCAGAGACTTAATTCCTGGTGTGTCTGTCTTCAGTGCCCCAGCTTGTAACCATTCTGCCAGTGTTTCTCACCACACCACCCAGAGCACCATGAAGCCCACAGACTGGGAACAGAGAACATGAGCATCACTGTCCAGTAGAACCTGCAGTGATAATGGGCGTGATCGACATCCGTGCTGTCTAGTGTGGCAGCCTCTAGCCACCTGTGGCTAAGAGCACTTTAGTGCAACTGCGGGACTTGTAAGTTTTCATGATTTAGAATTAAAATGAAATAGCCAACCATGGCAGGTGGCAACTGCATTTGACAGCACTGGCATAGAGAGTATCAGGTTTGAGAGACTGAGACCTAGTCTGCAATGTGCCAGGCCCAGCCCCCAGAACTTCTGCTTCCATTAGATCATTTAGCCCCCACTTAAGGCACAAAGAACCTGATTTACTTGCCCAGAGTCACAGGCTGGTAAGTGGTGACGCCAGGATGGCCTCCCAGGATTCTGGGGCTAATGCTCTGACGCTCTACCAGCGTCATACTGGGCACGCATAGCCTCCTACTTGCCACACTGTGTCACCCCAGGGAACCAGGGATGTGAGGAAGGCCAGGGACAGTCAAGCAGAGGTGGCCATGAGGCGTAACAAGGAAGCCCAGGGAAGGCTCTCCTGGGGAGCAACATTCACCCTGACTCTGGAAGTCAGGCTAGAATTGGGGGATGGGATAGAAGAGTCCTAGGCAGAGGGAACCCATTTGGAGGCTGGGGGGTGAGAAAGAACATGATATCTTCCTGGAAGTGAACGTTGGTTGGAGTGACTGGAGTGGAAGGACAAAGAAAGTGAGTGTCAAGGATCAAGGTCAGAGAAATTGGCCAAGGTCAGAATGCAGAGTCCGGTAGAATTCTGAATGTTTTCTCCAAGAATTTGAATGTTGTTCTAAAATGTTTAGTAAGTGTGTATGTTTAGTAAGTATGTAACAGTGTATGTACGCACACACACACACACACACACACACACACACACACACACACACACAGAGAGAGACAGAGAGAGAGACAGAGAGAGAGACAGAGAGAGAGAGAGAGAATACGACCAAGTGTGGATTAGGAAAAGGTGGTTAACTTCCTCAATAAACCATCATTCTCAAGTTCTTACTTGAAACCCCTCAGGAACAGTAGTGACATTTTATACACATCTATTACTTCATTTTTTCAAAATATTTTCCCATCCCTTGGATCTTTACAAGCACCCTAAGGCAAAGGTAGAGATTTTTTATCTCCGTTTTGCAGTGAATCAATTCTCAGAGGAACAACTGACTTGCCCAAAATCCTAGCTGGCTCGCAGCAGAGCCCAGATTAGAATCCTCACTGCCTGCTTCTCTTCTAAGAGATCAAGTCCAGGACAGTGGGTTCCCCAGGCCCTCAGCTCCGGCCTGAGCCTCTGTTCAGCCCTCTCCTCCCTGTGTAATGGAAGCAAAGGGAGCTTTACCTTTCGGATGCCATCATGCTTCATTTCGATCACGTGGAGGGTGTAGTTGGTCCGCCGTCCTTTCTCATTAAATTGCACATTTCCTGTCAAGCCTTCAAACCGCACCTGCAAGAAAAAGCCAGGTGGTGACCAGTGAACTCTGAAGTTGCGCTTCATGTTTGTTCATTTGCTGGCTTTTCCTGCTGAACGGAAAGCCCAGAACCTGAGAAAGTTACATGGGATGAGGTCTTAGAGTAGCATCAATCCTAAACACCTCTCTACTCCGTTGCCTGGAGCAGGCATAACTGTTGGAGAACAGTTCTCCTACTACAATGAAATTCTTCCTGAAAACTGCTTCACCCATTGCCTTTGGCCAACAGTGAGAGTGGATCAAAGTCGATCTTCATAGGAAGTCTAGTGCCATCCTTAGTCCCGTACCCCTATCAGGACCACCCCATTAGAGTCACCGCTCCTTAGACATACACCTTCAGATGTGGAAACTGAAGCAGGCCTGTGAAAGAAGAGACTGGTGTGCCCGCCCTGGTGAGGCAGGGGAAGACCCAGGGCTGGGAGCCAGCCTTGTGATGCTTTGGGCCGTGCCTCAGTGTTGCTTTGTAATTCCTTTGTGAGGCCAGGGAATAAAATACCTGGGAACCTGAATACCTATAATTGGGTGACCTGGGTTTTACCCCAGTTTTCCTCTGAACAGCCAAGTGACTGGATGATCACCTCTCCAAGCCTCTAGTTTCTAAAATTCCTGCTCCATCTACCTTACATGACACAGCAAATGTGAAAGTGCTATGCAAACTTTAAAGTATCTGAGGAAACCTTTTATGGTAAGATGAGATCATGTAGGACTTTAAATAGGTCTCAGCTGTTGAACCAGTATGTATATAGGAAGCCCCCAAATATGCCTCATAGGATTTCTCCTCCACAAATGAGTCGGATTAAACTTTCATGGCTTCCTATCTTCAGGCTCATTTTAAAGGCTGAGTGGTTAGCATGGGGCATCCAGGCTCTTTGGGACCAAGCCTGCTGCTCTGGAGGTGACCAATAAAATTGGTCCACCCTCAAATTGGGGATGAGTCTAGCTGTGTGTCATCAGCTCAGGTACTAGAAATCACATTCTCCAACCATAATCTATCACGTTTCCTCAGATTTGTTTGGCCTAAGGCCAGTGAGATGAGTCTGTACCTGTAACCAATATGAACCTTGCCCTCTAACCCAGCATTATTTATTTCCCCGCCTCTTCAAATAGGCTTCAAAGGAAGCCTTGCAGGGTGTAACCATTTTCTGACAGTGAATGACCAACCTATCTGCCTCTGGAAGTTATAAGAATAGCTGGGGTGTGTGTGAGGGAGAGGAAAGGACGGAAGGAAAGAAAGAAAGGAAGGAAGAAAGAAAAGTGTGTCTTTTCTCAGGCTGACCTTCCCATCACCTCCTGGTTTGAAGTCCAAGTAGGGAGGTCACAACAGGCCTAGAGCACTGAACAAATTATGCAGCAAATTCTTCAGTCTCAGATGAAATCTGGAGAAATTCTCACTTTGGAAAATCTGGGCTACTTTTGCTTTTCAAAGGGAAGCAAAGCGCCAATCCTGCTACAAAGAATGAGGCACGAACAATTTTAACCCATCAGCAGCTTCACCTCCCCTCCTTGGTCCCCTCTGGCCCATCTTGAGCTTCCCATTCATTGCTATGTGCCAGCTCGTGTGACTCATTTGGAAAAATAGGCTGAGACAGATGTGCAGATGATTTGCAGAAACAGAAATGTGTCATTAATGATTCAAACAGGCATCTATCTTTGGCCCCAGTGTCAAGTGTCATACTAATTATCATTATGTCATAATTCATATGCTAATTGCTTAATGCCTCTATGACTCAGTTTCCTCATTTGTTTAATGGGACCCATTAGGGTTAATTATGTCTTCAGTTCAGTTCAGTCGCTGAGTCGTGTCTGACTGTTTGTGACCTCATGAATCGAAGCACACCAAGCCTCCCTGTCCATCACCAACTCCCAGAGTTCACTCAAACTCACGTCCATCAAGTCCGTGATGCCATCCAGCCATGTCATCCTCTGTCGTCCCCTTCTCCTCCTGCCCTCAATCCCTCCCAGCATTAGAGTCTTTTCCAATGAGTCACCTCTTTGCATGAGGTGTCCAAAGTACTGGAGTTTCAGCTTTAGCATCAGTCCTTCCTAAGAAATCCCAGGGCTGATCTCTTTCAGAATGGACTGGTTGGATCTCCTTGCAGTCCAAGGGACTCTCAAGTCTTCTCCAACACCACAGTTCAAAAACATCAATTCTTCAGCGCTCAGCTTTCTTCACAGTACAACTCTTACATCCATACATGGCCGCTGGAAAAACCATAGCCTTGACTAGATGGACCTTTGTTGGCAAAGTAATGTCTCTGCTTTTGAATATGCTATCTAGGTTGGTCATAACTTTCCTTCCAAGGAGTAAGCGTCTTTTAATTTCATGGCTGTAATCACCATCTGCAGTGATTTTGGAGCCCCCAAAAATAAAGTCTGCCACTGTTTCCACTGTTTCCCCATCTATTTCCCATAAGGTGATGGGACCAGATGCCATGATCTTCGTTTTCTGAACGTTGAGCTTTAAGCCAACTTTTTCCCTCTCCTCTTTCACTTTCATCAAGAGGCTTTTTAGTTCCTCCTCACTCATTAGGGTGGTGTCATCTGCATATCTGAGGTTATTGATATTTCTCCTGGCAATCTTGATTCCATCTTGTGCTTCTTCCAGCCCAGCGTTTCTCATGATGTACTCTGCATAGAAGTTACATAACCAGGGTGACAATATACAGCCTTGACGTACTCCATTTCATATTTGAAACCAGTCTGTTGTTCCATGTCCAGTTCTAACTGTTGCTTCCTGACCTGCATATAGGTTTCTCAAGAGGCAGGTCAGGTGCTCTGGTATTTGCATCTCTTTGAGAATTTTTCAGTTTATTGTGATCCACACAGTCAAAGGCTTTGGCATAGTCAATAAAGCAGAAATAGATGTTTTTCTGGAACTCTCGCTTTTTCGATGATAGAGCAGATGTTGGCAATTTGATCTCTGGTTCCTTTGCCTTTTCTAAAACCAGCTTACTGGAAGTTCACAGTTCACATACTGCTGAAGTCTGGCTTGGAGAATTTTGAGCATTACTTTACTAGCATGTGAGATGAGTGCAATTTTGTGGTAGTTTGAGCATTCTTTGGCATTGCCTTTCTTTGGGATTGGAATGAAAACTGACCTTTTCCAGGCCTGTGACCACTGCTGAGTTTTCCTAATTTGCCTGCATATTGAGTGTAGCACTTTCACAGCATCATCTTTCAGGGTTTGAAATAGCTCAACTGGAATTCCATCACCTCCACTAGCTTTATTCGTAGGGATGCTTTCTAAGGCCTGCTTGACTTCACATTCCAGGATGTCTGGCTCTAGGTCAGTGATCACACCATCATGATTATCTGGGTTGTGAAGCTCTTTTTTGTACAGTTCTTCTGTGTATTCTTGCCATCTCTTCTTAATATCTTCTGTTTATTTTAGGTCCATACCATTTCTGTCCTTTTTTGAGCCTATCTTTGCATGAAATATTCCCTTGGTATCACTAATTTTCTTGAAGAGATCTCTAGTCTTTCCCATTCTGTTGTTTGCCTCTGTTTCTTTGCATTGATTGCTGAGGAAGGCTCTCTTATCTCTCCTTGCTATTCTTTGGAACTCTGCATTCAGATGGTTATATCTTTTCTTTTCTCCTTTGCTTTTTGCTTCTCTTCTTTTCACAGCTATTTGTAAGGACTCCCCAGACAGCCATTTTGCTTTTTTGCATTTTTTTTCCATGGGGATGATCTTGATTCCTGTCTCCTGTACAATGTCACGAACCTCTGTTCATAGTTCATGAAGCACTCTATCAGATCTAGTCCCTTAATCTATTTCTCACTTCCACTGTTTAATCATAAGGGATTTGATTTAGGTCATACCTGAATGGTCTAGTGGTTTTCTCTACTTTCTTCAATTTCAGTCTGAATTTGACAATAAAGAGTTCATGATCTGAGCCACAGTTAGCCCCCAGTCTTGTTTTGGTGACTGTATAGAGCTTCTCCATCTTTGGCTGCAAAGAATATAATCAATCTGATTTCGGTGTTGACCATCTGGTGATGTCCATGTGTAGAATCTTCTCTTGTGTTATTGGAAGCGGGTGTTTGCTATGACCAGTGCGTTCTCTTGGCAAAACTCTGTTAGCCTTTGCCCTGCTTCATTCCGTATTCCAAGGCCAGATTTACCTGTTACTCCAGGTGTTTCTTGACTTCCTACTTTTGCATTCCAGTCCCCTATAATGAAAAGGACATCTTTTTTGGGTGTTAGTTCTAAAAGGTCTTATAGGTCTTCATAGAACCATTCAACTTCAGCTTCTTCAGTGTTACTGGTTGGGGCACAGACTTGGATTACTGTGATATTGAATGGTTTGCCTTGGAAACGAACAGAGATCATTCTGTCATTTTTGAGGTTGCATCCAAGTACTGCATTTCGGACTCTTTTGTTGACCATGATGGCTACTCCATTTCTTCTAAGGGATTCCTGCCCACAGTGGTAGATATAATGGTCATTTGAGTTAAATTCACCCATTCCAGTCCATTTTAGTTCGCTGATTCCTAGAATGTCGACGTTCACTCTTGCCATCTCCTGTTTGATCACTTCCAATTTGCTTTGATTCATGGACCTAACATTCTGGTTGGTTTAGGAATGAAATTAGATATTTTTTGATCAATGCTTGCCCCATGGCAAGTATTCAACAAAGGCTAGCTCTTATTTTTATCGTTACTAATAGTATTATTAATATTACCACCATATTCCAAGTGTTTATGAAACATTTTGCACATATTACCTTATCTTCATTCAGAGGCACCCCTGAGATAGGTTGGTTAGGGAGAGATTAGAATCCTCACTTTATTTTTTTTTTAATATTTATTTTATTTATTTGGCTATGTCAGGTCTTAGTTGCAGCATGTGGGGTCTAGTTCCCCATCCAGGAATCAGACCTGGGCTCCTGCGTTGGGAGCATGGAGTCCCAGCCACTGGACCATCAGGGAAGTCCCAATCTTCACTTTCGTGGCAGAAACCCAGACTCTGGATAGCAAAGTGATTTGCTCATGACTTCCAGGCCTTACAAGTGTCCGAGGCAGGTCTGAAATCCAGAGCTGGTTTCGTCACTTCATATACCAAGTGGCCTGTCAAATGGAGGACCACGCTGCTGTCCTTGGCTCTGGGAGGTGACACAGAAATGCGTAAAGTCGTGTGTTCTCCGTGCATTCCGCTGCCACCCTCTATTCTAGCTGGGCCTTCCCCAGGCCACACTCTAATTCCTCTGTACAAGTCACTAGGCCTGTTTCTTAGTTTCCTCTTCAAAGGACTGAAGCGTTTAGCATATTGTCTGGGACATAAATGTTCAGTGTATGGTGTGTGTTATTTAAGTGACGGTGATGGTGAAGAGAATGATGGTCACCTCTATTGCTACTGCTGTGCTGTGTTCAGTGGGCACGAAGTATGGACAGTAAGATTTAACATGGGCATGATAAGTTGTGACCTCACAGCAGGGGATCCTTTCAGCAGAAATAAGAGTCTTGTTGCTGTCATTTATACTTGCCTTTCTCAGTTTCCAAAAAAATAATCATCAGCAGCAAAGTTTTGTGACCTGAGGGCCTCTTACATTGCCACACCATTTCACAGGAGGCTGCTTATGCGATCTTCCCAGAAACCCAGTGAGTAGCAAAAGCAGAGCTTATTTTGCTGATTGTACAGGTAGAATTATTGAGACTCAGAGCTATGGCACTTGTGTTCAGGATTCACAGCAAGTCAGGAGAGGCCTGGCGAGCTGAAGGCTCTTTACTGTCTAGTTATAGAAGCCAGGACTTACACACCCTGAGATAAATTAAAGTGTGTGAAAGAAGATGTCCCAGAACTACCCTTCCATGATGGCAGAGCAAGGGGGGATGTCAGGAGACTAGATTAGCCCCAAACCATGTATGAGGACAGTCTGGACTCTTAAAGGAATAAGCTTCTCAGAAACACATGCTTTGGCCACATCTGGAAACTGCCATCCTATCCATCAGTACTGAGCCTCTGAGCCCCTATTCCCTCCCACCCCCATGCTGGGGTGACAGGAATCAGGCCACGGGAGACTTGGAGTCTTCCTGAGTTCCTGCCTTTTGGACCTCCTATCACTGTCCTGGCACCTGCTGACTCTCTCCATGAAAGATGGGGATTTAACCTTGGATTTCTGGTCATTTGTATTGGGTGCCAGTTCAGTGTCTACCATCCATGAGATGCTGAAGCATACTTGTTCTTTCCTGCTGGTGCTGGGAGAGTGCTTGTTAGCGTTTTTACTACTTGAGCCATTAGCTCTGATGACTGACTCCTGCATCTCCAGCCCTGGGGGTGGGGGCAGTGGAGATACCCTGGCCCAGGGCTTCTACAGCCTCTCTTTGGCTGCTTTGAGGTGGGTATGTTCTCTTGGCTTCTCCTCCTGAATGCCCACTGGGTGTGGGAAGCCAGAACCTGTGGACCAGGGTCCTGGGTATTCCAGTGGGGCAAGCAAGTCTCAGGACCCCTCTGAGCTTCCACTTTCCCACCTGATCAATGGGAAGAATAATCCTGGCTCTAGCTATCTCAGGCAGTTGCCCTGAGCTTCAAAGAAACTTATATATTATCCTTTAAAAAATTTCTTTTTGAGCCTTGTCACAAGCCAGAAATGGAGGCAGTGTTATGAGGATTATATTCATTTAAGAGATGAGGAAATTAATGCCAGAAAAGTTGAGCAATTAATCCAGGATCCTCCAGATAGTGCTTGGTGGAGGCATGGTGAAAGCCCTGCTCTTGTCCTCCTAACGTACTAACAGCCAAGCACAATGGCCCGAAGTCCTCCTTGTACCCTCACTGTAGACTCTTGCTGGTATCCTTTAGATCCTCACCCAGACCCTCCAAAACCCAAATCACTCTTTGTTCAAAGTCATCCTTCCTTTAAGGCATGCATGCTCATCCATCTCAGTTTGCTTGGGATCGATCGTCTACATCTCTTGTTCTGGGATAATTGGTAATAGCTCTCCCTTTCATTCCCCAGTGTCCAAGGATGGATGATAAATTATATGGTTATCCTAGTTAAAGCCCCAGTCACATGCCTGCAGATAGTCTGGTAATGTCCACAGTCCTCAGTCGTAGCATTCTTTTCTGACCATCCAGAGCATCAACAGCCTGGCTATGTATGTGATTTAGCTTCGAGTCCACAACTTTACGGCTATTATTATTTCTTAGGAGCATATCTTTCCTTCAACACTGGGTCTTCAGTTTGAGTTGCAGGACTGTGTCTTATACCTTTATTCCCCTCCCCCTCCCCCGACCTCATCTAGCGAAGTGCCCTGTTAATCTTCACTTTGATGTGTGTGATCATTGGCTGACAAACTGCAAACACAAATGCTAAGAGGGCTGATCATTGTTTAGGGCAGGTGTTCTTCAACTTCAATTCTTCAACTTCTTAGCTGGGCTTCTGGAAGTGTCTGTGGTTCCCCCTGACTCATGGTCATGCAGAAATATATGTGTGCATTTTTCTGGGGAAAAGGTACAAAGCTTTTTTTGTCCTGTCATATCCTCAAAGGGCCAATGACCTAAATGCTAAAAGCCTGACTTGGGGAATTCACTCTTTTCTGCCAGCCAGAAGCCAACTTATAGGTACCCTGACGCTTCCTCTTTCCTGGAGCATTGAGGAGTTCCAGGATTGTGGGATCATTAATATTCTGAGTGGCTCCTTGGATGTCAGGCAGGGTGAGGAGATGGGGGCAGGCAGGCGGCTGAGTTATCTTCACCCTGCTCCTGGGGAAACTGTAGCAGGGTGAGGGGGAGCCGAGGCCCTTGGATATTACCCAAGGCCACGTGCTATAGCTGGCTGGGCCAGAACTCATTCTCATCTGCTGGGCTGGGCCTTTGAGGCTTCAGAGCAGAGCAGTTAAGGGTACAGTGAGGTAGCAAGGAGATGTGGGGTGGAATCCCACTTTTACCACTAACTAGCTGTATAATCTGGGGGAATTCTTGAACATCTCGGTAGCTCAGTGTCTATATTTATAAAGCACAGTTAATAAAACTAGCTACCTCATAGGGTTATATTATAGGGGATTCAGTGAGATCAGTCATGTAAAATATATTCAGAACCTTGTGCATAGTGAGCCCTGGACATGTCATCGCTGGTATGACTCTCAGTTTTAGAATAATGTGCTTATTTCTCCTGGTCTAACTCACAGACTTCCCAGCTTGACCACAAGCTGACCCTCAAGTCCCTCCCCACTTGTGACCTGAAGGTCAGAGGTCAGGGTAGAAGTGATTTGAGATCCCAAGTTGGGGTCCAAGGACTGGCTACCATTGGGATTTACCTGATCTACTGTGGGCACACAGATTCTCCCTAGTGGCATGGCTATTTAAAGAGATGGGTCTAGAGGGTGAAATGGGTAGACAGCAGCCATGACTGTGTGTGGGAGGCCCTGAGGTTCAGTACGTACAAGCAAAAGTCCCTGGGGCCACAGGACAGGCTAGGGGCATGAGGAGGAGCCCCAGCTGGGGATCTGTTACAGTCTCTGCTGCTAAGCTCCTATGTGATCCTGGGGGAGTTCCTGCCCACTCTGGGTCAGCTGCTTCATCTCTAATGTAAGGAAAAGTGGGAGCTGTCATTTCTCAGGTCTCTTTCTGCCATACATTTAGTGATAAACAAAGATTTGATCTGAAGATTTGTGATTTGAAGTGATAAACAAAGATTTGATTCAGTTTGAACAGCTGATCTTCAGATCAGAATGTTGATTATATTTTGTTTTTGTTTTTGCGGCTAGTTCTCCCCACCCTACCTTTAGCCACATAGAGACTAAGGAGAGTTTCTTGAGGACGGGCCTTGCCTTCTCTAATTGTCCCCAGAGCTTGGTCCTAGGCCAGAGCATACAGTAGGCTCGCAGGAAGAAGCTGACTGGCACACACATGTCTTGACTCAAGACAGTATAGAGCAATGGTTCTCATCTTTTCTGGCACCAGGGACCGGTTTTGTGGAAGACAGTTTTTCCATGCCCAGGGTAGTGGCCGCTGCCATGGTTTCAGGATGATTCAAATGCATTACATTTATTTTGTACTTATTTCTATTGTTATTAATATTACACTGGCTCCACCTCAGATCACCAGGCATTAGATCCTAGAGTTTGGGGACCCCTGGTATAGAGGAGATCATTATTATTTTGATGAAAGCAACTGCCTCGTCTCAACCCCACTGAAGGCAGAAACAGAAGACTGAGCATGTTACAACCAGAAAGACGTGGGTTAGAGCATAAGGGAAATTAATTAGATGCTTGGAATTCATAAGCCAGGTGAGAACTGAGGGTGGTCTCTCTGACTGTCTCATTGTCATGGGTGAGGAAAGGGAAGGGTGTGGGAGATCTGAATGAGTATTTCAAGGTCATCCAGAGACTCAAGGGCCTGGCTGGTCTTGGACCCCAGGTCTCCTGAGTCAGAGTCCTTTCTGCCACTCACATTGTCTCCAGGCTTCATCACTGCCGTGGTGATGTCAGTGTATCGTTCCAGGGACATCCTTAAGATGAGAGAGGCAAGGGAGCTGGAAGGGTTGGGAAGCTGAGAGCAAGTCCCTGGGACCTTCTGAAACCAGCTTCACATTGCAAACAGAAGCTGTCTCGACTGTGGAGCCTGGAAGAGCATTTTAAATAAGCCAGAAGGCAGGCGCCACACCTTTGGCAATCATTCTGAAGCTGCTGGGTTGCTGGCTCTTGCTGCCTAGCAATTCGGGGCCACCCTGCACAGTGACGGGGGGTGGGGCATTCCGAAGGGCAGAAGTCTGTGTTCTCCTCCACGTGCAGGTGCTTCACCCGAGCTAAAGAACAACTGATGATATCCCCATCTTGTGTGTTTCTCCAGGTTGTAAATTGCTAGAGCTGTGCATGTGTGGCTGGAAAACAGGTGGAAACAGTTGTACGTTTTGCTCTACATTTTTTCCTCATTCAGAAATGTTCCTCTCCCCTCTTGGATGGAGAGAGCAGGTCCTGAGAGTTATTTGCACCAAAACATCTTGCTGTTGCCAGCTTGCCACTGTGTCTGATACTTGGACATTCCTCTGAAGTGAGCCCTGTCCTCTGTGCCCAGTCCCCTTTGGAAATACGGTCTCTCTCAGGAGGCATCAGAGGCATCATATAGTGTGATATGTGTCAGGACTTGGAGAACTAGTCTGTGCTTGAGGTGCTTCTAGAAACTTCTAGAGATTTCTAGGAGTTCAGAGAATGATAAAGCTGGGCAAGTCCCCAGAACCTTCTAAACAAGGAATGTCAAACACATGGCTCATGAGTATCTGTCTCATCCTGCTTCCACAGCAGACGTATCACTGAGTGCTTATATTCCTCCCTGTTGAATCTGGATTCAGCCTCAGAATCCTCTGCAGAGTCAGTTGATTGGAAGATCCTGACCATTTTATATCCCTGTACTTTGCCCGTTCTCAAGTGCAAACAAAATTGATGAGTGCAATGCTGAGAAGCAAGAAAATAGAATCAGAAATGTCGAGAAACATTTTCAGGGTCCCATCCTGACATGCACAGAGAGCAAAGATAATAAAGAAATCTAGAAAATCAGGGCAACAGAGCAGAGTCTCTGAGAGCCTGCCAAAATGGTTCAGTTTCATCCTTGTGTATCTCAAGTCCCCTTTCAAATACAGCAGCACTGACTTCTTCTTAGCATAATCCCTAAGCAGAAAATAGAGCTCTTGTGCTATCAGGAATGACTAGGCCATAGTGTTAAGTTTTTTCATTTTGTTTTTCAAATTTCTACACGACCTTTCCTATGTCAGAGCCACAGACATGATGCGGCGGTGGTCCAAACTTCAGGTGTGCTCCACCTTTTTTTTTTTTTTTTCCAGTAGCTACATCCCACCTGACCCTGATGCTTAAATCCCCTGCGAGGCTCCCATAGGGTGGGGCCACCATCGTTGCCAGCCTCACCTGCTGCAGAGCTCTCTGGATGTCGATGCCCTGGCCCCAGGGCACAGCTGGGTTAGCCAGGCAGTCCCCAGCATTCCCCCGGCGGGAGATATCGATTCTCTGCCTCCGCAGGCTCTGGAAAGCCTCAGCCATTACCTTCACCCCATCGTAGGTGAGCGCAGAGGTGTACTGGTGGGAGGAACAGAGACAGTTGGGTGTCAGAGAGAGAGCTGGCAGGTAGGCAGGTGGGAGCTGTATCTGGGAAGGAGCTTCCTGGTGATGAGGATGCCTGCAGTGAGCCAGGGATGGGGGGTATGGTGGGGACGGGGAGCAGCTGTAAGCCAGGAAGCACCTGCTGCTCCACCTCCCTAGCCAATGTTGCCCTCCTGAACTCCTGAGTTCAGTATTATTGCTGGTTGTGAGGTTCAAAGAGAATTCTAGAGTTTGCTATCCAATCCACTTTAAAATGTTGGTTCATTTGGGGGAAGAGGCATAGATTGAATATAAAACATCTAAGTTAAATACAACACATCTGTATCTGTCTGATACAGTCCATGAAAACAACTTGGTTTTCTCTCTGTCACCAACTGGGAGCCAAGAAGAACAGTTTACTCCACCATTCCTGGTGACAGGAAAAGAAAGAAAAAGAATAATCTGAGAAGGGTAAGCTCTTAATTATTTCTGCATGCAGCTCACTCAGGTGGCAACTTTATATTCCACAAAATTTCCTCTTGTGCTTCTTCATGTTAAGCCTCAATTTTATCCCCCTGTTATCTAAGAAGACACTAAAATGTTGAAACAAAAGCAAGATAACAATCCAGAACAACATTTCCCAGCACTGGCAATCATATCTATTCTCATTAATTTGTCTCTGATGTCTAGCATGTTCTCTGGTACATCCTAAGTTCACAGTGCCGTCTTGTAGAATAAATGTATAGGTATTTTTCCAGCTTTTAACTTTTTCCCTTTTGCTTTTGGGGCTTCCCTGCTAGCGCAGTGGTAAACAATCTACCTGCCAAGCAGGAGACATGGGTTCAATTCCTGGGTTGGGAAGATCCACTGAAGAAGGAAATGGAAACCCACTCAAGTATTCTTGTCTAGGAAATCCCATGGTCAGAAGGAGTCTGGTGAGCTGTAGACCATGGGGTTGCAAAGAACTGGGCATGAGTTAGCCACTGCCTGTGCATCTGCACAGACACACAAACACTTCCTTTTTAAAGTAAAGACATTACACTTGGTTATCTTTATAACCATTTCCAATCTTTTGGAAACTGGGTGGAATAGTCACATGTTAATAATAGCTGTGAAAAGAAGAGAAGCGAAAAGGAAAGGAGGAAAGGAAAGATAAACCCATTTGAAGAATAGCAAGGAGAGATAAGAAAGCCTTCCTCAGTGATCAGTGCAAAGAAATAGAGGAAACCAATAGAATGGGAAAGACTCGATATCTCTTCAAGAAAATTAGAGATACCAAGGGAACATTTCATGCAAAGATGGGCTCAATAAAGGGCAGAAATGGTCTGGACCTAACAGAAGCAGAAGATATTAAGAAGAGGTGGCAAGAATACACAGAAGAACTGTACAAAAACGATCTTCACAACCCAGTTAATTACTATGGTGTAATCACTCACCTAGAGCCAGACATCCTGGAATGTGAAGTCAAGTGGGACTGAGAAAGCATCACTACAAACAAAGCTAGTGGAGGTGATGGAATCCCAGTTGAGCTGTTTCAAACCCTGAAAGATGATGCTGTGAAAGTGCTGCACTCAATATGCCAGCAAATTTGGAAAACTCAGCAGTGGCCACAGGCCTGGAAAAGGTCAGTTTTCATTCCAATCCCAAAGGAAATGTCCGAGAATGCTCAAACTACCACACAATTGCATGCATTTCACATGCTAGTAAAGTAATGCTCAAAATTCTCTAAGCCAGGCTTCGGTAGTATGTGAACTGTGAACTTCCAGATGTTCAAGCTGGTTTTAGAAAAGGCAGAGGAACCAGAGATCAAATTGCCAACATCCACTGGATCATCAAAAAAGCAAGAGAGTTCCAGAAAAACATCTATTTCTTCTTTATTGACTATGCCAAAGCCTTTGACTGTGTGGATCACAATAAACTGTGGAAAATTCTTCAAGAGATAGGAACACCAGACCACCTGATCTGCCTCTTGAGAAATCTGTATGCAGGTCAGGAAGCAGCAGTTAGAACTGGACATGGAACAACAGACTGGTTCCAAATAGGAAAAGGAGTACGTCAAGGCTGCATATTGTCACCCTGCTTATTTAACTTCTATGCAGAGTACGTCATGAGAAACTCTGGGCTGGAGAAAGCCCAAGCTGGAATCAAGATTGCCGGGAGAAATATCAATAACCTCAGATATGCAGATGACACCAGCCTAATGGAGAAAGTGAAGAGGAACTAAAAAGCCTCTTCATGAAAGTAAAAGAAGAGAGTGAAAAAGTTGGCTTAAAGCTCAACATTCAGAAAATGAAGATCATGGCATCTGGTCCCATCACCTCATGGGAAATAGATGGGAAACAGTGGAAACAGTGGCTGACTTTATTTTTGGGGGCTCCAAAATCACTGCAGATGGTGATTGCAGCCATGAAATTAAAAGATGCTTACTCCTTGGAAGGAAAGTTATGACCAACCTAGATAGCATATTCAAAAGCAGAGACATTACTTTGCCAGCAAAGTTTCATCTGGTCAAGGCTATGTTTTTTCTGGTAGTCATGTATGGATGTGAGAGTTGAACTATAAAGAAAGCTGAGTGCAGAAGAATTGATGCTTTTGAACTGTGGTGTTGGAGAAGACTTGAGAGTCCCTTGGACTGCAAGGAGATCCAATCAGTCCATCCTAAAGGAGATCAGCCCTAGGATTTCTTAGGAAGGAATGATGCTAAAGCTGAAACTCCAGTACTTCGGCCACCTGATGCGAAGAGCTGACTCATTTGAAAAGACTCCAATGCTGGGAAAGATTGAGGGCAAGAGGAGAAGGGGACGACAGAGGATGAGATGGTTGGATGGGTCGATGACTCAATGGACATGAGTTTGGGTAAGCTCTGGGAGTTGGTGATGGACAGGAAGGCCTGGCATGCTGCAGCTCATGGGGTCACAGAGAGTTGGACACAACTGAGCAACTGAACTGAATGAATGAAACTTCTCTGTAGTTTACTCATTGATTGAAATCACATTTGTGATTTTGTTTGCTTAAGCTCATGTTGAAGTGCCTTTATTTCTAAATTCCTGAATCAGTTTGAGCAAAACTGGGATGATAGTGTCCTGGTTCAGTGGCCTGACATTTACAAAATGCAACTGACCAAGGGCAAGAGAAAGTTGGCAAGGATCCACAGTTGGCCTGGATAAACAGATTTAGACTCAGAATCCTTCTCAACATAGTGTTCCTCATAGCCACTGCCAAGCTGTTAGATTTGATGTGGGAAACAAAAATTATCCTCTATTCTTATTCTGGAGTTAAAGTGAATGTTGCTCAGTTGTGTCTGAGTCTTTGCGACCCCATGGACTATACAGTCCATGGAATTTTCTAGGCCAGAATACTGGAGTGGGTAGCCCTTCCCTTCTCCAGGAGATCTTCCCAACCCAGGGATCAAATTCAGGTCTCCTGCATTGCAGGAGGACTCTTTACCAGCTGAGCCACAAGGGAAGCCCAAGAATACTGGCGTGGGTAGCCTGTCCCTTCTCCAGTGGATCTTCCCAACCCAGGAATCGAACTGGCATCTCCTGCATTGCAGGCAGATTCTTTACCAACTTAGCTATCAGGGAAGCCCATCTTTATTCTAAATAAAATAGATTTTAGCCGCAGAGTTTAAAGCTGCCTTGCAGAGAATGAGAGGCTGGTAGTTTGCATGATAATTGGGAGTTGACTCTCTGAGGCAGAAATGTACTGGTTATTGCTTAGTTAAATTTCCTTGATTTTTAGCCAGGTATGCAGCTGACCAGAAGGACCAGCCCACTGCACAAGTCTAGGAGGCTCAATCCATGAAGAAATAAATGCTAATAGCATCTCCCTGGAGTTGTGCAACATGTGATCCTGCCCAGAGTAGAGACACCATTTTCCGGCTTCTGCTGTAGCTAGCTGGGGTAGGTTTCTGAGATGTGGCCAATAGCATGTGAGGGGAAGATCTGTATATGACTGCTGGAAAGCGTTCTTAAGGGAAACAGTTTTGCTTTCCATTTTCCTTTTCCCTTCCTGATGGGTAGAATACTGCGGTAATTGTTGGGGCTTCTGCAGCCATTTTGGGCTATAAGGTAGCAGCTATATGCTGAGGATAGCAGAACAGGAAGATAGAAAATGTCTCTAAGTGTTTGGTGATTGTGAAACCATTATACAAGCCCCGGATTGCTGACTTCTGAATTTGTTTATATGAAAAAGGAGCAAAATGTCTGTCTTGTTAAAACCATTGTCATCTGGAGTGCCCATACCCTCAGTCTTTATGGATCTACTTTCCTTAGCTTGTTCCTCTTAGAAAGTCTGTTCCAGGAATCTAGGGCAGGCGAAGGGACCAGCAGGGTCCTTTCTTGCCTGCTGCCCATCCTCTTACCTTAGGTCTCTTCCAGTCCACCCGGGTGTGGTCCCGAGCATCACTGTTTTTCCACTGTTGCATGATCTTGGCCGGGATGGTATCAGTGTAGTTCACCAACTGGAAACCTGTTACATTTGCTCCACTCTCCTTGAATTTGTTTAAGTCAATGTCCATGAAACCCTGGGTGGTAAGGAAGGGAAAGAAGTTAGAATATGCAGCCTGGATGCATCAATTTAACCATGTTACAGAGTCACAGCATTTTCCACCCTGTTCAGACTTAAGGTGAAACTGACTTAATGGAGAGGCAGTTGCAGTTCCCTTCCTTCTGACCTCTGTTATCACTTATTTTGTGTGCTAAGGTAGCACATTGGTTAAGAGCACTTGCTCAGGAGCCAGCCGTGCCTAGGCTGAAGGGTAGGCTCTGCTGCGCAGATCTATGAGTTACATACTCTCCCTTGGACCAAGTTCCCTGACGGCTTCCTGTATGAATAATGGAGGTTAGGAGGCTGAGGAGAAAAAGCAGTACGATGATGCATGTCAAGTCCATGTTGCAAGACTGAGTGATCAGTAAACAGCGGCTGGGATTATTATAGCAACACAGATATGTGATAGTTTAAGAACATGAGGGGGGACCTTTGTCCTTTACCATCATCACTCTGCTCTTTCTGACTGGAGAGACATCTGAATTCTATCCAGGGCAGGCTTCTGTGGGCGCCCCAAGGTCCCCAGCATGTCCCCAACACGTCTGGAAGAGGCTGGATGCTGATTATGCCTCCCTGCCTTGCCCCCCGACCCTCCCCGCCCTGTGCTTTTTCCTGTGCTGCAGGCAAGGTCTTGCAAGTGAGGCCCGATCAATTCTCCTATCCACAAAGGATTTCTTATTGGGAATGAAACTTTCCTCCCCATTTGGCGAAGTTCATTCAAACTCAGGAAGCCTTCAAGATAGAAAGGAAACCTTGTATCTGTATAATATATTCCACAGTGTACGGTACTTTCAAATCTATTGCTGCGTTTCACTTTAATGCCTTTATAAGGTAGAAACTGTACATCTGTTTGCCAGATAAAGAAACTGAGATAGAGAATTGCTTGCACAAAGTCATTCAGTGATTTAGTGGCATAGAGGGGACTGGAACTAAGGCCTTCTGAAGGCCTATGTTTACTTATTCTCTTGTCATAAATTCAACAAACATTTTTTTGAAAGCCAGTGTACTATTCTAATGCTATCCTAATGCAATGTACTATTCTAATAGTGAGTAAAACAAGTTCCTTCTCTTATGAAGCTTACTTTCTAGTGGGAAGAATGGACCATAAACAAACTGTTGTGTATAAAATAAGATAAAAGGATATATTGTACAATACAGGGCAAATATTTTATAATAACTATAAATGAAATATAGCCTTTAAACATTTTGAATCACGAAGAACTGATGCTCTCAAATTGTGGTGCTGGGGAAGACTCTTGAGAGTGCCTTGGGCAGCAAGGAGCTCAAACCAGTCAATCCTAAAGGAAATCAGTCCTGAGTATTCATTGGAAGGACTGATGCTGAAGCTGAAGCTCCAATACTGTTGGCACCTGATGTGAAGAACTGACTCATTGGAAAAGACCCTGATGCTGGGAAAGATTGAGGGCAGGAGGAGAAGGGGATGACAGAGGATTGAGATGGTTGGATGGCATCACCGACTCAATGGACATAAGTTTGAGCAAGCTCTGGGAGATGGTGAAGGACAGGGAAGCCTGGTGTGCTGTAGTCCGTGGGGTCACAAAGAATTACACACCTTTGCAAGTGAACAATAGCAACATGGTATTTATTATACATTAATTATATTTCAGTTTTTAAAAAGGAAGCATGTAGCAGTGTATATGGTAGAATCCAGCAGAGGATACTGTGTGGTAGGTAGCTATGAGTCCTCTGAAGGAAGATGAAGTGGGGAAAGAGGATAAGAAGAGGAGGGCAGTGCCTGGCATGGTCCAAATGAGCCACCCTGAGGCGGTGGTGTCAACACAGGGACCTGACTGATGTGAAGCTGTGGCATGAGCTCTGGGGGAATCTGGGGAAGAGCATTCTGAGCAAAGGCTCAGAGATTGGAGGATGCTTAGCATATTCTAGAAACAGTAGGAAGAGTGGGGTGACTAGCGCAGCACGAAGGAGAGAGAGAGAGAGAGAGAGAGAGAGAGAGAGAGAGAGAGGGAAATGCAGTTGGGGGATAAGGAGCAGCCCATGGTTGGATCCTAGAAAGCCTTGTGATCATCTAGGTTTCTCTTTGGGTATAATTGGTACCCATTTCAGGAATTTGAGCAGGGATCACAAAGTCATTGCTCTCTGAACTCTGTGGCTTAGGGAAACTGCCAGATCCCAAGGGGTGAAGTGGGGGAATGAACACAGGAAGTAGTTTGGTGGATTGAGCGTAGGAAGAACTGTGGTCTGGCAGCTCTGAGCCCCCATCACTGCCTCAGCTCTGCCTGGAGTTCCTGAGACATTGTCCTAGTCTCTTGATTTCTCACAGACTCGATCTGGTTTCCTTACCTAAAAGATCTCGTCATTGACCAGTGCAAGTTTGAGGTATGAAGCAGGGCACTCAAAGCTGGTACTCTGGGACAACCCAGAGGAATGGGGTGGGGAGGGAGGTGAGAAGGGGGGTTTGGATCATGGGATGCAAGTACACCCATGGCTGATTCATGGCAAAAACCACAACAATATTGTAAAGTAATTAGCCTCTAATTAAAATAAATTAATTAAAAAAAAAAAGAATAGAATTTAAAAAAAAAGATCTGGTCATCAGTAACTTCATGGCTCAAAGACCTTCCCCCACCCTATGCCTCTAAAGTTCAGTGATTCTTTATTGTACCTATTTTACAAACAAACTAAGCTCAGCTCTACTCTGAGCCTTTGCCCAGCTATTCTTTATGCCTGGAAGTGAGTTCTCCCTGGCCAGCTCGTGTCCATCCTTGAGTCTCAGCTAAAATACAGTGTCTTCAGAGAGCTTTCTCCTGTAATGTGCTTATTGCTCAGTTGTGTCCAACTCTTGGCTACCCCATGGACTAGGGCCCGCCAGGCTCCTCTGTCCATGGGATTGTCCAGCCAAGAATACTGGAGTGGGTTGCCATGCCCTTCTCCAGGAGATCTTCCTGACCCAGGGATCAAACTGGTCCTTCTGCACTGCAAGTGGATTCTTTACCATCTAAGCCACCTGGGACTCCTTATCTAAAGACCCAGTTCTCGTCCTTGATAGATGCCCTTGGAACCCTGCTCATTTCCGCATCTCCCCAGTAGACACTGATATTCCACTTTTTATACTAACTATAGCAACCTATCACTTCACCCACAGGCAGGGTAAGCCAGATGTATTGAGGAGTTCATATACTCAGAGAAGCTCTTTGCTCTTGGGGAGTTAGTAGAATCCATAGCCCTGTCCCTTGGGTGGGTTGCCATGAGGTACACTCTGCACCCAAGTCTAGAGCTTCTGTAAGGGATGGAGTTCCATAGCCCCAGAGAGAAGTGCCTTGATTATGCACGTTTTTCAGCTGCCTGCTCTCCCATCCCTACCTTCTTGTTCAGTCGCTCAGTGGTGTTCGACTCCTTGCAGCCCCTTGGACTGCAGCATGCCAGGCTTCCCTGTCCTTCACTATCTCCCAGAGTTTGCTCAAACTTATGTCCATTGAGTCAGTGATGCCATCCAGCTATCTCATCCTCTGTTGTCCCCTTCTCCTCCTGCCCTCAATCTTTCCCAAAGTCAGGGCCTTTTCCAATGGGTCAGGTCTTACATCCCTACCTCACATCCCTGATTCCTTGATGTTATTTCTCAGATTAGCATCCAAAGAAGCTACTTGTGTTTGAATTGCTGTCTTAAGACCTGGTTCTAGTAGAACTCAATCAAGTTACTTGCAATATGCAGTCCAGTCTGTTCCTTCTCAGTGTTCTGCTTGTCACCCATTTGAGATGATCTGGTTTGCTCATTTGTTCCATTGTCCTCTCTCGTTGTGTTGGAATGTCAGTTCCATGAGAGTTTCTGTTTTGTTCATGGATGTGTCCTAGAACACAGCATCTAGCACCATGTCTGACACAAAGTAGGCTCTCAATACATTTTTATTGGGTGAATGAATAAAAGTCAAAGACATTCCTCAAGCAAAAATGCTAATTTGTCAGGGAAAGTATGATCTCCAGGCAATAAATCCAGTGGATGATTTAAATTGTTTGACAAGGGAAGCTCATGTTGGAAATGCATTTAGTGATTAACTTTACCTACAGCTATAGTTTACATTCACAGGGGTCTGCTGAATTGTGCAAGGATTCTGACAAGCTTTTAGTACAGATGAAATTGGAGTTAGGTTCTTATACCCAATAGGCATCCTAAGACATTCTACTACCTAAGAGTACAACCACCCCACCCCTGGTTAAAGGCTAATGCACAGTGGAGAGATTTCCCATAATCTTCAGAGGTTTTAAAAAGAACATTTTATTCATAAAATAACTATTGAGAGAATAAAATGAAAGTGATTTCCTGTAGTCAAATTCCATCGCTTGAAAATCTGTAACAAGCACCCAGGCATTTTGTACTGACTGCCCTCATCAATGTAATGGGGGCCAAAGGAAATGGCAGAGTTTATTCAAACATAAATGCCACTCAGCTCTATCACCAGAATGTCTGACTGCAAGGTGACTGGAGCCAGACCTGAAGTTATTTCCAATCAAACTGATGGGACCTCTACCTGAACTTCTCAGCTCCCCTGAGAAAGAAGGGACAAAGAATGATAAAATAAGCTCTTATCTGTACTGTTAGGGAAGACACGAAATGAGGGAATAACCTGGCATCAACATGCATTCATCTAGTAGAAGACATCCTCGCCTTCCCCTCATGGAAGATTTCATGCTTGAATGGTGATCTTGAATCTCCATAATATCTTTAATCATGAAGATTAAAACAGTCTCTTATAGCTACTGGACTTGATCTCTCCATAATGCAAGAAAACAGACCATTCCAACAGAGAAAACTGTTCTTGACTAAGAAGAGGAAATAAAGGTGTGAAATATTTGCCTACCAGTCAGCTGGGAAATTCAACTCACCCACTCTAGTCCCCTGAGCATGCTCATTAAACATGGTTTAATTAAATCATTTTCTAATTTTCTTTGCCATTTTGTTTAAAAAAACCTTAGGGGGTAATATTTGGTAATGAGTACCTTTTGCTTTATCTGTGCTATTAATTATATAATATTATAAAAGAATGCAACATTGCTAATTGTATTATATTAAAGATTAAATGATGAAGTCTGATTTTAAGCACTCTGAGTCATTTTGCCTGTTTTATAACATGTCCCCAAATATGGAGTCTATTGCTCTGTATGCTGTGACTAGTGAATGAAATGAAATTAATCCACAAAATGCTCTGTTCAGGTTATTCAGTAGGAGAATTCAGCTCTTCTAAACCCAGATGCCTCTCAGTGTCTGTACCGGATGCTTTTCTTCACAGGGTGACTGTTTATCATCTAAGAGAAGCCTCTGTGGTAAGTGAGCTCCTGGAGCTGTTAGATCACTGTGTCCCTGTCTGCTTCTGCGGTTCCTCTGTGACATTTCACACTGTCCCATGTGCTCCTGATGAATAGGGGACAGAAGAATGGTCTGCCTATAATTTTCATTCAAGTGCAAATGAACAGGCTCTTAGGATAGAGATCCTTCATCTGAGGGACCCATCACAATACATGAGAGAGGTTCTACATAATAGCCATTCCTAATGGTTATCATGCAGGAGCTCTGGAGAGGAAACCAGATATCTCTATAAAGCTCTAATGCTGGTCAAGTGGCTCAGTGGTAAAGAATCTGCCAGCGATGCAGGAGACACAGGTTTGATCTCTGGGTTGGGAAGATCCCCTGGAAAAGGAAATGGTAGGAAAGGAATCTCTACCCACTCCAGTATTCTTGCCTGGAAAATCCCACAGACAGAGGCAGAAGAGTCAGACGTGACTTAGTGACTAAACAACAACAATGCCGGTCAATCAAAACTCAAGGCAAAACATATTATAAAGGGACTAATTAGAAGAATTCCAAATAATAGCATGACTAATGAACATTGAGGACAGGATGTGGAAAATAGTATGAAGTGGTTCATCTCTTTCTTTAACTGAGGAGCCGCACATGGGCTGAAAGTTGATAAAGCAAGGAAAAGAGACATAGACATATTACACAGAAGTGTGTAGAGGGAACTACTAGAATCACCAAACACAGAAAATGTTTAGAACAGTTTTTTCTAAGAAGTATGAGATTAGAGAGATTAGGTATTTGCCTTTTTTTATAACCTTCCATAATAATTTTTTTCTTTTTTATAACCATGTGAATGTGTTTTCTTTTCAGTACTATTGAAAAATAAAAATAGATCCCCAGATAATTCTGATGTGCCTTACTGGCTCAGAATCATCTGTAAGTCCCTGGAAAGTGGGAGAGTGAGTGTCAGCGACAGAACAGGGAAGAGAAGTCATTGCATGGGTTGATATGGTCTATTAAGGGAGCCCTGCTTAATTTGTTGTCTCTTGGCCTAGAATTAAAGGACACTGGTGCCATTAAATATTCTACTGAAACATAGCTTTAGAAACATTGTTCCTAAGGATGACAGATATGACGACAATGGTGAAACTCTCATTTCTTGTGCATCATATAACTTCATTTATATAGCTCTTTGAGAATTCTGAAGTTGTTGTCATTTAAAGTTGAAAAATGAAATAATCCATCAGCAGTCACCTTTGGATTTATTAAACATTCCCCAAGCTCTTTTCCTGAGCCAGGCATTCTATTAAATGCTTTATATACATAATCCTATTTAATCCCCCCAAACAGCCCTGAGGGGTGAACATGCACAGTAGGCTCCAGGTACTCATTTGCATAAATGAGTGAGTATCTGTCCCAATTTTACATGTGAGGAGCTGTGGTTCAAAGACCTCTGGAATCCACCCCTTTCCCCCCACCTAGAGATCCCCCAGAAGCAAGGATTCCGGCTGTGGTCCAGCTATCAAATCTGTCTTCTTCATCTGTGTGATACACTGCTTTGCCAGCCGAGGAAGACAGGAATGTAGCTTTAGGATGGGGTTTCCAGACTGCCCCAGATAAAGAGGGACAAAGAAGCTTAGACAGCGTGGCTGACAGTTAATAGCCTAGAACAGAGGTCTCACTCTGCCAGAGAGGGGTTACAGATTGGTTAGATGTTTCTCAAGCCTCTGATTTATATGAAGTGTTTTAGTACCCACCTACTCCATATCCATCCCAGGAGTCAGCAAATTTTTTTTTTTTTTTGGATAAATGGTCATATTATGAATTTTTTAGGCTTACGGAGCATGTTGTTTCTGTCATAACTATTCAGTGTAGCTATTAGAGCATGAAGGCAGGCCTAGATAATAGAAAATGAAATAGCATGGTAGTGTCCCCTCCACCCCCAAGTGTATTCATGAACACTGAAACTTGAATTTCACATAATTTTCATATGTCATGAGATATCATTTTTCTTTTCTCTTTTTCTAGTAATTTAAACATGTAAAAATCATTCCTGGCTAAACAAAGCCAGGAAATGGTTGAATTTGACCCATGGGGTACAGTTTAGGTTTACTGATGCCTGAAGGAAAGATGTTAGAGAACACATCAAACCCCTTGTTGTCCAGAGAGGAGACTATTGGCCTCAAGTTGTAGGCTGGTTAGAGTGTGAGCTGGGGTTAGGATCTATATTCCCTAAGCACTTATTGTAGGAGGCAGTGCAGTGGTGACCAGCTGTTAGAATAGCATGACTAGGGGAGGGGAGGAAGTGCTCAATTAATTAAACCAGTTAAGATAGTCATTCCATCTATCATATCTCAATGATAATTTTCCAAGCATTAGCACAAAAAGGCATGTCAAATAATTATGATATCCAAAAGAGACGTTTAACACCATAACTATATTAGATGTACTTTCACATTGCTGTAAAGATTTAGAAAATGCTTTGAGGATGGTGAGGAGGCTCTGGGCTATCATTATGACTTTTAATTATTATGTGTGCCTGGAAACAAAACATCTCGAGGATGTGTGCTTACTGATTATTTAAGCTCTCTGAGGCTTAACTCTCTGGTCTTCAAAATGCAGATATAATAGCACCTACAGCATAGAACTGGTACAAGGTTTTGTTAAAAAGTGTGTATAAATATTTAGAGCTGTGTCTGGCACAAAGTAAGCATTTAATAAATCTTAGCCATTATTATCATCATCATGTTTACCGCCATCACTATGATACAGTCCAAAGAGGTTAGGTGTTAACAACTACTTGAAAACCAGGCACTGGGGGTTTGGGATGGACATGTCCGCACTGCTATATTAAAAATGGATAACCAGCAAGGAACTACTATATGGCACATGGGACTCTGTTCAGTGTTATGTGGCAGTCTGGAGGGCAGGAGAGTTGGGAAAGAATGGATACACGTGCATGTATGGCTGAATCCCTTGCTCTTCACCTGAAACTGTCACAACATTGTTAATTGGCTATACCCCAATGCAAAATACAAAGTAAAAAAAACCCCAAAACAGGAGCTGGGTCAGGCAAGACACCTGAGCCCACAGGAGGCAGGTGTATAGGAATACAGCTTTCAAAAGATAAAAAACTTTATCTTCAAAGCCAGATTTCCTTTCTCTCTGGGGTTCTTTCAAGGGGTCACAGACAAGCTGCTCAGCCCTTATCATCCTGCTTGGGCTGACACCACTCCCATTAGATGGAGGAGGGAACAGCCAGCATTGTTAAGAGAAAGGGGCCAAAGAGAAGGATTTTTAACAAGCCCTGGGAAGTGGGAAAGAAAACTCCCTCCATCTCATCCACCTGAGATCTAGAAGAGGTAAGATTAGAACAAATTGAAGAACCTGCGCTTTATACTCTGAGTGGCACGAGTTGAGCATGGCAAGTTTCCCCAGCTTGTCAGGTAAATTCTTAGGTGACAGCTCCATAGAGAGGATAGTTATAGGAAAGTTCAAAAAATCTTGTTACAATAGAAATGCTTTAAAAAAGTGGGGATGTTCAACCTGAAAATAATGAAAGACTAGGAGGGGAAGTGAAGGATCTATTCCAATCCCAGAAGGGCTTTTGTGGCAGGGGGGAATACTTGTTCTTTAAGGTAAGCCAGAACCAACCAATGGACAGAAGTCATGGGAGTCAGACTTGGGCTAAAATAATAATGATGACAATCACAGCGCCTCACACGTATTAGACCTGAACTGTGTAGTAGGCACTATACTGAGAGCTTTATTTGTATGATCTCATGTAATGCTCGGAATTATCCTGTGAAGCAAGTACTTTTATCATTTCCACATTGCAAATTAGAAAACTGAGTCTTAACGAATGCAGCAGCTTCTGCCCAATATAACATAGCTAGCAAGGGGCAGAGACCACAGTCATAGCCAGTGACAAGACTCTGCGCTTACTTTCTAACCACTGTACATTCTGCCTCCTCATCCCTAGTCAGTCTGATTCATTTATCTCCTGTCCTGCAATGAATGAAGCCCTTGGAATGGCTTGCATCTCTATACTATTAATAAGAAGGAATTAGCAGTAAGGAGACCTCGGTGTTAGTCTCCAACTCTTTTTTAAAATTGGATTATAGTTGCTTTACAATGTTGCGTCAGTTTCTACTGTACAGCAGAGTGAACCAGTCATACATATACATGTATCCCCTCTTTTGGGGGTTTCCTTCCCATTTAGGTCACAACAGAGCACCGAGTAGAACTGCCTGTACTATGCAGCAAGTTCTCATTAGTTACCTATTTTATACCTAGTGGCGTATATATGCCAATCCCAATCTCCCAATCCATTCCTTCCCTCAGCCCCCACCCAGTATCCATACCTTTGTTCTCTACATATGTCTTTATTTCTCCTTTTCAAATAAGATCATCTATACCATTTTTCCAGCTTCCACATATACCCATTAATATATGGTACTTGTTTTTTTCTGACTGACTTCACTCCGTATGACAGTCTCTAGGTTCATCCATGTCTCTGAGAATTTAATGTGTGCTGATTCTTGGGTTGTGAACCTCAAAGTGCTTTATTTCTCTCTCTCAGAGTCTCTACCAGTATCCGCAGCACAGTACCTGGAGCAGGTAGATGGCTTAATCCACACCAAGGTGTGAAGCAATCAACAAGTGCTCATCCTTCTCATGGTTTTCTCGTAAGTTTCCATCCTTCATCTCTCACCCTCGAAACTTACATCTTGTGGACCAAAGAGTTTTGTTATTGACTCTTTTGGGGTGATATTGATCCAGGCACTAGATTGTTGATCTGCACAGTGAGGCCCTTGGCTAGATCAGTGAGTGATCTTTCCAGCTGTTGTCCTGGGCTGTAGGTATTTTAGAGTCTCCCATGTTGAATTAGGGGGAAAAGAGAAGAGTGGGGTTCTAGATTCCTACCCTTCTTCTACCATCAAAGCAGCTTTGCTTTTTTATCTGTTTTACATACCGGGGTTCTCCCCAAGATTCCATTTGAAAATAGAGCTTTAAACTAAAAGGTTTGGAAACTTCTGAGCCAGTTGATTTTTCTCTTAAGGGCTTTTCAGCTTTGATCTACAATTCTGTGATCACACAGGTGTGTGCACATGAATATGGAGATACGCGAGTTCATGGAATATTCCTGAGATGAGAACTTTGTTCTGTCCTCAAATAACCATGTCTCTGCATACAGTGTTCAGATTTTCCTATTTTAGCCACTTTAACCGACTGGAACTTGAATGTGTTCTCGCCCTATATAATCCCTCATAGCACAAGCTTATCTGGTTCCTGCCAAGTCAATAAGACTTTGCAGCTGTGCTTAAAACAGCTAAAACATCATTTGAATTGGAAAAAAGAAAAAAGCCTCTAGTGTTAACTCTTATCCAAGTACATTTGAAAGAAGAGGGGCTGGCACCTATATACTTCGATACCTTCAAACGCACAATCAGACATATCCCCCAAACACAAGTCCGCTGTTGACAGATTATTTTAAAAGGTGGTTGGGATCTCACAGTCTGGGGGTTTAGGATAAAATGCTGACACTTTGTGGCAGAAAGTCAGGAGGCCCCTAGACTAGGCTGTCAAAGCATGGTTAAAGAAGTATAGTATCTAGCTTGGTATTGGTTGGTCTTCCAGAATCTCCCTTAATGTTAACTTTGTTCTGTCTGCAGTCAGGGGTGCCACCTGGCCATGGGCACCTCAGAACAAGAGCCAAAGACCAATTAAAAAGTCAGCCTAAGGATTATGCCCACCTGTTGCTGTTATTCAGTCTCTAAGTTGTGTCTGACTCTTTGCAACCCCATGGACTGCAGCATGCCAGGTTCCTCTGTCCCCTGCTATTTTCTAGAGTTTGTTCAAATTTATTCCCATCAGGTCGGTGATGCTATCTGATAATCTCATCCTCTGCCACCCACTTCTCTTCTTGCCCTCAATCCTTCCCAGCATCAGAGTCTTTTCCAGTAAGTTGGCTCTTCGCATTGGGTGACCAAAGTATTGGAGCTTCAACTTCAGCAACAGTCCTTCCAGTGAATATTCAGGGTTGATTTCCTTTAGGATTGACTGGTTTGTTCTCATTGCAGTCCAAGGGACTTTCAAGAGTCTTCTCCAACACTACAGTTCAAAAGCATCAATTCTTCAGCGCTCAGCCTTTTTGTAGTCCAGCTCTCACATCTGTGCCTGAGTACTGGATAAACCATAGCTTGACTATATGGAACTTTGTTGGCAAAGTGATGGCTCTGCTTTTTAATATGCCATCTAGGCCCATGAAGGGGATTATGGCTGGAGTTCCTGGCAGACTTGAAATCAACAATGTCTCCCTTTCATATGATCAAAACCTTTCTGTCTAAGAAGGATCAGCCTACTTTTTAAATAAAACACCAGCTTAAGCATTCTCAGGGGCTCCCAAAGAGTAGGCACCCTCTGAATGCTTGGTGAAAAAGGAATGAAAACTCAAACATAGCATTAAATTTGAAACCTAGCAGGATGGAGAAAGGAATATTCTGGTTCATTCATTCATTCATTCATCTGTATCTAATATTGCCAAGCACATATGGGACAAAGGGATGCAGCAGAGAATAAGATACACTTGATCCTTGTTTTTGTTACTTAAAGTTTAGTGAGAAAGACCAGTATTACCCATGTAATTATAGAGCAAAATAAGTAGGACAAAACCTGGCCCTGGAACTCAGGGAAGGCTTCCCAATGGAAACACAGAAGCTGAAAGAATAGGAGGCTTTGGTTGGGTGAAGAGTGCAAGGAAGAACCTTCTAATCAGAAGACACACAGGCTTGGAGATTCGAAGTTAGAGTGACTGAGGGCGGTGAATCAGAGGAATTGCATGTACGCATCAGTTTAGCATCAGGAGGGACACACCCCTTAAGTGCCAGTTTTGGCAGTAGGTTAGGGTAATGTACAGCTCGGAAGGTTCGGTCCTCGCTTCCCTACTTGTCCCTCTTTTTAAAAATTTATATTTATTTTGTGATTTTTCTCTGGCATTGTTTACAAACTTTACTTATATGTTCTGGCTGGAAGACAAAGCCAAGTTGTTTCCAGGACAAAAGTGAAGCCACATGCTTCTTAGTGCTGCTGGTATGAGCCTGGTGCAGTGGAAGATGTGCTCGGTTCATGTTTGATGTTCCTTTGGTGGGCTGTTAGAACCATGCCCTGTGAGAAGGCACTGGGGGGATGCGAAGATGAGGGGCATCCAGGCTAGAGGAGCAAATGCCAGGAGCAAGCAGGGTAGGTGGTTCCAAATACACGATTCCCTATCAGTGGGTGTTATTCGAGCAGGAACCAGATGGATGTGCTTCTGTTAACGACATTGTAGAGGAGTCTGGCCTTTTATGGGAAGTGGTTTAGCTGCCCTCTGAGTCATTTGCATATTCATAGCTGTACTTATAGTCTACCATTGATCTCTGCTTCTTTTAGGAAGACACAAGGAATTTGCCTCTAAGTTCATGTGGTAAATGGATACCAGCATTGTTTATTTCCTGAGAAGTCATTTCACTCACTCATTCATTCATTCAGTGACTTTTTAAAGCACACCATTACATGAAGCTCATTTTGCCTGGTAAACTGGAAATTCATCAATGAGAAAGGCAAATTCCTTCCTCCAGGAGCTTACAGACAAACAGAGAGGAAGGTATTATATTATTGTATTTCTATTATTATTTTACCATAATTATTATATTATTATAATATAATGTAATTATATAATATATATTTATATCATATAAGTATATTATATTATCAATTATTATTATTATAATAATTACCACTATTATTATAGTGGCGGATGAGATTTAGTCTAGAAGGGGGTTGAGGGACCTCAAGGATGGTATCCTGTTCCCAGATACTGTGTTTTCTTCCCCGCCCTGCCAAATGATGATGATGATGGTGATTACAATGATTATGATGGTGGTAATTGTTAACATTTATTGAGTGTTTTTTGGGGGCCATCTATAACTATGAACACTTATAAAGTTATTACTTCATTTAATTCACATGATAGCCCATGTGGAGGTTGATGATGCTACATTCCTTTTTTTTTTTTTTTTTTTCTGCAGAATAGGCAGTGGAAGCTCAGAGAGTGTAGGTTATTTTACTAACTCCACACGGCTAATAAATATGAAGCCAGAATTCAAACCCAGGTCTGTCTGACCCAGAGCCACCTTCCCCAACTACTGCACTACCTTCCTAACCAAAGAAAGGACACAGAAACCAAACATGAACATGTACTGAGATGGTGTGGGCAGAAGAACGCAGCCGTGCTTGGCCTTATAGAAAGCGTAGATAGATTTCTCTGCACAGGGGAGCAAGGAGATGAAAGAGCACCTCCTCAGGACTCATACAGCAGAGAGACAGCAGCGTGGAGCTGAATCTTGGATGAGCTGCCACATGGACCAGAGCTACTTCTAACTCTAACATTTCATAGGAGGTCATCTGCAACCACGTGGTGGAAATGTCTGACACCCTGGTCCCCAGATACCCCGATAAGGCGTGGAATGACCTGTCCTCACTTTGTGTTTCCCTCAGCTTTTATGCACTAGAAATTGCAGTCGGTATCCATGGGAGGTTGGTTGAGGAACCCCTGAAGACACCAAAACCTGCAGATTCTCAAATCCCTTAAATAAAATGTCGTAATATTTGCATATAACCTGCACATATATGTGCATTCTCCTGAATACTTTAAGCCATCTCTAGGTTACTTATAATACCTGATAAAATGTAAATGCCATGTCACTAGCTGGAAATACCATATAAATGCCAGGTAGATATTTGCCAATATATAGCACATGCAAGTTTTGCATTTTGGAAACTTTTGGATTTGTTTTCGAAATATTTTTGACCTGTGGTGGGTTGAATCCATGGATATAGAACCTATTGATGTGAAGGACCAACTGTATAATTATAATAAAATTCCATCAGTGTCCAGTGGAAAATGAAATGGGGATTTGAGAGCTTGAGTCTGAATTCCAGGCCTATTGCTGGAATTGTAGCAAGATTTAAACTCAAGCCCTCTAGTCAAGAGCCCATCCTCCCACTGCACCTGACCCCCCTCCTCATGCTCAGCAGTCATATGGAACAGTGTAAGAACACGAATTTGGGAGTTCTGTAGTCCTGGAGGGGAAGCCTGGCTCCATGACTTTATCAATTTAGTAGCTTGGAAACTGGCTCTCTGACTTTATAAATTTAGTGACTAGAAAGCTTATTTTCTAAACCTTGGTTTCTTCATTTGATAAATGGGGTTTTTATCAACCTCGAGGACTATTATGAAGATTTAATAGTTATCACTTATAGTGTTTAGACTGTAGCAATCACTCAGTGAACAGCTGAGTTATCACTGTTGTTATTATTGTTGTAGTTATTTATTAGGGGTGTAAGGCAGTCTAGTTCAGTGGCTCCAGTGGTTTGGCATAAGTTTAGCCTGGTCATCCTATTCTTAGGATCACATCACTTGGTTTTCGTCAGGTTCCTGAGAGCCAAACTCCATTGACCAGTAGTGCTTGCCTTCCTCCTCTGTAGCTCAATCATATAACATCTTGGAGCCTCAGTTCTCTCTTCTGTAAAATGGGGGTGATAGAGTCTACCTTGCTTATTTCATAAGGGTACTGGTGGGATGTGATGTATGCTAAAATGTCACATTAGTATAAAAATGAGAGGAATTGCTGTTATTGTTATGAATGCCTTGAAAGGTGAAAGTGAAGTTGCTTAGGCATGTCCGACTCTTTGCGACCTTATGGACTGTAGCCTACCAGGCTCCTCCGTCCATGGAATTTTCCAGGCAAGAGTACTGGAGTGGGTTGCCATTTCCTTCTCCAGGGGATCTTCCTGACCCAGGGATCACACCTGGGTCTCCCGCATTGCTGTCAGACACTTTACCATCTGAGCCACCTGGGAAGCCCATGAATGCCCTAGGCAGCACCAAATGCTCCACGCTGAAAGACAACCAATACCTTCAGTCTTTCAGTGCTTCTCAAACTGGGATCTGGTGGACCCTTTATAAATTTTCAGGGGTATGCTAGTTCTCTGCAAGAATTTTTAAATGTTGTGCTTATTTATTTCAATGAAACTCAAATCATCAATATTAATTATCTGATCATTTGTCTCATGCTGTGAGTACTCTTGTTTGCAGTCACAGTGGACTGAAAAGTTTAATTATTAGCTCAGTGTTTCCCAAACTGTCTGTGCAGATGCATTCTAGGGGTTCACATATCTTTCTTTTGAGAAACACTAGTTTGTTCTAAGATTTGCTGCTGATGCATTATAGAGATAAGAGCTAGCTATAACTGGAGAGCTCTGGCTGGTAACTGTCTGCTTTGATCACAGTCTCAGAATAGTGAGTGAAAGCTGAGTCAGGGCTGGGTTTGGAGGAGGACTGACAGCCAGACAGGAGAGCTTGGTCCTCCAGGGGATTTCAGGACCCAGGAGCTTCTTTAAGTAGTAACGGTACAGTTCACCAATTTCTATGGCAACCCACTCCAGTATTCTTGCCTGGGAAATCCCATGGACAAAGGAGCCTGGCGGGCTACAGTCCATAGTGTTGCAAAGAGTTGAACACGACTGAGTGACTGAGTATGCACTCAAGTTCACTTTATGGACATCCCAACACTCTGGAAATATAAATATACATCTATCCTATCACATATAAAATAAGAATGCATATATATATGCATGGGCATATACATGCATATATACATATGGATACAACGTGTGAGTATGTTCAGATGGGCACATTTACTATATGAAGCAAGGATTCCCTACTGTGTAGAGCAATTTAACTTTTTCTAGGCATGGTGGCATTCAGCAACATGCTGGCCTTCCCCAGTGACTCTATGAGCATATAGAATAGGAACTATTATTCTCAGTGAGGGAACTGAATGCTGGTGAATTGCCCAAATCACAAGCTAGCTGAGGATGGTGTCTGGACAAAAAGCAGGGTTTTTCTTTCTTTGTTTTTTTAATGACTCCCTGTTATAAAGCTCTCCTCCCTGACCCAGGGTTCTCCTTCCGTCTTCTCTTCCAGTAGCCCTCCAAACCCAGAAAAGCATCCCTCCAAAGTGACCTGTTACAGGAACGCTGTTGGCTTCTTTGAAGCTCACACAGTCTGACAGGGACGGAAAGAACCTTGAAATAAAAAGTAGCTCCCTCCTTTGTTAAACCTTTCAAAAGCTCCCTTAGTTTCTAACTCTATAATTACACCCTAATCACAAGCATGCTGAAGGAGGGGTCAGTTCCATGCAGCAGTAGGCTAATTATGTGGCAGAATTTCTAAAAATTATCATCTTATAAATTGCATGATTCCTCTGAAGGGGGAAGAAAAACACACACACCACATACTCCACTATATTTCAAACTGAATTAATTAGTAATTTGAAGCCCAATTATCAACTAATCTATTGGAACATGCAAGTCTTTTGTATTTGGATGGTATATGCAATTTGCATCCTATTAGCTGGCAGTTGTAAGAATTTGAGAGCTCATTAGGTCAGAGGAGAAAAAAAAATGCAGATCAGAAGGCTACAGACACCCAAGGGGCTGACTTGGTGATGCTGTGACTAAGGGGTCACTTGGCAACAGATGGAGGCTGGCAATGTAATTACCTGAGGTCTTTGGGTGGCTTTGAGGTCACTGATGTGTAATTTCTAACTTATCCTGGAGAGATGATTATGTATGCCCCAACCCTTGTTCTGTGTATTCTCAAGCAGCAGGGTGCCCACATGATCTATGCTAAGAGATGTCCTGATATAGTAGAAAAGGCGTAGGCCTGCTAACGCTGGTGCCAGGCCTGGCTCTATCACTGACTTCTGTGAGCCTGGCCAAGTCATACCCCGTTGCTGGTTTGACCATAAGCAAATGTTTCCCTGTAAGCAAATGAAACTTAGATAGAGCTGACTTCCAAAGTCCCTTCTAGGACTAAGGATCTGAGTGAGATTCAAAAGATGTCAAGAGTTTTTTTCATCACAAAGTCACAATTTAATCCTTGCAAATGGTTTTTGAGGATGCAACTCTTGGTTCCCCCAAAAGTGTCTGGACAGTTATCATCCGTTTAAAAGGCAAGTATCTCTGAGAAAAGTAACATATTTATTTAATAACCAGACTTTAATAAACTTAACAAGTCCTTATTTCTAGTCCTGACCATGAAATACCAAGACAGCCAAGGCTAGGAAGTTTCCAAGGGGAAAGACAAGACGGTTCAGGTAGGAATATGTCTGAGGCTGGAGATCAGTCAGAAAGAGAGACAGAGCTTAAGAATTAGGCAAGATATTTTGGTCCCACTTTTTAGTCCTACCACTTTGACCTTTACTATACCCAGACCCTGTGCCTTTGTTCTGTTAGTGATCCTTATTCTAAAGATAAATAGGAAAATATCAATCTCTTATTCAATTAATATTGCAGGAATAATTACCACAAATAACATGGCTAAAACTGAGTGATATAATTTGTTATGGGCAAAAAGCTAAAAAATCACATCTAAAAGGAAACACAGAAAATCATAAAGAAGGTAAGGATAATAAGCAAACTTTGTAGAAAAAGCTATTATTAAGGAAATCTGACATGCTCAAACTGCCATGTGGCAAAATTTGTTATTTATTAAAGATTTGCTGGGAGATACAACCACTTTACAAAATAGTTTTGGCATTCCTTAAAGTATCAACCATAGAGTTACCATGTATCCTGGTGATTTCACTCCTAGGTTTGTGCTCAAGAGAAAAACTTGTATACAAATGTTTGTAGAAGCAGAATTCATAATAGTCAAAAAGTGAAAACAACTCAAATGTCCATCAAGTGGTATGTGGATACACAAAATGGGATACATCCATATAATGGTATGTTACTTGGCAATAAAAAGGAATGAAGAACTGATACATGGTACCAACATAGATGAATGTTGAAGACATTATGCTAAGTGAAAGAAGCCAGTCAGAAAGGACCAGATCTTCTGTGATTCCAATATCTAGAATAGGCAAGTCCATAGAGATAGAAAGTAGGTCACTAGAGGAATTTGGGGGAAAATGGGGAGTAACCGCTAATGTGTATGGGGTTTCTTTTGGGGGATGATGGAGATGTTTAATAATGAGATTGTGGTGCTGTTTCGTAATTCTGTGGATATACATAAGAGAATTGACTTGTGTGCTTTAAATGGATGAGCTTTATATCATGTGAATTACATCTTAATAACTCTCTTTAAAAATAAGACAAATGCAAAGTAAAATTAAATTTGACTTTGGGGAAAAAAACCAAAACACTGGGAGACTTCTGCAGGTCTGCTGGCCCTCTTATGGTATTTATGCCAGCTTGGACACTTTGTGCCTGTTCCTGCTTCAGAGAATCGGGGTTTGTGGTGTGAACCTCTCTGGGTGTCCCTCAATGTGGAGAAACTTTTCATCTTTAACCTAGATGTTTTATCATCGGTGCTGTAAGATGGAGAAGTCTTGAGGCTACTGTAAAAATAAAACTGAAAACCAGAAGCAGGAGGCTTAAGTCCAAATCCTGAGAACATCAGAGAACTCCTGAATCCAGGGAACATTAGTCAATAGGAGCTCATCAAACGCCTCCATACCTACACTGAAACCAAGCACCACCCAAGGGCCAACAAGTTCCAGAGCAAGACATACCATGCAAATTCTCCAGCAACACAGGAACACACCCCTGAGCTTCAATATACAGGCAGCTCAAAGTTACTCCAAACCATTGATGTCTCATAACCCATTACTGGTCACTCCATTGCACTCCAGAGAGAAGAAATCCAGCTCCACCCACCAGAACTCCAACACAAGCCTCCCTAACCAAGAAACCTTGACAAGCCACTGATACAACCCCACCCACAGTGAGGAAGTTCCATAATAAAGAGAACTCCACAAATTCCCAGAATATAGAAAGGCCACCCCAAACGCAGCAATATAACTAAGATGAAGAGACAGAGGAATACTCAGCAGGTAAAGGAACAGGATAAATGCCCACCAAACCAAACCAAAGAGGAAGAGATAGGGAATCTACCTGAGAAAGAATTCCGAATGTTGATAGTGAAAATGATCCAAAATCTTGAAATAAAAATGGAATCACAGATAAATAGCCTGGAGACAAGGATTGAGAAGATGCAAGAAAGGTTTAACAAGGACCTAGAAGAAATAAAAAAGTCAATATATAATGAATAACACAATAAATGAGATCAGAAACACTCTGGAGGCAACGAATAGTAGAATAACGGAGGCAGAAGATAGGATTAGTGAAATAGAAGATAGAATAGTAGAAATAAATGAATCAGAGAGGAAAAAATAAAAATGAATTAAAAGAAATGAGGACAATCTCAGAGACCTCCAGGACAGTATGAAATGCTCCAACATTCGAATTATGGGAGTCCCAGAAGAAGAAGACAAAAAGAAAGACCATGAGAAAATCCTTGAGGAGATAATAGTTGAAAACTTCCCTAAAATGGGGAAGGAAATAATCACCCAAGTCCAAGAAACACAGAGAGTTCCAAATAGGATAAACCCAAGGTGAAACACCCCAAGACACATATTAACCAAATTAACAAAGATCAAACACAAAGAACAAATATTAAAAGCAGCAAGGGAAAAACAACAAATAACACACAAGGGGATTCCCATAAGGATAACAGCTGATCTGTCAATAGAAACTCTTCAGGCCAGGAAGGGATGGTAAGACATACTTAAAGTGATGAAAGAAAATAACCTACAGCCCAGATTACTGTACCCAGCAAGGATCTCATTCAAATACGAAGGAGAAATCAAAAGCTTTACAGACAAGCAAAAGCTGAGAGAATTCAGCACCACCAAACCAGCTCTCCAACAAATGCTAAAGGATATTCTCTAGACAGGAAACACAAAAGGGTGTATAAACCCGAACCCAAAACAATAAAGTAAATGGCAACGGGATCATACTTATCAATAATTACCTTAAACGTAAATGGGTTGAACGCCCCAACCAAAAGGCAAAGACTGGCTGAATGGATACAAAAACAAGACCCCTATATATGCTTCCTACAAGAGACCCACCTCAAAACAAGGGACACATACAGACTGAAAGTGAAGGGCTGGAAAAAGATATTCCATGCAAATAGAGAACAAAAGAAAGCAGGAGTAACAATACTCATATCAGATAAAATAGACTTTAAAACAAAGGCTGTGAAGAGAGACAAAGAAGGCCACTACATAATGATCAAAGGATCAATCCAAGAACAAGATATAGCAATTATAAATATATAAGCACCCAATATAGGAGCACCACAATATGTAAGACAAATGCTAACAAGTATGAAAGGGGAAATTAACAATAACACAATAATACTGGGAGACTTTAATACCCCACTCACACCTATGGATAGATCAACTAAACAGAAAATTAACAAAGAAATGCAAACTTTAAATGATACAATAGACCAGTTAGACTTAATTGATATCTATAAGACATTTCACCCCAAAACAATGAATTTCACCTTTTTCTCAAGTGCTCATGGAAACTTCTCCAGGATAGATCACATCCTGGGCCATAAATCTAACCTTGATAAATTAAAAAAAAAATCGAAATCATTCCAAGCATCTTTTCTGACCATAATGCATTAAGATTAGATCTCAATTACAGGAGAAAAACTATTAAAAATTCCAACATATGGAGGCTGAACAACACGCTTCTGAATAACCAACAAATCACAGAAGAAATCAAAAAGAAATAAAAATATGCATAGAAACAAATGAAAATGAAAACACAACAACCCAAAACCTGTGGGACACTATAAAAGCAGTGCTAAGAGGAAAGTTCATAGCAATACAGGCATACCTCAAGAAACAAGAAAAAAGTCAAATAAATAACCTAACTCTACACCTAAATCAACTAGAAAAGGAAGAAATGGAGAACCCCAGAGTTAGTAGAAGGAAAGAAATCTTAAAAATCAGGGCAGAAATAATTGCAAAAGAAACAGAAGAGACCATAGCAAAAATCAACAAAGCCAAAAGCTGGTTCTTTGAAAGGATAAATAAAATTGACAAACCATTAGCCAGACTCATCAAGAAACAAAGAGAGAAAAATCAAATCAATAAAATTAGAAATGAAAATGGAGAGATCACAATAGACAACACAGAAATACAAAGGATCATAAGAGACTACTATCAACAATTATATGCCAATAAAGTGGACAACGTGGAAGAAATGGACAAATTCTTAGAAAAGTACAACTTTCCAAAACTGAACCAGGAAGAAATAGAAAATCTTATCAGACCCATCACAAGCACGGAAATTGAAACTGTAATCAGAAATCTTCCAGCAAACAAAAGCCCAGGTCCAGACAGCTTCACAGCTGAATTCTACCAAAAACTTTGAGAAGAGCTAACACCTATCCTCCTCAAACTCTTCCAGAAAATTGCAGAGGAAGGTAAACTTCCAAACTCATTCTATGAGGCCACCATCACCCTAATACCAAAACCTGACAAAGATGCTACAAAAAAGAAAACTACAGGCCAATATCACTGATGAACATAGATGCAAAAATCCTCAATAAAATTCTAGCAATCAGAATCCAACAACACATTAAAAAGATCATACACCATGACCAAGTGGGCTTTATCCCAGGGATGCAAGGATTCTTCAGTATCTGCAAATCAATCAATGTAATTCACCACATTAACAAATTGAAAAATAAAAGCTATATGATTATCTCAATAGATGCAGAGAAGGCCTTTGACAAAATTCAACATCCATTTATGATAAAAACTCTCCAGAAGTCAGGGATAGAAGGAACATACCTCAACATAATAAAAGCTATATATGACAAACCCACAGCAAACATTATCCTCAGTGGTGAAAAATTGAAAGCATTTCCCCTAAAGTCAGGAACAAGACAAGGGTGCCCATTCAACATAGTTCTGGAAGTTTTGGCCACAGCAATCAGAGCAGAAAAAGAAATAAAAGGAATGCAAATTGGAAAACAAGAAGTAAAACTCTCTCTGTTTGCAGATGACATGATCCTCTACATAGAAAACCCTAAAGACTCCACCATAAAATTACTAGAGCTAATCAATGAATATAGTAAAGTTTCAGGATATAAAATCAACACACAGAAATCCCTTGCATTCCTATACACTAATAATGAGAAAGTAGAAAAAAGAAATTAAGGAAACAATTCCGTTCACCATTGCAACGAAAAGAATAAAATACTTAGGAATATATCTACCTAAAGAAACTAAAGACCTATATATAGAAAACTATAAAACGCTGATGAAAGAAATCAAAGAGGACACTAATAGATGGAGAAATATACCATGTTCATGGATTGGAAGAATCAATATAGTGAACATGAGTATACTACCCAAAGCAATCTACAGATTCAATGCAATCCCTATCAAGCTACCAGCCATATTTTTCACAGAACTAGAGCAGATAATTTCAAGATTTGTATGGAAATACAAAAAACCTCGAATAGCCAAAGCAATCTTGAGAAAGAAGAATGGAACTGGAGGAATCAACTTGCCTGACTTCAGGCTCTACTACAAAGCCACAGTCATCAAGACAGTATGGTACTGGCACAAAGACAGACACATAGATCAATGGAACAAAATAGAAAGCCCAGAGATAAATCCACACACATACGGACACCTTATCTTTGACAAAGGAGGCAAGAATATACAATGGAGTAAAGACAATCTCTTTAACAAGTGGTGCTGGGAAAACTGGTCAACCGCTTGTAAAAGAATGAAACTAGATCACTTTCTAACACCCCACACAAAAATAAACTCAAAATGGATTAAAGATCTAAATGTAAGACCAGAAACTATAAAACTCCTAGAGGAGAATACAGGCAAAACACTCTCCAACATAAATCACAGAAGGATCCTCTATGATCCATCTCCCAGAATTCTGGAAATAAAAGCAAAAATAAACAAATGGGATCTAATTAAAATTAAAAGCTTCTGCACAACAAAGGAAACTATAAGCAAGGTGAAAAGATAGCCTTCTGAATGGGAGAAAATAATAGCAAATGAAGCAACTGACAAACAACTAATCTCAAAAATATACAAGCAACTTCTGCAGCTCAACTCCAGAAAAATAAACGACCCAATCAAAAAATGGGCAAAAGAACTAAACAGACATTTCTCCAAAGAAGACATACGGATGGCTAACAAACACATGAAAAGATGCTCAACATCACTCATTATCAGAGAAATGCAAATCAAAACCACAATGAGGTACCACTTCACACCAGTCAGAATGGCTGTGATCCAAAAATCTGCAAGCAATAAATGCTGGAGAGGGTGTGGAGAAAAGGGAACCCTCCTACACTGTTGGTGGGACTGCAAGCTAGTACAGCCACTATGGAGAACAGTGTGGAGATTCCTTAAAAAATTGCAAATAGAACTGCCATATGACCCAGCAATCCCACTGCTGGGCATACACACCAAGGAAACCAGAATAGAAAGAGACACATGTACCCCAACGTTCATCGCAGCACTGTTTATAATAGCTAGGACATGGAAATAACCTAGATGTCCATCAGCAGATGAATGGATAAGAAAGCTGTGGTACAGATACACAATGGAGTATTACTCAGACATTAAAGAGAATACATTTGAATCAGTTCTAATGAGATGGATGAAACTGGAGCCGATTATACTGAGTGAAGTAAGCCAGAAAGAAAAACACCAATAGAGTATACTAACACATATATATGGAATTTAGAAAGATGGTAATGATGACCCTGTATGCGAGACAGCAAAAGAGACACAGATGTGTAGAACGGACTTTTGGACTCAGAGGGAGAGGGAGAGGGTGGGATGATTTGGGAGAATGGCATTGAAACATGTATACTATCATGTAAGAAACAAATCACCAGTCTATGTTCGATACAGGATGCTTGGGGCTGGCGCATGGGGATGATCCAGAGAGATAATATGGGGTGGGAGGTGGGAGTGGGGTTCATGTTTGGGAACTCATGTACACCCATGGTGGATTCATGTCAATGTATGGCAAAACCAATAACAGCAGTATAAAATAAAGTAAAAAAAAAAAAAAAGACAAGTTATTAAAAAAAAGAGAAAAAAAAAAACCCCAAAACACTGAAAGTTTCAAACCTCATAATTTAAAAAGGTAGATGAGAAAACATGACCTAGGACTTGCCAAAATAGACTTGCCAAAATGATGGCCACAAAGAAAATTCATAATGGTACATGTCACTAGGAATAATTTAATGTGTACCAAAAATTATTTTATGAGTCAAGTCTTCATACCCTGAAAAATAATTGCACCCAATAAAAATAACTGTAGTACATAAAATGAAAGTAAAAATTTTCTTTAAAAGACAGCTTATCTATGCCACATAAAAAAGAGAATAAAAACTAAATTGTCATAATATTATTCATGCCATAAAACTGTTCCTGTTTAAAAGACTTGTTAGTGCTAGTATTGCTATGATTTAAACGTTTGTATTTATAAACAATAAACTGTCATTGATGTCAAACAGAGAATCAAAACCAGTGAGGTTAAAGCATCTTGTATCCATTCAAAGATGTGGTGATTTTGTTGTTATTGCCAAGTGGCAGAGTCGATTAAAGCTGGAATTGTGATGACTAATAAAGGCCTGCCCACCAGCGTGATCTCTTATAAGGAAGCTTAGAGAGTCACCTTAAGTGTGCTGTGGGTTTTGCAGGGGTACAACTGAAGCTCGAAATTGCCGGTCCCACTCATGCAGTTCCCACCAGCCAGGAACCACAGTAGTAAGCCAGGCCCCAAACATGGCCCCACCAGTTGAGGGCTTGCAGTGTTCTCTACTCACCAGATTTGCAAGAATATAGTGGTAGCCAATGCCATTCTTCTCCAGCTTTACAATCTATAAAATACAACCCAGGGGATACATGCATTAATCATATTGACAATTAAAGCTACACCTGCAATAATAATAGCAATGAACATTGAGTACTGATTGCCCTGTCCTATCCTAAGTATTCAAGCTACAATATCAACCACCCAATGATGGTGGCATTGCTGATACCCTTGATTTTACAGATAGGGATGGAGGCTTAGAGAAGTTAAATAAGCTTCCTGAGGTTACCTGGATATTAAGTGCAGATACAAGATTTGAAATCATTTTTGCCTGATTCCAGGGATGGAGTAGTGTTATTATAACCCCAAGGTCCTGGCTAAACTGCTCACTTCTTTCCTTCTTCCATAAAGCCTTCTCCATTCATGGAGATTCTTTCTATACACAGTGAGAATCTTCTGTTGTATTGGATATAACAATATCTGCTGCTTGGGTGGACAGAGAAGTGGACATATGGTCAAATGGGTAGTTGGATGATTGCACCCCAGTTCTTAAACTTCACATCCTTACATGGATCACATTCAGATACAGTTCCTTCTTTGTGCCTTCTTCCCTAAACCAGTTGGGTATTCAGACATTTCTGAGCAACTTCCAGTTTGAGTGCAAGCTGGGAGGGAATGTCAGGGTCATCTGATCCCCCGCTCACTGTACAGATGGGAAGTCACTCTCCAGAGTGGAGGCATGATATATCAGATCCCTCAGCAGTATGGTAGCAGTGTCAGGACATTGCATTGTGTGGCGTGCATGCTCAGTCGTGTCCAACTCTTTGTGACCCCATGGACTATAGCCCACCAGGCTCCTCTGTCCATGGATTTCCTAGGCAAGAGTGCTGGAGTGGGTCGCCATCCCCACTTTCGCAGGGGATCTTTCTGATCCAAGGATTGAACCTGCGTCTCCTGCCTTGGCCCGCGGATTCATTACCACTGCGCCACCTGGAAATCTCTAGTGTTAGAACAGGGACCTGGCTATTGTGAGCCTTTCCATATGATGCCTGAATTAAGAGCCAGGGTCTCCAAACACCCCTCCATCTTACATGCACGGCTGTCTCTAATCATTCAAGGCAGGAAAATATCTGTAGAAAGAACTACCCAGAGATTTGCTTGGGCATCCAGACGCACTACCCAGCTGGGAACAGCTAAGACTGTGGACCTTGGTTTAGCCCCAGCTCAGCCAGCAAGGTAACTTGATCTGTTTATTTTTTAATCATCAAAATGAGGTTGGTACAGCCTGCTCAGTGCCCCTCCCCCTGCACTGTGACAAGGAGGCATAAAACATAGGAGAAGCATTTGGACTTCTTCTCTAACTGAATAAATTTTCAAGGTTATTAACAGCCGCATTCAGATATCTACTTAATTGGATGTATGTGCATAGCAGCTCACTTTTTTTTTATGGCAAGAATAATTAAATGCGAGTGCATACAATGAATGCCCTGAAATAGTGGCTAGCATGTGAAATTCCAGACCATGGAGCTCAAAGACTATTGGGATGATAGTTTTATTAATAATTCTTCATTACTTTTTCATTTTCTTGTCAAATGGCTTGCTGTGCTTTCAACAATGAGATACCATTATCAGAAACCTATTCAGCTTCAAATTAACACAAAACAGCAAACAAAAGACAGATTGAAACCCACTGCCTCAGGGCAATGGATAAGAATAGTCTCTAGAGGATGAAATTACAGATTGAAACATAAGAAACAATAATGAATGATTTTTGACCAATAAAGATTAGTAATTTCATATAGTTGAACTTAAACACCAACCTTCCCACCCATCTACTCACCTACCTACCTGATGACCTCCTTTCCCTTTTACAAATATTAAGTGCTTACTATCTACCAAGCACTGTGCTGAGAATATAGTGGAAAATGAAAAAGCTTGGTGCTTGCTCTGCTGGAGGTCACAGTTTACTGGGAGAAGAGCAATACTAAACAGATAAAGAGATAAAAGGTTACTCACTGAGAAAGTTAATACAAAAGTAATGTACACTTGCAGTCCACTGCCTCACTGACCCCATCTCTTCAAAGCTCATTTTCACTGGATTGCCTTAATTCACAGTCTTTGTGTCTGGCATGCCCTTTCCCATTCTCTTTGATTATTCGTAACCTTTATGGCTAAGCTCTAATCCCAACTGCTCTGTAAAGCCTCTATGATTAATTAATTCACTCAACAAATATGTATTGAACGTGGACCATATGTCAAGCCCTATGCTATGTACTAGGGACAAGCTATGAACAAGTGAGGCAAGGTCCCCAGGCCCTCATTGAGCTGAACTGACAATTTAGCAGGGAGCCAGATAGTAAATATATAAACAGATAAATGAACAAGATTTCAGCAGGTGAAAAGCACTTTGAAGACAATAAGAGTGAATGGATGGGCTGGTCCTGGTCTCCCTCATCCATCTTTGACTCCTTCTGAACTTAATGACTGTCTTACATAATTAAGTGCCATATACTGATAAAGTATTATAATCTAATGAATTTCCTGCCAGTGCAAGAGATGCAAGAGATGCAGGTTTGATCCCTGGGTTGGAAAGATTCCTTGGAGTAGGAAATGGCAATCTGCTTTGGTGTTCTTGCCTGGGAAATTCCATGGGTAGAAGGTCCTGGTGGGCTACAGTACCTGGGGCCCCAGAGAGTCAGACACGACTGACCAACTCTGAACACACACACACACACACACACACACACACACACTATATTTTGATAACCCTGTTCCTTGCTCATAGACCATCACTTGCTCTCCACTGTTTATAAAATAACCCCCAGACTCTTTAGAATGGTTTCCAAAGATCATTGTCTTCCAGCAAGCAATTGACATCCTCCACTTGGCCTCTTAAGCCCTCTGTGAACCTTGGCTCCCACAAGCCCTCTGGACCTCCCTACCTGCTCTTACCTCCAGCTTAAAGGCTCTTTTCCAGTCAAAGGCTACCTGTAGGTATCTAGACCCATCTCACATTTAGGATCTTAGAGCATTCATTGATTCCTTATTCTTCCTGTTCATTCAAAAATATTTATTGAATACCTGCTAGGTGCCAAGCACTGTTCAAGGCACTGTGGATACAGCAGGGAAGAAAACAGAACAAGAATCCTAATACAGCTGATATTCCAGGTGGAGCACTAGAGACTGAGACAGGCAGCTAATTCCCTATGTGGAGTTTGGAATCGTTGTCTTCCTCCTTAGATTAGGCAGAACATTTGTGTTAGATTGAAAAGATCCCAGTTCTTGAGTGTGAGATAGTCTAGGATGATGCCAAGATGTCAGACTGCAAATCAGAAGATGGAAATCCTTTGTCACTAACTAGTGACATTGTCTTTTTCACTAACTAGTCTGAACCCAAGACAAATGATTCAACAAATATGACCATTAGTCATCTCATCTGTAAAGTGTAAATGCAAGTGATAAACCATATAACTTAAAAGATCCTTTCAGCATTTTGGTTTTACTTTTCAGAATAAAAGAGTCCAGCAATTAAAAAAGATAATACACTACAATCTAAAATATTCTGAAAAACAAGTTACTTTCTTCCAAAACACACATTTGTCCTTTGACAGAGGGGATGGCTATAGTCAGCAGATGCTGACAGTTGAGTTTTTAAGAGGTCTGGCATGGTAGCTAGACCAAGATGGATTTGATTTCCTACTTTCATACCATGCTACTTGTGAAATCCCAGGCAAGTGTAATCCCTTGTTTCTCCATTTATAAAATAAGGGCACTAATGGAAGCAGTTTTATAGAGAGGATATGAGGATGAAGTGGAATTATACATGGAAAAGGCTTGGCATGGTGTTTGGTATAAAGTAAGTACTCAGAAAATAGTACCAACAGTTTTTTCTTTACTGTAGGAGTCTTCAGTCTGTTAAGAATACCTGCTTATCATCCAACAGTTTCCCTACCTTTCATCTAATTTTGTTATCAGGTTTATAGAACTGGGGTCTTCATTCCTATTTTACAGATGAGTACACTTGCACCAAAAAAGAAATGACTCAAGAAGCCAGTATCGTACCCACAACAACTTGAATGAATCTCCAGGGAATTATGCCAAGTGAAAAAAGCTAAACCCAAAATGTTACATAGTATGTAATTCCATTTATATCACACTCATTTAAAATAAGAAAATCACAGAAATGGACCACAGATTAGTGAGTGCCTAGGGAAAGGGAAAAGGAGAGGGAGAGAGGGAAGCAGGATGACCACAGAGGATCTTTGTGGTGATGGAAATGTCGTGTGCTTGAAATGTATCAATGTCAGTTTCCTGGTTGCGGCATTGCACTATAGTTGCTACCGTTTTGTAAGATGTTATCATTGGGATAACCAGACATGTGGCACATGGGATCTCTCTGTATTATATCTTGCACATGCATATGAGCTTATATCTCAAAATTTAAAAAGTTGAACTAAACACACACACACACACACACACACACACACAGCAAAACCAGTATCAGTTGGCATTATGAATAGCAAAAACAGGTAAGTCTTTACATTCATCACTTTCAGTGGGGCAGGCTCTATTTTAAGTGCTGTGCTTGTATACGTAGATTCTTTTGACCCTCACAAGAGCTCTCTAAAGGTAGCCATTTTTATTATTATTATGCCCATATTACAGGTCAGGAACCTGAGATGCAGAAATTAAAAAACACAGAACTAATGAACATTAGAGCTGGGGATGTGAATCTGGCTCCAGGGTCTCTGCGTTTAACTATTATTAATACTCTATTCTGCTTTACCTAATTAGAATTCCAGTCCTCTGACTCTGGCTCAAAAAACTCCCATCTCATTGGGAAAAATTTCTGCTGCTTTTTCTGAGAGGGAGGCACAGATTCACACTTTGTAAAGTAGAACACAGAGTTAACGCCTCAAAGAACCCCCAGCTTTCAAAATCTCTCCTGTTCAATTGTCGAAGCCTCTGAACAAGCGCTGAGCTGGCTCTGAGATTCCCTGTGGGAGCCCCACGGGTCTTGAGGACTATTAACAAGCGCTGTCTTGGTGTCAAGTATCTAAAACTGCCATCTTTAATTGTAGAGTACCGTTCAAAAACAATTGCAGCATCTCCTTCCTTGCTCGCTTATCTGAATACACAGATGTAATTTAAAAAGACAAGTGATCTATCCAATGCCACATGCTTTACCTCTGAGAACAGGAGGAACCATGACTTAGAGACATCTGGCTAAAGACTGTTGAGGTTATGGTGTAATTTCTTAGAATGGACAATCAATCAATTCATCTTTCAGACACTGGTGTGTGTTTCAGGAAAGAGTAAAGGGAGGTGCTCGGTGCCTCCCTGGACTCAAATGGGTCAGTGGGCCAAATGGATGAGAAACCAAATGCTGGATCAGTGGGTGACAGAATGCAGAGCCAAACCCAGGAATCGGGCGCTAAGGATGTGATAACACTTCACGAACTCTGAAGTGCAATGCATTTTTCTTTTTAACAAGAAAAGGAAGCACTTGAGGTAACTTTTTGGTTAACTGATCTGAGAACCATGGGAAGCCCTAGGTGATGGCTCCTACTCTGTACTATTTCATAACGTTTCAGAGTTAAATTGTATCAGTTACAGGACGTGAGAAACAGCCTGTGGCTTCACCTAGTCAAGAACTCTCTTTGTAACTCAGAGGGCCAGAGGTCATCCGGTCCTCTGGAACCATCCCCCGCACCCACCCTGAGGGCACCTTTGCCGCACTCACTACCTGGCCCAGGATAGCATTGAGGCGTTCCGATTCACAGTCCACCACCACCAGCCGCTCCTTTTTCTTCTCCAGGTCCTGGAAGAGCATCCGGTAACCCTCCTCTGTGGTTGTCAAAATGTTGACAGCTGTCACCTGCCAGTTCTTCTCAGCAGCTGTGTCCAGGACTTTCTGCAGGACAGACAGACCTGGAGGTGGGGTGAGTAGGACAGAGAGGTGGCAGTCAGAATCCATGAGAATTACCCCCACCTTCCCTACTCCTCCACTAAACTCAGCTCCAGCTTGCTCTAATGCCAGTTTGAGCTGGGGTAGGCAGGCTCTGTGTTTGTTTTGTGTTTCTGTTTGCAGAACATAGGAGGCAGGAGAGTTAGTGATTAAAAGTGTAATCTGAAGCTCCAAATCTAATGCTACAATATACTTGGTTAAATGATCTTGTGTGGATTAATTCACTTTGCGAAACTTTAGTGTCTTCAGTGGTAAAATGGTGATGTTAATAACACCCACTTCACAGTGTCGTCATGAGGATTGAATGAGAGTGTCTCAAACATGGCAGGGGTTTTATAAATATTGATTACTATTCAGCCTTTAGTAACTGCTTATTAAATGTGTTGATCTGATATCTAAATAGCACCTGATAACTGTCAACCACATTTACTAATGTATAGTATATCTCAAGTCCTAGCACTTTGCCTCTCACACAGTAGGTATTTGATCACCGTGTACTGAATTAAGCTATTCTCTTCTGATTTACAGCTAAATGATAGAGGAATCCATGACTTAATACTGTTTTGTTTCATATTTGGGACATAGATAGGGTATTAGTTTTCTACTGCGGCTGTGACAAATTATTGCAAATTTAGTGGCTTCAAATAAAACGTTTATCATCTTAAACTGCCAGAGGTCAGATGTTTGAAATGAATCTCACTGGGCTAAGTTTAAGTAATTGTCAGGGTTGTGTTATTCTCTGGAGGTTCTAGGAGGGGAAATTTTTATTGCTTTTTTTCTGCTTCTAGAGGATACCTGCTTTCCTTGGTTTATAGCCTCTTCCATCTTCAGTAGGGACTGGTTGAGTCTCTCATGTCATACTCTGATACTGACCCTTCTGCCTCCAACTTACATGCTTAAGGACCCTTGTGATTACACTGAGCTCACCCAAATAATCCAGGATAATCTGTCTGTTTTAAGGTCAATTGATTAACAATGTGAATTCCATCTGTAACCTTTATGCCTTTTGCATTTAATGTAACATATTCAGGGGTTCCAGGAATTAGAGCATGGGTGTCTTTGTGGGGGGAGAAAGGGGAGGTCATAATTCTGCCTGCAACAGATCATCATCTTACCTGTGCGTGGTTAATCTATCTTGTGCACGTATATCATTTTTGTCTCCATATAACATTGCTCATCTCCCTGATAGTGACCAGTATGGTGCCCAGCATAAAGAATCATCTGCAGATTGATTCTGTTGTTTCTTTTTTGCTTGCTTTATTAATTTTATTTAAGTACGAGTTTGGTGTTCTTAAGCCTCACATTTACTGAAAGTTTACTATGTGTCTGCCATTGCTCCATTAGCTTTGCTGTCTTCAATTCACTTAATTCTGTAAGGTAGGTACCATTGTTATCCATGTTTCACAAATGTGGAAATGGAGGTTCAGAGAGACTTGATCATTGGCCAAAGGTCACACAGCTAGCAAAGGGCAGAAGAACTCTGAGCTCAGAGTTGTGAGGTAGGTGGAGCCCCTTTAAGAGTATGGGCGCTTTTTGCTGATAAACCCCAGAGATGATCCTCTAATGAAAGTGACATTTTTCTGGCTTTGCCACTTCTAGGCCTCAAACCTCATTATGCTGCAAAAGTGAAGTCGCTCAGTCGTGTCCCACTCTTTGCAACCCCATGGACTGTAGCCTACCAGGCTCCTCCCTCCATGGAATTTTCCAGGCAAGAGTACTGAAGTAGGTTGCCATTTCCTTCTCCAGGGGATCTTCCCAACCCAGGGATTGAACCTGGGTCTCCTGCATTGCAGACAGATGCTTTACCATCTGAGCCACCAGGGAAGCCCTATTTATGCTGCAAAGTTGTCCTGAAATAGCCATTCTGCAGTTCATCCTTATAATGCTTGCTTGTCTAAGAAGGGAAATCATCAAAATAAGGAAAGAAGGGAAAATCAAAGCAAATAGAGTGCTTCTGGCCTCACCTGCCAGTTTCTGCTGCTGCTGCTGCTGCTAAGTCGCGTCTGACTCTGTGCGACCCTATAGACGGCAGCCCATCAGGCTCCCCCATCCCTGAGATTCTCCAGGCAAGAACACTGGAGTGGGTTGCCATTTCCTTCTCCAATGCATGAAAGTGAAAAGTGAAAGTGAAGTCACTCAGTCGTGTCCGGCTCTTAGCGACCCCATGGACTGCAGCCTTCCAGGCTCCTCTGCCATGGGATTTTCCAGGCAAGAGCACTGGAGTGGGGTGCCATCGCCTTCTCCAGCTAATTCTCCTTAAATAACGCCTGCCTAACTCTTCCTGAAAAAAACATTTCTCCAGCCACTCTTCTACTGAAAAATCTTCTAAGCCTCTCGAAAGGCAAGCTCCTATAAAGCCTCTCTTTTTAAACAAGGTAGAATTCCTGTGCCTCACTTTCCAGACCTTGTACGATCCACTTATTTATTCACACCAATAATGGTTAAGTGCTTTTTGGACCATTGAGTATAACAGGGGATGGTAGGATATATCATATAATACAACCATCACAGGAGTTAGAGAAAAGAAGAGCATTTCCATTTAGAAGGTCAGGAAATAGAGAAAGTGGTGTTCTCTGTTGCAAAGGAAAGGAATAATTTGCATATGTAGATTTGAAAAGGGAAGTGCTCCCCAGAAACTAGAATCCTCTGATTCAAGATGTAGAGAAGAAAAACAAACACTGGACATACTTAGAAAATGGAATGGAAAATTTGAAATTTAGGTGGAGGCAGAATTATTAAGGCCTGGGAGGGTTGATGGTGATGCTGGTGATGATGCTGATAGAGGTTAACATGTGTAAAAGACTCTGTGCATTGATTGTGTGTACAAGCCCCACCTAGTTATTGTCATTCAGTCCTCACAATTTTATGAGATAGAGACTGGATTTATCTTCATTACAGAGATGAAAAAGTAAAGGAATGGAGAATTTTATTCCCATTCCTGAAGTGATCAAACTGAGGCAGAGAGAGCTTGCCTGAAGTCAGACAGCTGGAGAGGAAGGAACATAGAATTCAGATCCAGGTCTGACTCCATATGCTCCTCAAAGCCATGCCCTGAGCCCTGAGCCCTGAGCCCTGAACCAGTCAGCTAAGGTCCTTGGACGCTGAGTCTGGGTTCAGGAACGATGGAAGCTTTGAGAGCTGTAGAGTGACATGGTGCGTTATAAGGTTATTCTCTCCAAGGATGTGTTTCCACATGGGGAGTTACAGGTTAGCTACTGAAAAATCAGTCCACAGATATAAAGCATTTCTGGATCATTCCTCCTTGCTTTCTCCTCCATTCTTCTTCCTGCTGATAATTTTCTCTCCATCCCTTCAACGTCTCCCTCCCCTAGCCCCTGGCTTACCCCGGTCAGCATCATAAATGTAGACAAATTTTTGCCACTTGTAATGGTCGATGATACTGATGAGGGCATCCTGCAGCTCGGGGCGCAGCTGGAGGACAAACTGGTTGGATGTGTCAACGGGAAAGCTTGGTGTAATGAAGCAGACGTGGAGGGCCCCGCAGAAGGAGGTCAGCATGTTGACTGTCCTTCGTTCATAAAACCCAAAGATGGCATAGACTCCTTTAGAGAACTGGGAACAGACTGGAAAAGGAGAAGAGAGAAATTAATGATAGAGGAAGATGCTGCAAACATGCTGTCAGTGGCTCTAAAAATCCACTAGTCTATCCATCTAACTCATCATCCTTCTGTTATCTAGCTAGCCTTCTACCCACTTAGGCAATCTATTCCTCCATCCTCTCAACCCACCAGCCTATCTAACTGCCCATCTATTTTACCCATCTGTGCATCCATTCACTTATTCCTCTGTCCAACACACCCATCCATCTGTGGAACCAGTCTTTATTAGGTGCCATTTCCATTGCCAAGAGTTGTCGTGGTTATTCATTATGAACGTATCCAATGCAGTTTTGTGTGTTCTTTCATGTTATCTGTGCAACAACCTTATTAAGGTAGGAAAAGGATGACTAGGTAAGTTTTTAAAGGGAGAAACCAGGGCTTAGAAAGGTAATGAGCATGTCCAAGGTATCACAGATAGACCGTATCTGAGTTAGGCAGGTAGCTTGAACCCAATCTAACAATCTTTCTATAACACTGCCCATCACTTCAAGGCAAAGCATAATAAGATGCTGCAGGAAGAAAGTCTGTCAGCTTGCTGCTGATGCATGTTTAAGAAAACAAGTGTTGATTTTCACAGTCTACCCTTAGCTTTCAGTGTACATTTCTCTGCTGATGTTCATCGCATGTTTGTACATCCTACTAGCTGATTTTTCAGGCCCCCTGGTGTATCAGCCACAGTAATAGCTTAGCTGTGTGAATATCCCCACAGGGCTCATTTTGTAAGGTCCCAGTTAAGTTACCAATACTGGTTGGTGTTCAGTTAGACTGCTGGTTAGACTATAATGGTAAAAAAGACTAAAGTTATGGGACCAAGTTCAGGTCATTCAGCAATGAAACTTCATTTTAATATGTGATACAGGGTTCCTAGTCTTTGCCCCAGTCAAGTGACCAACTGTAATGCCAACCCCAGTGCCCCCAAATTACTGTCCTAATATGGATGATGAGGCAGATAAGTCATTCTCATCACAGTGACAGTATTTTAGGGTGCTTTGCTATATATGTTAGGCTGTTCATTTCTCATCACAACCCTGTGACTTTGGTATTATCAGTTTTATTTTACGATGAAAAAGCTGATGTTCTTAGATGCTTTGCTCTCTTGCCCATATCACTTGCTTTCATGACCCCACACTGCCTTTGTAGATGGGCTGTCAAACTATGCTCCATGAGCATCGCCCAAATGTGTTCCATGAAACATTAGTACCACAAAGTGCTCCTTAGAAAAGAAAAGACTTCTTTGCGCAAACGCATGTTGGAAATGGTATAAACCCTGTCCTCCTTTTGCAGTTTCATACTACATACCAGCCACATAAAAAAATTGAGAGAAATCCTGTTCCAAAAAATCAAGATTTTTGTCAAATTCAAACACTCCCAGGGCCCTTTGTTGGTGAATACATTTTAACATTAATTGATACACTGGGTCAGGCTGAACTGAAGAATGCCATTAACTACTAGGACCTAGTTGCCTACCAAGTCTCAGTTCAGTTACTTCCTAGATCTTCCCTTCATGCCCCTGCAAGATCTTCTCTTAAAGATTGTAATGGAGCCATACAAGTCATCTGTTTAACTTCTAGTGTAACCCAGCATATTGTCTAAGGAAACCTGGCAGGTGCCCTTTGTGTGTTTGTATATGTTTTTTAATTTAATTTTTATTTTGTATTGGACTGTAGTTGATTTTCAATGTTGTGTTAATTTCAGGTGTACAGCAAAATGACTGATTCTCTTTTAGATTCTCCACCTGCAGCGCCCTTCCCTTACCGCTTTGCAGTGCTCACTGCTTTTCAGCAGTTGTGTCTCAGCTCACATCTCTCCTGCCTGGACTGGCCTTCCTTCATCACCTCTTCTAGATGGTTGTTCCATCCTCCCCTCAACCTTCTATAAATCTCTATCACATCTCCCATCATATCTTTCATACTTGAATGATTATTATTTGAAATAGTTTTCTTTTTCTTTTTTTTTTTTGCTTGTATGTATCTGTGACTGCTCAGGTCAATGTTAATTCTCGAAAAACAGGGGTCTCATTTATGCCTCAAAACCAGCATAATACCCAGGACATGGTAGATGAGTGCTGATGAGAGGGTCACATGGCCTGCAGTAAGGGATGAGGAGGAGCTGGTGGGTCACCCTGGACCTCTTCCTCCTCCTCTGTTCTGGGTTGATGTCTCCTGTATTAGCTATTTATCCTTTACTGCTCACACTATTTTCTCTTTAGCCCTAATGAGGCTACTCCATCTGTTTGCAGCTGACAATAGGCACTGGCTTTAAATGTCTGTTGTAATTGTCAGAATCACGACTTCCATAAATATGGATTTCTCCAACAGGAAGCATACATTGTATATTATTCTCCTCATGTTAAATATAGATTTGTCAAAAAGCACAATCCATCTTGCTGGGTGAAGTGTATATGAGGAGCACATAAACCCCATTAAAATATTATAATATGCTCTCTGCAGTATTTTTAGGATCTCTTCTTTCCTTGCTGAAATGAAATATTATCCAGTGGGATATAAATCTCATGTTCCAATCCATTCCCTGATGTTACCTACTTGGTTTTGCACCTTTGCTTGGGCCTCTAGGGACCTTGTGGCCACTGATTCTTGCTGGAACTTCAGAAGTGGAAGAGGAAAGGATGAACTGGGAGGGAAGAAATGGGCGCAGGTAAGCATGATAGAATCTTTATACTCACAGAGGCCAGGATATTTTCCCTTCTCAAATGATCTTCCTATTTTTACCTTTTGCAAGTCTATTTTTCCCCCTTGAGCTGAATATATTATCCTCTAAGGCTAAGAGGGTACATTTGCCCACTTCTCCCTAAAAACATGGCTTGGAGGTAGCCTTCTGGATATGCCTAAGTTGACCCTGGCCCCAGACTTGTTCAGCCTCTGATCTTCAATCTGGCTCCTTATTTCAGCTAAACCTGAGCAGCAACAGAGAAAGGGACAGCGAGAGCCTGAGACTCTGTAGGCCCAGGGCCTGTGGGATACTGCATAATTGGTTGAATGTTCAGAAATATAATTAGTTGTAGTGCATTTCCTTAAATCTGTCACAGTAAATATTCAATTAAAAAAGATAACTCGGTCTTGTATAAAAAGTGCTAAACTAAATGCCAGAAACCTAGAGGATTCTCTTTTTGGTTTTTATCACAACATAGGACTATGTGACCTTGGACCAATCCCTGGCTCTCTCTGGGTCTCAGTCTCCCATCTGTAAATTGGTGGCTTCAGACTTCATAATAAATGTTCCTTCAAGCTCCTACAGTCTACGTTCTAGTCAAATTAGTTGAAAAAGATTAAGTGATTGAGCATACTTTGTTTATTTGCTAGGCAAACTTTTAGCAAACTCCAGTGCAGTTTTTCAAACCTAGAAATCAGATAAAAGTTCTGAGTTCTTAAATTTCATTGTAATAGAATCCTGGCACTAAATCCAGATGCATTCAGAGTCTTGAGTTGTATTTAAGATATAGTTTTTAATGTGATCAGTGAGTTAGTTACCTAGGAGAAAGAAATAGCAAACCATTCCAGTATTCTTGCCTGGAGAATACCATGGACAGAGGAGCCTGGTGGGCTACAGTCCATGGGGTTGCAAAGAATCAGACATGACTGAGCGACTAACACTTTTCACTTTCAGAGAGTAGATGAGTGAAGGCCAGTCAGAAAGCAGGCTAGAGGTGGACCCTGTATCATTGGACCCTGTATCATTAGATACAGTGAGCCCAAGGAGAAATGGGAACGTTGGAAAGCAGCCTGGGGACCCTGCGGTGTACTAGTCGGTCAGATTATCAGGCTGATGGAGAATCCGAGTAGGCAGGACTATGTATGTATTCTCCATTTACGACAGCAATGGTGAATATACTGCCTCTGATAGTAAGAATTAAGAGCTGATGTTTGAGCACTTATGAAGTACCAGACTTATGCCAAGACATTCGCTGGCAATGACTTCTTTCATCTTGTGAGTTAGGTTACAAATTGGGAAGGGCAAGTCCAAGACCAGCGTAAGACAAAACTGAGATCTGAACTCTACCAGTCAGACCACAAGGCTTGAACTCTTGACTTCTGTGATATGACACCCCTTCCCTCCCTCCTATAATACTGGAAGGAGACAGTCATGGCATAGAGGACAGCTTCAGTTTCTAGAAAATCCTCTCCTGTAGCACATTGCCTTTCCCTGATGCTAGATCAAGAGGCATTACTGCATTAGGATCTATTGATATTAAAACAAAATGAAACGGGGCGGTGCTCAGTTCATCCCCCTCTGGTCCCTGGGGATCATGCAGAGCATATACACACACATCTGTTCTTCTATTGGTCCATCTGCCTATCCATCCACTTCTCAACATTTCACATCTACCACTCGTGAGACTGGCAGTGGACATGCAGTGGTGAAGTCAGCAAGGTCCAGTCTCAAGGACCATTGCCTGGAAAATGGGAAAGACCGGGATTGAACTAGTCAGTTACACTTCATGCAAGTGCTGTGGAAGGGATGAGGTTAGGGTTCAGGCAGGGGCACCCAGCCTCAGCCTTTGGGAACCTCAGAGAAGGCTTCCGAGAAGAAGTGCCAGCTTCGACCCTGAAAGATGATCGGAGATCAGCCAGAAGAAGAGGTGTGCCTGTGGGGCAAGGGTAGAATGCAGTTGCTTGTGCATAAAGAGTATTCCAGGTGGAAGGAAGAACAGCAGCAAAGACCTGGCAGAGGGAAAAGCCATGGCATATTCAGGGAACCCCGCCAGAGTGTCAGATTCCGAGGTCCCTGCCTCCAAGAGATTCTGCAGCAGAATGCAGCCAACAATCAGAGCAAGTAAAAACAAGGCCAGGAATTCCCTCTTGGGGAGGTAGGAGGGCAGGCCCTGGCAAGGGCAGGAAAACCCCCGCTCTGCAAGGCACAGGCTGTTCAATTTCATCCTCACTCGGCTCAAACCTCTTTGATAATCACTTCTGGTTAAGGCACCATCCACTTAGTATCAATAAATCTCCCAGCCCTGGGCACTCCTCCTGACAGCTCTCTCCCAGGGAAGGATCTCCTGGTATGAGCAACTCCTTCTTTATTGTCACTTCATTTAAGGCCTCTCACACCGACATTTCTCCTTGGCTCCTGGCTGCGGTCCCTGGAAATGTGGCAGCCTCATTGTAAATGGTGGTTAATGAGGTGACAGGGTGGCTCCATTCAGGGGAAGGGAGATGGAAAGTGTGTGTGTGTGTGTGTGTGTGTATGGAGGGACTTTTAGACACTCATTGGGCTCCTTGAATAGTCCTATCCTTACGGGTAGAAATGACATTCTTGATCTGATTCTAACCTTGTGACATCAAAGGTGCTTTATTTCTGTCCTTCAGACAATGAGAGTGCCCCACCATCCCCTTACACTTTCTTACATCCAAGATCTGATGATCATATGTCATGAATTACCATAATATAAATTGTCCTCACGTCCTTTAAACAGCAATTATTTAGGATTCTGAGACATGTCTAGGGCTTCTCTGACATTTGCTGGATAAAGCCCTATTGTTCATTTGTGAAGTCAACAAATATTTATTGAGCACGAGGAAACTGGGAAGCAGTGATGATGCAAGACAGGTGTGTCTTCTGCCTTCTCAGCGCTTAGACAGGAGATCAGTGTCAGTAAGTTTTAAATTAAGGAAAGAAAGGATATTTTGAGAAAGTAATAAGTATTAAACATAGAACAAATGATTGTTAACTATCATGATAGCCAGTGTTTACTGAGGACTTACTTCAGGGGGTCATGGTGCTAAGTGCCTGTGCCAGTATCCAGGAAGAGGGACCTGTTTATCCAAAGGCAATGAGGTGAGAGAGAGGAAGGGGCCTTAGAGAAAGTCCAGAAAAGCCAGTACAACTGAGACAGGGATGTGCCAGAGTTGGAGGTGGTGGTGGGGGACCAGACTGCCAAGGGCCTTGCCAGGACTAGCAGTGTTAAGCCCCTGAGTCATGTGTCCGTGTTCCGTATACTTTGACTTTGGGCTCCTCTCAGCTTCCTAGAGCCTCTCTTGACTTTGGCTGGAGCCCAGCTGGGACCAGGCAACAGAGGGAGATGCAGAAGAGGAGGCCTCCTCCCCTGCTCAGACTTGCGTATTTATTATGAAACATGAGTATTAATTACCAGGTACTGAAAGTCAATGAGACGTGACGTGGTATATGAAGCTAAGAATTCGTTACAGGCTGGGCTCACTGGTCCTGGAATTAGATTCACCTTGTGGGCTGACATATGAAACCAGGGGCAGGGGAAGGACAAATGGACGGAGAGATCGTAGGTTCTGTGGGAATGCTCTTCAGGTGCCTGACCTGGTTCTGGAAAAGTAAGCACAGAAAAACAAATCAGGGACTATGAACAAGCCCCTTTCCCTCTCTGAGCTGCATTTTCCCCATCTGGACAATGGAGTTTCTGCTAAATCAGTGTTGTGTGCATATGTGTGTGTGTGTGTGGAGTACCTCTAATAAAACATTTGTGCTCCCGGAAGATGTGTAGTTCTACAGACAGGGATTTTCTCTTTCTTCGTTCCATCTTTCTTCTGTCTAACTACTTGTCCACCCTTCCAACAAATGTTTATTGTGCACACAGGGGAATACAACACTGAGAACCTTCCATCATGGAGCTTAGGATCTAGAGAGGGGAGAGAGCTAATGTATGTGTCAGCAAGATCGTTAGGATCTGATAAGTGTTAGGAAAGCAATAATATGAGATGATGGGAGTGTGACTGGTGGGGCTACTTACATACAAGGGTGAAGGAGACCCTCTCTGTAGCAGTAACCTTTGAGCTGAGAAAATGAATCATATGGAGGAGCTGGCCAGGCAGAGGGCCAGGGAAACAATTTCAGGTGGAAGGAACAGTGATCACTGCTCCACACAGCTCCAGATGGGCCTTTTCCAGAATAGGAGTCATCCCTTGGTCCAGGGAAGGCAGAGAAACTAGCTAATTATCTTCCTAAGATTAGGTAACCATCTTACTAAGAAGGTATCAGCCAAAGGAAAATGAATGTGTTGCAGACACAGAGAAGAAGATTGATATTTCTATTTGCTAGTATTTTACAATACAAGTCGAAGTCTAAGACCATATTAGGAGCTCCATGAGAGTCACAATCATCTAAACACCACGTCTATCTGTTTCAGTCATTATTGCCTCTTTCCTTTGGGCTAGACGCTGTGCAACAGAGTGGTGAATAAGATAGATGATGCCTCTGCTTTCATAAAGCTCATGTTATTCTTTACAATCCTTAGAGGGCATCACACAATGACTACACAGTATTTCTGGTAAATGAGAGAATGAAGACTGATTGATTAAATGATTAAAGATTAAATGAAAGATTAAATGATTGAATGAATGAATGCATATCATTCACTTATACTACTTGATACTATTTTTGACAATTGACCTAATTTTGCTTCCATAGCATTTCTTACATTGGGTAGACTTATTATTTTTCTTTGTATTATCAAATGACTTTTTGTGTATGTATATCTTTCACCCACAATTGACGTGTAAACTCTCTTGAAGGTAGAAGCCTTTCAACTCTATCCATGATTTTTCTTGGCATGTTCAATGAGATGTGTCCTGTATACAGCTGGATAGGGAATAACCATAAATGCTTGGTCATATTGCTTTGTTTCACAGTCTTCTAAATTAAGATGACCATCTAGCAACCATGAACTTGGGGAATATCCATTATGCCCCACCTTTGGTCCAAATTCCCCTTGCTTCAGCCCACTGACCTCTGTCACTCCCTGTTATCTTAGGCCAATAGAGAATGAGAGATCTTCTCCTAGGCTGGTATCTAAAACCCAGCCGCCCTTAATATATTCCACCTGCAACAGTCAGTCTCCTTGGCCAGTGCTTCCTAGGCAAGAAGATTTACGTCCCATTACATAACTCAACCCTTAGGTTTTCTAAAGGATTCAAAACGAGGGCATTTTCACCCTTATATAGCAAACCAGGTAACCATTTAGTATTATGGGCAGAAGATCTTTCAGAGATAGTTCATATAATCACACACACACACCTATGTGCTGTTCTCCTTGCCTCTCACTTAACCCAAGAACCGTTGTAGGATAATAGATTGTTGGTGCTGAAAGGTACTTGGTCTTCAGGGCCTTTTAACCTAGAGAAAAGTCTCCTAAAAGATGTCTGTCTGCCTGATTCCACTTTGAAGTCTGTAGAATTTAAATGTGCTTGGAATATGCAAAACCTGATGTCAAGGTCACCCCTAGCTACAGCTAGAACCTCCTGAAGATGGTGGCATACTGGGGACTTCTCACTAACTATCTGTTCTGGGTGGCTGTCCCTACTTGGGGAAAAATGCTATTCTTCATCTTATTTATTATTATATTTCTGTCCCCTATTGAGTGTTTACTATGCACCAAATCCTGGTCTAAGCACTATCATTTACTTTCCACAACAACCTTATAATTTTTTTTGTCCTATTTCATGCATGAAGAAGCTGAAGCTCAAGAAGGTTAATTAATCTCTCACAAGTCATTCGTGTGAGAAGTGACAGAGTTGAGATATGAATCCAGGTCGGTTCCTCTCCCCTGTGCCTTGAACCATATTAACTCTGGTCCCCAGAAAGTCTGTCGTCACAAACCAGAGCTCTCATTTCCCTGATGATAGTACCAGGCAACACTGAATGCTCACTGTCTGCCGGGAACTCTGCTACCTGCTTTGGACGAATTACTCATTTACTGCCCTTTCGCTAGTGCAGAGGGATTCAGTTCTTATTGCCATTTTATGGAGATTAAAAAAAACTGGGGCTAATCTACTTGCCCAAGGTCACATAGCCACCAAGTAGAAGATTCAGCCTCTAAACACAGGAACTCTAGCTTCAGAGCCATTGCTCTGCTCCTCTCTGCCGGGTGACAGCAAAGGAACAAAGCGTATCTTAGGCTTGGTGGGCCCTACAGTCTCTGCTGCAGCTGTTCTGTGATGCTGTGGTAGCGTGAAAACAGCCAAGGACAATAGGTACATAAGATGAGTGTGAAACTGTATTTACCATGTAAACCTTTATTTGCAAAAGCAGACATGGTGCTGGATCTGGTCTGTGGCCAGCTCCTACTCTGTGGGCTTCTGCTACTGGACAGCAAGAAGGCTGAAATGTTGACATTTTGTGAGAGGTAGTAATAGTTCACAGTGCATTATATGAGGTTTGAATCTCTCACATCCACTACCTCTTGAGACTACCCAGTGGGCAGGTAGGGCAGGATTGATGACCCTCGAGCCCACACGCAGACGAAGCAGGGACACAGGTGTGAACCCATGTCTTCCTTTCCACATCTTGTGGTTCTTCTGCAGGGGCTCTGGCAAGGGAGACCTGGGCCTCAAGAGGCCAGGGGCCTTCAGAGGCTTCCTTAAAAGGGAATGTGCATCACTGAGGCTGCACCCTTCAAGGCCAAGGCTCAGGCACAGAGAGGGGATTAGGCAGGAGCACTTGGTCCAGGGCTGGGGGAGGGGCTGGACAAGGCTGGAACTCGGATTTGAGGATGAGGTCAGGGCTCATTCTTGGGTGAAGTTCTGGGGCCAAGGTCAAGGCTGCAGACCAGCGCTAGGGCAAGTGCTCACTCAGCCTCATTTGTGGGTGGGAGGTACGGTTAACTCAAAGTCCAGGTAGAGATTACATCTATCTCGCTCTGCTGCTGTGCAGCCTTGGGGAACTAGCACAGAAACCCGCTAGAGCAGAAGCAATGAGGGTGAGACACTAGCCACAGAGAAGGGGCTACTGGAGAGATCGGCCTCATCGTGTCCTCTGCCTCTGGCCCAGGCACCACCCTGTGCCACCTCCCCCCGCATCACAAAGCATCTTCTGCTGGTTCATGAATGAACGGTCCCTGCAAGGAACACCAGGTAAATCATTCCAGAAATGAAGCCAGACTCACCCTCTGACGATCTTGATTCTGTTCCCTGGGTGAGTGGGAAAAATATTTTCTCGTTTGCTATTCTTCTATGAAACTCATGCATATAAATCAGTTTTCCTAAGCCAAATGGCAAGCCTGCAATGCACTGCACACCATAAACTTGACTGGCACCTGTCTATCAAGGCAAACCTTCATGAAAATCTGCAGATGACTGCCTGAGGGTGCCCTGTATCAGTGAAATTCATTTTTCTACCAAGAGTATAGCTACTGAGGAGGGGAAGGACAAAAATGAAGGAGGAATAAGGCTATAGAAACAAGAAGTTCCAGCTCTCAAAACTGTATGACACCACCAGGAACCAAATTCTACCTTGCCTGATATCTGAATTCACTTCTGACTCTGCCCCTGGCTGAATTCTTGAGCTGAACCCTAAGCAAAGGGAAAAGTGGATACAGAAGAAAAGCTCAACATTTTTTTGTTTTCTTTCCTGCTCATCTAATCCAGGTCTCAGAAAAGCATACTGAGAATAGTGAGTTTTAAACAAACCCTCAACCTGTAGAGTCCAACAAGGACGTGAAGGTCAATCAAGAATTTACCAATAAGAGCACTTTGAATTTTAAGCTCCCTGCCTACCTCTCCTTGGGCTTCCCAGGTGACTCAGTGGTAAAGAAGCTGCCTGCAATGCAGGAGATGCAGGCTCTATCCCTGAATAGAGAAGTTCCCCAAGAGAAGGAAATGGCAACCCACTCCTGTATTCTTGCCTGGGAAAGCCCATGGACAGAGGAGCCTGATGAGCTACAGTCCATGGGGTTGCAAAAAGTCAGACACAACTTAGTGGCTGAACAACAACCATCTCTCCCACCGCATCTCCTACCCAGGCCATGCCCCTTTTGTCTATCCACACACTGGTCTTTCTTTCACCTTTCAGGACAGTCCAAAGTTTGTTTTCCCTAGGTGTTTTTTTTTTTTTTTAATTAAAAAAATTTTTATTTTTACTTTATTTTACTTTACAATACTGTATTGGTTTTGCCATACATTGACATGAATCCACCACGGGTGTACATGAGTTCCCAATCCTGAACCCCCCTCCCACCTCCCACCCCATATCATCTCTCTGGATCATCCCCGTGCACCAGCCCCAAGCATCCTGTATCCTGTATCAAACATAGACTGGCGGTTCGTTTCTTACATGATAGTATACATGTTTCAATGCCATTCTCCCAAATCATCCTACCCTCTCCCTTTCCCTCAGGGTCCAAAAGTCCGTTCTACACATCCGTGTCTCTTTTGCTGTCTTGCATACAGGGTCATCATTACCATCTTTCTAAATTCCATATATTTATGGATACTCTGGCTTACTTCACTCTGTATAATCGGCTCCAGTTTCATCCATCTCATTAGAACGGATTCAAATGTATTCTTTTTAATGTCTGAGTAATACTCCATTGTGTATCTGTACCACAGCTTTCTTATCCATTCATCTGCTGATGGACATCTAGGTTGTTTCCATGTCCTGCCTATTATAAACAGTGCTGTGATGAACATTGGGGTACATGTGTCTCTTTCAATTCTGGTTTCCTGAGTGTGTATGCCCAGCAGTGGGATTCCTGGGTCATATGGCAGTTCTATTTGCAATTTTTTAAGGAATCTCCACACTGTTCTCCATAGTGGCTGTACTAGTTTGCATTCCCACCAACAGTGCAAGAGGGTTGCCTTTTCTCCACACCCTCTCCAGCATTTATTGCTTGCAGACTGCCCTGGGTTTTTTGCACATGCAGTTCTCCCCTAGAAAGTTCCTCCAAACCCTCTTCAAGTGGCTGAATCTGGAGTCTTTAGGTCTCTGCTTTAGTGTTCTTTCTTCAGAGAGGCTTTCTCTGTGCTTTTGCCCTTTTATTCTCTATACCAGTGCTGTGTTTATTTCCATCATAGCTTATCTCTGTCTTTAATTATCCTCTTTAACGTTTTGTTTATTGGCGTCATTTCATTTCTCCCAACACAGCAGAGATCATGATTATTTCATCTCCTGCTTTAGTCCTGGCATCTAGCAAGGTACTTGGCACCGGGGACTCACCAAAACATTTGCTGAATGGAATGGATGAGTGAATGACCAAACAAACTGCCCATTCTCTATATTACCTTTAGCAAGTTATTCCCCCTCTCTGGAGTTCATGTCTTCATTTGTTTTTTTAAAAAAAAAAAGTGAGATTCATTTAGCTATAACACTCTTTCCACCTCTAAAACTACACATTTTCTTATTTTTCATTTTCCAGATGGGAATGTTGAGGCATGAAAGCATGCTGTGCCCAGGGATGAGAACTCAGGTCTCCTAGACAATTTCCAACTGATACTCTTTAGTGAAAGCCCAGCCTCCTCCTCTGCAGACATGCCTCCCCTCCAAAACCAACTCCCTGGTATTTAGTTCCCTTTGTTCCAAAATTTGAGTCACTTTTCAAGGTTTCTCAAAACATGAAATAGTTTTGATGTTTCATCCATGAAATAGGATGAAATAGCTCCTGCTAAGAAACAGTCCAGACTCCTTGATTTCTAAAAGAAATTCTGAGAATAATAGCAGTTCTTACTGACTAGGGGTGCTCTCTTTGTATGCCTCCCCTAAATTAAGATCCAGGAGTGTGTGTGGGAGGGGAGAGGCTGAGATTCAAACTCATTCTGGGGAAAATAGTAAGTGAGGAAGGAGAGAGTAAAAGGCACAGATACAATGCAGAACTGCTGAGAGCATTTGGAGAAAACATACTCACGAAGCTACTGTACTAGGTTTTTTTTTGTGTTTGTTTGGGCGTAATGCACCCACAGGGCTCCATGTGGGAGAGTCTCAGCGGCCCTGATCCACCCCCAGCCTCATTTCTTAACAGCCCACTGAATGCTGGAGACCACAACCGCAGGACTAGGTCTTCATACTTTGTAAACATTCCTTACAAATGCCCCTCAGCACTTGAAAAACTCCTACACTTCCTTCAAGACCCCAGTTAGATGCTGACTCCAGTAGGAAGTCTTCCAACCCTTCCAGAATAAATGAATTCGTTCTCTGAGCCTCTGCTGTGCTTTCTTTCTTAGTACTTATCTTCAGTTCAGTTCATTTCAGTCGCTCAGTCATGTCCAACTCTTTGCGACCCCATGAATCGCAGCACGCCAGGCCTCCCTGTCCATCACCATCTCCTGGAATTCACTCAGACTCACATCCCTTGAGTCCATGATGCCATCCAGCCATCTCATCCTCTGTCGTCCCCTTTTCCTCCTGCCCCCAATCCCTCCCAGCATCAGAGCCTTTTCCAGTGAGTCAACTCTTCGCATGAGGTGTCCAAAGTACTGGAGCTTCAGCTTCAGCATCATTCCTTCCAAAGAAATCCCAGGGTTGATCTCCTTCAGAATGGACTTGTTGGATCTCTTTGCAGTCCAAGGGACCCTCAAGAATCTTCTCCAACACCACAGTTCAAACGCATCAATTTTTCGGCGCTCAGCCTTCTTCACAGTCCAACTTTCACATCCATACATGACCAGAGGAAAAACCATAGCCTTGACTAGACGGACCTTAGTTGGCAAAGTAATGTCTCTGCTTTTGAATATACTATTTTGATATTCCATAATTTCATGTCTATCTCTTCATCAGACCGTGAACTTCTACAGGGTGGGGCTGAGTCTAATTTGTTTTAAAGTCTCAAGGCCTAGCCCTGGTCCTGATAGAGTAGATGCTCAGTAACTGTTGAATATATTTGGGTTTCCTCACCGGTGAAGTAAAGGCAATAAAACCTGCCTTACCAGTTGTAAGATTATCCAAATCCTTACATTCACTATAAAGGGTAGTATACCCATCGATGTAGTACATCATCTTATTCAAATTACATAACTTAAATATAGCCTGGAGAGGATATTATTATTCTCTTTATCCAGATGAGCTTCCAAGGGTTCTGAGTCTTGCTTTAAGTCGCACAGTCAATAAATATCAAACTAGGAGAAGAAAACCAATTTATTTGACTTCTGGGTTCCCCCCTCCCCCCCAGATTGAATCATAAATACCTTTCAAAAATTAGCTGTCAGTTTGGTCATGGTGATTGATTGACAAGAGAAAACATGGATAAACGTCCTTCTAAAGATGCCACGAATGTATCTACTCTACCCCCAGCCCCCAGCGGCCTAGTGCTGTGTCACTGTTCAGCATACACAGTTCACAGCAGGCACAGAGTCAGTTCTTGTGCCTGTGGGTTCCACATCCGCAGACCAACCAACTATGGATTGAAAGTACTCGCAAAAAAGAACTGGGAAAGCTCCACAAAGCCATATTTGAATCTTCTGTGTGCCAACAACTGTTTCACAGAGTTTACTTGTATCAGGTGTTGTAAGTAATCTATAGATGCTTTAAAGTATACGGGAGGATGCACAGAGGTTATATGCAAATAGTGTGCCATTTTTACATAAGGACTTGAGCATCCATGGATTCTGGTGTCTGTGGAGGGTCTTGGAACCAATCCTCCACAAATACTGAGGGATAGCTATATTTACTACTTTCTTTATCATTTTCCTGCATTGCTGCCTCCATCTTGCTCTCTTTCTCTTTTCTCACCCTCCTCCATTCTTCCCATAGGAGCCAGAATGTTCTTTTGAAAATGGAAATGGGGTCCTGACATAGTCCCCTTGAGTTTTGAGAGGGTCCTCAGCATGTGTTCAGTAATTTTTAAATATTTATTTATTTGACTATGCCAGGTCTTAGTTGTGGCCTGTGAGATCGAGTTCTCTGAACAGAGATCAAACCTGGGCCCCCTGCACTGAGAGAGTGGAATCTTAGCCACTGGACCACCAGCGAAGTCCCTGTCAGTAATGTTTACATTGCCTTGCACGACCTGTCAGGGTCTGCCTTTTGTCTGAACCCTGGTGATCTGAACAGTTTCGTTCATCCTCTCCCTTTCTCTTATCCACTCTTGCACCTTCTCCAACATACTAAGGCTCCCTGCTAGGCTGCCCTTGTACCTAGAGCTCTTCTCTCCTACTTTTGTCTGGCTGGCTTCTTTGCATCTTTCAGTGACCACCCTAAGTAGGTCATCCACTGTACTCTGACACCTCATTCAGTTTCCTTCCATCATAGCACTTTACTCAAATTGTAATTGCAGCAGAAATCCTTTCATCTGATGCAGTGAGGGGCTACTATTAGATTATTTGGAAAAGATGGTTAAAGTGAAGAATTGCAAAAAATGATTCATCATGAGGATTTTCTTCTAACTTAAAACATTTAAGTGCACACACATTTATCAAACTTTTATGTAGCGGGAGCTTGAAGACATGACATTAATGTAAGCACAGAATTTTTTGTGTCCCCCCACAGTCTTTTATAGTTTCCTTGCCTATACGTAGCATTATAATGTTTTTAGTGATTCATCTTTGAGCCTTTCAAAAGCATGTAACTGACTTTCCAGAGAAGTAAAGCAACTTTCTTTTTGCACTCATATTTTATATAACTTCTAGTTACATGGCAAAAATACAAGTAAAACACAGAGTATAAATAGGTTTGGAAACAAATGGAATGGATTTCTAGTCTGTCTCCAACAAAGCTAATGTGAACAGAAATATAGGGGCTGATCAGAGAAGAGGCCACTGTCCAGAAGGTATGGCATTTACAGAGATCATGGAGAATACAGGTCAATCTAGAGACATGGTTGAATAGAAGAAGTTGGTCGTGAGAGACTTCACTGCGTCTGATGGCTTGTTGGCTTGTTGATTATTGGTCCCTCTTTTAGGGTGTACAATGGTGAGGGCAGGGCCTCTTCCCTTTTTCTCAGCCTGTATACACAGCATACAGCATAGTCCTTGGCATTAGGCAGTGCAGTCCATGCCAAGTAAGTGAATAAACAAGTGGGTGGACTATTTCCCTTCTGAAGTGAAGAATTTTGTTTCCTCAGCTGTGAGAGGATAGGTGTGTACTATACAAGCATGGTCATTTTCAGCTCCACATTCTGTTACCACTAACTACGTCCAGTAATCATTTCTATGTTTCAGATTCTGTTCTTCTCCATGCTTTATACATACACTAGAGCATCATACTAGTGACCGTCTTTGTACCCACACACCTACTCACCACTACAGCCACGCCAGTGCCTACTCTCCCACCTGTTGGTTTAGGATAACCCACTCCCCCTGCTCCTCCCCTCAGAACAAGTAAGGAGGTAGCAAGACCAGTTTGGGCCATGGTGCCACAGCTGCTGGCTTTGTTTCTTTGATGTGATAGGCAAGCCTGGGGCAGCTTTGAGTGCGGGTAGGATGGACCTCTTTCACCCTGAAGATTTGAGTGGAAAGCTTGGACCTGCCTTATTTGAGAAATTAGGCAAAATTTCTCCCCTCACCCCTTCATTGCCTTGTTGTTTGTTGTTTAATTGCTAAGTTGTGTCTGACTCCTTACGACCCCATGAACTGTGGCCCACTGGACTTCTCTGTCGGTGGGATTCTCCAGGCAAGAATACTGGAGTGGGTTGCCATTTCTTTTTCCAGGGGATCTTCCTGATCCAGGGATCAAACCCATGTCTCCTGTGTCTCCTGCAATGGCAGGCAGATACTTTACCACTGAGCCACCTGGGAAGCCCCTTCATTGCCTTAGGTTAGGCATCCACAGAGCCAAGGTTAGGGGAGAGCCTCAGGAAAGAAGCTTTCAGGATCCCTCAGTGCACAGAAGCCCACCGTGTGGTTTGGTGCAACAAAGACAGAGTAGGAAGCATGGGATTTCGTTTCTTTCCTTCAGTTTATTCCTTTGCATCTCTCCCTCTCCTATCTAAGGAAAGACAGGAGCTTATTGAGGATTTGGGGATTCTCATTACCAGCGTAATAACTATCAACAAACGATGGTGATGATGATGGTGATTTCTGATATTACTAATAGCTGCTGCATATATTGAGACCTTTACTGCTAGGAACTAACTACAGATTTTAAAGTAATAAACAGTTTAAAATCTGTGTGACAGTCCTAGAAAGTATGCACTATTATTATGATTTTATAAATGGACTGAGGCACAGGTAGGTAGAAGTCAGAGAACTGATAAAGATAGAGCTAGCATTCAAACCTACCTATGTCTGATCCTAGCAGGTGAGTTCTTACTATCAAGCTAAAGTACCTTGCTGTATATCTAACCATAATATTCACTGAATAATTAACGTCATCATAAATAACATCATAAGCACATTATATATGATTCAGTACAATATTGTTATATCATATATCACATGTGATACAATGCAATTGTATAATTATATAATTAAAATTTTATTTTTAATTGGAGGATAATCATGTTGTGTTGGTTTGTGCAGTACAACAGCTTGAATCAGCTATAAGTATACATGTATCCCCTCCCTTTTGAGCCTCCCTCCCACCCCGCCCCATCCCACGCCTCTAGGTCATCACAGACCACCGAGCTGAGCTCCCTGTGTTAGATAGCTGCTTCCCACTATCTGTTTTATACCCGATAGTACTGTTGTTTTGCATATATGTCAGTGGAACTCTCTCCATTCATCTGCTGCCTCTCTTCCTCTTGCTGTGTCCACAAGTCTGTTTTAACATCTGCATCTTAAGAGGAATGTTCTAATGTGAAGAGGAAGACAGACCCATGATTCATGAATAAAAACTGGACCTGAGAAAATGAAATAAATTCTAAAGTAGAAGTATAGCCTGTTCTGTATATTCAGAGGAAAGGGTGAATGCTTCTCGAGAGGGAGCCTGGCGCAGACACAGGATTCTACCTAGCCTTCTTGCCTGTGGAGCCCAGGCGCTGCTTTGAAATCTCCTGCAGCCTGGTCACCACCACCAAACAGCTGGAGCTGTCATGTGAGATGAAAAGCCTTTATATCCTTGATCTCAGGGGAGCAAAAGGCAAGCGTTAAGGTCTCCTCATTTTTATCACTTCTCTATGATGTTGGTCATCACAAACGTTTCCGACCTTCCTTCTCACTTCTTTAATTCCAAGGCCGTTTAAAGTGTTTTCAGTCTTCTTGCCTCTCTTCCTGTCAGCTGGTCTCCAGACTGTGAGGCCCCAAGTCAGTACGTGGTATGTAAACGGCATCCAAGGAGGCTTGCAGGAGTGGTAAGTGTGTGTCCAAATGGACCTCCAGGGGACCGCCCCTGCCAGCTTTACCCAAAGTCAGGAGGGAGGGCCAGGGGGATGAAGAGAGAGAGGAGGAAATGCTTTGACCTTATCAAAGCCTGGGTCTGCAGAGCAAAGGCACAGAGGTCACGGGAAGTCATACAGGGTGCACTGACCCGTGAGTTCCCACACTTAGGGTCTAGTGCACAGACCCACCCCTGCCTGCCACTCTACAGAAACTTGACAAATGCTTTCCTGTCTCTGGCCTGTGTGGTGCTCCTTGGTAAAACAGAGGATTTGGTTCTAGTTCCCTGCAGTTCCAATGTCCTCTGTTGAGTCTCAGTAGCATGGTGATAAACAGGAGACAGAGCCAACTTGGCTATGAACAAGGCAGGACTTTGCTCGAGAAGCTGGCTGTCATAATGGCCCTGTGCCTTCACTGCTGGATCTGAAAGCACCCCAAAGAGTGTACCCTCCAGTGCAGAACCTTACTGCATGAAGAAGTGAGAAAATGAGACCCAGTAATTTAGTCCATTGTATGGACAAGAACACCAAAACACAAACCAAAAAGGCAAAACTGGGATTCAGGAGTGGACAAAGGTGCTGGCTGTGCAAGGGTCTGGGGAGAGGGAAAATGCACCCAGGATGAAGACAAGTGCCAAGGAATATGCAGGTGCATTTAGTTAATTCTGGAAGTTGTCCGAATATCCAGCAGTGGCTGAACAGTCACATGTTGTCCAGATGAGCTAGATAATGTTCAGTGCATCAGTAATCATACTGCAGTAAAAGCTATCATTTATTATTTGCTGGACACTTGCATTACTAAACATTTGCCATAGTTAATTTCTTTATTTCCCACAACAATCCCATGAAAAACATACTAGATACTGTATCTCCTATTACAGATGATGATACCAAGATTTAAGGTCACACAGACACGGCAGATCCGGAAGTCAAAATCAGATCGTTCTGAACTTCGACTCTGATGTTTGCAGCCATTCTGCCTTCAGAAGAGCAAACATAGACAATTTGACTTTTTCTTTATACTGACATCCCTGAGATGAAGGGAATTTCATCTCAGCCCTTTCACACCCATTTCAGTTCTTCAAGATTCCACTCAAACACCACCGTTTCAGTGTTAACCCCAGTCAGAATCCACCCATCCCTCTCTGAGCTCCCGGAGCTCTCAGCTTGTGCTTTCATTAGAGCTCGTGGCACTTTCTGCCTTGTGTTGGAGTTAACTGTAGAGTGGATCCTCCCTCCACTCTACGCCCGGAGCAAGTTGTTTAGACTTTCATATGGCACTTAGCGTCTGGCGTTAATGCCAGCCAAGCCTGGATTTGTCTCCTGTCTCACACAAGGAGCACAGGGGCCCTGTCTTAGGAGTGGTTCTGTGTGCTTGGCACTTAATAGGGCTTTGGGAACAGATGCTTTCTAAGTGAGGCTGGTCCATGCAGCTGGTTCCTTCATTCTGTCTAATCTATGAGCTGTGACTCCCCCTCCACTGACACCCACACATCCTGGTGTACTTTTCCATGCATCCTCAGTCAGGGTCACTGAACAATGTCGGGCAGAGGTCCGGGACTCCTGTGTGGAGTGTCTCTCAGATCACAAAGAAGGTGGGTAATTCCACTTTCCTCATGCTACTTTTCTCCCTCTGATTTTCTCTCTTCAGTGGATGCCTGTCCACCCTTGTATCATCAGAATTCACTTTAGGGAAACGACTGCTTGCCCTGTTCTCTCACTCTAGAGTTAATGACTTCCTTCTTCCTGAGGAAGAAAGGCTCTGATCCCTATGAAAAAATCTTTAGAAACCATTTTTCAAAGGCAAGTGGCCACCAGGGCCACCTGGGACACTTAGGTTCATACCCTTATGTTCAGTCCTGGCTGGATATCTAGGTGGCTAAGAGCACAAGGTTTGCCATGGACAGACTGGACTCGGCTCCCCACTCTGTCTCTTGGGCAAGTTAATGATTAACTCTGAAACCTTTGCTTCCTCATCTGTGTTACAGAAATAATGGTGATACCCACCCAATGGGGTTGCTCTGAGAGTTGAATGCATTGAAAATGTATTGCTAGCACAGTTCCTGTCTCCCACTATGTCTGTTGCTATTGTCGCATTATTATTATTGTTGCTTTGTAAATGGCAGCATCTGGTAGCTGAGAGAGATAAGAGCAAAAAGCAGTGGAAAATGTGACCTCTGCAGTTAGTAGGAGATGCAAAATCACATGTAGCTTCTAGTTGGGAGCCTAAGAATAGCTTTAGTTAAGTTTCTGCTTAAAATAACCTGCATGCTTCTGGGCTTTCAGACTCAAAGATGCTTTAAGGAGCACCTATATCAGCTGTGCCATTTTACAGAAAACAAAAGCTCCAAGAGGGGAATTGATGTTTCTAAGGTCATGCATGTGCGCTCAGTCATGTCCAACTCTTTGTGACCCCACCAGGCTCTTCTGTCCATGGGAGTCTCCAGGCAAGAATACTGGAGTGGGCTGCTATTTCCTCGTCCAGTTTCTGGGGGAAATTAGTCAAAAATCAGTCATGCTAGGGCTCAAACTCAGATCCTCTGGTGCCAGTCCAGTGTATTTCCCACTGAGTATCCCTTGAGTTGGTGCCCTTTTCTTACCGTATCCCTTAAGCTTTATCACCAGTTCCTATGGTAACCTGGACACCATCTGAAGATGCTGCCTTGGACAGTATTGAGAAGATGATGGTAACACATCTTACTACACAGACATTCCTGAGATAAGTCTGTTTATGCTGGGATTGTCCCTTAGTGTCACGCTTACATGGGCCAATTCTGCTGAAACTAATGTGCCAATGCCTATATTAGTGTTGAGGGTTAAGGGTCTAGTCCTTTCATTCAAAGCTGTGGCTGAACTCAAATGCTGATGAGAATTGTGTTGGCATTCTGGGCATGAGCTTCAACAGTACAAAACATGAGGAAAATGGACTACATTTGTGATTCTCTACCTTAGAGAGCACAGTCAAGGCCAAGCATAGATAGTAGAGATGAGAAGTAAAGCCTTGAGTGGAAACTCCCCAAGGTGTAACTCTGAGGAAGAGACCCCAGGCCTGACCCATCAGGTAGCCCTTACTCATGGGACTCTGGACAATCACTCTGCCTGAAACACATGCCTAAATATATACACCTTGCACTTTACCACCTTCAGACTTCTCTTCATGCTGCTCCTTCTGCTTTCTTCTATTATTTAAAAATATATAGAGTTTGTTGTAAATAATACAGGGAACTCCACCTGGTGCTCTGTGACAACCTAGAGGGGTGGGATGGGGTGGGGGAGGGGAGGGAGGTTCAAGAGGGAGGGGACTTATGTATACCGATGGCTGATTCATGTTGATGTATGGCAGAAAGCAACAGAATATTGTAAAGCAATTATGCCCAATTAAAAATAAATAAATTCAAAAAAAGTATGTAGGAATTTCCTTGGTAGACCAGTGGTTAAGACTTCACCTTCTGATGCAAGGGATGCAGGTTCAATCCCTTGTTGGGGAACTAAAATCCCACATATCTAGTGGCCAAAACACAAAGCAGAGGCAATATTGTAACAAATTGAATAAATAATTTAAAAATGATCCACATCAAAAAAAGCATTTACAAACAGAAAAATATATAGAACTTTGTATCATTTAAATCATGTTTACATCCCCCATTTTACTGAATTGTCATGACAATCCAGTGAGGCCAGTACTTAGCACTGCTATTTCACAAGTAAGAAACTGGGAGACCAGAGGCATGAAAGGACTTGCCCACGGCCACAGGGCTCATCCCTGAAGTCAGACCTTCTTCGTTCTCCAGTTTCCAGTCAGTGGTTTTCCACGTGTCGCAATCAGTAGAGCCACCAGATTGCCAACGGGAGCTTGTCCAGCAGATTGCCTGCGTTTGAATCCCGACACATACCCCTTTCTTCGTGGCCTGTTACTTAAGCAGTGTATGCCTCAGTTTCTTCATGTGCAGAACGGGAATAATAATCACAGCCTCAATATCAAAAGACTGAGAGGAATAAAGGGTTATTGTGTGCAAAGTGCTCAGAACCGTGGCTGGCACAAAAGACCTGCTCAGTGAATGTTGCTATAGAAACTAAGTTGTGTCCTGTCTGAATTCCCTCCCTGACAAGGCTCATCTGAAATGCCGTGAAGTGTGAGTCTGACTTTTTGTAAATAGATGCAATTTCTGCCTCTTTTAGACCCTGTAATCATTTGTACTTTGCTCATAGCACACAGTATGTTCTGCTGTGCACCAGAGATAACTGTAAACTTGTTTTTCTCTTCCACTCACCCCTTGCCTGTGAGTGCTGTGGTTCAGAGAGAGAGAGATCTGATAGAAGCATATCCCCTGTGATGCCTGGAGTGATGCTTCATGCCGGAGAGGAAGAAAGTTGGCAAATTCTGGTTACACCAATTTCAGTTGAACCCAGAATTCCAGTTCCCTTGAAGATCTAGAATGTTAGGGTGGAAAGTCTCCTTAGAGATGAGTGTTAGTCGTTCAGTCATATCCAACTCTTTGCAATGCCATGGGCTGTAGCCCGCCAGGCTCCTCTGTCCATAGGATTCTCCAGGCAGGAATACTGGAGTGGGTTGCTATGCCCTCCTCCAGGGGATCTTCCTGACTCAGGGATCAAACCCGAGTCTCCCACATTGCAGGCCAATTGTTTCCTGTCTGAGACACCAGGGAAGCCCAATCCTGCACTAACAGCAGATCACTGGGCTCCTGGGAGGAGGAAGATACTTGTCCAAAATCATATAAGATGACAGTGGCAGAAGTAGATATAGAAACTGGATCTTGTTATGACCCTCAACCCTGGGCTCAACCCAAAGCACTACACTGTCTCTCTCCCTGGAATGAAGGAGGAAACAGCCGTGGACCTGGGTTAAAGAGAAGGCTGCACAATGGCAGCTCATAGCTAAGCTTCAGCACCAGAACTGCTCGATGGGTAGGGATGGATTTGGGATACATGTTACAAAACCAACCAGGGGTGAAGGACGTGAATCAACTGCACAGCCACTAAGGCAGTTTCTCTGAACTGACTTGGTATTTCACCGCTCCACGAATGGATCAGGAGCCCTGCAAAAGAGAACCTTCAGGGTTCAGTGTATTCAATATGGACCTTTAAATGGTTCTCTTCCTCTTTCAGAACATATAATCTAAACTAGAGACCCCCCCAGCCTTGGTCTCCAGGGCACCTCCTTCGTGTCGGAATTTGTACCTCAGAAGATGCTAAGGTACAAAGATACACAGTCTCTGCACATTGAGTCCCTTTCTTATGGTTCTCCAGGTGATTATCTAAAGGTGAAGTCCTTATCAGCCTGCACCCCAGAGCCTGTTTTCCACAGACGGCTGTCATGTTTTCTTTTTCTCCTTGTTGAGGTTTCAGATAATGTTTAAAATGTAAAATGAATCAGAGATAATTCTGCACTGGTCAGCAGGACTTGGGCAGAGAAATGTTTTGATTCCTGGTACTGTCAAATCTCTTCTCCCAGTGTGAGATAAGGTAAATAAATCTTAAGGCGATAAGCTCCCCCATCATCTCTGGTGTAAATGCTTTGGGGGAGGAGGACCAGTGGGAAGCCAGTTCCTGATACCTACAGGTGGGGGTTAGGGGAGCTCTGTCAGCAGGCGGAGCCCTGAGGTGGGGGACCACTGAGGCTTACACCCCAGTTGTTCAGATGATGAAACCCAAGGCTGCCCATAACTGCAAAGTGAGCGTCTGATAATGGGGGCAGGGGTGCACGTGGGTTGTCCAAGTCATGATTACTGAGAGATGAATGTTCACAATTCCTGGGGAGAAATGCCCAGGTGGCCAACAGCTCTGACCTGGGATTTTGGGGGAGGTCATCTTCTTCTTTTGATCTCTATGTCCAGGGCACAAGTTCCTTCCAAAAATTGTTAATTTCAAGGATAAAAAGTGTTTTTATAACAGTTCAGTGTGAAGTTGAGACAGGGAGAAGTGAAAAAGAATTTTTGCAGAGGAAATTCATCCAGAAGTCATTTCCCATGACTCGCTGACTTGATGGTACCTATCAGATTTCCTCTGATTATTAGGACCAGTTGCTGTTGTGTTGTTACTGTTGTTTCAGTCCATACATTGGTTTAACAAATATATTGTGAAAACAGTATTTGATTACCCTTCAAAGAGCTCATCTACCATCTTCTCAACAACATAAACCATGTGTGAAGCAAACTGGCACTAACTTAGTACCATCTTTGCCTTAAAGAGCCATGCTCTCAGTCCCTCTGACTGATAGTAACTTCTAAACTACTCCATAGTTGAGCCATTAGGTATGTTGAATGCATACTTTTTGGGTGGCGTTTCTAAATTTAAGTTTCCCCTAGGCACGAGAGTGCCAACTTGACACATTACGCGAACAGTGACATTTTCTATCATATCAACATCTGCCATGTTGATGGAAATAACAGAAGTAAAAAATGAAAGTGAATTGTCCTACAGACTTTGAAGCTTAGGTTCATAAGATTGATCTTTATTGTTGTTTGTTTTTCACTGTTACACTTAATCAGCAGCTTCACTTTTTGAAGAAAACTTCATTCCCTTTCTCAATGAATGCTTCTTCAGCTCATAACATCCTCAGCTGTCACTGACTACCTCCTAGTAACATATAATAGGTGCCCACTGATGCCACAGAGCTTTAAGTCCTTAAAGTCAGAGATAATCTTCCATGAATAAGAAACATCTCTGCAGGTCTGTCCCTCTTTGTGCTAAGTCCTGGAGGCAGTACTCTGCAGTGCAGGGTCAGCAAATGCATGCAGGACACATATACTCCCCTATTCTGTACCCAAGGCAGACATCACTAATTAATTGTGGCATCCTTTCCTGCTGAGCCCAGCCCAGGTCTCAGAGTCCTCATCACCAGCCTTCCTGGAAGCCATTATCAATTTATCAGGATGGACAGACTTGATAAAACCTATTTTCCAGCCTAACTGTAATGGTTAAAAGCAAGAACTCTGGAATTGGAGTGACCTGAATTCAAATCCCAACACTACCACTTGCTTGCAGGTTGTGTGACCTGGAGTACAGTTGTCCAAGTGCCCTAAATCTCAGTTTTTTCCACATTAAAATGACCAGTTCTCTCATCCTTTGGAAACCTAAATTTAGGCATTTCTTTCTCTGAGAAACCTTTGTTTGCATAAGACTGAGTATAGCTGCCTCACTTAGACCTGTGAAAACACCCTGAACTTGCACTTCGATTTATTTTTATTTATTTTTGACTGTTCTAGGTCTTCATTGCTTCGTGGGCTTTCTCTGGTTGCAGAGCAGGATCTCCTCTCTACTTGCACGTGCAGGCTTCTTCTCATTGTGGTGGCTTCTCTTGTTGCGGAGCACAGGCTCTAGGCACACAGGCTCCAGAAGTTGTGGCACAGGGCTCCGTAGTTGCGGTTCCCGGGCTCTAGAGCACTGGCTCCGTAGTTGTGGCTCATGGGCTCCACAGTATATGGGGTCTTCCCAGACCAGGGATCAAACCTGTGTTTCGTGCATCAGCAGGCAGATTCTTTACACTAGACCACCAGGGGAGCCCTGAACACGCCCCTGTCGTGTTTGCTGCCCTGCTGTCCTCCAGCCCAACCTGGCCTATACTGCCCTTTAGTGAGCTGTGCTTGATCCTCTTCCAGGTTACTGGAACTCTGTCATTCTCTTTCGAGTTCCCATAACCAACAGGGTAGCCCAGGAGGTCTGTCCTGGGATAATCACTTATGACAGTGGTTCTCAAACTTGAGCTTGTAGCGTATCAGAATTCCCTGGAGAGCTTGTTAAAATGCAGACTGCACAGCCCACCCCTAGAATTTCTGATTCAGTAGGTCAAGGGTGGGGCTTGAGAATTTGCATTTCTAACATGTTCCTGAGTAATGCTCATGCTGCTGGCTCTGGACCATTGTTTAAGAACCACTGCCTCATGGAATAAAGGAGATTTTAAAAAAGGATGAACTACTGTTGTCTAGGGAAGAAACTTAAGTTCTGTTTGTCAGCTCCCAGATTGGTGATGATCTCCATCTGAACCCTGCAAGCTGTATTTGCAACTGATTCTCATTAAAGTCAAGGAAATTTACACATAAGTATCAGATGTTGGACCTTGGTGAAGGATGAAAAAGCAGGGCTTCTAAATTTTGCTGATGGAGCTCACAATCTTCCCTCTTTCTCAGTTGACAACTAGTGAAACGACTTGATACTTTAATATCTCTCAGTTAATGTCATACTTTTGCAGGAAACTTTATATTTTCAGGGGTATTCTCATCCATATTATCACATTTGGTTTTATAATAACTGTTTACAAGAGGAGAGAGAGGAATTAACATCTCTTTGAGTGATAAGGCAGAGTAAGCCAGGATCCAGAGTCCTCGATTCTTTGCCAGGTCTGTTTCCATGACATCGCATAATCTTTGGTGCAAGCGTAAGTTCTGTCTTTGAACTCCCTTCATGTACCAAACCTTAATTTATTTCAGTTTGTTACAGATGCTTGAGCTAGAAGATATCACAAGGAGATCTACTGATCAGAAGGTTCTAAAGCATTTGGAGATATGGATTCCATTGAGACCTCAGGAAAGCTTTGGACTCTTCTAAAACATTACCGATATATAAATATATGATACAGTTTACATATAGTTTCAGGTTGTACAAGGACCTTTTAAAGCCAAGGGCCACCATGTTTCATGACTGTCAGAGGCACTGTTCCTAGAGAATTAAATGTGGTGCTGTAATGTCCACCTACAAACCATGGAAGATGAACAGAGGCCATATAGTACTGTTTTGGTCAATTGGCTGGTTGTGATTTTTAACAGATGAGTAAACTGAGTGGTTATTTTTCAGGTACCACAGTCAAACAAAGGCAGAACTAGAATGAAAACTGGGATTTCAGAAGGTGATGAGATACTGTGGAGGAGGACTGGCTTTAGAGTCAGGGAAGATTTCAATTTCAGCTTATATTGGGTTGGCCAAAAAGGTCACTTGGGTTTTTCCATAAGCTCCCTGAGTGAAATTTTTGGCCAATCCAATATTATTCACAAGCTGTAAGACCTTATTTGCCTTCATCAAGGTTTCATATCCACATTTTACAAATAGGAATCAGAAAATCAAACAATGTTTAAAAACTGTATTCTGCTAGGGTGTGTGCATGCTGTCACTTCAGTCGTATCTGACTCTTTACCCCATGATCTGTAGCCCAACAGGCTCCTTTGTCTGTGGGATTCTCCAGGCAAGAATACCGGAGTGGGTTGCTGTGCTCTCCTCCAGGGGATCTTCCTGATCTGGGGATTGAACCTGTGTCTATTGCATTGCAGATGGATTCTTAACCACTGAACCACCGGGGAATCAGCCCCATTCTGATAGGGTGCTTTTAGCATAAGGATTAAATGAAACAAAATGTGTCAAATGCTAACATATGTTGTGGCATTCAGTAAGCATGAATTCCCATCTCCAAGGTTGTTTTCTCAGCTCAAGTTCAAGTGTAACAACTGCATAAACTTTCCTTTCTTTCAGGACAGGTAGATACTACCTCAGGTTGACCAGAGGCTGTATATCCTTAGGTCATCTGAGTCATCTAAACCTATGTATGATGTCACTACTTATGACTGTGCTCAGGTGACCTGACATTCTTCTACATCCTTGTACCATTGACCCATGTAGAATCTCAAGGATATTTGTCCTCCATCTAACCATGGATGCAAAATGAGAAAAGAAAAAGTCTTAACAAAGGGGAAAAAAGCCTAGGCTACTGTAGCGTCGATCTCTTCTAACGTTTGTCAGTGCTTATTTCAGCACGTGCAAAATTCATTCTTCCCACTGCAAAGCAACTGCATTACACTTCCTAAACTACAGAGGACAATGATTTTCATGCTAATTTTTAATTCCATATTTGCATCGAATTCACATTTAAAGTTCAGCAGAATTTATAGGTCACTTCACTGTATACTTTTTCTGTGTCTTACACGTTGGAAAACAGGATCCTTGTTTTAGCTTGTTAACAAACTCTAGAATGCCAGTAAAGACAGAACCTATAGAGGCTTTATCTAACTCCCTTATATGACAGGCAAGGGATGGAGGCTGGGGGGCAGGGGAACGTTGTCCTCAAGTCACACAGTAACGGTGACAGCTGCAGAATCTATGCTTGAGTTTATGTCTCCTGAATCCAGAGTCTTCATTCCACCATGGTTTTCCTGACCTGCCTCAGATGTTAAGATGCTTGAAAGGCCGAGAAATTGTATAACATTTTCCTACGCCTAATTTCCTCCTACTCTCACTCCTTTTTTCCTAAAAGAAATCTGATGGGCATTGGGATAAAAACACACATTCCTTTTTCCATTTTAAGTAAGTGGATGGTCCTGGTTTTTCCTTTTGCTTTTATAAGGCTCCCATTACGCTCACTCTGCGTCTGACCTTCCATTACGTATGGGCAGCAGTTCATTTTACTCCCCAATACCCCAGGCTCTGTAACTGCCTGATCACTTCTCCTGTCTCTCAGTAAACACAGAGCCCATCTTCTTGGACATCTTGAAGTTCCTCTGTAGAGAAGCTCTTTCCCCAGGGAAAATGATCTAATCAGCCTTTAGAAATGACTAGTATCTTTAGACTCTTCAACTCTAAATGACCAATGTGATGGAATAAAATAACCAAAGTGTTCCAATGACTGGAGAACAAGGCTGAGTTTTGGGGTTCCCAATCTATCCCAAGACATCACTCTCATTTTTGTCTAATGACCCGAAGGTACCACAGCCCTAACCCCATGGAATCATGGAGGAAATAAGCAACTGTAATGAGACACTTCCTTTTATTAAACAGTTAAGAGGGAAAACAGTGTAAGCCAAACTCCTTTTCTGACCACAGTCCTTTCAAGCTATTAAGACCTGCCCTTGGCCTGAGTGAGGTCATAGCTGTGTGTTATCTAAGTCTGCACGCAGAGACAGCTGCTTGAACTTTATGAGGTCATTATTCTGAAATGCCTCCATAATTAGCATCGTCAGGAAATGGCATCTTCAAGAAAGTAGTACACCGATATAGCCTGTAAGTAGCTAAATAATTTCACATATTTTGAAAACCTTCTAATAGGTTCTATGCATGTCCAACTTTCATAACAAGAGCTAATTGAAGGATCACTTATACCAGCACACCCACTCTCCTGTAATCCTAGTCATAAGGACCGAGTCCCATCTTTTCACATTTCTGTTTGGGCAGCCTTTGGAAAAGACTAGGTGGTTAGACATAGAGCTGAAACTGGTATCACTCTTCGAGATGAAAAGATGTCTAATGACACATCACTCTTCTCCAGAAAGAATAAGAGATGGCAGCCCACATTCCCAGGGGATCATTTCCTGAGAACAAAATGGCAGTCACGGTACAGAGCCTCAGCTGTATGTTTAGTGGAAAAGACACACACCTTGGGCTCATATGTTGGGCTCTTCATTTTGATATTTAGCTTTTTAAAACAAGAATGGAGCGTGGTTTCATCAGCTCTCTAATTTTCTGAGTATTTGATTCCTTGGTTCAGAGGAGTCACTCTCTCTCAGCATGAAATATCTAGGTTTTTTTGCCGATGCCATGAGTCTTTATACCTGAGGGCAGGCCATTTCCTCATGTCTCTGTACTTTTCCTCAGAAGGGCACTTCTGCATAAAATGCCTACTCTCCCAATTTTGCCTAATAATAATGCTGGAAGACAAGTAGCACCAGCAGCAGCAGCGACCGTGACAAACACGTGAGTCCTTACAAAGGACAGAGCACTCAGCTGAGCTCCTAATGTATGGCTTCATTCTGACTTCCCAGCAGTAATTTTTGTCATCTCAACAGTATAGATGTAAAAACTAGGGCTCATAGAGGATAACTTTCCTAGGTTAACGTAGTCCAAACATCCAGACAGGAATCTTAATGACCACTTTACCCTCAACTCTACTTTAAAACTTTTTTTTTTCCTAACTGACATTTGTATTCTTAAAACAGTACTTCTCTCCATATGAACTGCAACCTGGGGGTGGGGCAAGAGGAATAGAAGGTTATCTGAGGGAACTGAAGCCCTAAGCTTTACCCAGTGGTGTCTAGGGATGCCTTACAAAGTCCACTAGATCCAGGGATCTTCCCTCAGGGAAACTGAGAAATGGCCCTGCCTAATTCTATCAGGAGGTAGACCCAGGAATACACAAGTTTCTTTCTTTTCCTCTTCCCCTTCTTTCCCTTCCCTAATTTCCTTTCCTTTCCTTCTTCTTCTGTCTCTTCATTGATTGCTTGCTTCCTTCCATCCATCCGTCCGTCCTTCCTTCCTTTATTCCTTTTGCTTTGGGATCTCTGTAAAATGTAGTAGCAAATGAAGATATGTTTTATCAGGTTCTAAAAAAGTTCCAAGGAATATTGTTTGTCCTACCATAGGGTTTCCACCGAGGTCAAGCCCAAGAACTGTGTCCTCAGTAGAAAGGAAGAACCCTTCAGGAAGCTTAACAGTCTCCTCAGCTACTGAAGGGCCAGCTCTTCTGTTGATTGCTGTCAAATACCTAGCATCAGTGCCTATGTTCTCTTTTTTCAGACTGTTTTATAGTATCAAGTACAAATTCCATATACATCTTTTCAGTCATTCCGTAGTATTTTCTTTTCTGGGTGTGTTCCTTTGTTTCAGGCACTTGACACCATCATTTGTGAATTCTTTAATAACATCTTTTGTGGTCATGAAAGTCTCTTCAGGGCTAGTAGCAAGCTGATGAATACTTTGAAACTTCTGGAGACATTCTTCCAAAGTTCTTTTCTTTCCCTTGTTAATCACAGTCATCTAGTCATGGATTTTAAGAACTGGCTTATTGTGTATTGATTTCCTCATGGCATTAGCACTAATGGATCCACTCAAATGAAAATGAAAATGAAGTTCCATTTTAGGTAATTCCAAGGGAAAGATTGTCTTCCAGGGCTGCTGTTTGTCTTCCGCCTCCATCATGACTTAGCAGGATGGTCTTTCTCACAACACTGTTATTCTTGGTTTAAACAGTATGATGTATTGGTTTGGCCAAAATGTTCATCCTGGTTTTTTTTATAAGATGTTATGGAAAAATCTGAGCAAACTTTTTGGCCAATCCAGTATTTCAGTTCAGTTAGTTTTGTGGTCTTGAATTTCCTTCAGATTTCTTTACTTCCATTCATTTTGATAAGATTAAGTGTATCATACTACCTGACCTGCCTCCTGAGAAATCTGTATGCAGGTCAGGAAGCAACAGTTAGAACTGGATATGGAACAACAGACTGGTTCCAAGTTGGGAAAGGAGTACATCAAGGCTGTATATTGTCACCCTGCTTATTTAACTTATATGCAGAGTACATCATGAAAAATGCTGGGCTGGAGGAAGCCCAAGCTGGAATCAAGATTGCCTGGAGAAATATCAATAACCTCAGATATGCAGATGACACCACCCTTATGGCAGAAAGTGAAGAGCCTCTTGATGAAAGTGAAAGAGGAGAGTGAAAAAGTTGACTTTAAAGTCAACATTCAGAAAACTGAGATCATGGCATCTGGTCCCATTACTTCACAGCAAATAGATGGGGAAACAATGGAAACAGTGAGAGACTTTATTTTTGGGGGGCCCCAAAATCACTGCCGATGGTGACTGCAGCCATGAAATTAAAAGACACTTGCTCCTTGGAAGAAAAGCTATGACAACATATGCAACCTAGACAGCATATTAAAAAGAAGAGACATTACTTTGCCAACAAAGGTCCCTCTAGTCAAAGCTATTGTTTTTCCAGTAGTCATATATGGATGTGAGAGTTGGACTATAAAGAAAGCTGAGCACTGAAGAATTGATGCTTTTGAACTGTGGTGTTGGAGAAGACTCTTGAGAGTCTCTTGGACTGCAAGGAGATCCAACCAGTCCATCCTAAAGGAAATCAGTCCTGAATATTCATTGGAAGGACTGATGATGAAGCTGAAACTCCAAGAATCTGGCCACCTGATGCAAAGAACTGACTCATTGGAAAAGACCCTGATGCTGGGAAAGATTGAAGGGAAGAGGAGAAGGGGATGACAGAGGATGAGATGGCTGGATGACATCACCAACTCAATGGACATGAGTTTGGGTAAACTCTGGGAGTTGGTGATAGACAGGGAGGCCTGGCATGCTGCAGTCCATGGGGTTGCAAGGAGTTGGACATGGCTGGGTGACTGAACTGAACTGAAGTGTACATGCAGCTCTGGGCTCAGCTTCATCATCACGATAGACTTCCACTCTTGATTCTCTCCTGATCTTGACCTTTGTGGCCCCGAGCATAGGGCAGGGGCAGTACTGAGCACTAGTGACAGTAGCACCCTCAGCATGAGTTCCCAGGTCACGAACAGGAACATAAAGAATGTCTTCACCATGTTGACATTGCCAGGAGCACACTGCACACCACTCATCTGCTGAGCCCTTTAGGTCCACACATATGCAGTGCAGCACTGTTTGAGCACCTTACCCAACTTCTCAGCAGTTCTTTGCTTGGAGTTTTAATTAGCACCCTAAAATGTATTCCTTCCTTTGAATTCTGTGATATTTTGGTTGGATCCATATGTGGCACTTTCTACCCAAAATTCATTTATTCCATAAATATTTAGGAAATGATACACTATAGGTCAGGCACTGTACTAGCCCTGAAAGGATAAAACACTTTCCTGGAAGAACTCAGAGAATAGTGGGTGGGAAACACATGAGATGAGAATGTGGGATGAGAAGTATTACAATGAGGGGTCGTGAAGGAGGGCAGAGCTAACCTGATCTTACAGTGTTTGAGAAGGCTTCCAGGAAGGGGAGTTCCTGAATCTGTCCTCCACAACAAATAGGGTTGTGGCAGGTGAAGAATGGGAGTATCTCAGGTCCAGGTCAGCAGCATATGTAGACCTGGAGAGGCTGAGTGGTGTTTCTTGTGGTGCTGTCTCTGTCTCTGCTCCTACCTTCTAATGCTGCAAACACTGGTAGTCCCAACATGCCTCTCACCCATAGGTGGTGACCTTGAAATAATGGGATGAATGCATTTGGCATAGTTGATACCAGAGTCAAATGGAGCTGAGTTCAAATCCTGGCTCCACAAGTTCCTTGCTTTGTGACTGTGATCAAGGAATCGGCATCTCTAAACCTCAGTGTCTACATCTACAAATGGAGTCTAGTACTAATGCCATTATCCTTCGGGTGTTAGAAGTATGAAAATGACATAATAAATAAAGGGACATAGTACAGCATATAGACAAAGCACACCCCCAAGATGGCGACTTTTATTAATAGTGGTAGTTGTTATGAGGTCCACCTAGATTAGGATATCTCCACAGAAAGGAATCTGACTAATTTTTCTTTGTGAGCCTTACTGTGCCTTGACTGCATAAACTTAATAACAGGTACTCAGTGAGGACACACTGATGGATTTGTGGATGTGCCTTTCCCATTAACTCATTAAATAAATATTACTGAGCACTTACTATGTGCCAGGCGATGCTCCGCACGCTGTGGAGGCAGCAGTGAACAAGGCACTCAGCTGGAGCTTTCATCCTAAATAGAATTCTGACCAGCACTCTCATAAAACTGACGGTTGCTTATACTTCAGAAACAGGTTTGAAAAATCTCATCTAAAATATGAGAATCGGTGGTGATAATAACTATAAATCCACTTCGTGTTTCTAGAGAACCTAATTCCTTATCCTAAGTCCTCTTCAATAGTTCAGTGTTTTTCTACCTGCCACTAGGTCCTGCTTGAATCTAAAAGGATGATTTCCATTTCACTCCACAATCTACAACACAAGGTCCCTCCCATAGTCATTACCAGCAACAGACCAATTTGTTAATTTCTTCTTTCTCTTTTTATTGCACTCTGCTAGTTCTTGAGAAGCTCACTGTTTGCATAGAAAGAGGAGTGGATTATCAATCAAGCGATTTAAGTTTTAACCTCAGTTTTGCTGCTAATCAATTTGGATAAATTTTTCATTTACTCTTTCAATGAATATTAATGGAACACTTCATAAAGACACAGCATGGCCTGGATAAGTGTTCAGGCTTTGCAGTCAGAATTGCCTGCATTAGAAACTAGCTCTGTTACTTTCTAGCTGTGTAATAATGGGTGGGTGACTTTACCACTCAGTCTTTTTACCTGCAAAATGGGGATAATAATCATACCCGCCTCATAGGATAGTTGTAAGTATTAAATGAGTTAATACATATAAAAGTCTTAGACCAATGTTTCTGAAACTTGCAAGGTCCCAGTAAATGTTAGACACTATTACTTTCATTTTTTTAATAAAGCAGTAAAGTGACTGATCTGAGACATATTTGATCATATTTAGATAAGTTACACCATGTATACTTTCAACAAAAGAAACAGAATGAATAGGTTTTAAGTAAGATAACAAAATAAACCATATATTCTTTTGCTGTCTAGCAAAACATAGATAATCACAAGTAAATATTTTAATAAGCAATAGTTATTCATTTGATAGGAATGTGAATAGCTCAGCCATGATCCTTACTGTAAAAATTCACTGGATTTTTTTAATGTTTTTTTTTAAATTTTGGTAAAAGTCATACAAAACATACGATTTTAACAATATTTAACTGTACATCTCAGTGGCACTAAATACTTTCACGTTGCTGTGCAACTCTCACCATCATTTATCTCCCAAATTTTTCACCTTCCTAAACTGAAACTGTGTCCCCATTAGACACCAGGTCCTCATTGCTACCCTCACCCCTGACCCCTGACATCTACCAGTAAGTATACTTTCTGACTCTATGAATTTGACTGTTCTAGGTACCTTCTAAAAGTGGAATCAAGCAGTATTTGTCTGCACCTACTGTATGCTGGAATGCACTTTTAAGTGCGTTTAATTATTTAATGCACTTTTAAGTTTCTTGTTACTATCTGTTGTTACTATCAAGTGCTAGGCACTGTATATGGCACTGAAGAAGTAGTAGGGGAAAGGGACAAGACATGGCGTTTAGCCCCAGAGATCTTGCTTTCTAATGGGTGAAGAGACATTAAACAACTAAATACACAGTTATAAATTTGATGAGTGCCAGGAAGGAAATGAACAGGGAACAGTGTGTGGTCTAAGGAGTACCATTTGAGTTGAGACTTAAGGAATAAATAGAATGTGGGGTGGTGGAGAAGAGGTGTATGCCCAGGTGTGAAAGACTGTCCAGGAAGAAAGAAAAGTGTGTGAAAAGGCCCCGAGGTGGGAACTGAAGGGTCTGTGTGGTTACTGCGTGGAGACTGAGGTAGAGAAGTGGAGGGCCCGAGCCATGCAGTGCGGGGAGATGCCCGTGGAGCTTGAAAACTTTCCTAAAGACAAAGATAAGCCACTGATGGCACATGGTTTCCTTTCCAGCACACAGATTTCTCAAAACTAAAGTGAGAGGATTGTATAAGAAAGCTTCTCAAGCCTCTTTGACATTGAAGAATATGAGATTTTATAATTACTACTAAAAAAAGAGGCAGTTTCTGGGAAAAGTAGAAAGTAAAGAAGTGGGGAGGGAGGGGAGGGGAGAAGAAGAAGGGGAGATAAGAAAAGAGCAAGTGACTAAAACTTCAGTGGAGACATGAAGTCTAGAAATGAACTGTTGAATATTCACTGCCGATAGACTCAGTACCTATTACATCTATGCGTGTGTAGGTGTGTTTGACTTATGCATGTATTTGTATAAGTTCACTGATTTGGCAGGAAACCAAACCAAGGGAGTCTTTCTGTGGAAGACAAGTAAGACTAATGAGCTGGAAATGCTGGGGAAGGGGAAAATGTTGTGTCAATCATTTTGGTTAAATGCAAGATTGCTGGATCTACAGAAGCATCTGAAACAGCTCCGGGTGTTCAGGAATTGAAATGCTGGCCACCGCACGGTTCAGCAGCTCCTTTCAGGAGCTGCTCAGTGGAAATCAAACAGAATTGCATTAGGAGAGGAGTGGGTGAGAAAAGGGACTCTCTGGAACTGAAAATCTTATAGGGAAAGAGGAAAAGAAAAAGGAGTTTAGTCCAAAAGGACTGGCTCCAAGAATTTGTAATTTGTTCCTGCCTTCAAGAGCCCAGAGGAGCTTGAACACTTTTGCCTTGATATTCAGACCTGCTGGTGAAAAGAGGCGTGAAAAGCAGGGAAAATAAATAAATGTTCTCAGAGCCCAAATTTTTCATTCCCAGCTGAATAGGGGCAATATTTAAGGAGTTTTGAAGGGGAAACACACGCCAGTTCAACTCTGCAAATGCTTTATAATGCTATTAATAATACCACCTCTGACTCTCAGCACTTGCCGTTAACTTGGGCTTCTATGGTTGGGCGTCTCATGCTTCTTGTAGCAAATGCTAGGAAAAATACTGATTTGAAGCACCTCAGCGCAATGGGAAGTCAGAGGAGCCCCATCTGGTTGATGAAAAATTCTTTTCCTGTAGGGAACTATCCACTAGCAATACGTCTATTCTCTTAACTACTTCCTGGTTTGCCAGTGGTTCAATTAGCATATGCCTGATTTAATAACAGCAGCTGTCACTTAATGGACATTTACAATATGTTTTAGGTAACGAAAGCGCATTATCTCACTGAATCTTCATAATGTGTTATAAGACAGATTCTTGCATTCCCATTTTATACACGAGGAGACAGAGGCTTAGAGAGGTTAAGGAATGTTGCTAGGATTGATATGCAGATCTGATTCTAAGCCATGTTCCTTCTGAGCCCGTATTTTCATAAATGTAAAGTGGAGGTGGTTAATAACAAGGTCTTTAAATTCTCATGGTCCCAAAGCTCCCTGAGCAAGACTGCAGATTCAGCAAGTTCATTGGTACTTCTGTTACATATGCTTTTCTCATCATGGAACCATCTCTCCCCATCCATTCTCAGTGTGCCAATGCAGTCAGACATTTTTTCCTATCAGATCTTGTTCTGGGATCCTTCACCCCCACTAAGGGGACAATAGATAATAGAAATCAACAGATAGCAGTTAATTCTTTACTTTCCTGCAGCTGGCATTCAGGGGCTTACACTCTCCCATTTCAGATCATCCCAAGGTCATTTAGAGGCAGATATGGTGTGCATTATCCCAGGTTGCAAATGAGAAACTAGGACTTCTATGGGAAAAGTGAGTCAGCCAAGGCCACACAATGAGTTAAAAGCAGCATCATGATGACAGGCTCCCATCTGCGAAGTCCTGGTCTGTCACCTTTTCCAGCAAGGTACACGGCTGCAGTGAGCTGCAGACTCAGGGGCCAGGCAGGAAGCATAAAGGAACAAATGGGCAGGTGAGAGAACATTTTTCATCCTGCCAGTGGTCACTCAGCTTTAGCCAAAATTTTTCAAATGAGAAACAGGTCCAGATCTTTCCATTAAAAAAAAAAAAATTCTCCATAGATTATTTATTTTTCTTTCTTTCTTTCTTTTGGCCACAGCATGACATGTAGGATCTTAGTTCCCTGACTAGGGATCAAGCCCAGGTCCCCTGCAGTGGGAGCATGGAGTCCTAACCATGGGACTTTCAGGGAAGTCACTCACTTTTTTAAAGAAAAGCTTTAAAGAGAATCTGGATTTTAATGTGTACTGCTATGATTTTGTACAAGCTGCCTCAAAACTGATTTTAAATCTTTGTGAGAGCTGACTATCACACATCCATAAGCTAGAGTAACCAATAGGCAATTTTCCACGTCTGCCTCACAGTGAAGACATGAGAGTTTCAATATGGATGCAGAGATATCTGGCTAATAGCCCTTTCCACCATGGGAATCCCCATTCCATGAGAGATCCAAATCTCAATCAACAAACCCTGAGAACAGTGAAGATTTTGGTCAAGCAGAAACACTCCCAGGAAGGAGAAGATTATACCTGCAGTGTGATAGTCAACTTGTCGTTGTTCAGTTGCCAAATTGTCTGACGCTTTGTGACCCAATAGACTATAGCACACCAACAGACTATAGCACACCAATAGACTATGGCACACCAGGCCTCCCTGTCCCTCACCATCTCCTCAAACTCATGTCCATTGAGTCATATCCATGTCCATTGGATGCCATCCAACCATCTCATCCCCTGTCACTCTCTTCTCTGCCTTCAATCATTCCCAGCATCAGGGTCTTTTCCAGTGAGTCAGCTCTTCACATCAGGTGGCCAAAGTATTGGAATTTCAGCTTCAGCCTCAGTCCTACCAATGAGTCTTCAGGGCTGATTTCCTTTAGGACTGACTGGTTTGATCTCCTTGCAGTCCAAGGGACTCTCAAGAGTCTTCTCTAGCACCACAGTTTGAAAGCATCTATTCTTTGGCACTCTGCCTTCTTTATGGTCCAACTCACATCTGTACATGACTACTGGAAAGACCATAGCCTTGTCTATATAGACCTTTGTCGGGAAAGTGACGTCTTTGCTTTTTAATACACTGTCTAGGTTTGTCATAACTTTCCTTCCAAGAAGCAAGCATCTTCTAATTTCATGGCTGCAGTTACCATCTGCAGTGATTTTTAGAGCCCAGGAAGAGGAAATCTGTCACTCCTTTCACTTTTCCCCTTATGTTTGCCAGGAGTGATGGGACTGGGTGCCATGATCTTAGTTTTTTTTAATATTGAGTTTTAAGCCAGCTTTTTCACTTTCTTCTTTCACCCTCATCAAGAGGCTCTTTAGTTCCTCTTCACTTTCTGCCATTAGAGTGGTATCATCTGTATATCTGAGGCTATTGATATTTCTCCTGGTAGTGAACTAGCTTGCCAGAAAAAAAGAAAAAGTGTAGCATTTGCCAATTTTCATAATGTAAATGTTCCCACCATAGCCAGTAGCTACTGATAGTTGAGCAACCAGTTTGCAAAGTTCATGAACATTTAATAGTTGAGGCCAGATGTTTAATAATTGCTATACCAGAGTCCAGTGTTTCGCCAGTGAGGTTTTTTTAAAAAAATTTATTTTAATTGGAAGCTAATTACTTTACAATATTTTAGTGGTTTTTGCCATAAATTGACATGAATCAGCCGTGGGTGTACATGTGTCCCCCATCCTGAAGCCCCCTCCCACCTCCCTCCCTCCCCATATCCCTCAGCGTTGTCCCAGTGCACCGGCTTTGAGTGCCCTGTTCGATGCATTGAACTTAGACTGGTGATCTATTTCACATGTGGTAATATACATGTTTCAATGCTATTCTCTCAAATCATCCCACCCTCACCTTCTCCACAGAGTCCAAAAGTCTGTTCTTTAGATCTGTGTCTCTTTTGCTATCTCGCATAGAGGGTCCTTACCATCTTTCTAAATTCCATATATATACATTAATATATTGTATTGGTGTTTTTCTTTCTGACTTAATTCACTCTATATAATAGGATCCAGTTTCACCCACCTCATTAGAACTGATTCAAATGCATTCTTTTTAAAGCTGAGTAATATTCCATTGTGTATACGTACCACAACTTTCTTATCCATTTGTCTGCCGATGGACATCTAAGTTGCTTCCATGTCCTAGCTATTGTAAACAGTGCTGCGATGAACATTGGGGTACATGTGTCTCTTTCAATTCTGGTTTCCTTGGTGTATATGCTCAGCAGTGGGATTGCTGGGTCATATGGCAGTTCTGTTTCCAGTTTTTTAAGGAATCTCCACACTGTTCTCCATAGTGGCTGTACTACTTTGCATTCCTATCAGTAGTGTAAGAGGGTTCCCTTTTCTCTGCACCCTCTCCAGCATTTATTGTTTGTAGACTTTTTAATAGCAGCCATTCTGACCAGCGTGAGATGGTACCTCATTGTGGTTTTGATTTGCATTTCTCTGATAATGAGGGATGTTGAGCATCTTTTCATGTGTTTGTTAGCCATCTGTATGTCTTCTTTGGAGAAATGTCTGTTTAGTTCTTTGGCCCATTTTTTGATTGGGTTGTTTATTTTTCTGGAATTGAGCTGCAGTAGCTGCTTGTATATTTTTGAGATTAATTCTTTGTCAGTTGCTTCATTTGCTATTATTTTCTCCCACTCTGAAGGCTTTCTTTTCACCTTGCTTATAGTTTCCTTCATTTTTCAAAGGCTTTTAAGTTTAATTAGGTCCCATTTGTTTATTTTTGCTTTTATTTCCATTACTCTGGGAGGTAGGTCATAGAGGATCCTGCTGTGATTTATGTCAGAGAGTGTTTTGCTTATGTGTTTTATAGTTTCTGGTCTTACATTTAGATCTTTAATCCAATTTGAGTTTATTTTTGTGTATGGTGTTAGAAAGTGTTCTAGTTTCATTCTTTTACAGGTGATTGACTAGTTTTCCCAGAACCACTTGTTAAAGAGATTGTCTTTTATCCATTGTATATTCTTGCCTCCTTTGTCAAAGATAAGGTCTTCATAGGTGTGTTAATTTATCTCTGGGCTTTCTATTTTGTTCCATTGATCTATATTTCTGTCTTTGTGCCAGTACCATACTGTCTTGATGACTGCAGCTTTGTAGTATAGTCTGAAGTCAGGCAGGTTGATTCCTCCTGGTCCATTCTTCTTTCTCAAGATGACTTTGGCTATTTGAGGTTTTCTGTATTTACATATAAATTGTGAAATTATTTGTTCTAGTTCTGTGAAAAATACCATTGGTAGCTTGATAGAAATTGCATTGAATCTGTAGATTGCTTCAGGTAGTATACTCATTTTCACTATATTGATTCTTCCATGAACATGGTATATTTCTCCATCTATTAGTGTCATCTTTGATTTATTTCATCAGTGTTTTATAGTTCTCTATATATAGGTCTTTTGTTTCTTTAGGTAGATTTATCCTAAGTATTTTATTCTTTTCATCACAATGGTGAATGGAATTGTTTCCTTAATTTCTCTTTCTGTTTTCTCACTGTTAGTTTATAGGAATGCAAGGGATTTCTGTGTAGTAATTTTATATCCTGCAACTTTACTGTATTCATTGATTAGCTCTAGTAATTTTCTGGTGGTGTCTTTAGGGTTTTCTATGTAGAGGATCTTGTCATCTGCAAACAGTGAGAGTTTCACTTCTTCTTTTCCAATCTGGATTCCTTTTATTTCTTTTTCTTCTCTGATTGCTGTGGCTAAAACTTCCAAAACTATGTTGAACAGTAGTGGTGAGAGTGGGTACCCTTGTCTTGTTCCTGACTTTAGGGGAAATGCTTTCAATTTTTCACCATTGACAATAACGTTTGCTGTGGATTTATCATATATGGCTTTTATTATGTTGAGGTATGTTCCTTCTATGCCTACTTTCTGGAGGGTTTTTATCGTAAATGGATGTTGAATTTTGTCAAAGGCTTTCTCTGCATCTATTGAGATAATCATATGGTTTTTATCTTTCAGTTTGTTAATTTGGTGTATCACATGATTGATTTGTGAATATTGAAGAATCCTTGCATCCCTGGGATACAGCCCACTTGGTCATGATGTATGATCTTTTTAATATGTTGTTGGATTCTGTTTACTAGAATTTTGTTGAGGATTTTTGCATCTATGTTCATCAGTAAAATTCAGCTTCCTATGCCCATTCCAGATCTACTAAATCATACTCTCTATATTTGGATCCTAGGAAGTAGTGTTGTCAAAGATCCTTCTGAAATGAGCAGCAAGATGTGGGATTCCCCAATGCAATCCCCACATTCAGCTAGTAAAGAAATAGTCTTATGAAAGCAGCCTGTTTAGAATGATAAATAAAAGAATATAGAACAGAGGTAAGAAACCCATGGCTCTGAGAGCCACAAGATAAGCATGTTAGATATTGTTAAGTAATAATTATAATAATAATAAAAAGTTTAATTGCAAATAGCATTTTTTTTTTTAGATCAGTCACTATTCTAGGTACTTTACCTGCATTACTTTTTTAAAATCCTCTCTCTGTGAGCTAAGTATCACTAGTATTTCTGTTTTATATATGGGAAAATGACAATACAGAGAAATTAAATAACATGCCCGAGAGCACATTGCTGGTATACTGCATAGCTGGGATTAGAATCCAGGCAGCTTGGTTCTGGGAACTGCATACTCAACCACAATTAGGGAAAGTACCTTCTTCCTGAAAGTAGAGATTATTTTGCATAGAACAGCTGTACTCAGAAATTTTTCATTGAATTAGACCGAACAAAGGACAGGAGTTTTTTAGAAAAGGTCACACCTTTCTGTCTTTCCCAGGGTATCTGAAAATCTTTGTAGGCTTTTATTCCATTTTATTGACCCTTTGGCAAAGTCTATACTGAATCTACTAGTCAGTCCTTGAACAGATAGATTTCCTGATTATTGGCAGGAAGAGTTGAGTCTTCTATCTTATTTGTGTGTGTGTGGTTTTGTTTTCACTCAACGTGGCATCCTAGTGGCATTAATACTCTTCTTCTGACTCTGGAAGTGGACTCCACACCTTGTGGGAGCTATACACCATCTGTTTCCAAGTCATCCTGCCTTCAGTCTTCCATTCAGCACTGTCCTGGTCTCACACCATGACTGAGTCTAGAAACTAGCAGCTGTTCGGCTGCTCAGAAGAGACTGTCAGTCTGTCCTCACAGGGCAAGCCTGGGACCATTAAACATTACAGATCTTCCAGGCACATGGAGAGGAGAATGATAGCAACCCTATAAAACCTTTAGGAGCTCTTTCCCAGCAAAATAAGAAACAACCTAACCTTCATTTACCAAGTACCTAAAGCCTAATTTAGAAGAAATAGACTCAGAAGTTTAAATTTGACTTAGAAGACCAAATAGTGCTTTATCAGAATGTTTATCTTTTGCTTTGTTTTAGAAAGGATTTAAGGCAAGAGTCTCAGTCCCTGAGACACACAGTGACTGAGTTGATGTAAATGAGAAGTGACCAGCTGGAAACTGTGATGATTTGGGAGAATCATCTAGAGGGGGAAACTGCTGCCTGCAGTCAGTTTCTTGTGGACATGTCTGTGAATTTTTTTAAGAGAAGGCATAGGGCTTTTACTTATCTCATTGAGAAACTATATAACTTGGACCAATGGGACAAAAAGAAAAACTGGACAAAATACTTCAAAATCTGCTCAAAGATCTAAAGGGCCAACAAGAGAGTGAAGGACCACAGAGCAAGGAGCTGAGGCTAGAGGAAAGTCAGTGGGTAACCCTTGTGTTTGGAGATATTTTTGCCCTGGAGACATTTACCAATTCCAGAAGAAATAAACTAAAAGAAGGAAGGAATAAGAATGTGGGGATTGGAGTTCAGAAACAAAAATTGGTGGCAGTGGAATGAGGCTATTAAAGAATGGCCATTTTGGGTAGGGACTTAGAATAGCTGCCCAGCAGAAGTGAGGATGAACCTGGAAATAGGTGCTTGTAGAGATGGCAATTTAGTTTTAAATCATCTCAATCTCTAAAACGGGACTGAAATGCTAATGGATTGATGTTAACAAGGCAAACCTACATCTATTAGGGGAAAAGCTAGCATAACCCTAGGCATCAAATTATTTCTATGAAAAATTCTGCAATACAATGTCCAGAACACGATAAAAAATAACCAGTTACATCAGAAGCTAAAACAACATTAAGTATAAATGAACAGAAGAGAAGATAGGGCCATATCCATAGGGGCTCAAGATATTAGATTGATCAGGCATGTATTTTATAGTCAACTAAGCTTACTACCTTCTGGAGAATAAAATACAAGATAGATAATTTCAGCAGACTACTGAAAACCATGCAAAGTAATAAAGAGGAAATTTCAAATTTGAAAAAGAAAAGATTGACATCAAGAATTTTATAGACTTAATGGTAGATTAGGTGCTTCTTAAAAGAGAATCAGTAAACTTCAAGATAGATCAAAATAAAATAACAAGATTAAAGCACAGAAAGTGAAAATAATGGAAAATTATTGTGATTGCTATTTACTCAGTCCATATTTGTTTGTATCTACCCATATTTTTATAATTCTAGTTCCTTTTTATTCCTGAGTTTCCATCTCAAATACTTCTGCTTTTTCCTGAGTAATATCCTTGAGTTATTTCCATGAGGGTATGTCTATTATTGACAAATACTTTTTTTTTTAAATTTGTATGACGATGTCCTCATTTTACCCTTTCTGTTGAAAATACATCTTTGTTGAATATAGAATTTACATTTGCCGTTATTTTCTTTCAGCACTTAGAAAATATAATTCAGTTGTTTCTTGTGAAGAGTCAGCTGTCAATCTTAATGCTGATCATTTTGTAGTAATTTGCCTCTCACCCTTTCTTCACTCTGAATGCTTTTAAGAGCTTGTCTGTGGTTTTCAGCAATGTTATTAGCTTGTGTAGGTGTGATTTCTTTCATTTAACTTGCTTTGGGTATATTGGACTTCTTGAATTTGTACTATAATATCTTTTATCAGGTTTAGAAAGCTCTTAGCAATTGACTCTTCACACATTATTTCTGAATCCTCTTATTTTCTCTGTAAGACGTCCCATTTACCATGTATGTTAGGGTTTTCCACTGTATCCACCATATTTCCCACATATTTTGTTGAGTTTAAAAATACAAAAATTACACAACAAGCATGTTATGTATGTTGGCTAGAAAAAAATAAAGCTGCAGTGTTCTAAGATCTTTGCACTGTCTGGAAGGATGGAATAAGTAGAGATACACAATAACATTCAGTTAGTCAGGAATAAATGTTGTGGCACTTCCCTGGTGGTTCAGTGGTTAAGAATCTGCCTTGCAATGCAGGGGATGTATGTTCTGTCCCTGGTCAGGGAACTAAGATCCCACATGCCGTGGAGCAACTAAGCATATGTGCTGCAATTAAGGCCTGATGCAGCCAAATAAATAAGTAAATAGATAAACAGATAAATATTTTTAAAGAAAGAATAAATATTGTGATCTCTAGTGTAACTGCAAAAAGAATAGGTAAGAGTCGTCAACTTTCCAAATTAATAAGATGAGTAAAAGGTAGAAAGATAAAAAAAAATTAGTAAATCTGAAAAGTCAACAAATGAATGATATAATTAAGCCTATCTCTAGAGGGAAATGAATGGCTTTATAAATTCACACATTAGAAAAGAAGAAAACTGTTACCAAAAAAATCAATGAACTGTGCATCCATTTCACGAACATAAGAGAGAAGACTAGAAATTAGTTACATAAGAAGCATACAATAGAAAAGATCAATGAAATCAAAAGCAACCCCTAAGGAATCTTAGAGAAAGTGCAAGAGCCACCAAGCACAAAAACAACCAATGTCAGGAGTATAAAAAGTAACATCACTTACAAATTATACGGACATGAAGAAGACAATTAGAGGATATTATAAACAAGATATTTTAAAATATAGATGAAATGGGAAAATTTCATCTACGTAATATACATTATCAAAACTGCCACAAGAATAGCAAAATTAACTAGTGCTATAACTCTTCAAGTCATTTAATGCTTTGTACAAAGAAAACTCCAGACCCAAATACCTCTCTTCTGAGTTCTAAAAAAAAATAGTTGAGAAATAAATAACCACCATTTTATAGGGTTCTTCCAGAGAATAGAAAGAGGGAGCACTCCTTTCTTCTTCTGGGATCAAGACAGCTCTGAACAGGGACAATAATAGAAGAGAAAACTACAGATACTTTATTTCATAATCAAAATGAAAATCCTAAACAGAATATTAGCACTAGTAAACAGGATATAGGAGTTAATATCATGACCAAGTTGACAAGAAAAAAATAATACTGTCATTATTCATAGGTGACAAGATTATAGAAAAGCCCCCAAATACTATTGAAAAATATTAGAGTTACCAAGTGAATATGGCAAGGTCACTGGACATGAAATCAATATTACTATAATTACTATAATTATTTCTATTTTGATCTATCAGCAACAAAAATTATAACATAATATTTTTATAGATACTCTTTACAATAATATCAAAAAGCATCAAATACCTGGAACATAGATCTATCAACCAATGTGCAAAATCTCTATACTGAAAACTACATAACAACACTAAAAGAAGTATAGGAAAACCAGAGTTGGATGCAACTTAGCGACTAAGCAACAACAAATAAGTAGAGCAATATGTTATATGTTTGGATTGAGACAGTATTTAGAGATATCAGTTCTCCCAAATGGACATGTAAGTTAAAAGCCATCTCATTTCTTGTATTTTTTTTTCATAATTTGACATGTTGATTCTAAAATTTATATGTAAAATGTAAATGTCTAACAGGTTCAAAATTGTTTTGAACATATATAAAAACTTGGATTAAATTTAAGACCCAAAGGTATACAAATAGACCAATAGAATAGAAAAGAAAGACCAGAAACACAGTTACATGTGTATTTGGTCATTTGATTTATGATCAAGATGCCACTGAAATTCAGTGGAGAAAGGATGAGCTTTTCAATAAATGATGCCATCAGTTGGATATCAGTATGAAAAAAATTGATTCTAAACCCCTGTATCAAAAATAAAATTAAAAAATCCCCCCCTGTATCATACCATATAAAAATCAGTTCTAGGTGGGATAATCTAAATGGAAAACATAAAGCCACCAGAAGATAATCTAGGAGAATATGTTGATGACCTCAGAGTGGTATAGGTCTTCTTAAATAGGATATTAAATATCCATTAAAAAAACTGATAAGTTGAACTGTACATCAAGAGATACCATTAAGAAAGCGCAAATACAGGCTACAGAAAGGAAGGAGATATTTGCAACATACACATTTAACCACAGGCTCGTATCTAGACATCTACAAATCAATAAGGAAAGCACAGAAAAGCAAGCCGCAAAATGGGAAAAAGGCATGAACTGTTTATCCCTTTAAAAAGCATATCAACATTTCAATAAACATAGAAATGAAGCTAACCTCACGAATAATCAGGAGAGATACAAATGAAAATCACAATGAGTTGTCACTTACACCCCCACCAGAATGGCTAAAATTAAAATGACTGACAATCACAAGTGTTCGAGAGAATTTGGAGCACTGAGAATCATCACATACTGATGGTGGGAGTGTAAATTGGTGCCGCCACTTTGGAAGCTACTTGGCAGGATCGATTAAAACTGAACGTTCTCCTACCACTCCCCATTTACATCCAACAAAAATGCGTGCACATGTGCAGCAAGAGACATATACAAGAATATTTACAGACTCATTATTCAAAGTGTAAGCAGCTCAACTGTCCCTCAACAGTGAGACTGCAGATGGAAGAATTGTGACATATTCATTCAATAGAATCCTATAGAGAAATGGAAATAAGTCAACTACACCCATATACAACAATATGGACAAATGCTAGAAGTGTGATATTGAGCAAAGGGAATCAGATACACATAAAATCATGCTGGATTATTTCCTTTACATAAATTTCAAAAAGCAGGCAAAATTAAGCAATACTTAGGAATGTATGTTAGATGGTAAATTTTGGTGGGACAGTGTACATGGCTAAAAAGGGTACCTGGAAGTTCCTGGTGGGTCTTTTATTTCTTGACCTGGGTGGTAGTTGTTTGGGTGTTAACTTTGTGGTAGTTATACAATTTTGCTGTATGATTTTGCTCTGAGTATGTGTGTTAGATTTTACAATTTATGAAAGTTAAAAATGAGAGAGAAACAAGAAACCTAGATTTTCAAATGGAATTCCTGGATTGAAAATATTACCAACTAATTTTGAAAATTTTAGACATCTGTGTGGGCCATACCTATTTTATCTATGAGCTGTCATTGTGTAACTCCTTAAGGTAACCTGTGTTTGTTTGGCAGTTCTGGGAGGGGAGCTTGGTTCTTTTCTGGTGTTTAAGAGTCTGAGGAAGTTAGGGGCCACCACTTGAGTTTACATGTAGAGAACCAGAATTATTGAGGGCAGGAAGAGAAGGGGACGACAGAGGATGAGATGGTTGAATGGCATCATTGACTCAATGGACATGAGTTTGGGTAAACTCCAGGAGTTGGTGATGGACAGGGAGGCCTGGTGTGCTACGGTCCATGGGGTTGCAAAGAATCAGATACAACTGAGTGACTGAACTGAACTGAACAAGTCAAACTATTTCTCTCAGCTTTTTTCCTTTCTTCTCTTTCCTCTCTGTCAGTGGTAGCAGAGCACTGAAGAAAGTTCCAGGGAGACATTTAAAAAATTTTTTTCTGATATGTCCACAAATGATAGTGTAGTAGGGTTAGTCGCTCAGTCGTGTCTGACTCTTTGCAGCCCCATGGACTGTAGCCCACCAGGCTCCTCTGTCCATGGGGATTCTCCAGGCAAGAATATTGGAGTGGGTTGTCATTCCCTTTTCCAGGGGATCTTTCCAACCCAGTGATTGAATCAGGGTCTCCTGAATTATGGGTAGATTCTTTACCATCTGAGCAACCAGGAAAGCCCATGCCTGATAGCAACCTCACAAATGACATAGCACTCATTCTGAAGCTTCTGAGGCTTACTGGAGATTATAAGACAGAGGGGAAAAAATATAGCATTACCATTATGGAGCGCTTAATATACATCCAGCCCTCTACAAGATTCGCGACATATCATTTAGTGATCATACCATTTAAATATTCCTGTGCCATGGGAATTATCAAATCTGTCTTACAGATGAGAAAGTTCAGGCTGAAGAAGTTAGCATGCCAATGGTAAATGGCACAGACAGGATTCTTGCTCAGGGCGGTTTATTACTAACCATTACGTCATCCTTGTGAGGCCATCAGTCCTCATGTGAGAAATATAGACATATTTGCAATTCCACATGAAAATGGGCTCCAGCTGCTAAAGCCCTCACTACCTTGAGTGCTCAATAAATATGGGTAATTGTTACAATCTGTTCATCCTCCCTGTTTCCCTGAGACCCTTGGAACAAGCTCAGTGTGGTTGAACAAAGCCCAGACCAGCTCCCCAGCTTGAACACAAAGCACACAGAAAGCAAAGGCATCTAGCAGTCATCTAGAGTTTACACGCAGCGGACCAGAATTATACTAAAGTAGCAGTCATAGCAGTCAGCACACCCTTACTGTAGGACCAAGGACGATACAGGCTAAGTAATGAGTGTTCAAGCATAGCACAGGGGGGAAAAAAGAAGACAGAGTCTGTTTGTAAGACATATATTAAGCTAATCTTAAAAATGCATTCCAATATATGGTGTGTGCAGACAAATACTATTTGATTTCACGTATATAAGGTACCCAGAACAGTCAAATTCATAGTTAGAAAGTACACTGGGAGATGCCAGGGGCCAGGGAGGGGGTTTGGGAGGAAGGGGGATGAGGACTCAGTGTTTAATGGGGACAGAGTTTCAGTTTAGGAAAGTGAAAAATTCAGGAGCTGGATGATGGTGAGTGTTATACAACAATGTGAATGTACTTAGTGCCACTTGGTACAGCTAAATATGGTAAAATATTTTATATTATGTGACTTTTACCACAATAAAACATCATTAAAGAAAAGAAATTTAGAAAATGAAAACACGTTAGTCTTGGAAAATACCAGTAGAGATAGTCTGATCCCTTTTCTCCATCCTAGACTGGGAATTGAGGCCCCGGGTGATGTGGGACCTGGGGTAATAGTGGGAAGATGTTCACTCGTCATATGATGGCTAGTTAGCAGTGTCCTTGGGCAAGTGGACCTTGGGCAAGTCACTTCATCTCTTTGGACTTTGCTATCTTTCAGATGGGAGTGCTAGAATAAAGTGTTTTTTTTTTTTTTTTTTAAGGGATTTAAGCTTTTCTTTCTGACAAATCTTAACTGCAATTCCAGTACGAGGCAGGGTATGGTTAGGTAGTGAGGAGAAGAGGTCAAGTTTCCCTCCTTGGGGCTGCCTTGGAGGTAGCTCCTGGACCAATACTCTGGACCAGTACCGGCACACAGTAGGCTCACAATGAATATTTGAAGAGTGAAATGTGAGTTTTCTGTGTTTCTGGAGAGAATAGTTTACAACAATCTAGGGTAGGGCACTTTAAGTTCCCTTCCAACTCAGAAACTCCAGTTATCTAAGGGACCTGCTTAAGATCATCCTGAGAGCAAGGTATGGGCAGAGCTGGGTAGCAGACTGGCTCTCCCATCTGGCAATCTGGGGTCCCAGGTCAGTCTCTGGCCTCTTGGCCCACGGGCTAGTTCACTTCTGGGCTCTTCAGTTCCAGCTCTGGCTCTCCAGAGTTGTGTGGAGAGGCGTTCTCTGCTCATGCTCCCCTGTTTCTTTTAAACTCTGATTTGATTTTCACCTTTGCCTTCGACATGCACCCTGACAACAGGAAACACACCCCCACACATGAGAGTAAGTTGAAAGTTAATTCTAAGCCCTTCATGTCCCGGTGAAAGGTCAGGAACCAAAGACACCTTCATCTTAGCAGTGGGATTATGAAATAGCAAGGCTGGAGGATAGCTACAAGTTATCTCCAGTGTGGTATCATGGTGCAGAGTGTGAACATCAGGATAAAAAAATAAAAAGTTTAAAAAGAAATGTGGACAGGCTTGGTTCAAATCTTAACTCTACCACTCATTGGCTAGAGGAGCTTCTGCAAGACACCAGATTCTTTGCGTTTCAGGTTTTTTTTTTTTTTTTTTTGTATAATGGAGATAACAGCATCCCTTACTTTCTGGAGACACAATGGGGAAAGTATATAAAATATTAATGTAAAGCTTGGCAGCCAGGATGTGCTCAGTCAGTGGGAGCTATAATCATTCTGACCAACCAGCTGCTGAATGAATTCTCTGATGGTATCCCTGCCAAATTATCCTCTGCTTGAAAATGTCCAGGAATGGAGAACTCACTACCTCAAGGGGAATCAGCTCACCCTCAAGCATCTGATCGGCTCAGACTTCTGCCTTCCTCTTGAGACAAGAAGTCCCTGGAGGCCGAGATGAGACCATTCCGGTGGGATCCCGGAGTGCAACGCCACTCTGACAGTCGAGCCTATAGTTAAACTTGAGATGAACAGAAGGCTTCACTCCCAGGTCTGTTGGGTTGGCAGTGTCTGTGCAAAGCTCACCTAAACCCAAATTGCTGGCCTGCCAGACAGAGGGGAACTCTGAAATAATTTTTAGCAGCAGGATTCCTAAGTGGTGGACATCTAGCTGCTTCCTTTATGAGCTTGCCTCCAGCCCCTAGCCCGGCCAGGAACAGACAGGTACTTCTCTTTAGTCCACTCAGAATGTTTCCTTTTCAGTCTGAAATCTGAGACTATCATTTCCTATACTTGTCGGCCCCTTGAGTACAGTGGCCTGAGACCCCTGTGAACCCCTATGGTGGAAAATCTGGTGGATACATGACATTTCTTTTCTTAAGAAATTCAGGATTACAGAGAATCTCTCTTTTCCTAGTATTTGGAAACCTAGTCCTTACAGTCTCCATACTTCCATCCTCAATTAGTAGGAGATAACGCACACTACAGACCACCTGTGACCAACTCTGTTGGTCATCAAGGCCCTCAGTACTCTGCCTACTTCATCTAACCAATGTTATCACCCTGCACAGACTCTAGTCAAGCTAGTAGCCTTCTTCATTTTACCCTGTGACACTAATGCCTAAGGACCTTTACCCATGCTATCTCAGGCATAGCATCTCCTCTTTTCCTGCCTTTTACTTACTTCAAAGCCCAACTTTCTCTGGACCTACCATCTGTGATCTTGCCCTTCCCAACCACCCAGAATCCATCCCTATAGTATAGATGCAGTCACTTTAGTTTTCTGAATTGGTGGCAAATTCACTGGCAGCCTTGACCACTCTGAAATAATTTCATAAGTACTGTCCATGAGTAGTATTTTTATGAGTATTATGGTCATTTAGGTTAAGTATTATGACTTACACTTCTTTCATATTTTCTTAAGTGCCTAGCCTAATAGATGCTTAGTAAATTTCTTTGGATAAAAGGAATCTATTTGAAGTGATAGACAGTATTAAGCTAGAACTAGCCGTAGACTTCAAGTCAGCCACAAAGAAGGGAAATTATATAAAATCAGCAGCCCCACTCTGGTCAACTCAATTAAAGCTAAGCTACTTAATGCCAGTTACCATAGTTTGACTGCTACCGCTGCTGCTAAGTAGCTTCAGTCGTGTCTGACTCTGTGCGAGCCCAAAGATGGAAGCCCACCAGGCTGCCCCGTCCCTGGGATTCTCCAGGCAAGAACACTGGAGAGGGCTGCCATTTCCTTCTCCAAAGCACGAATCACTCAGTCGTGTCTGATGCTTAGCGACCCCATGGACTGCAGCCTACAACTCCATGGGATTTTCCAGGCAAGAGTACTGGAGTGGGGTGCCATTGCCTTCTCCGTAGTTTGACTTTAATTCCATTACATTAAATGGACGGGCAACTTTGTGTGATTTCAGTCGACCACTGAACTCAGGAGTACAGTAAATATTAATACTTAATGAATGAAAGGATGGAGGGATTCCTGAGATGGAAATATAATTTCACATGTAGTTAAGGAAGGCTGATAAATACAATAGATATCAAAATCAGTTCTTGAGGCTGCCCTCTGATCTCAGTTATTCCCTCTGTAGCAGGGCATTCAAGGCTCTTCATATTTTCTTCTTCTTCTTTTTCAATTGACATGTAGTTAAATTTACATTGTTGTGTTAGTTTGAATTATACAGCAAAGTGGTACATCTGAAATTAATACAACATTGTAAATCAACTATATTCCAATATAAAATAAAAATTAAATTACTGAAATATACAGCAAAGTGATTTAGCTACACACATATATGTGTGTGTACATATATTCTTTTTCAGATTCTTTTCCATTATAGATTATTATAAGATATTGAGTATAGTTCCATGTGCTTTACAGTAGGTCCTTATTGTTTACCTATTTCATATATACTAGTATGTACGTGTTAATCCCAAACACCTAATTTATCTCCCTTCTTCACTGTTCCCCTTGGTAACCATAAGGTTGTTTTTTGTGAGTCTATTTTTGTTTTGTAAAGAAGTTCATTTACTTTGTTTTTTTTTTTTAGATTTCACATGTAAGTAATATCATATGATATTTGTCTTTCTCTGACTGACTTCAGTTCATATGATAATTTCTATCCATGTTGCTGCAAATGGCGTTATTTCATTCTTTTCATGGCTGAGTAATATTCCATTGTATACATATACCACATCTTTTTTATCTGTTCATCTGTTGATGGACATTTAGGTTGCTTCTATGTCTTGGGTATTTTAAGTAGCGCTGCTATTAACACTGGGGTGCTTGTATGTTTTCAAATTAGAGTTTTCTCTAGATATATGCCAGGAGTGGGAATGCTAGATCGTATGATAGCTCCAGTTTTAGTTTTTAAAGGAACCTCCATACTGTTCTGCATAGTGATCACACCAGTTTATGTTCCCCCCAAGAATATAGGAGGGTTCTCTTTTCTTCACACCCTCTCTAGCATGTATTATTGCTAGACTTTTTAATGATGGCCATTCCAACTGGTGTGAAGTGGCACCTCCTTGCAGTTCTGATTTGCATTTCTCCAAAAATTAGTGATATTCAGCATCTTTTCATGTGAAACTCTCCCTATTCTAAGCACAGATGCTCTGCCAGTTTTACCTATCATATTTTCTCTGTTTGCCCTGTGTTCCAGAAAATGGACTATTTGGTGTTTTCAAAATGTAATGTTAATCCCCTTCTATTATCTTTGCTTATATATATATTTTTTTTTCTTTTTTCCTCTAAGATAGACTAAAACAAACCCATAAACCAAACTCCAGCTACCTCATCTCTGAAACCATTCTAATCAAAGGAAAAGGTTGTTATTTACCTGTTCCTGAATTTTTTCCAGCAGATAATTTGACTATACTTCTTTGACAAGACTTTGTATGTTTGGGCTCATATATATAATTTGTGACTGATTATTTGCATGCCATTCTCAAGAGCTCCTCCTGGACTGCAGTCTGAGGGCAGAGGTGGTCTTTTATCTATCTTGATGTTTCCTGTGGCACTTAGAAATAACCAAGTTTGCTCAACAATGGCCAATAATAGTGCTAACATTCTAAGAGCACTTCTGGCTGCTAGGAATCATGCCTTATCTCAGTGAACGCACTATGACCCTCTGATGCAATGATACAAGCACTTGGTTTTTCTTTGGCCACACTTGTAGGGTCTTAGTTCCCTGATCAGGGATTGAATCCAGGTCCATGGCAGTGAAAGCGTGCTGATTCCTAATCACTGGACCCTCAGGGAAGTCCCTAAAGCAAGAACTCTCATTGTTGCCTTTTTCATATGAGAAAAGTAAGAGATACCCTTAAGTATCTTGTCTGAAATACCTGTGAAACAGAGGCAGCAGAGTACAACCCTAGCAGTCTGACTATAGAGCCTGAGTTCTTGAAAAGGACTTGGTGACCCTTCCATGGGCAACAGTCCTAGAGAGAAGAACAGACTCTCAGAAATAGCAAAAGGGGGTGCAGGAACCACAGCATAGACCTCTAGAGATCCTGACTCTTAAAAGTGTCATTAACCAATTCATATTCAAGTGGCCCCCTAAGTGTTGAAACAGACAAAGGAAAAGAGGGAAAGCAAGTTCTAAGGACCAGATTTCTATTGACCAAAGCGCCCCTTCAAAACAGAGCATAAGGCTCTGCTAAGCTGAAATTTTCAAAACCGTCTCTCTCCCACAGAGTGAACCCTTCAAAGGATTCACTTTAAGGTGAAGCGTTCCAGCTGATGTTTGCTTGCTCTCTCTGCTCTGTTCATAGCAGACAGCCAAGTGTGCAGGGTGCCTGGGGAGGCTGGGGAGCCAGGCAAGCTTGGACTGCTTTGTGTATCAGGTGAGGAGAGACCTGTCTCTCCCACTCACCTGGTCCACTGGCCTGAACGACAGCTGAGCTGCATTAGGACTGGGCTTCCATGGATAGGAGCAGGTTTGGAAGCCACATGTGTTTTTCCGTTGAACTGCTTGTCAATGTTTGGCAAAGAACAGTGATGCAGAATGGATGCTAAAGAAAGGAGAAAGCACTCTTAACCGGCTCTGCCCTTTAAGGCTGTTGCAGCAAATATCTTTTGAGAAGGGAGAGCAAGGACATGAGGGAATTCGTAAGCCATCAGCTGAGATTTCAGGGTCTCTCTCTCTCCCTCCCGCCCTTTCTCCACGCCAGCTTTCCTGGTGTCACAGCAGGACCTACTCGGGTGGTGAACAGAAGCACTGGATTTGGAGTTGGGAACCCTGGGTTTTAGATCTGCATCTTCAGTTTGCATCTTACATGACCTGCTGCAAATCAAGGACCTCCATTTCCCCATCTGCAAAACTGAGCTATAGGGGACAGCTGTTGTATCTGCCTCTCTAACAGGAGTTATTGTGGCGATCATTGAACTATCATGTGAAGGGGTCTTGTCAGCTGGAGACCACAATGAAATAAACAAAGGACCATGGTTTGTGGGATTTTGTAATGCACATGCAGACATAAAAACAAATACAAAACAATGGGCTATAGGATATATTTCTAAATGGAAAGTGTATTTTAAAATGTTTCCCATTTTACAATTTTGGGACCTGTTAAATAGAATAGATAGAAACTTGTTAAACTCTATATGCTTAAAAGACTCTCTCCTCTCTCCCTTTTGCTCTCTTTGAATCATTTTGAGTCTCTTCTGGGATGCCATGATGAATCTATCCAAATTGATTACCCAGGCCACTGAGATTTGTTGCTTTTAAACTGTGAAAGTGACACAACTTGGTACTTTGTAAAGTGCTGACCTGTTTTCTTATTATTCTGTATTGTTTACTTTCTTTATAAGATTTCAGTTCCTTGAGGGAGGCCTTATGCATCTATCATGGAATATGACAGTGGCATTTTGGAAATGATTCAGTGCATCTTTAAAATTAATAAGTTTGCCACTCAAATATTTCATGTTCAAATCCCATGTGACTCCTACTTTGTTTGTAGCACTTTGTTATGTGATACGGAGTGCAAGAACTCTAAGAAATAGAATTATATTACCTAAATCATATCTTACTTTTAAATAGGAGTTTACAATTCAAAAGCATTTCTCGATATGAGCCACAAAATCAATAAAGTAGTATTGGATTATAACCCAAAGTATAATATAAACATCCATGAATTCATATCTATGTAAGTAAATAATGAAATAGGTAAATAAATGGGTGAGAATAGACAGTCTCCCAGGCAGAATTCCAAGTAATTTATGTAAGTCCTCTGCCTTTAAAGAAATGGGGCCTCATTCTCTACTCCTTAAATGTAGACTGGGCACGCTGCTGGGCTAAGTTGCTTCAGTTGTGTCTGACTCTGCGACCCCAGAGACGGCAGCCCACCAGGCTCCCCCGTCCCTGGGATTCTCCTGTCAAGAACACTGGACTGGGTTGCCATTTCCTTCTCCAATGCATGAAAGTGAAAAGTGAAAGTGAAGTCGCTCAGTCGTGTCTGACTCTTTACGACCCCATGGACTGCAGCCTACCAGACTCCTCCGTCCATGGGATTTTCCAGGCAAGAGTACTGGAGTGGGGTGCCATTGCCTTCTCCGAGACTAGACTGGGCATAGTGACTTCTTTCTAAAGAGTTAGCCAAACAAATATTTAGCTTATTATTTAGCAATAATACATCACTGCTGGTTCTTTAATTTTGACAAATGACCATCCTTATGTAAGATTTTAATTATAGGGAAAAAACTGGGTGTGAGGTATACCAGAACTCTCTGAAGTACAGTTAGTCCTCTGTATTTGTGGAGGCAGAAGCCTCACATTTGGAGGGCCAACTGCATTATGCCATTTTATATAAATGACTTGAACATCTGTGGATTTTGGTATTTGAGGGATATCCCATCATAGATACCAGGGGGCAGCTGTATCTTAGAGACCTTTCTATAAATATAAAACTATGATAAAAACTTCATTAAGAAGGTAGTTTCACAACTGTGTGCTTGTCTAATGCATGTTGTATTGAATATACATGCTTGTCTTTGCTGTCTCCCCCAAAACCCACAAAAATCACAGCAAAGTAATGAAACAGGTGGGAACCCACAGAACAAAGAGACACTGAGAAAAGGCAAGAGGAAGCAAAGGAAGTAAAATATTTGCAGGATGTAAAGTGGATACATGGAAGGTAACTGATATAATCAAGGTGAGTAAAGCTGAAGCTTACCTGTGGGCAGAGAAAGTGGGTGGATGATAATAAGAGAGTAAGAGAAGCTAATAATACCACAGGTCACCAGAAAGGGGTAGCAATTTGAAGTATTAGAGACTTAAAACGCTGAGGTACAACAGGATGAAAACTGATAAAAAGCTGCAGAACCCCTCTCCCAGCTTACGCAGCCAAGCATGCAGCCTTCTTTTCAGCCGTACAGCAGACTGGAGGCTGCGTTGGAGGTGAAGTGAGGGGATTCTAGACTGGGTCACTAGGTGTACCTGGTGTGGGGGATGTCCACCTATTGGCCATCTTCCTCCTCTCATGCACAGCATCCTATTGGCCCTTCGGCATTTATAAAAATAGATAGTTGTGTGTGTGTGTGCTCAGTCGTGTTCGTCTCCTTGCCTGTAGCCTGTCAGGCTTGTCTGTCCATGGAAATTTTCAGGCAAGAACACTGGAGTGAGTTGCCATTTCCTACTCCAGGGGATCTTCCTGACCCAGGGGTCAAACCCGCATCTCCTGCATCTCCTGTATTGGGAGGTAGATTCTTTACCACTAGCACACTTGGAGAATCCTTAAGAATAAAGGCAAGGGTATCTAAGTATGGGAGGACAGCAATTAAAATGAACAAACAGAAAAATGTAAATCACAGGAAACAAGCACATTTCAAAGACTAAAAGAATGTTACAAAAAAAAAAGATCCTCTTATTTGAGAGATGAGAAGCATGAATAGGATGCTATTATAAAGGTATAATAAAGAAATAAAGAACTCTGGAAATGCAGTGCAATAGATAAATAGATTAGCTAATAAAAATGCTGAAATGTAAAGCTGAAGGTACCACCCAGAAAATAGCTTAAGTCATGTCTGACTCTTGTAACTCCATGGACTGTAGCCTGCCAGGCTCCTCTGTCCATGGGATTCTCCAGGCAAGAATACTGGAGTGGGTTGTCATGTCCCTCTCCAGGGGATCTTCCCGACCCAGGAAACAAACCCGGGTCTTCTACATTGCAGACACATTCTTTACCAACTGAGCTGTAAGGGAAGCACCTACAAAATAGCTTAAAGTCTGATAAATAGTCTTAGAAGTTCAACATACAACTAGTAGGAAATGAAAGTGAAGGAGAGAAGAAAAAATGGAGAGAGGGACCCTGTTAAATAAACTACAGAAGAAGATCTCCTAAAAGTGGAGGATCTGAATTCTCATATTGAAAAATCTCACAGAATGCCTAGCCTCACAAATGACCCATGAATGAAAAACACTTTAAACCACAGTCACAATTCAAGGGACAAAGAGGTGGTCATTACAGCTTCTGCAGAGAGAGAAAGGAAGGAGATCACATGAAAGGAGGAGTGCTCAGAATGGGCTTGCCTTTCATCAGCTCCAGTGGAAAAGAGAAGTTAATGGAGCTATATCTGCAAAGTTGGAAAAAAATATCTATAAACTTTTGGATGAAAATAATTTCCAAGCTTGCATTTAATCCCCAATCAATGGAGTTTTGAGGTGCATATCTTCTCAGATATGCAAGACCTAGAAATTTCTCTCTCACTCTTTCTTAAGGAGGTAGCAGAGGATACAATCCACTGACATGGGAGAGTCGATGAAAACCTGAGGAAGGATGACATATGGAGATCAGGAGAGCCAAAGTTAGAGAATGAGAGAGACAGCCCCAGAAGACAGCTCTCCTGCTGGGCCCACCAGGCCCAGCCAGGCCAGGCTGGAGCAGGAAGGACCAGGGATGTGGTGGGGGTCTTCAGGAGAACAGTGAAAACTGAGAGATCTAGGAGAAAGGAAGCAATGAAACAGAGATCTCATGTGTACATGTATAGCTAAGAGGAGTTCTGTAGTTTGCTCTGCAATTTGGGTCTGAGTCAATGATAAAATACATAGAAAAAAATCAACAAACAAACAGTGGTATAAACAAAGCAGGAAAACCAAAATTTCAGAGTATACTATTTAGCTCCACTGTGAAGGTATTTATGTAGTTATAAATATGTATAGTTATGTAAATATTAATGTCACAAAAAATATGATGTTGTGAAAATGGGAGCCATGTGACTGGGGGTGAATGGGTCAAAGATGTGAGAGCTCAACCCTCATGCCTCATGTGTCATAGTAGAAATCCAATAAAGAGCATCTAGAATAAGAAATCAGGAAAAGGCAGTATAAATGATAGGAAGGTGAAATATCAGAAGAAATAGCAAAAAATTTAGAATGATTCTCCTGAGCTGGAATCTGGGATAGGAACAGATGACGGAAGGGAATGCTGAATTTTGTTCAAGTACTTAGAATGCAATTTGGTTTTATAAGTTGTAATATATTACTTAGGGAGAAAATGGAATTTAAAAATATTCTGATCCTACCCAGCAATGACTGGAAGAGTGAGTAATCCACTCTCTCCATTTTTTGGAAGAGGAGACACAGGATGTGAAAGGTCAAGTGACCTGCTCAGAATCACAAAAAAACAGATGGTGCCACAGCCAGGACTAGACTTGGGGCTCCTGGCTTGCAGACTGGGCTCTGTCCACTCTAGGTGGAAAAGAAGCAATAAAATTAATTTATGCTGTCAGGTGTGTGGGCAGGGATTCAGTGGAATCTAGAATGATCTGCAAGTTTCAGGGAATGCTCTTTGACCTTTACTACGTTTTGTGAGTTCCGAAAAATAGCAGAGTACATGAAGTACACAGCCTCTTGCAATGAAAGAACCATTTCCTAAAATCGTCTTTCATCAGCCCTTTAAGACGTTTTCTCACACTCCTCTCCAGCTTCTTGAAGTCATGTACTTCAGCAATAGAACTTTCAGTCTGGGTAAGCAGAGTTCCAAAGAATAGTAAGGAGAGATAAGAAAGCCTCTCTCAGTGGTCAATGCAAAGAAATAGAGGAAAACAATAGAATGGGAAAGACTAGAGATCTCTTCAAGAAAATTAGAGATACCAAGGAACATTTCATGCACAGATGGGCTCGATAAAGGACAGAAATGGTATAGACCTAACAGAAGCAGAAGATATTAAGAAGAGGTGGCAAGAATACACAGAAGAACTGTACAAAAAAGATCTTCACAACCCAGATAATCATGAAGGTGTGATCACTCACACTCACCTAGAGCCAGACATCCTGGAATGTGAAGTCAGGTGGGCCTTAGGAAGCATCACTATGGACAAAGCTAGTGGAGGTGATGGAATTCCAGCTGAGCTATTTCAAATCCTAAAAGATGATGTTGTGAAAGTGCTGCACTCAATATGTCAGCAAATTTGCAAAAGTCAGCAGTGGCCACAGAACTGAGAAAGGTTAGTTTTCATTGCAATCCCAAAGAAAGGCAATGCCAAATAATGCTCAAACTACTGCACAATTGCACTCATCTCACATGCTGCTAAAGTAATGCTCAAAATTCTCCAAGCCAGGCTTCAGCAATATGTGAACCGTGAACTCCCTGATGTTCAAGCTGGTCTTAGAAAAGGCAGAGGAACCAGAGATCAAATTGCCAACATCCGCTGGATCATGGAAAAAGCAAGAGAGTTCCAGAAAAACATCTACTTCTGCTTTATTGACTATGCCAAAGCATTTGACTGTGTGGATCACAATAAACTGTGGAAAATTCTGAAAGAGATGCAAATACCAGACCACCTGGCCTGCCTCTTGAGAAATCTGTATTCAGGTCAGGAAGCAACAGTGAGAAGTGGACATGGAACAACAGACTGGTTCCAAATAGGAAAAGGAGTACGTCAAGGCTGTATATTGTCACCCTGCTTATTTAACTTATATGCAGAGTACATCATGAGAAACACTGGACTGGGAGAAGCACAAGCTGGAATCAAGACTGCCAGGAGAAATATCAATAATCTAAGATATGCAGAAGACACCACCCTTATGAAAGAAAGTAAAGAAGAACTAAAGAGCCCCTTGATGAAAGTGAAAGAGGAGAGTGAAAAAGTTGGCTTAAAGCTCAACATTCAGAAAACGAAGATCATGGCATCTGGTCCCATCACTTCATGGGAAATAGATGGAGAAACAGTGGAACCAGTGGCAGACTGTTTTTCTGGGCTTCAAAATCACTGCAGATGCTGATTGCAGCCATGAAATTAAAAGACACTTGCTTCTTGGATATCCTTGGAATGGTTTTGAAAAACTCAAAGTTGTTTACAAAGTAAACCTGTTGCCATGCCCTAAGGAAAGTCAATAAAAAAGTCAAGAAAAAAATCCTGATATAAAATGAGGCTTAAACTGGATTTGGGGAAAATTATGGGAAGGATTCTGCTTAGACCAGGAGGATCTAGCTGACTTCCCTACTTACCCTTTTGCCTTCTTCCAATACAGTTTAAAAAGCAATTTCAAATTTCTGCTCAGCAGCTCCTGAATAACTAGGACTGGGTCAGGATGTAGTTAAATCTTTTGACACCATGGACAACAGCCATAAAATAGCAACCCATGTTTGCAGTGCTTGCAATTAACAGAATACTCCGTCAAAGGTACAATGCTTAGACCTTTTCACACTCTTACAAATTTCTTCTCAACTTTGAAAGGGTAAGAAATAAACAAACAAAAAAAGAGTGTCCTTCTAACAAGTACTGTACACACCCTAAATGAGAACAAACGTTTATAAACACAGGAAGCTGAAAATAAAGTTTAGAGATTAGCAAACACAGGTTTACTGCCTATACAGTCTCTTAGTGTAGAGGACAGCTTTCAAGAGGTGAAACAAGGATGCCCTTGTTTGAAAAAGACTTTCTGGAAGATATGAGTGCAAAGCGAATTTCTTTAAAATTAGTACTATATCTACAGAATTTTTGATTGGGGAATTAGAAAAGCAGCCTAGTAGGGAGGGGATCTCCAAAATACTGAGGAAGGGAGACATGCATACACACAAACACATGAATATACCCCCTCCCACATATATAAACATATGAACATCCCCCCAACATAAGATATAAACACATGAACATCCCACAGACACATAATATATAAACACATGAACATCCCCCCCACACATATATAAACACATGAACATCCCCCCCACACATAATATATAAACACATGAACATCCCCCCCACACATATATAAACACATGAACATCCCCCCACACATAATATATAAACACATGAACATCCCACACACACATATATAAACACATGAATATCCCCCCCACACATATAAACACATGAACATACCGCAGACACAAGACACATGCAAACATACATACAAACACATGGACAAACAAAACACAAACACATGAACATCCCCCCACACACATATAAACACATGAACATACCACAGACACATAATATATAAACACATGAACATCCCCCCCACACATAATATAGAAACACATGAACATCCCACACACACATATATAAACATGAACATCCCCCCACACATAATATATAAACACATGAACATCCCACACACACATATATAAACATGAACATCCCCCCACACATAATATATAAACACATGAACATCCCACACACACATATAAACACATGAACATACCACAGAGAGACACACGCACACATACATACAAATACATGGACATACAAAACACACATACAAACACATGAATATGCCACACACAGAGAACAAAAACACACAAATGCATGTGCACGTACGCTCACATAAGACTTGGTGGAGGCTGAGTATTTTAGGGCTTCATCAGAAACATCATCAGGACTTTTGAGTGACATTCTCCATCTTGAATTCTCCACTTGATCCAACCTTGAACACCTCTTTAGAACTTCAGTATTTTACTCTTACCTGAAAACCTCTGGTTTCCATACCTGGAATTCTCCACGCTTTTGACCCTCACCTTTATGTTTTGTAGACTTGGTATATACTAAAGCTTGGCCCCTATGCAGCTCTCTCATGAAAGCTTTGATTATCACCTACTCATGCCGTTTTCTCAAACTTATGTAATTTATGGGCCCATTTGAAAGGAAACTGTCCTGGACTTACAATGTTGACAAATTATTTTTGTTATAACTGACTTGATGGACATGAGTTTGAGCAAGTTCTGGGATATGATGATGGACAGGGAAGCCTGGTGTGCTGCAGTCCATGGGGTCACAAAGAGTCAGACTGAGCCACTGAACTGAGCTGAACTAAAAAGGTACAAACATTAAAACAGGGCACAACTCTCTGCTTACTGCTTCTGTAGAATTATAGACAGAAGAAAATATACAAATGAGACACAAATGATTTGACCAGTGTGTTTTGGATTACCAACATGGGTCTAATGTGACAAACTATGCCGTTTGCTGATTCCAAAACATGTTGATGGCACCAATATGACCCTGCGTTATTACATAGATTCTGTGAGTTCAGCATGTCTAAAGTTCTGTGTACTGTGTGACGATTGGTGCTCTCACCAGTATTTTCCCTCTTTTTCCACATTTTTCTTGTTTTTCAGTTACTCAGTCATGTCTAAACTCTTTGCGACCCCATGGACTGCAGCGCGTCAGGCTTCCCTGTCCTTCATCATATCCCAGAGCTTGCTCAAACTCATGTCCATGGAGTCAGTGATGCCATCCAACCATCTCGTGCTCTGTTGTCCCCTTCTCTTCCTGCTGTCAATCTTTCCCAGCATCAAGGTCTTTTCCAATGAGTTGACTGTTTGCATCAGGTGGCCAGAGTATTGAAGCTTCAGCTTCAGCAGCAGTCCTTCCAATAAATATTCAGGGTTGATTTTCTCTAGGATTGACTGGTTTGATTTCCTTGCTGTCCAGGGGATTCTCAAGAGTCTTCTCCAGCACCACAGTTTGAAGGCTTCACTTCTTTGGTGCTCAGCCTTCTTTATGGTCCAACTCTCACATTCATACATGACTACTGGAAAAACCATAGCTTTGACTGTATGGATCTTTGTCAGCAAAATAATGTCTCTGCTTTTTAATACTCTACCTAGACTGGTCATAGGTTTTCTTCCAAAGAGCAAGTGTGTTTTAATTTCATGGCTGCAGTCACCATCTGCAGTGATTTTGGAGCCCAAGAAAATAAAGTCTCTCACTGTTTCCATTGTTTCCTCATCTATTTGCCATGAAGTGATGGGGCCAGATGCTATGGTCTTCAGTTTTTAAATGTTGAGTTTTAAGCTAACTTTTTCACTCTCCTCTTTCACCTTCATCAAGATGTTCTTTAGTTCCTCTTTGCTTTCTGCCATTAGGCTGGTGTCATCTGCATATCTGAGGTTATTGATATTTCTCCCAGCAATCTTGATTCCAGCTTGTGTTTCATCCAGCTTGGCATTTTGCATGATGTACTCTGCATATAAGTCAAATAAGCAGTGTAACAATATACAGCCTTGATGTATTCCTTTTCCAATTTTAAACCAGTCTGTTCTCCCATGTCTGATTTTAACTGTTGCTACTTGACTTGCATACAGATTTCTCAGGAGGCAGGTCAGGTGGTTTGGTATTCCCATCATTTTCCCACACAGTACATCAGTATGTCAACTAGCCTTTATTCTGCATTATGTTACTGTGCATTATTTCTGTGCCTTTGTGATATTAAATACAGATAACAGCAAGGACTCTGAATTGGTGGCAGTACTCACTTACGAAGCAAACATTCTAAGATACACTCATTTTTTTTAATGATGATCAAAATAAAACACCAAATTAAACAAATAGATATACATTCGAGTTTCAGCAAGCTCCAGGAGTTGGTGATGGACATGGAAGCCTGGTGTGCTGTAGTCCATGGGGTTGCAAAGAGTTGGACATGACTGAGCAATTAAATTGATGATATATTCAAGTATTCAAGTCCCTGATAAAAGGTTTCTGGGTGGTTGATGTCAGCCTGAGAAGCTGATAACATACTCTTTATAATTATATTTATGTCTAGTACTGTAGCTTTGGCAGAGCAACTATGGGAACTATTTTATTTAGATTTTAAAGGCAAAATTCTCCAAAATATTCTGAATTAAACTGAAAAGAATTTTCAGGGGCTTTGAAAAGTACAAACTAATTCATATTTGAAGAGGTGTATGAAGTCCTTTGGGTACCTTCCATTCAAGTGACTTGAAATTAAGGCACTTCACAAAATGCATGTTTTCCCTTCTTTTCTGCCTGAAGAGATTATACATAATGTTTTAAATTTCTATACCATCTTTCCAAAACAGTACAAGTACTTCATAAACTTCATCTTAATGATGTTAACATGCTCACAAGACTAAATAGACAATATGTAACATGGTGGAAAATTCTGAGAGAGATGGGAATACCAGACCACCTGGCCTGCCTCTTGAGAAATCTGTATGCAGGTCAGGAAGCAACAGTTAGAACTGGACATGGAAAAACAGACTGATTCCAAATAGGAAAAGGAGTATGTCAAGGCTGTATATTGTCACCCTGCTTATTTAACTTCTATGCAGAGTACATCATGAGAAACGCTGGACTGGGAAGAAACACAAGCTGGAATCAAGATTGCTGGGAGAAATATCGATAACCTCAGATATGCAGATGACACCACCCTTATGGGAGAAAGCGAAGAGGAACTAAAAAGCCTCTTGATGAAAGTGAAAGAGGAGAGTGAAAAACTTGGCTTAAAGCTCAACATTCAGAAAGCTAAGATCATGGCATCTGTGTCCCATCATTTCATGGCAAATAGATGGGGAAACAGTGGAAACAGTGTCAGACTTTATTTTTTTGGTCTCCAAAATCACTGCAGATGGTAACTGCAGCCATGAAATTAAAAGACGCTTACTCCTTGGAAGAAAAGTTATGACCAACCTAGATAGCATATTCAAAAGCAGAGATATTACTTGGCTGACTAAAGTCCATCTAGTCTAGGCTATGGTTTTTCCAGTGGTCAGGTATGGATGTGAGAGTTAGACTGTGAAGAAGGCTGAGTGCTGAAGAATTGATGCTTTTGAGCTGTGGTGTTGGAGAAGACTCTTGAGAGTCCCTTGGACTGCAAGGAGATCCCACCAGTCCATTCTGAAGGAGATCAACCCTGGGATTTCTTTGGAAGGAATGATGCCTAAGCTGAAACTCCAGTACTTTGGTCACCTCATGCAAAGAGTTGACTCATTGGAAAAGACTCTGATGCTGGGAGGGATTGGGGGCAGGAGGAGAAGGGGACGACCAAGGATGAGATGGCTGGATGGCATCACGGACTCGAGTGAACTCCGGGAGATAGTGATGGACAGGGAGAACTGTCATGCTGTGATTCATGGGGTTGCAAAGAGTCGGACTCGACTGAGTGACTGAACTGAACTGAACATGGTCCCCGGCTTATTAATAAGTGAACAAGCTCAAAGCGAGGGATAGAATTCTATTTTCTGTATACTTCAATTAACTCCTCTTCTTTTCCCCACTTATAGCACTATAAAAATTAACATTTTCTTCTTTTACTCTTTTATTCCATTATTTGTTTGCCCCAGGAAGCTCTTTTAAGAGCCACGTTCTATGTATTGTACTAGGTGTGATGAGAGTGGTGAGACCAGTACATGGCATGGTACCTGACCTTGAAAAGTTAATAATAAGAGAAAATAAAAAGAAGACACTCATGCAATAGCTGAAAAATGAATAAAAGATAATAATTTAATACAAATAATAATTTGTATTATATTTGTATACAAACTTTTTTATTAATTTAGATAAAGTATCCTCCCTATAAGGCTGGTGGTAGAGGGAGGGTTGGGAGAGAGATTGTGGTGATTCAGGAGAGAGGTATTGATCTGGTGATGCATTTTGGATAGATGTATTTGGACAGGTGCAGAAGAAGCTGTTATTGGCAAGAAAAATAGTGCATCACTGGCTAGGAGACGTTAGAGAAGAATGGGCAATGGTGAGTAGACCACAGAGTCTAATAGGTTATTATTAAATCAGTACTTTCTGTATTATGGATTATGCACAAGGCTTTATATACTTATCTGATCTAATCTTTTATTTTGATCCAATTTAAAGATGCAAGGAGGCAGACTCAGCAAGATTAAATAATCTGTCCTGGGTCACAGAGGTAGAAAGTGGAAGAAATGAGATTCACACTGGCTATTTGACTATTGAGCCCCTGCTCTCAAAATTTATACCGTATGATTTCCCCACAGTGAGAGATGACAGCTAAAAGCTTAGTTGGTGCTGAATGATAGTCATTCTGGATGCCAGTGGATTCAGGCTTCACACTGTAGGGAGTAGAAAGCAATGGGTAATTTTTGAACTAGGAGAGTAACAGGAAAGGCAACAACAGTGCTTTAGAAAAAGGAATTTGGCAATGGGCACATAGAATGAGCCAGAAGGGGAAACATAGGGAAGAATAAAAATTGATTTGTTCAGGTGTCTAGACATGGAGATTCCTCTGGCCTGCCAGTGTCCTTGCAGAGCCTCTCCATGCCTGCCCAACCTTATCTCTCTCCACTCTCCACCTTTGCTCTCTGTCACCATCCAAACCCGTCTACTTTCGCTGCGCTGGTCAGAGTTATACTCCTGACACCAAACAGCATTTGTACATGGTGTTCTGATTGGCAGAAATGATTTTTCCTCTTGGTTCCTTAACTTATCCTTCTCCTCATCCTTCAGATTTTGGTTTAAATGTTACTTCCCTTGAGAAATCTTGCCTGGTATTTCTGTTTATGTCAAATACCCTGTCAGAGACCCTCCCGGCATTATGCACGCTCTCCTTTGTAACATACATCCCAGTGAAATGATCCATTTATCCTTGTGATTATTCACGGAACTGCTGTTTGCCTCCTCTAGAATATCTCCTCCTGTAGGGCAGGAGTCATGTGTGTTTGGGCTCATCACTGTATTCCCGGGGCTGTTGCACTGCCCATCACAGGGCAGGCACTCAACGTTTGTGGAATGAGTGAGTGAACGGCGGGGTAAATGAATACTCGTCATGATGAGAGCAGTGGGAGCGAACAGAAAGGTAAGATGAAGGTGTTGAAAAAAGGCTCCAAGGTAGATTTGGGGTTGGGGAGGGGAGAAGCAGAGGCAGGGAATGCTAAGGTTTAGACAGTTTTCCCTAATAGCTCTGTGGTGCTCAGACCTGGTTACTGAACAAATCAAACAGCCTGCAATAGTATACTTGGTGCTCATAACATCTGTGGTCACTAGCCACCTGAAATTATGAAGCAAGAAGGAAAGAATCAAAAGCTGAAATGGGCAAGCCATTTAGCCTAGAGCAAAACACACCCTTCATCAGAGAATCTCATAGGAGAGCAGCGACGGGGAGAAGTTAAGTCCCTGTGGGGACCTGTGCCCCCGGTAAAGATCCAGTCGATCCTCAAGCCATGTCACTGACACCACTGCAATTTCTTTTACATTTGAGTGAAGCCTGATTCTCCTTCCTGATCCAGGGAGATTTTGTAACATTAGTTGTCCCAGGTGGGATCAGCTAGGCACGGTGAAAAAGCACTGATGACATCCTCCAAGGCCTTGACAAGATAGTTCCTTTGTCACACGGCCTCACCTGACCATCGGGACACACTCACTGTTCCCCAGAAGCATTAGATCTGCTCTAAATGACTAGCTCCTGGAGGGTATGTTCTGCACACTTCTGTCCTGTTACATTATTTCTTTGTGTTCAAATATCTTTTTTTTTTCCCCACTAGATTATAAGCTCTTTGAGAATAAGGACATCATCAGCTTCATATAGCTTGGGGTTTAGAGCAGGAACTCTGGAGATACTGGTAATATGTCTGGGTTCAAATCTGGCTCTTCATGTACTGACAGTAAACTTGGACAAGGGATTGCATCTGTCTCTGCATTTTGATGTCTTTGACAAATAAGGGTAATGAAGAAAGTGAAAGTGAAGTCGCTCAGTTGTGTCTGACTCTTTGCGACCCCATGGACTGTAGCCTACCAGGCTCCTCAGTCCATGGAATTTTCCAGGCAAGGGTACTGGAGTGGGTTGCCATTTCCTTCTCTAGGGGATCTTCCGGACCCAGGGATTGAACCCAGGTCTCCCACATTGCAGGCAGATGCTTTACCGTCTGAGCCACCAGGGAAGTCCAATAAGGGTAATAGTTGAACCTAATTAACAGAGTGACTGTGAGGATTCTCATTCATTCAACTGTTCATAATCAATTCCAGTTATTGATTCAGTGGGCATCATATACCTGGCTCTATTTTAGATGCTAGAAATACAGCTGGAAAGAAAATGGGAAAGGTTTCTCCTCTTTCCGAGCTTATATTGCCTGGGAAGGAGAAAGAATTCCACGTAGATAAACAGAGTAATTTCAGACAGTAAGACGTGTGCCAGGGCTGGCTCACACTGGCTCACAAGAGAGAATTCTGTGTATCTCTTCCCAGTTTCACATTGGACAGTGTGGATAACCTGGAGCATTGAATGACCTGTAGTGGAAGTATTTACACTAGGAAATTAGCAAATGCTACAAGTTAGCCTCCCTTATCTCGGCCCCACTGGGTCCAGGGGTTAAACATTTATCAGCACATTGCTGTGTAGAAAGGGACTAAAATAGGTTGACTAAGAGACAGTGACTAAGGGGGTGGGAGTGGGTAATTCATTGTCAAGGAATCTCTAAAAGAGTGAAGTTTGTCCTCAGGCCTTGAATGAGTATCCAGAAATGATGAAGGGAAGAGTAATCTAGGCTGAGTGGACAGCTGGCTCAAAGACCTAAAGGGGCGATGAGCCTGGTGTATATTCCAGAAATAATAACAGTGAAAGTCACTGAGGCTGAAGCATGAGGAAGGAGAGGGAGAATAAAATGAAGTGAGGTCAGAGCAAGGTCACATAGATCCTTGTAGGCAAAACACCTGCATTTATTCCAAGTGCAATTGGAAACTGTTGGAGGGTTTTTAGCAGGAGACACTATTTAAAGGACTTAGCGTATACCTAACACTGAGGACATGCTCTGTAAATGGAGCATGTTAAGATTTATCTTGGCGTCCCTGGGAGCTCACATGTTGTCTGACAGGTAGAAGGCATCCAGTTAAACTTTGTTGAGTAATAAATAAATGTGTGGTCACAAAAGCCCCTTGCCCTCTCCGAGCCTCAGCTGCCTCATCCAGAAAATGAATTCTTTATAACAGATGATGTCCCAGGTCCTTCTGTGCCTAAGCTCTCCCATTGTGTTATCATAGATTGCAGACTGGTGTTGCTAACTCAACCTGGCAGAGGTGACTGCAGCTCTAACAAATCAGCAATACCATTTTGGATTTGTCTCCTTCCAGAACATGACATTTCTGCCCTGTGCATGCGTCGCATGCATGCATGCTTAGTCGCTTCAGCCATATCCAACTTTTTGCGACCCTGTGGCCGATAGCCTGCCAGGCTCCTCTGTCCATGGCATTCTCCAGACAAGAATACTGAAGTGGGTTGCCATGTCCTCCTCCAGGGGTTCTTGACAGAGGGCTCAAACCCACATCTATTAAGTCTCCTGCATTGGTAGGCAGGTTCTTTACCACTAGTAGTACCTGGGAAGCCCTTTCTGCCTGTACAATTGCGTAAAGTGTAACAGGCTCCATATTTCTTTTCCCATCTTAAGGAGTGGAGGAGAAGGGAAAGAGAGAGAAAGAAAATATGCATTCACTAACGAGGCCATAAATATTGATGTCTTCCTCAACTCTCCCCCTCCCCCACCCCCCGAGAGTGCTATCATTTTGGCAACTGGCTGATTAATAATAGATTAAACACTTTATGTTTGCTTACTCTGAGATCTGTGAGTTTAAATGCATCTGCTTTGTAAGAACTGGTTTAGATGGGGATCCACAGATCATGCAGACTTCCAGCATAAAAATACAGTGGGATGGAACACAAATAGGGCATGACAACCAATGTTTCCACTGAGTAATATCTCAAATGCTATGTGCAAGGCTCAGGATGTCTTTCCAGATGTTAATTTCTTTTCCCAAGCACCCACCCACATGAGAACCCAAGTGAAAGGACCGTGCTGACACACACCATATGGTTGTGTTCTGAGTAAGTGACAGAAGAGCAAGGAAGTCTTCCCACATCTCATCTAAATACCATTCAGTAACCACAAGAATTTGGACCAACACAGGCACAGCTGGGAGGAACCCAGGATATTGGGTCCATGACTGCTGTGGTGGACCGCCTTGCCCTGAAACCTTCCCCTTTGTGATGAAGACAGGTGATAGGACCAACGGATCCACTGAGGCTCCCATAGAAAGCATGGGGCAAGCAAATGAGGCCTTGTGGGCAACTGGAAATACCCACTTAAATGCTCATCTTCATAAATCAATGCGGGGACCACCACGTCTGAAGACCAAAAGGCAGTCTGTCTTATTGGGAGAGATGCTGGGGGAATTGATGATACCTGCCATCCTACTGTGACATTGTCACTGAGTCTCTGTGTGGGTCTGGACTCATCCCTTCCCTGGGCCTGAGTTTCCCATCTGTTCACTGAAGGGATAGATAAGAGCAGTGTTTCTCAATAAGAATCATTGGTGGGATTTTTTTAAAATAACAGATTCCAGTATTCTTTTTCATGGGTTGAATTGTGTCTTCTCAAAACATATGCTCATGTCCCAACCACCTGAACCTCAGGACGTGACTTTATTTGGAAATAGGTTCATTTCCCATGTAATTAGATGAGGTCACAGTGGAGTAGGGAAGGCCCTTAGTCCTATACGATGATGTCCTTCTGAGAAGAGATAATGTGAAGGGAAAACACGGTGTGATGATGGAGACAGAGACTGAAGCTCAGCCTCTATGAGCTGATGAATGGCAAGGATCGATGGCAACTACAGGCAGCTAGGAAGAGAAGAGGAAGGATTCTCATTTACAGTTTTTAGAGGCAGCACGGCCCTACCCACACCTTGATTTTAGACTTCCAGCCTTCAGAATTGTGAGACAATACATTCTTGTTTTTTGAAGCCACCTGTTTGTGGCACTTAGTTCCACCAGCCCTAGGAAATGAATATATTTTGTTTCTAATCTTACTGAGTAAAAAAGTCAGGGTAGGGACTGGTGGAAGCACATGGTTATAAAAAGCTCCCTCGAAAAATCTGGTGAACATCATGGCTCATAAACATTGAATTACGTGCCTTCCCAACTCTTAAGTTTGATTCATGTGGAAGTCTGATTCTAGCTTCTGGCACTCGAGATACGCAATGGAAACAAAGAACTAGGAAAGAGTTGCTTTGGTGCTAAGAAGGGGAAGCTGCCCTATGTTCTTGGCAGAACAATGGAGTCCTGCCAATAGTGAAAAAAGAGGAAGAGCCTCAAGGTGGTGCTGAGACCATCAGTCCATCCTCTTCCTAGGCTCACTTCACATCCCTCCAAACCTAAGCTACTTAAAAGGAAAAGCTGATGAGAGCCACCAGTGAGTCAGGGATCCCTCTGAGCAACTGATAAAAGCCATAAACATTCTTGCCAGAAGTATGCCTACACTTTCACAGAGCTCCAGACACCCTGATCCCCATCTGCTGACTTCCCAGAAATCTATGAATACCCCGCCCAGAATCCCTATAATTTGACAAAGTCCTAGCCCAGCCCAAAGGTGCTAACCTAAAACCTTCAGAGGGAAAACAGGGCAGTGAAGGCCACTCTTTTCTGCTTCTTCCTTCTCAGTCTTTAGGAGGAGGGGCTTTTTAATCCATCACACGTGTATCCAGTGCCCATCTACTCTGTGTCAAAGCTCCTCTGTTCTTACATGCTAAATATTTGAAAGATAGTGACGATCTCTACTCTTAAGGCACTAATCTTCTAGTACGACCACCCCTAAGTAGATGAGTAGCTATGTGTTAGGAAGATGATATAGTAAGGTGATGTGGTGGGGACAGATCTGGGGAGGAACGGAGGCCAAACAGGAAAGTCCGGGAAGTACTGGCTGTAGAGACTTCTGAGACAAACTGGAACCCTGGGATGTGAAGGAGCCAACCATGGAAAATTGGGGGTAAGAGAAATGCAGGCAGTAAGAACTCTGGGCACATAGCCCCTAAAGTAGGAGAAAGCTCAGTGTGCATGAGGTACAGAGAGAAGGCCAGTGGGGCTCCTGCATAGTGAGGTGGGGGTGCTATTTGAGAGGTGAGGTGAGAGAGGTCATTAGACGTCAGATCAGGCTCAACATCTGGGTCATGGAAGGCTTCTGGATTTTCTTTTAAGCATGATGAAAAGCTGGGAGGGGGGTGCGGGGAGAGGGGGGAAGTTTTACATAGCAGCACAAGGCAATTTGATTTACATTTTAAGAAGGAGTGACTTTCTAAGGTTTTCCGATGTGGACTTTCTAGAAGGAAACAGCCTCCTGTCCTTCCATTATTGCTGTCAACGTGGGCAGAACGTCAGTGTAACTAAACACAGTACTGTACTGCAGTGACAAGCTATGATCTCTCGCAGATGTGCAGCGGGGGAAGGAAAGGAGAGGAGGACGCTGTCTGCATGCCAACGTCAAACTGAGCGGCTGGCTACCCAAGCCCCTGGGTTCCCTGTGAAATGCATAGACTACCTTTGTTATTTCTAAAGAGTTATCTGTTGAAACATCTTTAGGCAAAACCTGTCATGAGACATCTCTCCAAACTCACACTCGATCTCAGCTGTGCACCCCCCGCCCCCACCCATTAGGATGTTGACACACGCAACATCAAAGTCAGAGATGCCCTACCAAGCTGCACTGCCAAGGTACCAGCAAGCTGTGCTGAATACAGATAGCGGTAGGAACCTAGTCAGCGGAGGGCAGCTCTCGCCCCCTCCCTTCTCCTCTCCCTGAATCCAAATTTCAGTCTCTAATGAGATGTCACAGCCTGAGCTGGCTTCTCTGTGGCTGACCCCGTGGAAACTGGGACCAGACTGTAATATCAATGAGATGAACACATGCATCTGAGTGGAAGGCTACAAAATACAAAGTATATTCTTATCCATGATCCTGTTGTACCCTCATGTCCTTTCTAGAAGAGCTGGGTATTTTCAGCCATTTAACCCACAGAGAAGCTTGGCCCCAGGGCAGGCCAAGACCAGAAGGCTCACACCTGGACATCAGGGCCCCGCCCCAAAACACATGTCCATCCCAGTGAACTTGGCTGCCCCTGAGCTACATCACATTTTAGGTTCAAATTGGACAAGATAATGTGTCTAGCTGCCAAGCTGTATAGAAGGCCGGTGCAGCAAGTGCATTGCTTTAAAGATGCCTCCTATGAACCAGTCCTTCTGGGTGTGAGGACTGGCTGTGTGAGCTCAGGCCAATTACACAATCTCCCTCTGTGCCATTTAACTCATCTGTAAAATGTGGGAATAAAAGTTTCTCCTCTGTTCAGTTGTTGTGAGAGACAGGTGAGATAAAGCAACCTTTTCTAGGAAATGACCAGTTCTGATGTGGTGACATGGATGGCGATGATGATGATAGCAGCAAAAACCAGCTTTTAGTGAGCACTTACTAAATGCTGGGTCCTTTCCTATTCTTTATTTGTGCTTCTCTTATCTGGTTGCATAGTGCCTGTGGTTATGTTGAGTCCTCAATATGCATCTACTTTGTTGACTGATAAACTTTTGGAGATAATGTTCTAGGGCAGATAAAACTCAAAAACTTTTGGAGATAATGTTCTAGGGCAGATAAAACTCTTGAGTTACTGGAGGTGAAGTTAGGAGTTTGGGAGAAGGAAGTGGTTCCAGGAAAATCATAGAAAATTTGTCTTTTTCCATAGAGGATGTCCATATCTGAAACTAAGGAAACATCGTGCATTCCATGAGCCAAAATATAGGAGCCTTTTACATTACAAAGGACTCAATGTATAATCAAAATGGTCAAATATATCCTATCCAGTGCATACATGGTGGAATCAAGTAATGCTAATGTTGGAGAGAACTCAAAGATTCACTTTGTCTAAACCCCTGACAATGATGATAATAACAAATGATTAGTAACACACACACACACACACACACACACACACACACACGTGTGTGTGTGTGTGTATATAGCCCCTTGCTATTTTTCTCAAAGCAAGAGAGGCGGGCAAGAGAGGCCTAGGGCAAATGCATGGCTGGCCCAAGTTCAGCGCCAAGATCCCAGAGACCTCCTTAGGATCTGAAAGAGAAAACTGTCTTCATGTGACAGTCTCTAGGTCCATCCACGTCTCTACAAATAGCACATACAACCAATTCACTTTGCTGTACAGCAGAAACTAACGCAACATTGTAAAGCAATTATATCCCAATGGGGAAAAAAAAACAAACAAAAAACTCTCAGCTTACTGAAGAGCTGTTCCCAGTCCTATCCCCTCTTTGGCCATGCAGCAAACTGCAGACTGCTGGGGTTTCTTTTGTCTTCCCCAGCCACTGCAGCCCCCAGCTTATACATGGGGTTGACAGGCAGGGTGGCAGGAACTTTAATAGGCACTTGAGCAGGTGGTAGGAAGATTACTTGCCCATGTGTGCTGCTGCTCGAGTTCCTGTTTCTCTGTGTGCAGAACTGGGGAAGAGGGCTAGACTGTAGGATCAGAGGTTCTGTAAAGTCTCACAATGCTCTAATTCCTATTTATTTAGGATCTCAGTTTTCTCTCCTAAGCCGCCCAGGGGAGCTGAGGGGTCTTGACACTGTGCTGGTCCAGGATTTAGGGACTCTGTGACCTGGTTTCACCTCTTCCATCACTCACATACGACCTTGAGGCAAACCACTTAAGTGCTTCATGGCCCTTTCCCCAATTAGAACACTCCCACTCTGCCTCTGTGTGTGAGTGTGAGCTAAATTAAAACAATAGATAGAAAAAAATGCTTTGAGAAAAGAAGCAAAGGGCTATATATACACACACGTGTGTGTATATATATATATATATGCATTACTAATCATTTGTTATTATCATCATTGTCGGTATTATTCTTCACAAGTCCTTCATAGGGGAGTTATGACTGATGGGGACAAGCTCCCACCTGCTGCAGAAGGAGAGGTGAGAAAGTGCCCAGTTCTAGGCATACACTTGCTAACCTGAATCCCAATCCTGTCCACCATATTCTCTCTGGATATTTTTGTTTCTTAGGGTTAAATAGCAAACTTGAGTCTAGTTGATGTGTCCCAGGTCAAAAATAGAGAAGCTGGTGCTGTGGAATAAAGAAACTGAATCTTGACTCTAATAAGCAAGTGAACAGAAATGTAAAGTGCTTTTTATGCGGATGGGATTTTCAAGGCATTTGTAGCTGATTATCTTATCTGTTCTTGTGAAGGAGTCTGGGCTTTGGGAAAATGATGATGTTGATAAAACCTTACATATGTGTGACATGTTTTATGGCTTATAATGTGTATTCATATTGTTATTGAACAATTCAAATCAATTCAACATTGATCCAACTCTCCTTGGAGCCATGTGTTATGATGAACATTATATATGATTCCTCAACAACCTCTTGGAAGGACACGGTGATGGGAGTTTTTTGATTGTTTTTTGGTTTTTTTTTTTTACTCCATTTTTAGGAGAATAAAGGAAGTCAGAGATACTGAGTAATTGGGCTGAAGTCAGATTCTTAAAACAGAGATTACATCATGTGCTGCTTCTGCTTAGAACCTTTCAGTGGCTTCTCATACACACGAAATAAAACCTGAACTTCTCTCCATGGTCCCTTGCTCTGCCTTGTTTGGTCCCATCTCTGTCTTCCCAGTGGAATCTATTGCTAGCTCCTTTGCTAAAAATGCTCCAGTTACCTGGTTGCCCCTCAGTTCCTCAAACTCTACCACTAAACTTTTTCCTATCACAGAACCATTGCACAAACTGTTTCCTCTGACTTGAATGCGTTTTCCCTCAATTTTTTTGTAGAGCTAATTTTCCCTCAAATTTTTCTGTCCCTTCTTAGCCTCTAAGACAGGCTGTAAATATCATCATCCCGTGATTACATGTATAATATTTAGATATTTATTTGTTTAGTGTGTGTGTTTTCTTTGTCTGTCTTACCCCATTAGAACTGAGGTCCATGAAGCCAAGTGCCTCGTTCCTTTTATTCATGTTTGTGTTCCCAGAGATTGGCAGAGCCTGCTACAGAGGAGGAACTCAATATGTAATGAATGAATGAGAGAATGAATGATGTTTAGAAACTTTTGATCTCAAACCCAGGTCTGATTTGCAGTCTGTTGTTCCTCCTCTTTATTCGGCGTGATATCCCTGCAACCCAGTCATCATTACCCTCAACTCTGTGCCACAGGTTGGGAACGGCAAGAATTCTCTTTTTCTTATATGAGGGAAACTGCAGATATACTTGGAGAAGGCAATGGGACCCCACTCCAGTATTCTTGCCTGGAGAATCCCATGGGCAGAGGAGCCTGGTGGGCTGCTGTCCGTGGGGTTGCACAGAGTCAGTCCCAACTAAAGTGGCTTAGCATGCATGCATGCACTGGAGAAGGAAATAGCAACCCACTCCAGTGTTCTTGCCTGGAGAATCCCAGGGACAAAGGAGCCTGGTGGGCTGCCGTCTGTGGGGTTGCATAGAGTCAGACACGACTGAAGCGACTTAGCAGCAGCAGCAACAGGTACACTATCATGCATTGTGCTAAAGGGGATAGTCTCTTGCACAAACAGCCTTGGTTGTTAAACGTTTTGTTTCACAGGAAATGTACTAGATTTCCTATATCACAGAATTATAGCAGGCAGATCTAGTGCCCATCCCCATTTGACAGACTCCAAGGTGGGCCACAGGTAAATGGCTGCAGGGCAGGCCTGCCTTCTGTGCTCTGGGATTTCTGCTGAATCTGGGATTATCATTGAGGAAAATGGTAGTTTGGTGGGTGTTTGGAGAAGCTATCCATTCAGTCCCCTTCCTCTCCCATCTATCCTTCCAACCATCTATCCATCCATCTGTTATTTATTGAGACTATGTATCAGGCAACCTGGGCAACTACTAGTGACCTTTCTAAAGTACAGACAACCTAAAATGCTCTATGGGCTTACTGTGAGGGATACAGGTAGCGATATAAATACCATTCCTTACAAACTGTAAAGTCTAGAACACATAGAAGGAGTTATAATTATTAGTAGTACAATTTAGCAACCAGAGCGCAAGGAGGAGAGGGAACATACTATAATTAAAGTGTAAGGTGGCTGCTTGCTTGTGGAATTATTTGGATATAGTCTTTACTTTTTTGACAATTAATATATTATACAAAAGTTCAATAAAAGGGAAGGAAAGTTTCTGTGATGTGACTTGTTTCAATGAATAGTCCCTATTCTTCCCCAGGGAATCAATTCAGGAAAGTAATATAGAAAACAGTGTTGAAAGGAGGTGTCAAGGATTGGAACATTATTTAAAATGAAAGTACAGAGTCCAAAGCATTAAGAAACATCCAAGAAAGTATAGTGGGACATTTGCTCAGGCTATTGCCTCCTTTCTAGTTTGCAAATGCAATGCAGTTGTTGAAGACTCTGCTGCTTCCTAATCTCTCCCAGGAAGCATTTTCTAACCTCCTCAAGATTCTTATAGATTGTCCTCTTCTCTCTAAATTCTTATAATGTATATAAAATAGGTCCTAGAAATTCATACTTCATTCCATACCTCTTGGTTTCTTTTTTTCTTCTCATTTGGTTCAAATTAACTCTGCTCAGCAGATACTGTCCTCATCATCTCTCTTAACGATGAGAAGAATGAGGCTCACAGAATTTAAATGAGTATCAAGGTTAGGTGACTAGTGAGTGTTGGCAGGTTGGATGGTATGGGGAGGGAGGTGGGATTGGGGGTTCAGGATTGGGAACTCATGTACACCCGTGGTGGATTCATGTTGATGTATGGCAAAACCAATACAGTATTGTAAAATAAAGTAAAAAAAAAAAAAAAGTAGGTCTTCAGACTTCTAGTCTATTTCTCTTGACAGCACAACTCTCTGTATCTGAATCAGGATGTTGGCCTGATTTGAATCAGGAACAGCAATTGGGTGTCTGGATGAACATATAATTCTTCCCCTAGTGCTAGTGGTTTATATTAAGACCTGCTGTATACAAGTCACCAAAGCTGCACAAATCCAACATTCCTTTGTCTAACTGTGTATCTAAGGTACCTGATGTCCCTCATGCTCAAGGAGAATCCTAAACTTGTTTCTGACATTACTCTGCATCGAGCCAGAAAGCTTGGTGTCCTTATGCTTCTTGGGAAGGTGTGCAGTCATTGGAGCCAGGTCACGAGAAACTTGGTAATACTGTGTTGGAGTTCAGTTCTCATTCCGAGTTCTAGTCCCAGCTGTGCTGAGATTTCCAGGTGGCTATGGCAAAGCCCTGGAGCCTCCTGTCCAGGACCCTGTTTCTTATTAGAGGCACAACAGATTTTGGAAGCTCTCTAAATGGTCTCCGTTTGCTGATGTTCAATGACTTTTCTCAAACTTCTGGGCTTCCCAGATTCTCAAAGGGTCAATTTCCAAATCTGGAGTGCTGGATTGTGGATCTCTTGAATTTTCTACCCTCTGTGCATCCTAAAAATGGTAAACAGCATTACTGAACAGAGAGTGTACAAATTGTGTTTTATTTCCCTCCACAAAATCATCTGTTAGGGACTGGAAACCAGGCTATAAAGAGTTAAGCAGGTAGCCTACCAATATTTAATGTCTGGTTGAGGCTTTCATGGTCTTTTAGCCTATACTTGGGGTTGGGGTATGGGCCAGCTCCCCAGGTGATTCAAGTATATTCTCCTTTTTAAAACGGCTCTCTGTCTGTCTCTCTTTCATCTCAACTTCCAAGGGAGCTCTGGGCATAGCACTACTGAGCTGAGGAAGATAAGGCCCAAGAGACCATCCCAAGATTAAATAAGAGTCCCCTTGTGATGTAGAAGCCTGAAAATGCCAGCTCTAAATCAACATGAATTCTCCCTTTAATTTGAATCAATGGGTTTTATGAGTCTGTTTCCCTTTCAGATCTCCTGTCTCTTCCCCCACCCCTTTTCTCCCAGTCTCTCCCTCACTCCCCCCGTGTTTCAGTGTTTCAGTGTTGTGCAGGCAGAAATCTTATACTCTGGCAAGCCTGAAAGGGACCTTAGGGATTGTCTAGACCAAGCTCTAGGTTCCACTGTAGGGAAACTGAGACCAAATAGTGGGAAGAGATTTGTACAAGGTCATCTACCTCGAAGAACTAGAACCCCTTTCTCCTCTCATTCCCAACTATATTATATTTCTCCTACATCATTTCTCCTTTGTTTTCCCTCACACAAAGGCTTTTGTTTACTTCAATTGTTTAATCTTTCTTTCTATCATTAGATAATCAGTCACCCCCTTCAGGGATTCCTATCACAACAGCCCATAGCAATTTCAATTAGTCAGAGATCAGGTCCCAAGAGTCTTACCTTGAAACGATTTCCCTGATTAGCTTTAGAGAGAAACCAAAATCTCTGTCCCTCCTTCCCTCCTTCTGTTTCTCATACATATCCAAGATATAAACATCAAGACGGCTTTTATCAGAATTAAAAAGGCTTGCCATTCAGCCTATTCTCTTGAAAAAAAGATATTGATTGTTGGGGAAAAAACGAACAAAACCCTTGCCTACTTCTTTGGACACCCAAATTCAATTACTGGCCATTGAGCATTTTTTTCTATAACATAGCTGGATATTTTTCATTTTTATTATTATTAAGGATAACAATAGAAACGCCACAAACTGGAATTGATATAAGTTGCAGTTTGCCAAGCCTTTAAACAATCTCCTCTCTCCACACCATAGCAGAGGGTGAAGCAGGTATCACAGTCATGCCCTTCTTGCTGGTGAAATAACTGAGTCTCAGAGACATTCAACAGCTTTCCCAAAGTTATCAAGCTATCGCAATATCAGTTCTGAAACTCAAATTGAAGTCTCCTGTTCTGCTCCCAGACCGCAGTTACTATCACCTTTTTGCACATCACTTTTTCTTTCTTCCACTGGATCACCAGGGAAGTCCCACATCACTTTTTCCTGAATGATTTTATTTTAAGACAGCTTGGTATTTGGGGAGAATTCAGGTCCTAGAAGAAGAAGACCTGGGTTTTAGGTCCCTTGCCAGTCAGATGGGTTCTTCTGCTGGCCATGGCTGTTCAGCTTGTCTCGTCTTTGCTTCTGTTACATACTCATGGAAGCTTGAATTGGGACAGAATGTTAGTCTAGCTGATTTCTTGCCTTGGATTCCAGAACACTTGGCACATGTCACCATAGTAATAGTAATTCTCATATTATCCTGTCATGTGCATTACCTGTCTCCCTAGTTACGCCTGGAATCCCGTGAGTTATATCAACTGCCTCTGATTCACCTTTAGGTATCTAGCAGCTGAGACAGAGTCTGGCACTTACGTTTTCATAGTATGTTTACTAAATGAACCAAGATGCCAGTCCAGCACTCTTCAGTTGACAGGAGAGATGATTTACCTACAAATCTCATAGGGAGATCATGGCAGAACTGGAACCAGATCCCTCATCTCCAGATTTTTCCTGTGTACTTCTATGCATAGAGAGGAAAATGATGATATTATTGCTGCTATTAATGACTGCAGCTACCATATATCAGATGCTGACTGAATGCCCAGCGCTGTGTTAGGTGCTTTCCTACTTGATCCTCCCAATAATTCTAGGAGGAGGTTTATGCCCATTTCCCAAGTGAGAAAACTGATACATATATATGTGTATATATGTATTAATTTAATACATATTTATCAGCTTATCTACATATATATGTATCAGAGAAAACATACATATATAAGTTAGAGAATACTAATTATTAGAGAAATTAATTTCTCTAATTATTATTAGAGGAAAAAATATGTAAGTATATTGCTTTAGGTCAAAATTAGATTTCTTCTCACCTTGCCTATTTCCTCCAGGCAAGCCCCTACCCCCAACATAAAAAAACAAAATAAAAGTCAGTACTGGGACAGAGGCCAGAAAGGCTGCTTCCTGTGTGAATTCAACACGGAGATTCCTGGCATCCTCAACGGTAGCTGTCCTGGCCAGGCAGGAAAGCATGAAGGAGGAGATGTGCTCATTAGCTGCTAACTTCAGACCTCTTAGGTCTCCTTTATTTTGGCTGTCACTCAAAGGGGCCTTATTTTTCTCCAGGCCTCTTGTGAGCATCTCCTGCGGGTGCTTATTTGTTTGTCTGAAAGGCCAGACTCTCTGGGATAGGCTCGTTAAGAAGACGTCCCCTTTCGCGAGGGAGTAGAATGGCGGGGACATGGGGGCTCCTGGAGGCCTCCCTCTTGCCGTGCCAACGCAACAACAGTGGGCGCTCAGTCTCCAGCCAACCAAAAGCCAAGTCAGGCAACATGTACTCTGCTGGAGCCCAGCTGTGAGGGAGCATAAACAGCCTCACAGCCCTCTCACCTCTGCCACGGAATCTTCCCCTGACCTTTGCATCCTATGGTGGTCCTGTCTTCTTTGGATCCCATCAGTACCATGAAACCATGCCATCTGAGGCGGACAACCACAGATGTTTCTAGTTAGGAGGGAACAACCGTAGAGATCGTTGAAACTAAGTATGGCAACACCCTGGCGTTTGTGCCGGCCACCCCCCGAGTTCCCATCCGTGGCAGACAGCTCTAATCAACTGTGGCGCTTTCCTTCCTGCTCAGCTTGAATGGTGCCTCAGAATCCTTCTCAAAAAAGCACTTTGGACAGAAGAGAAAAGTAACTCTCCCATTCAGGATAAAAGGCATAGAAGAGGCTAAAAGAGAAGCCCCTTGCTTGCCAATCCAATGCTCTTTTCCACAGTATCATTTTTGATGACAGCCTCTTATGGGATCATCTCGTATGAATACGGGCTTCCCTGGTAGCTCAGCTGGTAAAGAATCTGCCTGCAATTCAGGAGACCCCAGTTCGATTCCTGGTTTGGGAAGATCCCCGGGAGAAGGGATAGGCTACCCTACTCCAGTATTCTTGGGCTTCCCTGGTGGCTCAGCTGGTAAAGAATCCGCCTGCAATGTGGGAGACCTGGGTTTTGGGTTGGGAAGATGCCCTGGAGAAGGGAATGGCTACCTATTCCAGTATTCTGGCCTGGAGAATTCCATGGACTGTATAGCTCATGGAGTCGCAAAGAGTCGGACACTACTGAGTGCCTTTCACTTTTGCTTTCATATGAATGTGCTTCCCAGGTGGCACTAGCGGTAAAGAACCTGCCTGCCAATGCATGAGATATGGGTTTGATCCATGGGTCAGGAAGATGCCCCGGAGAAGAAAAAGACAACCCACTCCAGTATTCTTGCCTGGAAAATCCCATGGACAGGGGAGCTTGGCGGGCTACAGTCCATGAGGTCGCAAAGAATCGGACACAGCTGAGCAACTAAACACACACACACACACACACACACACACACACACACACATACATGAATCAACTTTAATATTACCAGAAATTTTCAGCCTCTTAAAGGTGGAGCCTGGGTCATTCGTTAATCTCTTAAGTAGTCACTATGCTGAGTAACACTCAGGCTACTTAGTTGACAAGAGAAGTGAGTAGACTCTAGATACCAGGTGTATGGAGGAGTCACTTGAAAATTTCAAAAAAGGATTTATAGGAACCACCTTGGATTAGACAGTTACATATTACTCAACCAGTCTCTGGATGAAATACATTAGAGAACCACCAGGGCACTTAGAATATTTCTAGGTGCCTTATTGGATCCCACCCAAGAACAATCAGTTATGAAAAGCCCGAAAGATATTTATGTGAGTTAGTTTCTTCCTACAATGGCAACTTCTCAAATTTTTCACCTAAGTAGCCTAAAAGCAGAGGAGAATAATGGCAGGGATGGCTTCCAGGAGGCATAGTTCCAACCAACACGTGGGAAGCAAGACATTACTTTGAAATATGTATTATCTTGAAAATGCATATGGGTTTGGATTCTGCTCCAGAATATAGCAATAGTTATTCTGATAAAACATTTTTTTCTCCCAATTTTTAAAATTAGTCTGATACTTTCAGAAGAAGTACTATGTTTATCCCAGGACTTCAGGTGCTCCTTACATACAGGTCAGCAAAAACGACCCATGAGACAAATCCACCCCAATACCTGTTTTTATATGACCTGTGAGCTAAAAATGTTTTTTTAATAACTTAAAGTAGTTGAAAAAAATAAAAAAGAATATTTAGTGACACATGGAGATTATATACTATTCAAATTTCAGTGTCTATAAAAGATATTTCATTTGAACGTATTTGTTTATGCATTGTCTGTGGCTGCTTGCATGCTGTAATGGCAGAATTGAGTAGCTGTGATAGACACAAAGCCGAAAATACTTACCGTCTGCACTTCTACAGAAAAAAACAATTCACACTTTTGAATTGGTCTGTCTCTGGCTACCCCATGACCATACATGCCCCTATGATGGGCAAATGTAGTATGTAATCAGTGGTTCTCCACTGGGGGTATTTTTGCCTTCTAGGGCGCACTTGGAAGTGTACAGAGATGTTTTGGTTGTCATGAGTGGACGAAGGAGGCATCTCATAATGATCAGAGACCAGGGATGCTACTGAGCATCCTTTGGCCAAAAGCAGAGCCCCTAGAACACTTAACCAGTACAAAATGTCAGCAGCGCTGAGACTGAGAGACTGTAGTATAAATCATGTAATAATATTAAAGGCTGACTTCCACTTCTATCTTTCATTTCTCTCCTTATCTCCATTAAACCCCCAAATGACTCTTGATATTAGTACATTTGAGGGGATTGCTCCTTCAGGCCTGGGAGAACACTCCATAAATGTTTCTGAAGGATAAGGATTACTTCTTATTTTATTTGAGTGTAGGAATTCTTAATTAATATGTAAACATAATGATGATTGATTTTTATGAAGCACTGCATGCTGGGCAGTGCCAGGTATTTTACATTTATCCTCTTATTTAGTCATTATTTCAGCCTTGTGGGGTTAATTGTCGTTATGACACCCATTATGCAGATAAGGAAATTGAGGCTCAGAAATTGAGGCCAGTGGTCACAAAGCGACTACGAAGTAGAGCAGTGATTTGTTCCTAAACAATCTGATACCAGACATTTAACTGTTTACTTTCATACCATGAACTTCCTAGAATACTCATTGTCTCTTCATTTCCCTTCTTTGATGTGGGCAGAATAATTGGTTCATCCTGCATCCCTACCATGATGCACAAGAAAATAATTGCCACCCAAAGCCTAGCCTGTAAGACACTGTCCTTAGCACATATGTCCTTTGCTATAAATTGGCTTTGTAAACTCAAATTCATCGAACCACTGAGAAACTAGTGGGTCAGCAAAACTCTGTTAACTGCACAATCCATTTCCAGAGGCTTCTTATAGGAAATACACGAGTCTGTAGATTCACTGAGATGTTAGTCAATTAGCATCTGAATAGTTTCTTATTTCTTTCTCAGATATAATCAGAATTAAACGTCATTATTAAAGGGATAACTGAAGGGAAAGTAGACAGGTGTCTGAGGCAGTGAACCTCAAAGACAGAGGATGCTGCTCCCAATTATGGCAAACCTGTTTTAGAACAGAAATGGCAAATATCTCTCTTTAAATGAATCAACATGGAATATCGGATAGGGCCATGTTGATAGTTGCGTAAGAGCGTGGACTCCTGAAATAGACCATCTGGATTCAAATATCAAACTTTGTCTACTTACCATCAACCTGTAAGGCTGCAATGAGCCTATTAACTGCATTTTAGCCCTGGATTCATGAAACCGGAACTCCAGTCTCAGCTCCGGAACAAACCTTGTGATCCTGGGCAAGTTAGATCACTTGTCTGTGCTTCCATGTCCCTAGGTATTACAAGGGAATGGTGGCACTTCCCCTATATCGCTTTGGTTTTAGGAGGTTCAAAGGAGCTAGTATATACACAATGAAGGTTGTCAGTAGTTGTGTCTCCTTATGGGGCTCTTTACAGTCCAATGTCCAGGAATAGGAAAACTAACTGATTCTACTGTACCACCCCATTTTATATAAGGGACTTGAGCATCCATGGATTTCGGTATCTACAGGAGTCCTGGATCCAATCTCCCACATATACTGATGGGCAAAACGCTAATAATATGCTGCGCTAAGTGAATAACCAACACAGTTGCCAACAGCCTCAAGAGACAAGTGCTAAGCAGACACAAAACTGTAGCAGAATACAAAGTTAGGGTTAATGTTACCAGCATTTTGTATCTGGCTGACCAGCTCAGCTGGGACAGTCCAGCTGGGGCTCCACACCTGACACAGCCCTCGGAGCAGCTGGCCTTGAGGGCCATGAGGGGAGGTGGGAAAGGATACCTGTGGTTCTGACACCAAGAATAGAGCCTTGCTCCACAGAATACAGTGGCTCTTGAAATAAACACTCACAGCTTTTATTTGGCTTGAAATTCTGGACTGTCTCCAATGCCTACCGCCTTGCTGATCAGAGGCTGCCTACCCATGGCTGATTTTATAAACAACGCTGTTTGCATAATTACTAAACTGTACTATGAACCCTTAGAGGAAAAAATTTAGTAGGAATGATGTGCTTGTAATTCTGGGCATTACTCTACAACTTCATCAGATTCGGAAGCAAAATACTTACTGATTACCTACTGTGTGCTTAGTGCCTTGTCAGATGCTGAATATGGAAGAGGGATAAAGATGCAACCTGCTCTCTATGAGTTTATGATCTAGTTGTGAGACATAGACTTTTACCTGAAATTACAATGCTGAAGTGCCACAAGACCTCAGAACATGGGGGAGGCAACAGAAACCTGGGTAAATGTGACATGCATGATAGAAGTGGGATTTCAGTGGAGCCCTGAATACAGTAGAAAAGATGGGAAAGGGCATTCCAGAGGATGAACAAAGCCATGGACAGAAGAGCATCTATGCCATGGATTGTCTGGAAAGTGTTTTGGGATTTGAATAGAATGGCCTTCAAAGCCAGCATTAGGATATGAATTTTGCCTTGAAGTCAAGAAAAAGCCAGACAAGATTTGCAAATGAGAGCTTTAGGCAAATGGAAGGGTATAAAGGAGGTGGAGGATGAGTTTGGATCTGCAATAGTCCAGGTTCAGAGAAGAGCGGGCGACAAAGGTGGTGGCCACAGAAATGGAAAGGAAAGGGTGTATGTCCTAATTAAGGACAACTGCTTAACCTGTGACCTTGTGAGTGAAGAATTACTGAAAACAAAGGAATCAGGATGGTGTTACAATAAAAACTTGGTGATATCATTAATCTTCTGACTCAGGGAAAGCCCATCAAAAACCATCTGAATTATGAAACTGCTTCTGATGATAATTTGATAAATAGATCAGTGCTTCTCAAGCTTTAACATGCATACAACTCGCATGGGACTTTGTTAAAATAGATTTTAATCTAGTAGGTTTGAGTTGGAGCCCGGGATTCTGCATTTTAACAAGTTCCCTGGTGACAGTGATGCCGCTAGTCTGTGAACTGTAATTAGCAATAGACTAGAGTTTCTTTTCTTTGATCTTCATACCAATGTCAACAACCATGTTGGGACTTCTTAAATAAGGTGGACTGAGGGAATGGCTAGTTATATTAATGGTCATGTGTAATCTTCACAACAGTTAATAGGTGAGAACTGCTTAGTTTCCCTTGTTTAATGGAAGGACAAGGGACTTCCCTGGTGGTCCAGTGGTTAAGACTCTGTGCTTCCAGTATATGGGGTGTGAGTTCAATCCCTGGTCAAGGAACTAAGATCCCACATGGCCACAGTGCAGCCAAAGAATAGATAAAAGGAAAAGCTAAAAAAAAAAAAAAAAAAAAAAAAGAGAGAGAGGACCTCTAGGCTAAGAGTCAGGAAACATGACGGTTAGCTCTATCACTAATTTTAGGTCCTTGAGCAAGAAAACATGAGACAAAAACCAAATCTGCTGCTCGGTTCCTGTATTTAAGAGCACTGGCCAAGTGCTGCCTGCTTGTGCCCTCTCAAAATTCCTGTGCTGAAACCTGTTCTCCAATGTGATGGTATTTGGAGGTGGGGCCTTTGGAAAGTGATTGGGTCATGAGAGTGGAGTCCCTCATGAGAAGGGATTACTGCCCTTCTAATAGATACCCAGGAGAACTCCCTTGCCCCTTCTGCCATGTGAGGACAGAGTGAAAACATAGCCATCTATGTAATAGGAAACAAGCTCTCAACAGACACCATACCTGCTGGTGCCTTGACCTTGAACTTCCCAACCTTCAGAACTGTGAGAAATAAATGTGAAGTCACTCAGTCTCGAGTAGTTTTGTTATAGCAGGCTGAATGGACCAGGTGAGACATCGGTGCTGAGATGTAGGGATGTTGCTGTAACAAATATCTAAAAATGCTGAAATGGCTTTGGAACTGGGTCTTGGGTAGCGGGGCTGGAAGACTGTTGAGGTGTATGCTTGAAAAAGTCTGTATTGCTAAGAATGGATTGTTAAAAGTGATTCTAGTTAGAATTTGGAGAGAGAAAAGAAGGCGTGTAGAGAAAGTCTCCATCTTCTTAGAGAATACCTGAGTAATCATGAACAGGATGTTGGCAGAAAAATGGATGGTAAAGTTCATTCTGATAAAGTCTCTGAAAAAAATAAGGAAGGTGTTGCTGGAAACTAGAGAAAAGGTGTCAAGGAATTTGGCTGAATTATGTTACTGTTCTAGTGTTTTGTGGAATGTAGAACTTGCCAGCAATGAAACTGGATATTTAGCTGAAGCGTTTTCTAAGGAAAGTGTTGAAGGGTGTGGCTTGGCTCCTCCTGATTGCTTATAGTAAAATACCAGAGGAGAGAAATGATTTAAGAGGGGACTCATTACGTAAAAAAGAATTGGCACTTGAAGATTTGAAAAATTCTCAGTCCATTTATATTGCAAAAAAAGGGAACACTATAAGTATGGCCAAGTGATGGTTTAATAAGGAGATTAGTATGGGTCAGCCCACTCAGTGGAAGCTGGAAGCTATTCTCCCAGACAACAGGAGAATGAACAGGTGGTTCAGAAACCATCAAGGCTGCCATTCCGATCATAGGCCCAGAGAGCAAGAGCATGGGGAGGGGGTGCATAGGGTTTCAAAGGAGTGGGACCTCCTGTCCTGTTTAAGTGGACCAGGATGCCCCTTCCATGCCTTGGGGTTGGGGCCCTTGCAGAGAGCTGTGGAATGGGCCGTGCCTAGCAGATCCATGGGGATGAGACTGCCTCCACCTAGATTTCAAAGGATGGGCCACTGGCAGAATCAGAGGCGCATGACTTCAACCTGGAGAGCTGTTGGCATAGGAGTCAAGCTCACAAGAGCCACCAGTATGGGATGCCAACAGAGAGATGCTGCAGGGCCATCCCATTGAGCCATGGGAGCGAGGTTGCCATCCCAGTGGGCCTGGCAAGTAGATCATTAAGACAAAGAGGGTTATTCTGGAGCCTTACAGTTTAGTGTTGTTTTCCCCATTACATTTTGGATTTACCTGGGACCCATTACTCATTACTGCTTTCTTGTTTTCTCCATTTTGGATGGTAAGGCCTTTCTTCTATCTGTCTTACCGCTGTATTTTGGAAACTCTTGTTTGGTTTCATTGGTTCATTGGTGGAGAGGAATTTGCTTCAGGATGAATAGTACTTTGTCAGGTGGCACTAGTGATAAAGAACCCTCCTGCCAATGCAGGAGACGTAAGAGAGGTGGGTTCAGTCCATGGGTTGGGAAGATCCTCTAGAGAATGGCATGGCAACCCACTCTAGTATCCTTGTCTGGAGAATCCCCATGGACAGAGGAGCCTGGTGGACAACAGTCCAAAGGGTCACAGAGTCGGACATGACTGAAGTGATTTAGCACACAAACTTCCATATCAGTTTTACATATTTAGATGAGACTTTGGACTTTGGACTTTTGATGCTGGAATGAATTAAGACTTTTAGGGATGTTGGGATAGAATGAATTGAGGGGTAGGCAGGGGCAGAATGATACAGGCTGAATGTTTTTGTCCCTCCACATTCATATGTTGAGACCTAATCCCTAATGTGAGGTATTTGAAGGTGGGGCATCTGGGGACAATTAGGTCATGAGGGTGGAGCCCTTGTGAATGATTAGTGCCCTTATGAAAGAAGCCTCAGAGAATCATCTACCTTACAACTTATGATGAAACAGAACACAGCCATTTATGAATCAGAAAGTAGACTCTCACCAGACTTGAAGCTGCTGGTGCTTTGGTTTTGGGTTTCTCAGCCTCCAGAACTATGAGAAGTAAAACAATTGTTATTTAATCCACTCAGTCTATGGTGTTTTTACTATAGGTAGCCTGAATGGAATAAGACACCATCCCTAACGGGTTGCCTTTCGATCATGCTTGGAATGAATCCCAGATTCCTAATCACTGTCTGCTAGGTTCATCATAACCTGGCCCCAGCCCACCTCTCAGATTTTATATTCTACCAATCCTCTTTATTCACTCCACTCTAACTCAAAGCCTAGTTTTGTTTTGTCAAACAGACAAACACACACCCATCTTCAGACTTTTGAACTTGATCTACAATCTGTTTTGAATGGCTTTTCCTTACAGCTTCGCATAAATTCAACTCCTTTCCCTGGGTTCCCATTGAGAAATGCCATCCTCAACCATCATCCTCAGTGGTTCTCAACCAAGGGTGACTGTCTCCCAGGGAACATCAGGCAGTGTTTAGAGAAATTTTTGCTTGTTACAGCTGGGTCAGGCAGTGTTACTGGTGACTAGTGGGTAGAGGCCAGGGGTGCTGCAGGAGAATCTGTAATTGCACAGGACAGCCCCCCTCACCCCTTAAAACAAAGAATTATCTGGCCTGAAATGCAAATAGGGTTAATTTATCTAAAGCTGCACCCCACTTCTGACACTTGCCCCATAAAAACTTTCTACCCTATACCTCACTTTGTTTTCTTAAAAATATTCACTACTGGGGCTTCCCTGGTGGTCCAATGGTTGAAACTCCACACTTCCACTGCAGGGGACCTGGGTTTGATCCCTGGTCAGGGAACTTTGAACATCCAAATATTCACTATTATCTAAAATTATTTAATGTATTTATTTATTTAAGGTATCATCTATTTCCTCTGACTAGAAAAATAGTTTCATGATAGCAGGCACATTGTCCTACCTTGTACACTAATGTAGCCCCACTGCCTGGAACAATTCCTGACACATAGTAGGTACTCAATGAATGAAGAAAGGAAGGAAGGGATGAAAACAGAAGCAACATAAAATGAAACAGATGCATAAATGACCAAAGGACATCAACATAAATGATCAAAGAACATATTGTGGAGTAAATGATACCACCAAGAAAAGACAGAGTGGAGGAAAGTATTTGCAAACATGTATCTAATAAGGGATTTGTTTCAGGAATCTATAAAGACCTCAGATAATTTAACAATAAAAAGACAAGTAAGCATTTTAAAAATATGCATGGGATTTGCATTGACATTTCTCCAAAGAAGATATGCAGATAGCTACAAAGCACATAAGAAGATGTGCAACTCCATTAATCATTAAGAATATGCAAATCAAACCCACAGTGGGATACCATTTCACACCCACAAGAATGACTAGAGCCCAAAAGACAGACAATAGCAAGTGTTAGTGAGGATGTAGAGAAATTGAAGCCCTCTTGTATTGCTGGTGGGAATGTAAAATAGTGCGGCCACTTTGGGACCAGTTTTTCAGTTCCTAAAGAAGTTAAGCATAGAGTTACTGTATAATATAGTAATTCCACTACTACCCAAGGAAAATGAAAACATGTGCCCAGATAACAACTTGTACAGCTTGTTCATAGCTTCATTAGTTATAATAGCCCCCAAAAGGGAAATAGCCAATGTCCATCAATGGAGGGATGAATAAATGTGATACATCCATACACTAGAATAGTTTTTGACCCACAAAAGGAATGAAGTACTAATACATGCTACATCATGGATAAATCTGGAAAATATGCTCAGTGAAAAGAGTCAGTCAGAAAAAAGCACATATTGTATGATTCTGTTGATATGAAATGTCCAGGATAGGCAAATCTATAGACACAGAATGTAGATTTGTGTTTGCCTAGGACTGGCAACTGGGGAGGCAGTGCAGAGTGACAACTAATGGGTGCAGAACTACTATTTTTTTTGGAGGGAAATGTTCTAAAATCAGATTGTGATGATGGATGCACACATTTGTGGATATGCTAAAAGACTGAACTCAGGATGTTAAGTGGTGAATTGTATTATATGTGACTTATGTCTTAATAAAGCTTTTAAAAGAAAAAAAGACAACCATAGAAACGGAAATGGAGAGAACTTTTATTCCTACTTGAATAGAGTGATTTTGCTGGTTTACTATTTTGGGAGAGGAGGCAATTGCTTAGAAATATAGATCTGTTGAAGTACCCTTCCTTGTTTACTGTAGTTTTTTTTTTTTTTTTTTTTTTTTTGCCACAGTGCTTAGCATGTGAGATCTTAGTTCCTTGACCAAAGATTGAACCCACATCCTCTGCAGTAGAAGCTCAGAGTCATAACCACTGGCCCACCAGGAAAATCCTTTAATGTAGATTTTTTTTTTTTAAATTGGGAATTGCTTTGAAAAATAATGACATGAGAAATCAAAGGCAAGTCTGCTGGCAGAAAAAAAAGGTTAAATTAGATCATGTGATAGAAATTTCTTAACCTGTCAGTCAAAACACTTATGTGACTATGAGTATTAGATAGGGTTACCACTAAAGTACTCAGAGACTAAAGTAGGTGAGTGTCTGAGAATGCACAATGGCTCTACATCTTTAAAAACAAACTTTCTCAGCACTTAAGAGTGGAATCCTGGGAAGGTTACATATCCTCGAAGTTCTGATTCAGAAAAGGGAGTGAAAATTGTAACACTGGGTTCATCAAGATGTTGAGAGCATTAAGTGTGAAAGTGCTTAGGCAAAGGAGGAACTCAGGTAATGTTAGTTTGGCAGTAGTGGTGAGCCTAGAACAAGGGCAAGGCTGTTGGTTGGATGATTTATTTTTAAATTTATTATTACATCAGTTCAGTCCAGTTCAGTCACTCAGTCATGTCCGACTCTTTGTGATGCCATGAATCGCAGCACACCAGGCCTCCCTGTCCATCACCAACTCCCGGAGTTCACTCCGACTCATGTCCATTGAGTCCGTGATGCCAGCCAGCCATCTCATCCTCTGTCGTCCCCTTCTCCTCCTGCCCCCAATCCCTCCCAGCATCTAAGTCTTCTCCAATGAGTCAACTCTTCGCATGAGGTGGCCAAAGTACTGGAGTTTCAGCTTTAGCATCAGTCCTTCCAAAGAAATCCCAGGACTGATCTCCTTTAGAATGGACTGGTTGGATCTCCTTGCAGTCCAAGGAACTCTCAAGAGTCTTCTCCAGCACCACAGTTCAAAAGCATCAATTCTTCGGCACTCAGCTTTCTTCACAGTCCAACTCTCACATCCATACATGACCACTGGAAAAACCATAGCCTTGACTAGACAGACCTTTGTTGGCAAAGTAATGTCTCTGATTTTTAATAGGCTATCTAGGTTGGTCATAACTTTTCTTCCAAGGAGTAAGCGTCTTTTAATTTCATGGCTGCAGTTACCATCTGCAGTGATTCTGGAGCCCAAGAAAATAAAGTCTGACAGTTTCCACTGTTTCCCCATCTATTTCCCATGGAGTGATGGGACCAGATGCCATGATCTGCGTTTTCTGAATGTTGAGCTTTAAGCCAACTTTTCCACTCCTCTTTCACTTTCATCAAGAGGCTTTTTAGCTCCTCTTCACTTTCTGCCATAAGGTGTCATCTGCATATCTGAGGCTATTGATATTTCTCCCGGCAATCTTGATTCCAGCTTGTGCTTCTTCCAGCCCAGCATTTCTCATGATGTACTCTGCATATAAGTTAAATAAACAGGGTGACAATATACAGCCTTGACGTACTCCTTTTCCTGTTTGGAACCTTCAGTTTTCAAGTCTTCCAGCTGAGATGTCAGACAGTATGAAACAGAGACAAGCCGTCTCCATTGTGTTCTGTTTGAATGCCTAACCCACAGAACCATAAGTGATAATAAATATTATTGTAATAATCTACTACACTTTAGGGTAGTTTGTTATGCTACTGTATAGGTAACTAATACATAAAATCTGTCTGGATCCCAACCCCATGCTCCTAATCATGATGACAAAATACAAAACAAAAATACCTCTAATCAGAATTGGGTTCCCATGAAGACTTCCCTATTAGAAAAGTCTGCATTGTTTGAAGACTCCAAGGTCCAGTCCACATGACTGGATATTTATCCTGGCAGATAGATACCAGTGCAACAACTATGTTTAGGGCATTTTCTCAAGGATTCAGTTGTTGTGATGCAGGCACCTTGAACCTTACTGTCTTTGAGTGTTGGCAAAGCTGACCAACCACCATGAGGACCATAAATTATTCAGAGGTCACTGATAGGGCTTCCCTAGTGGCTCAGATAGTCAAGAATTTGCCTGCAGCAGAGGAGACCCAGGTTAATCCTTGCACTGGGGCGATCCCCCGGAGAAGGGAATGACAACCCACTCTAGTATTCTCGCTGGAGAATTCCATTGACAGAGGAACCTGGTGGGCTACAGTCCATGGTGTTGCAAAGAGTCAGAAAATGACTGAGCTCTGACGCTTTCACTTTTTCTTTACACCTTGATCTGGGCACACCGTTCAACAAGCAGACACAATTTACATACATACACAAAATAGCTCCTCCATGTTCTTGTTTAAAACCTAGCAGCATAAGCTTCTATCTGTAAAAGGAGTGTACTTTGCATACTACAAATATAAAATCTAATTAATTAGCATTTAGTGTCTTCAATAATGCTATGTATAGAATATCTGCTCTTTTAAAATTCCCTGAGATCCAAGAAAATAATGGAAGGCGAACAATTTGAGATGAAAGAGTCGTTTTGCAACCCTGGCTTTTTGTTCCCCCTGAAGGGGAGAGGAAGGGAAGAATGGAGTGAGATCGACAATGAACCTCTTTGATGCCACGTTTCTTCTTCAAGATGGACTGACTGCACATCCCAATCAAAAGAGAATTTTTTAAAATCTTTTCCACAGCCAATATTGTACATATTTGATGGAAAGAGTAGACTGACAGCAGGAGGTAGAAGCAGCAGAGAACAATGAGAAGTTAGAGTTTTGTGTTATTTCATTTTTTCCCTAACTATTCAAGACCTCGGGGCATAGATGAACCTGACTTCCTCCTTTTACCTTCTATCCTTCACCCTCCTTGCTGTAAGGAAAAGAAAGCTTTGTAAGGGGAAATAAAAAACAACAGCTGCTTCTGAGTGCTTGGAGAACAAAACAATTGGTACCTTTCATATCTTTGAAGGCTAAGCTCCATTATCTCGCATCAGAATCAGAGCAGGGGCTGGAAAATCGGCTCTCAGAGGGCATAAAGCCAGTACTCCCTCTGTGACTGACTTTAAAGGGAACAGGCAAAGCATTGCTTTTAGGAAGGGGGGGGGAAAAAAAAGCAAGCAGGATTCCAAGTCATTCAATTGTATATACCTCCAGAAAGCACCTCTTTAAGGAAATGTAAATGGATATGTATGACGATAATGACATTGGGAGAGATGAAAAGTCCTGGGTTCAAGTCTCAGTCATATGTGTTACCAGCCAGACACCTTGAGATTGTTTCATCCTGCCTCCTCACTTTGATTGCTTGAGTCCAGTGGATGTTCACTCACTCACACTCAAGTATACAAAAGTCAAGCAATCACACACATATAATCTTTGACTTCAGTAAGCTCACAAGTCAAAATATTTCCCTCATTTCATCACAGGGTTGTCCTGAGAATCTGATGGACTTGAAAGACATGCATGAATTGCATATTAACACTGCAAAGGAAGGGACTGTTTTTAAAATAGCATGACTTGTTAAAAATGCACCTTGTAAGGCCTGTTAAGTCTTGGGCATTTCACAAGGCTGGTACGGAGATCTCTAATTCTCCATGCCCTTCTAAAGCCCAGAGAGGTCTTGCTGATTGTATACAGCAGGGGACCCCAGCCCTTGGGGGCCACAGACCATTGGTCTATGAGGAACTAGCTGCACAGGTGAGCGGTGGGTGAGCAAGCAAGGCTTTATCTGTATTTGCAAGTGCTCAGCATCGCTCACATTACCACCTAAGCTCCACCTCTTGTCAGATCAGTGAGGGCATTAGATTCTCATAGGAGTGAGAACCCTACTGTGGACTGTGCATGTAAGAGGTCTAGGTTGCATGTTCCTTGAAGAATCATCCCCAAACTACACCCCTGACCCCATCTGTGGAAAAATTGTCTTCTGGTTGCTGGTGCCCAATAGGTTCGGGACTGCTGATATGCAGTGTTGTATTGAGTCAGACTTATCATGAACTGGTCCTTCCCAAGTCTTATTTGTCTCCTATGACTCCCTTATATGTATCCCAGCCACAGTGGTAGAGATGGCCAGCAGAATCTTCCCAGGATCTTCTCAGGATCTTCTGCTGCTCCCCTGCTCATAACTGCCTAGTGTTTCCTCTCTTCCTATAAAACCATGCCTCTGCTCAACTCAGTTCACCAAATTCTCACCCCAAAGCATCTGTCTGCCTTCTCTGCATTTTTCTAGGTATCAATCAGCCAAAATGGCCTATTCACCGTTTTTAGTGATCACTAGTTTTTTCATATTATCTGTATGCTTTCACTCCTGTTTCCTTTTTTCATTAGAAAGAGATTTTTTAAACATTATTTATTTATTTATTTGATTGTTCTGGTTGGCACATGGAATCTTTGATCTTCTTTGTGGAATGAGAAATCTAGTTCCCTGACCAGGGATCAAACCTGGGCCCTCTACATTGGGAGTGCAAAATCTTAGCCACTGCATGCCCCCACCCCGCCCCAGGGAAGTTCCTCATGTTTCTTTTTTTTTTTTTTTTACACACATTGTTGGCATTAAACTTAGACTTAGGTTTATTTAAAAAAAATTTTTTAATTGGAGGATAATTGCCTTACAATGTTGTCTTGGTTTCTGTCATACAACAAGATGAATCAACTATAGTTGTGTGTTTGTGTGTATGTATATATATCCCCTTTCTCTTTTTAAAAAATTGAAGGATGATTGCTTTACAGAATTTTGATGTTTTCTGTCAAACCTCAACATGAATCTGCCATAGGTATATATATATATATACACACATATATATATGTATGTATGTATGTATGTATGTATATATGTCCCCTTTCTCTTGAACCTGCCTCCCACCCTATCCCACCCCTCTAGGTTGTTACAGAGCACTAGGCTGAGCCCCGTGTGTCATGCAACAGGTTCCCACTAGCTAGCTCTTTTACATATTGTAGTATATATATATCAGTGCCACTCTTTCAGGCTTTTGTTTTTTGAAGACTGAGCTGTATGAGTACTCGATGTATTTTCTTTCTTTTGTTTAAAATTCATTTTTAATTGGAGGATAATTGCTTAACGATATTGTGTTGGTTTCTGCTGTACAACACATGAATCGGCTCTGAGTATGCATATATCCCCTTCCTCTTGGGCCTCCCTCCTACCCCTAACCCCATCCCAGCCCTCTAGGCCATCACAGAGCACTGAGCTGCTGTTTCTTATATTGGTCCTTTGGAGTCCAAATCCCTTACCTATACATTCTCCTTTGGAGGTCAAGTTTGAATTTTTATGAGCCTTACCCCTATCCTCGCACACCTGGACTGTCCTGTCGGTGAAAGTGTTTGCCTTTTCTTTCAACCACTATGATACTCTGCATATGGCTCTCTTTTGGCAAACAATAATGATGATAGTGAGGATAAGAATAATAGCATCTAGACTATATTGAGAATTTCACTGTGCCAGGCATTATGATAAATACGTACTTTACATTAATTATCTTTAGTTTCTGTAAATGTTGGAAGCCTGTGAACTTAGTTATCCCATTTACAGAGGAAATGGAAGCCTAATAAGATCAAGGAATGAACTTGATTTTCCTCGTGATAATGGGCAGTTACATGGATTGGCTTTGGCATCATGGACATTTGAGCTGAATGCAGGCTCTACAAGTTTGTAGCTTCATGACCTTTGTCAAGGAACTATCTTAGTGTAATTCTCAGTTTTCTTATCTGTAAAATATGAATGGTGTTAATTTTATCATAATGATTTTGTAAGGCAGTGGATATAACACTTAGCAAGATGCTGAATGCAGAGAAGACACTAGAGAGATGGGTAGCTTTCATGATTTCCACCTGAAAAAGCTGCTTGGGGGGGGGCAGGATCTGATGTCTTAGCGGACCCCTGATCCCCGCCACCCCCCTCCCAAGTTGCCAACTGGATAAATCAAGACCACTTGAAGAATCTTCTACTATTCTAAGGCTATCCTCAAGATGTGTATTATGGAGACACCTGTATAATTGAGAAGAAAAGAGTTATATAAACGCAGATACCAACCAAGAAAAGAAAAGTCCCTGTTCCTTGGTGTTAAGTTCATCTTTATTGCTTTGCTGAGACAGTTGCTGCCTGAGAATTGGCCTCGTTACTCTGTCTCCTCCACATATGCAGGCCTTTATTATTCTGCTGCTCTGGCTTAATTCCTTACATGGAGCATCTTCAGAACACTACTAAATGGTATGTCTTTGTCCAGCTAAATGTTGGAGAGCCTCAAAGCCAAAAGCTCACAGCTTATGCTCAAAGTCTTCATGGTATCTTTCAAACCATTGGTGGGGGAGAGTCATTGGAGGGTACTGCAGGTGAGGCAGGACGGAGGGGCATTAGAGAGGCAGGCAAAGGGTAGGTCTTATGCATGTTGTGAAGGTTTTGGGTCTTTGTCCCAAGGCCTTTGGAAAGCCACTCAATATTTTAAGCAAGGGAAATGACAGTGATTTCCCCATCTCTATTGAGCTTCTTTTAGCAATTTCTGGGATTGGAAATCTGGTCACCCCTCCACCTTCTTGTTTGCTGCACCTTGATAAACATTTTTCTTGGGGTGCATCCTCTCAGGTATAGGCAATAATGAACAACAATGAGTGCAAGTGGATAGAAACTTTCGTGCTCTGTGATTGGGCCTCTGCAAGAAGCAGGGAAAATCTGAATGATGGATCCTTGGAGTGTCTTCGCTTAGAACTCCAAAGGGGCAGGAGCCCAGGCAAGAACTTTGCATTATGTTGCCTGGTAAACATAGGATGGAGAAATGGAGCTTAGCTTCCAGGACACACTGAAGTCCTGGAAAAGGAAAGAGGACTGACAGTGTCACACAGTGAAAGACTAGACTACGGTGGGATAGCACCTCAAATCTAATCCAATGTCTATTTCATTAAGCTAGGCTGCATCTCAATTTGTTAATATTCCATTTGAGAAGTCAGCTCACTGAGCTTAAGGAACTCCACACATAAAAGGAAGCAGCAATGGCATCAGTTGTTCTTTTTTTTTTTTTTTCCTTCCATAATCATTTTCAGGGAGCTCAGATCTGTGCTCTGTGGTGACCTAGATGGATGGGTTGGGGATGGGGAAAGTGCGAGGGAGGTCCAAGAGAAAGCAGATATTTGTATACATATAGCTGATAAACTTTACTGTCGGTAGAAACTAATATAGTGTTATAAAGCAACTATACCTCAGTTATAAAAAAAAAATTATGTTGAAATACAAACTATGTTAGGCTTCTCTGGTGGCTCAGGGGTAACGAATCTGCCTGTAGTGCAGGAAGTGCAGGAGAATTCGGTTCAATCCCTGGGTTGGGAAGATCCCTTGGAGGAGGAAATGGTGACACACTCCGGTGTCCTTGCCTGGAGAATCCCATGGACAGAGGAGCCTGGTGTGCTACAGTCCATAGGATCACAGAGTCAGACACGACTGAAGTGACTAAACATAGTTGGTTTACAGTGTTGTGTTACTTTCTGGTATACAGCAAACTGATTCAATGATACATACACATATATCTATTGTTTTTCAAAGATCAGTGGCTCTTAACCTTTTGTAAACCCTGACCATTTGGGGAGTATGACAAAAACTATGAACCATCTCCCCAGCAAAAATAATACATCTATACACTCAATAATTCTGCATGGACCCACTCTTATAATAATCACTTGAGAGATATTAATAAATATGTGTGAAAAACCTATACATGAATATTTGTAACAGCTTCATTTATAAATACTTCAAATTGGTCACAATGTAAACGTCCATCATCTGGAATAGATAAGCAAATTGTGGTACTTCCATATGCAATGGAATGTTGGCTCAGGTATAAATGGGAACAAGCTGGTAATACACACAGCAATATGACTGAATCTCAGAAGCATCATGCTCATGAAAAGAAGCCAGATTGTAAAACTTATGACTCCATTTACATGGTGCTTGGGAAATACAGAATTATAGGAAGATAAAAAAGATCACTAGTTGTCTAGGCTGGAGTTGGAGAAGGGAATTGATTGCAAAGGTATCTAAGGGCACTTTTTGGACTAATTAAATTATTCTATATCTTGATTATGGTGGTGGTTACATGACTGTATACATTTGTCAAAAGTTATAGAACTAATAGAACTAATTTCTATTATAAAACTAATTCCAATTTACTATATATAAATTATATAAAATCTAATCAAATTATGGAGAAGGAAATGCAACTCACTCCAGTATTCTTGCTTGGAAAATTCCATGGATAGAGGAACCTGGCGGACTACGGTGCATGGGGTCGCAAAAAGTCAGTCACAACTGAGGACATCAGCAAATCAAATTTTAAGGGAACTATGCATATGGTTACAGAGAGTACATTGACCAGTCTTTAGGACCATCAGGAAGCTTCCATAAACCTCTTATCCTTATCTATCAGAGGGCAGACAGAATGAAACCTCAATCACAGAAAACTAACCAAACTGATCACATGGACCACAACCTTGTCTGCCTCAATGAAACTATGAGCCATGCCATGTAGGGCCATCCAAGACAGACAGGTCATGGCAGAGAGTTCTGACAAAACGTGGTCCACTGGAGAAGGGAATGCAAACTACTTCAGTATTCTTGCCTTGAGAACCCCATGAACAGTATGAAAAGGCAACAAGGTGTGATACTAAAAGATGAACTCCTCAGATCAGTAGATGACCAATACGCTGCTGGAGATCAGTGGAGAAATAACTCCAGAAAGAACAAGGAGACAGAGCCAAAGAAAAAACACTGTGGATGTGATGGGTGATGGAAGTAAATCTGATGCTGTAAAGAGCAATATTGCATAGGAACCTGGAATGTTAGGCCCAGGAATCAAAGCAAATTGGAAGTGGTCAATCAGGAGATGGCATGAGTGAACACTGACATTTTAGGAATCAGTGAACTAAAATGGACTGGAATGGGTGAACTTAACTCAAATGACCATTATATCTACTACTGTGGGCAACAATCCCTTAGATGAAATGCAGTAGCCATCATAGTCAACAAAAGAGTCCAAAATGCAGTACTTGGATGCAATCTCAAAAATAAGAGAATGATCTCTGTTTGTTTCCAAGGCAAACCATTCAATATCACAGTAATCCAAGTCTATGCCCCAACTAGTAATCCTGAAGAAGCTGAAGTTGAATGGTTCTAAGAAGACCTACCAGACCTTATAGAACTAACACCCAAAAAAGATGTCCTCTTTGTTATAGGGGACTGGAAAGCAAAAATAGGAAGTCAAGAGCTACCTGGAGTAACAGGCAAATTTGGCCTTGGAGTACAAAAGCAGGTCAAATGCTAACAGACTTTTGCCAAGAGAACACGATGGTCATAGCAAACACCCTCTTACAACAACACAAGAGAAGACTCTACACATGGACATCAAAAATGGTCAGTACCAAAATCAGCTTGATTATATTCTTTGCAGCCAAAGATGGAGAAGCTCTATACAGTCAGCAAAAACAAGACCAGGAACTGACTGTGGCTCGGATCATGAACTCCTTATTGCCAAATTCAGGCTTAACTTGAAGAAAGTAGGGAAAACCACTAGACCATTCAGATATGACCTAAATCAAATCCCTTATGATTATACAGTGGAAGTGAGAAATAGATTTAAGGGACTAGATCTGATAGATAGAGTACCTGATGAACTATGGACGGAGGTTCATGACATTGTACAGGAGACAGGGATCAAGACCATCCCCATGGCAAAGAATTCAAAAAAGCAAAATGGCTGTCTGGGGAGACTTTACAAATAGCTGTGAAAAGAAGAGAAACGAAAAGCAAAGGAGAAAAGGAAAGACATAAGCATCTGAATGCAGAGTTCCAAAGAATAGCAAGGAGAGATAAGAGAGCCTTCCTCAGTGATCAATGCAAAGAAATAGAGGAAAGCAATATAATGGGAAAGACAAGAGATCTCTTTGGAGAAGGCAATGGCACCCCACTCCAGTACTCTTACCTGGAAAATCCCATGGATGGAGGAGCCTGGAAGGCTACAGTCCATGGGGTTGCTGAGAGTTGGACACAACTGAGTGACTTCACTTTCACTTTTCACTTTCATGCATTGCAGAAGGAAATGGCAACCCACTCCAGTGTTCTTGCCCTGAGAATCCCAGGGACAGGGGAGCCTGGTGGGCTGCCGTCTATGGGGTTGCACAGTCGGACACAACTGAAGTGACTTAGTAGTAGTAGTAGTAGAGATCTCTTCAAGAAAATTAGAGATAAGAAGGGAACATTTCATGCAAAGATGGGCTCAATAAAGGATAGAAATGAGAAATGGTATGGACCTAACAGAACAAAAGATATTAAGAGGTGGCAAGAACACACAGAGGAACTATACAAAAAAAATCTTCATGACCCAGATAATCACGAAGGTGTGATCACTCTCCTAGAGCCAGACACAATGGAGTGTGAAGTCAAGTGGGCCTTAGGAAGCATCACTATGAGCAAAGCTAGTGGAGATGATGGAATTCCAGTTGAGCTATTTCAAATCCTAAAAGATGATGCTGTGAGAGTGCTGCATTCAGTATGTCAGCAAATCTGGAAAACTCAGCAGTGGCCACAGGACTGGAAAAGATTTTCATTCTAATCCCAAAGAAAGGCAATGCCAAAGAATGCTCAAACTACCGCACCATTGCACTCATCTCACACGCTAGTAAAGTAATGCTCAAAATTCTCCAAGCCAGGCTTCAGCAGTACATGAACTGTGAAATTCCAGATGTTCAAGCTGGTTTTACAAAAGGCAGAGGAACCAGAGATCAAATTGCCAACATCGGTTGGATCATCGAAAAAGTTATTTTTGCTTTGTTGACTATGCTAAAGCATTTAACTGTGTGGATCACAACAAACTATGGAAAATTCTTAAATATATGAGAATACCAGATCACCTGACATGCCTCCTGAGAAATCTGAATGCAGGTCAAGAAGTTCAACTTTGGCATGTTAGAACTGGGCATGCAACAACAGACTGGCTCCAAATTGGGAAAGGAGTACATCAAGGCTGTATATTGTCACTCTGCTTATTTAACTTATAAGCAGAGTACATCATGAGAAACGCTGGGCTGAAGGAACCACAAGATGGAATCAAGATTGCCTGGAGAAATATCAATAACCTCAGATATGCAGATGACACTACCCTTATGGAAGAAAGTGAAGAACTAAAGAGCCTCTTGATGAAAGTGAAAGAAGAGAGTGAAAAAGGTGGCTTAAAACTCAACATTCAGAAAACGAAGATCATGGTATCTGGTCCCATCACTTCATGGCAAATAGATGAGGAAACAATGGAAGCAGTGACTGACTATTTTTTGACTCCTAAATCACTGCAGATGATGATTGCATATATGAAATTAAAAGACGCTTGCTCTTTGGAAGAAAAGCTATGACCAACCTAGACAGCATATTAAAAAGCAGAGACATTTCTTTACCAACAAAGGTCCGTTAGTCAAAGCTGTGGTTTTTCCAGGAGTCATGTGTGGATGTGAGAGTTGGATTATAAAAAAAGCTGAGTGCCGGAGAATTGATGCTTTTGAACTGTGATGTTGGAGAAGACTCTTGAGAGTCCCTTGGACTTCAGGGAGATCCAACCAGTCAATCCTAGAGGAAATCAGTCCTGAATATTCATTGGAAGGACTGATGCTAAAGACTGATGAAATTCCAATACTTTGGCCACCTGATGTGAAGAGCTGAGTGATTTGAAAAGACCCTGATGCTGGGGAAAGATTGAAGGCGGGAAGAAAAGGGGACGACAGAGGATGAGATGGTTGGATGGCATCACTGATTCAGTGGACATGAGTTTGGATAGGTTTCAGGAGCTGGTGATGTATTGGGCAGTCCATGGTGTGCTGCAGTTCATGGGTTTGGAAAGAGTTGGACATGACTGAGTGACTTAACTGAACTGAAATTTTGAAGTTGAAAGACCTCCCGAACAGGTAGCCCACACCTACTTATTTCAAAGATAAAAAAAAATGGAGGAAGAAAATACAGTGCTTTCTCCGAGTTTATTGCCCTTACTAGTGATATTCTTTCTTGTAACCAATAACAGTTGCATATTTATTGCATTCTAGACATGGTGCTAGGTTGCACACCTAGCCGAGTATCCCAGCTTAGAAGAAAAATGAGACTTACTGCCTTGAAAACCTGGAATTTTAACTCTAGTTTTTGACTCTATAGTTTTTCCAACAGACTAGAAGGTCTCCAGGGAATATTTAGTTTCTGGATCTTGCTGGATTACTGGACTGAGGATAAGAGGACCTGCATATGGATTAACTAAGCTGCAGGAAAGAGTGACCTTTTGAGACACCAGCTGATCTCTGAGCCTCTTCTCTCTTGGCCACAGCTGGATGAGAAAGTAGTTGAATTTCTCAAAGGACCAATGTCAGCTCCCATACTATGCAAAGATCAAGATTCCCCAGAAGCATAGCCTAGTGCACCAGTTAAAAGCCTTCCAGAATGGTAGCTGCAACAAGCAATTGCATTATAATTGTGCAGTGGGGGAGAGTAGAATGGACCTGAAGGTGAGATGGACCTGGGTTCAAACCTCAGCCCTATACTACCTATATCACCAGGTACAAGTCACTTAATAGGTCTAAACATCAGGTTCTTTATGTAAAATAAGACAGTCATACCGCTGCCTCCTAGGGTTGGTGTGTGGGTTAAAGAGGATAAAACATGTGCCTGCCACATTACCATCTCTTAATTAATGTCACTGGCTGCTGCTCTGAATGCCATCATCATCAATATCATCGTTCTAATTTCTACTGTTCCTTTCTGTATCACTTGAGAGATTCTTCCTGATTAAAAAGGCCAGGTTGTTATTTAGTTGCCCGGCAAGGCAATTGCAGCCTCTCTCCTTTTGGATCAAATCATTTGACATCCAGCAGGGGAAGAGTGATCGAGTTGCTGAAGTGTACACCTGAGTCTCCTTGAGCAGGCTGTCAGACTGTCTGAAACTCCAGCCTGGACAGGCCAATTCACATGCCCAGGGGCCTTCCAGATAGGTCTCTGCACCTAGAGGCCAGTCATTCTCTTCTGGCCAGGCTCCCTGTGGTGACAGGCATACACCAGCTGCCTTTCTTGCTCTCTGTGGCCTTGGCATTATAACAGTGAATCGCAGCGGAGAGGCATGAGGAAGTGGGGGCATGCCTGCTTTGACAGGGCTTCTATAACAATGTACCACAGGATTCCTCTAGTACAGCAGGAGCAGTGGCAAAGCACTTTCAATATTAAAATATCATAAATTATTAAGCATTTATGCATACCTGTTTGTTTGGATGGTAACAGATTTCCAAAAGTCATGTGCATAAGATTTTTCTGTGATAGTAACAATGCATAGGGGTTTCCCTGGTGGCTCAGATGATAAAGAATCTGCCTGCAGTGTAGGAGATCTGGGTTCAATCCCTGGGTCAGGAAGATACCCCTGGAGATGGGAATGGTAACCCACTCCAGTAATCTTGCTTGGAGAATCCATGGAAAGAGGAGCCTAGTGGGCTACAGTCCATGGGGTCACAAAGAGTCAGACACGACTGAGTGACTAACGTTGACTGACTGACTGAGCAATCCAGGTGCTTAGTCACTCAGTTGTATCTGACAATGCATAGTAAATGGAATTGTCACTCTGTATTTAGTGATACTCAGCGAGGGGCATTGTCTAAGGATATATTTACATCTAGCAGAAAATAGCAGGATCTGAGGCTTTTAATGTCATCCAGAAGGAGTAATCATTATTGATTCTTTTCTTAAAAGTTGCAAAACAGTACTGTACTGAGACCTCAAAATCTAAAGACTGAGAGAAGCTTTCCCCCATTTGACGTCTTCTGGTAGTAAACACATTTGGAAAACCTCCCAGCTGTTCTCTGCTAATCAAATGATTATACCTCAGTTCCAGGCTGCTCATCCGAGTAGCAAAGGGATCCTGGGTGATGTCTGTCATGATTCAACACGTGAAGAGGCTCCTGCTGAACTGATTCCTAGGCTCAGAAGAAAATAGCCCCTATACTAGCAGGCAGGGAGGGAAGGTCATTTATGTACAGACCATATTTCTCTACATTGGAGCTCCCCTGGCATCAGATTCACATGGATGAATTTTCTTAAAAATGTCATTTCCTGGCTCCCACCCTAGACCTACCCATTCAGAATTTCTGGGGATGGGGCCTGAAAATGAATTCTAGCCTCTAGAGAGTCTGGTACACACTGCCTCTTAATAATACTTTGAGAAACATGGATCTAAAAAGAAAAAAGAATCCACCATGGTGGCATTTTTAGCTCAGAGAAATGGCTAGCCCGAAAGAAATCTTTTGGCCCCAGAAAGTCCAGAATGTGTTCCAGCTTCAACTCTCCAATTCCAGACCTCAGATTAAACTGTTGAAAGTCACCTACTCCATTCACTTGTACAACCAGGCAATTAGACCTGTTTGACGGCTTCACTGTCACCTGAAAGAGAGGCTGCCAGAACTTAAAACTCAATCAAACAAAGAAACTCTCAGGGTTTTAGACTGATTACAAAGACAGATGGCAATATTTTTCTCTGTGGATTGGCTCCTCTGTGTGTGTGTGTGTGTGTGTGTGTGTGTGTGTGTGTGTGCTCACTCAGTCATGTCTGACTCTTTGCGGCCTCATGAACTGTAGTTCACTGGGCTCCTCTATCCATGGATTTTTCCAGGCAAGAATACTGGAGTGGGTTGCCATTTCCTACTCCTGGGGATCTTCCCAACGCAGGGATCGAACCTGCATCTCTTGTATTTCCCACACTGGAGGTGGATTCTTTACCACTAGCGCCACTTGGGAAACCCTATTGGCTCCTCTAATTCATAGTTATGTGATCTTGAACAATAACAGGGAGAGGTAAGTAAGAATCTATTTTCTAATCTCCACCCCACCCACCATCACAAAAGATGGGAACCACTGGGGTGGAATAATCTGTTGAATGAAGACCTACCCCTGCCTCTTATAGTAATAGTCAAAAAGTCATAACAGAATGTAAGTCAGTGAAGGAAGCACTGACTTTGCTACAGATATGTCCTTGACACCACTATCATTCATGGCTTTAAAAGTAAATTCTTAAAAACAGAGTAAATTCTTCCTAAGTTTAGATGCTTAACTATGATGAATATAGTATTATTTTGGCATCCCTTTAAACCTATGAACAGGACCGGAGGACTTAGAGGATCTCTAAGATTTTGCTATGTAAAGTGTTGTCTTGGGACAAGCAGCCTTGGCCTATTGGAAATTCTAGGTCTCAGGTTTCACCCAGACCTACTGAATTAGAACCCGACTACCCAGTTTCCCCAGGTAATTCATATGCACAGTGATGTTGAGGAAAAACCCCTCTAAGGCAGGGGTTCCCGACCTCTGAGATCTAATACCTGATGATCTGAGGTGGAGCTGATGGAATAGTAATAGAAGTATGCAATAAATGTAATGCCTGTGAATCATCCCCAAACCACCCCAGCACTCCTGTTCCACTGAAAAGCTGTTTTCCACAAAACCAGTCCTTGGTGCCAGAAATGTTGGGAACCACTGCTGAAGTTCTGATTCTCAAATATGTTTGGATGTTAGAATCATCTGGGGAATTAAGAAAAAATACTGATGTCTTCGTCTTACTCTAGAGATACTTACTTAATTAGCATTGGGTCCAGCCTGGATATTGAAATTTGTAGAGGCTACCTGGTGAATCTCATGGGAGATCCCTGCTCTAAGGAACTTCTCTAGCTCCTGAACATTGCAGGTCTGTGAGCCTGTCAAGAAGAGCAAAAATAAGCAACTAACATCAATACCTTCAGGAAGCAAGCAGGTAATATAAATGAGTGACAAGCCTACTAGTATGGACCGTGGCAAACTAGAGAGCTTGGACCCGAGGAGGTGAACAGCCCTCGGTTCCTTCAATATTGCCTTTAACAATGGGAGTCTTTACAATAGCCAGGACATAGAAGCAACCTAGATGTCCATCAGCAGATGAATGGATAAGAAAGCTGTGGTACATATACACAATGGAATATTACTCGGCTATTAAAAAGAACACATTTGAATCCATTCTAATGAAGTGGATGAAACTGGAGCCTATTATACAGAGTGAAGTAAGCCAGAAAGAAAAACATCAATACAGTATATTAGCACATATATATGGAATTTATCAAAACCACAATGAGGTACCACTTCACACCAGTCAGAATGTCTGTGATCCAAAAGTCTGCAAGCAATAAATGCTGGAGAGGGTGTGGAGAAAAGGGAATCCTCCTACACTGTCGGTGGGAATGCAAACTAGTGCAGCCACTATGGAAAATAGTGTGGAGACTCCTTAAAAAATTGCAAGTAGAACTGCCTTATGACCCAGCAATCCCACTGCTGGGCATACACACCAAGGAAACCAGAATTGAAAGAGACACATGTAGCCCAATGTTCATCGCAGCACTGTTTATAATAGCCAGGACATGGAAACAACCTAGATGTCCATCAGCAGATGAATGGATAAGAAAGCTGTGGTACATATACACAATGGAGTATTACTCAGCCATTAAAATGAATACATTTGAATCAGTTCTAATGAGATGGATGAAACTGGAGCCGATTATACAGAGTGAAGTCAGCCAGAAAGAAAAACACCAATACAGTATACTAACACATATATATGGAATTTAGAAAGATGGTAACAATAACCCTGTATGCGAGACAGCAAAAGAGACACAGATGTATAGAATGGACTTTTGGACTCAGAGGGAGAGGGAGAGGGTGGGATGATTTGGGAGAATGGCATTGAAACATGTATACTATCATGTAAGAAATGAAGTGCCAGTCTGTGTTCAATACAGGATACAGGATGCTTGGGGCTGGTGCATGGGGATGATCCAGAGAGATGATATGGGGTAGGAGGTGGAAGGGGGATTCAGGATTGGGAGCTTGTATACACCCGTGGTGGATTCATGTCAATATATGGCAAAACCAATACAGTATTGTAAAGTAAAATAAAGTAAAAAAAGAAAAAAAAAAGCTCAATATTCAGAAAACTAAAAAAAAAAAAAAAAGACAAAAAAACAAAAATAAGTAAAATAAAAAGATGGTAATGATGACCCTATATGTGAGACAGCAAAAGAGACACAGATGTAAAGAACAGACTTTTGGACTCTGTGGGAGAAGGCGAGGGTGGGATGATTTGAGAGAATAGCATTGAAACATGTGTATTTCCATATGTGAAATAGATTGCCAATCCAGGTTTGATGCATGAAACAGGGTGCTCAGGGCCAGTGCACTGGGATGACTCTGAGGGATGGGATGGGGAGGGAGGTAGGAGGGGGGTTCAGGATGAGGAACACATGTACACCCAAGGCTGACTCATGTCAATGTATGGCAAGAACCACTACGCTATTGTAAAGTAATTAGCCTCTAATTAAAATAAATAAATTAATTAATTTAAAAAAATAAATGAGAAAAAAAGAAAAAAGAGGACAAATATTAAATAAATTTTTTTCCACCATCAAAAATAAGAAAAACAAAACAGTGGGAGTCCAGGTTGACAGAGCTTCTGAACTTTTTGTTTTTGATAAGCTGGGAATCCAAATTGTATAGAAATTCTTTCTGTCTCTCTCTTTGTAATGCTGGTCATAAATTCAATTTTCTTTTCTTTCTTTTAAAAGAACACAAAAATCTATTTTACCCACGGTAAATTGGTGTCCATGGAACACCAATTTGGGACCTCTGACAGAGAGAAAACAGGTTTTTGAGTAGAAAGACCAGAAGTCCCACCATGCAACCTATAGGCAGGCCATTCCACATTTTGAAGAGAGGATGTAACTGCTTTAGATGGTAAAGAATCTGCAATGACTGGATTTTGATCCCTGGGTTAGGAAGATCCTCTGGGGAAGGGAATGACAATACAGTTTTCCTGCCTGGAGAATTCCATGAGCGGCGGAGCCTGGTGGGCTATAGTTCATGGGTTCGCAAAGAGTCGGGCTCGACTGAGTCCATACAGGTACAGTAACTGCTTCAGTGAGGGTGCAGCAAGTTCTCTTGATCTTGTTGCTTGAAGCAATTAGAATGGTTTCTTCCTCTTTCAAAGAGGAAACAGACACTTTAAAATACTTCATGATCGTGGAGAGACAATGCCCATGGCATGGCTGGTGCCAGGCCCTGGAAAATGTCACTCCCCAAAGAAGTTCAAAGACCAGAGTGTGCAAAAGACATGTAAAGCATGAACCCTTGGAGGCCAAGAAAGGAGATGGGGTACAGGAAGTGGATGGGCTGCAAAGGCACGGTGACTGGCTGTGATCTTCCTGAGATAAGGGTGTACTATAGCAATGGGAGTATGTGTAAAGCAAAGACTCCACTTGTGGGAGAAAGAACATTTGAAAGGGATTTAGAGTTCTGATGGCCAGAAAGCCTGTTTCAGATGTTGGAGGGGGTATTTGGGTCTGTGCTCAAGGGCTCATTCGTGTCTGACTCTTTGCAACCCCATGGACCGTAGCCGCCAGGCTTCTCTGTCCGTGGGATTCTCCAGGCAAGAATACTCGAGTAAGTTGCTGTTTCCTTCTCCAGGGGATCTTCCCAACCCAGGGATCGAACCTGTATCTCTTGCATTTCCAGCATTAGCAGGCAGATTCTTTACCACTAGTGCCAATCTGGGAAGTCCATCGGACTCTAGTTCCATAAATATCTATCCTCTTAACACTAATCAAAATCTCACCCAACCGAGGGCCTTTAAGACTACTGAGAGATGTGGTCATAGGAGCAGAAAGAGAGAAAGCCGCCATGTTAAGGATGCAATTTGTATCAAAGGTTAAGAGAGAAGAAAGAAAAGGTCCTTTAGGAATTGTAGTCTTCATGACTGAGGGGGGAAAAAGAAAACTAGAAAAAGACTTAATCTTATTCCAATGAATGCTATCATTCTAATAAATTTGTGATGTCTTTCTAGTAAGACTAGAAGCTATATAAGGACAAATCAAATCAACATATTCATTAACTGTGTATGACTGAGCAAGGCCAATATTGTGTAGGGATAGCTAGAGCAAATAATGTGTCTTCTATTTGTGCATACTCCCTATAGAGTCTCTTAAGGGGAAAGAAGCAAAATAAAACACAGTAAACACTTATATTACTCTTGAACCAATTGTGAATAATAGCTGAGAAAAAACCAGTGTCCTATAAAGTAGCAGTTTCCAAAATACAGTCCTCTGTAACAGCCACATTAGCGTTGCCTGAGAGCTTGTTTGAAATATGAATTCTTGGGTCCCATCTCATACCTACTGAATCAGAGCCAGTGAAGGCAGGGTCCAGTAATCTGTGCTTTCAAAAGCCTTCCTGATGATTCTTAATTAGATCCTATATTATCTCAGTTAATTTTCACAACAACTGATAGAAGTGGATAGGAAGAATGTAGTCTTCATTTTAGAGTTTCAGAGTGGATGACATCATATATTCAAAGTCAGACTATCTTTGATGACTTTGATCAAGTGAGCCAAATTTTAATTTTCTAGCAGGAGTTGATTTGGGTTCAGTTGTAAATATATACTCTGATTTTTTTTCCACCTTGACAAAATTAGTTCATTAGAATGAACTAAACAATAATAGTAACATCTATTTCTGCTTTATTGACTATGCCAAAGCCTTTGACTGTGTGGATCACAGTAAACTGTGGAAAATTCTGAAAGAGATGGGAATACCAGACCACCTGACCTGTCTCTTGAGAAACCTGTATGGAGGTCAGGAAGCAACAGTGAGAACTGGACATGGAACAACAGACTAGTTCCAAACAGGCAAAGGAGTACGTCAAGGCTGTATATTGTCACCCTGCTTATATAACTTATATGCAGAGTACTCATGAGAAATGCTGGGCTGGAAGAAGCACAAGCTGGAATCAAGATTGCCAGGAGAAATATCGATAACCTCAGATATGCAGATGACTCCACCCTTATGGCCAGAGAAGGCAATGGCACCCCACTCCAGTACTCTTGCCTGGAAAATCCCATGGACGGAGGAGTCTGGTGGGCTGCAGTCCATGGGGTAACTAAGAGTCAGACGCGACTCAGAGACTTCACTTTCACTTTTCACTTTCATGCATTGGAGAAGGAAATGGCAATCCACTCCAGTGTTCTTGCCTGGAGAATCCTAGGGACGGGGGAATCTGGTGGGCTGCCATCTATGGGGTTGCACAGAGTTGGACACGACTGAAGCGACTTAGCAGCAGCAGCAGCTACCCTTATGGCAGAAAGTGAAGAAGAATTAAAGAGCCTCTTGAAGAAAGTGAAAGGGAGAGTGAAAAAGTTGGCTTAAGGCTCAATATTCAGAAAACTAAGATCATGGCATCTGGTCCCATCACTTCATGGCAAATAGATGGAGAAACAGGGGCAGACTTTGTTTTTCTGGGCTCCAAAATCACTGCAGATGGTGCTGCCATGAAATAAAAAGATGCTTACTCCTTGGAAGAAAAGTTATGACCAACCTAGACAGCATATTCAAAAGCAGAGATATTACTTTGCCAATAAAAGTCTGTCTAGTCAAGGCTATGGCTTTTCCAATGGTCATGTATGGATGTGAGAGTTGGACTGAAAGAAAGCTGAGAGGAGGACAACAGAGGATGAGATGGTTGGATGGCATCACCAACTCAATGGACCTGAGTTTGAGTAAACTCCGGGAGTTAATGATGGACAGGGCAGCCTGGCATCCTGCAGTCCATGGGGTCGCAGAGTCAGAGACGACTGAACGACTGCAGTGAACTGAACTGAAACAATAGTAGTAACAATCCATCCACTTGTGATCTCATACTTCTGAGTACCTCTACTCCTAGTCTGCCATAAATTTTTTCTCTTTTGGCACCCACTCCATGGATGCCTCCCCTATGAAGCCTACCCCCTCCCCCATGGTGAGGATACATCGCCTCTGCCTCGTTTATACAGCTCTCTTCTTGATCTTCCCATACAGCTGTGTTTGCATGTCTGCTCCCCACAGTGGGCTGTAACTCTTTGGAAGCAATGAACGTATCTTAGTATCTCTCTATGCCTCTAACACCTGTCATAGAATAATACTTTGGAGCTAGGAGGGAACAAAGAAAGTGAAACAGCTGCCAACCCCTGTAATTATTGAGCATCCACTGTGTCATGCATGGGTCCTAAGCTAAGCTTTTTATATATCTCATTTTGTTTTAATATCCAGTACAGTCTGATACCTATTTTAAGCTCTATTTCAAGGACTGGCAAATTTTGAAGACTGGAAAGAAAGTAAAGAAGAAATCCAGTTTTATAGTTAGTAACTGGTAGACCTGGAGTTCTTGATGTGTATACTGTAATACCTCTCTACTTCTTAATTCAATGGCTAGAAAACCTGAATAGACAGAAAAAAGGAATTTCTTAGTTGCACAGAGAGGGGCTGAAGCCAAGAATGTAGACCTCAGGCACTTTACTAACTGCTCTGGTATCTCTCCTGAACCTCACAGTAATGAAGGAAAAGATGTTCTGGGAATTGCGGGATCACTTAGAGCACCCCTTTCATTCTATAAATGGATGGACTGGCAAATTTGTTTTCTGACAACTTCTTGAAAACAGGCCAGATTCATTTTCCTCTCCCAACATACCAGAGTCCATGATTTGATCACATCTGCCCACTTTTTGGATGTGATTACTGTGAATCTCTTAGAACTCTGCTTTTCTGATCTCATACTTCCAACATACCTTTGTCACCTGGATCTTTCTCAAGTTTATGACACTTTCCTCCTAGGCTCTAATATGATTCTCTTGTTATTTCTAGGGAAACATCAGATTTTTCCAGGGTTTGAATTAATGGCTTCCCTTCATTTTCCTGATGAAAATTCTGTGCTGACTGCTAACTTCAGAGATCTCACTTCTCTCTTGGAGTAGGCAGGGACGTCTCAAGAACCCACAAGTAATAATGTCCTGGTATCGTGTGGAGCTCAATTTCAAACCTGAAAGTAAACTCAGTCAACCTGACTACTCATGCATCAGAGTGCTGGTCACACCTGTCATTCAACAGTGATATGAATGGGGGGGGGGGGTCATTAATGTGTATGTTCCACCTCAGTTATCCAAGTAGCCTGAGGAGGGGTTACCTGAATGCTACATCTTTACGTTCATCAGAACTGCTTATTACCTAAAAATTCCATTTTTGAGCTTTGGTAAGTTGTACGCTGTTCACTTAAGTATGTTGTTTTAAAAACCCACAGATGTCAGACATCTAACAATAAGATTCTGTTGAACATACTATGCTTTAGTACATGAAGGAATTCTATAATCAACTAGGGGGAATATCTGATTTAAAAAAAAGTTTTTCTGTTTTTTTTTTTTAAATATACAGTTGACATACAGCACTGTACAAGTTTAAGGTGTACAGTATAATGACTTGACTTACATATTCACATATGTGGTGAAATGATGACTACAATAAGTTTATTTAACATTCATCATCATCTCATATAGATACAAAAAATGAATGTTATTTTTTTGTGATGAGAAGTCTTAGGATCTAGTCTGTTAACTTTCAAATACCATAAAGCAGTGTTAACCATAGCCATCATGTCATACAGTACATTACAGCCGTAGATCTTGTTTACCTTGCTGGAAGTTTGTATCTTTTGACCACCTTCATCCAGTTCTTCCACCCCACCCCCTGCCTCTGCTAACTGCAAATCTGTTCTCTTTTTTTAAGAGTTTTTTTTTTTTTTCTTTTTGCTTGTTTGTTTGTTTAGATTCGCCAAACAAGTGTCAGACCACACAGAGTTTGTCTTTCCCGTCTGGCTTATCTCCTCTGGTGTAATACCTTCAAGATCTATTCAGATGGTCACAAATGGAGATTTCCCTCCTTTTCCATGGCTGAATAATATTCCATTTTATAATTAAGCCGCAGCTTCTTTATCCATTCATCCATTAGTGGACACTTAGGTTTTTCTGTCCCTTGGATACTGTAAATAATGCTGCTCTGAACATGGGGGTGTAGATGTCTCTTTGACATAGAGTTTTCTTTTCCTTTGGCTGTATTCCCAGAAGTGGAATTGCTGGATCATATGGTAGTTCTATTTTTAACTTTTTGAGGAAACTCCAAACTGTTTTCCATAGTGTCTGTACCAACTGACATTCCTACCAACAGCGCACAAGTGTTCTCTTTTCTCCACATCCTTGTTAGCATTTGTTATCCCTTGTCTTTTTGGTGATAGCCATCCTAACAGGCACAAGGTGTCTACCCACTTTCACTTTTCACTTTCACGTATTGGAGAAGGAATGGCACCCCACTCCAGTGTTCTTGCCTGGAGAATCCCAGGGACGGCGGAGCCTGGTGGGCTGCATAGTCCAGTCTACGGGGTCGCATGGAGTCGGACACGACTGAAGCGACTTAGCAGCAGCAGCAGCAAGATGCTCATAATACAGAGAGTGAATGTTTAAGAGTGAAAACCTTTACATACACCTTGATCCCAGTCTTATGAACTAATTTTAAAAACCCAGTAAATGGATAGTAAGTCTAGAATGATTTGTATCAGCATATTAAAAGGGTTATCTCAGAGTTTATAATGATAGTTACTTTACTTTCTCCCCTTTTTCTTATCTATATTTTATATATTATATATATATATTTATATATTTATATAATATATTTATATTTATATATATATATTTATATATTTACCCACAATAAACGTATCACTCATGTATTTTTAAAAGAATACTGTTTTTATTATAAGTACACATGAACCTGTACACATAACCAATAATTAACAATCTCCAAATAAGTCCTAAAGTTATCATGTTGCATAAAAAGTTGCCTAGTAGGGAGATTTTTGTATCTGCAGAAAACTATTATGGATTTTTAGTCCCAGACCTTCCCCCAGCTACTGCTATACCTCCAATCACACAGACTCCTGGTCTCTGAGTTTCAGTTTACTTCTAAGTAAAATTAGGATAACACCATTCACCTTACAGGCTACTGTGAAAATAAAATAACCGCATCCCATTTCAGTACTGTGTTTCAGAATCAAGACAACTTTAAAAATCCCTCATGGCTAGACCCCACCTCAAGTCATTCCAGCACAATCCAGGATTGAAAAGATAGTGCTGGACTAATTCTTTTTTTTTTTTTTTTTCAGACATAGACTGGCGATTTAATTCTTACATGATAGTTTACATGTTAGAATGCCATTCTCCCAAATCATCCCACCCTCTCCCTCTCCCTCTGAGTCCAAAAGTCCGTTATATACATCTGTGTCTTTTTTCCTGTCTTGCATACAGGGTCATCATTGCCATCTTTCTAAATTCCATATATATGTGTTAGTATACTGTATTGGTGTTTTTCTTTCTGGCTTACTTCACTCTGTATAATCAGCTCCAGTTTCATCCATCTCATCAGAACTGATTCAAATGAATTCTTTTTTACGGCTGAGTAATACTCCATTGTGTATATGTACCAAAGCTTTCTTATCCATTCATCTGCTGATGGACATCTAGGTTGTTTCCATGTCCTGGCTATTATAAACAGTGCTGCGATGAACATTGGGGTACATGTGTCTCTTTCAATTCTGGTTTCCTCGGTGTGTATGCCCAGAAGTGGGATTGCTGGGTCATAAGGTAGTTCTATTTACAATTTTTTAAGGAATCTCCACACTGTTCTCCATAGTGGCTGTACTAGTTTGCATTCCCACCAACAGTGTAGGAGGGTTCCCTTTCTCCACACCCTCTCCAGCATTTATTGCTTGCAGATTTTTGGATCGCAGCCATTCTGACTGGTGTGAAGTGGTACCTCATTGTGGTTTTGATTTGCATTTCTCTAATAATGAGTGATGTTGAGCATCTTTTCATGTGTTTGTTAGCCATCCGTATGGAGTATACTACCCAAAGCAATTTACAAATTCAATGCAATCCCTATCAAGCTACCAGCCACACTTTTCACAGAACTAGAACAAATAATTTCAAGATTTGTATGGAAATACAAAAAACCTCGAATAGCCAAAGCAATCTTGAGAAAGAAGAATGGAACTGGAGGAATCAACTTGCCTGACTTCAGGCTCTACTACAAAGCCACAGTCATCAAGACAGTATGGTACTGGCACAAAGACAGACATATAGATCAATGGAACAAAATAGAAAGCCCAGAGATAAATCCACACACATATGGACACCTTATCTTTGACAAAGGAGGCAAGAATATACAATGGAGTAAAGACAATCTCTTTAACAAGTGGTGCTGGGAAAACTGGTCAACCGCTTGTAAAAGAATGAAACTAGATCACTTTCTAACACCGCACACAAAAATAAACTCAAAATGGATTAAAGATCTAAATGTAAGATCAGAAACTATAAAACTCCTAGAGGAGAACATAGGCAAAACACTCTCAGACATAAATCACAGCAGGATCCTCTATGATCCACCTCCCAGAATTCTGGAAATAAAAGCAAAAATAAACAAATGGGATCTAATTAAAATGAAAAGCTTCTGCACAACAAAGGAAACTATAAGCAAGGTGAAAAGACAGCCTTCTGAATGGGAGAAAATAATAGCAAATGAAGCAACTGACAAACAACTAATCTCAAAAATATACAAGCAACTTATGCAGCTCAATTCCAGAAAAATAAACGACCCAATCAAAAAATGGGCCAAAGAACTAAATGGACTAATTCTTAAGTACCGATTGTCATGGCAGTTCTCTTGCCCGGACTCATGAGCTTATGCTGTGTGACCTAGAATGAACTTCATTAGTTAAAAATCATTGCACTCTTAAAGCAGGGGAAGAAAAAAATACATCTTCCATAGACTGGGGTCCTGACAAAGGTTGAGACTGTTCAAGGAGGAGAAAAAATTTAAGCAAGTGATATTTATTACATTCTGATAAAAAGTTTTACAGAAAGGTTTTGTTTACCAAAGGATAATGCCATAGTAAACTGAGGCAGGACTTAAAAAGTCCAAGAAGTTTATATTTTAAAGGGATTTTAGTGATGATGTGCCTGACCACAACGTAACTGTCCTCTCTAAACCTCACCCCTGGTCATCTCTGCTTCAGTATATCTGAAGTCTGGGAGCTCATGACTTTGCCTCTCTGCCCATTCATTCTTGGATGGTTCTGTGATGACATCTCCCCAGCTCTTACCCTGATTTTCCTGTAGGTCTGAGCTCTGCCACATGGAGTCATATAAAAGTCTTACAGCTTTTCTGTCAATAGCTGTAAACTGTGTTACAAGTAACCCATTATTATTAATATAATCAACAAGGTTTCCACCAAGGTAGCATTTATAAATCAGAGCATATTTTTAGCATATTCCTCTCTGATTTACTTTCTCCCATGGATCCATAAAGAGGATAGAAAAAGGTTGAGCTCCCAACACAAAGACAGTAAGTAGTAGATGCATCTGTCATGGAAGCTGGAGGGGATAAAAAGTGGTTAATTGCAGTTGATTACTGTAGTTATATTGCTGTTGTTGTTCAATCACTCAGTCATGTTGTTCAATCACTCAGTCATGTCTGACTCTTTTGTAACCCAAGGACTGCAGCCCACCAGGCTCCTCTGTCCATAGAATTTTCCAGGCAAGAATACTGGAGTGGGTTGCCATTTCCTTCTCCAGGGGATCTTGTTTGATCCAGGGATCAAACCCACATCTCCTGCACTGGCAGGTGGATTCTTTACCATTGAGCCACCTGGGAAGCCCTCTGTAGCTGTATAGCACTCGACATATTCAGAGTTAGCTGTTATTCTTCATCATTGGCTAATATTAAATGCCTACCATGCCCAGGGTATTAGCCTAAAAGAGAGAGAAGTAGGAGGCGTAAAATTGTTGGGCTAAATGGTTATGAGGTTTTTAATACTAAAAGAGAAATAATCCCAAGTGTTTATGCATTGATTTATTGATTCAAATATTTATCAGACACAACTAAATGGTAGAAATAATACTGTGGATAAAACATATAAGGACCTTGCCTTTGTGGATATTACATTCTGATCTCTATCTCTGTTTATACATTTTGATAATTTAGTTCTCTGCCCTTCAACCACAATGAGAGTTTGATTTAAAGGATCTTTGTAGGTCACTGAAGTCATCCAAACACTGAGTTGTCACTTGAACATATCAACTAATGAAGGAGTGCTGTAGCCATGGAGTAGGAAAGTGTGGCCACTAACGGGTTAGCTGTGGGGCTGGATGTGAATTCAGGGCTGAGCTTTGGCACTAAGTATGAATTGTGTCTCCTTGGGTCAGTTACCAAGCTTGACTGTCAGTTTCTTCACCTGTACAATGCTTCTCATATGTGCCTCCCTTGGCTGATGGGAAGATTTAGTGAGGCCTGAATGCAGAGTACATCATGAGAAACGCTGGACTGGAAGAAACACAAGCTGGAATCAAGACTGCCGGGAGAAATACCAATAACCTCAGATATGCAGATGACACCACCCTTATGGCAGAAAGTGAAGAGGAGCTAAAAAGCCTCTTGATGAAAGTGAAAGAGGAGAGCGACAAAGTTGGCTTAAAGCTCAACATTCAGAAAACGAAGATCATGGCATCTGGTCCCATCACTTCATGGGAAATAGATGGGGAAACAGTGGAAACAGTGTCAGACTTTATTTTCTTGGGCTCTAAAATCACTGCAAATGGTGATTGCAGCCATGAAATTAAAAGACGCTTACTCCTTGGAAGAAAAGTTATGACCAACCTAGATAGCATATTCAAAAGCAGAGACATTACTTTGCCGACTAAAACCCGTCTAGTCAAGGCTATGGTTTTTCCTGTGGTCATGTATGCACGTGAGAGTTGGACTGTGAAGAAGGCTGAGCACCGAAGAATTCATGCTTTTGAACTGTGTTGTTGGAGAAGACTCTTGAGAGTCCCTTGGACTGCAAGGAGATCCAACCAGTCCATTCTGAAGGAGATCAGCCCTGGGATTTCTTTGGAGGGAATTATGCTAAAGCTGAAACTCCAGTACTTTGGCCACCTCATGTGAAGAGTTGACTCATTGGAAAAGACTCTGATGCTGGGAGGGATTGGGGGCAGGAGGAGAAGGGGACAATAGAGGATGAGATGGCTGGATGGCATCACGGACTCGATGGACGTGAGTCTGAGTGAACTCCAGGAGTTGGTGATGAACAGGGAGGCCTGGCATGCTGCGATTCATGGGGTCGCAAAGAGTTGGACACGACTGAGCGACTGAACTGAACTGAACTGAAGCGTTGGCATCGTGCCTCACCACTGTTTGCTACTGGATGAATTACTATCGCATTATTGTAAGTATAACTTATCATTATGCCTACTTATTAATTGAATTCCTCCATGTTTGGGGTACCTATTTGAAATGCCCTTGCATCTTCTGATAAGTCAAGAAAGTCCTTCCTAAAATATTTTCTAAACTATAAAGCACCCGATGCATCATTACAACCTGCCATAACAGAATTCCTTATGACTTTCATCCATCTTACTTTCCTCTCTCTTTTCCCTGATGTTCCTTCAAATATCTCTCCTCTCAGCTTGAGAGTCTATTTCTATAGCTCTTCCTCACTGGAGGAAGTGAATACCTGCCTCCACATTGGTGAATCTGTCTCAAACACATCACTCATGCAAGCATCTAATGTTCTGTAGATTCATCCTCACAAACCAATAACCATGTTGAACACCTGGGATTTTTGTCATGTTGAAATGCATTTCTAGTGACACATGGCTCAACAAGTGATTCCATTCTTTAGAACACCTACTGGAGAAGGGTTTTTCCATCTTCACTCTCTTCTGTGATGGGAAAAAATTATTCGTAAAAGGGAACAGATTTCAGGATACAGATGAGAACACATCGGCTATGAGGTGGGGCCATCATGCATTTAAACGTGAGTTGACTGATTATGGTGTTCAGGCTGAATCAGGCTGCCTCCTTTTGTAAAAGTTGTACTGGAATACAGCTATTCCTATTCGTTTACGTATAGTCTATGGCTATTTTCACTATCCAACAGCAGAGTTGAATAGTTGCAACCGAGATCCTGTGATCCACAAAGCCAAAAATATTTACCATCTGGCCTTTTACAGAAAAAGTTTGCTGACCCCTGTAGACCCAGCTTAGCATGTTTTTAGCTCTCACGTTGCTGAAGTGATGAATTAACCAAAGACCTGAGCAACTGTGATGAGCTTGACGTTCTTTCTCCAAGATGCTCTTCTTTGCAAATCTCCTTTGGCAGATTCTGAAATGGATACGTGGCTGGTCCATATGGTCCAGAACATAGCTGTCCATGCATCTTAGACTGCCACACCATCTTAAAGTCACCGAAACGTCACCTCTTTCCTGAAAAACACCCAGCCTATAGTTTGTCTTACTTAGCACCACCATCATCCTGCATTACCTACACCTCTGAACTATTTTAGCTCAGTCTTCCCTTTTATTATCTCTGCGGTCTCAGTACAGCCCAGTTATACTACACCTTCATATCCACCGTCCTTTCTTGATTCTGCAACCTTTCAACTTCCTTCAGTGTCTCTAAGGAGGCCTGGAGCTTTGTCCATATCCCAAATGACTGCTTTTCTGTGGGGCCTCTGCCACGAGCCTGTATCTTTTACTAGTCCCATCCAGGTCTGCTGGAATGGGTTGAATCTCCTCAGAGCTCATGACATCCTCTTAAATGTAAGAGCACCAACGATATTGGGCTAAGAGCCACATCATAGATCACTGCAGAAGAGGAAGCTAAAGATCAGAAATATCAAAAGGTTTTCCCCAGTCCCAGAGCCAGTTTCTAGTTGACTTGAACTCCAGCCCCTAAGCTCTCAGTCTGGGGGCTAATAGTCTCCACATACTATCCCATGACTCTATGGATTTCCAGAGAAGTCATATTTTCCAGTGACTTCATTTCCTCTGAATTTATCGTGATATTGGTCTCATTGCCACCAACAACCTTCCCAGAACCCTTTCTGTGTCTCTTCCACCTGAGTAGCTATTTTTATCTCTCTCTTCTCCTGACCTTGGAACCTTCCAGAGATTCTTCTTAGGTTTATCTAAATTAAAAATCTTCCCTGGACTGTTTACCTATTCCTCTAAGCACTTCATTCCAGTTGATAATTTCTCTCATCATCTTCTCCTGGGCTTGTAATTCTGTGTAATTTGGCATCAGCCATAAATCTGAATAGTATATGGCTAGCTTCATTTCATATCATTATAGGTTTTAATAAACAGTGTTGATCTCATTATAGACCCCTGTGGACCTGGGCTGGACTAATCCTGTTCCTTTCGATGTGGTGAGAAGCCCTGATTTTCTTTCCCCACTGAGAGGAGTGAGAAAGCCATGGGCTCAGGTGAGCCATCTAGCATCCTCTTGTGCATGGATGGTTGAGTGGTGAGTAGACATCACTTCTCTCCAGCCCACGGCCTGTTGCCCAGGGAACCATGCTACAATAATGGTCTCTCCTCCCGTGACATCACATCTTGCCTGAGGCTTCAGGACCAGTGCTGGGAGGTTACTAGGGGAAACACTGAATTCCACCTTTCATTATGCCACTGGGAGCATACCTTGTGGTTCCGGCATTAGCTCATTCCCAGCATTTGCTTTGCAGTGACCTCATTGTTTCTGAATATTCCTAATTTTACTTTTAAACTGTCTTCTGGGATATAGAACACTCTTCCCCAGCACAGCTCCCTCTGAAGCTGTGAGAAGGCCTTACCTTCTCCAGGCCTTGCTCAAATGCTAACTTATCAGAGGCTTTCCCTGACTCCCTTATTTAAAAGGATGCCACCCCCCAATCCCACATTCCCTAGTCCCTCCATGCTTTATTTTCTACTATAACACTGTATATCCTTCTTGTTTATACTCTTGTCTGTCATTAGACTGAGGGCTGCATGAGAACAAGGAATTTTATATTATATTGAGATATAATTGGTATATAGCTTAGTATTAAGTTTAATGAGTACAGTGCATTGATTTGACACTTTTATATATTACAGTATGATTACCATTGTGGTATTAGTTAAAACCTCTGTTGCCTCACCTAATTACCAATTCTCTTTTGTGATGAGAACAATTAAGATCTTATCTCTGAGCAACTTTGAAATTTATAATATGGTTGACTCTCAGACAACACAGATTTGAACTGGGTGGGTCCACTTATATGGGGATTTTTTTCAATAAATACCCATATATACCTTTTCCTTAATGCTTTTCTTACCAACATTTTCTTACTTTATTGTGAGAATATATATTTTATATAATTATATTTTTATAATAAATATAACATACAAAATGTGTATTAATCAGTTGTTTAAGCTCTGGTCAATACTAGGCTATTATGAGTTGAGTTTTGGAGGACTCAGAAGTTATATGTGACTTTTTGGCTGTGGAAGGGATTGATACCCCTAATCCCCATGCCCCAAGGGTCAGCTCTTCAGCACTTTTTTCAGGGCAGGAACTTCAGTCTGGTTTGCTCACTATACTCCCAGTGCCCAGAGTTGACTATTTGTTGAGTGATTAATTACGGAGCTGCTGCTGGTGCTCATTTGGTCTTGTTTGTTTGTTTGTAAAAAAAAAAAAAAAAACTTATTGACAGACACTATGATTTTTTAAAGGCTTTTTCGATGTGGACCATTTTTAAAGTCTGTATTGGATTTGTTACAGTATTGCTTCTATTTCATGTTTTGGATTTTTGGCCCCAAGGCATGTGGGATCTTAACTCCGGGACCAGGGATCAAACACTCCCCCACTGGAAGGCAAAGTCTTAACCACTGGATCATAAGGGAAGTCCCGAGGCAATATGTTTGTATATAAAATTTTTTTACAGAATTCACAACGTCAGTAATGTCTCAGAGCACAATGTCAGTTTGATCTCTATACACAGAGAGGATTAGATGGTTTTCAGGGGGTTTGATATCCTTTATTTCATTTGATTTTCATAAAAGCAAGGATTACTATATTCATTTTCAGAAAAAAAAATCCTAAGATAAAAAACCAAACCGATTTGTTCTTCCCTCCCTCCTTTCCTTCCTTCCTTTCTCCAAATAATCAATAGTTGAGTATTTTGCATCTGTGTGGTGATATCACACAGCTTGTGCCAAATTCTGACTTTGTCTTAATTTCTTAAATACAGGATCTCAGGCACATTACTAAACTTCTGAAACCTTATTTCATTCTCTTAAAGAAAGAGGATACTAGTATCTGGAAGATATCAAGAGGATGAAATCAGATATATGCAAGTACTTAGTACAGTGCCTGACATGCATTAAGCTCTTAGTGTTAGCTGCCGATTTTATTATCCTTACCTATGATTACTACAACCATCACAACATTGCATCATTGCCATCACCGCATTACCATTATCCCCATTATAACACCACTGCTGCTATCATTACAATATTACTACCACCATCCCCGCATCACTCATCTGTATTATCATCACCATCATATCACTCATTACCACAGTCACCGCATTATTCATCACCAGCATCATCACCATCATGTTACTCATCACCACCAGCATCATCACCATATCATTCATCACCAGCATTGTCACCCCCACCACCATCATTGCATCACCATCGTTACCACCACAGGTTTGCCAGTGTGTACCAGGCATTGTCTTGCCTTATGGCTATAGAATACGGACAAAAATAAAAGGCAGCAGCTTTATTAGCTTTAAGCTATATTCTGTGTTACTTGCTTTATATATCCTTAATCCTTACAGCAGCCTTCTGAAAAGGATATTATTTCACACAGCTGGAAGACAGCAGAACAATGAATTGCAACCATGGCTGCCTGATAATTGTATCCTTAATCACGCCACTGTACTTACAAGATATAGTGAGAGAGGGAGGTATTTGTATAACTATTATGTTATGGTGTGACAACTGAAGAACATAGACACTACTTAAGCACACAGGATGTCCACCTGATCAGACGGTGGGAAGGAGTGGGTAAGGAACGCTTCTTAGAGGAGGCATCATGAGGCAAATGGAGTTAAACAAGGCCTTATGACTAGCAAATGGCAGAACAAAGACGGCTCTGGGACCTTGGGTTCCCTCCACTGCATGTTCTCTGTAAAACCCCATTCTGCAACACAAAATTATTTTCTCTAGTCCGTGATCTCCAGTTGCTCATAAAGACTCTGCTCTTGGCATAGTGGTGATTTCACACCATAGTTCATGAAAAATGCTTTGCCAAGTGCTGTCAGCTGCTATCAAGCTATTCCCAACAGGATACCATTCATTATACATCTGAAGCAAGTAATCACCCCAATGTGACCAGTCCTGCTCCCATGCAACTCCTTCAACAAGAAGGAAGACTGGTAATCCATGCTGATTCCACAGCTGCTCATTTGTGCACAGGGGAGTATTTGGATGTCTCCCAGAATGTATACAAAGTAGAGAATACAGGGAAGACATGATATTTTGACTTTTAGAGGTTCTGTCATGTGCTGTTAGAGAAAATGAGTTTTTCTTTTTGATGCTCTTCTAGATTGTTAATGCCACTGCCTGAGTGGACTTTGTGGTTAACACTGAAAATGAAGCCTGAGGTAGAATGGGTTTAGGTCCAAGGCTTAATTACCAGTGGGAAGGCAGAGTGGCCCAAAAGACCAAGTAAGCTGGGCTGAAAATAAATAGGTACCAAAGATCATGTTGATGCCTAATTCATGGATCCAGATTCTTAGTAACTAGCAGGGAGATTGACACAGGGTAGATATTTGAAAAATATGGTAAGTAAGTTAATCAGTCAGTTTGATCAGTGAAGCAATTGATCAATCATGGGAGTCAAAGCAGAGAGGTCTGGCCAGTAGTGTTCTGAGGGGCTGTGAAGATTGAGTTGAGATGTTTGGTTTTTAGTCTCTGGATGATGGACATAAATGTATCATCAGAAGAAGGGCATTTATAGAAAGATGAATGTGGAAGCACAGACTCAGATCTTAATCTCAGACATCATAGGGATGTAAAGAGTTGATCTAAGCCAGTCATGGCAGACTGCAGTCTCCTTTCTTCCCACTTGGCCATCACAGAGCTCTTCCTTCTTGTGCCTTTTAGTAGGACCCAATCTGTCTTTACTGGAATTCTTACTGAGTATTTTTACAGTTGCTTGCCTGGGCAGTGTGTGAAGAGTATATGTTATTAAGGCAGGGTGGACAGAGGTAATACAGGCTTCTCCCCATTTATGTAGCTGGCTTTTCACAGAGAAAAAATTCATCCCATGGACCACAGCTGTCATCTCCCATTTTATCCTCACCATCCTCCTGGGTTTAGTCTGTATATTCAGGACAAAAGGAAGGGAACAACCCAACATCATATTTGCAGAGTTGCAAGGACTTGGAACCTGCTCAGTCTGATCTTCTCACTGTTCACATGGGGAACCTGAAAGGGAAGAATGCTCCCCAGCTTACACTGTAAACTGGCCTAGAACCCAGACCTTTTGATTGCATCCAGAGATTCTTGTCCAGAAGAAAGTTCAAGTGGAACAAACCTTAAATCTCCCAGATTTCCATGGGCTTCCCAAAGGGATTTCAGGGATTTCCAGCATCGAGCTGTATGAACATCCTGTGAGCTGACTAAGAGCAACATTCTGACATCGTGCTGAGAACCTGCAGGCAAGAGCAGGCCTGGAGGAGGAGGGGCCAATGAGGGCTGAACTATTAGCTTTTGGGGGAGTAGAGACAGTTAAAAAAAAATGCTTGTCCCTCTACTAACCTCCTGTACCCATCTCACGGTCTTTGCTTCTTACTACTTCCCCTAAATCTTGTCAGAGTCACAATTTATCAGCTTAAAGTGTCATGGGATATACAGTTTAAATGAGTGAAATTTATGGCATATAAATTATACATCAATAAGACTGTTTAAAAGTGATGGGAATGGGACCTCTTCTTGGTGCTCAAGGAGCCATCATCCTTGCTCCCCTCAGTGCTCATCATTTCTGAATCTTTTGGGAAAACCACTTGCCTCCTTTCTTTCCTGTCAGTACTCATCCCATCCTTATTGAGTCCACCCCCTTGGTCCCCTCCCACTTCCGTAGCCCTTACCGCCCCTCAGCATACGGGGTGATGATTAAATCAGGTCCAAGCCTCAGGCCTCCCAGATCCTGCACCAGCTCTTCCCTGCCAGTCACTAAACCCCTGTCTCTTCTGTCTTTGGTATTTCTCTCTTTCCCAACAACATTTTGAACTTTCTCTTTCATCAGATCACAAGGCTGATAAGAGTATGGATGTTAACTAAGGCTAGGTTAAAGAAGCCTCCATTTTCTACTGCTTGTTCCACAACACAAAGTGAGATTTTTCCTTTTGTAATTTTCGTATTTCTAGCTGAGGCCCTTTCTTTTCCATTTAGAGAAGTCCCTTCAATATATCTTGTGAGTGAGTGAGTGAGTGAAAGTTGCTTAGTTGTGTCAGACTCTTTGCGACCCCATGGACTATATACAGTCCATGGAATTCTCTAGGCCAGAATACTGGAGTGGGTCGCATTTGCCTTCTCCAGCTGAACAAAACAACAAAACAGAGTTATGGTTCATCTTTTGATTTCTATCAGCCTGCAGATAAAGAGGGGCTTCCTTGGTGGCTCAGTGGTAAAGAATCCACCTGCCAAGCAGGAGACTCAGGTTCAACCCCTGGGTGGGGAAGATCCCCTGGAGAAGGAAATGGCAACCTACGCCAGAATTCTTGCCTGGGAAATCCCATGGACAGAGGAGCTTGGTGGGCTATAGTCCGTGGGGTTGCAAAAGAGCCAGACACAACTTAGCAACAACAGAAGAACAACAAAGAAACAGATAAAGAGGATGGAGGCATGACTGGCTCATAGCACCGGCACCTGGATCCTCACCTCTAACTCACAACACCACCGTCTGCTTGTGCATTTGGTTGTAGCATTTATCTATCTTAAAACCGCTAGAATCCCTGATTCTGACACCAAGACCCTAAAGCTGTTATGAAGCCTCTTACAAACGTGATGACGGAGGAGGACTGCCATGGACCTAAATCACAATGCAATTCATTTCTGAATCACCTTTAGCCTGAATCACCTTTCAGGCTAAACTCATCAAAGACAGTGCCTCAGCAGCAGTGCAGAGAAGGACCCAGGCAATAATAAACAGAGCCAGAGACACAGTGGCTTGACTGGAAGACAGGGGGTGGGTGGGCAGAGAGGGGGAGCTAGGGGCATGTGGAGAATGAAGAGAGCTCTCGCCAGCCAGGATCTGCTCTGCAGGGCTACAGAGGAGAGATCATTAGTTTTTCACAGGGCTTTGATGTGCAGGTCTGGATCTCTGGGCTGCTGCAGAATTCCAGAGCTGGGCTTTGCTTTGCAAAGCTTATTTATGCTCTTCTTGTGTGTCAGGAGCCAGGAGCAGACACCATCTCTTTCCTCACTCAGCTTACAATCTACAGGCACAAACTGCATGGGGCTGGAAGCAGACAGCAGGTGTCATTGGCAGGTTTATAGATTACCTGGTTCTCAAGATGTGCCTTTGCTTTTCTTTTCCCAAGATGCCCTGCTCACCCATCAGGCCCCCGGAACCTCTCTCTGAAATGGGTAACACTGATATTTTTATTTTACAGTTGAGGAAACTGAGACCCAGAGAGAGTAATTGACTCACTCAAGGTCTGTTTATCAGCACAACTAGTATTAAAACTCAGATGTTCTGATCTCAGGACCCTCGAACAGTAACCTCAAAGGTGAACTCAGTGAAGGTGCTGGTGATGGCAATGGAGAAGAGAGAACTGACTGGGAATATGAAAGAGGTAGAAAAGTCAATCAGTTGCCCCTTCCCTGAAACCTCAAGCTCCTTAAGAGATTAGCAGGTGGAGGTGGAGTGACGGAATACAGCAAAAGATTTCTAAAAGGCATATGAGAAAAACAGTTAACGTTTTTATCCAACATCATGTTAGCTAAAATTTTTATTCAGCCCCGAGGAGTCCATCAGCCATTGCCAAGAAAACAGAGTACAAGTTAATGGATTCTGTTGAACAAGCTTAGCTGGGGTGTCTGTTGTGTGAAATGCACTCAGATGCCTGGGTTGGAGGAGAGGGTGAGCAGGGAGGAGGTGAGAGGAAGAAGATCCGTGGATGAGTGTGATATGGGCATTTACCCCAGAGGAGCCATCAGTCTCAGGTAGGGGGAGACAGTCATGCATACAAATCCCGCTCATGTAGAGCTGCATAATAAGGGATACAGTGGGGGCGGGGGAAGCCAGTGTTTATGGGGTTGAGGGTAGAAGGTCCAAGAAGGTCTGTTGATGGGGACTAGATCTAAACTTGGCCTTGAGAGATGATTCAGAGTCTTAAATAGAGAGAGGGAAGGGTGAAGAAAAAGAAAACAGACATGGGAGAAGAATTTGAAAAAGATTAGCTATATGTGTATGTATAACTGAATCACTTTGCTGTACACCTGAAGCTAATACAACACGGTTAATCAACTATATTCCAATATAAAATAAAAATTTAAAAAATCCACTTCCATCATTCTACTTCTTTTCTATGTCCCTTGTTGAGAAATGGAACTATAGTTGATTTACAATGCCATATTAATTCCAGGTGTATGGTATAGTGATTCAGTATTGTTATAGATTATACTCCATGTGATATAATTGACACACAGCACTGTATAAACTCCAGGTGTACAATGTAACGATCTGACTTACATACATCATGAAACTATTACCACAATAGGCTTAACATCCATCATCATATAGAAACAATATTAAAGAAATAGATAAAAACACTTTTTCCTTGTATTGAGAACTCTTTTGTTTATTCTCTTAACAACTTTTATGTATAACATAAACAGTGCTAATTATCTTTATCATGTTGTACGTTACATCCTAGTACTTATTTATCTTATAACCGAAAGTTGTACCTTTTGATTGCCTCCACCTAATTCCTCCTTCTTCCAACCCCCACTTCTCATAGCCACAAATATGATCTCTTTTTCTGTGAATTTGTTTGTTTGTTGAGATATAATTGACCAACATTACTATGTTAGTTTCAGGTACAAAACATTGGAATTCAATATTGCTTAAAAAAAAAAAAAAAGGAGGAAGAAAACAGAGTAGAAAGGCTTTGCTAACAAAGTGACCAGCTTCCTCTGAAGTGTAGAAGCAAGAGAGTACAGAAGGGAGATCTAGCCATGGCTTAGAACTTGGGTGTGGGTTTGAAGCAGGGTTCAGGTGGGGTGTGGAAAGACAAGCGTGATAGGAGAGGGTCAGCCTCTGCTGTGCCTTGAATGTTACCTGTGATGCCTGGACTTCCCCATGAGCGATAAAGGGGTGGCTTAGTGATTGAAGATGATGACTTCTTACAAAGTGATGTATTTATTTGTTCATATGTTGGCTGCACGCTGTTGTGCATGGGCTCTCTTTGGTTGTGGCGAGTGGGAGCTGCTCTCTAGCTGTGGTACGCAGGCTTAGTTGTCCTGTGGCAGGTGGGATCCTCTGGGACCAGGGATCGGACCCATGTCCCCTGCATCAGCAGGCGGATTCTCAACCACTGGACCTCTGGGGAAGTGAGATGTTGATTTTGGTGGCAGAACTGGGGACAGATTTGGTGGCAGGGACAGCATAGGTGTAGAGGGCAGTTGGGAGCTTCTATCGGTACTACCAGCCTTGGCTGTTGGGCAGGTTGTCTTAGTGACAAATCAAAGATATGGGTAAGGGGAAAAGAAGAGCCAGGAGCCTCTTGATCTCCTTCTGGGTGACTCAGTGTACGACAGCACCATCACTGAGACGGGATGCAAGAGGAGGGACAGAATGAGGTGAAGGTGAAAATTACAGCCTTGAATTTGGATGTGACCAGGCAATGAACAGCTGGCATTTATAGATACTTAATATTGGGAATGGGTGCTTTATAGGGAGAACTAACCTGAGGACAAGAAATAAAAGTTGCATATATTCACATCACTCATCTTCCAAACACATTCTGAAACAATTTTGAATCATTAATGCTCTTGTCTACCACCTGTTTATTCGATTGACTAGAGAACAATGTTCACAAGCCTGGAATGATGTTTCTGTCCACCGTATGGTTCAGTTACCTTGCTCTACTCAATAGACACAGGCCACAGTTCTGACCACCTTGGATCATCTCTTGAGTGGACTAAAAGACTGTCCCAGTTCTTAGATGTGCAATTAAATGAACAATGGTGGTAAAGAGTGGGTAATAGCATTACTCTGTACACACATCCAACACTAAATTTATGGGGAATTTTTGCCTCCACTCACCTGATCCTAACAACACAGTAAAAATGACCTATGCCTCTTTAGAATGAAAAAAGTCCATGTGCCACTCTCCCTCCCCTAGAGATTTTGATACACCCCCACTAAAATGGGTGGATGCATGGACCCAGTGAGGAAGTTGCTTGGTTCCTATGGAACTGAGCATCTGCTGAGGCAAAAAGATTTTTTTTTTTAAACCTCACCACGTGGCTTGTAGGACCTTATTTCTCTAACCGGTGACTGATCCTGTGCTTCTTGCAGTGGAATCACAGAGTTTTAACCATTGGACCACCAGGGGTGTCCCCCAAAAGATTTCTTAAAGCATTATTTCCATATATTAAAAACTCAGTGAATGTAATTATATTCCCATGTGAAACCATGTTATAATGTTAAATAAACGTTTTCAAATGTGCCCCATTCCTTGAAGACATCGATATGTAGGCCGCGGAAGTCAGCATTTATCAACTCTTGTTGTTCAGTCGCTCAGTCGTGTCCAGCTCTTTGCAACCCCATGGACTGCAGCATGCCAGGCTTCCCTGTCCTTAACTGTCTCCTAGAGCTTGCTCAAACACGTCTGTTAAGTGGGTGATGCCATCCAACCATCTTATCCTTTGTCGTCCCCTTGACCCTTTGTTAAGACTTTCCAGTGTGTTAAAGTGGGAAGTTACAGTCCTGTGTCAAAGACGCCCAAGAACATATATACAGTGTGCCTATTGGCCACACAACTGGTAGTGACTGTCCAGAGGCCCAAGCCACAACCTGCCACTGTCTTTCCATGAGTCACTGACAATGCATTGCCAACTGTGTATCTACCAGTTACATTTCCAGGCAAGAAATCTTTACTCATCTCATTACTAAGAGGTTTATGAAACAAACCGAACATGCAAGATTTTTCAGGTTGCTATTATCAAAGTTTATTGAAGCATTTGCTACCTTAGTTGGTCCTTCTGCTTTCCCCAGAGCTTTTTTTCAGCTTGAATTTCTAAGGGCATTTTCCCCTCTATAGTTTCTGCCAACAGATCCAGGCTCCTCCACAGCTCCTTCTCCCCAGAGGAAAGAGAGCTTTCAGCTACACCTTCACTCGGCATCAAATACTGAAGTCAAGTAATTCAGCTGTTCTCCCAGACAGGCCAGGCTGCTAATTACTCTCCTTGGACCTGAAGTTTCAGAGGAATGTTAGCAGCAGAGGCACGGAGAGGAAAGAACAGTTGATTCTCTTTTCTCGGCATGCTTTGGAAGAAAATAAACATTTCCAGGTTAGGTAACTTTTCCAGGGTAAGTATGAGAGTAGCCCCCAGATCTTCTAAGGACTCCCTGTCACAAATCACGTGTAGATATACCATGGCCTGGTGACAGAGGATTTCATTGATCAGTCCCCATATTCTAGAATTTGACAGATGCTGATGTGATTCTTGGGGCCTCCCGGGTGGCACTAGTGGTAAAGAACCTGCCTGCTGATGCAGGAGACGTCAGAGATGTGGGTTCGATCCCTGGGTTGGGAAGAGCCCTTGGAGGAGGGCATGGCAACCCACTCCAATATTCTTCCCTGAAAAATCCCATGGACAGAGGAGCCTGGCAGGATAAGTCCATAAGGTCGCAAAGATTTGGACCCAACTGAAGTGACTTGGCATGATGTGATTCCCAGCTCTGCATTTTTTGATTTTTTTTTTTAGATGGATGACTTTGGATAAGTAATTATACTCTGAGCCTCACTTGAACTACCCTTTTCTAAATGGGCACTTTAATGGTGTGGTTCTGAGGACAGTTGTGAGCAATAAGTACGATGATGCACAAGATGTGTTTCGCAGAGTATCTAACGCTCATTGACAGCTGGTGTGACTGTTGCAACCTTTTAACCAAATATCTTCTGCCTTCTTGCTTTTTCGTCTGTGCACATGCAGTGTTTCTGCTTAGAATGGCCTTTCCCAACACTTTCGCCAAAAGTAGAAATTCAACCACCCTTCAAGGATCAGCTGAAATGTTCCCTCTCCCACACAATGTTCTTTGACAGCTTCCCGACCGAATTGGAGGAGCATCTTGCTCCTTTAAGCACTGACTAGTACTGTTCTGACTTTCTCATGTCGTGTAGTACTTTTATTGGAGTAAGCGTTCTGGCTTTTCAAAGTACTTGAAGGTAGATGTTTGCCTTGTACTGTAGATTCATTCCTGTACTTCTCCACCTGTCACACTCATCACACCTTATTGTGATTTACTATCTGTCTTCCCTCCAGGGACCTGGGTTGTAGCCCTGGTACTTAGAAAATGGCAGGCACCCAGTGATCATTGAATGAATGAGTGAATAAATCTTTTAATCCTTTTTATGTCTCCTCCAGTGCCCAACCCATAGTGGATCCTCATATGTGTTTAAAGTTAAATTCAGTATGTGCAATGGGAGGATTCACAAATTCAAATGCCTCTGGGAGTCATGTGGGTAACTGGCATGAGTGAAAAGGCCTGGGAATATGCTATATGGAAAAGCAAGAGCAGTAGCTAACTGTAAGAGAGCATTCCTCTCTGAAAGAACTCACATGCAGTTTTTAAAGAAACTGCTTGTTAAGCAAAAACGTATCTATGAATCATATTGCTCTTTATATTTGCTTTTCTGTGACCTCATACTATGAGTTGAGTGAAGTTCTTGACCTGCAATGCTTAGAAACTTGTTTCAAACAGGAGCACCATTCACTTGCCAATAGATTAGGAACATGCCTGTAGGATATAGCAGTCTCATCTTAACTATATCAAAATCTCTCCTGGAATCCATGAGAATCTTCAACTGTATTCCTGCTCAAAATTTGTTTTTGCATAAATTCTCAGGTGGACAGCAAGTTACAAATTTTTCACATTCATGTATAAATAGCCAGTAAATAATCTTTGTATTAGACCTTTCTGGGTAACTTATCAGTTAAAAGTACCAATTTCTTTAAATTTGGGGAGGGGTAATAATAGGAGGAACTGGAGCCTAGGGAACAGGGAAATCTGATCATAGGTGTAAATCTTAGTGACTGGGATGCCTTCATGGTGTATATCTCTCCAGTCACATTGCACACCATCTCCCCACCCTCCAAATGAACTTTCATCTCCTGTAGTGAGAACAGATCAGGACTGAATGACCTCCAAGACCCTGTGAGAATCATGAATGAAGTAGATCAGTGCCACTGGCAGCAGGCTTAGCAGAGGAGGTTGGTAAAGGTGAGAAGAGGGTAAAAAGTTTGGAAATGGATTCATTTTCTGCAGTTAGGTTTCCATTCAGAGGCTTTTGTTTTTTTCCTTCTTGTTTCGGTCCTTCCAAACCTGTTCATGGCTAACATCCACATGTGGGTCCCACATGTGTAAAGGAGCCCTCCAAGCTCAGACGCAGTGACCCCAGTTCTCCTCCTTTGTACCATCTGATGGAGGGACCTCTAAGCCTGTGGCCCATAGAGTAGGGCAGACCTGCCAGGAGAAATGGACCAGAAAGAGGACTGGCAGTTCCTCCCCCCACTCCTCAGGAGATTCCTCTAGGATGGATTACCTTCTGGCTCCTGGTAAGGAGTCAGGGAGAACCACGGATGTCGCAACAGCTCTAACACTCCCTGTCTGTGATCATTTGGAGGGTGGGGAGATGGTACGCAATGTAATTGGAGAGACGGGTACTGTGAAGGCTTCCCAGTGGCTCAGATGCCCTCCTGTGATTAGATTTCCCTGTTCTCACAGTTAGGCACCGTTCTAACACTACCTGTGTGTGAGCCCATCCCTTCCTCTTTCTGGGCCTCAGTTTGTTCATTTATGTTAAATGCAAGGCTAGGGGTAGGGATGGATTCAACAACTCTAATTTCCTACCCTTTGCAGTTCAATGGGTCCTCCGTGGTAGGCTGTCTCTTTTGGAATATAAATAACAGGGGATAAAGGATTTCAGATGTCAGAACTTTAGAGATACCTTAGAGGAGCTCTGGAACCTGACATTGCTTCTGAGTGAAAGTGTTCATCTGGCCCTAAACAGACGCTGCCTTGAATATTTGACTTTCCTAATACAACTGCTTAGTCATCTTCCACTTTCTTCTGGTCGTTAAACGTTGTCTTTGCTCCTGGTAGCCCTCACTCCCCAACACTCATGTATATACACATACTCACACACACACCATGTCAGTTCCTGTCTCCATGCCAACCGTGTTGACTCCAGACTTGGAATGTCCGCCATGCTTCCCGCCAGATACTGCTCTTCCTGTAAACACTGGAGACTTTTCCTGGACTGCCCCAGCCTACCACCATCTCCCTCTCCTCTGAAGGCTTATCGGACTCACAGTTCAGGAGTCCCATGGCTTGTAGCCTGGTCCAAGTTTTTACACTCTTCCATGTTAAGCCTACCACATCTCTAAGAGGCTCTCTGTGACCTGGTTCCTGCTTGCCCAAGTGACTGTGTGGCCTCCACTCTCCTCAGTTTGTTTCAGCCACATGGGCCTCCTTTCTTGTCTTCCAATGCTTCATGCCTGTTCCTGCTCCGTAGCCATGCACTCGCTACCCTCCACCCTGAGATCTTGGCATGATTGACAACTTCTCTTCATGGAGCCCCCAACTCACAAGTCATCACCTTATTCCATGACCACCCTTCTTTTTTTCTTTAATTTTATTGGCATGTAGTTGATTAACAATGTTGTGTTAGGTGTACAGCAAAGTGACTCAGTTATACATATACATGTATCCATTCTCATTTAGGGTTCTTTTCCATACAGGCCATTAGAGTATTGACTAGAGTTCCCTGTGCGGTACAGTAGGCATCCCCTCTCTTCTTAAATGGCTAATCTTCCTCTCCTGTCACACTCTCTTTCATTCCTTTTAACATTTTTCTTCTAGAGCTTAATGACTATCTGAAATTTTTTCTCAATGGGTTTATCTACAATTTATCTTTCTCCCCCTCTGCCCCCAAGAGACCACAAGCATCAGCGGAGCAGGAAGCTGCTTCGAGCGTCTCTCTATTCCTCATTTCTAGAACAGTCCCCAGCAGGCTTTGGGTGATGAACGTTTTTTAGATAAATGAGTGAATGCCTATAAACTGCTCGTATGTTTATGACTGATGTGCCTTGCTAGATTGTAGCTCTCTTAAGAGCAGGGCCTTCTCTATATTTAGGTGTGAGCAAATAAATAAACGTGGATCATGTCAGATGAGAAAATTTGCTAACTACTAGTCTCCGACTATCTCAAGGCTAAATTATTCAAGAAAATACTAATGGGCCAAGGAAGAAAAATATTAAACTAACAGGTGAGTGATATTAGTGGGAAGTTTGCTGAAGAACTGGAGGCTGGTGATCAGCAGTGGCCATGAGAAAACCACTCAGCTTTGCGAAATGGGCCCAGTAAGAACCGCAGTGAGAGCTGAGGGCGTAACGAGTGGGAAAACCCTCTGTGAGTTGGTATAATATGTAATGACAGAGCGAATGGTTATAAGATGTTAATCATCTATCCCGTGTGCGAATGGGTGGGTGATTGCACCTGGCTGGGCTGGGTGTTAAGGCCCTCTGGTGATGCCTGCTGGACAGGGTGGGTGAAAGAGGACCTGCCACCTGAGGCTCACAAATCAGTCAGTCACAGTCAAATGTTCCAGAAATTGGATGGAGCCTCCACTGTTGGGTGCTGGATAGGAACCGTGAAGATAGGCAAGCAGATAGCCGCTCCTCCCTGGCTTCAGTCCTGACTCTAAATGGAGGCTTAACATCTCCAGGTATATCACCTTTGGAGAGAATCCTTAGGACTCCCACATCTCCTAGCTGGCAGGGAGGAAGCCTATAGGAAGTTACCCAGCTTGGGAGAGAGCTGGTTAAATTCTAGGGGTACAGGACAAAGCCCCAGAAACTTGCATTCCCATTGGGTGCGTCAGGTGTCTGGACTAACAGAATATCCATCCTTTTTACAGTAAGATTGAAAAGTAAGTCTGGGGCTTCACTGCACGTCTTTGGACCCTCAGTTTTAAAATTACTTTTTCTACCACTTGCTCTCTCTCTGCTTCATGTCAAAAGGTGCACACTACTGCCTTTGAGTGTTAGTCACTCAGTTGTGTCCAACTCTTTGCAACGCTATGGACTGCAGCCCACCAGGCTCCTCTGTCCATATAATTTTCCTGGTAAAAATACTGGAGTGGGTTGCCATTTCCTTCTCCAACGGCTCCTTAGCCAGCCATTTTATGAGAGTCCCACTGTCATGAGTAGGATGGAGCAAGAGGGCAGATAGCTTGAATGAATAATGCATTAGGTACAGTACTCCTCAGATTAAGCATCCCAAAGCCCCAGATCATTTTTCTCTTTTGTGACATGACATTGTGTATTCCAGAGGTTAAGAGGAAAAGGCTGACTTCAGATCAACCTGGATTCAAATGTCAGTCCTTCCAGCAAAGACTGAGGTTAATTTGGATAGATCACTTAATATCACTGAACATTAGCTATTAGCTACCATCACTACATTTATATCAAGAACATGAAGCAAAGCGTGACATGTAAGTGGAGAGTAGGTGCCCAGCAAATACTCATTGTGATGAATTGCCCATCAGTATCCTCCTGGATTCATCGCTGATTCGCCACTCTCCTGTCCATTTTATTTTGGTAGATCTAGTCGATTCTGCCTGGCTCTGTGGGCAGAGTCGTTCGTGAGACAAAAGGAACATATTTCTTCCATCACTGTCTCTCTTTTTATTTTCATCACACACGCAGGCGAGCCAGCTCTATATTGTGCCACCATGTTGGGTGTGCTGTCCAATCTAAGGTGAAGATAAATATAGGGACAGTTAAGATGTTCTGTTTTCTCATCAAGCCAGTAAAGTGACGGCTTGCCCAGTGTATTTCTTATTTTCACAAGTGCTGTGATTGCATCACTAACACTGAAGCCAGGGGTGTTTACATGCACATAGACCGCTTCTTCTCTCAGAAAACAGTCACTCAGTACCTCCTGTTTCTAGATTTGTGGGTTCTAATGCTGGAAGTTACAGTTGTGAAGGAGGCAGACCTGGGTCATAACTTAATTGAGCTTATTCTCTGGGAGAGAAAGGTGACGGGCAAGGGATTACAGAAGCACTGGTAGACTTTGCCTTGTTGTGAATGCTTCCAAGGAAAAGTATACAGTGCTTATCAGCTCACGGGAAGAAAAACCTAATCTCGGCAAGGGAGGGAGTGAAAGTGAAAGTGTTAGTTGCTCAGTTGTGTCCAGCTCTTTGGGACCCCATGGACCTGACAGTCTCCTCTGTCCACAAAATTCTCCAGGCAAGAATACTGGAGTAGGTAGCCGTTTCCTTCTCCAGGGCATCTTCCTGACCAGGAATTGAACCTGGGTCTCCTGCACTGCAGGCAGATTCTTTACCATCTGAGCCTCCATAGAAGAGTGAGGGAGGGACTCCCTGAAGAAGTGGTGCTAATGCTGAGACCAGGGGATGAGGAGGAGTTAGCCAGGTGAAGAGGGGATGTGGGCTGGGAGGAAGATTGTTCTGGTAGAGTTAAAGACCCTGAAGTAGGAGGAGTTCAGTAGAGCTGAGCGGGGAGAGGGCAAGGATGCAGATGGGTGTGGTGGGCAGGGACCGCATTCCACTGGGCCATGTAGGTCGAGTTAAAGGGGAGGTGGGGAACGTGTAAGAGGAGGGTATCAGAGGGCTCCCTAGAGTGACATGATCTGAGACTTTGAAGATTAAAGGTTCCACTCCCATTCACATCTTACAGATTAGAAAAAAGCAGAATTCAGAAAAAGGAGGAAGAGCTTTCTGGAGGTCAGGCTAGTAAGTGGCAGCAAAAGATGTGAACCAGATCTCCCGTCTCCAGGCCATGGACTCTGCCTGACATCTCTCCTGGCCTCCCCCTGCTCCAGACACCCCTTGGAGGGGTGAAGGCTTTGACTCGCCCACGTCGGGTCAGCTCTTACGATCTGTGAGTAGAAGACCATTTCCTGAGATACATCTCTGCAGCTGCCTGTTGGGGTCCATTCAGCCTCACAGGGTGACGCAAATAAAGCAGAGTGTCCAAGGGCTCTGCGATGACAGTCTAGCATGCTAAATCGTTTTATAGTGTTCAGGGATCAGCCTCCAGTCGGGCTCCCAGGATCTGTGTCCCCCAGTTGACTTGGGAAAGGCAATCTTCCTGTTTCCAGGGAAACAGAAGACCCAGGGTTTCTGGCACCCCACCCTTGTGGAATTAGACTGCCACGGAAGGGGGTGTGTGAGCCAAGCCTCAGCGGTGCTGATGCTGAGAGCAGGTTCTCTTTCTTTTAGTCAGGCAGATTGTCTGACTCCTCCTGGGAGACCACATCCTGTTCAAGGTGCCTGCTGGCTTCTGCCCAAAATAGCTCCTCAACTGGCAGAAGAAAGGGAAGAAACACACCCCCTGTCTTCATAAACTTCCTCTTCTACAAGCCAGTGTTCTCTTCTGGGTTCCTGCCCAGCAAGTCCTCTCATTCTGGGAGCCTTGGCTAGGAACTTCCTTTTAAGTCTATGAAATGCGGGCACACCGCGTTCTCCTTTAGAAGAATCTGTTCCCTCCGCGCCCCCGCCATCTCCCCGTGTCTCTAATCGTGGGCTCCCCAGACCTGTTGTTCCCACAGCACATTGAAGGGGGTGCTCTCCACCCTCACAGCCCCACTGGTCTTTCTCAGGCGAACCAGGGAACCCCTTCTTTCACAGGGTGAGTCTGGCTCTCCAGCCAAGTTTGGGAACACATTTTGAAAAGGACAAAGGCTGATTGAAATTCAAAACATTATTATTAAAAAAGAAAAAGGCTCCGTTCATAAAACCCAGATCCCTTACTTCCTTTCTAGCTCCTTAATCCCTAAGAATCTCTCTTCCTTTCAACTCCAGAAACTTTTTGGGTCAAGTCACAGCACCACTTGGTAGGCAATTCAGAGATAACGTCAAGAACCCGGGGCCGTGACTGACACCTCTGTGGGCTCTCAGATCATTCCCAGTCACCTGCTTTCCAGAGCTGCTATTTCATGGAGGGAGTCTTGTGTCTGTGGTTTCCACCTGAGCAGGGCCTTCTTGGGCCTCTGTAAACTGGTGGGGAACAATAGACCCTGAAGCCAAGACTAGCAGGAAGGAAAGCCTTAGCTTGATGACCCTCTGCCAACATCCCCACTTAAATTGGAGGCAAGCTGGCCTCTATGACCGAAAAAGGCAAGAACACTTTGCATTGACAGCAAGAGAACATCAGCCCTCTATCCTCAGAGAGGAAAGCAAAGGACTCTGGGTCTGGTTGCTAGACAAACAGTAGATAAAAGGCCTTCATTGGCTTCCCCTGCTGGTACCTTATCTTATGTAACTTCATTTCCACCATCAATGCAGGACAGATCCTCTTAATACCTGAAGAAACATGAGCAAGATTAAAAGAAACTGAATTTAAAATTTCTTGAGCATCAGACATATACAGGTATAGCTAGAGGTCAGAGTGGGGTTTGTATCATTTGGAAATAGCAAGTACCACCTTGTAATGAAAGAACCCTGAGCTGTAGGATCAGCCCTGCCTCTGATTTTATTGTGTGATCCTCAGAAAGTCATTCCCATTCTCTGAGTTCCTCCTTCCTCCTTCATTCACCCAGACAGAGGATGAAGGGGTTGGATAAGGTCCAAGGTGATATAAATGAAAGAAAGTGTTGGTCATGTCCACCTCTTTGTGACCCCATGGACTGTAGCCCACCAGGCTCCCCTGTTAAGGGGATTCTCCAGGCAAGAACACTGGAGTGGGTTGCCATTTTCTTCGCTAGGGCATCTTCCTGACCCAGGGATCGAACCCAGGTCTCCTGAATAGCAGGCAGATTCTTTACCATCTGAACCACCAGGGAAGCACCAAGGTGACATAAACCTGGTGTATTTTGTTCAGTTGGCAAAATGTTTTAAAAAATTTGAATTACTTGCTGATATCCAACAGTTGAATGCTTTCAAGTAAAAATTCAGATTTTTAACTTCCCTTGAGAAAGTAGACAGAAGGTTAAACATTCACCTCTGGCCATGGGAGGTTTAAGACCTGAGTGGCTGCCCCTGTTTAGCTGGGAGGTGCTCTCCTGTCCCCACGGTCCCCACAGCACTCCCCTAGTCTCTCCAATAGTGAAGCTGTCCCGTCTGTCATTTCTCATTGCTCTTGTCTGGGTGACATCCTCTGGGTTCACTTGGTCACATTATCAGTCTAGCTCCTGTAGGCATTTGGATATGGGATGCCTGCCCTGAGGATCTTGGTTAAGCCTCTCGGTGTTTCCTGGTCTGGAAGCTGGCTGTTTCATCAGTATCTATGGTCAGGTATCAGCTCTACATCCTTACCAGTCATGTGACCTTGAATAAGCATCTTAACCTCATCTAGCTAATGAGGAAAAAAACAGTCCCCAGTGCATAGGGGTGTGATAAAGACTAAGTCAAATGATGTTCAAGAACACTTAGCTTAAGATCTGGAAAATTCTAGTAAACATTTATAGTGCATGTGTGTGTGCTAAGTCACTTCATGTGTATCCGACTCTTTGCGACCCCATGGACCATAGCTCACCAGGCCCCTTCTGTCCATGGGTTTCTCCAGGTAAGAATACTGGAGTGGGTTGCCATGCCCTCCTCCAGCGGATCTTCCCAACCTAGGGATCAAACACACGTCTCTTATATCTCCTGAGTTGGCAAGCAGGTTTTTTACTACTAGCACCACCTGGGAAACCAGACATTCATAGTAAATATTAATAATGATTGTTAGCAGCATTATGAAGTTTTATAAATCCTAGACAGTGACTTTTACAAATCTAGACTTCTCAGGGCCAATGCATGTGCAAGGAAACGAGCCCTAATATCCAATGTTCCTCTTGAGGAGACTTCACAGAGAGTTGTCTGAATTGAGGGATCCCTTGTGATCCAGAGCTCTGTGACCTTCCCCAGGGTCTCAGGGCAAATGCATAGCAGGCCCAGGCATGTGTCATGAGTGGATGAGGTAGTCTGGGCTGGGAAACCTACACATCCTTTTGGAGGTATTTCTCCTCAGTCTTTTTAAAGCACTGGGCTGCCCCAAAGGAATGCCAGGTTAGGCTGCCCTAATTTCTCAGGCTGACCATTTTAACCCAAATGGATCTTCTTGGATGAAGGAGGCTAGAAGGATGGGGCATGGGGTGGGAGGGTGGGGCGGGAGTATCTTGTGAATAGGATTACAAGGAAAATGGAAGACCTGGGCAAGACTAGGGAAGGCTGAGAGCTTTATATGATCTGAACTCTGGATACATTCATTTTCATGGCCAAAGTTTCTTTTTTCCCCACTCTTTAAATCCCTTCACCTCTTCTTGAGATGCTTGTGTATTAGCTTAGAAAGAGCTATGACCTCATTTGCAGTGTTTCGAAGGAAGATGAGGGGGGCATCAAGGTGAATTTTTATTTTTTATTTCTTCATCGACATAGTTTAACCTTTGGTTTTGGCAGCTAATGCTTTGCCCAGATAAAGTGAAGAGAAGGCGGGTAGGGTGGGCAACCACAGCAGCATCTTTAGGGAATGATTTTGCTGAAGAAAAATATGCTTTCAGCCATCCTTTCCAACATATTCTATTAAATTCAACTCTATAAATCTGCATTATTTTATTATCTAAGACACATGAGGGGACCCCAAAGACTCTGCATAAACCCCCTGATAATGTTTATGGTAGAAATGAAAGCCAGGATACATGATGCCAAAAGATGGACTCAAGTCATCCAGTTTTTCTGAAGAGGATTACTATGTATGGACTTCTGATCTGGACCATGACACTTCCTCACTGTGTGACCCCAGGCACACAGGGCACAAAGTCCTCAGACAACTAGGGTTTCAGTTTCCAGGGCTGGGAAGAGGGGATAATCATAATACCTCCTGACAGAGTTAGTAGGAGCATTAAATGAGATCCTATACCTAAAGTGCGTGGAATATACTGATGGGTAATACATGAGGATATTACAACTGTAACAATTGGAGCTCTTGCCACTATCTGTGTGCCTACTTCTCCTGCCAACTGATCTTCCATTTCCTACTTACATACCTCTAACAGGTATGTAACAGGGAGGTTACATACAGTACATACATACAGTAACAGGGAGCTCATTACCTACTGAGGCACTTGATCATTTTGGCGAATAAAAAATATTTCTTCCTTGGGTGTATGTGAACTCTGCCTCTGTGACCTGTGACATTATCCAAAAGCTACACCTTAAAGTTATCAGGCCACCTGGAGAATTGGCTACGTGCCCAGAACTGTGTACAATTTGGTTGGAAAGATACAGAAAGAAAAAGACATGGTCCTAGCTGTGGCAAGATGCAGAAAGGAAAAGAGATGACATGGTTCAGAGACAGTCTGTAGAGATATGATGAATGCACAGAAATCATCTCCTGCCTTGGCTGACAGGGGCCCCAGAGGATTCCTCACAGAGGAGCCCCCAGGCAGGAGCATGGTCTGTGTGCCCTGCTTACTGACCCTATTTGAGCCTCCTTTCTATGTCTTGCGCCTTTGCACTGGGACCCAACCTTTGCTCTTGGGACCCAAGAGCTTTTGCATTTGAAGTTCCCTTTGCCAAGAATGTTCTTCCCTGATCTTATTTGTCTCAGGACCAATTCTTGCTTACCATTACCATCCCAGGTCAAATATCCCTTTCCCCAACAGACCCTGATCATCCTAACTGAGGGATCCCTCCCTGCCCAGTCCAGCGACTCTCTATCACATCACAGAGTTTTCATTTCTTCTTGCCCCTTATAATGATCTCACATCATCTCTGTTACTTATCTGTTGACTTGGCCATGGTGTGCTTTTCCCCACTCCCAGTAAGAGTAGGGATTCTGTCTGTCTTAACACCACTGCATCCCTACGTCCTGACACAGTCCCTGGCACATGGTGGGTGCTCCATACACCTTTGCTAAGTGTTTCTTCAAGGGGACGAGAGGCTAAACTGAGTTCCCTCCAAGCCTAGACACATCCTCCAGTCTCCATTTCTTGCACAGAGCTTGTCCTCCCCAGGAGGATGGTCCCTCACCAGACAGCCTACCCCTCAGGAGCACAGGGAACCAGAGCATCCCTGTCTGCATGCAGACGACACCCAGACCTGATCACTGAGCAAATTGTTTTTGATTCCCTGTGGCACCTGGAAGCTAAATAGATTATAACAGCACAGTGGAAGCTGTCTGCCGACTGGTAATGAATTAGTTGTTAGCAGAGGTAGCGACACTCACAGTCCCATGTGCAATCAGTAAGGCTCATAGCTGCTTCTCATTTTCATAATGCAAGGGAGGAGAAACAAAGAAAAAATGAGAGCCCACCCACTTGGGGCCAGGCACCGAGATGGAGACAGCCAAGGCCATGAGCAGTCAGACGCCCAGGCGACCTGCTTAAAGCATGGAGAGCAAGCTGTGGCATGCCTAAGAAGTCATCTTCCAGCCACAGAGATATTTCAAATTTACCAAAAAAATAAAAAAAAAAAAGTCAACCTGTATCACAGAACAGCGTCTCTTGGTGCTTATGTGCAGGTGAGTCAGACAGGGTAGGATCTAATCCTCACTCCACCATATTAGCTGTGTGACCTTGACAGGCTATTTAACCTCCCTGTGCCTTAGAGTTTCTTCACTGGGCATTAGTGAAGAAATTTCACTTAGAGTTTCTAAGCGGGGTATCATGACAGTAACCACCTTGCAGGGCTGCCAGAAGAATGGACTGACAATCCACAGAGCCAAGAGGACCGTGAGTGTGTATGCTGTTAGAGTTGTTGCTGGGATAACCATTATATTATTACTATTATTACTGCTACTATTATTATTATTAGCAGCAGCAGTATTTTGGCTTCACAGCATCCCTGTGAGGTGGGCAGAACAGAGGTTATTAATCCATTGCAAAAATGAGGGAACCAGAAACTGAGGCTCAGAAAGGAAAAGTGAGTTCCCCAAGGTCACCCAGCAGAGGGCCCAAATAGTGCTCAGCTCAGTGTGTGAATTTCAGAAAGCTGCCCTCCTCATGTAATTTGCCTCTAAGCAAAGCAGAGGGTTTGAAAATTTGAATGTGCTCTGCCCAAAGCCTCAGGATATCTCATCACCCTGAGGCCAGGCTCATGTTATAGCAAGCCCTCAGAGCTGGCGAACATCACTGAGGGATTCTTTGGGACTCCGAGTGGGCAAGCCTACATGCTTCTGTTCTGCTAGAGTGTGTTGCCCTGACTTTTAGGGTCTGGATATTTTCACATTTCTTCCTCGTCTGCTTGGCCAAAGTAGCCCTCAGAAGCATTTCTGATGCTTGTCACGAACACGCGGGTGTGACGAGGTCAACTCGTCTTTTCCCAGGGCTGTGACTGACTGAAGTTTCAGCTCTCTTAGTGGAAGTATTTGAAGCAAGACAGAGCAATTGAACTGAACTGAGGTAGCTCATGAGTGGGTAGGTGCCCCATTCTGGAGACCTGACACCCAAGGTTATGGGGTGTCCTGGACCAAAAATCTCAGCCTGAGTCCTGGAAGGAGGAGGACTGTCAGCCCATTCTTCCAAAGCCCTGGGAGGTGGTTACTGTCATGATTCCCATCTTAGAGGTGAAGAAACTTAGGCCCAGGGAAGTTGAATAGATTGTCTAAGGTCACACAGCTAATATCTCTGTGGCTGGAAGATGACTTCTTTGCCATGCTACAGCTTGCTTTCTAAGCTTTAAGCGAATTGCCAGGAAGCCTGACTGTTCACAGCCTTGACTGCCTCCATCTTGGTACCTGGAGGGAGGAACCTGGGAGTTTGAGGTCCACAGGTAGCTTTGTAGTGAAAGATCATCATTTGTTAGCTTAAGTCTTGCCCTCCTGGACATCTCTCTGAGAACTGGTGGTCTGGAAAGATGTTCCCTAAAGGGATAGACGTGTCTGACAATACAAGACTGTATTGTAGTTCACCCCCTGGACTGCAAACACAGACCCTCCTACTCTGAGGCGGAAATGGAATAAAGACGACTCAGTCGAAACAAACAACAGTTCTCATTAACATGAAATAGGCAGACACGGCCCTGATGAGAAAATCTGCTGCAATTGTTTGTGTTGCCATTGTTCTGAGCAGGACGATGCTAATCTGGTTCTTGAGATGGGAGAGGCTTATTCATGCTCTGACATCTACTCTGGGGACCAATTTACGCAAGGTCACGTAGCTGTTACCTGAAAGAGGAATGGTTAAACTAGTTGGGGGCAGTAGGATGGATGTCTGCTGAGTGGGAGACGAGCCAGGGGTTAGTGAGGTAAGCCCTGCAGATGGATGGGACGTGGGGGGAGAGGGAAGGTGGTAGACAGGGGGATGCCTTTGCTGGAAGGATATGGTGTCTCTACCAGGATTGGAGATAGTGGGTATGGGCCAGGTTTTGAAAATGGCCAGAAAAACTGCAGCCAACCGCCAGGAAGCATAGGAGTGAACTGTTGCTGAAAAGAGGAGGGAACGTTTAGCCCAGTGATTCTCAAGAGGTGGTGCCTGGACCAGCAGCATCAGCATCATTTGGAAGTGATTAGAAACACAGACTCTTCTCTCCACCCCAGACCAGAATCAGACACTCTGCAGTGGGTCCAGGAAAGCTGTGTGTTTAACAAGTCCTCCGGGTGGGTCTGACACATGCGAGAGTTTGAGAACCTCAGTTTAGTCCTCTGAGCTTGTACCTAGAAGTCAGGGTTACTTCAGTTACGGGGGTGGCAGATGTTCAGAGGCAGGGAACTTAGAAGGCATTGGTTTAACATTGGAAGAGCCTCCATGTCACAGATGCACCATATATATAGTAGGGGGTAGAGGACATGATTTAAAGGGAGAAAAGGAACAATCTCAAGCACCCACCTAGTGTTGTCTTTTCTCCTAGCCCCTCCTCTACACTCCAGCAACCCTGGGGTCGCATTACTATCTTCCCTTCTTGCAGATGAGGAAATGGATGCTCTTAAAACTTACTGTAGAGTCACAAAGCTGACCAGAGAGGGTATGAGCTGTGCCTGAGTCCGAGGCAGCTGACCTTTCTACTTTGTTGCATCCACTCACCCTCTCTGTGTTTCATTGTGATCCCAGGCAAATATGATCTGCCTGTGGGTTAAGAAATTGTTTAAAAGGTCCTTTTCATGCATGCCACACATACCCAATCCACAGGCACACAAACTTATATATAATATATCACTAGCAATAATAACATTTCTGCCCAGGAGAATTCACTGAGCTCCCTCGCATTGGGGTTTGTAGATCAGAAAAAATTTAAAGACATTTCAGGGACTGACATAAGATGTGAATATTTTATATTTTCATGTCAGGATATTTTAAAACAAAACATCCTGCAATCTATCACCATCATATTTCATAATAGAAAAGGCACTGGAACAACAAAGAAGAAAAAGCTCATAGTCTCAGAATAAAGGAGTCTTATAAAATTGTATCACTCTGTTGGCCTCTTTTTTCTGATTTGCTGCAGTCACAAAAATATTTCTTCAAATTATAATACACTGATTTGAAAATGTGGCCTCACAGACTGGGGTGAGTATGGGAGAAGACTTCCTAATCCTAAGGTACACATTTAAGGGAGCAGTTACAGTATAATTTACAGAACACCTGAGCAATGATCAGTGATCCTCTTAATCCCAGGGCCAGAATTAGTATTCCTATCATCCAAATGAAGAAACTGACCTACTAGTAAGTTTAGCACCAAGATTCCAACCCAATCCTATTGGATTGAACCCAGTGACCCTTTTAGCACAGGGTCATCCCACTCTTTAGCGTCCATAGGACTGGCTTTGTTTTATGGTGTTGAGTGACTGTTGCTAAGGAGCTGAGAGGAAAATTGGCTTCCATCCTGGCTGTTCTACACCACGATCACAGCTAACAAACTATCATCAATCAAAGTGCCAATTGTATACCTAAGGAAACTCTTCAATTTACTGAGCTATTTTCCAGCCAGACCAGGGAAGGGGTGACAAGGATTGTATCTGGAGAAACCCATGCCTGGCTTCTACAGTTAGCCAGGCAAGAGTGGTTTTGGTTCCAGCTAGAGGGAGGACCATAATGATCGATTTATAAAATGCCATGGACAGATTTCCATACAAAACCATATAAAACCTGTTTTGGGTTTAAGGAAAGGAAAGATGGGAACTACTCGTATCCCCCAAGCCTTGTCTGCTCACTGAGGGGAAGCCAGCTGGAGCCGATTTTGAACAAGAAACACTGAAGAATCCATCTGAATTCCATGCAATGAACTATTGGAGGGGACCAGTGCCCAGCACTTAGTGAATAAAACTAGACAGGAGTTTCTCAGCCTCTGCACTACTGACATTTTGGACAAGATAATTTATTGTTGCAGGGCTTTGTCCTGTGCATCAGGGGATGTTTAGCAACATCCACTGTTTCTGCCTACATGCAACTTCCCTTCCAAGTTGTGACAACCAAAACTGTCTTCAGATGAATGACACAGGTTGCTTGGGGCTGGTGCACTGGGATGACCTAGAGGGATGGTATGGGGAGGGAGGTGTGAGGGGGGTTCAGGATGGGGAACACGTGTACACCCGTGGCAGATTCATGTTGATGTATGGCAAAACCAATACAATATTGTAAAGTAATTAGCCTCCAATTAACATAAATAAATTTACATTAAAAAAATGTCTTCAGATACTGCCACATGTGCCCTGGGGAGGGGAAGGAAGCAAAATCACCCCCAGGTGAGAACCGTTGCACTAGACGCTAAAGAAAGAAGGAAGCGGTAGATCATTTTGGTGATTGGATGAGTCGGCTCTTTTGTGTGGAAGCATTGTGTACACTTCTAATAAAATGCTAAGCTCTGGAATTCAGTAGGTGATATACGTCCCGTGGGCTGTACCTTAGTTAAATAAACAGTTGAATCCTTGAGAGATCCTGAACTGACATCGCTAAGGCTGAAGGTGTCTTCACTATTTATCCAGGAACTACCAAAAGATAGCAAATATTTCCTCTGGACTTCTATCAGCTATCAGGTGGGCTTAATGGGTGATCTTTGACATTAAGAACAATACTTTCCTCCAGAGACCCATAAGATCTTGCATTACAGGTCCACTGGAATTACAATTAGGAAACTGTATTTTTCACTCCATTATCACAGCTTGTTGGCCACCAATCCCTGAAATGGATGCTAAACAGAAGGCACTGGGTTTAAAAATAAAATCAAGTGTTGTCAGAGAAACTTACTCTAAAGAATCATCACCCTCTTCTCTTCAAACTAGCACCTTTTAGAAAAACACAGGCTATACCCATTAAGTGTACAAAGATTAATCCAATTCTAATGAACTGAGTTTTGGAAGTACTCTAGTCTAGAGTTAAATGAATAGCTAAGCAGAGAGACTGGTTAGGAGGACCATCCCTGTTAGATGGGTTGCCTCGCAGAGACTTACCTAGAAGAATTTATATCCAGTCAAGAGGGGAAATCCCAAAATAAGATTTCTCAAAGCCTAATCTGTAGATTTTAGTATCACTATCATTTAGGAAGCTTGTTATAATCCAGCTTTTTAGACATGTCACAAATTTTAATTCAGTAAACCTAGATTCCAATGATCAACATTTTAAAAAATTGGTGTATAATTGTTTTATAATGTGTTAGTTTCTGCTCTACAACAAAGTGAATCCGCTCTCTGTATACATATATCCCCTGCCTCTTTGATCTCCTTCCCACCCCACCCTCCTTCCCACCTCTCTAGGTCAACACAGAGCACCAAGCTGAGCTCCCTGCGCTATACAGCAGCTTCCCACAAGCTGTTTTACGCATAATGGTGTCTTTATGTCAGTCCCTGTCTCCCAATTCATCTCACCCCTCATCCCACACCCTGCATGTCCCCAAGTCCTTCTCTACGTCTATACCTCTGTTCCTGCCCAGAAAATAGGTTCATCTGTACAATTTTTCTAGATTCCACATATATACATTAATATATGATATTTGTTTTTCTCTTTCTGACAGATTCAAGGTCCAGCATTTTTAATTTTTTTAAAATAACCTTCCTTGCTTCTTCTACATACTAAAGTTTGAGAACCATCACCTAAGAATTCTTTTCCAAAGAATGTTTACTTTTCAAAGCACTCTGTCTTCAAGGAACTTAGAGTTTTGGAGAAAACTATTAAAACTAGTCCGGGAGTTGGTGATGGACAGGGAGGTCTGGCATGCTGCAATTCATGGGGTCGCAAAGAGTCGGACACGACTGAGCGACTGAACTGAACTGAGTAGTGAATAATGATTATCCATTCATTCAACAGACAGGCATTGAACTGCATATTACGTGTCAGCTACTATTCCAGGGACTAGGGAGTCAGCCATGTGAGGACAGTAATGTACCCTACACTGGGCATCACCGCTGTTTTCACTTCTCCCTTCATAACTTCTCCCTTGGGAGGCAGCTGTAATCAGTTCTGTGTTGCAGGAAAGGACCGACCTGCACAAGGTCTGAAGGCCAGTAAATGACAGACCTGAAATTATTCCAATGTCTGTCTGATGCTGTCCTTCTTGTTCTTTACACAACAGCAACATGAGTATAAAGAGAAAAGAAATCAAACGTTCAAAGCAGTCTTGTGTTCAATGCCAAATGAGCGGCACAGTTTCTCAATATTGAGGCTGTTCAGCCTTGCATGAAATCATTGCAGACTGAGCTAGGGGAGGGGGCTTCTTGGAGGACTTAGAAAACTGGTTCATAGAAAATCCAGGAATCCACAAAGGGAAGATGCACTGGGGGAGGGGAGTTCCTACAAGAAGGAAGTGCTCAGTACCTAGTCACTCTGAGTGTCTGACTCTTTTGGGACCCCATGGACTGTAGCCTGCCAGGCTCCTCTGTCCATAGGATTGCCCAGGCAAGAATGCTGGAGTGGGTTGCCATTTTCTTCTCCAGGAGATCTTCCCCACCCAGGAACTGAACTCAAGTCTCCTGCTTGACAGGCACATTGTTTATCACTGCACCACGTGGGAGGCAGGGTGCTCATCAGAGCCTGAGGTAGGAATGTACAAGACTGATTTGGGGAACTCTAACTAGGTTCTTCCAGCTAGACCAGAGGCAGAGTGTTAGGAATGGGAGCGGAAACTCCACTGGTGGTTGGCATGGATGACAGAGTACCTTCTGGTGCTAAGCTTGGGTGTCTGAACTTCGTTGTGTAAGACAATGAGGAACCAATGAGAGAGCAGATGAGAGGGAGACCTGCAGAATACAGTGCAGCAGGCAGTCTGCAGAGCGGATCTCTGGGAGGGGAAGGCCATGGACAAGGGAATCAGGTGGAAAATATTTATATGGGAATATTGCCATAGGAGTTGTTGTTGAGTGGCTAAGTTGTGTCTGACTCTGTGACCCTGTGAACTGCAGCTCACATAGCAGGCTTCTGTGTGCCTCACTGTATCTGGAGTTTTCTCAAACTCAAGTCCATTGCATTGGAGGGGATATCTAACCATCTCATCCTCTGTTGTCCCTACTTCTCTTGCCCTAGTCTTTTCCAGCATCAGGATCTTTTCCAATGAGTTGGCTCTTCATATCAAGTGGCCAAAGCATTAGAGCTTCAGCTTCAGCATCAGTCCTTCCAATGATGTTCAGGGTTGATTTCCTTTAGGACTGACTGGTTTGGTCTCCTTGCTGTCCGAGGGACTCTCAGGAGCCTTCTTCAGCACCACAGTTTGAAAGCATCATGTCTTTGGCACTTGGCCTTCTTTATGGTCCAACTTTCATGTCCACACAGGACACTACTGGAAAAGCTCTAGCTTTAGCTATATGGACCTTTGTCAGCAATCCATTAGCTAATAGGGATTAATACCCAGCCTTTAAGGAAGCATTTACCATGTTCCAGACTCAGCCATTCATTTGTATTCAGTAACTTAATCCTCAAGGTTTCCCTCTGAAATAACACTAGGACTGTCCTTCTAGTCACATGGTGTGCCTGGTCTTCTCCACCTCTTATTCAAACTCAGCCCGGCCTTGAGACTTGCTGGGTCCAATGTCCTGTGAGTGGAAGTGTGGTCTGTTACCTCTGAGATGAAAGTTTATGAGCCAGTGTGTTTCGTCACATACTTCTGATTGAAGCTTTTCTAAGAAGGAATCTCTCCTGGCCTGGGTGCCTCAGTGCTTCTGAGAAACGATGCTCCTCTGCCATCCTGTATGGGCTTGTAGCATGAGTCAGAGATTAAACACATGTGATATGCAATGTGGGAGTTACTGCTACCATAGTATCACCTGGTCTGCCCTTACTAATACAAACCCTTACTGATTTAGAAGGTGATCTCAGTTCAGAATCCCCCCACCATGTACCAAGGATGGTAAGTCACAGCCTTTCTAGCCTCAGTCACTTCATCTTCAAAATAGTAATAACCACAGTGGCTATTTCATGGGACACTGTAAAAAAGAAAGAAAATGACAAGGAACCGATTTTCCACGCTGTGTTACAGGTGGCATCCTTAACTTTTTACGCACATTATCTGATTTAGCCCTCACAGTAACTGCTTTGCAGGTGAAGAAACTGGGGCAGAGTCAGGATTGTGGCACTTGCCAGAGACCACACAGCTTATAATTAGTAGTGCTAAGATTCCAGCTCAGTGTGGTTTAATTCCAGAGTCCCCACACTTATCCACTGGCAATGTGTGGAAGCACTTAACTCCGAGGACACAATTATCAGAGAATTGTTTTTTTCATTTGGCATGATAAGCTCAGTGTCCAGGCCCTCTGATTGTTTGAAGAGCCTTAAAAAAATATTTCTGGCCAGAAAAAGAAATATATTGTTTCTGAAATATTTAACACAAGTGGCGATATCAAATTAATAAATATTTCAGTGTCTATAAAATTTGTCATAATGTGTTCTACGACTCCACCACTCAACTCACAGAAATCAAATAAATGTCAGATATGCATGAACTGTAATATCTTTGACATGATGAGGGGAGGCAGGGCTTGTAAAAGTGCTTGGAGCCTAGAATATGCCTTAAAAGGACCCCCTGAATAGAGTTCAGCACATATTAGCTATCCTATTACTTTCATTATTGACCTTAGCTCTGACTAACAGAGACACATCTAAAGCCATTTGAAATTCTGCAGTAAAGCAGCAATTGGTCCCCTGAGCCAGTCCCAAATGGGTGTCAGAAGCTCACCGCTGAAGCTGGTCCTTTCCCAGACCCAGAGGAGGGGAGCAAGACTGAGCTTCTCCTCTTTCCCCTGAGAGGACCAGTTTGCCTCACCCACTGAGCCAGAGGTAGAAACTCTTGTCCTGTGGAAAGCCCCTCCCCAACCCTACCAGGTGTCTGGGAATGGAGTTAAATGAGATGCCCCTTTGGAACTACAGCAAAAACGTCAGAGGCCTTTGGAATCTGCAGCTGCCTGATAACCACCTCTGCTTCCCAGTGTCTGTTTCTGTAGTCCTGGCTGCTTTCTGCAGTTTATAGGATATATTCAGTCACCCTGGAGGAACGCTTTCTGACCCTGACTTTTAAACTTTGACTCCCCATCTAGGGTTCTACTGCTTAGCCTGGGCTATTGTGGTCACTCACTGGAGCACCTTGGATCTGCAAATACTTTCCTTGTCAAAGGCCAAGCTCACAGCTTCTGATGCCAGACCCTCAATTTTGTTCTCTTTAGATTCTACCCATTTTATCACTGTAACTTACATAGTGGAGTCTTAATGGTTTTCTCAATTGATTTTGAACTCTGATATAGTGATTTAGTAATAGTAGGTCTTGGGATAAGACAGATGTGAATTCAAATCCTTGGTCCATCATTTTTGAGGGCTGACTAAGTAAGTGGGCTTCCCCAATGGGTCAGATGGTAAAGAATCCATCTTCAGAGATTGACTGGTTTGATCTTGCAGTCCAAGGGACTCTCAAGAGTCTTCTCTAGCACCACAATTCAAAAGCATCAGTTCTTTGACATTCAGGCTTCTTTATGGTCCAGCTCTCACATCCATAAATGACTACTGGAAAAACCGTAGTTTTGACTATATGGACCTTTGTTGGCAAAGTGGTCTCTGCTTTTTAATACACTGTCTAGGTTCATCATAGCTTTACTTCCAAGGAACAAGCATCTTTTAATTGCTTGGCTGTGATCATGGTCACCATCCGCAGTGATTTTGGAGCCCAAGAAAATAAAATCTGTAACTGTTTCCACTTTTCCCCCATCTATTTGCCATGAAGTGATCGGACTGGATGCCACGATCTTAGTTTTTTGGATATTGAGTGCCAGTCTTTTCACTCTCCTGTTTCTCCTATATATAGTACAGTGTTATATAGATGATTGTGATAGTTGAGTACCTAGGCTAACTTTGTTGTACTTAAGAACTAATTGGACTTACGAACACACTCTTGGGGGGGAACTTGTTTGTAGGCAGAGGACTTACTCTATTACTTATTCACACATTTAACTTTCAAAGGCCCCTGCGAAGCAGGCAAGTAGGGAGCCCCAGTCCTTATTTCAGGAAGGAGGAAGCAGAGGATGGGACAGGTAGAAAAGCTAGCCCAAAGTCACAGAGTTCATCAGGGTCAAAACTGTAGAGGCTGTAGCACTTGATCTAGAATGGTCCCACCCTTTAATCTTCCCTCTGTGTGGGCACCCCTGCCTAACCCTCTCTTTATTCACATGCTCCCATGAAGACAAATTTGATGGAGTCCTCATTCACTCCAGCAACATTTGTAGCCAGTTGGGTGCTGTGTCTTTGTTCAGAAACAAAATATCCTTTCTTCTTAAAGCTCAAGTTTAAACCTCAAAGAACTCCAGAGGATTGTGAATCTGGCAACTTTGAGATTGATAAATAATTTGCCTTCATCCTACAGAATCCACCTTGGGTGATACTACGTTGCGCTGGGTCCCCCTGAGAGAGCTAGCAGATTGTGGCCAGGCACATTCACCTTTGTGCCATGCTCCCCCTCTGCCTGGTATATGAGCTAAAGAAAGGTTGATAAATAAACAAATGGCTAGAGAGCTTACAGTCTAGAGTGAGGTGAAAGTAAAGAAACTTTGCTGGCTAAAGCTGACTGTGTATAATAAAGAGGCTCTAGTTGGGAGCCTCAAATCTAGAGATTTTATTAAATTCAATGGAAATCAACACATGTAGCACAGAGCCTGGCCCACATAAGCTCTCAACACACATTAGCTTTTGTTACTACTAAGCTTACAGGCCATGAGACACATGTCTTCACTCTCTCCCTTCACTAATCAGGCAGATTAACAGTACTCTACTTTGTATGACTGGAAATCTGCAAACAATAAATGCTGGAGAGGGTGTGGAGAAAAGGGAACCCTCCTACACTGTTGGTGGGAATGCAAACTAGTACAGCCACTATGGAGAACAGTGTGGAGATTCCTTAAGAAACTGGAAATAGAACTGCCATGTGACCCAGCAATCCCACTGCTGGGCATACACACTGAGGAAACCAGAATTGAGACACATGTACCCCAATGTTCATCACAGCACTGTTTATAATAGCCAGGACATGGAAGCAACCTAGGTGCCCATCAGCAGATGAATGGATAAGAAAGCTGTGGTACATATACACAATGGAGTATTACTCAGCCATTAAAAAGAATACATTTGAATCAGTTCTAATGAGGTGGATGAAACTGGAGCCTATTATACAGAGTGAAGTAATCCAGAAAGAAAAACACCAATACAGTATACTAACACATATATATGGAATTTAGAAAGATGGTAGCGATAACCCTGTATGCGAGACAGCAAAAGAGACACAGATGTATAGAATAGTCTTTGGACTCTGTGGGAGAAGGTGAGGGTGGGAAGATCTATTCTCTCTAGCATTGAAACATGTATATTATCATATATGAAACAGATCGCCAGTCCAGGTTTGATGCATGAGACAGGGTGCTCAGGGCTGGTGCACTGGGATGACCCAGAGGGATGGGTTAGGGAGGGAGGTAGGAGGGGGGTTCAGGATGGGGAACACATGTAAACCCATGGCTGATTCATATCAATGTATGGCAAAAGCCACTACAATACTGTAAAGTAACTAGCTTCCAACTAAAATAAATAAATAAATAAATAAGATCTTTAAAAGATAAAATACATGTGAAAATGCCCTGAAAATGGGCCAAGTGTAGTCAAGATTATGGCATGACTATTTTACTTTTCTTATGGTTATTTATTATTAACATGATCTATTCTTATCATATAATGACCTTGTGGCCACAACAATAAATCTTCATGGAACATTGCTAAACAACCAGCTGACTGCATTTGGAAGAGAACTTCTTAGGATGGTCCTATGTCTTGGGTCCTGTACTCTTCTCCTGCCTCCTTTCTCCAGGTTAATGGGGCACAGACTCCATCCTACTGAGATCACCCTTCTCCCCAGGGTCTGCATATCTGGGTGTGGTTTGATAGGCTACAAGTACCAAGGACCATGGTCACATAGGGAAACAGACTTAATTTGGGTCACAGTGTAGCTCCTTGAGCTCAGGATCAGGAAGTCTTCCACACTCATGGAACTTGAGCTGAAATTTGAGTTATTATAGGAAAAATCCTGACTCCCCTCTAACCCATTATCCAGAAATAACAAGTCATTCAGTGGGTAGTGGTTCTCAAACGTTACCAAGCATCACCAGAATTACCCAGGGACCTTGTTAAAACAGACTTCTGGGCCCCACCCCCAGGAATTCTGCAGAAGGTCTGGGGTGGGTCAAAGAATTGGCATTTCTAATGAGTTGGACCACTGCTGGTCCGAGAGAATCATAATTTGAGAATCACTGGCCTAGTGCTAGGAGCACAGGGTTTGGAATGGAATTAAGATGCTAGGTTGAAATCTTAGCCACTTACCAGCTGCCCACAGGGGCGAGTTAGCTGAATCTCTCTGGGTCTCCATTTCTGCATCTGTCAGATGGGTTGTTACATAGTTTAAGTGTGATCATACTAACTTAAAGGGTTTTTTTGTGTGTGTGATGATTCAATGAAAAAATACATGCAAAGTATTTTGCACAATGCTGAGCACACTGTCAATGTTCAGGGTTAGCCAGAACAATCATCATGATTGTGTGTGTACATATTATTATATTTCTTACTGCAAAACTACTGGCATCTCAGTTTCCCTCATTAGACTGTGAGCAGCTTCAGAGCAGTAGTCTTGTCCTATTCATTTCTGTGTCCCCAGTGCTGAGGACAATACCCTACATGAAGGAAGAGCCCTCTGTAGAAACTCATTCATTCACTCAGTTATTTATTCATCCAAGTGATAAATTCTTACTGAGCCTTTGCTCTGTGTCAGACCCAGGTTAGACTCTGGGGAATACGGTGAACCAGAAGCAGCAGACCCTGTCCTTGTGGAGTTTGCACTGAGTGGGTGAGAGAGACATTAATTAATATGATCAAAGAAGCAGAATAGTTACTAATTACAAAAAAAAAAATACTTTGAAGGAATAAAAATGACGAAAGTAGAGGGCTATTAGAGCCTTCCTTTGGGCAGAGTGTTCAGGGAAGTTCTCTCTGAGGAAATAACCTGTGAGCTGAGATCTGAACCATGAGATCTCAGAGAAGGAACAGCCAGTGTAAAGGCCCTGAGGCAGGAAGCAGCTTGGCCTGTTCAAAGGATGGAAAGGAGGCTCAGAAAACTAGAATCTAGTTCCATGAGTGAAAATAGGAGATGAGGTTAGAGGATTGTTGCGACGGGTTCATGGAAGACCTTGTAGGTCAAAGTACAGAGCTGTTTTTCTTTAAGCAGTTGAATGACATGTTTAGCTTAATATTTTCAAAAAGTCATATTAGCCTCTGGGTGGTACACAGCCTGGAGAAAAGGAGACAAGTTAGGAGGTTAATGCAGGGACACGGGAAGAGTGTGCTGGTATGAAATATAAGAAACAGCAGTGGAGACTGGGGAAAAAAGTAGTGTTTGGGTTCAAAATCTGTTATGCAGCTAGTGCTGACAGATTTGCTGATGAACTAATGTGGGGGTAGAGGAAAGAGGAGGAAAAGACCACTCTAGGGACGTAATGAACACATCTCCAGCTGTGATCTCTTTATAAGAAGCTGCCACAGCTACTTAACTTCCCATCTGCTCACATCTCATCCCTGCCTCCCTTACCCAATCCAGGCCCAGGGGCCTTTCTGAGGCTCCTTGAGGGTCCCTGCCCTGATTTCTGAGGTTCTGCAACCTAGCGCTGATGGTTACTCTCCCAGAAGCCCAGATATCTCACTCCCTCCAAGCCAGGAAGCACACCCTCTGTGGGGCAGTAGCAGGGCAGCCAGTCAGCAGGCAGCAGATGCCAAAATAAAGCCACGCAGGCACTCTAGGGATCCGGGACACTGGCAGGAAACCGAAAACGAATTCAGCTAAATATTAAGAGAGAATTGTTGCCTTGCTGGTCTGGCCTCCTGGAGCTGATGGGAGTGGCAGAACCATGAAAAACGCAGAAAGCATCTTCCTGGCCTGCCTGGTTTCCCAGTGGGTTGCTGAGGACAACGTGTTCTTTGATAGATACTGCAAAGGAGGGAATCCGACCCCACAGCCTGCCTCCCTCCCAGCCCCTGCATCTCTCATGCCCAGTCTCTCTCGCCTTTTCACCAGTCCTAGGATCCAGTCATTAAAGCCCAGCCAAGGTTTCTCTTATTCTTTCCCTATAATATGGTAATTCATGCTGCAATCAGTAGAATATTTTTCATCAGACATAAGGTCATGCTCGGTTTTTATGTTCAATTCGTATTTTTCAGTTTTTTAATTTTTTTCCTTTCAGTTGGCATGGGAACACTGAAGTGCCAATCCAGGGAGGATCCATCAAGCCCATCATAACACTCCTCCACGCCGCTCAAGTGCTCTGATAGGGTCAAAGTGTGTACACGGTTCTCTATCACAGAGGGGAATCTGGAAGCAGGCAACCTCATTGCTTCCTCCCCCTAGCCCCCGGTTAGGCTCTCCAGCTCCGTGATTCCAGGGCTAGAAGAGACCTCAGAGACCAGTCCACACCCCAGAAAAGGGAATCTCTTGCGCCAAGGTCACACAGCGAGCTAGCAGTGTACAGACTCAGATCTAGGTCTTTATATAGAGCTGGGGGCTGGGTAACCTTTTAGAATCATCTTAAACTTTTCTAGGCCTTTGTTTGCTCATTGGTAAAATCACAGCATCATCATCATCATCATCATCATCTTCTCTCTTTCCTCAAAGGGACTGGTTTACATGAATGGTGAGTATTTCTTTTAACGCAAAAGCTCCACACTTAGGTCTTACAAGTAGATGATCCTGAATAGTTACTCATCTGATGTAAAAGTAAAGGAAATGGTTACAGTTTTATGCTTCAGAAATGGATATGGTAGATTGTGATTCATCTTCTCAACTGTGCATCCATTCATCCGCCTGCTGCCCAGTGGCTGTCTTTCAGACACTTCATGCCTAGTAAAGGCCGTGCTAACTTGTTAAAAACTGGTTAAAAGAAAAAGAGGCATTGGCCTTGGCCCCAGCAAAAATGTGAGATGCAGCAAGAGAGACAGTCTTGTAAAAACTCTCCACAACATGATGTGTCCTGAGCAATAATGGCTGAAAAATGATACAATTCTGTTTTGGTAAGAGCATGGGACCCATGACCTGCATAGCCAGGAAAACCTTCCTTGAGGTCAGTAGGTTTTCATTTGGGGCTCAAAAGGTGATGAGGAGTTTGTTAGGCCTGCATAGACAGAGTCTAGAGGAATACTACAGCAAGTGTTTTGGTGGGGGGACTGGGGAGGGGATGTGGTGGTGGGGGACCCTGAAAGTTGTTCCGTAGCTTTGAGAAAATCTAAGCTCATGTTTACTAAGCATCACAAGGCCTGTGCTCAACTTTTCACAAGCAATTCTTCCTTTCATGCATGTGAAGACCATTCAGGATAGGGATGGTTACTGACCCCATTTGATGGCTATAAAACTGAAACTCGAAGCTATTATCTAATTTTGTCCAAGGTTTCACAGATGAGATGTAGCAGATGTGGAATTCAGGAGATACATGACACCAAAGTCTGGGTTTGTAATTGCTACTCTTTTAAAAAAATTTTTATTATGGTAAAAGCCACCTAATACATAGCATTTTAACCATATTTAACTGTATAGTTCAGTGACACTAAATACATTTACATTGTTGTACAGCTCTCACCGTCATCCATCTCTTGAATTTTTCACCTTCCTAACCTGAAACTCTGTCCCCATTAGACACTAAGTCCCCATTCCCCCTCCCCACCCCCTGCCCTCTGGCCCCTGGCATCTGCCAGTGTGCTTTCTGACTCTGTGGATTTAACTGTTCTTGCTACCTCATATAAGTGGCATCAAATAGTACAGCATCTACACCTACTGTATATTAGAATGCATTTTTAAGGTTAATTTAATATGGGATAGGATAGAAAGCCCAGAGATAAACCAGTGAACCTATGGTCAATTGAAAGTAAGTGAAAGTGAAAGTCGCTCAGTCATGTCTGACTCTTTGTGATCCCATGGGCTATACAGTCCATGAAATTCTCCAGGCCAGAATAGTACAGTGGTTAGCCTTTCCCTTCCTTAGGGGATCTTCCCGACCCAGGAATCGAACTGGGGTCTCCTGCATTACAGGCAGATTCCTTACCAATTGAGCTATCAGGGAAGCCCACGTGGTCAATTGGTCTATAACAAAGAAAGCAAGACTATACAATGGAGAAAATACAGTCTCTTCAATAGGTGGTGCTGGAGGGGGGACTCTTGATAGCTACCTGTAAAGGAATGAGATCAGAACACTTCTGCATACCATACACAAAAATAAACTCAAAGTGGATTAAAGACCTAAATGTAAGGCTGGAGAGTATAAAACTCTTAAAGGAAAACAGGTGGAACACTCTTTGACATAAATCACAGCATGATCTCTTGACCCACCTCCTGGAGTAATGAAAATAAAAACATAATTGCTACTCTTTATGGTTCTTTGTTAAAGAGGAATCTGGGAGGGTGAGGAGAATGAGACTGTGGGATAGTTGGGCCATGGAGGCGAACGTGCAGGGAAGAGAGAATCTGTGAGTTCCCAAGATCATGTGGCTAATCGGTGACCACACTAAAGCTATGTCCAACAGTCCTATTTCCATCTTGCCTCCGGACCATACTGCAGCTCACTGACTAGGGACAAATGAAAAGACCAGGATAGAGGGTGTCAGAAAAACGTCAGTTGTCCTCTTGAGAAAGCACCAAATATCCTGCGCATCTTCTCTGCTGCTCTGCTTGTTAGGTTTTCCCGGGGATCTGAGTGGGTGGGGGAATTCAGAGTATTTGTGGATAGCAGATGTGGATATTTTCTTGGTCTAGTGAGATGAAGAGAAGTGGGAAGAGACTGGGCACAGGGCCAGCTCTCAGCAGAACTGTCAGAGGTGAGGTCTAGTCTGCAGGACTCCCTCTGGTTCCCCAAGGTACCACCCTCTACCCTTTTGCTTAAGTTTCTGTTGGGTTCCCGTCCACCATCTAAGTAGTTTCACTCTTGTGGGAAAAACACCCCAATGATCCATTGTGTTAGTCTGCTCAAGCTGCCATAACAAAATACCATAGATTGGATGGCTTACGTGACAGAAGTTTATTTTTTCATAGTTCTGGAAGTCTGAGATCAGGGTGCTGACATGATTGAGTTCTGCTAAGAGTCCTCATGCTGGCTTGCAGATGAGTGCTAGGATATAGCCTCTTACAGAGGACACTAATCCCACTGTGATGGCCCCACCCTTATAACCTCATCTAAATCTAAAGTTCTTCGTAAGCCTCCAGCTCCAAACATTAGCACACACGTTGTTAGGAATTCAGCATACGAATTTTGGAGGGACATAGTTTAGTCCATAGCACTGGTTCGTGGCATTAGTGCCATGCTCAGAAAGATTTGTCTTGATTGGTCAAGGATGCTGAGAGGGCATATTTGAAGCCCACAGATGCCTTTAGTGGTACCTTGGGCATTATGTCACCAGGGTGGAGGTGGTTGGGTAATTCTGAAAAAGAGCCAGATATCCAATAGTCATGCTCAAACGATGGCTCTCCACCACCAGGCAGTCCAGACTCTTAGAACGGGCTCCGCTATGCTGAACTAAGATCTGTCAAACTATACCTCCCTTTCACTGGGTTTTGTTTGGTTTCTTACTTAAATTGCAGAGGACATTAGCACAGTTCTTTCTAAAGGAGGCTGTTTAGATGTTTGGGATGAGACTGAGTCATACTCAAGGCTACAGCTTTCCTCCTCAGAGAATTCTCACTGGGCACACCTTCCAGGCCCCCGGACTACCTGAGTGCTTGTGTGCTTAGTCACTCAGTCGGGTCTGACTCTTTGCGACCCTGTGGACTATAGCCCGCCAGGCTCCTGGATTGGGTTGCCATTTTCCTCCTCTAGGGGACTTTCCTAATTCAGGGATTGAACCTGTTTCTCTTTGCAGAGAGAATTACAGACAGATTCTTTACTTGCTGAGCCATCAGGGAATCCCGAAGGAGAATTTGGTGATTAACTCATGGTACCACTGTTACTGAAACCTGTGCGTGAAGCCCAAAGTCCAACTATCCAAGGCAGAGTGGGTCCAGCCACTAGATTTCTTTATACTGTTTGTAAAAATATTAATAGATTTGGGTCTGTCAGACAAAAGCCTGGACCTTAATACATTTTGCTGTTTCAAGGACACTGTAAATTTCCTCCACTCCGTCTTGTCACCTTCCTGACTATATGTCAGCATCTCTCAGCCTCTCCGTACAACTTGCCACTTTTATTTTTGATATAAGCTTTACACGCTGCATTAAAAGGGATTTATTTCAGCTTGCCTTATTGTATTACAGATTTGGGGCTTTATTAAAAAACAGTAGTACAGAGGTTGGGTGTCATTCCTGGATGGACATCTAAGCGTAGGTTACTCAGAACTGGCTTTGCAGGAAAATGTGAAAAGAAAGCACAGCTGACCTGGGCCAGTTTGCCAAGTGCTTCACTGGAGTCTGCTGGTTCTTCCTGAAATCACTGGCAATTCCTTGTTCTGGGTAAAACTATTTGGAGGACTGGTTCCGAAAATTGATAGAGAGGAACTTCCTTGGTGGTTCAGAGATTAAGACTTTGCCTTCTAATGCAGAGGGTGCAGGTTTGATCGCTGTTGGGATAAGATCCCACATGCCTCACAGCCAAAAAAAAAAAAAAAAATCTGTAAACACAAAGCAGAGGCAGTATTGTAACAAATTCAATAAAGACTTTAAAAATGGTCCACGTGAAAAAAATCTTAAAAAAACAATTGATAGAGGACCCCCGTTGGTCCTCTGGTTGAGAATCCACCTGCCAACGCAGGGGACATGGGTTCGATCACTGGTCTGGGAAAGTTCCACATTCAGAGGAGCAGCTGAGCCTGTGCATCACAACTACTGAGCCTGTGCTCTAGAGACCCGGAGCCACAACTACCGAAGCCCGTGTGCCTAGTGCTGGCACCGTGACTAGACAGTAGGCCCCGCTTGCTGCGACTAGAGAAAGCCCCCGTGCAGCAGTGAAGACCCAGTGCAGCCACAAACAAATGAAACTATTTTAAAAATAAAATAAAATAGATATAATCCCCCAACATTCCCTAAACTTAAAAACGCGACAGGAGCCAGGCACAGTGGAATGAGGCCTTGCTTGGTGGTCAGCAATCCTGAGTGAGAATCATGACCTGGCACACAGAGCCCTTTGTACTCTCTGGGCCTTAGTTTTAAAATATGTAGAACAGGATCAAACTAGGCCTTGAGTCCCATAGGGTATGAACAGGTCATTTAGTAAAATAGAGAGACTATTAAATTTGGAAAATACATACTCTCCCTTCTTCTGAGAAGAGAATAAAATACATTAGCATACTAAAGAGCCTTCAAAATCATGAGGAATAGATGCTCTGCCTTGTTTAATCCAGTACTACTAAGTTTATGACCACATAACCTCCCCTAATCACCCTAGTCCCCAGAGAAAACCTATTAGCCTCAGAACATCAGAGTTCTAATAGGAAACATAGACTAGATGGATCTTTAAAAACAAACACATTGATGTCTGTCCTGTAGAAATGGATGGTCACTTGTCGTTTGTCATTTGGACGTATCGTTTGGCGCTCAGAAAATAAAGGGAACTTTATTCTGGTGGGAGATTGTTCTAGTAACTACTAAATAAAGCCATTGTTGTTATTGCTGTTGTGTTGTGTTGGTCACTCATCATGTCTGACTCTGTGCAACTCTCTATGGCCTATAGCCCACCAGGTTTCTCTGTCCATGGGATTCTCCAGGCAAGAACACTGGAGTGGGTTGCCATTCCCTTCTCCGGGGATCTTCCCAATCCAGGGATCAAACCCAGGTCTCCTGCATTGCAGGCAGATTCTTTACCATCTGAACCACAAAGAGGACCTTTCAAAAATCAACTGTGAAATTTTAACTCATTATTCTGTCTTTGAAATGGATTTTCCTGGCCTTTAAAGCCTTCTTTAGTCTGAAACCAGCCTGCTTCTTCAAATATATCTTCTAGGGCTCCCTGGAAAATTTCATCCAAATCTTTAAACTCATCCTGTTAACTCTTTCATGGACTCTTTTTTTGGCTATTTCACCCATTCTCATCTATGGTCCTGGATAATTTATGTTTACAATGCCCCCTGGACCTATTGAATACTTGTGGTAAAGGCAATATTAAACTGGAATCAAACAGACATCAAAGAACGAAAGCTGAAGAGCACATTTTAGAATCTGTCTAGTTACAAATGTTTTTTAAAAGTCAGTATTTTTTTTTTAATAGTTTACTTATTTTGAGCTGTGATGGGCCTTCATTACTGTGCTCCGGCTTTCTCCAGTAGTGGTGAGCGGGAGCTGTTGTTCATTGTATTCGGGCTGTTTCTTGTGGTGGCTTCTCTTGCTGTGGAGCGTGGTTACGGCACATGGGCTCAGTAGTTGTGGCACATGGGCTTAGATGTCCCATGGTATGTGGGATCTTTGCAGACCAGGGATTGAACCCATGTCCCCTGCATTGGTAGGCAGATTCTCAACAACTAGACCACCAGAGAAAGTCTCTGTCTCTAAAATTCACTTTCCCATAGCCGTTCCTTTCTCAAACATCTTAGTCACCATTGCCCTATATTTCACTCCAGCAGCAACTAGCTTTATATTTAAAGCCTTTTGCCTTCTCATTCCCAAATAAGTACAAGACCAGTTTTAAATTTTATTTTATTTTATTATGTTAAGGCAGCTGACTCCAAGACCTGGAGAACTAAAAGGAATCATCTTGGCAGATGGTAAAAGGAAACAAGTAGCAAAGTGGCTCTATTTTGGGGTTTTGTTGTTGCTGTCATTTTCAGATCAAAGAAGCCTTAGATCTAGATAGTTCGAACTAAATTACAAAATCCCCTCCACAGTGTTTTTTATTCTCCATGCCCCTCATTTCAACGAGAACCTTATATTTCTGATGAAGACTCTGGAGGGCATTTCCAGAGAAACTTGTCATCACAAACAATTAAATTGAACAATAATAGCTCCCATCTATTGGATACTTACTTGCCAGTCCTATACTAAGCACTTTCCAAATTTGTCTCCTTTAACCCTTAGAACTCTAAGAGGCATGTATTATAACTGCCACTTTACAAAATAAGAAACTAAGGCTTTGAGAGGTGAAATCACTTGTAAAGATCATAAAGATTCAAAATTAGGAAGCAGCTTTCAAAATCCTTTCTATTAACCATTATATAATTTCTTGAACATTTCTCTCAAGCAGTTGGGTTGTAAATACAAGTAATTTTGTTTGCCCACCCTCAAAGAGCTCAGAGTCTTAGTAGTAGATATGAACTTCCCCCACAAAAGGTAGGAAGTCAAAAGGGCCAATAAAAGCATTAACAAAAGGGGGGAGCTTGTAAAGTAAAGGATGAAGAGCTCAGTTACATCAGTGACAAAGAAAGAATGAGACACAGTTTCATAGAACAGTGGTAATATCTGAGAAGCACCTTGAAAAGTAGGTCTGTTTTTTTATCCCATACTTTACTTTCAGTTCATCACTCAGCCCTGTTGCTAATCACCTTCAAAATAGATTTCAAAGCTAGCCCTTCTGTCTCCACTGCCACCCAGTGGAGCGACGTCACCATCATCTGTCGCATACCCTATTGCAGGAGCCTCTTAGCTGCCCCCCTTGAGTTTCTTCTGTGGTGCGTTGGGCTACTGTGATAGAATGACACACGATCCCTTTGCCATGTGACTCTGTAGTCCCTGTGAGAATGCAGAGTGGATTTCTCTGCTCCATGAGTGTTAGGTTAGGTCTAATGCCTTTCTTTAGCCATTGGAAAAATCACAAGACACAACACAAGAAGAGGCTTTAAATATGTGTGTGTGCTTAGTCACTCAGTCGTATCCGACTCTTTGCAACCCCATGGACTGTAGCCCACTGACTCCTCTGTCCTTGGGATTCTCCAGGCAAGAACACTGGAGTGGGTTGGTGTGCGCTCCTCCAGGGATCTGCCTGACCCAGGAATTAAACCTTCTGGCTCACTTATGTCTGCTGCATTGGCAGGCAGGTTCTTTGCCACTAGCAACCCGGGAAGCCAGTGACTATCATTTAAAGATATAAATCAGATTGCCCACTCCTAAACTTAAGCCTCATTAGTGATTTTTGGTGGTGGTGGTAGTTTAGTTGATAAGTCGTGTCTGACTCTTGCAATCCCATGGACTATAGCCTGTCAGGCTCCTCTGTCCATGGGATTGTCCAGGCAAGAATATTGGAGTGGGTTGACATTTCCCTTCTCCTAGGCCAGGAATCGAACCCGGGTCTCCTGCATTGCAGGCAGATGACTTACCAACTGAGCTGTGAGGGGAGTGATTTTTATTGCATTGCAAATCAATCTCAATTCTTCAGTTGAGATTAATTTACAATACGATCAATTCTTTGTTCAGTACGCTTTAGCTTCCCTGGCCTTCTTTGCGTACTTTGAATATACAATCTTCAGTTCAGTTCAGTTCACTGGCTCAGTATTGTCCAATACTTTGCAACCCCATGGACTGTAGTATGCCAGGCTTCCCTGTCCATCACCAACTCCCAGAGCTTGCTCAAACTCATGTCCATGGAGTCAGTGATGCCATCCAACCGTCTCATCCTCTGTCATGCCCTTCTCTTCCTGCCTTCAATCTTTCCCAGCATCAGGGTCTTTTCCAATGAGTCAGTTCTTCATATCAGGTGGCCAAAGTGTTGGAGCTTCAGCTTACTCCCACTTTAAAGCCTTTACACTTGCTATTCTTTTTGTCTGAAGAGTTGCAAAGTCCAGATCTAAACTGTTCAATATGGTAGCCATTAACCACCTGTGGCTACTTAAATTTAAATGAATTAAAATAGAATAACAGTAAAGATTTAGTTCCTCCTTCATACTAACCACATTTTGAAAGTTCAATAGGCACAGTCACTCGTGGCTACTGTACAGCGTAGATTCGGAATCTCTCTTATCATTGCAGAAAGTTATGCTGGTCATAACAAGGCTCAGTAAAATACTATCTCCTTGGAGCAGCCTACCATTCATTTAAGTAGTTTTCTAGCCTAATCTGTGTTCCATGACTGTTTAGCTCTATCTGTAGCTACTGCTGCTGTTTGAGTCATGCCCACTTGCCATTTAACAATACTTTGAAATCATTATATTTGTTTGTTTGTTCACCAGAATACATAACTGGAGAGCACAGGGCCATGGTTGATTTTTTTTCTCTGCTACATCCCTGGGGTCTAATAAAGAGGCATTTTTAGTTGATGGAGTACATCAATGAAATATTAACACATTGTTTATTTATTGGTGGTGAGGAGTGTTCCAGGCAGAAGCAGAAGCATGAACCAAAGAAAGCAGGGAGAGACTGAGAGGCATGTTCCTGGCAACAATGGGTAACCTCCTTTGGCTGGAATACAGAGTATGTTGGGTTGGATGTGTCTTAAAAATACTTTCTTGAGACTGAGATATTATTGAGAGATTCATATTCTGGGCTAAGTCTGAACTTCAGATAAGATGGGAGATATTGACAGTTTGTTTAAGACAAAGAAATTTCATGATTAGAAATACTCGTCAAGAAATTGATCCACCCATTGTGTGGCAAGTGGATTGTAACATGGAAAGACTAGTCAGAAGGCTCAAGATAGAATGCAGTGAAGAGAGGAGAAAAATGAGAATAGATTCAAGATCATATGTGTGTGTGTAGGTCAGTTTCTGACGCTGTGTGACCCCATGGACTATAGCCTACCAGGCTCCTCTGTCCATGGGATTTCCCAGGCCAGAATACTGGAGTGGGTAGCCATTCCCTTCTCCAGGGGATCTTCCCAACCCAGGGATCGAACCCAGGTCTCCTGCATTGCAGGTGGATTCTTTACTGTCTGAGCCATCAGAGAGGCCCTCAAGAATCATAATGGTGGTGAAATCAACAGATTATAGTATTGGATGCAGAAGATGACAGAGCCTGAGGAATCAAACCAGATGACATATTGAAAGGGGGGGAGTGATTCAACATAAATAAAGTGAGGGATAAGCAGAGCATTTGGCAGGAAACATGTCCAGTTCTGCTTTTTTATAAGTTCAACCCCAAATGCAGAAGCTAGCATCTTGGGGAAAGGATAGACACTAGGGAGAAAAGGGGAGCAGAAGGGGTCACAGAGAGTCCCAGTCGTGGTGATGAAGAGAATGTAGCATCACAAAGTGAAGGATTCTTAGGGAGAGGTGTGAAGATCCTCTCTTCAAATCTTAGGCTACAAGAAGTAAAGATATAATATTTGTGGAAGCGATATCTATCATAACCCTATAGAAACTGGTTCATTAGAATGGTTAGAGTGGAAACCATATTGTAAGATATTCAGAATGATCTTGGAGTAAGGAAGAAGAGGTAGGAAGTGCAGCCAAAGTGATTTTATCAAAGCTAATAAGCTACTCAGATTCTAGACTCCACATTTAGCCTTATGAGCTTCCCATTCCCGCTACCCACCGCAGCATCCCCCACCCCCCCACCCCTCAGCTCCTGCTTGTCTGTGTCTGGGGTGCAGATTAAATGGAGACTGCATCAGATGTTCTCTGTGCTCCCTTGCAGCTCTGACATCTCTGTGGGCTTTACCAGATGGGTGAGGGATAGGTGGAGCTTATCCAGCTTGCTCAGGAGATAGAAACGCTGCCCTAATTAACCACCTCAATTAACAAATGGAGTTTGGCACAGAGCTAAGATGAAGTTCTTTGATTTAACATTTCCTTCACACATAATTTAAGTCTCAGAATTCTTACATTTTATAATCACAGATTAGGAAGGAGATCTAGAAGCTGCCTAGTTCACTTCCCTCCTCTATGAAAGAGTGAATATATGCACACAGGCACACACACACATCTCCTGCCATCCTTAGGAGCAACAGAAGCAGCTCTTGGCTATTCTGGAGCCAAGACAGGTCAGTCAGTCAGTTTAGTCGCTCAGTCGTGTCTGACTCTGCGACTCCATGGATCGCAGCACGCCAGGCCTCCCTGTCCATCACCAACTCCCGGAGTTTACCCAAACTCATGTGCATCGAGTTGGTGATGCCATCCAGCCATCTCATCCTCTGTCGTTCCCTTCTCCTCCTGCTTTCAATCTTTCCCAGAATCAGGCTCTTTTCAAATGAGTCAGTTCTTCGCATGAGGTGGCCTAAGTATTAGAGTTTCAGTTTCAGCATCAGTCCTCCCAATGAACACCCAGGACTGGTCTCCTTAAGGATGGACAAGTTGGATCTCCTTGCACTCCAAGGGCCTCTCAAGAGTCTTCTCCAACACCACAGTTCAAAAGCACCGATTCTTTGGTGCTCAGCTTTCTTCACAGTCCGACTCTCACATCCATATGTGGCCATTGGAAAAACCATAGCTTTGACTAGACGGACCTTTGTTGGCAAAGTAATGTCTCTGCTTTTGAATATGCTTTCTAGGTTGGTCATAACTTTTCTTCCAAGGAGGAAGTGTCTTTTTATTTCATGGCTGCAGTCACCATCTGCAGTGATTTTGGACCCCCCAAAATAAAGTCAGCCACTATTTCCACTGTTTCCCCATCTATTTGCCATGAAGTGATGGGACCAGATATGCAGGTCAGGAAGCAACAGTTAGAACTGGTCATGGAAAAACAGACTGGTTCCAAACAGGAAAAGGAGTACGCCAAGGCTGTGTATTGTCAGCCTGCTTATTTAACTTATATGCAGAGTACATCAGGAGAAACACTGGGCTGGAAGAAGCACAAGCTGGAATCAAGATTGCCAGCAGAAATATCAATAACCTCAGATATGCAGATGATACCACCCTTATGGCAGAAAGTGAAGAGGAACTAAAAAGCCTCTTGATGGAAGTGAAAGAGGAGAGTGAAAAATTTGGCTTGAAGCTCAACATTCAGAAAATGAAGATCATGGCATCTGGTCCCATCACTTCATGGGAAATAGATGGGAAACAGTGGAAACAGTGTCAGACTTTATTTTGGGGGGCTCCAAAACCACTGCAGATGGTGACTGCAGCCATGGAATTAAAAGACACTTACTCCTTGGAAGAAAATTATGACCAACCTAGATAGCATATTCAAAAGCAGAGACTTACTTTGCCAACAAAGGTCCATCTAGTCAAGGCTATGGTTTTCCCAGTGGTCATGTATGGATGTGAGACTTGGACTGTGAAGAAAACTGAGTGCCAAAGAATTGATGCTTCTGAACTGTGGTGTTGGAGAAGACTCTTGAGAGTCCCTTGGACTGCAAGGAGATCCAACCAGTCCATTCTAAAGGAGATCAGCCCTGGGTGTTCTTTGGAAGGAATGATGCTAAAGCTTAAACTCTAATACTTAGGCCACCTCAGGCGAAGAGTTGACTCATTGGAAAAGACTCTGATGCTGGGAGGGATTGGGGGCAGGAAGAGAAGGGGACGACAGAGGATGAGATGGCTGGATGGCATCACCAACTCGATGAATGTGAGTTTGGGTAAACTCTGGGAGTTGGTGATGGACAGGGATGCCTGGAGTGCTGCAATTCATGGGGTCGCAAAGAGTCGGACACAACTGAGCAACTGAACTGAACTGAACTGATGGGACCAGATGCTGTGATCTTAATTTTCTGAATGTTGAGCTGTAAGCCAACTTAATGCTATCAGCTCTCTGTTAGGAATGCCCTAGGAAGTCTTACCTCTGTCTCTGCTATGCTCCATCACTTCCCTGTCCTGTGGCTGTCTTGCCTTGGCAGCAAGCACATCTTTGTCAGCTTTTGACTTGCACGTGCAACTTGGGGCAAGCAAGCCAGCATACACTCTTGGACAACCTGCCCTAGGAGTGACCTGACTTGGCAAGGAATTGTTTCAGAGCCCCTCCTTCTCTCCTGCCTAGAGTGAGATGCTTAATCTAACTTTCCCATGTGGCTGTGTTTTCACATCCCACAGAGAATCATGCACCTGTCTGGCTCCTTTCCAATTTTCATATTTGAACTTACATATCACCTCCTTGGGGAAGTCTTCCTTGACCACTTAATCGAAAGTAGGTGTTTTCTTCTACAATAGTTATTTGCCACTACATCCTATTTTCTTTATGACCATAGATATAATCTCTATTACTAGTTTTTATTTGTAAATGTTATTTATTTCCTCTATCTCTATAGAATATGAGCTTTGTGGGAACCAAGACCACATCTTTCACTCTGCATTATTCCTTCAGTACCTAGCAAAGTGTGGAACATACAATGGGTGCTTGTATTGGTCAGCATATTGCTGCATAACAAGCAACCCCATTTCCAATGGTATATAACAATGAGTATTTAGTATTATGAGTCTGCCAGTCAGTTGAGATGACTTTGCTTCAGACTTCAGTGTGTAGGTTGACTGTAGCACCTGTTTTTTGCATTTATCTTTCTTCTGGGGGCAGATGGTTCTCTAGAGCATGTTCTTTCAATGACTTCTGCTTGAAACATGCAAATATCCCATTTTCCAAGGCAAGTCGCATGACCAAATATAGCATTAGTGGAACCAGGAGATATACTCTTCCCAAGGAGTTTGGGGAAGAAATGATTACCAAATAAGCACTTATTTCTACCATGATGCTCCATAAATATCGGTGGCTGAAAGACCAGTTGACTTTTCTATCTGAACCATTTTTCAGTCGTTAGAATCCTGTGTTTTATCAGCATTCATTTTAGAATTTCACTCCATGGTGAATCCACAGCCTTAAGTGGAGAAGAAAAAATACCACTCTGTTTTCCTTGAACAAGAACTAACTTAAGATCTCTGTCTGTTTAACAGAGGTTAAAACCTCCTTCATTTCTTCCTGGCTCTTTCTATCCCCCATCTTGAGGCATAGGGAAGGCTTCATTCCTGCCAAAAACTAGAAGAGATAGAACCAATTAGAAGAACTTACCATCTGGTGGTGTGGGCTTATCAGAATTGTAGCCAAGACTCCAACAGGAACTGTTAAAGGGTTTGTGCACAATAGCTTGGGTGTCTGAGTAGAGCAGAGAATGTCTTGATCACTCAGAGAGAGTATGGCTAACCTCAAGATCACCAGATAAGTTAGGGCTCCTGACAGCACTCATTCTATCAATGAGTGGCGTGGAGGGACACCCCCAGCCATACACATGTGGGCTTCCTGAAACTGCTCCATGAACAAGGGTTTGCTCTTAGGCTGAGCAGAGATTAGCGGAGAGTCCTCGTAGCTTTGACTAACCCATGAGTCTGCTTGGATTTCAAACTTGTTGCCTGCACTGGCCTTGATCTTGCCATTCCAACCACCATCCCTTGTATGTGCCTCTCTCATTGGTGGTGTTTTTCTGTTTTACCATGTTGACCCTTGGTCTAGCTCCATCTACTCTGAATTTTCCCTTCTGAAGACACGTGCCATAGGAGGACACCTGTGTGTGTGTGTGCGTGCGCGTGTGTGTGTGTGTTTTGTCTACTGAGTAACTAATGTTCATTGTTCTGGTAACAGCATCCTGACTTCCTTTGGAGGAATTACTCCTCCCTTATGTCCATGTAGTTTGGATAGGCTGAAGGAATCCAACAGTCCACTTGGTTCTTCTTACCACCCCAAGATCTAAGAAGTCATGTGAATAATCTTAGAACAACCTGAAGAATGTAAATTGCTGGCCAGTGTGCCATGTTCAGGAATGAGCATATGTCCTAATTTTTATTCAGTGACATCAGATCTAGGACTTCTGTGGAACAGAGGCCAAAAGAGAAGTTCTCTTTCCACTGGATTTTGAGATGGGCAGGTGTAGGCGGGCTGTATACTGGGAACTGTCACCTGAGTGCAAAGTCAAACAGAGAAAAGCAAAGCCCCAAATCTAGAGGGTTTCTCTCTGTCCTGATGCTGCCATTCAAGCTCCTGAATCCAGCTGAAATCAAAACTCTCCGGTTCTCTACCCCTTGCCACCAAAAGTCGTGACTACTCACTGCCCAAATGGGGTTGTGTAATTTCTTAAGCCAAATACACTATGTTAATAGATTAAACACCTAGTTAATTATGTTACACTGTGTTTGCCTAGCACTTCTGATTTTTCCAAGCTGCTTAATGTAAGTAATGTCATTTTCCCAATAGCCTTGAGAATATATTATTATCAACTCCTTATTATACATCTAGGAACTAAACTGGACACAAAAACGTCTCAAGGTCATACAAAGCAATGTCAAAGTTGGCATTGAACAAGTTATTTCAATTCCTGTATATGCCATTGTATTAAATCTCCTTGGAAATTGTCCCACTGATTCTCTAATGCTCTTAAAATCAGAATGATACATACAAACAGCTAAACTTTTATTGGGATGATCATCATAGCATTATTTTTAGAAAAAAAAACATTTGGGGATAAACTAGATATTCAATAAAAGGAGATAGATGAAATAAATTACTGGCTAATAAAATGGCTTTTTAAAAAAACTCAGTGGAACACGTTATTTTCAACATTACACATTCCTTTTAATGTCTTCTAAAAAGTAAGCCATAATATAAATATATTCTTAATTTTTAGATTTTTCATTGGAATATAATTGCTTTACAATATTGTGTTAGTGTCTGCTGTACAAAAAGTGAATCAACTATATGTATACATCTATATCGTCTTGAGTCTCTCTCCCACCCCTCTAGTTCTTAATTTTTAAATTGACACATTCAGAAAAAGATGGGAAGTTTATCCTTAGTACTGTAATTATACAGATTTTATTGTGTTTGGTGTGTCTGTCCATGTGGTTTCTATAATACACACAATTACTTTTGTACACAAAATAAAAGCTATTCTGAAAAAATTCCTTTCCATTCTAGAGATTCCATGTAATGTCATTAGCCTCCAGCTGCCTCATTAACCCCAGTTTTGCCTGCATCCTCTGGGATCCAGACCTCTGGTGACCTTGGGCTTCCCTGTGCCCGCAGGACAGCAAGCTGTCTTACAGAAGAGTCACAGGACTGGCTGGATATAGAAAGGTTTCTGGTAACCTCTGTGCTCTGCACATCCTGACCACAGCTGGCACAGAGCTGCGTTCCCTTGAAGGTACGCAGGGCTGTGTGGCATAAGCAGCAGGCATGGACATCAGGGGAGCAAGGGGGCTGCTGCCGCAGAAAGGAAGCTGCAGCATCCAAAAGGGGCTGAGTAGACACAGCATACAGTGAAATGAAGAAAGCACTCCCAGCCCAGCCGCACATGTCTAGGGACGGAACCAGAAACCCAGGCCATTGCCTCACTCACTCCCCTGAGAACTCTGCTTCCTCATCTGTGAAAAGGGGAGGAAAAAAGTATCTACCGCTCAGCATCTTATGGAGTGGGAAGTTGATTTGAAATCAACCATCATTTACTCCTTCTCAAAATAGCCATGCATCACTGCTATAATTATTACCTTCATTTGAAAGAAACTGATGTTCAAAAAAGAGAACTGACGTGCCCAAGCAGGGCATCCATGGCAGAGCCAGGCCTTGAACCTGAAATCCATTGTTTAGAAAATGGAGCCTCATACCTTACTTACACAGTTGGTAAAGCATCTGCCCGCAGTGTGGGAGAGACCTGGGTTCAACTCCTGGGTTGGGAAGTTCCCTTGGAGAAGGAAATGGCAACCGACTCAAGTATTCTTGCCTGGAGAATCCCATGGACAGAGGAGCCTGGCAGGATACAGTTCATGGGATCACTAGAGTCAGACATGACCTAGTGCTCTTTTCATGTATATATACCTTACTTAGGACCCTGACTGACAACAATCCAGTAGAAACTGGAGTGAAATTTTGATTGGACGTTTCATCCCCCACTTTTCAGCTACATAGCTATAATAGCCTTCCAAAGGAATTTACAATGCTGAAACTCTCAAAACTCATTGTAGCAAAGTGCTACCCTATAAACAGTAATAATGCAGCCTTATTTTCATCCCTGCTATTGATGTTACATAATATCCAGTTTCCCTGGTGGCTCAAATGATAAAGCATCTGCCTGCAATATAGGAGACCCAGGTTCAACCTGTGGGTTGAGAAGATTCTGTGGAGAAATGAGAATGTGGAGAGGAGAATGGCAACCCACTTCCGTATTCTTGCCTAGACAGAGGATTCCATGGACAGAGGAGCCTGGTGGGCCACAGTAAGTGAGGTTACAAAGGGTCAGACACAATTGAGCGGCCAACACTTTCACTTTTTTCTCGATATATATACAGCTATGCATTCATGCACTCATTCATTCCACCAGTACCGCCACACGCTATTCTCTGGTAGAGTCCGTCATGGGAAGCTAAAAAATCAAAGTCACTGCCCCCAAGCTGCTTAGTCCAGCCAGGCAGATAAAATAAGGGTCCAGGTAACTAAAACTCAGGGTTAAATTTGACATCTGCTGTGAGGAAGACACAAAGGGCCACAGGGCAGAGAAGAGGGGTGCATGGGTGGAGTAGGAGGGTCCCCGTGGCACTCATGGTAAAGAACCTGCCTGCCAATGCAAGAGACTTAAGAGACACCTCCAGTTTGATCCCTGGATCAGGAAGATCCCCTGGAGGAGGGCATGGCAGCCCACTTCAGTATTCTTACCTGGAGAATCCCATGGACAGGGGAGCCTAGAGGCCACAGTCCATTGGGTCACAACGAGTCAGACATGACTGAAGCAGCTTATCATGCGTGGTATAAGAACTAGGACGCACCAGAAGGACAGAATTTCGACAAGGGGATGTGCGAGGAGGAATTTGTAGGTGGAGGAAACAGCAGTATGAATTTGAGGACCATTGAACTGCCTGGTTTGAGTGGAGAGCAGGATTCAGTGTCATGTAGCCTTCCCTGTTGATAATGCTAAGTGGAGTTCTAGATGAGTCTCTGCCTCTGCACACACACTCACCAGATTTCCTGGCCCTCTGCTGAGTCAGCGTCATCTCCAAGAGTACATCACGGACACACCACAGAGTCAGCCCTATGCCCAGCCTTTTCCCCACTGTCCGTCCCCATCCCTCTGCCCATCTGCGAGACTCCACCCCACGTTGGGGACAGGAGTAAAGGAACAATAGTTGCTGCTGCATTAGCAAAAAGTCTCCAGGGAGCATGAAAGTGGTCAAGTGTTCTGGAGCCTCTGATTCCCACTGAGAAAACAGATCTGAACGTGGCATTCCTCTGCTTGGAGCCCTTCAGTAGGTTTCCCCAGCTCCTGGGCTAAAGATCAAAATCCATAACAGGGCACACCAAGCCTGACTTGTGCCACCCTCTCCAGCCCCACGCTTCCCACATCCCTTTCCCCCCATCAGTCCTCTGCCCAGAATGCTTCTAGAATATTCCTCCTGTTTTCAGCACCACATTGCTGAAAGCGCTCAGTTTTCAGCTCAGACGCCTATTCATCTCTCTGCCCAATGCTGGTTCCTTTGTAATATGCTTCCATTGAATCATGGCCTTTCTTTCACATATTTATTTGTATGATTAGTTTACGAATAGCTGTGTCCCTTACTAGCCAGTAAGCTCCATGAGCATGGGGTTGCCTTCTGTTCTTGTTCACAGTAGTAAGCACTCCATAAATACCTGTTGAATTTAAACTTTTTATTTTATATTGGAGTATAGTTGATTCCTAGTTGCTTCCCTGATGGCTCAGACGGTAAAGCATCTGCCTGCAGTGCAGGAGGTCTGGGTTCGATCCCTGGGTTGGGAAGATCCCCTGGAGAAGGAAATGGCAACCCACCCTAGTACTCTTGCCTGGAAAATTCCATGGACTGAGGAGCCTGGTAGGCTACAGTCCATGGGGCCGCAAAGAGTCGGACACAACTGAGCGACTTCACGTTCGTTTGTTCATAGTTGATTAACAGTGTTGTGATAATTTTTACCTAAAGTTTTTACAGCGGAGTTTTTCAGTTATACACATACATATATCAATTCTCTTCAAATTATTTTCCCATTTAAGTTGTTATATAATATTGAGCAGAGTTGGCAGTGCTATACAGTAGGTCCTTGTTTATTATCCATTTTATCCAAGAGATAAAGTCCATTTTGAATGTAGCATATCTGTTGAATATTGAATGAATGCACCTGAGGCCCACGTTTGGGTTAATATACCTGTTTTATATGTACAAATGTAGCCTGACTGTGCAACTTGGTAGAAAAGGCCTGGAGCTTTTCTCAGAGTCTCAATTTGTTTAGTGAGCCTCCATCCAACTAAAGGCTGGTACAAAAGCATCTTATTTTAATTTATCGCTGGAGTTTTCTGTTCACTCTTATCATAGAAATACAGCCCAAGAAGGACTCTTAGAGGTCACAGAAGCTTGGGAGTGGTCCTCTGCGTCATTTACACATGAATGATCCAAGGACATAGTCTGGCATTTGAGCCCATGTCTGTAAGTTTCAATCCAATATACTTTACAGTGGTTGAACTTGGTGTGTGTGTATGTGTGTGTGTGTGTATCTTCCTATTTTCCCGTCTACATTCTACCTGCCCTTCTAAATTCAATGCAAATGTACTCATTTTATGAAACCTGGTCTGATTCCTTCAACTGGATGTTTTCCTTCCCTCCTCTGATCGTGTGTGTGTGTGTGTGTGTCCCTCCTCTGATCATGTGTGTGTGTGTGTGTGTGTATGTGAGAGAGAGAGATAGAGATAGAGGGAGTGCTGAGAACCTCTCCAATATATCAGTTTTTTTGTGCATGCCTATTTTCTCTGAGCTCCTTAAGGGGAGAATCAATGCCTAATGCATTTTATTTTCCCCAGTTCCCAGTGTAGTGCCTTGTAATGGCAAATGGATTTTATCTTGTATATCAGCTGCAACTCTGAGCAATTTGTAGTAGCTGCTTGGAATGCTCTGGCGAGAGGGAATTTAAGGCTATGTCTAGATTCAGTGGAAAAAAATTCTGTAATCAATAAATGCAGTCTACAAGGGTATGAAAGGGGGCCATAGTGGTACATATACTCCATGCAGGGGGCGGGGGGCAATAATAAAAGAGCTTTGAAGGAATGCATAGACAAATAAACAAACCTTAGTTTTCCAAATGTCCTATGTAACTACTTTCTCTTGAGCATCCAAGAAAACAGTAATGTCACCCTTCTCAACCGAAGTCTTCAAACTAATCAGAGGAAGTGATGTTCATAAACACGTTTCTGAACAAAAAAATTACAATCATCAATGTTATCAAGAGTCACCCACAGATAGTGTTGGGGCCCATGTATCTCAAAGTGAGGGCATAGATAAAGATGGAGAAACCAAGCAATGAAGACATCTGCCATGTAACTGAGTGTATGTACGAGAGATAAAATACAAACTCTCTACCTCACAAAACAAACAACACAACAACTCTCTACCTTGATTGCAAAACAATCATATATGGTAGTGGTAGAGATGAGGGGAGGAGAATTATTGTGACTTTGCTCACTCAAAAATGTTCCTCTCATGACACTCTGAAGATCCGCTCCTCCCTTAAATGCCTACCCCTCTTCCACCTCCCCCAATACTCATTCTTTATCCACAGCCACCCGCCTCTGCCTTGGAAGTCTTTGCACTTAATCCTAAATCATGAGCTTCACTTCTTTTTGGCACGTCTTGTGTTGGGCTTTTTTCCTGCCATTTCAGTTTTTTATGTCCTCGATCTTACAAGGGTGAAAGGTCACTGAGTTTTAGAGTCTGCAAAGCTGGCTTCACATATTAGCTTAGAGTCTTATATTCACTGTGTAATATGGAGAAGACACAATCATTTTCACTATCAGCAGAATTATCTATAAAATGGGAATAATAGCCTCTCAAGATTATTATAAAGTGTAAATAAGATGACATATATGAAGTCTCTGTTATGTGATGGGTCTTCAAAACAATCTTTGTTTACCGTCCCACTGGTCCTCCACTTTTTAAATTACTACATGAAAGCCAGTTGTTTGCTTTTTGGCTGTATTTTACAGTTTACAAGATCTTAGTTCCCTGATCAGGGATTGAACTGGAGCCTCCTGCAGTGGAAGCATCGAGTCTTAACCACTGGACTGCCAAGGAATTCCCTAGACCAATCTTTTGAGAGCAAGAGTTACATATCTTTTGTGTCCTCTACTGTTTATTGCAGACTGAGGAATAGATATTATTAAAATAAAATAATAAAATGGCAGATGCTGAAGGATATTAATCAGGTGTATGTAAGCACATTGGCCTGCTTACAGTCCCAGCCGAGTAACATGATGTTGTTATGCTGGTCACATGTCTGATAGGAGCAGGCAGGACTTTGGTAAACTTGAGAGATTATGCCTTATACTTAAATCAGGCAGCATTTCTCAGCTCAAGACCATAGGAGCTGAGCAGGAATGTGGGTCCAGAGTTGTCTGATGCCCTGGGTTTTTTTCAGAGAAGCCAGCAATGTGGATTTTTATGCCAAAGTTTGAAAAGAATTGTGCAAGTCAAGCAAAACAAGCCCCTGGACTTTTAGTTCGCAGCTCTGAAAAAGATGAGGGATGCTTTGGCAAGAACTAAGAAGGCATGTGTCTGCTGCCAGTGCCTAACGTCTTGTAAGAATGCCCTTGGGCTTCCTAAGTAGATCCACATCAGAGGGAGATGCCCTGCAAATAGGCACATTGACCTCAACCTGATTGTCACATCGTCTTCCAGCATCTATGCTGTGTGATTCTTTGATTCTTGGAAACATATGTTCATTTGTGTTAGTCCTGTGCCAGCTGTTCTCAGCCACACCAAACAATATCTATACATGGTCTTTCTGAATAGCAATTCACATTCTGGTGGTAGATTGACCTATAAACACACAACACCAGCAACATTACAGGACAAATCAACTGGGACTTAAAAACTCAATGCTTCCAGGAGCCAAGCAGGTGAAGACAAGGAGAGTAGTGGGCTGTTTAAGAAAGAAGCCATCCAGGTGGGATACTCCCATCCTAGTCAAGTGGGGCTACATAGACCCAGGGTCCAGTGTGGCCAAATGATTTAAAATTTCAAAGAGAGCTAAGACGTCCACTTTTCAATGTGCAGTTCCATGCTTCTTAAACACTTTGCTGACGGTGGCTTATGGATGGCCATTGGATGACCCCTTCTGCAGAGTTTGATAACTGACCAATGAGAGGCCAGCATGGAGTACCACAGGAGGTCACAGCAGATGAAGAACTAGGTCAAGAGTTCTCTTTGGCATATGCTATTCCTCCTGCCCGAGACACACTTATCTCACCTCTTTCTGCTCCCCGCCCTTGACCTCCTGGAATGTTTCTGCTTATCATTGAAACTCAGTTGAACCACCAGCCTCTGAGAGGCTGACCCCACTTCTCAAAGCATCTCCTGATCCTCCATGCTAATGGATGCTGTAACATTTGAGTGAATGAGTCAGTGAAAGTTGCTAAGTTGTGTCCAACTCTTTGTGACCTCATGGACTCTACAGTCCATGGAATTCTCTAGGCCAGAATACTCAGGTGGTTAGCCTTTCCCTTCTCCAGGGGTTCTTCCCAACCCAGGGATCTTCTGCATTGTAGGTGGATTCTTTACAGCTGAGCCACAACGAAGCCCATGAATACTGGAGTGGGTAGCCTATCCCTTCCCCAGGGTTTCTTCCTGACCCAGGAATCAAACCGGGGTCTCCTGCATTGCAGGTGGATTTCTACCACCTGAGCTATAACATTTACATTACATTTTAATTTTCTCTTTACGGCACAGTTGGTTTCACTGGGAATAAAGTCCTGCCAGGCAAGGAACATGTCTTAATTTTGTCTGCATTTCAAGTACTTAACACCATGCCTGGGCTTGGTTAAGGGCTCAAAAAATGCTTGTTAATGGAATGCAAGACTTTTAAGAGAATTTCTCCAAGTGTGATTGCCATACTTACTGCTACCATATCTCCCCAGGGCTATCTCTTGAATATTCTGATTCAGAAAGTCTAGAGTCTGCCCCTGAGTCTTGCTTTAAACAAGCTCCCTGGGTGAATTTTTTGTGCATAGGATCTCTCAGCTAATCTGTAACTGTCTCCCCCCACAGGAAAAGAGACTGTGTCTTCTTTGTTGGTCATGGTATTCCTACCACCTGACACAGAGCTGAGCATACAGTGTAAATTCAGTGTATTTGCTGAACAAGTAAATGGATGGATAAATAAAAAGTAAGACTTAAGTTGTAACAGTGCTCAGAACTTCCTTTGTGGTCCAGTGGCTAAGACTTCATGCTCCCAGTGCAGGGGGCCTGGGTTCGATCCCTGGTCAGGGAACTGGATCCCACATTCAGCAATGAAGAGTTTGAATACCGCAACTAAAGATCCTGCATGCTGTGACTAAGACCTGGTGCAGCCAAATAAATACATAAATATTAAAAATCATTGCAACAATGCTCCTCCGAAATCTAATGGAAACCCCAGCTAGTATTTCATTTGCCCATTTATTTATAGTTATAAAGACACTAATATAGGCTGAATAGCTGGTCCATAACTACCATCTCTACGGACAGACTCCTCAACTCCTGCCCTTGTGAGACTGGAAGAGTACTCAGTGCGTGCATGCATGCTAAGCTGCTTCAGTTGTGTTCAACTCTTTGTGACCCTGTGGATTGTAGCTCACCAGGTACCACCTGGGAGGCCCAACAGACTACTCAGAGGAGATCCTAAAGCATTTGGGTTGCCAATTCAGTGACTTTACCCCTTTAATGATGGCAGAAAAGGAGAGCAGGAAAGATGGGATGCAAAGAAGACGTAGAACTCTCTTCTTGGCTGGAGGTATTAGCTATACTTTCTCCTGCATCCCCTACTCTAAGCACCACTCTGCCTATTTAAGCAGGCTCCTGTTGCTAATACATCTAGCAGGAATAGTTCCTGTTACACTTCCTCTCCTTTCCCTTCTCCACCCTCTGGTGGAGGGATCATGAATAGCAAAATGTATAGGAAAACAATCAAATGACCGGAAAAATGGTGAAAAAATAAAGATTTGGTTATTTTCTGGAGGTAAGACTGGGATAGTTACTTTAACGTTAACTACTAGTCCAGATATCAAAAAGCACATGAAATTAAATCCGAATATCATGTTTTTTTTTCTGTTTTCAATAAATTATTAGTTAAGACATTGTACCTAAAACCTCTCTGCTCCTTTCAATATTTTTCACTCAATCCAAACTGGGATATAAGTCAGTTTTCCCAGACTAGTGAACCACAGTGAGCACAGCCCCAGAGGGTTTCCTAATCTTATATGATAATTAACAGAGAATCTTCCAGGCAGGCTGGGAATTACAATGTCACCATGACCACCCCAGTTGCCTAGTACTCTCTCAGTTCCCGGAACTAAAGAGAAGAAACTAAAGGTCTAAGAACAAAATAGCATTACTGTTTCTCAGGCAATCCCCTGAGCAGTGTCCCCACTGAACTGCAAACCACCGAGAACAAAAATCTTTTATCGTCTCTGTTTTTCCAATAACCGTATCCGTTCATAACATTTAAAGAATAACCAAATTCATAGAAACCTATGCTCTGGTATTTGGCAGGAATCAAGTTGAAGAACCCAGATCTACTCGATTCAGGTTCACTAACCACAGTGGATAACACCCTGATCACATTTCAATCCTCTCAGTAAATGGACAGCAACCCTATTAGAGATCAAGTCTTAGGTAGTTAAGATAACAGTATAGAAGCATCACTTTTTGCCTTACAACATTCCTCCATTTTTTTATCTTGTATTATCTTGTCCTGTTGGTCAACGTCTTGACAATAGAATACCAGTTAACATCTCTTTCCACCAAGCTCTGCTGGAGACAGTTCTCAGCAGTGTGAGTGAATACACATGCCAGCCGTTGCTTCTTCCAGATTCCCTAAGCTTGTAGTCCTTCTAGAGAAACGGACCCCTTGGAGAGAATGATGAAAGCTATGGAGCCTCTGTCCAGGGAACAGATAAGCATAGGCACATACATGCGAAAGGCATGCATGGTCTCTGGCAGTTCCTAGAGACACTGATGGCCACACCTAAGTCTTCCCCTTAAAGATTCTCCTTTAATCCATGTTGAAAGAAATGAAGGTTGTCTAATAACCAAATACCTACTCAATATTATTTTTGCTTTCCAGGGAGATGGTTTCACAGAACTACAATTCACCAATTAAACTTCAGCTCTTTTTCAAGGATAATGAGTAACACAGTTGACAAGATTTTTAACTTCAGCATTACCAAAATGTAGAATTGCTGTTTTATTTGTTCAGTAGGTCACTCCTATGGAAAACCGTAGCTACAATTTGAAGCTTTTTAAAGTTTCCTCCTTAGGAGCTTTATCAGGTCACTGCTTGTAAAGAGTCTGAATGCTCCCTTTTGTTTCTTGGGTAATCTCAGTAAAATTGATCTAGTTACCATGGGATCTGTGTATCTCTCACAGTGCCCAGGAACAAGGACCTTGGGCTCACAAGGCCACCATTTACTTTTTAGGTGACCCTGAGCAAGTTGTATAACCTGTTGCAGCCTTAGTTTCAACTTCTCTAAAAGGGAGAGATTAATAATATAGAGCACTGTAGGGATCCTGTGAGGATTAAATACAATAACTTAAATAAACCAACACATGAAAAGTGACTCGTGCATTACTGGGCCATAGTAGACGCTCAATAAATGTAATGAAGGTTATTATAATTGTCCATAAAATAGTTGTTGGCACACCGTAAGTCCTCAGTAAGTGGAATCTGAAATAATGATAATTTTTTTGATTGAAGTATTGTTGCTTTACAATGTTTCAGGTGTACAGCAAAGTGATTCATATATACACACACACACACATATATATATACTTCATGTATATGTGTGATCAGTCACTTAGTCAGGTCTGACTCTTTGCAACCCCATGGACTGTAGCCCACTAGGCTCCTCTGTCCATGGGATCTTCCCAGCGTCTCCTGTGTCTCCTGCATTAGCGGGCAGCTTCTTTACCACTGAGCCACCAGGGAAGCTGTATATGGGAAGCTGTATATATATACTTTTCCAGATTCTTTCCCATTATAGGTTAATATGAGACACTGAATATAGTTCCCTGGGCTATACAGTAGATCCTGGTTGCTTATCCATTTTATGTATGGTCTTGTGTATCTGTTAATCCCAAACTCCTAATATATCCCCCAACCCCCACTTTCCCCTTTGGTAACCATAAGTTTGTTTTCCATGTTTGTAGGTCTATTTCTGTTTTCTAAATAAGTTCATTTATATAATTTATTTAGATTCCACATATAGGTGATATCATATGATTGTCTTCCTCTGACTTCACTTAATGTGATAATCTCTAGGTCCTTCCATGTTGCTGCCAATGGCATTCTTTCATTCTTCTTTATGGCTGGGTAATTAGAGTAATTATAATAATAATTCGTTGTTGGATTAACAATTAAAATTCTTGGAATCTGCATATACATTATCTTTTGAGTATTCTTAGGAATAGGGAGAATGCTGAATTCTCTGTTTGAGCCTTCAAGGCATGTTCAGTTCAAATTACTGAGAGCTTGTCAGGAGGGGAACCATGGCAAAGAGACGGAGGGAATATGGTACATGCCTTCTGCCATCCACAGCTCAGCAGAAGCAACCGAGGCCACAGTGGCACCCAGAGCCTACAGTGCCAATTTAATCCAGTTTCAAGTTGTTCTTGCCCATTCAGTTTATACTTCTATGCCATCAATTCCCATGCGAGCTTAATCCCTGGAGGGAAAATGTCGCTACTGATTAAATTTTGTGCTTTCAGCTGTCTTAAAATGGCAGTCATGCCACCATACAGGTTTCCTTTTCACCCGGTAGTCAAGAAAAACTCAGAATGGTGTTTGTTGCCCGCATTTTGTAATACGTTCAGTTCAGATGGCTGAAATTCGTCTCTCCTTTCTCCTTCTTGGGCTTCCCTGGTGGCTCAGAGGGTAAAGCATCTGCTTGCAATGCAGGAGACCTGGGTTTGATGCCAGGGTGGGGAAGATCCCCTGGAGAAGGAAATGGCAACCCACTCCAGTATTCTTGCCTGGAGATCCCATGGACAGAGGAGCCTGGTAGGCTACAGTCCACAGGGTCACCAAGAGTCAGACAGGACTGAACGACTTCACTGTCACTTTCTCCTTCTTGAGGTCCCCTCTATTCTTTTTTGTGCTCAAATGCCACCCCAAAACTATGTAAGCCATCAGTCACTTCAAAACACTTTGGAAATAATGTAGGCTTCAGATTTTAAAATAATTATCGGTCCTTTCTAAAAATGGAAAACTAAATAGACACCTCAGGTATCCTTTCTTATCTAGCGGCATTTTCTTTTAACTGTGCACAGGAAGGACATAAGTATTGTAAACCACATTCTCCAAGTCAAAACTTTTCATTCTATGCCTCTCAGAAGTTTCCTATGTATGAAACTCTCAAGTAAAGCAGAAAACCTCTGAGAGTTTAGGGGAGATGCAGTCAACCCCAGTATCCATCAGGCTGGCATTCAGAGCTAGCAGACAGCGAGAATGCAAACCTATTCCATGAAGCACTGCAGGATCTCAAATATCAATGAACAGAATCACTCACAAGGCCCTGGACAGTTTTCTTGGAGTGCTTTCTCTTAAGACAAGGGATGACAACTCAACATTTTGGCGACACCACCTGCTATGTACGGGTCCTCCCTTTAACGGTCGATCGCAGAAAGAATTCTCAGAAATAAAAGCATTTACTTACATCTGTAGGTCATCTCAAAGCTGTCACTGATGTTCACAATATCAATCTGGGGGAGCAACTTTGGGGGCTCTGTGAGTTGTGACAAAGCAAATCTAAAAGCAGCATGTTCCTGTGACTGCTGGTTTGGAAATAATCCCCCTGCAAAGACAGAAAATGCAACATGGTATCTGGGCTATAGATAAGTTTGATTCCTCAACAGCCCACCCCAGATGGGCCCATTTCTTCTCCCCAGGTCAGAGTCACTAGTTGTTGCCTGATTCTGGGGATCAGAATTCACTTGGACTCAACTGGATCCTGGGGCTTCAACTTCTCCAGGTGAGCTTTTATTGATAAAGCCTCTAATTATCTGTCATTCTGCCCAAAGATTTGATTGTTCACCCCTCAACTCAGTTCAGGTCAGAGAAAACAGAATTGTGGAGTTTCTCTTCTCCCTCTCGCTCAAGCAAACCGCTTAAGCAGCCTATGCTCTTGTGCGCACATAAACCCTAGCCGTGTCTAGTTTTTCCTGTGTCAGACCCAGTTCTCATTAGAGAGCCATACAGGAAGTAGTATTAATGCGTGTTACAGCGTGAAGTCTAGCCCTGGGGTCCTGTGAGCTTCTCTAGCGCTGTAACCCTTTCTTTGACTTTGACCCTTGTAGTCTTTGACCTGGCAAGACCTGTCTGCCAGCCCTCTCCAGTTTATTCATTTCCTCTGAAAAACTCTTGATTATCTGCACAGAGTGTTCGCTGGTTCTTTCATCACTCATGATCCCAGGAGTGACTTGTTACATAAGGGGTTGCCATTGTGTGTATTTGCATGGTAACACCTTGGACTTGGAAGATGTGGGGGCTCAGGAACGTCCAGAGGATGCTAGCATTCTATTCTAGCAAAAAGCAGAACCAGAGGTGCCTGGTGGGGCTCCTGTTCCAAGCAACATGAGTACACACCTTACCTTCGTATTTACTGCCGACATGTAAATAAATGAAAATGTGTTTCTGTGAACTGAAATCAGCAGTTTCCAGAGACTGAACTATAGTGAGTGTTTACATAGAAGTTAATCTGAGATTCCTCAGAAATCCCAATCCCAATATGATGCATTTGTAACTTCCTATACAGTAGATGTGTGTTTGTTTTTAACAACCAGTAAATAAATTGTAAGGCTTTTGTTATAGATAGTGCAAGTAGAATGAAGTACTGTATGGTGACAGTGATATTTTCAGTGTGTGTTCCATAACTTAACAGTTCAACCTTTTATGTGAAAATAAAAACAATGGTTCAATCATTTGAAATCAAATTGGGGCTAAATATGACAAAAAATCTGCAGAGATACATAAATAAGCATACCATAGATACGTACACAAAACATCTCGTGCATTTATACATCCATGGCAATATACACAGATGCACTTGGAGAAAGCAAGTACACATATCTGAAGACAAGTATTTCCAATCAGCAAAGTATGGGTAAGACATAAGTACCAGCATAAAGAATGCCACTCGTAAGAGCAAATGATTTACCCATGGTCATATGCCTCCATTTTAAAGAGTAAAAACAAAACACTCCTTCTTGATTCTGATGCTCCACCTTCCCCCCCCAAGATGACCACACCCCAAACACTTCCCAGTCTCCCTCCTCCCCTGCAATGAATGAAGGAGAGTGAGTGGGGGTGGGGAGGTAGGTGACTATAGGCTGGGCTGCAAGAGAAGTGTCTCCGGAGGCAGGAAGTTTTGTTTTGCGTCTAAGGCACTAATACACATACACAGACACACTTCAGGATATAGCTTAACAGGTGTCAGGAAACAAAGCAAGTTGCTCCGCGGCTATTGGAGCTACCCTCAGAGCCAGCCCGCTGGAGAGGCCAAAAGAGTACAGTAGCACATGTGTGCCCAACAAAAGACCACCTTCAACACATGGCCCCACAAACACACATGCTCACAGGGAACACAAACTCCTAGGAACAGGAACTGTCCCTAGTGGAGCCCTGCCTCTATCTGGAGAGAGTAAACCACCCAGACCCAGCAAGATGCCTTCAAGCAAAGCAGTTTGCTGGATTCCGGGACACAAACAGCCCTGAGATGCTGGTCATACTGAATTCCCGAGCCCTTCTGGACGCGCATCATTATTGGTGTTACTGCTCCTGTTTGTTTGGCTTTCACCCGTTATTACTGGGAGAAGCAGTATCTATCCGCTGTCCCATAAATTCAGGGAGGGTGGGGGTCCTCTTTGAGAAGCATGACAACAAGGAAAGGGAAATAGGGAACAAGAAAAGCATGCGGCATCACGTTGAAACCTGTCTCCAAGTTGTGAGGCTGGAGCTCAGTGATGGGGAAGCTAAGAGGAGGGGAGGGGGACATGTGTGTGTGTGTGTGTGTGTGTGTGTGTGTGTGTGTGTGTGTGTGTGTGTGTGTGTGTGTATAAGGCAGACCATCTCGTGGACAGAAAATCCAAGAGGAGTGGGCGATTGAGGGAGTAGGGGGAGGAAAACAGGCTAGGAAGTTCCAGAATCGGAGGAGCGGGAACCCCCAGCCCAGCATGGCAGACAGCAGACAGAGGCAGCTAGGAGAGTCCAGAGTGGGAGAGAGAGCCCCCTTCGCCTGGGGTTGGGGGTGGCTTTTTAGGATTATTTTAGTGGATGCAATGAACCCAGGATCCTTCACTCCTTCTTTTAGAGGGTCTCTTTCCCCTCCCCCAGAGGAGAAATCACTGCCTCTCTCAAATATAAATGTGTATATTTAATACATAATCATACACATAAATACACACACCACTCATATGTATATAAATAAATGAAATCAGGCACCATCTACCAAGCCATGCAGTTAACTCTTTAAACACCTACCACCTCTTTCCTTGTTAGAGCCTGATTTTTTTTTTTTTCCAAAGCAGTGGTTCCTCCATTTCACATGCTCATGCCTAGAGTGTGAGTGGTGTGTGAGGACCTGTGTGTGTGTATGTGTCTGTGTGTGTGAGAGAGAGAGACAGAGACAGAGCACACTTTGCTTCTCTGCCCCATATCCCATCCAGAGAAGCCCCCTCCCCACACCATCGCCCAAAGCCTTCACATCTCTGCTGGACAGCCTGGGGTAGATAGCCCAGCACAACAGCCCATAGCGGGGGTGGGGGAGGACACAAACCCCCTCCCCCTCAAAAAACTGGCCAGACCCATGAAGTCCCACCCCAGGCTGCCCCTCTCACTCACCGATCTGGATATTGTTGGGGAAATTGGCACCTACTACCGCGCCTAGGAAACCGGTGCAGAAGAAGGCAAAAATGTGCTGCATATTCCTTTTTGCATTGGCGAAAAAGAAGCCCAGGTCCAGTCATAGATTTGGTGTCCCCCCTTCCCTTTATTCCTCTCTCTCTTCTGCCGATTCTTTTCCTCCTGCCGTTCCTTCCGTCCTCGCTTGCTTCCTGCCTGCCTTCTGCGAGGTTTGTCTGTTTCCCTTGGAATCCGAGCGCTTAAACTGCAGCGTTAACACCAACTGACAGCCAGATTAACTGAGCACGGAAAAGAGAAGCCTGTCCTCCTGCGAGCTGAGCGCCGCTCCCCCTCTGCTCTGCTCTGCTCTCTCCTCGCCGCCTGCCTCTCGCTCCCTCCCTTGCTCCCTCGCTCTCCCCCTCACTCTCACACTGGCAGCCAGCGCTATGCTAATACCCACCAGTAAGCCAGCTCCCAGGATCCGCAGCTGACCTCCTCTCCCCATGGCCCCCTGCCTCCCCATCCTCACCTTAGCCTCCTGGTTGGGTGTACTGATGGGTGGGTGGGCGGTGAGGGGGTGTGATACCTGGAGCTTGCTCCCGAAAGGGACAGCCCTACCAATCCCCTTCACCCTCCCCCGCCTTCCTCAGCACCCCCTCCCCCAGCCCCCCAGCCAGCAGAAGCGACTGGGAATGTGGGTTCAGCTGTAAGTCAGTAGGTGGCAGGGGGTCCCCACAGTAGTCCTGCATCCGCCCGCTGCTTGCTGCTTGATCTAGGTCACTTTTCTAGGAGTGCGAGAGCTGTGCTGGATATATCTCCTGCACTCCACTGGCCCAATTATTCCTACAACTAATTCCTGAGGGGAAGACCCTAGAAAGCCCTGCTAGGAACTTTAAAGGAAAGAGGCTCCCCCACCCCCACCCCCACCCCCAGGCTGGGAGGAATGCTAGAGAGGCAGACATGAGGGTCTGGAATGATTGGCAGGTGTCTTGACTTGGACACTCAGTGATCCCTGCTGCCTTTACAAGTGGGATTGGTGGTCTCCTCAATCCTCTGCATTTTAAATGAGCCCCCTTCCCCCTTCCTCTGCATTCCACAGGAGTCTACAGCATCCTAATCTTGTGGGTGTACAATAAAGGCTAAGGATACTTACACAGAGCAATTACATGAGTCATTTTGCAGGGATTCTAGTGAGAGGAGCCAGGCTTCTTTCAATGATCTCTGGATGTTGGTCATGTCTAGAGTAAACTGGAACTCCCTAGACCCTGCTGAACAGGGGCTTCTGCCGAAACAGTCCCTAAAGAAGACAGCTGTGTTCAGGGCCGTCCTGTGGGTTGCATAGCAGTCATCTGAGCAGTCACAAAGCACTTTACAGTTTCTGAAGCAACTTCACAGGGTTACCTCACTCTCTTCTTAAACCAGCCCTGGGCAGTGTCCATGAAAAACAAACAAACAAGGCTCCAGGGATTAAATCATAAAGACATGGATTTGTTAAGATGGAATCTGGACCTTCAGCACCAGCATACACTTTGACCTATGAGCTTGAATGTTCTGGGCAATTTGCCCACTGTCCTGGTCAGAACCCCCACCCAACAGTTGAAAATCCATGAAAAGGAAACCACATTTTTTCCACGGTTAGAACAGGAGAGAATAATAGGCTTTGAACCTAGTTTTGCCTTGCCACTTGACTAGGCCATTTTATCAAAAAACTCCTCTCTTCCCTCACCAAGATTACATAATCACATACACACACAGGACAGCTACAAGGGCTGGGATTTGCAAGAAATATCTGACTGTTCCATGGAGCCCCTAAACTAGGAACAACTTACAGGTTGGATGGTTTATGATTTCCTCTGTACTTTCACATATATTAATTCGCTCAAGTGATTTTATAGCTAATGTTTATTCTTTCCCATGGGCCAGGTACCACACTGGGCTTCCCTGGTGGCTCAGTGGTAAAGAGCCCCCCTTCCATGCAGGAGACATAAGAGATGTGGGTTTGATTCCTGAGTCAGGAAGATCCCCCAGAGGAGGACACATGGCAACCCACTCCAGTGTTCTTGCCTGGAGAAACCCATGAACAGAGGAGCCTGGAATGCTACAGTCTGTGGGGTCACACAAGAGTCGGACACAACTTAACAACTAAACAGCAGGAAGGTACCCTACTAAGCAGTGTGGCGTGCATCACACTGTGGCGGTAATCAAACCCCCATTTTATAGGTAAAGAAACTGAGGCCTAATCATGTACCCCTGTTTCACCGTTAACAGGGAAAAGATTGGGATTTGAACACAAGAACCACTACCATCAGGCCCAAGCTGTTAACCCTCAGACTCCAAGAGCAGGAAGAACTGGGCAGGGGCATTATCAGCTTGGGAAGGTGTGAGAACAGATCAGGAATCCTCTAAGGTTTCTGACAACAGGGAGAGTCCATGATGCGAGGATTCCATCTTAAAATTTCTCCAGTTGCATTTTTTGTCTCTTACTGTTTTGAATGGTATCTGGGGATCTTTTAGGTTTCTCTGAGCTTTGTGTCTGGTAATAATAATAATTAGGCTGTCACTGAAAGCGTCACACTTCTGTCACCTTTCAGAGCAAGATCTCAAAGCCCTTTGCAAGGTTTAATTAGCAAAACCTCAACGCCTACCTGTAATGGGTAAGACTTGTTTTGCTTACTTTGGGGCAGAGGGACTTAAAGGAGTCAAAATGATGCATTTTCAATGACCATTATAAATCATACAGTCAAATGGATTTTCCTAAAATATAGCTCTAACTGTGTCATGGCCCTGCTCAAATATGGTCAAGCAGCTCTCCTTGGCCTATTAAATATGTAATTATTCAGTCATCAAATAAACCTGGAGCTTACATATCTCAAGCTTGGGCATCTAGGTCAAATTACATTTAGGGTCAACTCTATCCTGTTTCTAACTCAAACATTGATGGAGAACTTTCTCTGTTCCAATAGGGAATCAGGTGAAGGGGTTATGGAAAGGAATCAGACATAGTCTCTGCTTCAAGGCAGGTGAATCTGGTGGAAGAGGAATACAGAGGAACCCAGCCAACTGTCATCCAAGGCAGCCATGAATGTGCTCTAATAGAGATGTAAACGCCACACTGGGGAGCAAGGGAGGAAGTGGCCGATATGTCTGTCTGTGGGGAGCCGACGGGGCTTTAGAAATGCTGAGCTGGTGAGGAGATGACGGGCAGACAGTGAGGGCTGAGGGAAGACCTCAGACCAAGGGGAAAGCACACGCAGGGGCAGAAGGCAGGTGAGGATGCCGTATGCTCCCTGAGCCTGCAGCCAGTGGTACAGACTGGAAAGACGGGGTTGGGAAATGTGAGACCAGAGAGGGCAGGGTCAGGATTCGGAAGCCGCTGCATTCCTGGCAGCCATGGAGAGCCGTGGGATGTTTTTCACTAGTATGATAGTTACACGACCGGGAATGAATGTGAGGAGGAAGACACTGACTGCTGGCTGGTGGGAGGTGCCTTTCTTATATCTCAGCCTCAGAGGTCAGGACTACATATCATACATCCCTGAGCGGCATGATCTGATGTTATCCTTCATTAGTTGTTTTTTACTGTTCTTCTGTAGGTCCCGATCCTATTTGCCGTCCCCGATATCAGTCTGGAAGACTTGACTGTTCATAATCTGTCATGATTGATGGCAACCCAACCCTACAGATACATGATAAGCTGTGATTGACACAGCATTTGTATATCCTTCATCTCACTTCATCCTCCCAACAACTCCACAAGGACAGGAATTAGAACCTATTTTACAGATTAAGTAAGGCTCAGGTGGCTAGATGGTTAGCTTAAGACAATAGTTATCAGTGGACAGTGATTTCACATTCCCTGCCCCGGGAATATTTGGCAATGTCTAGAGATGTTTGGAGAAGGCAATGGCAACCCACTGGAGTACTCTTGCCTAGAAAATCCCATGGACGAAGGAGTCTGGTGGGCTGCAGTCCATGGGGTTGCTAAGAGTCGGACATGACTGAGCGACTTCACTTTCACTTTTTGCTTTCATGCATTGGAGAAGGAAATGGCAACCCACTCCAGTGTTCTTGCCTGGAGAATCCCAGGGACGAGGGAGCCTGGTGGGCTGCCATCTATGGTGTCACACAGAGTCAGACACAACTGAAGTGACTTAGCAGCAGCAGCAGAGATGTTTTTGGTTTTCACAGCTGGGGAGGTATGACTGACATCTGGTGGTAGAGGCCAAGGATGCTGCTGAACATCCTATGATACACAGGACAGCCCCCACCACAAAGAAGTACCTGGTCCAAAGCATCAGTAGTGCTGAGATTGAAACGCCTTTCTTAAGGGCACATAACAACTAGCACACCAAGCGCTAGACACCAGCACCCCATTCTAGTCTCCCCCTCTGTTATATTACATCGAAGGAAAACTGCATTCATCTTCTTTCAAGGCTTTTCACGTTTTAAAATGGGATCCCTGAAGGTGGGTGTCCCGAAAAGTCCAAATGGACAAGTATCTCATGGAGGGGTTCCAGCTGACAGGCCAGTGGAAAAGCTCTCCTAATGCTGCTCAAATGGTGCCCCAGAGACAGCACGGCCACCACCCCCAAGTCAGTTCTGACCTATCCTGGTTCATTTCTGTGGCAGACTATAAGTTCCACCACCATGTGGCCAAAATAGCCTCAGATTTATTTATTTGGCTTTGGCCTTATACCACAAACCAAAGAGAATCGAGTTGGGCAGGGATTTCACATTCAAATGCCTCTTTGGGCCAAGCAGGGAGATGAGTAAAGTGAGCCTCTGAGTTGGGGAGAAGGCAGTGAGAGCAGAGAAAATAGGGCCTCGGCTGTGTCCAAAGGTGGTTGCAGGGCTTGAAGGCAGCTGACGGTTGCCATAAGCAAGTGTAGGCCTGGTGTGGACAGATCTGATTTTCATTTTTAAGACAGAGCAGAAATATGGATTTTGTGGGGGTATTCTTTGTTGTTGTTGTTTGTTTGTTTCATTTTTTTAGTAGGTTTTGTTGATAATTCTTTTTTTCACAAACTTTAAACTTTTTCTTTCATATTGGAATATAACTGATTAACAGTATTATGGTAGTTTCAGGTGAAAAGAGAAGGACTCAGCCACACATATACATGTATCCATTCTCCCCCAGACCCCGCTCCCATCCAGGCTGGCATATAACCTTGAGTAGAGTCCCATGTGCTTTACAGTAGGTCCTTGTTGGTTATTTAATTTGAATATAGCAGTGCATACATGACCTTCCCAAATTCCCTAATTATCCCTTCCCCTGGCAACCCTAAATTTGCTTTTTTGTTTTTGTTTGCTTTTTAACAATATTCAGTTCAGTTCAGTCGCTTGGTCATGTCCGACTCTTTGTGACCCTATGAATCGCAGCATGCCAGGCCTCCCTGTCCATCACCGACTCCTGGAGTTCTCTCAAACTCATGTCCATCGAGTCGGATGCCATCCAGCCATCTCATCCTCTGTCATCCCCTTCTCCTCCTGCCCCCAATCCCTCCCAGCATCAGTCTTTTCCAATGAGTCAACTCTTTGCATGAGGTGGCCAAAGTACTGGAGTTTCAGCTTCAGCATCATTTCTTCCAAAGAACACCCAGGGCTGATCTCCTTCAGAATGGACTGGTTGGATCTCCTTGCAGTCCAAGGGACTCTCAAGAGTCTTCTCCAACACCACAGTTCAAAAGCATCAATTCTTTGGCGCTCAGCTTTCTTCACAGTCCAACTCTCACATCCATACATGACCACTGGAAAAACCATAGCCTTGACTAGGTGGACCTTTGTTGGCAAAGTAATGTCTCTGCTTTTTAATATGCTATATAAAGTATAACTGAACTGAAAGTATAACTTAATTGCATTGGACAAGAAAAACAAAGAATAGAGGGAAGTGTCTCTGGGCTTGATCTGGCCCACAGGCTACCAAGTGCCAGTTCTAGTTCAGTGGAAGGCAGCCACCAGCCCCAGTATCAGCTTGGGGAACAAGTTCATCTCCTCTCTGGGCCTCTGTTTGCTCATCTATAAAATGGCAAGGGTCCCTCACTTGATGGCTGCCTATTGTTTTGACTTTGACATACCACATTTGATGCATTTGATAGCAGAGACTCACGGAGGAAGAAAAAGATGAGGGAGGAGGCCTGGGGAGACCCATGCTCTCTACCTCCTGTTTCCTGGGGTGGCATCAGCCTGGCTCTTGCCCTCCCTGGGCTCATGTCTCCATCTGTAAAACATGGGGGGGGGGGGTGTGTGTGCGAAGGTCTCTTCTGGCTTGAATGTTTTGGGCATCTAGTGTAAAACAATTCAAGGGTGGGAGAAGCCATCAAATTTATGATCTGAGAATAGATCGCTGACAGCTAACAAATTGGGAAAAATGCAATCAGAGAGAGGGTGCCTCTGTGGCTTTTGAAAGGCCCCATTTTAAAAGACATAGAAAAAAAATCTAATAATGATAATATTTTCCATGTTATTAGCACAATTCCTGCAGAAGGCTCCCAAAATACTCCGCAGGCTGTGTGTGGCAGGAGTACCACCCCGAAGAATGTAATTACCCACCCTGGAGCTCTGCCAGGTTTAACAGCATTTTCTGTCTTTTTCACCCCCTCTTCTTTCATTCTTCCCTCCCCTTCTCCCACAAATGACAGCATTTTCATAAGCCTCAGCATTACTAGGTAATTAGGGAGCAGTGCAAGTTCTGGAAAACACCCTGGGGCAGGATCAATGCCTTAAAAATAAAGAAGGTCTGTTCCAGGGGGAAGCTCCTACACAGAGCCATCGTTACTGTGGAGATTGGAGGCACTAGTTACTCCTCCAAACCAGTCTTAGTTCCAGAAAGGCTGCCTGGGCGCTGCTCACAGGGGCAGGTGTCCAAAGCGCAGAGCTTTCTGTGGCCTTCCCCAGGGGCTCTGTCCACAAGCCAGAGAGCCACACCCTCAGAGCATCCTCATCGGATGCATGCGTTTGGATGGGCCATCTCAACTTTTTGTCTCAGCGTCTTGTCTGTGAAATGGGGACAGTAAGAGGAGCTGTTCCATGGAGCTGGCGAGAGGATTAATGAATTATTGCCATGATTGTAGGGAGGGGTCAAATGGGATTCCTGGAGGTTGGAGTCCAGATTCCTCCTGGCTCTGGGGCCTTCCACGTGGTTCCAGTCTGCTTCTGGAATCTTCTCCTGTAGTTCGGTCTGCCAGTTTCTTCTTAAAGGCTGTGTCACTTCCCCACATTCTCAAAACATTTGTCCATCAGGAACACGCGCACTTCTGATCTGAACTACCCCCACCTCCACTCCAGCCTGCTCCTGCTCTCGTTCCTCCCAGCTCCCTCAGGGATCCCTTCATTTATCCCATCATCAAGCTGAGCACTCCATAGCCGATCCATTACTGAGTTCTGTGAGCTTTACTTTTAAAATACAGCCAGAAACCAACCACTTTCAACCACCTTTCCACCCCAGGTCATTCATTCCCCCTCATCTCTCGTCTGACCCGTGGCAATCTTCAACTTGTGTTTTCCCTCTTTCTTTACTTCCCCCATCCCCTGCCCCAACCATGGCATCATAATCAATTCTTTGTATAACAGCTCAAATGAAACTTTTAGCGGTCTCTAGCTCTAAAAACTGTGACGGCAATGGCAACCCACTCCAGTACCCTTGCCTGGAAAATCCCATGGGTGGAGGAGCCTGGTCCATGGGGGTGCGAAGAGTCAGACATGACTGAAGCAACTTAGCAGCAGCAGCAGCAGCCCTAAAAAGCCCAGGAACTTCACATCATACTTAGAAGAAAATCCAAACACTGGCTGCTGACTGTTCAATCCTTCTTCCCTTGTTCATGCTAAGCCAGTCACACTGGCCCTCTGGCTGTTCTTTGCATAAACACAATCGTGACTCAGGACTTAGACCAGCTCTTCTTTCTGCCCTAAAGCTCCAGCTGCAGAAATCTACATTGCTTCCTCCCTCGTGTCATTCAGGCCTCTCTCCTAAAGTCTTTACTTTAGAAAAAGTTCTAAAATGGAAGCCTACCTCCTTCCAGGGTTTTTGTCTCTTGTACCTTGCTTTATTTATTTATTTGCAGTATTTATTGCTGGGCTTCCCTGGTGGTTAAGCTGGTAAAGAATCTGCCAGCAATGCAGGAGACCCTGGTTTGATTCCTGAGTCAGGAAGATCTGCTGGGGAAGGGGCAGGCTATACACTTCAGTGTTCTTGGGCTTCCATAGTGTCTTAGAAGGTAAAGAATCTGCCTGCAGTGCAGGAGACCTGAGTTCAATCCCTGGGGTGGGAAGGTCCCCTGGAGAAGGGAACAGCTACCCACTCCAGTATTCTGGCTTGGAGAATTCCATGGACAGGGGAGCCTAGCAGGCTACAGTCCGTCGGGTCACAAAGAGTCGGACACGACTGAGAGACTTTCACTTTTCCTTGGTGGCTTAGATGGTAAGGCATCCTCCTGCAATGTGGGAGACCTGGGTTCAATCCCTGGGTTGGGAAGATTCCCTGGAGGAAGGTATGGCGACCCACTTCAGCATTCTTGCCTGGAGAATCCCCATAGACAGAGGAGCCTAGTGTGCTGCAGTCCATGAGGTCACAAATAGTCAGACTTGACTGAGTGACTAAGCACAACACAGCACATTTATCACCAGCTGATCTTCCCTGGTGGCTCAACAGTAAAGAGTCTGCCTGCAGTGTAGGAGATACAAGAGATGCTGGTTTGATCCCTGGGTCAGGAAGATTCCCCTGGAGAAGGAAATGGCAACCCACTCCAGTATTCTTGCCTGGGAAACCCCATGGACAAAGCAGGCTGGCAGGCTACAGTCCAGGGTGTTGGAAAGAATTAGACACAACTTGGTGACTTAACACACACACACACACTCTGGGTTTCTGCAAAAGCATTTGATAGAGCCGGCACTTTGAGAGGCAGAAGCAGTTAAGATCTGTGGCCCAGTGCATAGGTTCTCCTAGATGTCAGACACCAGGCCTTTGCCTCCACAGTCTCCCCACATGGCTCAGGAAACCATCTACCTTTGTGATGGTTTTGCTTTCTCTGCCCTGTACTTGCTGAGCTGTGACTCTGGCTATGTCTGTGATGGTGGACAGAACACTGCAAATCATGGCTGGAAAGCTATGGAGGGAGAGCAGGCCAAGAACACACTTACTTTCTCCCAAAACTCTTTCACATTAAAGTGTCAGGAGCCACTCTGTGGGAGGCCCCCACTTTCTCTGTTTCCCTGAGTCAAGAAAGCAGACAGTGTAAAGGGGGTTGCTTCTTTGTGGAAAGAATCTGAGGGATGGTTATATAGAATGGGGATGTGTAAAGTCACCCACTCCAGCCCCCTTGTCTCAATGGATATAGATGTCCTCTAAATCAAGAAGGGCCCTCCATAGGCAGTGACCACTCTGCAAGTCCAAGGATAGTTGTTGCTCAGTTGTATCCAACGCTTTGCGACCCCATGGATGGCAGCACGCCAGGCTTCCCTGTCCTTCACTGTCTCCTGGAGCTTGCTCAAACTGATGTCCATTGAGTCAGTGATGCCATCCAACCATCTTGTCTTCTTTAATCCTCCTCTCCTCCTGCCTTCAATCTGAGGGTGCTGTCTCCATAATTTGTTTAACTATTCATCTACTGCAGGACAAATGTGGAGAAGGCAATGGCACCCCACTCCAGTACTCTTGCCTGGAAAATTTCATGGACAGAGGAGCCTGGTAGGCTGCAGTCCATGGGGTCACGAAGAGTAGGACACGACTGAGCGGATTCACTTTCACTTTTCACTTTCACTCATTGGAGAAGGAAATGGCAATTCACTCCAGTGTTCTTGCCTGGAGAATCCCAGGGACAGGGGGAATCTGGTGGGCTTCCGTCTATGGGGTTGCACAGAGTCAGACGCGACTGAAGCAACTTAGCAGCAGCAGCAGGACATATGAGTATTTCTAGCTTGGGGCTATTAAAAAGCAGCTCTATGAATATTATACACACAAAATAAATGAATAAACACAGAGTGTCAAGGAGTCCTTCTGCCACAGAGCATGCCTTCCTCCTGTTGTCCCCCAGCTCCTGATTTCTGTGCCCCCAATGGAAATAACCTCCTTTGCGCCCTTGAAAACCAACCAGTCCCTCCTGATCTGCCATCCCTGTACCAGCCCCCTAAGGATGTCTTCTCTCAACACGCTGAAGCCACCTCTCCCAGGGGAAGGTCAAGGTATAGCTAGATGCTATGACATCACCACAAGAGGTTGAAAGACTTGGCCCAGGATTAAGTGCTAAAAATGAGAGCCTCCAGGAGCCAACTGGGAAAGTGTAGTCTCTAGGTTTCCCAGTGCTGGAAGATCCCAGGCACTGAGCAGTATAACTGGCATTATTTCTTGAGGACTATGAAGATGGCTCAGAATTCAGCCTGAAACAGTAGATGTCAGAGCCAAGCTTGCCAAAAGCTAGCCTACATGATCATTAACTATGCATTTGCCCAACTAATATTTAGAACATGAGCTCTGGACTCAGAAAGCTTGGATTTGTAGGTTAGCTCCAAGGCTTATTTCTGTGTAACCTTGGGCAAGTTACTTTAGCTCACTGAGCTAACCTATTCTTATGTGTAAAATGGGGATAATAATATCTCAGAGGGGTGGCGTGAGGATTAAATGCGAAAACACTTGACCTTCAATACACGTTCATGGTTAGCCATGAACTATTGGCATCTTATTTGGGCCAGCACTGTACTGGATGTGTAGAATGAGAAAGATTATTTCTATCCTGTTTTTTTGAGAAAAATAAAATGAGGAATTTAGGGCAGGCATGAAGATGTCTGTGAAGCCGTTGGTCCTGGGAGATAACATTCCAGTGAGGGGGACAGGAAGGTCCAAGGCCAGTGCAGGAAGACAACAAAGGTTCACAGAGGAATCTTTGGAGCCTTATAGAGAAGACTCACTCACTCATAGCTTGAGGGCAGTGGAAGGACTAGACAGTCAAGGCTACCTGAGGGCATCCTTGATGGAGCTGCTAACCAAACCTTCTAGAACTTGGAAAATCATTTAATTAATTCCTTTGGCTTAGCTTTTTTCATCTGTAAAGTGGCGAGGATAATATGGACATCAGAGTTTGTTTTGAGACTAGTAACTGTAACAGAGTGTCTGACACATGGTAAATATGCTAGTTTTAGCTATTATTATCAATGCCTCAAATCCTCCTAGCCTGTTCCTTCTCACAACCTCACATTCTCCAATCTTGTTTCTTAGTGAGTTTCACCACCCACTTCTAAGGGAGTTTCTAAGAAGGAAATATTTAAGCTGTTTTCTCTTTATCAGGCTGTACCATCTCCACTTGCAGTAAATAGCTTTATTTTTCTGAACTTTAATTCTTGCCTCCACAAAAAACAGCTTTTAGCCAACAGAAAACTCAGCCTCCAAGAATTCCGTTCCAGCTTTGGTACCGATCACAAGGTGGGAATTCAAGGAACAGCAAACAGTTCCTTATAGCGTGAATCTAGGATTCGTAATGTGCAACGTGAAAGTCGCTCAGTCATATCTGACTTTGTGATCCCATGGAGTATACAGTCCATGTAATTCTCTAGGCCAGCATACTGGAGTGGGTAGCCTAGCCCTTCTCCAGTGGATCTTCCTGACCCAGGAATCGAACTGGGGTCTCTTGCACTGCGGGCAGATTCTTTACCAACTGAGCTATCAGGGAAGCCCATATGGGATGTTAAATATGTGGTTGAGGCTTATGGCTTAGAGCAGTAGTTCACCGGGTAGTGAGTTGGGGACAGGCAGCGGGATGGTTTTACTTTCTGGGGAATATCTGGCAAAATGTCTGGAGACATTTTTGATTGTCACTATTTGGGAAAGGGTCTTCCCAGTTGGCTCAGTGGTAAAGAATCCACTGCAATGCAGAAGATACAAGTTTGACCCCTGGGTGTGGAAGATCCTCTGGAGAAGGAAATGGCAACCTACTCATGTATTCTTTCTGGTAAATCTCACAGAGAGGAGCGTGGCAGTCCATGGGGTGACAAAGAAACACAACTGAGCACTAACAGGTGCTTGTACTGGCAGGGGAAGGTTTTTCCTGGCACCTAGGGATAGAAGATAAGGATACCGCTCCACATTCTGTAATGCACAGAACAGCCTCCCACAGCAAAGAATGAACTGGCCCTAAATGTCAGTAGTGCTGAGACTGAGAACGCCTGGTTTAGGGGGAGATACTATGAAAAGATAGAGTGAAGATGGATTATTGAGGACAGGACTAATGGGAACCATTGGAGGCTTTTGAGCAGGAGAAATGATATAGACCACGCTCTGCTTTAGGGAGATATCCAGGAGAATTAGGTGGGAGCCAGTTAGGAAGTCATTGCAATTGGAATTAATTCAGTGAGTTACAGAATTAGGGCCACAGAAGAGGATGTAAAAAGGAAGTGTTAAGTGAGAATTTAGCTTTTATACAACTTCTCTACCACTCATCACTTCTTATCCCCCCAAATACATGTTTGTACTGTGATCATACAAACACCATCCATTTCTGAACCAAGTGGATATTATGAATATACTTTCTTTCATGTACAGCTTTTTTTTTAATTTTTCAAGCTTAATAAATGTCTTCCTTTTGCCTTTATTTAATTACATTGTACAGGAATAATATAAAGCAACTTCAGGCTGGCAGTTATATTAGGGAAGGGTAAGGGAATTGGATGGCAGAGTGTTGCTTCAGCAGTAATTAGAACATTTTATGTTTTGGAGGTAGGGGGAGAAACCCTGACTCTGGTACAGCGGAAACATTTGTTGCAATATTTTCTGAATTGTATATGGTTGAAGTGCTTCATATTAATTTTTTATACAAAAAAAGATGCTGTGATATTCAACTTTATCAAGATAGATTCAGCAAATATTTTCAGTTTACTGAAAGTAAAGTTAGAAAAAGAAAAGAGAAAAATTACATGTTAGTGCTTTGAGCCAAGTATAGTAGAAGGATGGGAATGATAACCAAGCAAGAACTGTAGAAAGAAGTAGAGAAGGTTGTGAGTACACGTGGATGTGTGCATGTGTGTGCATGCTGGGAGGTGAGGGAGAAGTTGCCAAGGAATATGAGCCATTCTTTAGATACTTGGGCGTAGTTTCCTGCAGTATGTCTTTGTGGAAATTTGACCTTGAGGAAGCCATGTCAGGGATTCAGGATCAGAAGTCAGGGCAAATCTCAGAACCTGGGTAGCATCTACTTGGAAGAGGGATGAGTGTGTAGAGAGCTGTGGGAGCTGCTACAGTTTCCAAGCGGGGATGTAGCATGAAGAAAGACAAAGTCAACAGACCAAACCTTGGAAGCTATCAATATTCTAGGGGCTACAGAAGTAGATATGTTGAAGGAAATCAAGGAGAGATTCCAGGAACTAGAAGAGTTTAAGAAAAATATGTTGTCATGGAAGCCAAAGAAGAGAGGATTTCTGAGAAGAAAAAGGTGAACAATAGTATTAAAGGCTATGGATAAGGAAGAGAATGGAGGTCAGAGGGAGCCACTGGATTCAGTGATAAATAGTGCAATGGGGAATCTTATGAAAGTAATTTCAGCAGAATAAGGGATGTCTCATTTATTCATTCAAATATGTTTACTGAGTGTGTACTATGTCATGATGTGGTATGAGTATCTAAGGAAATGAGCTAAAACATGGTTTCCTGCCCTCCAGGAGCTCACAGGCTGGTGTTTATATTTACAAAGCAATAGCATATAATGTGGAACTCATTATTTCTATGATTAAAGCATGCACCGGATGTGATGAGATCATATTATGGAATACTTCCCAGAGGATGTGACATGTCAACTGCATTTTAAAGGCTGAAGAATAAATCGGAGCCAGCTATTTGAAATGGGGATTAGAGCTGGTGAAAAAGGAGACAGTTTTCCTGCTAGAAGGATCAGCGTGAGCAATTCTATTAGAGCCAGGAGAGATCATGGTGAGTCTTCAAGGAACTGGAGTATTCACAACACTCCAGCTGGAGTGGCGAAAGGTGAGCCCTGGTGAGATATGCAGAGGCCAGACCAGGAAGGCCCTTATGTTTTATAACGCAACATTTGGACTTTACCGTGAACTGACCATGAGCAACTAGAGCTACGTTTAAAGGACTGCATTGACCTGTTCAGGTTTACTTTTTAGCACAGTTGTGTAGGGGAACCCAGAGCTTCAAATCATTGCATCTGGTACTAGTAAATATTCAGAAATACTTTTGAGTTAATGAAAATATGTAAAATCAATGAATTTCTGTTAGTCATTCAAAAAAGTGAACTTATGAAATAGTGTAGAGCAGGAACGGAGAGGAAGTGGGAGAGTTCGAATTTTTGTCTGTTTCCCCCATTTCAAAAAATAGCCACGTTATAAGTTTACATAAATATGTACTAATTGTAACAAATGTTAACACACAGGGATAAAAAAGCTCAAGTCACCTAAAACCCTTCCCTACTGAGAGATTGTCATCAACATTTCTGTGGCCATTTTGTTTCTGCATTGCTTTGTACCTAGTCATCGACATTCATATATCTACAGTCTGAGAAATGAGATCATGGCTTGTATGTTTTACCATGAATGCATTGGTATTGCTTTTATTGGGGGTTGAGTGAGGAAGTACCGAACATGTTTATCTACTAAAAGAAGTGTCCAATGGGGGAAGATAAATGAAAGATTTAAGAGAACAGACATGAGACACAATAAGCAAAACTTTGGATTGTGGTAATCTCTTCAGAACAAATTGCCTGTTTCTTCAACAAATACTTTTCAAGGAAAACAAAAACCTATAGATCACATAAAACTCAATAGGCATATCAGTAAAAAAAAAAAAAAATTGGACGTTGTTTGGATCATGAATTGAATAAATAATGAAAAAGAAGTTTAGAATCATATGGGTATTTGAGCCCTGACTTTTTTTAAGAAAACAAAAAAATACTGTTGACATCTTATATTTGATGAAGACAGGGCAGTTGTTTTAATAGTAGCTCTTTATAAAAATATACTGAAATATATATGTATGAAATAATATCTGGGATTTGCTTCAAAATAATCCAGTATGGGTGTGTATTGGGGGTCTATTGAGGCAAAATCAATCATGGATCATCACTTTTGTAATTAGGTGACGGTTATGTGGAGGTTCATTCAACTATTCTTCCTATATTTGTATTTAAAATTTTTCATCATAAAAGTTAAAGAAAAAAAGAGGAAACAAGAAGAGAAAGAAAAAAGAATGAAGAGAAGAAAGATTCAGCAGGAAAAACAGAGAGAGGGGAAATAAGTTGAAGACCTACTGTGTGCCGGATGTTGGTTATATTGAGTATGCCATAGTAAGTATGCTATTCATGGATTCCTGGCTTAGTAGACCCTGCCATCTAAAGGGCGAATCAAGAATCAATGACAGGAAAGTGTATATTTAATTATATTTGTGAGAACTGCTGCAGAAGTAAAACACAAGGTTTCATGAGAGTGCACAACAAGGAAATGTAGCCTTCTCCGAGAAGATTTCCCTGAGAAAAAACATTGAAACAGAGACCTGAAGCATGGACAGCAGTGAACTAGTGAGGAGGAAGAACATTCTAGACAGAGAGATGAGGAAAGGCCAGAGGAAAGACTGATGAGCTTAGGCGATACTCTTTGCAGTCTTTACTTAGACTCTGGGACTTCAGTCCCAGGGCAAGGGAAAGCTACAGAAGAAAGTAGCATCATCATATTTATAGTAGACAGTAAGCCTGGAGAAGGGAATGGCAACCCACTCCTGTATTCTTGCCTGGACAATCCCATGGACAGAGGAGCCTGGTGGGCCCCAGTCCATGGGGTCGCAAAGAGTCGGACATGACTTAGCAACTAAGCACTGATCCAGAGAGGGAGGACAGAATGGGTGGAGTCGAAAAATATTCAGGATGCAAATTCAACCACTAGGAAAGTGATTGACAGATTTAAGTGTAAGGAAAAGAGAGAGGGGTGTCGTGAGTGACTATCATGTCTGCCATAAGAAGCAGAGATTCAAAGCAGTGATATCTCATGTTGAAGGTCATGCAGTGAGAGGGGACTGAGAAACCCAGACTCCTAAGCAGTTTGCATTACTGGCCATCAGTGAAGTTTTGTGGAATGCTTATGAAAACAGCATGCCCCAGTGTTTTTACTGAACCTTGGTTTCTTTCTTCGAGGAAATAATAACTGCCGAGGTCCTTTGAGGTGATCAGTTCAAGACTCAAAAATGACAGCATGCTGTGTTGAACAGATGGGATTCACTTGTTTTTCCCTGTTGAGATGGGCCCTGTGGCAAGTGAATCATGGTCCATGTTGCAAACCACCACCTCCACCCATGTGGAAGAGGCAGCCTGGTGGGGGTGATGTGGTGGAAATTCAAGAACCCTAGTTTGAATTCTAACTCTTCTGTCAATCAGCTTCTTTGCTGAATTAAGACACAGGGTGTGGAGAAGAACCAAAGGCTTACCTACCCAAAGAGCTACCCAAGATCTAAGGCTCAAGTTGGGTGGCTTGGGATTTCCAAATTGGGCAGTGCATACGCCCGGGTGAAGAAACAAAGCAGGAGTTAAAATTCAAAGGAATTTTAAAAAAACATTTATTTATTTGATTATGTTGGGTCTCAGTTGCAGTAGGTAGGATCTTTGTTGTGTCATGAGGGAGCTTTGATGGAGCTTTCGGACTCGAGTTGTGATGCGTGGGCTCAGTAGTTCTGGTGTTTGGGCTTAGTTGCCCCATGGCACGTGGGATCCTAGTTCACTGACCAGGAACCGAACCTGTGTCCCCTGAGTTACAGAGTAGATTCTTAAAAGTCACCTCAAATGTATTTTTAACATTAGTGCAATGCCTACTCTAAACCTTAGACCCAAAAGACTGGAAATTCTGAGAGCATGCATTCTCTCACTAAATCCACGCTACCAACAACTTTCCTCTCAGTTCGATCTTCACATTCTTCTGTCTCATGAGCTGAGTGGAACACAGCGAATCATTGAGTCCACTCCACCTGATTTGCAGATAAGAACAGAAAAATCTGCACAGTGGAAACAATTTGCTTACAGATGCAGAGCAAGTTAACAAGAGAACAGTAACTAAATTCTTAGTCTCCCGGACTTCTAGGGCAGCATTCTTTCTGCTTGGCCAGCCTGTGCTTTCTAGTATATATTCTGCCTGGTAATAGTAATAAAAAATGTTCCTGGAAAGGATTTATTCATGTGACAGACAGACATTGACAGTCTCATTTGTGCCAGACACTGTTTTAACCTCTGGGAAAACAACAGTCAACAGTATAGGTGAATATTCCCGCCCTCATGAAACTTACACCATAGTAGAGGGGGTAGTGAACAAGATAATTATGTATAGTTTAGAGCATTTTAGATACTGATGCATTTTAAGGATCAACACTCCCGCAGGTAAGAGCATATAAAGTATGGATGGGGGAGGTTAAAATTTTAGAGAGTGGCCAAGGAAGGTCTTATTGTGAAGATGTCTTTTGAGTAAAAACCCAAAGGACGTGATGAAGCCAGCCATGTAGATATCCAGGAGGAAGCATCTAAAACGAGGAAAATGAAAGGGCTCAGAGTTGGGGGTAACACCTGGAATGTTGGGTTCAGCAAGGAAGGTGATGTGACTGACGTGGAGAGAATGAACAGGAAAGGATTCAGATATGAGGTTAAAGGGGAAATGGGATCCAGCCCATGCATGACCGTGTGAGTCAAAACAAGCACGTGGGTTTCTATTTTGATTAACATGGGAAGCCAGAGTGAAGGGGGAGCCCTGAGTGACATAGGCTGGGCTTGTGTGTTGAAAGTAGGCTAAAGGGGCGACAAGGGCAGAAGCTCCTCCGTCAGGAAACTATTGAAATAATCAACACACACTCTAATAATGTCTTGGATCAGAATGTTAGCAGAGGGTTTGGTGGAAAGTAATTGAATTCTAGGTATATTTTGAAGGTAGAACAAATAGGATTTGCAAGAAGGCTGGAAGCGGGGAATGAGAGAGGAGTCCAGGATTATACCAGAGCAACTGGAAGGAGAGAATTGCCATTAATAAAGCATGTTTGGGGGGGAATGGGGAGAATTTCATGAGCTCATTTTTAGACATATGTTTAATTTAAAATGCCTATTAAACATTCAGGTGGAGATGTCAGGCAGGAAGTTAACTATGTGAATCTGGAGTTTGTGGGAGAAATCTAGGCTGGGGATAAGCATACGACTGCAGAGGGATGGTATTTAAAGCAAGGCAATGGGATGAGATCAGTTGGGGAGTGAGCCCTGGAGCATCTCAACATTCAGATGTCAGGGAGATGCAGATGATCCAGCCAAAGAGGCAACAGAAAGCAACCGTGGGAGAAAACCAGGTGACAGAAAGCAACCGTGGGAGAAATCCAGGTGAGTGTGGCATCCTGGAAACCAAGTAGAGAAAGTGTTTTTGCAAGGAGAACAGAATGAACTCCTGTATCAACAGCTGCTGGTGGGAAAGGGTCAGATTAGGACTGAGACATGCCTAGTGGACCAATGCAAAGGTTGCTCTTCACCTTGACAAGAAAAGGTTGTGCCAGGCGTTTGAGGGAAAGGAAACCTGGTGTGGTTTGGACAGAGAACAGGAGAGAAATTGAAGACTGAATTTAGGCACACCTTCCAGGAAATGCTGCTGTAAGGAGAATGAGAGAAAAAGGGTGCTATTGACAAAGAGGAAGATGGGAGTCACAGCAACATGTCTGTGTGCTGATGGATCTGACAGAAAAGGGGGCAGGAGGGAGTGATGCAGGCGAGGGAGGCAGACTTGCTGGAGTAAGTCCTTGCCTGGGTGAGAGGACCACGATGTTCTTTTCTGAACACTTCATTTTTATCAAATGGGAAGCAAGTCAGAAGCTCTGAGGTAAGATGGAGAAGGTGCTGGGGGTTTGAGAAGAAATGAGACAGTATGAAATAATTATCCAGGAGAGTGGGAAGGAGAATGGCCAGGGGAAATGTAGTATGATGGCAGCTTTAAGAACTAACTTAGTGATTGCGAGTTTAAAGAGGAATCAGTAATTGTGTCTGGGGTGTGTTTTGTGGCTTCTCTTGTACAAGTTCTGCCCCTAAGTAGCTGAAGAGTTAAATTTGCCTGGGATTATAGTTTAGGAAAGCAAATGTGATGAAAGGGCATGCATTTGGGAGTTCAGAACCTGGGGAAGGAAAGGAAGGGTTGTAAAAAGAAAATAATTATAATGACTAATCATACAATTTAAGCTGGATAAGGAGGTGAGTGAGGCCATAGGTCAAGGGACTAAGTATAGTAGAAATATTTTGGGACTACTGTATTGAAAATCAGGTAGAATCAAAGGTTGCTGAAGACAGGGAGTCCAGGAAATGAGTTGGAAATTTTGGAAGGTGTAAATAGAGTGGGAATTAAGCTTTTGGTGGATTGGAAATGACAGGAGCTTCTGAGGTCTAGGTGATGGCCATGAGAGTGAGTGGGAGAGGAAGGCAGTGGATCATCAGAGGAGAGGAGGTTAGGACAAGGCGAGAATGCTGGAATTATAATTTCCTGCAGTGACCAGGCACCATTCAGAACTGGAGATCCTGGGGCACTGGAATTAGAACAGCATTCCTTACCAGGAGTTCTGCATCCGTTCCACAGCAAGGACTACTCATGCTATTGTTTTTTTTTTTTTTTAATTGAAATGCTTATTTGTTCAGGATTGGAGCAGGTGTTAGTATATACTGTTTGCATATACCTATTTCACCTGTTTCTAAATAAATGGAGAAAATTATAGACATATATATATACATACACATGTAATACATACATGTGTATTGTATATACATATATGTATTTATAAATGCATATATAATTTATATGCATATAATTTGTGCATGTGTGTTTAGTCACCCAGCCATGTCCAACTCTTTGCAACCCCGTGGACTGTAGCCTTCAGGCTTCTCTGTCCATGGGATTCTCCAGGCAAGAATAGTGGAGTGGGTAGCCACTTCCAACTTCAGGATGTATAATTTATATATATATATATATATATATATATATATACACACACACATATACACACATATATATATATTGTTGTTGTTCAGTCGTTCAGTCATGTCTGACTCTTTGTGACCCATGGACTGCAGCACACCAGGCTTCCCTGTCCATCACCATCTCCTGGAATTTGCTCAAACTCATGTCCATTGAGTCAGTGATGCCATCCAACAATGTTGTCCTCTGTCTTCCCCTTCTCTTCCTGCCTTCAATCTTTCCCAGCATCAGGGTCTTTTCTAATGAATTGGCTCTTCGCATCAGGTGGCCAAATTATTGGAACTTCAGCTTCAGCATCAGTTCTTCCAATGAATATTCAGGGTTGTTTTCCTCTAGGATTGACTGGTTTGATCTCCTTGCAGTCCAAGAGACTCTCAAGAGTCTTATCCAGCAAAGCATTAATTCTTTAGTGCTCAGCAATGTATACACACACACACACACACACACACACACACACACACACCACACATACAAAATACATATGTAATTTGTCTTTTTGGTGTTAGGCATGGCCATGTGAATTGCTTTGGCCCATGAGGAGGGAAATAGGTCACTGGAAAGTGAAAGTGAAGGGCTCAGTCGTATCCGACTCTTTGTGACCTCATGGACTGTAGCTTACTACACTCCTCCGTCCATGGTATTTTCCAGGCTAGAGTACTGGAGTGGGTTGCCATTTCCTTCTGCAGAGGATCTTCCCAACCCAGGGATCAAACCCGGGTCTCCCGCATTGTAGGCAGACGCTTTACCATCTGAGCCACCAGGGAGGTGCTGGAAGGGAGCGTTTATTTGCAGAGTTTGATCTGTCAGTCTTACTTAGCCCCTGCCATATTGACTTGGTAGCATGAGTTGACCCAGGAATAGTTGTCTCTTGTCCCTGACCATGATGTGGAGAGCCACTGCCTAGGAGACTCAGCTACACTTGCAGTGGACTTTGTGTGAGTGAGAAATGCTGCAGTGTTGAGATGAGAATATGCTGTTTTCCAATGGAGCACAAGTGAGCATAGGCTGGTTGGCATTCGCATCACTCTGTAGTGGTGTGGCTGGCCCTGTGCCAGTGGCCGAGGACCCAGAGATGAATAAAGCACCTTCCTTGCCCTCATGGTGCCAGGGGTGAGGGACAGGGTGGAAGAGAAGAGGTCTCACACCAGGGGCAGCTGCAGGAGAACAGAGGAGGCTTTGGAAGCAGGCTTTGGGGGCACAGGTCTTCTTGCTTTTGCTGGACTTCTGTAGCCCCCTACAATTAGGTCTTATGCTCACTTTCCTGACTCTCCATTTGAGCTCCTGGGCTCCATTCAATGAATCTGTGTTGAGTGTCAGGTACCATGCTGAAAGTTAAATGCAACAGTAAATGAAACAGACAACCTCTGTCCTCCTGGGATTAACAGTTTAGTGGAAAAGGATGTTAGATCATTAATTTACAGCTGGAGTGAGTGTTCTGCAGGAGCAGAACATCAGGAAACTCAACCTGGATTCATCCAGGAAATGAGCAGCAGATGTCGTGGTGCCATATTGCAGCCAATGAATACAGCTTCTTCAAGTGTCCTTATGTGAGAGAGGCTGTGCCCTGCTCAGGACACTGAAGACGATGTGACGGCTGAGGAGGGAGACATAGGAAGCGAGTGGCAGAGGGTGAGGTTGTAGAGGAAAGTGTGGGCCAGGGCCAGTCAACTGGAGGTTTTACAGGCTAAAGGGTTTGGATCTTGATTCTAAAGACAATTGAAACAATGTAAACTCATAGTCTTAGAGAGTAATATTCCCACATTTTCATTTTTAAGATCACTTGAGCAGTGAATTCAGAATGGATTTGAAAGGAGTAAATGTAAATACAGTCAGTAATATAAAGAAACCTCTGTTCTTGGCAGATAAAAGAAGGTGCCAGCTTGAAAGGATGGCTTGGAAGGGGTTGAATATAAGTGGGGAGCTACAAAATATATTTTGAAAGCAAAATTCAATTTAATGTGTGATTACAGTTGATATGACAGGTGAAGGAGAGGGAAGATTCAAGGATAATTCCCATGATCTGAACAACTAAAGGGATAGTAGCGCCCCTGCTGATAAAGGAAGACAATTCTAGGTGGGTGTAAAAGTGGGAATTCAATTTGAGGCCTGAAAGATCTGAAGTCTTCAAGTACACCCACCCCTCTTAAGAGAATACATTTCTCTGCACTTTGTGTTTGCATCCATGCCTACATTTTCCATTTGATTATTAAATCTCTGAGAGGAAAAGCCATCATCTCACATGCAGTCTCCTACGCCCAGGCTTGTAAGGTTGAACTATGCCTTAGGTAAGTACAGGGGACTACCTTGGAGATCTGGTGGTAATGACTCTGTGCTTCCGCTGCTGGGGGTGTGGATTTGATTTATCGTCCAGGAACTAAGATCCCACATGGGAACACTACAGATGAACCTATTTCCAGGGCAGGAATTGAGATGCAGACATAGAGAACAGATATGTAGACACAGGGGTTGGGGAAGGGAAAGTGTTAGTCACTCAGTCGTGTCCAACTTTTTGCAATCCCATGGACTGTAGCTAGCTCACCAGACTCCTCTGTCCATGATATTCTCCAGGCAAGAATACTGGAGTGGGTTGCCAATTCCTTCTCCGGGGGATCTTTCTGACTCAGGGATCAAACCCAGGTCTCCTGCATTGCAGGCAGATTCTTTAACATCTGAGCCACCAGGGAAGCCCAAGAATACTGGAGTGGGTAGCCTATCCCTTCTCTAGGGGAATTTCCCGACCCAGGAATCAAACCAGGGTCTCCTGCATTGCAGATGGATTCTTTACCAGCTACGCTACTAGGGAAGCCTGAGGAAGTGTGGGACAAATTAGGAGATTAGGATTGACATCGGAGAAGGCAATGGCACCCTACTCCCATACTCTTGCCTGGAAAATCCCACGGATGGAGGAGCCTGGTAGGCTGCAGTCCATGGGGTCGCTAAGAGTCGGACATGACTGAAGCGACTTAGCAGCAGCAGCAGCAGCAGGATTGACATATGCACACTACCATGTGTAAAATAGATAGCTAGTAGGAAGCTGCTATATAGCACAGGGAACTCAGCTCAGTGTTCTGTGGCGATCTTATAGGGGTGGGATGGGGGGGGGTACAAGGGAGACCCAAGAGGGAGGGGATATATGTATACATACGGCTGATTCACTTTGTTGTACAGCAGAAACTAACACAATATTATAAAGCAATTATATGCCAATTTTTTAAAAAAAAGACCCCACATGCTGCATAGTATGGCCAAAAAGTAAAAAAAAAAGAGAGAGAGAGAGACGTGTGTCCTGACCCAGTGGATAACAAAACAGGCACCTCTGATTCTTGGAGCCCAGGTTGAGAGAAGCTTGTTCACTTTGCCTCCACTCCAGGATCCGTTCTTGGTTTCCTGGCCCCTGTATCACTGCGGCATCTGGGTAAGTTACATCCAGGTTGAGTTCACCTGAGTGAGCTCACGAGAAGTGGTTGTTTATTTCTCAACCATCTGAACAAATTGTGCTTCTTCGATACAAAGGCTTCACCTGAAACAGGTACTAAGTGTTTTTAAAACTTGTCTTCTTGGTAGAATTCTAATATATTCCATTTTCATCAGGCTCGAAGTGTCTCGAGTGAGAATCCTGTCTGATAGCAGCTTTACCAAATATGCTCTTCACCTCCTTTAAGACCTTGGAGGTAAAAAGAAGAAACAGCTAGTTTCAAAATGAGTGCATTTATCATTATCTGTGCAATGTAGTTCATGGGCTTCAGAATAAACTATATCCCTTTGAAAATGCATATGCATCAGAGGATGACTTAAATATCACCATTAGAACAGTATTCTTCAGCTTAAGGTTTTGGTTCCTGCTAAAAAGTAAATCCATCTCCCCTCCTCTCCACTTTCTCCTCTCAAAAATGCTGGGATAATGCCTCAAGCTATTTGCATTCCTTTACACTTGAGTTCCAGTGAGATTGTGAATCTTCCTTGAGCACAGGATTGCTTTAGAAAAACCATCTGGTGTTCTAGTAAGGGTAGTGGGGCTTACAGTCAAAAATCCAGGGGCTTTGCACTCTGCCTTGCACTGTGAGGCTTTGCGAAGATAAATGGGCTATTCTGGGCTCTCGTTTGTTACCTATGAATGGGAGATTCTCATCCCCACTCTGGGTATCTGGTTGATCCCAACAATAACTTTTAATGGAGAGTTTTAGAATGCCTGTTCAAACCACTACTCCCTTTCTCTAAAAATGTCCTTCCATTTTTCCCCAGACAAGAAGCTAGTCTTGAGTGTTTGTGTTTCATCCAAGTGTCTTTCTTCACCAGCCAAAGCTGAGCAGGCAGGGTGGACCCCATGTCTCAGCTGGACCAATCACAGTCTCTCTTCCAGAATGTTAGAGCTGTGATTTAGAATCGTGATTTGAGATGACAGCTTCATCTGTGCTGGTGGGCTGCAGCCACCTGGGACCCATGGGGCAACCTTATGTTTTTTGAGTCAACTAAGGAGTCCCCACGTCAAACTTGCAGAGACAAAAGATGAAGTCGAGGTGCTGAGAAGAACGCAGACTAGAAGAGTGCTGGGCCTGGGTTCCTACAAGCATTTCAGACCTTTGTTCTAGGCTTTTTCATATAACTAGAAGTGACATTTCTGGCCTCAGGTTTTCTCAGACATTTTTGTACCTTTATAATAATTTTCCTCTTCTTGCCTAACCTAGCAGAGGGTAATTTCTATTTCTTATAAGCAGAATGCCCTTATCAGATTAATACTCTGATGTAGGGGGCCACCAGGGCTGGAGAAAGGCTGCCCTTTCCTGTGGGAGTGATTAGGGAGTGACTGTAAAGCCCATTCACCACCACTGGCTTTCCATCTACTGATTTAGCAGGGGTCCCACCGTACCTAAAAGTTCCTAATCTAGGGGCCATTTTTTGCTTTGACTTTTTTCTTTTTTAGCTGTCTGCAACATTCAGTGACTTTAGCAAACTTTTTTCCTTTCCTGTAATAGCATTTTATTTCGTTTATGCATCTTTACACCTTATCGAGTTATAGATTGATAGAGAATAAAAGGCACATGTTTAAAGTGTCCAATTTAATGATTTTGGTACCTGTATTCAGCTGTGAGGTCCTCACACAATCAAGACAATGAATGCATCCATTACTCCTTGAAGGTTCCTGGTGCCCCTTTGCAATCATTCTCTCTTCCCCTCCCTGGTTTCCTGACAGCCACAGATCTGTTTTCTGTCACCATAGGTTAATTTGCATTTTTTAGAATTTCATATAAACAGAATCATATTATATGTGTTCTGTTCAGAAACCAGTCTTTCAATAAATATTTGATAAATATTTGAGCACTTTGGCCCTGGGGATACAACCAAGAACTGGACAGACATAGCTCTTGCCATCATAGAATTTTGGTCTAGAGAGTTGAATATTGAATAAATAATCACAGTAAAGGCTGTTGTGTGTTTTCATAAGAGGAGAATCAGGAAAGGAGGTATATACCAAGGAATCTAACCTCAGCTCTTATGAGAGAGATGAAGATTTATTAGGAATAAGACCAATTAAAGTTATAGGGGTGGGAGTGGGGTCCAGGCAGAGGGTACAGAGTGGGAGAAGTTCAGAGGAAGGAGAAAACCAGGCATATTTAGGGGACAGAAAGATTGGCAAAATGATAAACAGCTCCTTCCAGTGGGGGCTGGGTGGGGTGAGCAATAAAAGAGGGTATGGAGAGATTGGCAACTCACTGTTATCTTTAAGCTTAGCTTCTCTTTCCTCCTCACTCCTGACCTCATCCAACCTTTCCAACAGTTCTTTGTCTTCCTTCATTTCTTTGCCAGAATGTTTGCTCCATTATGGTTGAAGCAAAGAAATAAACTAGAGAAGAAATTGAATTACCTATAGTCACACAGCTAGCTGGAACCAGGATGTGGTTATAACTCAGTTCTCTGACCTCCAAGATCAATACTTCTGCACATCCTGATGGTAGGACAGCACATCAGTTACCCAGGGCTTCTTAGCACCTGACACCATAGCAAACTGCAGAATCACAGTAGAAGTCAAGGATGTGACAAGTGTCAGAGGCTCAAGGTTGAAAGAAGTTGTTTCACTGACACATAGACAGCCCCACGCCACTTAGCGCTTGATTACCTACTGGCAGTAGGTAAACAGTAAAGCCCATTTATGCCATCCCTTACATTTTTCTTCCATTTAATGAAGTAATTAATGCTATAAAAAGCTATGAAAATATAAATGTAAGAAAGCATGTTGCATAATTAATAATATATACATATGCATGGCAGGGTGTTTCTTTTTGGCATACATATGCATATATCATTAATTGAAACTTAATCACTTTGTTTCACTGCCAGGGTATTGGTACATGCCACATTACCTGTATATCACTTCCCAGCCTGATTCTAGGATATATTTAGTTAATCCAACAGAGGACCATTAGGGACTAGGGGGAAACGTGCTGGGCAAGAAAACTGGGGTTCTGACTGCTTTCCAGACTTTGTATGAACTCACTGTATGACTTCACTTACTTTCCTCTGGGCCTCAGATCCACCACTTATCAAGGTGAGGGTTGGACTATACTGGTCGTTTATATGCAACAAAGGCAGCACATCTCTATTCAAACAAAACCTAAGTGGGAACTGATGTGGAAGACATGAAGTAGAATCTGTGGTTCAGCTTGGAGCAGGACCTTCCTTCCCATGTAAGGCTTTCTTACTCCATACTCCTTCTGTGCCCTTCAAGTATTCTCCGTTTACTTGCAAAGTACCTGGCCAGATCATTGGGAAAGTCCCTAGCAGCACTTCTCATTCCTTTCAGGAATATCTCCATGTAATACAGTGGGGAAACTGGATGAAGAGTAGAGTGAGTTTCACTTGGGCTGTGTACCCTGTGAGCACTATGACCTCACATCTGTCTTTCCTCAGTTCGTTTGTCTTTCTTCCTGTCTTTCAAGAAAGAAAGTCATCTTGTTCCCTCTCATCACATAGAGATATCAAGCTAGAAAATGTAAATCACAGTGCTCAATGTCAAGTGGACAATGAGAAGACAAAAACATTCTTTCATTAAGGGTTAAGGGTTGAATCCAATGCCCTGCCACTTACTCTGTGACCGTGAGTAAATTAGGTAAGCTTTCTGTGTGGTGGTTTCCTCATCTGTAAAATGGGCATCATAATATCATCTATGCATAAATGGTTGGGTTTCTGTGTCTGTTACACTTAAGAGCAGTGTCTATGTGCAATAAACTTTCACCACTGTTACCTTTTTTTTTAAAGTATTTTTATTATCAACATTGGTGGAAAGCATGAGGAGGCCTGAATTTTATCTTGAGCTTGGTGGCACTAGTGATAAAGAACCTGCCTGCCAATGCAGATTAAACGTAAGAGTCACCAGTTCGATCCCTGGGTTGGGAAGATTCGCTTTAGGAGGGCATGGCAACCCACTCCAGTGTTCTTGCTTGGAGAATGCTCATGGAGAGAGGAGCCTGGCAGGCTGTAGTCTATGAGATCACACAGAACTGGACACGACTGAAGTGACTTAGCACAGCACAGCACTACTCCCTAAAAATGCGTCCTAAGACAGTGGTCCCCAAACTTGATGGCACCAAGTGCCAGTTTCATGGAAGACAGTTTTTCCATGGACCAGGGGCAGAGTGGGAGGATGGTAATGCCAGTGATGGGTAGTGGATGTAAATACAGAGGAAGCTTTGTGTGCTTGCCCACCCACTGCTCACCTCCTGCCGTGTGGCCTGGTTTCTAACAGGCCACAGACAGCTACCTGGGGTCGGGGACCCCTGACCTAAGCAAAGGAAGAGGCCCACCTCAGAGAATTCTACCAATCACATGAGAGAAGAGATAAAGTGAAACACGGATGCTAAGATGCTTTGAGAAAATAGTACATCTTTACAAATAGTGAGTTTAACTATGCCTTCTGAAAGACAAGCCTAAAAGAAGCAACAGTATTCACAAATGATCCTGAAGGTTAAATGGAGAAGATAACAGATTTAACAGGACATTCAAATTCCCTATCACACTTTTGGCTGAAGCATGAAGAAAACAGGTGCGACATTTTGAAGTACGTCTTGTACAGGATTTACAAAAAAGGAGATGGCAGATAAACCATTTACCACCTGAGTTAACCACCGACCTCAGCCTGTAAAGGCAGAGAGGCTGAGGAACAGAGAACAGAGAGACTGAGAGAGGGTTTTGGAGGAAAACATTCATGTTCTGTGAGCTTGTCTGGCAAGGGGAGAGGCATGGGCAGCTGCCTGTCCCTCACCTGAAGCCTGGGTAGAGGGGCTTTAAGACAAGACTGTTGAGAAAGAATCTTTGTATTTCTTCGAGTGTGACAGATGGAGGGATGGGGTCTTGGGGCCCATAGAAGCAGACTGGGTATCATCCCTAAGAAGCTGACTGGCAGAGCAAAAGGGAGGACACAGAGATGGAGCTCAGTGTTCCCAAAGAGAGAGTCCCAGGGCAGAAGCCCCCTCAACAGTCCCAGTGGGCCAGATGTGCACCCACGGGAGACAGACACTGGAATGGATCACCTTAGGCACCTCCTAGGGGACCTCCTGAAGTAGTGAGAAGGGCTCACCCCAAAGAGGGTGGAGATGTACTGCCTGGTTGCCAGGGATTAGCAAGGAGCTGTAAGTAATGAGGCAAAACAGAGCATTAGCTCTCTTCACGGGAACTGTAGATGCCAGACGTGCATTAATAAAAGCTCTCTGAACATCTCTCCCCAAAGAAAACAGTCAGCTGTGACCATCTCCCAGGCCCAGGGGGTGCAATACCAGCTCATGTAGCATCCATTCAGTCAGAACCTCCCTCCTGCTCACTCCACCCTCTACTCTCAATCAGAAAGAGTCAGAAAATTTTGGTTAGCAAAATGGAGCTAGGATTGAAGCACAAGGTGGGGAAAGAGATTAGAAACCATCCAAGGTCTGTGTCCCTGTCCAACATTTACAACTTTATACTTATATAGTGTATAAATTGGATAGGAGAAGACACTTTTCTTTGACATTTGACTGTTACATGGGACTAGATATTTCAGTCTCTGGATGAAGGTTGTGCATATTACCTGGGAAAAGTATGAGACCATTCTGGGCATGAGTAGCTAGTGCCCCTGTTTAAAGGGACGGAATGAAATGAAAATATAGTCACTTGATGATAATATCTCTCAGGCAATGACTTTCAAATTAATGGCTGCTGGGTGCTAAATTTAAACTACATGTTATGAAAGGCAGATCTCCTTTGGCCCCAAGGGATAGAAAAATTTATTGTTGTTGTTTTAATCTGAGAAAGAATGGAACCAAAATCAGTTTCAGCCCTTAAGCTGTATAAATTATAAGGCTGCTACCAAGATGTCAAGGACAGAGAATTAAGTTGTGAACTCAAGGTGATTCTGGGATAGGGCTGGTATATAAGTTAAAAATTTACCCCCCCCCCCAATTATGCGATTTTAGAGGGATTCCTTTTGTTTTAAACTTTTGGTGTCTGAGACAATTAACTTCCCTATGGGTGAGTCATGCTTTGCCATCCTCAGTCATTTATGCCCCAGGCTAGATGGTTATGAAGCGTTTCTGAATTCAGGCTTTCATGGAAGAGAAAGAAAGTTGGATGGCCCCTGTGACTTTGAGGGAGGTCAAAGACTGTTCGTAAAGGGGGAAGCACTACAAGGTCTACAGGCAGATCGCTTGGGCAACCTTCACCTGACTCAGATAAACTGCCTCCAGAAGTTGCTGTCATGCATTCCATTTACTCTTCTTCGATTTTCTTTAAGCCGTGATAGAGCGAAGAAGTTTAGCTTGTATCAGCATCAGAATATCAGACGCAAACCCAAGATCATCTAGATCTGGGAAGGTAATAGCATTTCATCTTGCATGTTAATTCCCAAAGCAATCCTGACAGCCTGGCCCATGGACGGAGGACCCTAAGGCCCTCTTCTCATTGAGGATATCCTGAGGAGGTCTATGAGTGACAGGAGGCTAGGGGAACATACACTCCTTCTCTTTCCTGACTTGGATCTCCACAATCTGCAACCTCAGAATCTTTCACTGTTGCCAAACTAGTCCTATTTCTTGCCACTTACAAACCAAAACTCATAAATGTCAATAGAAAGGAAAGTTGCCGTTAATCAGAATCAGGATCAGAAAGTTGTCTTTTTTTTTTATGACTAACCCTGCCTGAGTGAGGTGAACATAAGGAATGAAGATGAGGGAGGGCTTCACATAGGAAATAACACTGTAACATGGGATTTGATGGGTGAATAGGAGTTCTTAAGGAAAAGAATTCATGAGGAAAGCAACAGGCTTTGAAGTCAGAATGAAATGGGTTGAAATTGTGACTCAGTTGCCAGCTGCATGAGCCTAACTAAGTCACTTCCCCTCTGTGTGTGTGTTTCCTTACCTATAAATTAGGAATGATAAAACACAATAAATGCTCCACAGTTATTGTAAAGATTGATGACAGTGCCTACAAGTTGCTTGGTAGACTACAGGTGCTCAATAAATTGGCAAAAATTCTTCTTTGGGGGCATCCATGTTGAGAAGTCTGAGGCTGGATGGGTCTGCTGTGTTTGGAGCATAGAGCAAAATTCTGCAGGCTCCCTGATATTCAAGGGGTCAAGCTCTTTCCTGTCTCTTGCCCCTGTCTGATCTAGTTCACTGCAACCATTGACTTGTCCAGTTGAGAAGGATTAATTACAAATGGAGGAGTCTGAGTCCTAGCCAGGCTCAGTCTGGAGATTTGGCTAAGAGAGCAGGCTAAGAGGTGGAGGGTTGGAGGGGAAATTGCCTGAGATTGCTGGGCAATTGCTAGAATATTGGCACTCTGGGACATGGTGGATTCTGTGTCCTCTGTAAACTGCCTCCGAAGACTCTGCTCAGCCATCAGCATTTTCAAAGGAAGAAGGGAAGTACTTCCCTCATAGCTCAGTGGTAAAGAATCGGCCTGCCAGTTTAGGAGACCTGGGGTTGAGCCCTGCAGGAAGATCCCATATGCTGCAGGGCAGCCACACCCATGTGCTGCGGTTATTGAGCCTGTGCTCTGGAACCTGGGGGCTGCAACTACTGCAGCCCAAGCGCCACAGAGCCCGTGCTCCACAAGAGAAGCCACCGCAGTGCAAAGCATGTGTATCTCAGTGAAGAGTGCCCCCACTCACCACGACTAGAGAAAAGTCTGCACGGCAGCGAAGACCCCGTACAGCCAAAAACAAATGAAGGGAAGAAGGGCAGTCATCTCAGTTAATCGCTGAGATAGAGGGTCAGAGTCATCTCCATCCCCCAGAACATGGAGGCTCATAGGCTTCTTGTGATCTTTCTCGAGATGTTATCCTGTTCACACAGGTTGGCCACACAGCATGTTCAGAAGATGACTGGAGGTGAAGCTAGGGAAGAGATCTGGTGATCTGTTAATTACTTCTTCATTTCTACTTCTTTGATCTATGAAAAGCACCTACAAGTTAGGCAGGGTATCCTATGATTAAAAGATTTGAAAGGTGTGCTGGGGCTGGAAATGAGCAGAGCATGGGGGTGCCTGGTTTAAAAGTTAGTTACCATATAGCTCTGTGGTAAAGTCACGAGGGGGTTCCTGCTGGGGGTGGTTTCCTGCAAGGAGCTGCTCACACCCTCTGCCTGCCTCTTCCCACACCCAGGCCATCTGACATCCTATGTCCTTCTCTTTAAAACGGAGATAGTAGCACTCCTGCCATAGAGTAATTGTGAGGTGTGAGTGAGTTAATGTGGGTAAAATGTTGACCTACATCCAGCTTATATTAACGTAAGTGCTGAGTAGATGGTGATTATCAAGTATATAGCTTTCCAAGATGAGACTTATTCCCATATTTCAGGTCATTTTAAGGTGTTAAAAAAGGATTCCAACTGAGAAACACACCACCCCACGGCTGTAAATGGCCAAGCTAAGGTTCAAATCTAGATTTTGTCTGACTTCAAAGCCCATGATTTTTCTACAGAACCGTTCTAGGAACTCGGATTTTATTCTTTGAGTCAGTCTTGGAGCCAGCACCCTGTCACTTTCCTGTCATCTCGTGGATGGTGGGTGTCTGTACTTCAGAGGCTTGCGTGCTTCTGGAGCTTTTATTACTGTTGATAACTTCCACCCATAAGAATGCTCTGAGGATTGACCAGCGGCCTGGAATGGAAGCTGATGTATGCCCTCATGACCTCAGATACCCAGCTTCTGCAAATGGACCTGCCCTCCCCAGAGCAGTGCCAGGGAGTCAATCTAGTCAACACATGCAGTCACTGTTTATGGAGTCCTAGCTATGTGCTGGGCATTTTACTTAGAAAACAACTGTGAACAAACAGTTATAGCCTGTACCCTAGTGGAGTTTCTTGGTGACTCAGATGGTAAAGAGTCAGCCTGCAATGCAGGAGACCTGGGTTCGATCCCTGGGTCGGGAAGAGCCCCTGGAGAAGAAAATGGCTACCCATGCCAGTGTTCTAGCCTGGAGTATTCCATGGACAGAGGAACCTGGCAGGCTACAGTCCATGGGGTCACAAAGAGTTGGACATGACTGAATGACTAATGCTAGTGGAGCTTATAATCGAATGGGAAAGCAGGCACTGGAAAAAGTCACGCAAATATATAATTGTCCTCTCACATCTTATGTTTTCACTTTCCCTGGTTTCAGTTACTTGTGGTCAACTGTGGTCCAAAAATATTAAATTGAATTCCAGAAATAATCTAGAAATTTTAAATATCCTGCCATTCTGAGTATTGTGATTTCTTAAGTCATTTTACTCCACCCTGTCTTGGATGTGAATAATCCCTTTTCCAGTGCAACTTGCCTGTGAGCTGCTTAGTAGCTGACTGTTCTCAGATCAACTGTCCTGGTATCTCATTTTTTATGTCCAGGTTACCCTTGGTTTCCTTAGTGATGGGTCCAAAGTGCAAGAACAGTGATGCTAGCAATTTGAACATGCCGAAAAGAAGATGTAAGTGCTTTCTTTAAGTGAAAAAGTAATGGTTCTTGACTTAATAAGAAATGAAAAAAAAAAAAAGGATATACTGAAGGTGTTAAGATCTACAGTAAGAATGAATCTTCTACTGTGAAATTGTAAAGAAGGCAAAAGAAATCCATGCTCCTTTTGATGTCGCACCTCAAACTACAAAATTCCAGCCATAGTATGTGATATGTGTTTAGTTAAGATGGAAAAAGTATGTGTTTAGTTGAGATGGAAAAAGCATTAAATTTGTACAATCAGATATTTTGAGAGAGAGAGCAAAAGAGAGATCACATTCACATAACTTTTTTGTAGAATATTGGTTATAGTTGTTCTGCTTTCTTGACATTACTGCTGTTAATCTCTTACTGTGTCTAATTTCTAAGTTAGACTTTATCACTGTGTGTGTATTTGTGCTCAGTCTTGTCTGACTCTTTGTGGCTCCATGAACTGTAGCATGTCCCACTCTGTCCGTGGGATTCTTCAGGCAAGAGTACTGGAGTGGGTTGTCATTCCCTCCTCCAGAGGATCTTCCTGACCCAGGGATGGAGCCTAGGTCTCCTACATTGCAGAAAGATTCTTTACCATCTGAGTCATCCAGGAAGCCCCCAGATTTATCACTGGTATGAACAATAATTAGGAAAAACATAGTGCACATAGGATTTGGCACTTTTCACACTTTCTGGCAGCTAGTGGGGGTCTTGGAATGTATCCCACATTCATAACGAGGGACTTCAGTAGTTATGAGCTGTGATAATTGATATGAAGAAGTACAGATATAACCATGGAACTTGATCTAATTTGGGGAGTCAAGTTTTGAATCATTCTTAAACCCCATCTCTTTATTGATGTTTTGGAGATGAGAAGAGTGCTCACCTCATGCCAGTACTGCAAGGATTAAGTGATAGGATTAGTATAAGGCCCTAAGTGGACTTCCCTGGTGGCCCAAATGGTTAAGCATCTGTCTACAATGTGGGAAACCTGGGTTCAATCCCGGGGTCGGGAAGATTCCCCTGGAGAAGGAAATGGCAATCCATTCCAGTGCTATTGCCTAGAAAATCCCATGGACAGAGGAGCCTGGTAGGCTACGGTCCGTGGGGTTGCAAAGAGTCGGACATGACTGAGAGACTTCACTTTCTTAAGGCCCTAAGCACAGGGCATGGCCCAAAGAATAATGAGAATCCAGAAGTTAGCGATGGCTGCTTATGATCATCATTCATAGTATTCTCACCTTCTATGAAACAGACATCTGTCTTGAGACCTGAAGGAGATGGAGACATTCATTGGAAATCTCTCATTTCTGTCTCCCATCCTGCTCAGCCTGTCTCCCTTTCCTGCTCCTGCCATAGCCAATTGGGCCTTACACTGCTAAATCTCAGAACTATACAAAATAAGATATGATACAGTCCACTCTGAAGAGTCAGGTGAGGTGAATTTTCCAAGGTCACTAGGAAAGTCGTGGCTGAGAGTGAAACTTGTCTGCTAATCCTCCACTAAAGCTCTTTCGACGTCTTCATTTCAAGGTGATAACTTAGTCAAAAACAAATTTCCCAAAATTGACAAAGTAGCCCAGAAGCAACAATCTAGACTCTGAATATGTGACAAGGCTTTAGGAATTTCTGTCTTTTGATATATATATTTTTTTCTGTGACAACACCAAAGGCTCCAGTGGCCTGGACTGTAATTAGCAACTCCTGGTGTCTCTGGTTCCATCAGTTGCCTGAACCCAAAAGTCTTTCTTGGCTGAATGTCCCCACCCCACCCCCAGGAGTCGTACTGAGAAAGTCAGTGCCAGGTGGAGAAGATTGGGCTGTGCAGATCTAAAATACCATTTGACGCTTGTTTTCAGTTTCTAGCATCCAAATCAAGCAGAGCAGAAAACAAACGTGAAATGAGAAAGATAAAAGGATGCAGATTAAAAAGAGGGGGCCGGGCAAGGAGGAGCTAGGAGCGGTAGCAATTGCCACAATTGAAAATGCCTGGTAAAGATATCATCTGCGTGGTGGCAGCCGTGTTTCCCAGATTCCTTTGCAAACCCAGCAGATAAACAGGCATGTGGGCCTCGTCTGAAGTGACTGATCACAGGCGTTCTAATAGTCAAAGGAATCTAAGCTCTCAATGAGATGCCTTTATTCAAGGAGAAGAAATATCAGTTCTTATTCCTTGCAGGAGCTTGCGATCCATTCCTCCTTTATCATCACTCTACCTAAAGAGGATGTACACAAGCCCTCTCACTGAGCACAAACTGCTGCACTGCCCCATGTGAAGGCCTCTCGTGGCTCCCTGTGCTACCAGGCGTGAAAACCCATGGCCTACCTTGTGTCGAGTTTTGCTGTTGTTCCATAGATCCTCAAGGAGCTGTGTGCTTTTAAACAGAGTCAAGCTGGCATTGTCAGTAGATTCTTTACTATTTGTTCAGTTTTTTTTTTTTTACTTCCTCATTGACTCACTTGTTCATTCATTCATAGAGCTGTTGAGCATCTACGCCAGGCTCAATTCTAAGCACAGTGGGGTGTAGAAGAACACGGGAGGCAAAGTCATCGCCTTGCTCCCCGCCATGGAGCTTATGTTTTAGTCACTTTGGACTATGTACCTGTCTTACATTTATTAATTATGTTTTATCTGTTAGGATTTATGCCTGATTCTAGGAAAGCTAACATGAATGAGAACACAGACTGCCCCCCCCAACCCCAAATGTAGCTATACTAGGACTCATGCAGATAGCTGTATTATTAAATGGTAGGGACAATATAAGAGACAGGTTCAAGCAATGGTAACTTATTAGCAATATGAGAGGAAATGTCTTTAGAAAAATAAAGTTGCTCGAAAGCCCTTGAATTCCTCTTTCTTTTTCAGTTACTTGTTTGTACAGTAAATAGTTGAATACCTCAGAATGCTTAGAAGAGTACCTGGCGCACAGAAGCCCTAGATGAACTGTCATCCTTTTTTTTTTTTTTTTTTTTTTAGCTAGGCATAGTATTAGGGCCATAGTAAAATAAGGAATTGAAACCTAGAGGCAGTTACACCTATAAGGAAAACAAGACTAGGGAAATGAAGGGATTTTTCCAACTGGAAGCAGAATGTGAATCTCCAGACACCTAGTCTGGTTTCTTTCCAACACGATGTTGTTGCACACACTACGAGCAGCTCAGTGGAACTCACTGCATGGGGCTCTATTTTTAAAAATGAATAATGAGTTTTTAACACGTTCTTTGTAGACAGGCCCAGGGAACCAGTGTGACTGAATTCATCCTTTCTCAGCTGTATCAGACCTAGAAAATTCTCCTGGAGTAATGCTCAAGGAGAGAGAGCTTGGGGTTCTGTCACCATCTGTTAAGTAAATACCACCGCTGGTCTTTATTTAGCAATCTTTCTTCCTAAGACCTCCATGCTCGAGTTTAGAGGAAGAGGATACAGGGCCAGGGCAGTTGGCCAATCTCAGGTTGGGGGGATGATCTCAAAACCAAGGCCAGCCACATTCTCTGACACAACCACAAAAGTTGTGCTGATAACACCGCAGCTGGGGTCTGGAAAAACCTTGGAGAACACAATCCCTCAATCCTTGCAGCAGAGATATACAGTTTGGATATTTGAATCCAGGCACATCTTGCCCGTGGGTTATGTTTCCAAAGGCAGATTTTGTTAAGCGAGTCATTCCGTCATGCTGAACCGTGGGTGGCAGCAGGTCGAGGGGACTGGGAACAGAGCCAGTGCTGGGGATACAGTGCAGAGGAGGCGTGGGGTGTCGGGGGAGTGAGGGGGCCAGAAGCCAGGCAGTCAAGTCACAGATGCTACCGGGTGAAGCCGAGTAGGAGGGTCAGAGCCAGTGCGAACAGGAGTCCACAGGAAATGAAGTCTGCAAAGTTTGGGGGCTTAACCATCAGACTGGAAATGGAGCCAAACCAGGCATAAGCTGCACGTTGCCAGCAGCAAGCAAAGGCCCAAGGCACAGAGACTGACCCGGCCTCCTCTGTTTCCTTCCGTTCCATCAGAGCCACTTGAGAACTGGCCTAATGCATGGTCCCAGGACATTACGTTTCAGCCTCCGCTGGTTTCGGTTCCCACCTGGGACTAGGGAACAGACAGAGCTCTGGCTGTGGCATATTTATGATGCTCAGCCTCAATGATGAAAGTCAGCAAGGAGAGAGCTCTTTGTAAGAAGTGGAAAAGGAGCACTTGTTCATTCATTCAAATATTTCTTCAGCACTTTCTGTGTACCCAGCACTGTGCTAAGTACTGGAGGTCAAACTGACAGACAAGAGCAGCCATTGGCCTGTGCCCTCAAGTAGGTGTGCAGACTTGTGGGGGAGAAGAGACAGTAACCAAAGGTTTGTAAATTGAGAGAGAGAGAGAGCCAGAGAGACACCACTATGATGTGTGCTCCAAGGAGAAAGTAGCCAGTGCTGATAGAGGGATATGAATTAGTGAGTGCGGGCAGGGAAAGCCTCCTGAGGAAGTGACAACTCAAGTTTGTTTGTTGGGGAAGGAGAAGCTCCCGATTCTTCTGCTAGTGGGCTTTAGCAGGAGAGAGCAACATAAGAGTACCTAGTTTATTTCAAAATTAAGTTTTATACTTAGTGAATTCATTCATAAGGTAGCCCACTGAGTGTTAGATGCTGGGCAGGCTCCCAGTTTAGAAGCTACAGGCCCTGTCTTGGAGAAGGTCTATGGAAAGAGGCCCAAACCCACCCAAGGTTTTTAGTGAATTCCTACTCTGGGCTGGATGCTTGCCCTTTGCTGTTTAACCCTAAGAGGTAGCTACTGTTATTCCCATTTTACAGTTGGGGAAGCTGAGGTTGAGACAGGTAACTTACAAGGTCACAGAGCCAAACCTGCTTGTTACATCTCTACTGATTGCCAAGCCACTATCTTTTCATATAACACAATGCCTCTAATTACAACCCTATGTGAGAACTTACTGGAAGGATGTGGGATGTCAGCCTCCTTTTCCCACTTCAGCAAGGGTTCTGTTTAGACTTGGACTGGGGATCAGCTATGGGTTGTGTGTGTGCAACCGTAAAGATATGCAGTTTAAAACTGTCACTAAAAGTAGTACATGCACAAGCACGGGCACACCCACCCACACGGGGATCATCTTTAAGTGATCCGGATATAAACAGACGTTCTAAACCACGAGGAACATACTTTTAACCGCACTTTGTTGGTTCTGACTACCTTTTAGGATCTTAAAAATGTGCAGGTTATCATAATCATCAATTATCACAGTATGATAACCGGCTTGATGTGCTACTTACTGGAATTTACCAAGTCATAAAAATGCCAATATTTAAAACCCACCAAGGTCTTTAATGGGGCTTTCCTGGTGGCTCAGAGGATAAAGCGTCTGCCTGGAATGCAGGAGACCCAGGTTCGATCTCTGGGTCGGGAAGATCCCCTGGAGAAGAAAATGGCAACCCACTCCAGTACTCTTGCCTGGAGAATCCCATGGAGGGAGGAGCCTGGTAGGCTACAGTCCGTGAGGTTGCAAAGAGTTGGACATGACTGAGAGACTTCACTTTCACTTAAGGTCTTTAATTATCATTTTAATTAATTTAAGGGCTTGTCAAACTGTATTCCATAAGCAACTGACTTCTACAAAAAATCAAGATGTGGAATCAGATGGGTAAAATAATATATTTGGCCAAATAAATGAGAAACATTTCATTTTAGTTTATTTTTAATTTAATTTCTATTTTGTATCGGGGTATAGTTGATTTATGGTGGTGTGTTATTTTCAGGTGTACAGCAAAGTGGTTTAGTTATTTATATATACCGATTCTTTTTCAGATTATTTTCCCATTTAGGTCATCACAGAATATTGAGTTGAGTTCCCTGTGCTATACAGTAGGTCCTTGTTGGTTATGTCAATGGACATGAGTTTGAGCAGACTCCAGGAGATAGTGAAGGACAGGGAAGCCTGGCATGGTGCAGTCCATGGTGTCACAAAGAGTTGGATAGGACTTAGCTAGTGAATAACAGCAAGTGTGTATCTGTTAATCCCAAACTCCTAAGCTGTCCCCCCCTCATCTTTCCCCTTTGGTAACCATAAGTTTGTTTTTGAAGTCTGTGAGTGTGTTTCTATTTTGTAAATTGGCTCATTTGCATCATCTTTTTAGATTCCACATGTAAGTGATATACAATATTTCTTTCTCTGTCAACTTACTTAGTATGATAATGTCTAGGTCCATCTTATTTTATTTTATCAGGGAAGCCCATTTAGCCTATGGGATGGAACATACTCTCCTTTCCTGGAACACAGATTTGATAACAGGGGTTATTCCAAGCTACTTGTTTCGTGCACAGGTATATAGGCAGAGAGACTAGTGCTTCTTCTACCCAAGATTATTGCCAATTTTTGGCACAGCTAGGACCAAAATCTGAGAACTCAGCAGGAGTTTAGGCATTGTCCTGACCCTTTTACATGCCCTTACCTGGGCTGACGGTTTCCCAGGTAGCGTTGGTGGTAAAGAATCTACCTGCTAATGCAAGAGACATGAGACACGGGTTCCATCCCTGGGTTGGGAAGATCCCCTGGAGGAGGGAGGGCATAGCAACCCATTCCAATATTCTTGCTTGGAAAATCCCATGAACAGAGGAGCCTGGCAGGTGAGAGTCCATGGGGTCACAAAGAATCAGACACAACTAAAGTGACTTAGCACACAGTACTTGGACTGACAAATTATACTTTTGAGCATATTTGGGGGACAAAAAACATATCATGTTTAAATTCAGGTTTTCTTTTCATCTTCACTTCTTTTTTCTCTCTGTTCTAGGGTCAGAAATGAAAATGGTAAAGCTCCATAAATGAGGTCTCCTAGGTTAAGAAAAAAAAAAAAAAGGGAAAAAAGAGGTCTGATTTTAAGATTATTCAAAAATATAAGTAATTTGCTGGTATTGCCTGAGTTTTCCAGGACACATTTTGTCTCCTGTCTTTTAGGTCCTGGTGACTGACCATGGGCGTCAGTGGGCAGAGCATGGACAGTAAGCCATCAGAATCCTTGGTGATTTACATGGGAACCCTTTGTTTCTCTAGCTTAGCTACCATGGCACTTTTTGCTCCAGACGCTGTGATTATGAAATGTCACCGTGGAAACAGTTCAATATTCTTTTCAAAATATAAAAGCAACTGAAATGAAAAACTACCCAGAATCTCAAGCTGTCTTCAAGTCCAAGCTTTCCATAGAAGCAAGCAGATTGATTTTGTGTAGGGTGATGCACATGCTTGTCCCCTAAAAATAATCTCTTCTCCCCTGCCTGATGAGATGTCCAAAGTTCCACCATGAGGGAAGCATGAGGCCCTTATTAGAAGGGCCTTATTAGACAAATACTAGCAAAAGGCTTAGTGGGGACTGTTTGATATTCAAGGGACAATGCAGATGTAAAGGAAAAGAAGAGTAAGAGCTGGTGTGTCTGGAAATTTGCCCAATATCACCTCCATACTCACCACATGCCAGCAGGGTTCTACCTACAATGGAGCATTTTATTAGACTGAAAAATCGGCAATCAGAGCAACATGTTTGATGGACTTGCATACAGGAATTTCACTTACTGAACTGAATTATTGTATTTATGTTTTGCTCCAGAAAGATTAAATGAAATTCAACAGGAGATGTAAATGCGAATGTGACTCTCCACTTTACTCTGGGCATGCCCAGGAGTCAGTGTGAGCTGGAAGAGGTTCACCTGGTGCTGCAGGCATGGGGCTCAGGCCCCGCAGTGCTTTCGTAGTGGGAATAGCTTGATACAGTGTGGCCCTCATGGATAAAACACACATCTTTTCATTTAGTATGGGAAAAGGCAGGTGAGAAGATGCCCTTTCTTGAGAACTAAATTAAAAGATTTTTAAGGGTAATTCGAACAGTTCAACATTTTCTTTTAATACACTGATTATATGCTTAGCCCCATATATGATCTGACCAGTGAATCAGCCATCATTTTTTTTTATATATAACCTGGTGTCCTGAGTGGTTATTTGTCATACAGCAGATGACTTGAAGGACCAAATTTCAAAGAGAATCTGCCTCTAAGAGTCAATCCCAATCTTCTGTAACACAGTGATGTTGAGGGGACACTCACCAAGGATAGTGGAGATTTTCCTGTATGTACCCAATACCCATTCCGCTTTCCTCCTTAGCAAGCAAGACATCCCTGTGTTGTAGGGATAGCAGTTTGCCCAGCTACAAGTGGTATTTCCTAGCCTCCCTCACAGATATGACTTATATGTGGAAGTCATTGGTTAGGACTTGAAAGGAATTGGACTTTCCTAGGAACAATGCCCTCTTGCTCTCTTTTGCTTCCTTCTTCTAGCTGCCTGGAATATTCATTTAATGACCGGAGCTACAGCAGCGATTAAGTATCATGAGGCAGCCTAGATGAGAGTAGCCATTCAATAAAGTTGGTAAAACAGAGAGGAGAGAGATCAAGAGTTGCTGATGACTGGATGTCTGTTTCTCTATGTCTTTTCCATGAGACAGAAATCCACTCATGATTTATTTAAGGCAGTGTTATTTTGGATACCTGTCACTATTCATCAGAAAGAATTCCTAAATGATCTACTACAGTTTTTGTAAATACTTCTACCATGTATCATTGAATAATCCTTGAAGATGGATTCAATTTTAAAGATGGAAGAGACTCTAACTATTTTATTCTTTGGTCCAACTGTTTTATTCTTTAGAATAAAAATGCCAGTTGTTTGTTTATTTAAAAAAATATCAAGTGTATAGGCTAGATCAAGTTCAGGGAAACTTAAATAAAGAGAGGTGGTGCTTTCCTACGAAGAACTCACCATATAGCTGAGGAGTTCAGTAAAAATTAAAAAAAAAAAACCCTAAAATTCAGCCAGATAAGAACTGTAATGGAAGAATATACTAAGGATATTTTAGAAATATAGAAGTAGATTATCTGATTCACCTTTGGAAGGGCAAGTGACCTTAGGAAATTATTTTAAAGAAATGAGCCCAAGGACCAAGGTTCCAAGGAGGAGTAGAAAGTTAAATAGAAGGAACCAACTGGCCAATGCCACATAAGAAGCTTAACAGGTCAAGGCCTCAACCCCATGGTCTTAAATCCTACTGCTTTGTTCTTGCTACTGTATCAATTACTAAAAATATTCTTTTATAGCCATGCCTTAGCTTTATCCATTTTACTGAGCCAGGAGATGACCCCTCACATCTATAGTGAATAGCCACACTGGTGAGCAACTGAGGCTTCAGGACAATTTAGGGAAAATATTAACGAGACAAATATCTAAAAATATAAAATTAGCTAAATTTTTATTTTAAGAAGGGTCCATGTTGTTAGAAAAAGGGTGATCATTCAGAAACACAGAAGGAAGAAATGCCTGCATTCCCATCATCCCAGAAAGCCTGGTTTAAAATAATAAAATCTCTTAATATACTACTTTAATGTATACCCATAATAATTGGACACCAAGCAGAAGAATTCAGCTTCAATTTTATTTGTTTATAAATGAGCTCAAGGGCCATATCTTAAAACTAGGCAAGCTAGATAAAAAGCCAGGGACAGGTAGACAAATAGAGAGGCAATGCATTAGTATTCACTGGAAATGATACCCTTCAAACATCTAAGAGCTGCAAGGGGGGGCAGAACACCACAGAGGAGGGCAGAGAAAGAGGAGGGCTGGTGGTGGCCGTGTCTAGCTTGAAGCCGAATCCAGCCTCTGTATGCTGACATAGAATTAAGTCTCAGAGACAGAGTTTTGGATAAAATAGAAAAGAATAGCTTCATTGCAGTGGCAGGCAAAGGGAGCCAAGCAGGTGCGTGCTCTCAAAGCTATGTGTTTCAACCTGGGGCTGGGGAGGCAAGTGTGGTGAGGAGCTTTATAGTAAGGGCTCAGGGCAGCACTGCTGATAAGAGTCAGGGGGTGTGCAAATCTGGCCTTAGGTAGCTCCTTACAAGGTTCTGTGGTTCTCAGGTTATCAACCTATGACCTTCTCTCTGGAATGAAGGATGCTTTATCAAGTAGGTAACAACTTCCATTTTTGAGGGTTTCAGTTCTTCAGAAGAGCTCATAAATATTGTTATGTGTATCCCTTGAGACAGAACCAAGACCCTTTCCCAAAGCTGTGCACTATTTATTATTTCCTCTGACTCTTCCTCCCTTATCTCTGCATCCCCTCCCTTCCCTGACTGGCAACTGTCTGAACCTGCTGTTTGAAATTTAGGGAAGGTCATGGAGGCTGAAGGTCAGGGGACACAGAAAGGCTTCCACGCCCAGGAGCTCCACAGGGTCCTGCTTGGTTTCAATCCTCCTTCCATTGTCTGGGAAAATTCAACCCTGGTCCCAAGTAGCATATGTTACTCAATCTTGCTCTATAGGAAGAAGTTGTATCTGATAGGATGCTTGTGGCTACAGGTAATGAAACTGTAGATTTGTGAAGATTTGTGAAACTACGTTTCACATTGGCTTAATGGTGAGGGCATTTATTACTTCACCTGAAAAGATACTCTGAAGAGGGCGGGGTTCAGAACTGGTTGATTCAGTATAATCTAACACCCAAGTTCTTTTCCTTTTCCATCCTCATTCTTGTCTTCAGGCTGCCCCTTCTTGGTCTCTAAATGGCTTCCAATGGCAATTGAGCAACCCCAGAAAAGGCCATAAAAAGAAACCTATTCTATGCATTGGGGCTCCCCAAGTGACCTTAGTGGTAAAGAAGGAGACATAAGAGACGCGTGTTCGATCCCTGGGTCAGGAAGATCTCCTGGAGGAGGGCATGACAACCCACTCCAGTATTCTTTCCTAGAGAATCCTATGGACAGAGGAGCCTGGAGGGCTATGGTCCATAGGGTTGCAAAGAGTCAGACATGATTGAAATGACTTAGTACACATTCCATGCAAAGAGAATAAGTCCTTTCCTTCTGTCTGATCAGGAAGGTGTAGGTCATGTGCTCACACCTGTTCCAGTAACATACTACAAAGCAACACCAAACTGCTTAAACCAGGCATTTACACACTGTTTCTGAAAAGGGCCAGATAGTAAATAATTTAGGCTTTGTTGGATGTAAAATCTCTGCCACAAAAGTTCAACCCTGCCATCATCTTTGTATGTAAACAAGCATGCATATGTTTCAATAAAACTTGTATTATATATTAAAAAAGTTCATATAGATATATGAAAAGTTCAGAATAGGCAAATCTACAGTCACAGAAAGTAGGTTAACAGCTGCCTACAGTTTGAGGGGCTGGGGATGATGCATGGGATTTTTTGGGGGGATAAAAATTGACTGTGGTCATGACTGCACGATCTGGTTGGATATACTAAAAGCCCTAGAGTTGTACACTTCAAATGGTGAATTATACAGTATGTGAATTATACATCAACAAAGCTGTTAAAAAAAATTTCAGGGCCACCGAAATTTGAATTTCATATAATTTTCACAAGTCAAAAAATACTATTCTTCTTTTGCTTTTTTCCCAACCAATTAAGATGCGGATTTTATATTAAGTCACTGTGGCTCTTCTTAGAGCCTGTAGCAAAGGAAACTCTGGTGTGCTGCAGTCCATGGGGTCACGAAGAATCGGACCCAACTTGGCGACTGAATAACACAAACAAGACGCAGAAATCATTCTTAGCTTGCAGGTAGTGGTGACCGGCCAGATTTGGCTCATGGGCCTTGACTTGCCAACTCCGGCTTAGACCAATCAAGGTGCCCTTTCAGAGGAAGAAAAGGAGTGTTCCTTTGCAAAGTCAAATGGGGGAAATTTTCACATTTGAAAAAGTCAGGAGTCCCTCAGGGAGGAAGAAAAGAGAAATGGATGGCAGAAAGGCAAAGAGCTGTGCCCTGGAGACAGTTTAGAAAGCATCTCTTATTGGCCAGTTGTGATCCTTGGGCATGAAACCTTAACCCCAAGCACTTCATCAAAATAGTTTTTCTAATCCTTCCTACTTCCCTGGAGGAATTCTCATAAATAAAATTATCTCCAACTCATCATATTTCCAATGATACATGAGCATCCTCACAGATGCTCCCAGGGGTCCGAGAGCCAAGGGTACCTTTCCGGTCAGAGTTAGACATGCAGACAAATAAGCCGTTTTGAGTCATTCCCCGTGGGCACCGCTGCTGAAACAAAGCTGCCGGGACTTAGGTCACTTGCCTCTGTGGCAAGTAATGTAAGAAACAAAGACTTTTATTTGATCCCTTTGGCATCTATTTTAACTCTGGGATTTGCCTTCCAGAGTTGGACAGGAAATGTGACGTGATATAAAGGTCACAGGCAGAAATTCAGGAGACCTGGCCCCACACTGCTTCGTGACCTTGGAGTGGTTCCCTTACTTGATAGACAAGTGTGCCCACAAACATTAAAGATACATTGTTCCTCCGAGCCCAGGAGATGAGAAGATGATTCTTTCTAGTCTGGAGGAGAAAAGCGGGTTCTTAGGGGAACAGCATGTGAGAAAAGGTTTCAGCTTGGCTGTGTACTCAGTCGCATCCGACTCTTTGCAGCCGCACGGACTGTAGCCCTCCAGGCCCCTCTGTCTGTGGGATTTTCCTGGCACAAATACTGGATTGAGTTGCAATTTCCTTCTCCAGGGGATCTTCCCTGACCCAGGGATCGAATCTGTCTCTTGTGTCTCCTGCATTGGCAGGTGGATTCTTTACCACTGAGCCACCTGGGTGGCTTTGGCTCCCAAAGCTTCAGGGAATGGTGGTAACTGACAGGTTGGAGAAGGGACCTCAAGTGGCAAGAGGGTGCCACTGGTTTAGGGTTGAGGGAGTGTGGTGGAATGCTGGATGGGGAAGGGCAAGGAAACAGATGGGAGGAGGTTAGGATGGATCAGAGGGGGGGCCTCAAGGAGGAAGGGGGTGATTCAGCCGGGACAGGGTGGGGAGGAGCCTCCAGGGTGCACACCTGGCACTTTGCCTTCTGCCCCAGCTGTAGCCTCCAATCTCTGCTTTCCTGAGTGCAAACCAGGAAGAAACTCCTGCCACAGATCCACCATCCCTGCCTCCTCGTTGCAGTTTCCCTCATGTTCCCTTCCCATGAAGAAGGACGGAGCTGTCTGCTTCAGTGTGTTAAGACCAGTTTATTTCACTGTAAAGTGAGCGAAATTGAGTTCATTGACTTTATAAGGCTCCTGGTGCACACTCCGTATGCTTTCTCACTGCTTTCCTAAACAGGCCCTTCCTTATCCATCTCAACCAAGCAAACAGGTAAACAGAAGCCTGCTCAGCATTTCCAAAGGGAGCGACCAGTCTCTTTCCAGGAAAGAGCATTTTCCAAAGGTAGTAAAGAGCAGAGGACTGGGGGTGGGGGTGGAGGAGGGTGGCTAGGGAGTTCCCTCAGGGATCATCAGGGGGTCATTTTTCAGGCCGACAGGGAGCTGGGTCCCGAGGGAAGAGTGTTAACAACCTCGCCTTAGGAGTTGCGCAAGGACACTTGCATTCTCGGTAAAGGAGCCGGCCCTTCAGTCCTCCAGTTGGAAACAGCTGTGGGTATCGCTGGCCGCGGCCCCAGGGAGAGCAGGTGTTACCACTTGCTCCTACTCTGAGACATCCTGGAGCAAGCAGGCAGTGGGCTGCTCTGTGCCTCCAAGAGTCTGGGAAGAACGTGCTTTCCCTGTTTCCAAAAATTTCTGCCCTGCCCGAGTGGCCTTGCCCTGTGAACTCACCCTGAAAAATTCAGGGTGGTTTCTATGTGGTTTCTTCCAGCACCCTCCTCAAGACACTAGTGTCCTCTGAGAAACAGCATCTGGAGGTGAGCCCGGGTTCAGTAGAGCAAGCCTTATTGAAATGGCTGCTTAGGGTTTCTGAGCCTCCGTTTCTTCATTTGTGTATATGTGTGTATGTGTGTGAGAGAGAGAGAGAGTCGCTCAGTCATGTCCCACTCTTTGCGATGTTATGGACTGTAGCCCACCAGGCTCCTCTGTCCATGGGATTCTCCAGGCAAGAGTACTGGAGTGGGTTGCCATGTATTTCTCCAGGGGATCTTCCCAACTCAGGAATCAAACCTGGGTTTCCTGCATTGCAAGGAGAGTCTTCACTGTCTAAGCCATGAGGGAAGCCCCTTCTTCAATCTATAAAATGGGATAATTATGCTCTCCCCACCCAGCTTGTTGTGAGGATGGAGTGAGAGATATGGGTAGGTGCCGGGCACATGCTGTGTGTCTTTGCACACACTGCCTTATCTGATCCCCACTACTGGCCTAGAGGAAGGGACAGTCCACATTCCTATTTTAAAAGTGAGGACACTCAGTGCCCAGATATGTGTCAGGGTTGAGATTTGAACCCAAACAGCTTGATTTCAGAGCCTGAGCCCCATACTATACACCTTGATACACCATTTGGGCTCAACAAATAGGGATTAGATACCCTTAGTGTGTACAGTTTTGTAAGATCCATCTTGTTCATCATAAAAGGCTCCCAGACTCTGAAAAATTCTGGGGCCTGAGACAGGGAGGAAGAAAGGCAAGGGGACCTGTACAGGAAGGGCCTGCTGCTTCACAGGAATTGGACTGGACCAGTCCTGCTTGGTTGTGAGAGCTCCCAGATGGTACACACAGCATTCCTGCCTGCTGGGCCAGCAAGAGTCGTGTCCCATCGTCCCATCCACCAGATTAGAATTAAGACCCAGAAGGCACAGGCTGGGCTTAGCCAGGAGGCTTTAGGCCAGGTTCTACTCTGATACACTTTAGCTGGGGAAAGTCATCAAACCATTGTGAGCCTCCATTGTTCTGTGAAAAGCTATACTGTAATCCTCTCTGCTTTCCTTCCTAGTAAGGTTTTGCTTTTGTTTATTTATTCATTCCAGTTTTATTGAGATGTATTTGAAACATAGCTCTGTATAAGTTGGGCTTTCCTTGTGGCCGAGACAGTAAAGAATCTGCCCGCAATGCAGGAGACCCAGGTCCTATCCCTGGGTAGGGAAGATCTCCTGAAGAAGGGAATGGCAACCCACTCCAGTATTCTTGCTTGGAAAATTCCATGGACAGAGGAGCCTGGCGGGCTACAGTCAATGGGCTTGCAGAGAGTTGGACACAACTGAGTGACTTCTTTCTTTTCTGTGTAAGTTTAAGGTGTAAGCATAATGATTTTTAAAAAATATTATTTGTATATTTGGCTTCTCCAGGTCTTAGTTGTGGCACATGGGATCTTTGATCTTCATTGCAGCGTGTGGTATCTTTTATTTGCAGCCTGTGAACTCCTAGTTGAGGCATATGGGCTCTGGTTCCCTGACTAGGGATTGAACTTAGGCCCCCTGCGTTGGGAGTATGGAGTCTTAGCCACTGGACCACTAGGGAAGGCTCTAGACACAGGAGACAAGGGTTCGATCCCTGGGTTGGGGAGATTCCCTGGAATAGGAAATGGTACCCTATGCTAGTATTCTTGCCTGGAAAATCCCATGGATAGAGGAGCCTGGCATGCTACAGCCCATGGGGTCGCAGAGAGTCAGGTGTGACTGAGCAGCTGAGCACACATCATCTCATATAGTAAATGCAAAGAAAAAAAGAGGAAAAAAAGTGTTTTGTTTTGTTTTTTTCCCTTGGGATGAGAGCTCTCAGGATTTATTCTCTTTACAACTTTCGATTTTCTGATGTAGCAATGTTACCTGTAGTTGTCCTGTTGTACTTATTTATCTTGTAACAGGAAATTTGACCACCTTCACTCACATTTCCAGCCCCCCAAATCCCTGCTTCTGATAAACTCAAATCTCTCTTTCAGTCCCCCAGGTATTCCTGGTCATGCACACTCAGCAGTAGGCTGGGCTATGACTCAGCCTCCCGTCTGGGCAGTGGCAGGCCAAGCTCCAGTGCCCAGCACTCTCATCTGAGGATCCAAGCAGGCCGAGAGCTACTCCTCACCGAGTTACCTGGGCAGACTGCACCACTGTCTTGGCTCCACAGATGAGCAAACCTGCCTGTTGGGACGACTACCTACCCTGGGTGCTGCAGGTAGGAACTTGGTCTGCCAAGATCCAAGCCCTGATTGTTTCAAGCCTCTGCCCACTTCTTTGTTACAACTGGATTCCCTGTAGCCAATCCTGTCAGACTTCCCCACAATGTCTGTGGGGCAAGACCCGTGTAAGGCCCCCAAGAAGCAACCTGCAATGCTGGGGAAGCTATATGTCATCCGTGGGCTCTCTTTTCCCACTGGAAGACCACAAGGGAGACCTCTCATTGTGATGCTGTGCTGGCCTGAGGGATGGGCCACGTGGTCTACGTGTAGCTGCTCCCCTCACCTTTCTGCTGTGGTCTGTCTTGGTCTCTGTGATGTTGGGGGTACTTCAGCTGCACTCTCATGTTCTAGGATTTTCTCAGTGGTATCTTGTCCATGAATAATTGTTAACTGTTTTTCTTGTGATGGCGGGGGAAGAGAGGTAGGCAGAGACGAGAGCTACCAATGTCACCCATGGCACTGACATGGGGTCCCTCTTGGTTTCGGTACTTACTTTATCTGATGATGTCCAGTGAAGTTTTGCATGTCTAGTGCCAGTGTGGAGGTGGGGAAGTATTTTGTTAGGGGCGCATAGCTTTCATCTGAGTAGAAGAAGAGTTAAGTTTGGTGACTCAAGTCCTCTAGCTATTTATTCATTCACTAAATATTGATTCAGTACTGATGCCAAAAAACTCAGCCTCTGTGCTCTGGTATGGAATTGAGTCTTGAAGACTAGAGATTTGGGTGAAAAAGAAAAGAATAGCTTTATTGCTTTGGCAGGCAAATGGGACATAACACACAGCGGGTTCATGGCTGCAAAACAGTGTGTCGCGTCCTGGGGGGATTTGGTGAGGAGGTTGATAACACTGGTCCACGGGCAGAGTTGCTGTAAAGATCAAGGTGTGTGCAGGGCCTGTATTCCTTTCATCTGGCCTCCCGGAGGAGTTTTTGTAGTTATCAGTCTGTCACCCTCTCTCTGGAATGAAGAATGCTTCATCAGGGAGTTACATCTTTCATTTGGGGGGGTTTAGTTCTGGAACGAGCTCAAAGATGCTGTTGTGTGTGTCCCTTGAGACAGAACCGGGATCCTCTCCCCAGCCTGCACGGTTGTTCCTTGGCTGCTCCTCCCTTCTCTCTGCATCTCCTCTCTTCCCTGATTAACAACTCTTTGAAACTCAGGGAAGGTCCTGCCTGCTTGGGTGCATGCTCCATCGCTCAATTGTGTCCAACTCTTGGCGGCTCTGTGGACTGTAGCCCACCAGGTTCCTCTGTCCATGGGATTCTCCAGAATACTGGAGTGGGTACCAATTTCCTTCTCCAGTGGATCTTCCTGACCCAGGGATCAAACCTGCTTCTCCTGAATTGTCAGGAGGATTCTTTACCACTGAACCACCAGGGAAACCCCAGGAAATTTCACAGAGACTAAACAGAAAAGGCTTCTTCCATGCCCAGGAGGCCTATGGGGTCCTTCTTGGTTTCAGTACTTATATTGTGGCAAGCCTAGAGTTGAAGACAATAGTATTTTGAGCAGGTTAAAGTCTTCGTGCTCAGGAGTTTCATTCCAGAGATAGACACGTACACAAAGGGTAACGCACACCCTTCACAGTCATGTTATAAAATGCTTTGAGAAGAGAGCAGCATTGTGATGCTTGGATTGGTTCTGATCAACTTGTTTCACATGCATTCTTCTAGTCATCATTTGTCCTGTGCAGGGAATGAGCTGGTACTCTTGATTAGAACCCATCTCCGAGTTCTTTGGCAAAGAGGCAGAAAACCAAAAAATCAAGATAACACCATGAATTTAGTTTAGTTTTAACACTTTTTACAAAAGAACTCGAGGGTAGCCCCCTTTGGCTCACTTTCTCCAGCTTCACATCTATTTTTGGGAAATGATCATAGATTTATTAGCCATTTAAAAAGGATCAGCTTTGGAGGATCCCAAAGATCAGACATTCCTAATCTTACAAATAAGGAGCAGAGGTCCACAGGGACATGCCCAGGGTCAGATGAAAAAAATGCACTCGACTTATTTCACAGGATATTGCATCTGATATTTTAGACAGATTTTTTTTTTTAACAAGTAGAAGTGTTTGAATGGTTTATGTTTTATTAACTACTGTGTTGGCAAAAAGTTCATTCGGATTTCCCCATAACAGCTTATAGAAAATAGCTAGTTTAATCATGTTCTTGTTCCTCCTGCCATGCTGTAGTTGAGTGCTGATGCTGTGAATGAACTGTGTGCCATGACCCTGGGGAGTAACTGGTCTGGGGGAATAAAGCATCACACTGAAGGGTCATATGAGTCAACCCGAGGGCATCAGGTTAGAGTTTAATAGTGTCTCTGCAACCAGTGACACAGACTCAGGGCCGGGAACACTGCCACCGTTTGCCCAGAGCATGCCATTCCAAATATGCTTTCCTCCCCAGAATGACTGCCTGAGTGCAGTTCCCTGTTACCATCAAATTTATTGTTGAGTAAATCAAACCAAACCGGTCTTCAATAAGGAGACGGTGTAATGACTAGTACTCACGGATTCAAAACTTGTTTGGGTTCTTCTTAGGTGCAGAGCACTATTGGAGGGACTCAGCATACAGTAATGAACAAAAACGTCTTTGACGTCATAGAACTGATAGGTAACAGAGACAGATGGATAAATAAACAGTTATGCACTTTTAGTTTAAGGCACTGCGTGATAAATGTTAATAATGAAAAATCGAGTAAAAATAGGCTTGTAAGAAGGAATAAAGGTGTCACTTTAGATAGGTGATCAGCTGCTTTAAGGAAAGATCATTTGAACAGTATCTTTTTTTAAAATTTAAAACTTTTTATTTTATAAATAAATAAAGTATATGGAGTATAGCTGATTAGCAATACTGTGATAGTTTCAGGTGCACAGCAGAGTGACTCAGCTGTACATATACATGTGTCCATTCCCCCTCAAACCCCACTCCCTTCCAGGCTGCCACATAACACCAGAGTTCCCTGTGCTCCACACCAGGTCCTTGTTGGTTATCCATTTTAAATATAGCAGTATGTACTTGTCTATCCTAAACTCCCTAACTATCCCTTCCTTCAACCTATCCCCCCAGGTAACTATAATGAACAGTATCTTAACGAACCCAGGCATTAGGTAAATACTTGGGAGAGCAGAGCGGTTGGGATAGAATGAACAGAGGGAAGAGAGGTAGAAAATGAAGTTGGAAGGACGGTTAGAGGCCAGAGCTTGCAAAATTCTGAAGACCATGGTGTATGTAAGTGAACTGTCAAGCCATTAGAGGGTTTGGTCGGGGAATGGCGTGATCCGACACTTTAAACATTTTTTGTATTTATCGTGGCCGTGCTAGGTCTTCACTGCTGCTTGGTCTTTCCTCTAGTTGCGCTAAGTAGGGGCCACTCTTCATTGCGCTGCTCGGGCCTCTTGCGGTGGTGGTTTCCCTTGCTGCGGCGCGTGCGCTCTACTGCACTCGAGCTTCAGTAGTTCTGGCACGTGGGCTCAGTGCTTGCGGCTCCCAGGCTCTTAAGCACAGGCTCTGCTGTGGCCCATGGGTTTAGTTGCTCCACGGCATGTGGGATCTTCCTGGATCTGGGATCAAACCAGTGTCTTCTACACTGGCAGGTGAATTCATTACCACTGAGCCAGCAGGGAAGCCCATCTAATTTGTTTGTAAGGGATCACTTTAGCTTCTGTGGTGGGAATAGACTGTAGCAGGTTTAAAGTGAGAGGTGGGTACCTGTTGACTAAAAAGATGAACAATATGAGAGTTGTGAGTTGTTTTATTTGGGGCAAGATGAGGACTGCAACCCAGGAGACAGGTGCTCGGAGAGACTGCTCCAAAGAGGTAGTGGGGAAGGTCAATATATAAGAGTTTGGTGAAGGGGGGGTTCAGCAAAATCAAGCACTTCCTTTGCAAGAAGTTTTCTGCTGGTCACGAGGGGTTGATGTTACCATGAAGGGATTTAGTGCTTTTCTGTCTGGGCTTCCCTGGTGGCTCAGCTGGTAAAGAACCCACCTGCAATGTGGGAGACCTGGGTTCATCCCTGGGTTGGGAAGATCCCCTGGAGCAGGGCATGGCAACCCACTCCAGTATTCTTGCCTGGGGAATCCCCATGGACAGAGAAGCTTGGCAGGCTACTATCCATGGGGTCACAAAGAGCCGGACACGACTGAGTGACTAAGCGCACACACAGATAAAAGGAGAGGCAAGGGTTGGGATCTTGAAATCAGGTGTTGAAAATATCTACCTATCTAAAGACTTGTTCCATCAGTTTCCTTGGAGCATAGAGTGCTCCATCCACCTCAGGGGGTGTTGACAGTTGGCAGCTGCAGCAGCACAGAGTTCAGTCTCTGCAGAGGCAGATGGCAAATGCCCTTCTTGTTGTTGTTCATTGGCAAATGCTCTTGGAAAGTGCCAGTTTGTAGCTGACATAAACTACAGTCTTCTGAAGTCAGTTTGAATAAGGTGCTGAGATGCACAGGTGGTGTCTGCCATGGGTGGGTAGTGGGTTTGGGAGCAGGAAAGCAGGTAACAGCTACGCCAGTGTTTCTACCATGAGAGAAATTTCAGGGTCACGAGTTACACTACCCCTTCCTAGATGTTTGACCATGTGCAAATCACTTAGCTTGGGTGTCAACGTTTTCATCTGTCTCATAGATAACAGCATCTCTTAGGCACTTCTAAGTATCACAAGAGACACCATGCTGTTCTGCACATCCGTGTTCCATAGCCATTCCATTGTTGATTTCACCTCTCAATTTACAGCGAAATGAACTGAGGCCCAGAAAAGAGCAGGCTTTGCTCAGCCACCCAGGTTATTACTGGCAAGCCCTGGATCAGATGCCCATCTTCTCATTCCCTGAGCAGCCCTGTGTCAGGATGGTGAGTGCAGAGAGGACTTTGAGGGCAAGGAGGAGTAGGGAAGGCTCAGAGAAGCAGTAAGACTTGAATCAGGCCCTTTTCTCCAGTCTTCTCTGAGGGTGGAATGTAGGAAATTAGGCAAGAATGGATGTATCATGAAGCAGCTGCTCATTCTCTGTGCCTATTCACTGGGGCCACCTGAAGATAACACATCGGCCTGCTCAGGAGCATCTCACATGGCTTTTCCCATCTGTTTTCTGTTGTTCTTTATGCTTATACCAGCCTATCACCTCTGTCCCAAGTTAGAAGCACATGTCTGATGGCCTGTTCCATGCCACGTGGTTGTGTGGCTGTGTGTGTGTGTGTGTGTGTGTGTGGGTGGATTCCTCCCAGGCTGTGCGTGTGTGTGTGGGGGTGGATTCCTCATCACTGAGTTCCCTCACTGGTAGTGCTTTCTTCTGTCGCTGACTGCCTGAATACACTTCCTCAAATCATAGCATGCACATCCAGTCTGCTAAGCACACAGATTAGAAACAGGCTTAGAGGCCAGGGACCCAGCCACGGTCTCAGCCCTCTTTCCATTATTTTGCGCAGATGGAACAGTACAGGTAGCAAGGAAGGCTTCGGGAGTGGTGGAGTGGGAGCAGCACATGGACGCAGCAGGAGAGAAATCTTCTTCATAAAGCCTGAAAGATGAGATTGCTAGCTAGCTCAGGTGAGGATAAGCCCTGCTGTTTCTCTCAACCTCCTCTTCCAGTTACCCTCCGTCATTTTGTACCAAAAGTGACACACAGCCCCATGGTACATCATCTTTGCCTGTGAGGGGTGGCAGGAGGAAGCTCATTTATCCTTCTCTCCACTTAGCACCAGGACCAGGTGCAGATTCATCAGTAACAAGGACTGGAAAGCAAGTCAAGTCAGCCCCGCCAGGAAAGGAACCATGGAGTGTCTGGAAAGGCAGGACTCTCATCTCAGAGGCTCCCACTTCCAGCCCTTCAGAGCTGACAAGTCATTTACACATTTTAAGCTTCTTCCAAGGGCTGCACATAGGTCAAGCAGGAATAAAAATGTCAGCCTGCCTGAAGCTAGGGGCTATGTCAGAAACTGCATGTCCCTGGGGTGAGAGCGAGGGACAGAGGGAGCACGTGGAGACAGAAGCAGTAAAGGAGCAGGAGGAACGTGGGTCCTCGAGCCAGACCAGTGGCTCAGTGGCCAGCTCTGTGCCCACCAGTCCAGCATTTTTGGGCAAGCCAGTCACACTCTCATGCCTTGTTTGCTCAGTTAAAAATGGAGATAACATAGTACCTACCTACCTCACAGAGCTTTTGTGAGCCTTGGTTAGGTGAGAATTATAAACTCAAACCTGCACAGTTACTGCCACTATTGTTATTATTTGTTTCCTGATATGAACTCTTGGGGATCATTCTTCTGTCTCTGGTGGAAGTCAGGAGGAAACCTGCTCATTCTTCAGTGCTTCTCTTGTGAGGCCTGCTGCCATCATTCTCACTCCTGTAAATGAGAAATGGAGGTATCCGGCTTCTAAGCGTCCATAACGCTACTGCCAGGACTCTAAAATGTACTGTGTGAAATCGCATCACAGCTGACTGTCTTTTTCAGTGCTCCTTGAGGGAGGGTGGGCTTCCCTGGTGGTTCAGATGGTAAAGAATCTGCCTGCAGTGCAGGAGACCTGAGTTTGATCCTTGGGTTCCATCCTTGAGAAGATCGCCTGGAGGAGGGCATGGCAACCTGCTCCAGTATTCTTGCCTGGAGAATCCCATGGATAGAGGAGACTGGTGGGCTACAGTCCATGGGGTCGCAAAGAGTTGGACACAACTGAGCAACTAACACTTTCACTTTCACTTGAGGGAGGGTACACCCTTTAAATCCTGTGAGCCAGCTAGAATGAGGTGTGCAGACACTGGAGTCAGACCAACCAGGCTGTACTCTTTCCCATCTTGATGGGAGCTATGTAAATTATTGTCAAAGTGTCATTTTCAGAAAGGAAAAAAAACTGACCTACGGACAATGAGCACACATTAGAGACTTAATAGGCCTCCCAGGTGGCTCCGTGGGTAAAGAATGTACCTGTAATGCAGAAGATGCAAGACTCTCGGGTTTCATCCTGGGGTTTGATGAGATTCCCTGGAGGAGGGCATGGCAACTCACTCTGGTAGTCTTGCCTGGAGAATCCCATGGACTGAGGATCCTGGGGTCTGTAGTCCATAGCATCGCAGAGGTGAACATGACTGAAGCAACTGAGCATGCACGTACCCACAAAGAAGGGATCCGCAGGATGGCCCAGCTCAGCCAAAGAAGGATCTGAGAACTGTCATCACTGAAACACAAAACATTGAAATAAGAGGGCCAAGCTACATGCAAAGGTAGTTCACGCCCTAGAGGGCAATAACCCGTAACTTTCAGAGTTATCTTTCCTATTGGGCAGAAAGCATTTGCTCTCTGCCAGCCACGCCACCAGTCATTAGTAACTTGTTCATCTTCTACAAATTGACATCTACCGTGAAGGACTCTGGGCCTAATTAACGGTAAGTCAGACAAAGTATGTTCCCCTTAAGAATTAGAAAGACCTCAGCTAGTTAAGAACATGGAGTCATCTTTTCTCCTTATTTTCAAGTTTTGGGTACTTTTAATTATTATTAACCTCTCTAAGCCTCAGTTTCTTAATTTGCCAAAAGGGGAGTAATGATATCCATGTCCCAGGGTTAGTATGGTGGTTAGTGAGACAAGGTATTAATATATAGGCACCCAGCACACTGCCTGCTGTTACGTTTTGGCACAGGTCTAGCTATATATTGGAGTCCAACCTTTGGAAGGAAAATGACAATTGAGTGTCTACTGTGTGTCAGACATGATGCTCTGTGTTTTGTATAGGTTTATATGTATTCTGTTTACCCTCAGAACAGGCCTATCAGGTGGTAGTATTTATTTCTTGTTTGTATGCAGGGAAACTTAAATTACCAGGAGTTAAGTGACTTGCGAAAGCTCTCAGAACTAAGGAGTGCAGAGTAGGTCTGTGATTCGAAGCTCTTTCCATCAGTGTTTCTGCCTCTTAAAAAAAAAAAAAAAAAACGAGACAAAGATTTTCAGCAGCATTTGCATTGAACTCCAATTAGATTTGGAAACATTTATTCATTTCCCTGTTATTCATCCAGATTTTGTTCTTTCTTTCGGCCCCCTCCACCCTCTCCCACCCCTAGGCCCCAAAGCTTTTTTTTTCACCATTTACTTAGCACTTCAAAGTGAGCAGGATGTGCCTGAGTGAAACATTTTGCTGAGAAAATGACACTCCATTTTCCAGGAGCCCTAACAAAGCCTTGTGATTTGAATGTCAGTGCTATGAGTATGATTAAGTATAAGAGTCACTTTTACATTCTCCAGCTGCAAAATAAGTTGTACAGTTCTATTAGTTTGCCATGTGGCTGAGGATACAGCCCCTAAAAGTTGCTATGGTGATGGGACTAATGAGAAGGGTGTTGGGCCTGGGGATGGGGCCCGGTGAATGTCCAAGTACTGGAACCAGAAAAGTTACAGGCTGGGAGGATGATGCAAATGATTTTTCTTTAGAGCCCCTTGCTGCTGCTGCTGCTGCTAAGTCGCTTCAGTCATGTCCGACTCCGTGTGACCCCATAAAGGGCAGCCCACCAGACTCCGCCGTCCCTGGGATTCTCCAGGCAAGAACACTGGAGTGGGTTGCCATTAGAAATGCTATTTCCACGTGATACTTGGACTCTCTACATTGACATGTGAAAATATGTCTTTCCTTCTTGGAGAAAGATTTAGCCACAGGCAGGGCCTCTAGTTGGGGTTTTTTCCCCCCTCTCTCTTTCTTTCTTTCTTTTTCCTCTGTCTCAAATTATTTGCTGTCCAGTGACATGAATTGGGATCTGAAAAGAATAATCTAGGGAAAATGTCAAGGCCTTATAATTTATCTATTATGGCCTTAGGCTCTGTCCTCTCATTTCGGCTATCTCCTGCTCCTACCAAGAAGATCCCCTTCAGTCCTTGGCAGTGCCCTTTTGATAGCCTGCTCTTTCTGGCCCATTAGCGATTTGGGCAGACAACTGAATGAAGTCAGAGAGCAAGACACTGGAACATCTCAGGGGGAAATGTTTCCCAGTGATTTCCTTCAGGATGGCTTTCAGAAAGTGTTGCCATTTGTTTTATTTTCTATTTTCTGCCAGCTTCACTGAGCTCTAATCCCATGGTGGCAGAGATCATCTTTATTAGTTTGATTGCTGCACTTCCCCTATGGTACCTAGCCTAGGATTTGGTGGTGGGCATTTGCTAAGTACTTGTCATTGCAATGATTGCATCTGAATCTGAATCCTGACTCTTGCTGGGTTTTAGGAAGGTCATTTTATGTTTGCTAGACACCAATTCCTTCTTTTGTCAACTGGGAGTGACTGACCTTCCCTTCATATGTCTGGGGTTATGACAGGAAAAAAAGTAATTTATTATTATTTTTTACTTAATTTAGTAATAGAAAAGTAATTAAATAATAGACATATAGGCATTTTTTCAATGGTAAAAATAAAAGGGCTTTGTAAAAGTTAAAGGGCTCTTTGATTGAGATAGATGGCACCTTTTGGATGTGTGGGTTTGTAGAGGAATTGCAAAGCCATGCAAAGGAATTGCAAAGGCTCTTTTGCACAAGAGCTGACTTGAAGGTGTGTGCAGGCATGAGGTTATCAATAGACTCATTACCATAGTCGCAGAGAGCCACACTGGCAAGATGTTGCCTTAATCTCTTTTGCAGGAGAATCATAAGAATTCATTAAGGTGGGCAGAGTGATTTGATAATCTTGAATAATAGGTGTGACAGGAGTATAAACTTACATTATTAAAACATGAATTGGGCCGTTTTCTGGATGGCTTAAGCAGGCGACGGGGTGAAGGCAATTTCAGAAGGTGTGTCGCGATGCCTGGTGAAGGATGAATGTGGCATTTGGCTGCTGTCTGCCTGCTTCTTTCTGCAGGAGAGGACAGTACAGTCTGTACAGGGTGGCAGGCAGAGACGGTGCTGACAGTGAGGGAAGCAGGGTTCCGATCTGACAAGCTCCTCGTTTAGGAACTTTTGGCAGAGCATGCACCTTCCTGAGGGCTCGCTTTCCTGCTGGGATGCTAGAAACACTTTCACATCTATTCCACAAAAATGATTTACACGCTGTCAACTGGAAAGACATGGGAAAAAATGAAGGCAGTTCTTTGGGCCAATAAGATAGACTTTAGGTTTAAAATTGAACAAGTTTGCCTTAGGGCCACATTTCTGAAAGCTTTTAATAAGTTCTTGTCAATCTTGTGGGGGAAGAGGTTGTGAAAGGCAGATGTTCTGTGTGTGTGTGTGTGTTTTAAATTATTTTATTATGGATTGAATGTTTTCTTTTTTTTTCTCTTTTGCTATTCACATCTTGACAAGTAGTATTCTTTTGACTGTTTTAGGAAATAGCAGACCTAAAAATGGTGTCTTAGGTGACTCTCCATCTTTAAGAATCACTTGGGGCAACCTCCCAAGACACTACACTAATTTCAATGAGATAGCATTTTTGTACTTATAAAGTGTTCAGAACAAACAAGCAGGTTAAGAAACAAGGAAATCCAGTGCACACAGCCAGAATTCTGCTTGTTAGACGTCTCCTTGTGAATGTCTTAAAGGCACTGAAAAGCAACCTGTCCAGTGAAAAGTGAAAATGTTAGTTGCTCAGGTGTGTCTGAGTCTTTGCAACTCTGGACTGTAGCCCTCCAGGTTCCTCTGTCCATGGAATTCTCCAGGGAAGAATTCTGGAGTGAGCAGTCATTTCCTTCTCCAGGGGATCTTCCCAAACTCAGCACCTTCCCCTTCTGTGTCACATCCACCCCGACCTCTTCCTGTGTTTACTCTCTAGATGCCTGGCACGTCCCAGCCACCTGGGAGAGCCTCCTCTCCCTCCTCCTCAGCTCCAAGTCCTCCCCTAGTTCTCTCTGCCTCTCTGAAGCCAGCCACGTGTCTCCATCTCATAAAAGTGAATGCCAGCCGGCAATTCTGGTTTCTGCGTTTCAGCACATATGGGATCTCATTTAATCCCCAAGGTGGTTATTTCTCCCCAGTGAGTAGATACGGATGTTGAGGCACAGGGAGCTTAAGGAACTTGGCCTAAGTCACACAGCAAACCTATTTGGAGTCAGGCCGAGAGACAGACTTATCTCTGAAGCACCCTTCTGAGTACATCATCGCTACTTCTCTGAGAGTAACTCAAGTCCAAGTTTCCTTATTGTCCAAATGTGATTTTCAAAAATCTTGCCTTTCCTACACTATATAGCATTGATATAAATGTAAAATTCGGGACAAAAATGGTTAGCGCTTTTGGAATGTAAAAATTGCTACACAAATGCAAGGTCTTATTACTCTACTAGGCTGCAAGATTCAAACAGGCCAGGAGAGTGCTTCTCAATTGGAATAATCTCTGTGATAACAGCTTTGGACCATCTTTGGAAAGAAGGTACCAAGCACTCTATTTCCTTAAATAAGAATTCATACAAGATGTGTGAAATGCAGACAACATTAAGCCATTTGAACTATACTTCTCATTTCTCAGCTACAGTAATCCAGGAGCCAAAGCCCGGTGTTAGAACTTCTAAACTGTTGAATAGCGCATAGCTCCCCTCTCTCATTTCATAGATGGTGAGACTGAGGCCTACAGCAGCCTAAGCCAAGGGCAAACCATAAATAAAGTCCCAGTTCCATTTCTCTCTTTCTGGCCCCGTAATTCCTGACCTAGGCTGCTTTCTAGAAGTTATCTTCCTCTGCATATAATCTCTGAATTCCTAAAACTGAGGCTGAAGGTCTCCTTTCACAGGTAAGAGCCTCTGGCAGTCTAAGAGGAGAGGAGCCTCTGGACACATCTGTGGGGAAAAACGAAAACTCCACATGGGGCTGACAGACACAGCCATACTCTCCGCACATTCTCTGGGCAGAGCGTTTGATGCGTGCCCCCCAGGCCTGTGAGCTGGGTTGTAAAGTGAGGTCTCAGAGTGAAAAGAGAATAACGGGAATGAAGACCTTTGCTAACAGCATCTCCTCAACCTGGAACATCTCACCTCCATGCCCGAATGCTCAAGACACAGCCATCCTTCCAGGTGTGGACTGAATATCACCTGAAGGTTCTATTCTTCTTCCCCAGTGTTTACACATTTTGTCTTCTTAACTTTATAAAGCAATACTACCCTGCACAAGAGGTAAGCAGAATGTGCATTTTGGAAACAAACCGTAAAAGCCTGCTTACTAGCACCCCACTCTCCCCCCACCCCCCGCCAACAAGCCTCCCTATTCACCTTCCTTCCTTATTTCCAGGATTTCTATGTTCTTCTTCTTAGCAAGGGAAGGAGGTATGGGACCAAAATGCCTGGAAGGATCAGGCATTAATAAAAATGCAGTTGGCCCCATATTTGTGGATTCCACGTCCATGGGTTCAACCAACTAAAGATCAAAAAGATTAAAAAAAAAAAAAAAACCACTCCAGAAAGTTCCAAAAAGCAAAACTTGAATTTGCCTCTCATAGGCAACTATATACATATAATTTATATTATATTTAAAATTATTTACAAACTGATCAATCCTAAAGGAAAACAACCCTGAATATTCATTGGAAGGACTGATGCTGAAGCTCCAATACTTTGGCTCCCTGATGCAAAGAGCCGACTCACTGGAAAAGACCCTGATGCTGAGAAAGATTGAAGCCAAAAGGAGAAGGGGGCAACAGAGGATGGTATGGTTAGATAGCATCACTAACTCTGTGGGCATGATTTGAGCAAACTCCAAGAGACAGTGAAGGACAGGGAAGCCTGGCATGCTGCAGTCCATGGGGTCGTAAAGAGTCAGACATGACTTAGCAACTGAACAACAACAACAACATAGCCTTGAATGTTGTTGAATCAATATTCAATTAATATTGAATACACTGTATTCAATATTAGGTGTTATAAGCAATCTAAAGTTGATTTAATGTATATAGGAGAAAGTACATAGGTTATATGCATATGCTACACCATTTTATATAAGGGACTTTAGCATCCCATGGATTTTGGTCTTGGGGAGTTGATCCTGAAACTAATACCTTGGGAATACTGACAGATGACTGTACATTAGGGAGGCTGTATTCAAAAGTACATGTCCCATCTTTGGGGAGCAGCCATGACCCTCTACCAGCTCTTGCTCTGTATGGCATTGTGGATCTCCGCATTGTCAGGTGCTTCAATTTAAGACTAGCCCCAAACCCAGACTTTTCAGGTGAAAACTCCTGCCTTTAAGATGTTGGCAATGAATCCTAAGTTTTTTGAAATGCTGCAGAGGCTGGCTAGGATACTTGTAAGCTAGATGTGGCCCATATGTTTGCAAATTCTGATTGATTAGCAGATGTACAGAAGTGGGGTATACTTTGTGCATTGTTCTGTGATTAACATGACTTGTTTTTCCCAACTCTGTATTGTAGATAGTGGTCTTTCTGTGTCAGCCCCCATAGATCACATCAGACACTTTCAGAGTTATATAGTGTTCCCTGATGTGGATGATTTATAGTTTAGCTCTCAGTCCTCCTATTGGTAAGCGTATGGGTATTTTTCAATATCAGAAGTGTTTTTAACGAATCTTTTCTATGTGAAATATGCATCTGTGAGGACTCCTGAGATTGATCACTAGTTCCTTTCTGTCCTGATGCTTGCTGTTCTGTCTGATTTCCCTCAATGGATGTAGAGATCAGGAACCACGTCTGAATCCTTTGTGTGCTTCCGTCAGTATGTAATCAAGCAAACAACCCCTGAAAGTATGACTAAGTAAATAAATAACTAAATCATAAAAATAAAACTCATCATACTTAATTTTTACCTCTGATTTTCTGAGTAAATTTTAGACAAGCTATTGTAGTTTCCACTGAGGGAGAAGAGGGCAGCAGAAGATGAGATGGTTGGATGGCACCACCAACTCCATGGACATGAATCTGAGCAAACTCCGGGAGATGGTGAAGGACAGAGAAACCCAGTGTGCCACATGCAGTCCATGCGGTCAGAGGCGGACATGACTTAGCAACTGAACAATCAAACTGTATTTTCTTTGATGGAGCATCTATCTCTTCATCTGCAATATGGGCCTTATTCACTGATTCAACAATTTTTAGCTATTGGCTGAGTTGTTGTTGTTGAGTTGTTAAGTCATGTCCAGCTCTTTGTGACCACATGGACTCCGGCACACCAGGCTTCCCTGTCCTCCACTGAGTACCTTCTATGTACTGGATGTTGTGTTAAGTGAGGAATACAGCAATAACGTGGAAGTTATCTTCTATCGGGTCTGCTGCAAGTTCCTTTTCAGTTCTCAACTTCTTTGATGCTATGATATCTTGCCATCCTCTCAAGACCTAAACAGATTTGAGAATGGAAATAGTGTCACACTCGCCCAGGAGCAAGAGCTTAGAGCCTTCCACTGAACATATATACCGTGGGGACTATTAGATGCTATGTACTGACAACTGCTAAAGGCAAAATATTCATAAGCAGGTTTCACTGTCGAAACATGTTACACTGTTGGTAGTTTCCTCTGTCCTGTGAAAACTCATTATGCACTCTTTTCAAAGACTATGGCTTCTGCCAGTTAAGGTGATAATAATTGAAAGGCGTCTTCTCTCTCTTTTCTTTTTCCCATCAGCTGGGGAAGGTAGGGTGTCCCAACTCTGCTAAATCTTATTCCCCAAGGTCAGAAGGAAGTAAAAATAGGAAAAGGGAACACAAGTAGGACTTCATACAATGGGGACTGAGGCAATGAATTCATTAACTATTAAGGCACAAGGGAGTCAGCATCCTGTCGTAGACATAAAATCACATTGAAAAAAAAGAAAAGGCAATATAGTATGGTGGCTTAAGTCCCTGAGTTTTGGACTAACTGGCCTATTTTCTTGGCTTGTGAAATGGCAAAAATGCCACCTAACTCACTTCAGTTCAGTACAGTTCAGTTGCTCAGTCATGTCTGACTCTTTGCGATCCCGTGGACTGCAGCACTCCAGGCTTCCCAGTCCATCACCAGCTCCCAGAGCTTACTCAAACTCATGTCCATCAAGTCGTTGATGCCATCCAACCATCTCATCCTCTGTCATCCCCTTCTCCTCCCACCTTCAATCTTTCCCAGCATCAGGGTCTTTTCCAAGGAGTCAGTTCTTTGCATCCAGTGGTCAGAGTATTGGAGTTTCAGCTTCACTACCCGTCCTTCCAATGAATATTCAGGACTGATTTCCTTTAGGGTGGACTGGTTGGATCTCCTTGCAGTCCAAGGGACTCTCAAGAGTCTTCTCCAATACCACAGTTCAAAAACATCAATTCTTTGGTGCTCAGCTTTCTTTACAGTCCAACTCTTACATCCATACATGACTGCTGGAAAAACCATACCTTTGAATAGATGGACCTTTGTTGACTAAGTAATGTCTCTGATTTTTAATGTGCTGTCTAGGTTGGTTGTAACTTTTCTTCCAAGGAGCAAGTGTCTTTTAATTTCATGGCTACAGTCACCATCTGCAGTGATTTTGGAGCCCAAGAAAATGAAGTCTGTCACTGTTTCCATTGTTTCCCCATCTATTTGCCATGAAGTGATGGGACCAGATGCCATGATCTTCGTTTTCTGAATATTGAGTTTACCTAACTCACTGGACTATTGAAATCATCAAAATAAGTGTATTATTATTATAAAGAGGCAAGCAACCTACGTTTAGATTTGCTTGTAAGCAAACTAGCATTAGGAACTTGGGAAAGATGATTTTCTTTCTCGGGGACTTTGTTGTACATGTCTAAAAAGGAGAACAAAACCTGCCACAGCAAGCTTCAGGAACTGCAGTGAGACTCCAAGAGAAAGGATGAATGACAGCAAAAGCATTTTATGACCTCAAGTATGAATTGATAATTAATCCAATGACTTGGATTACACATTAAAGAGAGATTTGAGGTGAAGTATTTTCCCCAATTCTGATGTTGTTATCATCCCACAGTTTCATCAGGGCATGAAAATATAGCACCTGGGAGCAGGGCACATGGCAACTCAATTAGATTCACTTTCTGGTCCATTCACTCTGTATCTGAGCATCTACCAGGCAGCATGTAGGTGCTAAGAAATACAACAGTGAGTAAAAGGGACTAAGACTCTGCTTTGATGGAGCTTAGAGTTGAATGGAGAGCTCAGGTACAAATTGAATTATCACAAATACTAATCAGAGATTCAAAATGGCAAAAGGAAAAAAAATGAGAAAGAAAGGAGAATTAATTTCAGTTGAGAATTTTGGGTATGTGGCGAGCCCCAGTGTTAAAATAGGTAGTTTGCTTGTATGTGGTTATTAACCCCTTATACCTCCTATGTCATCTCTGATTCTGATTTTATTATACTTGAATCTTCCAGTTACAAGATGATATATGGAAATGAGCTCTAATTTTGCATTTAGGTAATGCATCACTCATTGAGCCGTTATTATGTGCCAAGAGGTACTCTAAGTACTTCACAAGCATTAATATTTATTTTTCACAAAAACCTAGTTGTTAAAATCTCTGTTTCTAAGAAGAGGAAACGGAGGTAAAAAAGTCACAAATTCAAGTTGTAATTCACCCCTTGGAGAGGGTGAAACCTTGAGCAGTGACTCAGAGCTTCTTTGCTCTGCTCTGTATGATAAAGGAAAGGGTCCCAGCCTTCAAGTAGGCACAAAGATCACATAGAATAATACATGTACTTCTATATACTGAAAAAAAATCACCATATACCTGTAAGGTGTTATTATCTGAGGGTATTCAGGGCATTCAGTCACAGGTTCCTGTCAGATGCAGCAAAAATACTATACAACAGCATCACTCTGAATATTTACAGCCCTGACTTTTGTTCATGACTTGTAGTTTGTCAAGGTCCTTTTTTTAAAACTATTTTTGTCATGGTATTCCTGGATCCTCTTCACACTATTTTCTCTGATATTTGAAACTTCTTCGGTAATTGGAAAGGGCACTCAGCATCATTGATTTTGCGTGTGGAGGGAACTTTTATGGGGGGATGTTTTATGTCACTGCACATCTGATGATTTAACTCCTTCTAAAATAGCCCATGTATAACTTTGCCCCATAAAAAATAATGGGGCAAGAATCAAGGTGATGAGCATCTGAGAGTGCTGACCACGGGCTAGAGGCTAGAGCAGGAGGCCCTTCCCTGAAGAGCTGATGTCAGCAGAACTGAACTCACACCTCCTTAGAAATGGAGTGGAATCAAAGTTGATAACATCACTGGTAATAACATTCATGCCATCACCAGTGATTTTTCTGACACTCTTGAATATACAAAGACCTTCAAGTGTGACCTCCCCCAAATTATCCTGCCTCCCCCAGGGGGTGATGTAGGGCAAGTGGCATTAGTTAAAGGCTCCCAATTTCACATCTGCTGAGAGAGAAATCAAGGTGGCTTTCCTCGGTTCTCAGTGACTGCAAATTTGCAAAAGGGACTTTGCATATATGATGGCACTAAGACCACTGAGATGGAAAAATTATCCTGGGTTATTCAGGTGGGCCCAATGTAATCATGAGGGTCCTTCAGAGAGGGAGACTGGCAGGTCAAAGTGACAGAGGAGGATGTAACAATATAAGTATAGTTCAGTCATGCAGCCTTGAACCAAGTGATTCAAACAGCCTCCAACAGCTGGAAAAGGCAAGGAACAGATTCTCAGCCAGAGCCTATAGAAGGAACATAGCTTTGCCAGCATCTCGATTTTAGCCCTGTAAGACCCTGTTCAGACTTCTGACCTCCAGAACTGTCACATCCTAAGACTGTGTTATTATTTTAAGCCACCAAATCTGTGGTCATTCGTTTTAGCAGCAATAGAAAATGAATGCAGGTGGTCTGTAGTTACACAGTCTGAATTTGAGAGAACAGGCAAGTGAGTGTGGAAGAAGCAAAACCCTTGCTCACAGAGGTGGAAAAACCTGGTTTAACCTGAATGGTAGCTATGAACTGCAATGCTGCCATCCTTAGCTATGAAAGATCTAGCAAGATCTCTATATACCTTGTGGGCCTGCATTTCTGCCAACTTGCACACAGCAAGCTCACTGTGATCTGCCAGTCAGCTATACTCCTGCTGTCCAAACTGCTGAAATCAGCAGTTTCCTCCTGTATGTGGCAGTATTTCATAAGCACTAGATTTCTTATCACGACTTTTCTTGAGTTTCCAACACTTCCAACCATCTACATAGGCAAAAGTCTGGCTGAATCAAAATTAAGATGATATGGATCCCCTTTAATCCTCTTCATTTTTTCCCCTATCAAGCTTTAAGTTTGTTAGTTACACAAGGCGTTTCCATTCAAAAAGCTTTAAACAAGACAACACATAAAGTAAAACACAAAACACTCACTTTTATACTACTGCTTCAAGCCCACTTTTTATATATCATCTCCCTCCTTTGGGTTCATATCCTGCTAATTTTTAAATCCTCTTCTGAAAAGTTGATATTATACTATAGGTCTTATAAAAACCAATTACATCCTCTCCATTAAGTAGAGACAGCCCTAGTTGGTTAGTTCCCTATTGATGGACTTGTGAGTTGTGTCTGATTTTTTGCCATTACATGCAATTTGCAGCGTAACCTTGTAAACATATCTGCATGCTAGAGAAGTGCTTCAGTGGGACACATCAGATTCCTCTGTCAAAGGGTTGAACATTTTAGCTGATAGAGTTTGCCAACGGATTTTCCTGGTTTACATTCCCATTAGTATTAGTTTATGAAAGCATCATTTCTTTACACCCTTAAGATTATAACTTGGGTATGATTTATCTTTTTACTGTTTGCCAATCTGACATGTGAAGAATGCACCCTGGCTGTTGAGTTTATTTTCATTTCCCTGCTTAGTAATGAGCTTGAACATCTCTCTATATATTCACTGGTCATTTATTTATTTTTCTTTCTTTGTGAATGGGATCCATTTTCAGTGGGATCAGTGATGAAAAAGTAATGATGGAATTGTCAGGCAGTGTCGGATTTGCAAATCAAGGCCCTGCAGCCCAAGGCTCAGCCTCAAACACCTTCCTGAAATGTTTATACCATAGCCAAGAGGAGCACGCATACCTGGGAAAGTGCTGGATCTGTTTTAAGGAGGTGTGTGTGTGTGTGTGTGTGTGTGTGTGTGTGTGCGCGTGCGTGTGTGTGTGCGTGCGCGTGCGCACGCGCACTCAATTGTGTCTGATGCTTTGTGACCCCATGGATTGTAGCCTGCCAGGCTCTTCTGTCCATGGTATTTTCCAGGCAAAAATACTGGAATGGGTTGCCATTTTCTACTCCAGAGGATCTTCCCAACCCTGGATCGAACCCTCATCTCTTGTGTCTCCTGCATTGGCAGGTGGACTCTTTATCACTGTGCTACCAGGGAAGAATGAGCGGGGAGGGTATCAATTCCATTGGCATACTTATTCTTTGTTTTAAATAAAGGTGACTATTCATTTATCTTTTTAGTATTTTATTTTATTTATTTTTGGCTGTGATGGGTCTTGGTCGCGGCCTGCAGGCCTCTCTCTAGTTGTAGCATGACAGCTTGGTGGTTGTAGCACATGGACTCTGCAGTGGAGGCATGAAGGCTTCTCTAGTTGTGGCGCATGGACTTATTTGCCCTGTGGCATGTGGGATCTTAGTTCCCTGCCCAAGGATAGAACGAGCATCTCCTGTATTGGAAGGCAGATTCTTGATGGCTGGACACCAGGGAATTCCCAGCACCCTTACTCGTCTATCACTCTGTCACTGGGTAACCTTTGGCATATCCTTCTCCTTTCCCATTTCCTCCTTAAATAATGAAAAGCCTGTGGAGGGTGAGAGAGCTGGGTTTTTTTTGCTCTCAGATTTTTTGGTTCATAAAAACATTGAGTGAGCACCGATCTTCTCTAAGAACCAGCCTTGAGTTAGCAAGTCAACTCCCTTGGGCTTTCGTAGTCACTGACAAAGACTTAGAGAGAGTGAGCTATTACTCTAGGAAAAGCAGTCCCATGGAAGTAGGGAATTTGGATTGTATGAGTAACAGAACTGTTGCAAGGGTTTAAGTAATGCAGCACGAGGCTGGAATGGACAGCGAGGGCCAGACCGTAGAGGCCTTTTACACCACATTACAGATCATGTTCTATTTTCAAAAAGGAAAGAAGAGCCCCTGGATGGATAGGGAGCTTTTAACAAAGGGAATAATTTCTGTCTAATTTGCAAGAATGTCACTGTGGCTTCAGGATCAGGAATAGATGAATGGCTGACTCAAGAGGGTGCAGTGAGATGGGTTAGGAGTCCTTGTCATCAGCCAGACAAGAGAGGGTGGTGAGGAGACTGGAGAGATGGTGTTGGAGAGAAGCAGAAACACCTGAAAGATTTTCCCTTCATAAGTTTATCAAACTAACTGAGAAAGCAGACACATGCAAAGAGAGCATAAACAGCCTCGTATTTTTAAGCTCTGTATGCTGACGACTTTTCTCAACACTTAGCCCCTTAGGGCAAGGACTATTTTATTTCTAGAAGCTGACCCAGAGTTAGTGCAGAATGAATATCTCTTCAGTGAGGGAACAGTATGGAGAGAAGGAGGGTTCAGAAAAGCAAGATATTGCTACTGCTTGGTGGTAAAATTTCCTGGGGTGAGATGAGCTGGTCATTGAGCTTCAATAAAAGCACCATGATTATCTCACATAATTCAGCCCAGAAACACATTTATTTGATATATTTAAGAATCAGGCTTAGTGAACAGCTGGCCTAATGTTGATTTAAGAATTGGTGGAGTGAGAGTTGGTACTCTCGTCTGTAGGTCTATGAGGCTTTCCTTCTTTGACACATTTTTGGATTTACAAAATAGAATAACTGGATGCATCTACCTGGAGGAAGTGATTTTTAAGCAATTTCTGAAGAGAGAGCAAGCTCTAGAGGGAGAAGATTTGACTCCTTGGGTTCTCATGCTGTTATTTTAAGGTTTCTAGTTTTTAATTACTTCTGTTAAACGGTTAGTACCTGTCCCTCAGATCACTCTCATTTTACATATATCTTATTTAACACCATGACTTAATGAGGTAGCTAATATAATTATCCCCATTTTAATTTAGTAAACTGAGACTCAGAGAGGCTAAATGACATTTGAAATTGAATAAGAAGCGTGGCGGAATCATTATTTGAATGATTCTGCCTTCAACCCAAATGGCTACATGATCTGACTTAAGGGTCAAGATCAAGGGGTTTTAAGAAGAAAGAGAGTAATTATCTTGTCTGAAGGTAGGCTCATTATCTTTGTCTCTATGTGTGTTTGTCCCTTCTTGTTTCTTAGATGACCATAGCATGACACACACGCTTCTCACCCAAGTGCCAGAGCTCCCCTGTACTTCCCTCTCTGTAGAAGTTTACTGTCGGGAGTCAGCACAGCATGGTGGTTAAATATGACTGGGATCCAATTCTGATTTTTTTTAGTTGCTAGCTCTGTTACCTCCTTAGGCAAGTTACTTCGCATTTTTGTGCTTAAGTTTCAACATTTGCAAAACGGGAAAAAACAACAAAACATCCCTCACATAGTTGCTATGAAGAGTTAAGCCTCTGGTACAGGCTAGGCATTCAGGACATATTAGTTGTTCCTGCTTCTTGAGGTTGCTCCAATGGCCTTGATAGCTTCATCATTCAAAATGTATTTATGATTGTCTGCTGTATGCCAAGGGCTTCCTACGTGGCTCAGATGATAAGGAATCTGCCTGCAATGCCGGAGACCTGGGTTTGATCCCTGAGTTAGGAAGACCACTGGATGAGGAAATGGCAACCCTCTCCAGTATTCTTGCCTGGAAAATCCCATGAACAGAGGAGTCTGGCAGGCTACAGTCCATGGGGTCACAAAGTGTTGGGCATGACTTAGGGACTGAACATGCGCACACTATATGTCAAACTTAGAGCTAAGGATTAAGGATGGAAGGGTGTTCTGATATCTATTACTGTATAACAAATTAGCCCTAAGCTCAATGTCTTCAGTGACAACATTGTGTTATATCTCATGATGTTGTGGCTCAGGCATTTGAGCAGGGATTAGTTAGGTGTTTCTTCTGGTATTTAACTGACGACTGGGTTACTCTGGAGGGTTCAGGTTGGTTTTATATGCCTGGAGCCTTGATGGGGGCAGCTGGAAGTTCGTGCCAAATGAGGCTTCCTTGTCTCTCCATATTGCCTCAGGGTCTCCCACAGTCTCTGAGGTAAAAATTAACAAGTCTAGAAGGTGGTGGAGTCAGGACTTAAACCTGAGTTGGGTGAGGCCAGAAAATAATACTCTATACTTGCAATGGGGCATAATATTTTCAGATTAAGGCTTCTCTGGCATCATTTCCTGGGCATGCATATGGTCCTCAGATCTTCTTAATGAGGGGATGATATCATTGGAGTCAGGAAGCCTGAGTTCTGGATTCACCTCAGTCAGTTCCCAGACACATGATCCTCACACACCACTTCCCTTCTCAGACTTCCTTGCATTCCTCGATGAATTAAAGGCACCTTCTTCCTCTGAGGAGTTCACTCTGAGGAGTGCACTTGTAGCAGAGATATCACAGGGAGTCAGCCAGGAGACCCCATGTCTAGTCCTAGCTTATCTCACTCACTCTGTGCCATTGGACAGCTCTTTCTCCATTTCTAGAACACAGGCTTCGTGAATGGTATCTACCTGTCCTTTCAACTCAGATTTCAAGGAGGAGACTGGCAAAAACACCATGATTAAGATAACAGGGATGGAATGTGTCTTTGTGAAAGGTAGGTCCACCTTTTCTAGACAAGAGCGTCCTCTAACTGACCAGGGCTAGGGATACCATCTTTGGGCCTGGATCAGGAGAAAACCAAATGTTCAAACCAAATGGGACTGCTTGATGATGTTACTCCAGTACCAAGGAGTATCAGCCAACCATCATCCACTAAGCATCTTCATACATACTTGACATCACAAATACCAAGCTTTTTAAATCATTGGCTCAACCATTTTGGTAACACGTTTAAAATTAGCTAGAGTAGTCCATGCCTCAAGGCTAGATAATGAATCATGACAAGAAATGAATACTTTATAATAAGCAAGAGACTTTTTAAAATCCATTTTAGTATCCCAGGTACCTAAGATCCCAGGATCTAGCACATATTCAGCACTCAAAAATTTGTCATTGAAAAAAAAATGATTAACATGTAATGGAAACATCGAGTCCTACCCATTATCCATGTTTTGAGACTCCTTAAATCCTTGCTTAATAGCAGCAAATGTCATTTACAAAATGTTCCACTTCAGATTATTTCCTCTACTTAGTTGGTTATATGGAATTGATCCTTGATTAAAGCATATAACATATAAGAAATAATTTATATTCAAGGCAAATCAAGGCCATGAGCCAATAAAGACCCATCAAGGTTATGTTGGCCATGAGAGGCAGCCCACAGTGATGCTGTGTGACCTTGAATGAACTTCATCTTTTGAGACCTCAGTGGCTACATTTGTAGAATCAGAATACATTTTAAAGTTCATCATAGTTCTGAAAGTCTATAATCTTAAGAAAATTCTTATTTTGCCTACATACAACATGATGTGACAGAGATTAAGTGAGACTCCTTCTGTTCAAGATAAAATCTGATATAATAGCAGTGAGAAAAGATATTAGCCTTGGGTTGTTAAGCTCAGGTTTTAGATTTTTTTCTTCCATTTGTCTATAAGATTTTAGGCACGTCACCTTACCTCTCTTGGCTTTATTATTCTCATTTGTCAAATCACTCACCTAGATGAAAGGTTTTGGGGAAGATAATTAAATAACAGAACTGCCAGTGTTTTCTGCCTGGAATAGTTTCCTGCCAGTCTCTGTATAGCCGTTTAGAAATAATTTTGCTGAGGCTTCTAAGGTTCCTGATGAAGAACCTAAAACCTAGAAAGGGGGATTGATTTATTCAGGTTAAACAGCAAGTTCATTAAGACCTAGGGCAAAAATTTTAGCTTTTTATTCATACACTGTTTTTGACCAATGAGCATCTTAATAATAACAGCTAACATTTGAGGACTTAAGCACAGTACTAGGAACTTTAAGTAAGTTAAGTTCAATGTTGTTCAGTCGTGTCTGACTCTTTGTGACCCCCATGGACTGTAGCCCACCAGGCTCCTCTGTCCATAGGATTCTCAAGTCAAGAATACTGGAGCTGGTTGCCACGTCTTCCTCCAGGGGACCTTCTGGACCTAGGGATTGAAGCTACGTCTCTTACACCTCCTGCATTGGCAGGCATGTTCTTTACCATTAATGCCACCTGGGAATCCCCACTAGGAACTTTACGTGAGTTAATTTGTAGTTCTCAACATAGCCCAAAGATGTAGGTCCATTGATTATTCTTGTTTTGTAGATGAGGAAACCAAGATTTGGAGAGGTTAAGTGAAAATTCTCAAATTTATGTAAGTAATAGGTTTGATCCCTGAGTTGGGAAGATCCCCTGGAGAAGGGCATGGCAACCCACTCCAGTATTCTTGCCTGGAGAGTCCCCATGGACAGAGGAGCCTGGTGGGTTATAGTCCATAAGGTCTCAAAGAGTTGGACACATCTGAAGCAACTCAGCACACACACAGTAAGTGATAGAGCCAGGAATTAAGTACAGGGGGTTGACTACCTTAACTGCTAACTTATACTGACCTCTGTCATCATGCTAGATGGTAGAGATACATATTATAACATAATTTGGCACATTTCACAAACTGATATCTTATGTTTCCTTAGTTATGGTATAACAAAGAGAGAGAAGTCACTCAGTCATGTCCGACTCTTTGCGACCACATGGACTGTAACCTACCAGGCTCCTCCATCCATGGGATTTTCCAGGCAAGGGTACTGAAGTGGGTTGCCATTTCCTTCTCCAGGAGATCTTCCTAACCCAGGGACTGAACCTGGGTGTCCCACATTGTAGGCAGATGCTTTACCATCTGAGCCACCAGGGAAGCCTTATAGTAAAGGGGTCCAAGCTGCTATGGGATTATGGGGCAGAATCCAGGGAAAGGGAGTAAAAGCCTGTGTCATACAGCCTTCCAAGAAGATTTTTGTAGGTTGCAGTTTACAAATGGGGGTAGGATAGGGAAGGAGAGAAAAATAAAAAGTTCTAGTTGGAAGGAGCAGCTCATGTGGAGATGTGGAGGGTAGGAAGAGCACAAAGCCCTTGAGAAACTGCAGGAGGTTTGTGAAGAAGGCTGAGCGCCGAAGAATTGATGCTTTTGAACTGTGGTGTTGGAGAAGACTCTTGAGAGTCCCTTGGACTGTAAGGAGATCCAACCAGTCCATTCTGAAGGAGATCAGCCCTGGGATTTCCTTGGAAGGAATGATACTAAAGCTGAAGCTCCAGTACTTTGGCCACCTCATGAGAAGAGTTGACTCATTGGAGAAGACTCTGATGCTGGGAGGGATTGGGGGCAGGAGGAGAAGGGGATGACCCAGGATGAGATGGCTGGATGGCATCATGGACTCGATGGACGTGAGTCTGAGTGAACTCCGGGAGTTGGTGATGGACAGGAAGGCCTGGCGTGCTGTGATTCATGGGGTCGCAAAGAGTCGGACACGACTGAGTGACTGAACTGAACTGAACTGATGAGGATGGAGAGAGTTGAGGGGCAGAAGAGGAGCAGGGACCATAGGAGAACAGCCCTGTGAACTTGGGGTCGGAGCTCGTACATCCAGTGCGGAGGTACTGGAGGGCCGTAGGTAGGGCAGTGGTGACGCAGGGTGACTCGTGACTGTGATTATGATGAGAATGGAGCCAGGCATGCAACCCTGGAGGATGGCGGAGAGGTTAGGGAGCATGGCAGTGCTGGTGAGCCCTTCTTTGAATCCCTTAGACAAAAAAGGAGCTTTGAAAACACCAGTTCCAGACAGAATCTTATTTGTTTGCTTTTAATTTGATGTTACAATGTGCTTTTAAAAATTTATTTATGTAATTTTGACTGCACTGGCTTTTCTCAAGTTGCAGTAAACAGGGACTCCTCTCTAGTTGTGGTCCATGGGCTTCTCATTGCAGTGACTTCTCTTATTGCGGTGCATGGGCTCAACAGTTGTGGAGCAAGGGCCCAGTTGCCCCGCGGCATGTGGAATCTTCCTGGACTAGAGATCAAACCCATGTACCCTGCACTGGCAGGCAGATTCTTAACCACTGGACCAGCAGGGAAGTCCTAGATATGACCTTATTACTTCCCACCTTTGCCAAAAAAATCTGTTTCTCTGGTCCTACCAGGGTCCCAGGGATGAAATCCACTCCCAGATGGTTTTCAACAGTGTTTTCTGAGACAGAACCAGAGTTCTGGTTTTTCTTCTTGCTGCCTATCTGCCCAGACTTAACAGCTGCCCAATCTGACCTATTGTGAAGCCATTGGTTGGTTGGTGGAGTCTTTGCTCCACACCATGTCCCTGTATTAGAGACAAAGAGAAAACTTCAGGATGAGCTGCTTTGGGAGCTGACACAAAAGAGACCAGACCCTGTTTTGGAGGCATTTAAACTTATCTTACAGTTAATACAGCATCTGGGGCACATTTTCCTACTTTTATGCCAATTTTTATGTGTTTCTGTCACACAGAAGCCAGGATCATAAAGAAGAAGGAAAATAGTACAAAAAATAAAAGTAAATAAGCGCATTCTGCTTTAACACTCCCAGGAGCGCTGAGTCCAGCAAGTTTATGAGTTATAGAAAAAGACCAAACCAAACACCTATAGCACTGTATATAAAGGAAAGGAAATACTACTCCTTTGTATTCAAGTGCATCAGGCAAAGATGGGAAAGGATCTCTGAGCTGGGAATAGACAGAACAGGGTTTAGACCAAAAAGTGTCACCAGTTGTTCAAGTGGTTTGGAGCCAAACCTCTTCTATGGGTCTGTTTTTCTCTTATAAAGTTTGTACCAGATGACCTCTAAGAGTCTCTAGTTCCACAATTATATTTATCATCCTTTATACACACAGGGGACACAGGCAGTCATAGAAGACCTAATTTCTGATCTCAAAGAACTGAAATATTGGGTTGGCCAAGAAGTTTGCTCTGGTTTTTCTACAACATCCTATGCAAAAACCCAAATAAACTGTTTTGGCCAACCCAATATATTATAATAACAAGACTAATCTTACCTTACCTATTTTAGAGCAAGGATTTCTCTAACCACACTGCCATGAAAAAAGACCAAAAACTTGTTTAAAAACTGAGTAAATGTGGTTTTACTTCTAATTTGTAGAAAGAAAGTACATGAATGGATAGTATTATCAGTGTTGGAGACTCTTAGAATCAATGACTCCTGTCCCTCAGTTTATACTATATAAACTAATTAAAAATGTTATTTGATTTAGAAGAAAGTGGTATATGGCTACTTTGATTTAATATAACATTTTTCATGGCTTTCCATAAAGAGCTTAGATTTTTAAGAAAGTAAAACTCAGAGGTTAAACCATGAACTTCTTTGTTATGCTTAAATGTGCATTTAGGCTCGACATTCTAGCTCTGAGTCCTTGAGAAAAGTTACTTCAGAACCCCTCCTTCACCTATAAAATGGGAGCAATAATAGTACCTATCTCACATTTTCTTGTGAGAATTAACTCAGTTAAGGGCCCAAAATGTTTGGAATAGTGTTTGGTGAAATACATGCTAAGTATTAGGTATTGGATGTGCAATATGAAATATTAATCAGTGAATTTGAATTGAACCTTGAAGGAAGAGGCAGTTTAAACCAATTAAAATAAGGAAACAAAAATTCCATTTAATGGTTTTGTTGTTCAGTAGCTAAGTGGTATCTGACTCTGCAACCCCATGGACTGCAGCACTCCAGGCTTCCTGTCCTTCACTATCTCCCACAGTTTGCTCAAACTCATGTCCACTGAGAAGATGATGCCATCCAACCATCTCACCCTCTATTGCCCCCTTCTCCTGAATCCCCTGCCCTCATAACCTTGGTGGTTATGGTAGATTTCAAAAGTAACCCCAAATCCTTCATCACTTCTTGCATTCATTTCCTTTGTAATTTGATGGCCTCTCCCACTCTCACTTTTCACTTTCATGCATTGGAGAAGGAAATGGCAACCCACTCCAGTGTTCTTGCCTGGAGAATCCCAGGGGCGGGGAAGCCTGGTGGGCTGCAGTCTATGGGGTCGCACAGAGTTGGACACGACTGAAGCGACTTAGCAGCAGCAGCAGCAGCCCATGAGGAGATAGTTTATTTCCTTATCTTCTGTGTATAAAACTAATTTGGGGGTTTGCCTTATCAAATGATATGTGGTGGAAATAATGTTGTTTCGGTTTCAGCCAAAGCCTTACACATTTTTGCTCCTTTTCTTGGAATTCTGCCTCAACTGCAAGAGCAAGTCCAGCTGCCCGCTGCAGGATGGAGGTCAACAGAGCTGCAGGAGAGCTCAATCAGCCAAGTTGACCAAGCTGAGGTCCCAGACATCTAAGAGGCCTGCACAGAACTACATTACTAGCTAGAGCTGAACCCAGATGTCTAACTGAGCCCTGCCAGTCCAGCTCAAATCACCAGAAACATCCAGGAAAACCATAGACTTCTGAACAATAATAAATTATATTGGCCTTCCTATTGGGCTTCCTTGGTAGCTCAGCTGGTAACGAAATTGTCTGCAGTACGGGAGACCTGGGTTCAATCCCTGCGTTGGGAAGATCTCCTGGAGAAGGGAAAGGCTACCCACTCCAGTATTCTGGCCTGGAGAATTCCATGGACTATATAGTCCATAGGTTAGCAAAAACATGACTGAGTGACTTTCACTTTTCCTTTACTAGGTGTTAAGTTAGTTTGTTACACAACAATAGCTAACACATACTGTATTGATAGTAGTGGTAGTGAAGATAAGTTCAGTTCAGTTCAGTCGCTCAGTCATGTCCGACTCTTTGCGACCCCATGAATCGCAGCACACCAGGCCTCCCTGTCCATCACCATCTCCCGGAGTTCACTCAGACTCACATCCATCGAGTTCGTGATGCCATCCAGCCATCTCATCCTGGGTCGTCCTCTTCTCCTCCTGCCCTCAATCTCTCCCAGCATCAGAGTCTTTTCCAATGAGTCAACTCTTCGCATGAGGTGGCCAAAGTACTGGAGCTTCAGCTTTAGCATCATTCCTTCCAAAGAAATCCAGGGTTGATCTCCTTGCAGTCCAAGGGACCCTCAAGAGTCTTCTCCAACACCACAGTTCAAACACATCAATTTTTCGGTGCTCAGCCTTGTTCACAGTCCAACTCTCACATCCATGCATGACCACTGGAAAACCATAGCCTTGACTAGACGGACCTTAGTCAGCAAAGTAATGTCCCTGCTTTTGAATATACTATCTAGGTTGGTCATAACTTTTCTTCCAAGGAGTAAGCATCTTTTAATTTCATGGCTGCAGTCACCATCTGCAGTGATTTTGGAGCCCCTCAAAATAAAGTCTGACAGTGTTTCTACTGTTTCCCCATCTATTTCCCATGAAGTGATGGGACCAGATGCCATGATCTTCGTTTTCTGAATGTTGAGCTTTAAGCCAACTTTTTCACTCTCCTCTTTCACTTTCATCAAGAGGCTTTTTAGCTCCTCTTCGCTTTCTGCCATAAGGGTGGTGTCATCTGCATATCTGAGGTTATTGATATTTCTGCAGGCAATCTTGATTCTAGCTTGTGTTTCTTCCAGTCCAGCATTTCTCATGATGTACTCTGCATAGAAGTGAAATAAGCAGGGTGACAATATCCAGCCTTGACGTACTCCTTTTCCTATTTGGAACCAGTCTGTTGTTCCATGTCCAGTTCTAACTGTTGCTTCCTGACCTGCATACAGATTTCTCAAGAGGCAGGTTAGGTGGTCTGGTATCCCCATCTCTTTCAGAATTTTCCACAGTTTATTGTGATCTGCACAGTCAAAGGCTTTAGCATTGTCAATCAAGCAGAAATAGATGTTTTTCTGGAACTCTCTTGCTTTTTCCATGATCCAGCGATGTTGGCAGTTTGATCTCTGGTTCCTCTGCCTTTTCTAAAACCAGCTTGCACATCAATGAGTTCACGGTTCACGTATTGCTGAAGCCTGGCTTGGAGAATTTTGAGCATTACTTTACTAGCATGTGAGATTACTGACAGAATGTGGTCCACTGGAGAAGGGAATGGCAAGCCACTTAAGTATTTGTGCCTTGAGAACCCCATGAACAGTAGGAAAAGGCAAAATGATAGGATACCAAAAGAAGAACTCCCCAGGTCATTAGGTGCCCAATATGCTACTGGAGATCAGTGGAGAAATAACTCCAGAAAGAATGAAGGGATGGAGACAAAGCAAAAACAATACCCAGTTGTGGATGTGACTGATGATAGAAGCAAGATCCGATGCTGTAAAGAGCAATATTGCATAGGAACCTGGAATGTCAGGTCCATGAATCAAGGCAAATTGGAAGTGGTCAAACAAGAGATGGCAAGGGTGAACGTCAACATTCTAGGAATCGGCGAACTAACATGGACTGGAATGGGTGAATTTAACTCAGATGACCATCATTTCTACTACTGCGGGCAGGAATCCCTCAGAAGAAATGGAGTAGCCATCATGGTCAACAAAAGACTCTGAAATGCAGTACTTGGATGCAATCTCAAAACGACAGAATGATCTCTGTTCATCTCCAAGGCAAACCATTCAATATCACAGTTGTCCAAATCTACGCCCCAACCAGTAATGCTGAAGAAACTGAAGTTGAATGGTTTTATGAAGACCTACAAGATCTTTTAGCACTAACACCCAAAAAAAGATGTCCTTTTCATTATAGGGGTCTGGAATGCAAAAGTAGGAAGTCAAGAAACACCTGGAGTAACAGGCAAATTTGGGCTTGGAATGTGGAATGAAGCAGGGCAAAGACTAATAGAGTTTTGCCAAGAAAATGCACTGGTCATAGCAAACACCCTCTTCCAACAACACAAGAGAAGACTCTACACATGGACATCACCAGATGGTCAACACCGAAATCAGACTGATTATATTCTTTGCAGCCAAAGATGGAGAAGCTCTATACAGTCAACAAAAACAAGACCAGGAGCTGACTGTGGCTCAGATCATGAACTCCTTATTGCCAAATTCAGACTTAAATTGAAGAAAGTAGGGAAAACCGCTAGACCATTCAGGTATGACCTAAATCAAATCCCTTATGATTATACAGTGAAAGTGAGTAATAGATTTAAGGGCCTAGATCTCATAGATAGAGTGCCTGATGAACTATGGAATGAGGTTCATGACATTGGACAGGAGACAGAGATCAAGACCATCCCCATGGAAAAGAAATGCAAAAAAGCAAAATGGCTGTGTGGAGGCCTTACAAATAGCTGTGAAAAGAAGAGAGGAGAAAAGCAAAGGAGAAAAGGGAAGATATAAGCATCTGAATGCAGAGTTCCAAAGAATAGCAAGAAGAGATAAGAAAGCCTTCTTCAGCGATCAATGCAAAGAAATAGAGGAAAACAACAGAATAGAAAAGACTAGAGATCTCTTCAAGAAAATTAGAGATACCAAGGGAACATTTCATGCAAAGATGGGCTCGATAAAGGACAGAAATGGTCTGGACCTAACAGAAGCAGAAGATATAAAGAAGAGGTGGCAAGAATACATAGAAGAAATGTACAAAAAAGATCTTCACGACCAAGATAATCATGATGATGTGATCACTGATCTAGAGCCAGACATCCTGGAATGTGTAGTCAAGTGGGCCTTAGAAAGCATCACTACGAACAAAGCTAGTGGAGGTGATGGAATTCCAGTTGAGTTGTTTCAAATCCTGAAAGATGATGCTGTGAAAGTGGTGCACTCAATATGCCAGCAAATTTGGAAAACTGAGCAGTGGCCACAGGACTGGAAAAGGTCAGTTTTCATTCCAATTCCAAAGAAAGTGAAGATAAAGAAATGGGAAAATGGTTTCAGCTAGAAGAGGAATTAAGATGAATAAAATAGATGGCACTGATCTATGAGCTGGAGAATATTAGGTTTTGTAGCAGAGATAAAGTTATGAAGTATATTAAAATATACACAAAAATAAAGGATCATTTATTATAATTTGTATGGAAGCAAAAACATTTCTGAGTGAAAATACCCCAAATTAAAGTGTAAGGAAAAGGATAAATGATGTTGATAACAAATGACATTAAAGATTAATACCCTTAATATAGACTGAAGATATCTATCAAGAAAAACAAAGCTCGCTAAACTCTTTCAAATCAATGAAAAAGATATTCACATTATCTTAGAGTTGTTGTACTTGTTGTTACTGGCCCTCTCCCTTTATCCAGCTACATTTTATTTATGTTTTTGATCTCAGTCACATCTTCAGGATGTCTTTCCTGAACTCCAGATCACAACAGGTCCTCCTAGTGTATGCTCCTCATTTCTCTCATCATTTGTTCAATGGTTTCTCCATTGGTTTGTAAATTCCATAAGACGTAGATTGAAACTATTTTGTTTACCAGTGTAATCCTGGCATCTGGAAAAATATCTGACTTAGGATTCAGTTCAGTTCAGTTTCTCAGTCATGTCCGACTCTTTGCGACCCCATGGACTGCAGCACGCCAGACCTCCCTGTCCATCACCAGCTCCCAGAGTTTACTTAAACTCATGTCCATTGAGTCGGTGATGTCATCCAACCATCTCATCCACTGTCGGCCCCTTCTCCTCCCGCCTTCACTCTTTCCCAGCATCAGGGTCGGCATTCAATAACTGATTTGAAAGTAATGAGCCATGAGTGATGATCATAAAACCAAATCACTTACCAAGAGCCAAATAAAAATAAAACAAACGCATGACTATAAAAAGCCAATACATATGAATACATCCAGCCACATATGTAATCAAGAAATACAAATGAAAACAAGGTATGTCACGTGACTGAAAAGGGCTACAATAATATTTGTTGCAAGAGAGGCTGTGATAAGTGTGTGACACTTGTTCAGCAATTGATGCAAGTGTTACAGAAAGCAGTTTAACATAGTGTTGATTCAAATATTCATACTTTTTGACAGCAACTGCACTTTCAGAGGGAAAAAGATCAGATGTGTCTCTGTATGATGACTGAAGATTGCTGTTAATCCTAATTTTAACGGAGACTACCTGTATGACCAGTAATATCACTCACTGTATTTAGAATCAGTATGGTTTAAAGTTGGACTGTGGGTCCTGAAATAAAAGAAATAAGTTTTAATCCTGTATCCATCACTTATCAGTTATGTGGTCAGAGCCTAATAATTCAACCTCACTGACCCTTATGACTTCATCTGTAATGGTGACAGTGCATTAATCAGGAGATGTCTGGGTTTCAGGAATTAGTCATTTATCTCATTTTTAACTTGTACACTCATTGATCTTTGAGGAAGCAGTAGTTTGAATTATTTCACATTCTCAGTTTATATTTCTATGCTTTTTATGTCCCTAAGCAGCTGAGAGAGATCAGTCTATTCTGTGTACTGGTGTGTTTAAATGTATTTTAGAACTACAAGAGGCTACAATGGGTTAGAAATAATGAAAGAGATTACTCCATCTCTTTCTCTCACACACTCACTTTTGTCTTTTGCTTCCATGGTTTCCTCTGTTCTGAGCTACTTTTGTTCTGCTGCTAGGTCACTTCAGTCGTGTCCGACGCTGTGCGACCCCATAGACGGCAGCCCACCAGGCTCCCCCATCCCTGGGATTCTCCAGGCATGAACACTGGAGTGGGTTGCCATTTCCTTCTCCACTCACAGACAAAAAAAATGTCTGTACTTGAACACCAAGTATTCCTCTCTCTGCAGAAAAAAAGCAAAGCAAACAAATGGCTGGCACTATATTATGATAACAGATAGTTTTACTGGGCTGTGTGGCATGTCTAAGTTATTGACAAAGACAAGACTAAGCCAGTAAAAACAGACAAAAAATGACATGTTCTTGGATATTAGAAATATACAATTAATGTAGTTGCTATAGCTTTAAGAAATATCTTTAGGGCCCAGTTTTGTCTTAGAAATTAACTTAAGGTCACAAATTAAGACACCCAGGTATTACTGTTTCACTGTTTCCAGTATTTTGTGATGCAGTGTATCTTATTCGAGAGTAGATTGCAGGATGTGTTGTGTAATTTATGGTAAATAATCCTCAGTGGTTTAATCTGGGGCTCTTTTAAAAAGTATTTTGCTTTTCATTTATCAGAGAGTTTGAACTCAGTGTAACCCATTGTTTTGTAGGGATAAATATTAAATACCATGGTATACCAATTAGTAAATAACTGAATATTTTAATTAGTTTTTAAGCTAAACTTATTGTTTGGGAATAATTTCCAATTTATAGAAAAACTGTGAAAATTGGAAAGAGAATTCTCATATATACCCCTCATTGTTGATTTCTTACATTACTGTGATACATCTGTCAAACAGAAGCTGATATTCACTGTTAAGTATAGTTTAGACTTTGTCTGGGTCTAGCCATTCTGCACTGGTGTCTTTTGTTTTCTAGGATCCAGAGCAGCACAAATACCATGCTGTGTTTTGCCATCATCTCCTCCATCTCCTCTGGTTCCTGCCAATTTCTGAGTGTTTCCTTGCTTTTCATGGCTTTGAGAGTCTTGGGGAATACTGGCCAGGTGTAAAATATTCCTCAATCCAATTGTGTCTCATTGTTTTCTCAAGATTAGCCTGGGATTGTGAGTTTATGGAAAGAATACCACAGAAATGGAGTATCCTTGTTCTTGCATATTATGGGTATGTGATACAGATATAACATACTATGGAAATGGGTGTATAAATACCTCCCTGAGACCCTGCTTTCAATTCTTTTGGGCTTATCTCCAGAAGTGACATTGTGGATCATATGAAAACTCAATTTTTTATTCTTTGGGGAACCTCCATACTGTTTTCCACAGTGGTTATACCATTTTACAGTACCGCCAAGAGTGCACAAGGATCCCAGTTTCTCCATGTCCTTCCCAACACTTCTATTTGTATATTTTGATAATAGCCATCCTAATGATGTGAGGTGGTATCTCATTGTGGTTTTGATTTGCATTTCCCTAAAAATAGTAATGTTGAGCATCTTTCCATGTGTTTATTGGTCACTTACATGTCTTATTTGGAGAAATATCTAGTCAAGGCCTTTGCCCATTTTGCAATTGGGTTGTTTGTTTTTTTGTTGTTGAGTTTTGGGAGTTCTCTATATATTCTGAATATTAATCCCTTATCAGATATATGATTTACAAATATTTTCTTCTACTCTTTGGATTACTTTATCATTCTGTTGATAGTATCTTTTAATGCATATTTTAAAATGTATGAAGTCCAATTGGTCTATTTTTTGTTTTGCTGCCTGTGTCTTTGGTGTCATATCTAAGAAATCACTGTCAAATCCCATGTCATAAACCTTTTGCCCTTTTTATGTCTTTGGTTCTAGAACTAAATAATTTTGATACTTTTTTTAGAAAAATCCATTCTGCCAATACCATTTTTTCTTGTTTCACACTGATTTATTCCATGCTGTTGTTTTCTTGATGCCTCAGGCTGATATTTCTTTTCTCTTTTATCCACAGACATTAACTTAATTAATATATTTATTCGATAGTCTTTTATTGACCACCCACTGTAGTGTGTTAAGAGAAATACCCTTTCCTCTTTTTTTTTTTTTTTTTTGTATCTTACAAGCAGAAGGAAGAGATTAGCATTCTCTCATTCAACATGACAGTTCAGTTCAGTTCAGTCACTCAGTCATGTCCAACTCTTTGAGACCCCATGAATAGCAGCACGCCAGGCCTCCCTGTCCATCACCAAGTCCCGGAGTTCCCTCAGACTCACGTCCATCGAGTCAGTGATGCCATCCAGCCATTTCATCCTCTGTTATCCCCTTCTCCTCCTGTCCCCAATCCCTCCATGACAGTAGCATCATCCAAAATAGCAGATTTAAGTGAGAGCTTGCTGCATGGCAGGCTATTATCCTAGACATTCCATGTGTTCACTCCTCATCCTCACAATAAAGTTGATCAGGAAAACTTTCATAATCTTTATTTTAGGATAAGAAAACGAGTTACAGAGTGGCTAAGTAATATCCCTGAACCACAGAGCTGGTAGTGGTTGTCTGGCCCTCAGCGGAACAATCTCTGTTTCTTCTTTGGAGAGTTAAATCTGTTTATATTTAAAGTAGTTACTGATAAGGAGGAACTTATTTATGTTATATTTTCCTTGTCTTAGACTTTAGTTCAGTTCAGTCAGTCAATCGTGTCTGACTCTTTGACTTAGATCAAAATTTATGACTTTTAAAATTTTATTTCCTTGGAGTGATTGATTCCTACCATTCATTCATACCACTGAAGTAATTACCTTGTATGAGGTATTGGTACTCGATGTTCAGGGGCTAAGTATTCAGAGATAGTTGTCTTCCAATAATCACTCACTGTCTATCTCTGTTCCCAATGAAATGGTTATACCAAAAATGCTATACTTAAGAGTGATCCTGATAAACAAAATGGAGTTAATGTCTGACTAAGCCAGAGGCTATTTCTCATCAATCTCTGTTTCTAATGATTCCAGCCCTTGAAGCCTGAGTAAATCTCCATTTAATGGATATAGATGGTCAGTTTAAAGTGTGGACCAATAACTGTAAAAGAAATATGATTTTGAAGGGATTCAGATGCAATATGTAACTGGGAAGGGAGTAGGGAGTAGATGACTTGCTATTTTATTGATCCTGCATTTTATCTGGCTTGAGACAAAGTGGCCTGATGGAAAGGAAAAACTGAAAATCACTGTGATACAATCCTTTGTTCCCTTTAATCTCTCATTACCATTCCCACCCCTCTGATTCCCTAAAAATTCAGGCTGTACCAAACTCAAGGAAACACTAATGATGCTGAGTCATATACGCTTTCTATCAGGGTTCTGTTCTCTTTACTCACTGAGTAGCATTTGAAGAAATATTCAGAACTGGCTTTATCTGCCTTCGTTTTATGATCCCAGCAAAGCCAGGGGGGTTCCTTCAGCCTTTTCTAGGCTCCCTGCAGTATAATTCAGAGAACATACATTTCTAGGTGTCCACTTTGCCAATTTCTATACATTTAGTCAAGTACAGGGCATAACTTGGGGATTTTCATTGCAACTAAAAGCTTCACTGCAATGTACCCTGGGAGATCTAGATGTTTGTTCTTTATTTTTGATAAAAAGGACATATAGCCTTAGTCCCCTGGTTGTCACTTGTCAAAAAAGTCCTCATCTGACATCAAGAGATCTCAGTTCTAGTGAAAAGTTAGTCTTTAGACCATACATTTTGTAGTACCTTGAGAACCTTACAGCTTGTGGGAAGACTAACTGAAACTTGAAAAATGTCATTTATTGGAGATGACAGGATTCTAGCAATCAAGATCTGCTCATAATCAACCATCAAGGGCAGTCTGGAATCATAATCTTTGAGGACAGTTGCTGGAGCCCTCAATGGGTTCACTGCTTTCTCCAGTCCCTGGTCCAAATTGCTACCAGAACCATCTTCCTCAATAAGTCCCCACTGCCATTCTAACTTGAAGGTCCTTTCACAAACAGTATTCTCCCAAATTCTGTGATGCAGTTTCTCAAACTGCAAGGTGCCTAGAGTCCTCTAGGGTGCTTATTAAACTATGAAACTGTGAAACTAGGATTCAGTAGGACTGGAATGGATCCATAACCTTTGCTTTTAACGAGCACTCCAGGTGAGGCACATGGCTTGAGAGCCCCCAGAACAAAGCTGAGCCACAGGTTGAAGTCCGGATTCCTTATCCTGATATTCAAAGCTTTTTAAAATATGATCTCAACTATCTTCTACTCAGGTTATTTATCCCACATCCCAGTTAGTTTGACAAATAACAGAAATGAGGAATGCAGAAGTCTCTTCTTTAAAAATTGTGCCAGTGTCCAAAAGAATTCTTCCTGCCTTGCTTCTGTCCCTTCCCATTCAGGATGTACTCCCAGTCCTTACCAGCCCATAGCAATGTCTCCCTCTGCTGAACTTTCTTTGTATGAGAATCACTGAATCACATTTTTGGGAAAGTGAAGGGAATGGTAATGAGACAAGTTTTCCTAGAAATATGATCCTTTGCGTTAGGAAGACAAAGAGGGGAAAAGGTTTCTACCAGGAGACTTTATATAAAAATGGTAAGATGCATTTTAGTAAGAACCCAGTATAAACAAAGGTGTTTTCTATTCACAGTTTAAAAACAAATTGTTAGTGTTTAGTCGCTAAGTTGTGTCTGACTCTTGCAAACCCCATGGACTGTAGCCCACCAGAATCCTCTTTCCATGGGATTTCCCAGGCAAGAATATTGGGGTGGATAGCCATTTACTTCTCCAGGTGATCTTCCGGACCTTTGGATCAAACTCAACATCTCCTGCATTGACAGGTGGATTTTTAACAAGTGAACCATCAGGGAAGCCTTGAAAATAAGTAGCCTGGGTCCAAGTTATGTTTAAAGAACATGGAAGTTGAAGGTTAAAGTCAAGGTCAGGTAACTGAGAAAACCTTAAATGCCCTTTGATACATCATGGACTTTGTTCTTGGCAAAAAGAATGGTTGCCAATTTGGGGGCTATTGTGATGCTGGCTTGTAAATTACTCATTTCTCATGCAAACTCAGTAAAGACAACAGAGGCTGCCCTGGAGGCTGCTTAGGTTTAAAAGCTAACTTGTCTATTTCCTAACCATGTAATCCTGGAGCAGTTACTTCATTTCCTTGAGCATGTTTTATCATCTGGATTATGGAAAAAATGATAGATCTCATTTTACAGCTTTCTTGCATTTATTTATGGAAAGGAAAGCAGCCCTTAGTAATTATGTAATAATAAATATTTAATATGCATATAGCTTACTGGGAATGGGTATTATTCCTCTTTCCAAAAATGAAAGTGGTCTCAGAAGGTAAAAAATTGTCTATAGTAACACAGCTAATAAGAGCCAAATTGGGTAGTATTTTGCCCTGCGTAAAAGCTGGATGGGACTTAAGGGACCATTTTTTTCAGCTCCCTCATTTTATAGTAAAGAAAACTGAGGATTAGAGTGGCAAAGCCATTTGGCCTGTGTCACACAGCATGCAGTACCAGCACGTCCTAATACTAGGAAATAAAGAATATATAAAGCTGAGCAGGACAGTCTCTGCTCATAAAGAGCTTTCAGGCCAGTAGGGAAGATGGCTGGTGTGGTAAACGTGTTTGAGCAGGAAGAAGTCATAAGGTCTGGGATGGCCAGGGAGAAGTGGTTACAAGTGCCCTGAAAATTTAAGTCAGAAAGAGAAAAACAACTATTGTACATACAAACACATACATGTGGAATCTAGAAAAGTGGTATAGATGATCTTATTTGCAAAACAGAAGCAGAGACACATGAAGAGGAAAAGTTAAAATTTTACATAACCTCCGTCTCCTTTTGCCTCTGTAACTCAGCTTGCCCCTCGCAAAGTCTAGACCACGTAGATCACGTAGGTCACATAGTCTCAGAAAGTGCGGACTTGCAATACTAGGAACTGGAGTTTATCTCACTCACCCTTGTCCTGCTCTTTGCAATTGCCTGGGCCCTGAAAACTTATTTAATCATGCCTGTCTGTGTAAAGGTCAGGTACCCTCTCCCCATCTTGACTGCTGTTCCCGCACGAGAGAAACCCCTTAGTTTAAACCAGCCTATTAACAGCTAGTGTCGCCCACTATTGTCTGTCTATAAAAAACTCTGTAATCCCTTTGTTCGGGGCTCAGAGCTTGGAGTGTTATCTCCTCTGGGCCCACCAGTGTAAGAAAGCTGAATTCTCCAACTCTCTGAGTGTGGTTCTTGGTTTCTCAAGTACTGGTTTCTGCAACACACAGACACAGAGAATAAATGTATGGACACCAAGGAGGGGAAGGAGGAGGGGATGAATTGGGAGATTGGAATTAACACACATACACCATTGATGTGTGTGCGTGCTCAGTCGTGTACGACTCTTTGCAACCCTATGGATTGTAGCTCACCAGGCTTCTCTGTCCATGGGATATTTCCCAGGCAATATCCCCTTCTTTAGGGGATATTCCCAACAGAGGGATTGAACCACTGTCTACTGCATTGGGAGGTAGATTCTTAACCACTAAGCCATTGATACTATGTATAAAATAGATAACTAACGAGAACCTACTGTATGGCCTAGGGAACTCTACTCAGCGCCCCTCTGGTGACCTAAATGGGAAGGAAATCCAAAAGAGGGGAGATATATATATATATATATATATATATATATATATGTATGTATGTATGTATGTATGTATGTATGTATAGCTGATTCATGTTGCTCTACAGCAGAGGCTATTACGACATTGTAAAGCATCTTTGTTTTTGTTATTGTTAGCTAAGTACTGTCTGACTCTTTGTGACCCCATGGACTGTAGCTCACCAAGCCTCTCTGTCCATGCGATTTCTCAGGTAAGAATCCTGGAGTGGGTTGCCATTTCCTTCTCCAGGGGATCTTCCTGACCCAGGGATCGAACACAGGTCTCCTGCATTGCAGGCAGATTCTTTCTCTACCACTGAGCTACCAGGGAAGCTCAAAGCAACTGTCCTCCAATAAAAATTGATTAAAAACAAAAGTTTGGCCCATTCACCAGTAGGCAGATGAAGTGAGGGCAGGACTCAAGCCAGATGTATACTGGGAATGACTTTGAATGCCTTCTCCGCAACATACAGTCCAATTTTTGGAAGAAAGCAACTTTGGAGCAGTTAAAACGTCTTAAAACTACTGTCTGTAATTATATTTGCTGGAAAACAAAACAAAACAAGTTGGAGCAACAGGGAACTGACTCTATCATTAGTCCCAAATCCGCGCCCCCCCCCCCCCCCCCCCCCCCCCCCCATCACTCAAATTCCCCAGAGGCACATGCAGGACAGAATTCACTCCCCAAGCAGCTTAGGGTCCCTAAGCAGCCTTGAAGCAGAGCAGAGTAAGCAAAGCTGCTTCTGGCTCCGCTGGTATGACCTCACACCTTGGGCTGGCAGCCGCTTTTGAAGCACAGCCTGGAACTCAAGGCACTGCAGGCGCTCCTTCCCTTGACAGGCAGCTGCTGGGCTTCAGTTTGGGCTCCTCTCCCAGCTGACAAAGTCTAAGACAGATCCGAAGGCTGCGATCCTACTCCACAGCCCTGTGGACCACCTGTGTCGCTAGTCACTGCCTAGGCCTTGTGGGCGAGGAGCGTGGTCATTAGTGAGACAGCTTGCTGAGATAAGGCTTCTGGAGATGAACACGTTTGCTGTGTTCCAGGAGCTGGCCAATCATACATTTGAAGAGAGCCTTAATTTGAAAGAGACTGGCTCAGACTAAATGTGTAACTCAAGGAGGAAAGGCCAAGTAACCCTATGGAAAGTTGAATTTTTTGTTGAGGAGAGAAAAAGTCTGCCTCCACCAGGCCTACTCCCTCGCCCGAAATTCTATCACTAAGGGCATAGGGCTTGCTCCTTTGGGTCCTGAGGATTTCCTGAAAAGGAGGACTTCAGTGATTTGTTAATACCAGGAAGAGAAATTTCACTTAGGCTTGCTTCCAAAATTTCAGCACTAATTGAAAAGGAACTAGCCACACTGACCGCCACTAGGGCTTTGGGGTGGTGCCCCATTAGGAACTTTGAGAGGGGCAGGTGGCAGGTGTCTTGGTTAGCTTTTGCCAGAGCCATCCTTATGTCTTTATTACTGGTTGTTGTTCAGTCACTAAGTTGTGTCTGACTCTTTGCAACCACATAGACTGCAGTACACCAGGTTTCTCTGTCCTTCACTGTCTCCTGGAGTTTGCTCAAGGTCATGTCGATTGAATCAATGCTGCCATCCAGCCATCTCATCCGCTGTCACCCTCTTCTCCTCCTGCCCTCAATCTTTCCAAGCATCAGGGTCTTTTTCAGTGAGTCGGCTCTTTGCATCAGGTGGCCAAAGTACTGGAGCTTCAGCTTTAGCATCAGTCCTTCCAGTGAATATTCAGAGTTGATTTCCTTTAGGATTGACTGGTTGATCTCCTAGCTATCCAAGGGACTCTGAAGAGTTTTCTCCACTGCCACAGTTTGACAGCATCAATTCTTCAGGGTTCAGCCTTCTTTATGATCCAACTGGAACTGTTGCCAACATCTTTAGCTCTATAGGAATCAGGAATATTTTAATCAGACCCAGCTTCTATCCATCTCTTCTGCTAACTATACTCTGCCATCTCAGTAAGGTGATTTATTATCGTTTATTACCATAACTATGGAGAATGGCCATCCAAATTGTTTTTTCCAGAGCATGTTCTGACCCTTTGTGTTGTGCATCCTTTGAAATCCTGTAGACATGCCAACTTTCACAAGGACCTTTCCTGTCTAACCATAGGGAGCTCTTTCTCCTCTAAAATAAAGTGTGAAAAATATTTTTAAAAATACTATAGCATTTCATATCACTAGAAATATAATAAAAATTTCATTGTTTTAAGATTGAGGGATACTCCTTGGTCAGATATTTACTGCATTTTTTTAACTCTTAAAGTTGGCATGAAGGCAAGAATCATAAACCGCAAACCTTTACTGATATTTAAAAGCAGAGACATTACTTTGCGGACTAAGGTCCGTCTAGTCAAAGCTATGGTTTTTTCCAGTGGTCATGTATGGATGTGAGAGTTGGACTGTGAAGAAGGCTGAGCGCCGAAGAATTGATGCTTTTGAACTGTGGTGTTGGAGAAGGCTCTTGAGAGTCCCTTGGACTGCAAGGAGATCCAACCAGTCCATTCTGAAGGAGATCAGCCCTGGGATTTCTTTGGAGGGAATGATGCTAAAGGTGAAACTCCAGTACTTTGGCCACCTCATGAGAAGAGTTGACTCATTGGAAAAGACTCTGAGGCTGGGAGGGATTAGGGGCAGGAGGAGAAGGGACGACCGAGGATGAGATGGTTGGATGGCATCACTGACTCGATGGACGTGAGTCTGAGTGAACTCCAGGAGATGGTGATGGACAGGGAGGCCTGGCGTGCCACAATTCATGGGGTCGCAAAGAGTTGGACACGACTGAGCGACTGAACTGAACTGAACTGAACTGAGCATCAGTCTACAGTAAGGACTGAAAGGTTTTTCCTGTAAACTGCCAGACAGTAAATATTTTGGGCTTTGGGGCCATATTGTCACTGTCACAGCTACTCAGCTCTGCCACTGTAGCCTGAAAGCAGTCATGCACAATAGAGGTATGAAAGGTTGCTCATGACTGTGTGTTAATAAAACTTTATTTATAAAAATAGGCAGTGGGCCAGAGTTATTTCTGGACTGTAGCTTGTTGACCCCCAGTGTAGCTCATCATATCACCTTCATTTGACAATTTTCTGTTCCTTGCCAGAATTTAGACTTACAGCAGTGCAAAGCAGCTGCAAAATCAGATTGCAAACTGCAAGACTTATGGCATCTATGAAAATGAGGTAGGATAATTGCTCAAGTTAAACTTAAGTCATGGACAAGTGAGAATATGGCAGAATTAGACCAATGAAAGAGAGAAAAGTCATTAAGAATTATAACTGCATAGGAGTGTCAAGCAAGAAGGACTTGCATACAGAAAGATGTTGAAAAGCTTTATAGAAAATTGATGAACCATAAGATATTTTTTTAAATACTCATTTTTTAATGGTGGCTTAAAAATCCAACACAAAGCAAAGAGTGGTGCATTTTGCTTCTGCAAAACTAAAGAAAAATCATGCCAGCAGAAAACGTGATCCTATTTTATGCATCTTATAAATTAGGACATTATTGAATTTTGAAATTAAATGCTGATAAATGAAAAGATACACCCCCTTTTTATACTTTAATTTCCCTTTTTTCAAGATCAGTTCCTGGCCAAAATATTCCCCTTAAAGAATAACTTTGTCCCTATTTTAAGAGTGTTTACTTTAAAGTGGCATTTTAAATGTGAACTATCCTTACATTATAAATGCTTTCTTTATGTGGAATCCTCATCTTAAAGGACACCATGAAATCCTTGAGGGTAGCAAGCACATCCAATTCACTTTTCTTCCCCACAGCTTCGAGAATCGCATTTTATATCTGATAGACATTCCATGAACATGTATTTCTTTGTGACTATTGTCACCTAGTTTCTCCCTGTACAAATATGTATGTATCAGCAGTCTTCCTGTTAGATGATAGTACAGGGCCATAAAAATGTTTGTGTACACTACAACCATACAAAACAGTCTTAATTATCAGTACAGTAATTATGATTGTACTATGACCTTTAAGTTTTTGTTAAAACATTGAAGCTCTTGCTGTTGGAAATGAAAAATAATAAAACGAATATTCATTTGTACACTATAATTAAACTATTAGAAACAGTGAGTACTAGTGAATTTTTTTTGTTGTTAAAAAAACTTATCAAGCATTATTTGAATAGGTCTCATCTTCTCGTATAATTTATCACACAAGCAAACATATTTTCTATCTATGCCTTGGAGAACTGTCATCTCCTTTTCTAAATTTGGATTAGCTTTTAGCATTTTATCCTTTTCTCTTTCAATGTCATGAAATATCTCCGAGTTCCTTTAATATGAATTGTTCTGCTGACGTCACTTGCTTTAGAATATTGCCTCCTTTTTTGTCAAAAACACTTTCTTCATTAATGTGAATTGGTCTTCACTAAGCTCTTTTAGCTACATATTTAGAATCTCTTTGAATGGTGGCAATGTCAACATTCCCATGGTCTGATCAACTGTTGTTTTCTAACTCCATTATATCCCATTCACATTTTGCTTCCAGCATCATCACTTTATTTTTTTCTTTGCACTTGCATATTTGTGGGCCAGTCCTTTCCTTTTTCAATAGAATTCTATTTCTTTTTTAAAATTGATTTTTATGGAGGTAAAGTTGTTTTACAGTGCTGTGTTAGTTTGTGCTGTACAGCAAAGTGAATCAGTTATGTTTACCTATATCCCCTCTTTTTTTGAATTTCCTTCCCATTTACATCACCGCATAGCATTGAGTAGAGTTCCCTGTTCTATACAGTCAGTGCTCATTAGTCGTCTACTTTATACACAGTAGCAAAGTGTATATATGTCAATCCCAATCTCCCAATCATCCCACTCCTCCTTACCCACTCGGTGTCCATATGTGTGTTCTCTATGTCTGTGTCTCTACTTCTGTTTTGCAAATAAGATCATCTGTACCATTTTCCTATTCATGGAATACACATATATGTATTAATATATGGTATTTGTTTTTTCTTTCTGACTTATCTCACTCTGTACAATATTCTGTAGGTCCATCCACATCTCTGCAAATGGCACAATTCCTTTTCTATAAAATGTCACATGGGCTTATCACTGGAAGACAAGAAGGCAGCACAGCTACCTTTTTTGTTGTCTGTGTATAAACAGCATACCAGATACACAGTGACCAATTACCTTGGAAGAAGGGATGTGCCTGGTCACTGATCATGGTGCACCTGTTATTTATGTAGTGATTTGTGGAATGAAGAGAGGAACAAAGTGAAAAGTGTGAAAGTGAAAGTGTTAGTCATTCAGTCATGCTGACTTTTTGCATCCCCATGGGCTAGGGCCTGCCAGGCTCCTCTGTCCATGGAATTCTCCAGGCAAGAATACTGGAGTGGGTAACCTTTCCCTAGCCAGTCCCTTCTGCAGGATATCTTCCTGACCCAGAGATCAAACCAACCAAGTTTGTACTCTATTCAGTTATTCACAGTTCATATTCTGTGGTTCACATTCATATTCACAGTTCATATTCTGTGAACTATGAACCATAATATTGGGGGACTGGTATTATCAAACTAAATCATGGCAACTGAAATGTGTACATGATAGAACTGTGCAAAGTGAGGATAGCCATGAGTAGTATAAACTATTTCCTCAGCCACGTCGATGTACTGTCAGTTCAAAAGTTATTAAACGTCTCCTTACTTTCAACAATTATGCCCCAACCAGCTTCACGGTAACATGGAATTTCTCTGCATTTTTCATCCAGCCAGTGAAACTTACTTTCTGGACAGTGATCCAGTCTATGCTTCACAGTGGGGAACACAGCTGTCTTTGTGCATGAGCAGATGGCCCCGCCCCCCCCGCCCCCCCACTGGTGATTCAGAACACTGGGAACCTGCCTATACCTCCCTCTGGGGCACACAGCCCATGGTGGGGTGTCTGATTCTGTGGTATAGTGGGGTGAGGTGGTAGCCCTGCTGAGACATGGTGGGCTCCAACCCTGGGTTTGGGAATGGGGCACAGACTGAGTAGAAGAATGCCCAGAAAACTTTATGGTCACTCACATGTCAAGATTTGAAACACATTCAAGAAGGCTCTTTGACATTTTGTACAGTTTGACTAACTCTGTGAAATGACATTATCAGGGAGTGTTTCTGTCCCTAGAAACCCACAGATGATGCCTACACATCTTCTGATCCTGAAGACTTTTCCAGTATGACACCATCACTCTGCAGCTCACATATGTAACTCATTTAGTTTTTAAAATAACACACCAGAAAGGAAAAGTACATCCATGGTTCATATGATTTTCATTTCTGAAGAGGGAGCTGAGGTCCAAGTGGGATGCGGCTTGCCTGAAGCCTCACTGAAATCTGTCTGTGGGACTATGACAAACACAGTTGCAGACAGCCTAGAAATGTTGATGAAACTCATCAGTGTACACCAATGTAGATTAACTCTCAGAAGCAGAGTTTGGGGTAAAATAGAAAGAAATAGCTTTATTGATTTTCCAGACAAAGGAGGCCACAGCGGGCTATGCCCTCAAAACTGTGTGTCCCATCTTAGAGTGGGGATAATGAGTCTTCCGGTAGTGGCTCAGAAAGCAGGGTCGCTGGTAAGAGTCTGAGTATGTGCAGGGCTGGTATACTTGCCATCCATGGATCACCTCAAGATGCTCAGGGGTGGCATGAGGCCGTCTTGTGATGCGTTCTCTCATTCTTGAGGTTATCAAATTGTGACCCTCTCTCTGGAATAAAGAATGCTACCAAAAAGAGGGGAGTTGAGGGAAATGTTTGAAGGAGAAAAAATACCAGGTGCTGTGATATGGCTAAGCAAGAAGAAAAGTCAAAGTGAGCTAAAGCAGATGATAACAGAATGGAGGCTACTTTAATATTTAGCTGGAACAGAAATACAGTAATTCGCTTACACATGAACCTTCAAGTTGCGAACTCTCCAAGCTGCAAACGTGTGTTTGCGTGTCCAGTCACATAAATTAGTTCGTGTGTCTGGCGTACATTGTTAGGTGCGTGCATCCTCTGCAAGCGGTTGTGCTTTTCTGTATTTTACTGTAAAGTACTGTATAGAGCGCGGTAGTACAGTATCTTTATTTCAAGCCCAGATGTCCAGAAGCAAATGTGAAGAGTGGTGATATAGCTGATACTACCGTATTTTCCAAGGTACTGTACTGTAAGGTTAGAAATGTTTTCTTTATTTTTGTGCGTGGGTGTGTATTTGTTTGCTTTTTGTGTATTACTTGTGAGAAGTATTATAAACCTATTATAGTACAGTATTATGTAGCTGATTGTCTTAGGCTAGCTTTGTTGGACTTTTGAACAGATTGGCCCTATGAATATGCTCTTGGAATGGAACTCGTTCCCATGAAGGAGACTCACTGTAAGCTACAAGGTGGAGATGGTGCTCCCATAGGCTTATAGGAGACATTCGGTGGTGGAACTACATGGTTACATTGGAACTGTCTGAGAGAAGGGGAAACTTGTATTAAATGCTAGTACCCAAAGAAGACTCCTCTGGTCCCCAGCTTCCAGGAGTAAGAATTTGGATGATTCCTTTAATTTCCACCATATGGTGAATTAGTAAATATAGATAAAAATGAGGCTGTAGAATGACAAGGCTATAAGACCCCACTCTAGAGAGCCAGTCATTTGCTTACTCATGATGAGTTCTCATGCACGAATGATTCTCTCCCTTGAAGAGTTTCTAAGAGCAGACACAACCCTGGGGAAAGCCTGCAGTGATAGATCTCAAAGTTCTGAAGTTAATGTATCTTCTCAAAACCACCAGGAGCAAAAGTAGGCACTGGTAGGGGAGGCTGGTGCCCTAGGTGAGTCCTGCAGAGGTGGTGATAAAATTAAAATACTGGCTTAGTAAAAGGACATTTATATCAAAGTGGGATCTGCCTTTCTATCTGAAGTAGACCTCTCTGCTTATGTCCATCATGGTGTACATTCCCCCTTCTTTTATAACAGCATCTTAATTCCCCTTTTGTAGACTCTTCCCACCTCTCACTCTCATTTCACATAGTCTAAATGACCTCTGAGGACACAAGGACGGCAGTAATACAGCCTTAGATAAGTCAGCCCATCTTCCTGACCACAGTGACTTTTCAAGGACAGGAGCATGACTTATGCTGGAAATAGTGAATGGGATATTTTATTTCTCTACTGGGAATGGACCCGGAAAGATGTAAACCTTTAACTGCTGTGCTCTATCATGCAAAGAGGAGTTACCAGAAGAAAATTGAGCCAAGGGATGAAAAGCAGAGTAAAGTGTTGGAGAATGGCAGCATTCTGACAATATTGTTGGAGCACCTGGATCCAGCCATACATGATGCTATTCTCAGAACTTATCAGTTGTATCATCTGATAATAGTCCTAGGGTGATGGGAAAACAAAGAGATTTAAATTTAGCAAAGGGAGGGATCTTACTCAGTCACATGGCTGGTAAGTGACAGAGTTGAAATGACAGACCAGCTCTTAGACTTGAAGTTCAGACTCATTTTACCCTTATAGACCTTAGGGAGACAAAGTAAAAGTATGAGGGGTAATGTTAGTGAAGTTATAATTCATAGGAAACAGATTCTGCAGTAACAGAAACAGAGAGGCTAGTGTGTGCGTGCTCAGGTACTTCAGTCTGGTCTGACTCTTTGCGACTCTATGGACTATAGCTCTCCAGGCCCCTCGATCCATGGGACTTTCCAGGCAAGAATACTGGAGTGGGTTGCCATGCCCTCCTCCAAGGGATCTTCCCAACCCAGGGATCGAAAACCACGTCTCCTGCATTGCAGGTGGATTCTTTACCCACTGAGCAACCTGGGAAGCTAGAGGGTAGTAAGTACCTCAAACCATATAACTGGACTACCACAGCAGAAGGCAGAATTCTTACACTGTAATTTTAGTCGTTCATATATAACCAAATAATGTGATTGGTGAAGCACTTAGCCTAGATCAAAGGTTTTATTATTTATTCAAAAATCACAAAGTGAGGTAATGACACATTTTTAAATGTAGGTGTTTAGATTTCTCCATTGTTCAACACTGATTGTAACATGAGAAAAGATCCTAGTTCATTAAATTTTCAGTATATACTAAAGTCATGATGTTAAACACAGGCTTTTCCTGATGCTCTGAAAGGCTGATGGGAAGGATCAAGACTCTCATTCAATGCCCACAGCACCACCTTTTAGACTTTGTAATGTCTTTCTGATGGTGCCCAAATCATTTGTGTTTGTCCTTGTTCTCAAGCCTTCAATAAATTCTAAAAGATCATTTTATTTTTCCTGTGGATTTTTACCTTGAAAAAGCCAAGTTCCAATGAATTACACAGAAATGTGATAGAATTAGGGATGTTCTAAAAATGGTTTCTGGGTATAAACATGATTATACAGAGGAAGTCAAAGTGAAGCATGTCTCCTTTTCTCAGTCTTCCCTCCAGAAAACCAGAAAGAGCAGACTACGATGGCTTGATTATGTCCTTTTTACTCTTAGAAACACACCTGTGTCTTGCCTGCATCTTCGTTTCCAAGATAATCCCATAAGATGTTATCCTGAGGTTGAGTGGCAACAAAGCATTTATGTTTTCTCTTCAGAGCAGGAAAATCTAAGAAATGATTGCATAGTTTTGATGACAGAAAAAGCCTAATTCCTTCCATAAGTTTTTGATTTCCTGACAACGAGAATAATCCTTATAAATCAAGTGATAAAATGGCCATTGTCAGTGGCAAATGGAAACTCAGTACATGAGAAGGAATGGTAAAACTTAACTTTCAAAAAGTTTAATTTTCTTGGCTTTGAAGAAAACACTGAGAGAATTGTTAAATAGGATTACAGAACCACTGACTAGTTTTTGAGGATCCTTGTGAAAACAGAAACTGTTCTAGAACATTAAAAATTGGCAAGGAGACCCAAGCCACCCCTGATCATTGCATCTACTGCTGGTTTTGGAGAAAATTTAGAATAAAGTATTTGAAGATGTGTTTTGTAGCCCTTTTTAAGAAGAAATTGTAATTAGTGAAAGCTGTTGTGGTTTTAGTGAAATTTATTGATTTACCCTTAAAACATAAATGGAGAGCCATGAATTTTTCTAAATGTTCATTTGGATACATTGCTGAATAACTCATAGTTTCTGCTCTCATAGTACCTGTGTCTAGTGAGATGAGACACACAAGTGAAGAGATAAGATACTTTCTCTTAATGGCAGCTATTGCCAGGAAAATATATTATGCTTAGGACATAGTACAGTAATATACATTTGCCCTCTATATTTATGAACTTAATGACATTATTAGTCTAAAGCAAGTGGTTCTCAACTGGGGACACTTGAACACCCCCTTCTCTCCCATGGGACATTTGCCAATGTCTGGAGAGAATTTTGGTGGCCACAGAAAGGTAGGGGAGCTACTTGGATCTAAGAGGCAAGGATGCTGCTAAACATCCTATAGAGCAGCTTCTCACAGCAAGAACTATTTGGCCCAAAACATCAACTAGTGTTGAGACTGAGAAACTCTTATCTAGAACCTGCATTCTCAGCAGGAACAGTATTGGTCTGAAGGGGAACAAAGCTAGCTTTTAGGAAGTGAAAAAAAAAAAACCTTATTATTTCTATATTTAAAGCATAGATAAACATACAGTACATGAGCAGATATACAGTATATTTATGGTATTAAAATTTTACCGAGCTGGAGGATTAGGGGAGGAAAAGTCTCAAAAGGCTCCTCAGGGGAGTAATAATGGAAAGAAGGTTGGGAAGCACTGCTTTCCACAGGATCACCACACCTTCTCTGCATAGGACTAGTTAGCAAATGTGTTTGTATTTGTGGCCATACAGCTTTTGTGGCAACCACTCCGTGCTGCCACTGTAGCCTCCAAACCATCCATCCATAGATGATACAGTAACAGACAGAATAGCTGTGTTCTACTAAAACTTTATTTTAAAAAAATAAACAAGAGATGAGTTATATTTGGCTCATGGTCCATAGTTTGCTGAATTCTGATTTAGAGCATCAGTAAGCAAAAATATGAGATACATGCCTTATTAATTTGAGGATACATTACTGGTAATGATAAATATGCATATATGTGAACATTAAAGAAGATTCAGTCATATGAATAAGTAATTAAGAGGTTTTCCCATTAGAAACAACTGAACAGTTATCCTCCAAAATTTGATGAATGGATGGTTATCAAACTTGAAGGAAATCCGGATGACATGACACAAGGTGTAGCTGGCCTTTCAGTTAAAAACAGTTAAAAATATAGAATAAAAAAAAAATTCATGAGGCATGTATCATGAAGTATTAAAAGGCTAAGTGTAAAGAGGGAGGGAACATGCTTTAAATTAGGGGCCACAACAGAGAGGAATGGGGAAGTGATGTAAAGAAATATAATGGGGTTTCAGTATCAAACTGCAGAACACTTGATCTGCCTTTTGCAATGTCACCTGGTATAATAAGAGCCATCAGCTTTACCTTAGTATTTACATCTTCCCCACGTACTCCACAAAGCTAAATTTGTATTAGTATTCTATGGCGTATTTTGTTTGCTAAACTTTATTTCTGGCGCCAAAATACAAGGTGCCATGAGTAAAGTCTGTGCACTGTAGAGCTATTAGTAGCCTGTAGATTCAGCTGCTTGCAATAGTGTCAACTCACCATAGCTTGACAAAGATGGTAGTATAGTTCTCTGTCATGTTACTGTCTAAAGGCAGGCAGCCAAGGATATGGCAGACCATCTTGGATCTTTGAGATCATCCAGGTACCCTAGTTTCTTATCCATGAGCCTTATTTCACCTTATTTGTGAAATTTAAAACCATCACTGTATCTATCAATTGATCGGTCAATCTAATGTTTATGTTCTTAATTTGTTGCCTTGCCATCTCTATGACATGGCCTCTGTTCTGTGTAGATCAGTGCGGCTTGTCTCCAGGCAGCAGGATGTGAAGAGAGAAGTGCTTCCTTTAAAATCATGACTCAGAGGTGGTACATATCACTTTTGTTCAGATTCCACTGACCATGTAGCTGCATAGTCATGTCTGATACAAAAAGGGCTGGGAAATGTAGTTGTCAGCTGGTTTTCACGTATTTACATTATACCAGAAATGATATATAGACATTGAAGACCAACCTAAAGACACTGGCACAGAATTTCAATCAAAGTAAACAAGATTTTTAACTAGTCAGGGAAGAAGATCTGTATATTATAGGGACTGTATGTCATAGAAGGAAGAAAAGGCTATTTGTCTTATAAGATAAAAAAGTTGGCGAACCATGAAATCAGCCTTTGTGTGCTTGAAAAAGAAGTGGAAGCTCTTCTTTACATGATCTGTGAGATTAGCCATCCATCTGTGAGGATCAATGGCTAGACGTTATAAGGAGAAATTTAAGAAAATGTTACAAGGAGTTATCTTTATGAGGTCAAAGTGGAACTGCCTGTTTGCAAAAGAGTCTACTTCTTATCATTCAAGCATTCAAGTTTTCAGACATTATTCTGTAAGTTAAAAAAATATGTATTTATTGAGTACCTACTTGTTACCAGATGCTGGTGTGTGTGTGCACATGTGCTAAAAAGAATAAAGATGAATAAAACATTTAAGACCTGTTATCTACTAGATTATAATAAGAAATGACTAGAAGTATGTGTGTGTGTGATGGGATAAACAGTTGTTCAGGAAACCATTAAGTATATTCGAAGACTTAGAGATAGTATAGGAACTTTGCTGTTCTTCAGTCTCTAAGTCATGTGCGAATCTTTGCGGGACTTTGCTATACTCTTAAGAAGTGTTTGTATTTCAAAAAGGTATGATTCTCTCATACATAAAGTTTTACATTCTCAGGTCCTAGCAACCGGTTGTCTAAGGATCAAAAGCATGAAATAGTTTAAAAGATGGTAACCTTAAAAAAACTCAGATATTTAAAATACAACAATCCTGGTTTGTTTTAAAGACTCTAAATTAAATATAGTGTTGAAGGAGCCTAATTGGTGGTTGTATTTATTCACAAGTCTTGGCCCTTTTCATCCCTGTAGAAAACTATAATCCCCATGCTGGAGCACTCTGCAGTCTGACACTGTGGATTCTGATGCCCAGTGGGGAGCAACTTGAATGCTCGGGTGCCCTACTAGGAAAATCCCATGCCTGCAAGCGGTAGTCTCTATAGGAATAAATATAGTCATAGTCTGCTCATAGTCTCCATAGGAGTAAATATTTTCAGCTTATGAGGAAATCAGAACTCATCTACAGAAATAAAAGCAAGAGATATTTGTCAGGGAGTACAAGGAAATACATCCAGGGTAGCAGAATGAGACCTGGGGAAGGGCATAGGTCCCATCTCAAGCCCCACTGTTGAGAGACAGCATAAACTTGGTAGGCCATCTGCTTCTCTGTGCTTCAGTGGCCTCACCAATAAACTGAAGTTTTCTTGATCCCAATCCATTCTGCCAGTATCAGTTATGTAGCTTACACCTATTTTTCTGAAAATTGGCTGGAAAATCTATAGACAGGATGTGACCTGTGGAATACTCCATAGTTGCCATCACTCCCTAAGGCCATGTCCAGGCCAACTATACTCCTGTACATTCTATTCTAGTTTTTCTAGGCATAAAAGTTTGAAATATAAGCTCATAGTAGTTGAGCAATTTCCGTTGCCAGGCAATTACAGGCATTTGTATATATTATCTCATTTAATTTTCACAGTTATCCCCTAGAGAGGTACATTTTATAGACTAAAAAGCTGAGCTTAGAGGGTTAAAGAAACTTTCTCAAATTTATGTAGCTAGGAATTAGTTGAGACAAGATTCCAATCCAGGCTGTTTGTTCCCAGAAGCTGTACTCTTAACCACTATGTTCTATTGTTTAAAATAGTTCTAAAGTCATGTGATCTGCCAGTAGTGAGTGAAGGAGTAAAGAGCCTGCAGAATTAAACACACACACACACACACACACACACAACCAAAACAAATCTGAATCCAAATCTAGACTCCACCACTGCTTACCTGCATTTGTGTGGGATTCTTGCGAATTTTAAATGAGTAAAAGTATGTTAAACACTCATCACAGAGAACTTACTTAAAAAGGTAGCCATTATTATACCAGAAATGTGCCTATAATGTAGACATACGATAATTGTTGAGTGGATAAAATAATTATTGGTCCAAAAAGAATGGCTAAAATTGACATTTCCTTTATAATCTGGTTATTGGCATATTCTATAATGTTATTCTTTGTTCAATTTCTTGCATATTAAAGGAACATACTCCTAGACAAGTAGTTTCTACCACAGGTAACTTTGCTCCACACATGACATTGGGCAATATCTAGAGACATTTTTCGGAGAAGTCAAATGGCAACCCACTCCAGTATTCTTGCCTGGAAAATCCCATGGGTGGAGGAGCCTGGTAGGCTGCAGTCCATGGGGTCGCAAAGAGTCAGACACGACTGAGCAACTTCATTTTCACTTTTCACTTTCATGTATTGGAGAAGGAAATGGCAACCCACTCCAGTGTTCTTGCCTGGAGAATCCCAGGGACTGGGGAGCCTGGTGGGCTGCCGTCCATGGGGTCGCACAGAGTTGAACATGACTGAAGCGACTTAGCAGCAGCAGCAGAGACATTTTTAGTTGTCAGAACTTGTGTGTGTGTTGCTACTGCTAAGTCGCATCAGTCGTGTCCGACTCTGTGCGACCCCACAGACGGCAGCCCACCAGGCTCCTCTGTCCCTGGGATTCTCCAGGCAAGAACACTGGAGTGGGCTGCCATTTCCTTCTCCAATGCATGAAAGTGAAAAATGAAAGCGAAGTCGCTCAGTCGTGTCCGACTCCTAGCGACCCCATGGACTGCAGCGTACCAGGCTCCTCTGTCCATGGGATTCTCCAGGCAAGAGTACTGAAGTGGGGTGCCATTGCCTTGTTGAGGGAGCTGCTATTAAAAACCAGTAAAGAAGCAAGGGATGCTGCTAAACACCCCTTCATGCACAAGACAGCCCCCCACAACAAAGAATTATCTGGTTCCAAATGCCAGTAGCACCAAGGTTGAGAAACGTTGATCTAGACTAGAGCAAAAATCCTCTAAAACAGGCTTTTATTTAAAAAAATTATTAAGGTATAATTGCTTTACAATATTGTGTTATTTTTGGCTGTACAGATATATGTATACATGTAAATCCTCTTTTTTGCATTTCCCTCCTGTTTAGGTCACCACAGAGCATAGAGTTCCCTGTGCTCTACAGTAGGTTCTCACTACTTACCTGTTTTATCCATAATGGTGGATATATGTCAGTCCCAGTCTCTCAGTTTGTCCCACCCTTTCTTTCCCCACCTTGGTATCCATACATTTGTCCTCTGCATTTGTGTCTCTGTTTTGCAAATAGGTTCATCTGTCGCATTTTCCTAGATGCCATATATATGCTTTAATCTAGTCGGATGGACCAGATGTTACCAAAAAAAAAAAAAAAAAGCTGTCCTTGCACAGTGTTGCTATGTTTTCCTTGTCCCCCTCAACCTTAACCTGGCTAGGGCCCCAAGTTCACTGCTTCCAATGTATAGAAGCGTACCAACCACGTAACATCTTTCAGGTGCTCTAGGCGGCATGGAGAAAACCTGGGTGAAGCAGCACTTTCTGGCTCTCAGGAAGAAATCCAAAGATGAGCTAGATAATGACCAAATCACTGTCTGACTGATATCCATGTTGCTTATTTTATTAAAAGCACTGTGCTGTGCACACAGGGAGATTTCAATCCATGAGAGGGATGACTGAGAAATTATAACTTCTGAAATATACATATATTATTTACTTGATTTATCCAACTGGCCTCTTCTTAAGCAGCCAAATTTCATTTCCAAATCTAGAAAATAAACAGCATTTTATAAGTAATCTTTCTTCTGCTTCAAAGATGGAAATTTCCTTGCTATTTGTTCATTTTCCCCCTTTACTGTATACTTCTGATTTAAGAGCCTTGTAAAGTTCATAGGAATCAGTGAACTAAAATGGACTGGAATGGGCAAACTTAATTCAGATGACCATTATATCTACTACTGTGGGCAAGAATCCCTTAGAAGAAATGGAGTAGCGCTTGTAGTCAACAGTACAGTCCAAAATGCAGAACCTGGGTGCAATTTCAAAAATGACAGAATGATTTCCTATTTGTTTCCAAGGCAAAGCATTCAATATCACATGGTCTGTGCCACAACCACTAATGCGGAAGAAGCTGAAGTTAAACATTTCTATGATGACCTACAAGACCTTCTAGAACTAACACCAAAAATAGATGTCCTTTTCATCACAGGGGACTAGAATGCAAAAGTAGGAAGTCAAGAGACAGCTGAAGTAACAGGCAAATTTGGCCTTGGAGTACAAAATAAAGCTGGGCAAAGGCTAATAGAGCTTTGCCAAGAGAACACACTGGTCATAGCAAACACCCTCTTCCAACAACACAAGACACGACTCTACACATGGACATCACCAGATGGTCAATACCGAAATCAGATTGATTATATTCTTGTAGTCAAAGATGAAGAAGCTCTATACAGTAAGCAAAAACAAGACCAGGGGCTGACTGTGGCTCAGATCATGATCTCCTTAATTGCCAAATTCAGACATAAATTGAAGTTAGTAGGGAAAACTACTAGATCATTGAGGTATGATCTAAATCAAATCCCTTATGTTATACATTGTAAGTGACAAATAGATTCAAGGTATTAGATCCGATAGACAGGGTGCCTAAAGAACTATGGATGCCCAAAGAACTATGGATGGAGGTTTGTGACATTGTACAGGAGGTGGTGATCAAGACTATTGCTAAGAAAAAAGAAATGCCACAAGGCAAAATGGTTGTCTGAGGAGGCCTTACAAATAACTGAGAAAAGAAAAGTAGCTAAAGGCAAAGGAGAAAAGGAAAGCTATACCCATCTGAATGGAGAATTCCAAAGAATAGCAAGGAGAGATAAGAAAGCCTTCCTCTGGGACCAATGCAAAGAAATAGAGGAAGACAATAGAACAGGAAAGACTTGAGATCTCTTTAAGAAAACTAGAGATACCAAGGGTACATTTCACACATAGATGGGCACAATGAAGGACAGAAATGGTACGGACATAACAGAAGTAGAGGATATTAAGAAGAGGTGGTAAGAATACACAGAAGAACTATACAGAAAAATATCTTAATGACTCAGATAACCACGATGGTGTGATCACTCACCTAGAGCCAGACATCCTGAAGTGTGAAGTCAAATGGGCCTTAGGAAGCATCACTATGAACAAAGTTAGTGGAGATGATGGAATTCCAGCTGCGCTATTTTAAATCCTCAAAGATGATGCTGTGAAAGTGTTCCACTTAATATGCCAACAAATTTGGAAAACTCAGCAGTAGCCAAAGGACTGGAAAAGGTCAGTTTGCATTCCAATCCCAAAGAAAAGCAACGCCAAAGAATGTTCAAACTACTACATAATTGTACGCATCTCACATGCTATCCAAGTAATGCTCAAAACTCTCCAACCAAGGTTTCAACAGTATGTGAACCGTGAACTTCCAGATGTTCAAGCTGAATTTAGAAAAGGCAGAGGAACCAGAGATCAAATTGCCAACATTCTGTTGGATCATTGAAAAAGCAAGAGAGTTCCAGAAAAACATCTACTTCTGCTTTATTGACAATGCAAAAAGCCTTTGTATGGATCATAACAAACTATGGAAAATTCTGAAAGAGATGGGAATACCAGACCACCTTACCTGCTTCCTGAGAAATCTGTATGCAGGTCAAGAAGTAACAGAATCGGACATGGAGCAACAGACTGGTTCCAAACTGGAAAAGAAGTGCATCAAGTCTGTATAGTGTCACTGTACTTATTTAACTTATACGCAGAGCACATCAGGCAAAATGCTAGGCTGGATGAAGCACAAGCTGGAATCGAGATTTCTGGGGGCAATATCAATAACCTCAGATATGCAGATGACACCACCGTTATGGCAGAAAGCAAAGAGGAACTGAAGAGCCGCTTGATGAAAGCGAAAGCGGAGAAAGAAAAAGTTGGCTTAAAACTCAGTATTCAAAAAATGAAGATCATGGCATCTGGTCCCATCACTTCATGGCAAATAGATGGGGAAACAATGGAAACAGTGACAGACTTTATTTTGGGGGGCTTCAAAATCACTGCAGATGGTGACTGCAGCCATGAAATTAAGATGCTTGCCCCTTGAGAGAAAAGCTATGATCAACCTAGACAGCATATTAAAAAGCAGAAACATTACTTTGCAGACAAAGGTCTGTCCAGTGAAAGCTATGGTTTTTCCAGTAGTCATGTATGGATGTGAGAGTTGGACCATAAAGACAGAAGTGCCGAAGAATTGATGCTTTTAGCTGTGGTGTGGGAGAAGACTCCTGAGAGTCCTTTGGACTGAAAGGAGATCCAGTTGGTCAATCCTAAAGGAAATCAGTCCGAAACATTCATTGGAAGGACTAATGCTGAACTGAAGCTCCAATAATTTGGCCACCTGCTGCGAAGAACTGACTCTTTGCAAAAGACCCTGATGCTGGGAAAAATTGAAGGCAGGAGGAGAAGGGGATGACAGAGGATGAGATGGTTGGATGGCATCACTGACTTGATGGACATGAGTTTGAGCAAGCTCTAGGAGTTGGTGACAGACAGGGAAGCCTGACCTGCTGCAGTCCATGGCGTTGCAGAGAGTCAGACAAGACTGAGTGAGTGAACTGAAATTTCATCTCTAAAGTGGTCTTTTGAGATAAGAACCAAAGCTGTTGGATGTCAAAGAAATAGTTCAGTTTACTGTGCAACAGTTTACTATATGTGGTCTTCATATGGACTAACCTCAGATCTCTTTTTTCACTTGGTGGATCCCATTCACAACTTATTTTATTTATGACAGGAAAAGAAAAAAAAGTAAGAAAAACCTGAAACCCTTAGCAAATTTAATCCCAGTGGCGTTTTAGAGTACTTGAGAATATAATAGCCATAAATTGGTTAACCAGATGAAAAATTATATTTTTTACCCTTGTGTTATAAACCTGGAAATTCCCCAGTAAAAAACATTAAGGTATCATTATGGACATAAAAAAGATACTTTTAAAGTGGTGTCCTGGTGTTTCTTATTTATTCATTCATTGTGTAGCATTTGAAATCAATGTTACTTTGTGAGATTTAAGCAGTGTTCTCTGTAATTGGTAATAAAGTGCATTGTGAGACTCCAAGAACAGAAGGGCGGAGGTTGGGAGATGAAGAAAATGGAGACTGAGGAAGAATGGGGTTTTTGTCATGGTAAAAATGAGGATTGTATCCCAGTCCTTTGGCAAGAACATTTTCTTGCCTATCAAGCATTCTCCAATAGAAGAAGTCCAAGGTGCTTCTAGTCACCTTAATGTAATTGACTCCTCATCACATTTTGGTTGATTTGTCCTTAGAATTTAAATGAAAGAATATACTTGTAGACTCTTAAACCCAGGGATGTTACTGAGGATACATATAATTTTGAGTAGCTAACTATCCAACTATCTATTATTCATTTGACTGTATACAACTATGTGCTAGTAATTGTGCAGGGCAAAGGAATATGTGAATGCATGGTGCTCGGTTGTGTCTGACTCTTTGCAGCCCCAATGGACTGTAGTCTGTCAGGCTCCTCTGTCCATGGGGTCTTCCGGGAAAGAGTACTGGAGTGGGCTGACATTTCCTCCTCCAGGGGGGTCTTCCTAACCCAGGGAACCTGCATCTCTTCCATCTCCTGCATTGGCAGGTGGATTCTTTACCTCTAGCACCATCTGGGAAGCCCTATATGAATGCATAACATCAACAAATCCTTATTCTCATGAAGCTCTGTACTGGATGAGACAAGTAAGTTATAAACATAATAATTGTGCAGCTTAATAAAGGCTATAAAATAAACTGATTGTGCTATCTGAGATTACTTGAGAATGAGAGGGCTTCAGGGCTAAGAGGAAGCAGAACTTTTTCAGAAAGGATGATCCAGGATGACCTTTCTTGAGAGGTGACGCCTGAGGTGAGACTAGAAGGATAGGAGGTTTCTTCCAGGAAAAGAGAGCATCAGGTGGAGAGAATACCAGGTACAAAGGCAGTGATGGGGTGATGGCTTAGTGTGTTTGAGGAACAGAACGAGAGCCAAGTGAACTGTTCAGTTTATACTGAATGAAGGAAAACTTGTTAAGAGACAATTTTTAGGAAAAAAACCAGGGGATCAGATCATGTAACATCTCATAAACTATGACTAATACATCTGATCTTATAAATCTACACAGCCTGTACAAATTATAATGTATATAGAACAAACATAGAAGTAATTTGTGACATCAGGGGCTTCCTTGGCAGTCCAGTAGTAAAGTTCTTCCAACACTGGGGGGCATGGGTTCCATCTCTGGTTGGAGAACTAAGATCCTGCATGCCATGTGGGTGTGGCCAAAAAATTAAAAAAAATTTAAAACAGTAACTTGTGACATCAGATAAAATAGTGGAGTAAAGACTTCTAAAAATCCTCTTGCCCATACAAACAAGAATATGGAAAACATCACCAGCATCAACTTTTCTAGAACTCTAGAAATTAATCAAAGACCTATAGAAATCTGAAAAACACTTATGCAAGAAAAATGGCAACATTGGTAAGAATAGTAAGCTTTGTGGCTTTTTAATTTGCCCTGTTCCCACGTTATACTCAGGTCTGCATTAGCTTTGAAAATGAGCAGACTGCAATGGAGATTAAAACCAGAAACCTCACCACCTACCAGAGGGGATAGGACAGTGTTGAGCTCTTTCAAAGCCCCACTCTTAAGAGAATTGCAATAATTTTGCCTCTCTGGTGGTTTATGGGAAGAACTGACTCACATGATTGGCTTTCTTAGACCTGACTTAGAGATCACCCAATGTGAGCAGCTTTTATCCTGAGAGTGTTTGTTGAAAAAACATGAAGGCCTTTATTATCACCACCACCATCTTCTTCATTGAAGTGATGAAAATGTTCTGGAATTAGTGATGATGTTGTACAACTTTATAACCCCACTGAATTGTGTACTTTAAAAGAGTAAATTGCATGGTATGTGAATTATGCCTCGTTAACAAAACTTTAGTTTGCATGATGGGAGCTTATTGCTGACGAGGTTCAAGAAAAGGGCTTTCAGTAACATATGCACTGATTCTTCATGGAACAGTCAACAAAATATTGTGAAGATGGATAAATGTGTTTTATATGGTTTAAACTTAAGAATTTGAATGGTATATCAGATAAATTTGGAATTTGGGTATACTAGGTTCTCTTTAGCTCAGTCATCATTAGGGAATGGTAAATAGATAGAAAACTTTCATGCTAATTCTATTTGGAAGTGGCTGCCTAGATTGTGTGTTAAAGAGGATTCCAAGGCTCAGTTCAGGCTTTATAGGAAATTGGCAGCAATGGCCATGGGATAGTGTTATTCCACTTGTCATATGTATTCCTGTTTCCATAAGTCATTTTGTGACTTGGAACAAATGTCTTCAAAATGTATAGTAGATTCTCAGATAGTTGTGTTGAGTGACCTTTAAGCATCACTTAGGTTTTAAAGCTTTGTGATTATATGATACAATGATTCATTCCACGTCTTTCAAAAACATATCCAATTTAAAAAAGGATTTAAAAAATAAGCAATGTCAGTAGCAAGCATGCACAGTATGAAATATTTGAGCTGAAGGAGTATATAAATAGCTGTGGTCGATGATCTTGCCTTGTTCTTTTCTAAATACGGTGCTTCTCAGTGCTAGCATTTAATTATGCACTGTACTTGGATAAAAATGGGCATTAGGAAAGATTAGCTTTTATGATGGATATATTGAGTCCTAAATATGGCTTAAATCTTTGTACTGCAATTGGGAAACTAACAACCCACAGATGAATGCTCATTTCTTATGGAAGTGCATTGAGATATATTTACTTGTGTATTATTTGAAGACCAATCCACATGCAATCAGACTTCAACAAGACAGGCACAACAATCTTGTAAGGGGTCTCTATTTCTAGACAAAATATCTCAGAAAGCATTTCAATTCACTTTCCTTGCCACTGTCTTATCGACGACTCCATCCTGGACTGCTGATTCGTTAGAATGACAGATTTTAAGCTTTCTTCTCCCTCAATATATGGAGCATATGATATTCAAATGAGTGACATACTTCCATCTGGGTATGCACAAATTTTCCACAGGGAAAGAAATTTCCTCTCCCCCTAACTCAAGAATAATGATGATGATAATAGTAACAGCAATTACTAATGTCTTTGTAGCACATACTATGTGTCAGATGCTGTTGTTAAGAGCTTTGCATATATTAACATATTGAATTCACAACATCCCTATGAAATATTATTATTACTCCAAATTCTATGATGAGGTACAGGTGAGACACAGAGAGGTTAAAGAACTTGCCCAAGACTAAACATCTGTTGATAAGTAGGAGATACAAGATTTAAAACCAAGCTATCTGCTCCAGTGAGCATCTTTCTAATCATTAGGCTATACTGCCTCTTAGATAAGTGCTAACAAGAGCTGTTTTCTTAAGGATGTCTGTAAATTCAGCTTGGCACATAAAAAGGAAGTAATTTATAAACTGGTAGTTTATCTACTGACAGCAATGAAGTATTATAGATGGGTCTTGGAACTACTTTGAAAACTACTGGCCATCCACTTCCATATCCTTGTCCTGGAAGTCTAGCACTCATCTGTCTAACCAGTCTCTTCTTTTGTATGGCATTCTCTCCCCCTTAACACCTCTTATATCAGTGAGCCCTCTAATACATTAATAAATCAAGATGGATTTTCTTACTGTAACCCACTATGCTCTTGACTGTTCCCTTTTGTTTCAGAGATCTTAACCCTGATCAAATTATTATATTTGTATATCTAAGATGTACTAATCTTAGTAACCCCAGAAAGAATGAAATGACAGAGCCAAAGCAAAAACAACACCCAGTTGTGGATGTGACTAGTGATAGAAGCAAGATCCGAGCTGTAAAGAGCAATATTGCATAGAAACCTGGAATGTTAGGTCCATGAATCAAGGCAAATTGGAAGTGATCAAACAGGAGATGGCAAGAGTGAATGTTGACATTCTAGGAATAAGTGAACTAAAATGGACTGGAATGGGTGAATTTAACTCAGATGACCATTATAGCTACTACTATGGGCAAGAATCCCTTAGAAGAAATAGAGTATCCATCATAGTCAACAGAAGAGTCCGAAATGCAGTACTTGGATGCCATCTCAAAAATGACAGAATGATCTCTGTTCGTTTCCAAGGCAAACCATTCACTGTCACAGTAATCCAAGTCTATGCCCCAACCAGTAATGCTGAAGAAGCTGAAGTTGAATGGTTCTATGGCGACCTACAAGACCTTCTAGAATTAACACCCAAAATAAGATGTCCTTTTCATTATAAGGGACTGGAATGCAAAAGTAGGAGGTCAAGAAACACCTGGAGTAACAGGCAAACTTGGCCTTGGAGTACAGAATGAAGCAGAGCAAAGGCTAATAGAGTTCTCCCAAGAGAACACACTGGTCATAGCAAACACTCTTTTCCAAAAACACAAGAGAAGACTCTAGACATGGCCATCACGTGATGGCCAAAACCGAAATCAGACTGATTATATTCTTTGCAGCCAAGGATGGAGAAGCTCTATACAGTCAACGAAAACAAGACCAGGAGCTGACTGTGGCTCAGATCATTAACTCCTTATTACCAAATTCAGACTTAAATTGAAGAAAGTAAGGAAAACCACTAGACCATTCAGGTATGACCTAAATCAAATCCCTTATGATTATACAGTGGAAGTGAGAAATAGATTTAAGGGAACAGACCTGATAGAGTGCCTGATGAACTATGGAATGAGGTTCGTGACATTGTACAGGAGACAGGGATCAAGACCACCCCCAAGAAAAGGAAATGCAAAAAAAGCAAAATGGCTGTCTGAGGAGGTCTTACAAATAGCTGTGAAAAGAGAAGCAAAAAGCAAAGGAGAAAAGGAAAGATATACCCATTTGAATGCAGAATTCCAAAAATAGCAAGGAGAGATAAGAAAGCCTTCCTCAGTGATCACTGTAAAGAAATAGAGGAAAACAATTGAATGGGAAAGACCAGAGATCTCTTCATGAAAATTAGAGATACCAAGGGAACATTTCATGCAAAGATGGGTTCAATAAAGGACAGAAATGGTATGGACTTAACAGAAGCAGAAGATATTAAGAAGAGGTGGCAAGAATACACAGAAAAACTGTACAAAAAAGATCTTCATGACACAGATAATCATGATGATGTGATCACTCACCTAGAGCGAAACATCCTGGAATGTGAAGTCAATTGGGCCTTAGAAAGCATCACTATGAACAAAGCTACTGAAGGCAATGGAATGCCAGTTGAGCTCTTTCAAATCCTGAAGGATGATACTGTGAAAGTGCTGCACTCCATATGTCAGCAAATTTGGAAAACGCAGCAGTGGCCACAGGACTGGAAAAGGTCAGTTTTCATTCCAATCCCAAAGAAAGGCAGTGCCAAAGAATGCTCAAACTACTGCACAGTTGCACTCATCTCACACGCTAGTAAAGTAATGCTCAAAATTCCCCAAGCCAGGCTTCAACAATGAACCATGAACTTCCAGATGTTCAAGCTGGTTTTAGAAAAGGCAGAGGAACCAGAGATCAAATTGCCAACATCCACTGGATCATGGAAAAAGTAAGAGAGTTCCAGAAACACATCTATTTCTGCTTTATTGACAATGCTAAAGCCTTTGACTGTGTGGATCACAATAAACTGTGGAAAATTCCAAAAGAGATGGAAATACCAGACCACTTGACTTGCCTCTTGAGAAATCTGTATGCAGGCCAGGAAGCAACAGTTAGAATTGAACATGGAACAACAGACTGGTTCCAAGTAGGAAAAGGAGTACTTAAAGGCTATATATTGTGCCCCTGCTTATTTAACTTACATGCAGAGTACATGGGAAACACTGGGCTGGAAGAAGCACAAGCTGGAATCAAGATTGCCGGGAGAAATATCAATAACCGCCCTTATGGCAGAAAGCAAAGAGGAACTGAAAAGCCTCTTGATGAAAGTGAAAGAGGAGAGTGAAAAAGTTGGCTTAAAACTCAGTATTCAGAAAACTAAGATCATGGCATCTGGTCCCATCACTTCATGGCAAATAGATGGGGAAATGATGGAAACAGTGACAGACTTTATTTTCTTGGGCTGCAGTGTCACTGCAGATGGTGACTCCAGCCATAAACTTAAAAGACACTCGCTCCTTGGAAGGAAAGTTATGACCAATCTATACAGCATATTGAAAAGCAGAGACATTACTTTGCTTACAAGTTCTGTCTAGTCAAAGCTATGGTTTTTCCAGTAGTCATGTATGGATATGAGAGTTGGACCATAAATAAAGCTGAGTGCAGAAGAATTGATGGTTTTGAATTGGTGGTGTTGGAGAAGACTTTGGAGAGTCCCTTGAACTGCGAGGAGATTCAACCAGTCAATCCTAAGGGAAATGAGTCCTGAATATTCATTGGAAGGACTGATGTTGAAGCTGAAGCTCTAATACTTTGGCCACCTGATGGGAGGAACTGACTCGTTGGAAAAGATCCTGATGCTGGGAAAGATTGAAGGCAGGAGCAGAAGGGGATGACAGAGGATGAGATGGTTGGATGGCATCACTGACTTGATGGACATGAATTTGAGCAACTCCAGGAGTTGATGATGGACAGGGAAGCCTGGTGTATTCCATGGGATTGCAAAGAGTCGGACAGGATTGACTGAAGTGAACTGAACTGAAGATGTACTTATCCCACCCCAAGAAAATTATCTCTGTTAATGCTGCACTATCCTAAACACAACAGGGAGATCACATCCAGCTAAGAAGCTCATGTTATGTATCCATTCCTCTGCCCAGAGTCACCTTCACTTTAGAATTACTTACTCCTCCCTACCTCTCACAGACCTCCCAAGATGCTCCCAACCACAGCAGTGCACATAGGCCTCACCTAGGCATGATAAAGTGTTCTCAGTCACAGCATTTTAGGGATAGAAATATGATTTAAGTAAGACCATTTGCAATTCTGCTCTGAGATTTTTTTTTTTAACTGAAACTGTCTGGCAGGGAAGAACTTTCTTTGGTCTCTTGCTATATAACTCTGAGTATAAAAGCTTCCTATAAATGATTATAAATTTCCGGAAACAGCAGCTTAGAGAAGGAAGCCAAAACTTGGGATGAAAAGCAAAAAAGAGAAGGCCCACGTGTCCTTTAAGTGCCGGGTTCCAGCTGTCTTTTCGTCTTCCCTTCTGGAAATTTGATTATAGGAGACAACATATCCCATTTCTTATGCATAAACTGGTTGAATTTCGGCTTCTGTCGCTTTCAACAAAGAGATTTAACTAATACAGACTGACACTAAAAAGGATATTGACATATAGAAATAGTGCCATAATGGAACAAAAAAAAAAGAAAAGAAAACTTGGCCACACAGAGGAAAATTACAAGATGTTTCATCAGAACAGATTTGGAATAGCTATCTTTAAATGTCAAAAAGGCTGAGTGCTAGATATCTATACTGTGTAACATATTGCCCCAAAACTCAGTGGCTTGAAACAATCACTGCATATTATCTTGCAGTTTATGAGGGTCAGGAATCAAGGAGCAGATTCCTCAAAATCTTTCATGAAGTTTCATTAAAATATTGGCTGTGATTGCAGTCATCTGAAGACTTGGCTGGTACTGGAAGATCCACTTTCAAAACGGCTTACCAACAAAGCTTTCCACAGGAGGACTCAGTTCTTTGCCATGTTGACCTCTCTGTAGGGCTTCTGAGTGTCCTCATGACATCAGTTCAGTTCAGTTCAGCCGCTCAGTCTGACTCAGTGTCTGACTCTTTGTGACCCCATGAATTGCAGCATGCCAGGCCTCCTTGTCCATCACCATCTCCTGGAGTTCACTCAGATTCACGTCCATCGAGTCCGTGATGCCATCCAGCCATCTCATCCTTGGTCATCCACTTCTCCTTCTGCCCCCAATCCCTCCTAGCATCAGAGTCTTTTCCAATGAGTCAACTGTTTGCATGAAGTGGCCAAAGTACTGGCGCTTCAGCTTTAGCATCATTCCTTCCAGAGAAATCCCAGGGTTGATCTCCTTTAGGATGGACTGGTTGGATCTCCTTGCAGTCCAAGGGACTCTCAAGAGTCTTCTCCAACACCACAGTTCAAAAGCATCAATTCTTTGGTGCTCAGCCTTCTTCACAGTCCAACTCTCACATCCATACATGACCACAGGAAAAACCATAGCCTTGACTAGACGGACCTTAGTCGGCAAAGTAATGTCCCTGCTTTTGAATATACTATCTAGGTTGGTCATAACTTTTCTTCCAAGGAGTATGCGTCTTTTAATTTCATGGCTGCAGTCACCATCTGCAGTGATTTTGGAGCCCCCCAAAAATACAGTCTGGCACTGTTTCCACTGTTTCCCCATCTATTTCCCATGAAGTGATGGGACCAGATCCCATGATCTTCGTTTTCTGAATGTTGAGCTTTAAGCCAACTTTTTCACCCTCCTCTTTCACTTTCATCAAGAGGCTTTTAGTTCCTCTTCACTTTCTGCCATAAGGGTGGTGTCATCTGCATATCTGAGGTTATTGATATTTCTCCTGGCAATCTTGATTCCAGCTTGTGTTTCTTCCAGTCCAGCATTTCTCATGATGTACTCTGCATAGAAGTGAAATAAGCAGGGTGACAATATACAGCCTTGATGCACTCCTTTCCTATTTGGAACCAGTCCGTTGTTCCATGTCCAGTTCTTAACTGTTGCTCCCTGACCTGCATACAGATTTCTCAAGAGGCAGGTCAGGTGGTCTGGTATTCCCATCTCTATCAGAATTTTCCACAGTTTATTGTGATCCACACAGTCAAAGGCTTTGGCATAGTCAATAAAGCAGAAATAAATGTGTTTCTGGAACTCTCTTGCTTTTCCATGATCCAGCGGATGTTGACAATTTGATCTCTGGTTCCTCTGCCTTTTCTAAAACCAGCTTGAACATCAGGAAATTCACGGTTCACGTATTGCTGAAGCCTGGCTTGGAGAATTTTGAGCATTACTTTACTAGCATGTGAGACGAGTGCAATTGTGCGGTAGTTTGAGCATTCTTTTGCATTGCCTTTCTTTGGGATTGGAATGAAAACTGACCTTTTCCAGTCCTGTGGCCACTGCTGAGTTTTCCAAATTTGCTGGCATATTGAGGGCAGCACTTTCACAGCATCATCTTTCAGGATTTGAAATAGCTCTACTGGAATTCCATCACCTCCACTAGCTTTGTTCGTAGTGATGCTTTCTAAGGCCCACTTGACTTCACATTCCAAGATGTCTGGCTCTAGATTAGTGATTACATCATCGTGATTATCTGGGTCGTGAAGATCTTTTTTGTACAGTTCTTCCGTGTATTCTTGCCACCTCTTCTTAATATCTTCTGCTTCTGTTAGGTCCAGACCATTTCTGTCCTTTATCGAGCCCATCTTTGCATGAAATGTTCCCTTGGTATCTCTAATTTTCTTGAAGAGATCTCTAGTCTTTCCCATTCTGTTGTTTTCCTCTATTTCTTTGCATTGATCGCTGAAGAAGGCTTTCTTATCTCTTCTTGCTATTCTTTGGAACTCTGCATTCAGAAGCTTATATCTTTCCTTTTCTCCTTGGCTTTTTGCCTCTCTTTTCACAGCTGTTTGTAAGGCCTCCCCAGACAGCCATTTTGCTTTTTTGCATTTCTTTTCCATGGGGATGATCTTGATCCCTGTCTCCTGTACAATGTCACCAACCTCAGTCCATAGTTCATTAGGCACTCTATCTATCAGATCCAGGCAGCTGATTTTCCCCAGAGTGAGTAAGCCAAGAGAAAAAATGGAAATGGCAGTGACTTCTATGACCTAGCCTCGGAAGTGACATTCTGCTACTTGCATACTATATGTTGGATGCATGTCAGCACTAATCACTGTGGGAGAAAACTACACAATGTCATATTCTTATTTACTATGAACCAGCGATCATTGGGGGTCATCTCGAAGGCTGAATCCCACAGGCCATCCCTTGGAAGAGACCTTGAATGTTTTCCATACAGATTCAGAAGCAGAATTGATAACCAATGGAAGATTCCAGTAGATTTTGACTCCATATAGGTGAAGTCAGTAACAGGGATGACCCTGAAGCAAAACAAAACAAAATGAAACACCTACTATATCTGAATGTACTGTGCTCTTTAATATTGAAAGGAATAGCAGAGATCACTAGTTTAAGTGATACTGAAGACAAGGTCTTAACTTTACATAGGTTATAAGAGAAGGGGTTATAGTGGTAGACGGGCTTCCCTAGGGCTTAGATGGTAAAGAGTCTGCCTGCAATGCTAGAGACCTAGGTTCAGTCCCTAAGTCAGGAAGATCCCTGGAGAAAGGAATGCCAAACCACTCCAGTGTTCTTGCCTGGAGAATCCCATGGACAGAGGAGCCTGGCGGGTTATAGTCTGTCTATGGAGTTGCAACTGACACACCCTGAGCACACACATGCATAGTGGTAGATGACTTCTGAGATCTTTTTTATTCCAAACATTTTATGATCTAACCATAGTCCACAGATATATCTTTCTTCATTTAACTCCTGAAACACCTTTTATGAGATGTTACAAAACCCCCCTTGATCTGAGTGTCATTGGTAAACAGTTTCCACATATGATTTCTATATTTCTCTTTCTGAGGTTGTTCTCTGGCCCAGAAAACACCCCATCTGATGATGGACAAGAGTTATAAGTGTCCCCAGCTTCCTTGCCTCTCTGGTAGGATAATTCTAAACCATAAGATCCCAGAGGTCTCACAGTGAAGTCCCTTTGTTTAACACAGTTACTAACTTACATCACTTCCTTTCTTAGTTCCTTACTCCCCACTGCCTGGAATCACCAACACATTAAACTATTCATGTCAAAATGGTTGTCCCAGGTCTCTTTTGGGGGGTATTGGGGCTTCCCTGGTGGCTCAGCGGTTAAAGTGTCTGCCTGGAATGCAGGAGACCCAGCTTCGATCCTTGGGTCAGGAAGATCCCCTGGAGAAGGAAATGGCGACCCACTCTAGTACTCTTGCCTGGAGAATCAAGTATTCTGTTTCATAGTTCTGGTTATTTTGATATAAATGTACTCAGTATATAAACCTACTATTGAGCAACATATTTTATGTTTTTTTATTTTCTCACACCCCAATTATAGGCTCTAACACAACGTAGGATAGAGGAGAAACCTGATTGTTGTTGGTAGTTCAGGGCAGCATGCTGGCACTGGATTAGAAATGAGAAGACCTGATGTCTAGCAGTTCTGTTTCTCTCTAGTCATGTGATCTTCTGCAAGTCACTTGACCCCACTAAGCATCAGTTATCTCACATTTAATTAAATGCTGATCTAAACCAGTGGTCCTTAAATATTTTGAGTCTTTTAAAAATATCCGTACAAGTTTTATACTGTTTTCCCTGGAGAAAAACTAATGCACCTGAACATAAATGAGTCTGTGCATAATTTCTGGTTATTAATGAGGCCACTGAAGCCTATCCATAGCCTCTAGGTAGAGCTCTATGGACCCCAGGTTATAATCTTTTGGTCTAGATGCTTTTTAACGTCCCTATAAATTTCAGCACTTAGGATTCAATGAGTAATTGATTAAAGAGATAATGATTTCTTCTAGACTAAGATTTCTCAATAAAGCAGCCTTCTAGCTAAAATCCAGCTGCTTTATTAAACCTGACATTAGATTCAATATCTAATATATTAGAAGTTCATACTTGCTCTCCCAGTTACTGTAGCCGCTATGGAGAAAAAAAAAATAGGGAGTCATTCACTGCCAAGAGACACAAGAAAGAGTCTCTCTCAGCCCAAATCCATATCAACAGTTGGTATTTTTATTAAGCTGATAAACTACTTCCAGAAAACATATGATTTCCTAAAATAAACTTCTCCTGACCAAACTGCTATAAGAGAAGCATAGGGCAGGAAATTCAATCCCACTTCTCAGGAGTAGAAATATCTCTATACCACTTCTATAGAGTTTTTCTGAAGTCTTCTCTGTGCTATCACAAAGGAAATCGATCTTGAATCAGGGCCTATAAGAGTATAAGAGTGTAAGAACAGCGTTTCAGGCTATATGCATGGGTGCTAAGTCATGTCTGGCTCTGTGTGATCCTGTGGACTGCAGCCCACCAGGCTCCTGTGTCCATGGGATTCTCCAGTCAAGAATACCAGAGTGGGCTGCCATGCCCTCCTCCAGGGCATCTTCCTGACCCTATGATTGAACTTGCATCTCTTAGGCCTCCCCCATTGGCAGGCAGATTCTTTACCACTAGTGACACCTGGAAAGTCCCTTCTGGCCATATAAGATACCCTGTTTCATGCACCACATAGCTTTCTCTACAGTCAGCAGCTTTTTCCACAGTCTTATTGTTGACTGTTGCAAATTAACATATCTGAGTTGCAGCATTTATTATAGTTGGGTCTTTGGAAGAGGTTATAATCAAATCCACTCAAAATCTCTACTGTGAACATTTAAGCCTTTTTTTTTTTTCCTTCTTACAATATTATGTAGGCTGCCTCTTCTCTGAGGTGCCCCCAGAATAAATATTAATCCACATTCTTACAGAACTGACCCACAGAGCTTCTGAGGATTTAAATCTAGTGTTTGAATGTTTAGAAGGATAGTTAACAACAGAATCTAGTGATAGGCCCTTATTTTTCATCTAGTTAGAAGTATTGCTGCTCATCTTAATCAGTGTCTGAATGTTTAATCTGATTTGAATGAAAACAAAACAAGCTTTCATTTATATAAGCAAAGATGTGGTACTTTTTACTACTAACCAGTTGTTTTTAAAGAACTGGCTTATTTATATTACGCTATGGGAATTTCAACATGCAGCGTTGGTTTACACTTTTTTTTTTTTTTTTTTTAGGTCAGAAGTTTTGTTTTTTTTTTTTTTTTTTAAATTTTAAAATCTTTAATTCTTACATGCATTCCCAAACATGAACCCCCCTCCCACCTCCCCTCCCCATAACATCTTTCTGGGTCATCCCCATGCACCAGCCCCAAGCATGCTGCATCCTGCGTCAGACATAGACTGGCGATTCAATTCACATGATAGTATACATGTTAGAATGTCATTCTAAAATGACAAGTTGTCAACTTATTTGGCCCAACTACTTCAACTGGGGACATGAAACACAAGATCAGAATAATATAGACATTCTGAGCATGAATTTAGTGATAACTAAACTTGAAATCAAGTGCTTGATTTGTATATATCAGCCAAGTGACCTTGTGTGAGTTGCCTGACATCTGTAAGTCTCTGTTTTCTTACCAGGAAACACTTTTTTTTTTGAAGGGTTGTGGAAGTATTAAACACGGTGTACATAACATCCTCACCAGTGTTGGAGCACAGCAAACACGCAACTAGTTAATGTTGTCTTTATCTGATATATGCAATAATTTTAATGTTATATACATTTTAATATAGGAAATAAAGCCCCTGGAAGGGGAGAGGTAACAAAGTGCTTATTTCTACTTTGGCAAAGTTCTGCCTCTGATGGGTGGTTTAGGAGCTCAGCTACTTTAGACAGAGACTGAACATGTTGTCTGTAGAGCAGGGACAGGCAGGAGACAAGAACAAATGTTGGAACCTACCTGTTTCAGCAAAAAGGTACTCATCATGCAGTGTATAACTAGTAGCTTAAAAGGAACCCTTAAAAATAGAGAACGAGAACAATATTGGGCATAGGCACTTCTGTTCCACAGAGCCCCACCTCGAAGCTCAGAGGAACATGAGATTTAAATATAGGGCTGGCAGACATCCTGTCACTAGTGGGATCCTCGGTGAGAACTAGAGGTGGGGGATCTTTGCATGAGGCTACGTGATGACCATCTCTTTAAGAGGTTTCATCTGAGGCTTCTGAGTTGAGCCAAATACTACATTATCTGTGAAATCCTGTGTCCTACACCACTCCACCCAGACTTTCTTGCTTCCCTCTCTCTGCTCACATAGCATTTTATACCTCTCTACTGACCACTCATCACAATGGATTTAAATTCTCTTTATGTAGACATCTTTGCCATTAGACTATAAGTGATCAGCTCAACTCTCATACTTTGATTTATTACCTCCTCTCATCCCATTGGTGAGAGAAGGATTCCCTCCCTAGGGGTGTGGGGAGGATTGAACACACGTCACCTGACATTGGGCACCTGTCACTGAGAGCTGTTTACTGGTCACTTCTGTTCACAGTCTGGTGAAGGCTGCTGTGTGCTAGGGCAGGCCATACAAGTGCAGAGTGAGCAAACAGGGACCAGGAGAGGCAGGTTTTGTAGTATTAAGATGATGAAGTATGAGGAGGTGGTTGTCTTGTGTGAATAATTCTGTGGATTAGTAGGGAAGTAAAACTGCTACTCAGGGATAATCAGGAATGATGCCTGGTCCCTTTGACAAGGACAGTTGTTTGGCTGGGGGACCTGATCTGTGGGAGGAAATAGGGAAAGGAATTTTTGGTTAGGCTCTTTGAGGCTCTCCTGTGGATGGATGTATCACTTGGCTGAAGTAGTGAACAGAAATAACTGATAGAGACAAATCTCGGCAATAGTCCTAGACCAGTGTTCTACAAGACAGGATTTCCAGCACATAACCTCAGAATCATCTGGGATCCTGTTTGAAATGCAGAGCCCTTACCAGTCCTGCTAAACCAGGTTGTCTTGGGAGTTATACAGCACTGGGTATCCAGTTGCAGAGAATTAATATTTTGTAAAGCTCCCCAAGTGATTCTTTGCACACTGGCATTTTAGAACTACTGCCCTGGGTGTATTCTGTGGGCAGAAAATATGCCCTAGGCATTCCCAGGAGGTTAACAGGTTCACCTAGGACTGTGTCTACTCCCCTGCAACAGTAGAATTCGCTTATGTCTCAGTTCTATGTACTGTGTGGTTAGTAACCATAGAAGCTTTGTGGTCACTTGTCACTGTGTCCTCTCTGTTATCCATTCTGTCCTTCAGTATTCTCCTTCTCTCCCTCCATCTCTCTCATCCTTTCTCCCCCCTTCCTTCTTCCCTTCATTTGCACCTCACTGTTCCTCATTGCTTCTTTATTTTTCTCTTCCTTTTCTTCTCTTCATTCTTTAGATATTAACATCAATGTGCAGGCATTGTGCTAATATGAGAGGTGCCAAGATGTCGTTTGTTGGTTCCTACCTTCTAGGAGCTTACAATGTATCAATAGGATTTAAGGTGAACTATTCTTCGATCCCCAAGGCAAATGTATTGAGCCTTTAGAGAGTAAAAGAATCTCATCTGCCTGGACAAGATAAGTGTAGAATCAGGGAAGTCTTCCTGAAAGAGGCCCTTGATAGAATCCTTAAGTACAGGTGAAATTTGGATATAAGGTAAGAGACATCCAGAGTGGGAGAAACAAAGGCAGGGGATGTGGAAAATGGGGACCAAGCAGGACCACTTCTCCTTGGCTGAATCAGCAGCATTGAAGGCAAGGAGTGGAGCCTTGGGTGAGAAAGGTTGGCCTTTCCAAATACTGCAGGATTCAAGGAGAATTTGTTTTACGCATCGCCCTAAAATGTCCTAGAGCTTTGTTCAATATACTCTGTTAAGAAGGAAAAAGAAATATAGAAAAGCTGTCTAATACTTATTAATCTGAGGTGGAGAGATTGCGCTGTACTGTTTTAGCTGATTTTTTAAAAACTGGTTTGAGGAAAGAGTATCAGTGGCATTTGCATTAGTTGTAGCTAATGTGCATTGATTGGATTAAAATATGACATTATGAATTAAAAAAAAAAAAAAGGTGTCTGTTGGAAAATGAAATGCGATTGCTTTCAGAAAGGGAAAGGGAAATAAAGTAAGCAGCCTGGATTCTGTTTTGCTTGAATGCTCTGTGTTTAGTGGGAATAGGGTCATTGATTGAAGCTCTTCCCTTAAAATGCATTAATAAAACACAGTTTTAAAGTTAAATAGAACCCATTTGGGCCTTTTTTTCCCCAAGGATGTATTATTTGTACATGCATAATGCATATATCCTCAATGCTCACCTCAATTAATTTTAAAAGCAGAGTTTCTATGCAAAGCAATTTGTCCATTGCACTGCACAATTGAAAAATGTCTGCTTGTTTGTACAAGGAGCCACGTTCTGTGAATCAATGCAGGTAATAAATTATAGTCACTGTCATTTTCAAAGCCGCAAGGCATGGTCTCAATCTATGCCAGGGATGCAGCTAATCTGAGTGGCTCTGTCTTGGGGCTGACTGTTCTCTTGCTAAAGAACCCCAGGTGTTACAAGGATCCAAGAGTTCCTTCTGTTGGTGGACTTAGGGTGTTGGAGGGTAGCTGCTAAAATCTTGGCTTGTAGCTCCAAATGAAAAAAAAAAAAAATCCCAACCGTAAAATCTTGCTATCAGGTGAAAAATACACATGCTCTCTATACTAGGTAAACATTTTCCTGAGATGGAGATTCAGATAAATATAAACGTTAAAAAGGAAACCTGCTTGAATGTTTTTTTCTTCTTCCTAATTATGTGAATATGTATTACTAGCTCCCTTGTTTCTTCCCTGCTGCTGGCAGCTCATACACTTGAAAAGGTATGTTTTATTCAGGAGAACAAAACAGGCAGGGACATGAGATTTTGGTGAATAATAAATTGATTTTGACTTGGCCTTTTAGCTCATTATGAATCTTTAAAATGATGAAATGTGATTCTCTTCCTTCTCTGCTGAACTCTGAGTCATAGGCTGGGATGTTGGAGCTGGAGCTAGGAAGTTTGATATCTAGAAGGGAAAGCTGGGATTAAAAGGAAATCTTGAGTTTAAATTCAGAGGATACATTTTTGTGCTTCTATTCATTCATTCTGTCCATCCATCTGCCCATTTGGCCTTTCTCTGCAATGGTTAAGATCATTACCATTGATTATGGAGGGAGTCAGTTAAAATTCAGAACCTGGGTCTGCCACTTAAGACCAGTGTGATGTTGAGCAGCTCCTTAAAGACTCAATGTCCTCATCTGTAAAATGGGTAACATTAGTATCTACATTTTAGGTTGTGAAGGATAAATTAGATATGCATATAAGGAACTTAAATTTCATGCAGTGGTTGGCACTATTAAATTTTCGACAAATAGTAATTTTAACTCAATTAATGTGTATTAATAATCTACTCTGTTCCACAGACTATATGGACTGCAGTGTGGATTTTGTATAAAGCTATCACTCAAGAGCTTTATAGTTTAATATAGGAGAATAGATCAGACTTTAGGGTAAGGTTGGAAGTGAAATTGATAAGAAATGATCACATGTAGAGCTATGCTAGTTCAGAAGGCATTGACCTTTACTTCCAGCCATGGGGAAAAGGTGGAGGCGCTGTGGAAAAGGTGTTACTGGAGCTGTATTTAAAGGATTTGGAGGGTTTATAGAAAGAGGTTAGCAGGAGAATTCTATCATGTCTACCTATTATAAATCTACTACTGTAATGGAACTCCACATACATGTTTTCACTTAATCCTCACTATCGTTTATACCCTAATTGAGTGTACTATAGTGATTGACAATATTATGCCATCTTCCTGCAGTTTATAGAGGCAGAGGGACATACCCAGGTGAGAGGGTAACAGGCAGGAAGGCCAGGGGTCTCTAAACGGGGGAAATAGGCTGCAAGTGTCAGACGTTTTTTTCTCTTCTCTCTTAAGTGGCAGGAGGAAACAAACTAGTATTATGTTTTTCTCCTTCTCTATATAAACTTAGAAAGAGGTTTCTCTTAAAACATTGCTGTGGCTGCTAAGTCGCTTCAGTCGTGTCCGACTCGTGAGACCCCACTGATGGCAGCCCGCCAGGCTCCTCCATCCCTGGGATTCTCCAGGCAAGAACACTGGAGTGTGTTGCCATTTCCTTCTCCAATGCATGAAAGTGAAAAGTGAAAGTGAAGTCGCTCAGTCCTGTCTGACTCTTAGAACACTGTTACCATAATGACACCTGGTTCCACCTGAACTTAACTTTTCTCAAAATTTGAGCTAACCAATATATTTTTCGTATGGAAATGTTTGTCTTTTAAGCTCTATTAATGTACTGTGCGTTTACCCCAGACTCTGTCTTCAAGTCAGTTCTGCCTAAAGGCTCAGAACTGACTTGACAAACCAGTCTGTTATCCTCATACATTGTTCTCCTAATCCATGTAAATGAAACTATTTGTATGGTAATCTGCCTTTATACAAGATTCAAGTCAATCCTTTTATGGCCCAGGATGACTAGCCTGATACCAAGATTATCTCAAAATGCATCTTGTGTGTGAGTGGCCTGGTGCCATTCTCTGAGTTTTGAGACATTCCGTTCTTTCATTAACAGACTGCTAGTAACTATATCAGTTCAGTTCAGTCGCTCAGTCGTGTCCGACTCTTTGCGACCCCATGAATCGCAGCACGCCAGGCCTCCCTGTCCATCACCATCTCCCAGAGTTCACTCAGACTCATGTCCATCGAGTCAGTGATGCCATCCAACAATCTCATCCTTGGTCGTCCCCTTCTCCTCCTGCCCCCAATCCCTCCCAGCATCAGAGTCTTTTCCAGTGAGTCAACTCTTTGCATGAGGTGGCCAGAGTACTGGAGTTTCAGCTTTAGCATCATTCCTTCCAAAGAAATCCCAGGGCTGATCTCCTTCAGAATGGACTGGTTGGATCTCCTTGCAGTCCAAGGGACTCTCAAGAGTCTTCTCCAACACCACAGTTCAAAAGCATCAATTCTTTGGCACTCAGCCTTCTTCATAGTCCAACTCTCACATCCATACATGACCACAGGAAAAACCATAGCCCTGACTAGCCGGACCTTAGTTGGCAAAGTAATGTCTCTGCTTTTGAATATACTATCTAGGTTGGTCATAACTTTTCTTCCAAGGAGTAAGCGTCTTTTAATTTCATGGCTGCAGTCACCATATGCAGTGATTTTGGAGCCCCCCCAAAATAAAGTCTGACACTGTTTCCACTGTTTCCCCATCTATTTCCCATGAAGTGATGGGATGGGATGCCATGATCTTCGTTTTCTGAATGTTGAGCTTTAAGCCAACTTTTTTGCTCTCCTCTTTCACTTTCATCAAGAGGCTTTTTAGTTCCTCTTCACTTTCTGCCATAAGGGTGGTGTCATCTACATATCTGAGGTTATTGATATTTCTCCTGGCAATCTTGATTCCAGCTTGTGTTTCTTCTAGCCTAGCGTTTCTCATCCAGCTAAAGACTAGCAGGCGTGTATTCTTTCTGCCCCCTTCTGATATCTATGTCAGAAGCTTGCTCTATCTCTTTTATACTTTAATAAAACTTTATTACAACAAAAGCTCTGAGTGGTCAAGCCTCATCTCTGGCCCCAGATTAAATTCTTCTCCTCCAGAGGCCAAGAATCCCGGCGTCTTTCGTGGTTCCACAACAACCTTTCACAGGTTTATACAAACAGATCAAATACCTAGTTACCTCCTTAATTATATAAGGGTAATAATCGCATCCACCTCAAAAGATGTCTGTGATGATTTAAATCAAGTATCATCAGTGGGTTGAGCCAAATGTAAGCACACAGGTAGTAGCTTGGATATTGTGTGAGGGGTGAAGCTGATCATGATCACTGAGAAGCTGTTCAAGATGTAGTGAGGTCCCAGTTTCAGTTTTGTCTGTTTTTGAACACTGCATTCTTTTCATAGTCTTTGAAAATGGAGAAGACTGAAAAAATTGGTTGAGTGGGAATTTGAATAAAATAGTGATGGGAACACATGTAATTAAAAAGAATGCCTAGACCTACCCTGGACAGCGGGCTTTCTCATGGAATCCGAAAATGTCAGCAATCGGAAATACCTCAGAGATTGTCCAACTTTATCATTTTCAAATAGGAATTTAAGATTCAGAGTAGTTAAGCTAAGGGCTTTCCAGGTGGTGCAGTGATAAAAAATCTGCCTGCCAATGCAGGAGATCCAAGAGATGGCGGTTCGATCCCTGGGTTGGGAAGATCCCCTGGAGTAGGAAATCATACCCCACTCCAGTATTCTTGCCTGGAAAATTGCATGGACAGAGGAGCCTGCTGGGTTACTGTCCATGGGGCTGCAAAGGGTCGGACACGAACGAGTGACTAAGCAGCAGCAGCCATAATTTAAAGCATAAAGAATAATAGGTAAAATTTATTTTAATAATATACTTTATTTAGCCCAGTATATCCAGAATATTATCAACATAAATATATATGTATCAATACATATTGATAAAATATATCATAAATTATTGAGATTAATTAGATATTTTACTGGAGAAGGCAATGGCAACCCACTCCAGTACTCTTGCCTGGAAAATCCCATGGGCGGAGGAGCCTGGTAGGCTGCAGTCCATGGCGTCGCTAGGAGTTGGACATAACTGAGAGAATTCACTTTCACTTTTCACTTTCATGCATTAGAGATGGAAATGGCAACCCACTTCATTATTCTTGCCAGGAGAATCCCAGGGACGGGGGAGCCTGGTGGGCTGCCATCTATGGGGTCACACAGAGTCGGACACAACTGAAGCGACTTAGCAGCAGCAGCAGATATTTTACTTTGCTTTTTCCATGGTGAGTCTTCAAACTCTGGTGCATGTTTCGTAATTGCAGCACATCTCAATTTGGACTAGCCCCAATTCAAGAACTCCGTGGCCACATGTGTCTGATCAGCTGTATGCCACTGGTCTGACTCTAATTCACATCTCACGGCTCCAATAGACTTACCTCACACCTGTGATAGCAACGACAATAATAACAGCCACCACCATCATCCTCTCATGGCTCTCATAGACAGTCAGTGACCCACACGACTAGGGCTTTCCATCTGTGGAGGCATCTGGTCTTTGTAAAGAGTTTCTTCCTCTGGACCTGTAATCTGATCCCCTGTAACATCTTCACATTTGGCCCAATTCCATCTCTTGAAGTCATACTGTTTCTCTTCCATGGTCCAGCACTTCAGAGAGTACAGATGTCCTGAGTGAACCATTTTACCTCAACACCTTTAGTTCCTTCAGTCATTTCTCCAGGACGGAGCTTTGGACCCCTTCTTTATTCAGTACTTTGTTCAAAATGTACTTTTTTTTTTTTTGTCTTCTGGAACAAATGAACCTGAAATTCCAAAGGAGGCCTGGCCAGTACAGATAGGTCTACCGTTTCTGTCAGTTTATGTATTCCATTACTTCTGATGCACATTTAAAAGGATTAATTTTTCTGTTTGTCAGCCTCATCATATTGGTTAGATGGTATTTATTGCCTGTTAAGTCTAAGTATATTCCTGTGGGCTCTTTCTAAGCTCTGTATCTCCTACCTTATGTTTGTGCCATTGGTGTTTGAATTTCAGGGTAGGAATTTGCATTTATTTGTTTAATTTCATCTAGGTATATTCAGCTCACAACTCTGACATATTAAGATATGAGGATGTTGCTTCTATCATTCTGTGAATTCTCTCTCCTTTTCTGCTTGGCATTCTTGTTAAGCATACTTTCTGTAGCATCATCCAAAGAATTAATTAATATGCTGTTTGGGGGAGGGACTTATCCAAGAAGTTTGTTTATGTGGTTTATATCTTCATATTTTTTCCAACTCACCCTTTTCTATCCTTGGTTCCCTGTACCCTCTCTAATGAATAGTAGAGTTGAAGAACAGGATAGTTGCGTCAAGACTATGCATCAAAAATCACAGAAATAACCCTATTGGTCAGTCCTTAATCACTGAGAACCCTGGCCTCATAGTTCCTTTATCTACCCCCATCCACTAAGTTTACCTTCCTCCTGGCTCAGAATCACACTGCCATGATATCTGCCCTTTGTGCATCTGATATCTTAAGTGCCAAAGACCTGCTTTCCAACCCAAACCTTCCTCCCATGCTTCTAGAGCACTGAGGTCTCTTTTCAAATTCTCTCTCAAATAATCAGTGAAATAATTGAGCTTGAACCTCTTTCTTTATTAAAAAAAAATATGGAAAGTTTAAAGCATTATGAAAGCAGAAAATAGTAAAACGAGCCTTGGGTACCTCTCATGTGTACTCAGAGCCAATCTTGTTTCATCTTACCTTTACCAAGTCTCCCCTCTATTTTGTTGATGCAAATTACAAATACTGTATCAGTATTTTATACTTAAGTAACTCTGAATGCATTTATGAGTAACTATGACTTAAAAAAATACCACAACACCACCTAAAAAGTTCATAATACTTTCATATATCATCAAACATCTTAGATCACTTTTCTTTTGTCTAACCATACTTCTGAGAGAAGGATATGCTACAGAGAACATTCCTTTGACCATAGCCTTGCTAGACAAAATAAGAGACTTTCTATTAGTTAAGTAGACTAACGTAATTCAAAAGTCTAGAAATGTATAGCTGTTTCATAATGTATTGCCTTGGCCACTTATCCATGCAGCTTGAGAGCAGAAGAAGGCAAGAGGGAGTGGCAAGGATATTTAAAAATTTCATTTGTTCCTTTGGGAACACCCAGTATGTTCTATTAGAGAAGTGTGTTATAGCCCTAGAAATATCCAAGCTTTCCTTGGACCAACTCCTGGAAAATGTATGTGTGAACTGATAGCATTTTGTGAAATCTTTCATAAGCATCTCATATTTTCCCAGCAGGAATAGCAGTACGTAAATACCAAGAAGAGCAATTTTCCTCAGGCTGTCAAATAGCTGAAATAGTGGATCTGGAAATAAAAGACGGAGGGAGCAAAGATTCATTCAGAAATAACTTTTTTGTGTAATTACACTCTACTTGGGTTTCCCTGGTGGCTCAGACGGTAAAGAATCTGCCTGCAATGTGAGAGACCCAAGTTCGATCCCTGGGTCAGGAAGATCCCCTGGAAAAGGGAATGGCTACCCACTCCAGTATTCTTGCCTCAAGAATTCCATGGACAGAGGAGCCTGGCAGTCTGTGGGATCACAAAGAGTCAACGGAATGACTAACATACCCTTCTTGATCATGAAATTGAGTACAATCCCAGATCTATCTTTTTATCCTTCTTCCCTCCTTCTCTTTCTTCTTTTCTTCCTTCCACTTTCTCTCTCTCTCTAATTGAGCTTTCATCTGCTGTTCCCCTGGCAGGCAACAATGTGCACTGAATTTGACAGTTTACCACTATGACTATCAGGACCCAGCATTGCTCTTGTGAAGTCACTTTTGCCAGGAGCAATATGAGTTAAGGTGTCTACAAACTTGCAACAATTTTATAAGTCACCGACTTCATAACTTACTAGTGCCGCCTGGAAGAAAATAAAGACTATTTACTGCGTCATCCATCCATAGGGAGATACGAGACATACTTTCTAGCCTGCTCATGTCTCTCATCTCCCCCATGAAACCACCGGGAATAACCCCCATTGGAATTATCTCTCTTTTTCCATTCTGCCATTATGTGTGGCCCTTTTATTAACATAATTTTAACAGACTGCTCTGAACTACAGTTACTTTTATGGATATGTCTCTTCCATTTATGTCCCTGTAAATCAAGAACTCTGTCCTATTCACTCACACATCTGTGCACTGCATGTAATAAACTAACAGACATTTATTGGAATGACACATTTGATGGTATACAAGAGGTAGAATTAGCACACAAATCCCAAATATAGAAGTTTGGAAAATTCAGTTCAGTAAGCCTTTGTTAACACCTAGTATGTAAAATAAAACATGGTGACATATACTTAGAGTTTACTATTATACATGTTCAATATTGTGCTAAGAACTTGGTGGATCATCTTATTTAATCCTCACACTAAATCATTGAGCGAAATCACAGTTATCTCCACTTTACAGATGAGAAAATGGAGGTGAGGCAAGTTAAGCACCTGCCCAGCTCAAGTTGCAGGTGTTGTATTCAACAACTAGCCTGTCCAAATATAATGCCGGAGTCCTGTTCCGTTGTTGTGTGTTACCTGTCTTAGTTTTAGACAAGAGGTCTATTTACACGTGTGAATCCTGTATGTGTCCAACTGTTAGAATGCAGCATATATATGCTTGTCCAGTTCCCCATGATTTGCCTATGCAGGTTGTTGTAGCTGTCAGTACCCAAATGGAAAGAAAATTCCTTGACTGTGAGAGTTAGATGGATCTCAAAAAGAATCTAGTCTAAATTTCTTTTCCTCATGTGTAGGTAAGGCCAGCAAAGCCATTTCATCCAGATTAAAGCCCAAACTTTTAAGGATCTGATGGACTCACTGCCCTGTCCTCACGTCCTCCTCCTCTCTCCTTGTGTGTGTCAGTCGCTCAGTCGTGTCCGACTCTGCAATCCCACAGACTGTAGCCCGACAGGCTCCTCTATCCATGGGGTTTTCCAGGCAAGAATACTGGAGTGGCTTGCCATTCCCTTCTCCAGAGGATCTTCCAAATCCAGGGATCGAACCCTGGTCCCCTGCTTTGCAGGCAGATTCTTTACCATTAGAGCTACAGGGAAGTCCTCTTGTTTGCTTATACCAAAATAGCTATGCTGGACTTTTTGTGTTTCTCAGACACATCCCCTCAGGGTCTTTATCTGGTATTCTCTTGGCTTTGATGCTCTTCCCCCAAATACCCACTGGTTGTTCTCCCATCTCTTTCACGACTTTACTCAAGTATCCCTTCCTCAGTGAGCCATTTTGATGCTGGATCTTGTCCTCCAACCCTCCCCTCCCCAGCACTCTGTTCCCCCTCACCCAGTTCAACATTTTATTTGTTTCATAGCACTCATTATTCTCTAACATGCTACTCAATTCACTTTGTTGTATTGATTTTTTTGGTCAGTGTTTCCTACCGAGAACAATTTGTAAGCTCCATGAAGGCAGGGATTCTTGTCTTTTTTTGCCTCTAATCTATTTCCAAATGCTAAGAGTACTGTCAGAGTCTCCAAGAACAGTGGTTGAAGTTATGAATGGTCTACATAAGGATGCATAGCTGGCCAGTGTCAGGCGCTGAGCTAAAAACTAGGTGGATTCCCACTGTAAGATTCTTTTCATTCCCCCACGCTAAAATCTGAGGTTATAGAGGTGACCTGGCTGAGCACCATTTGAGATAAAGGCAGACACTGAGCCATAGGGAAAAACAGTCACTTAATTTCTCTTTTAGCCTTTGGAGAGAAGTTTGGAAGCCTGACATGTCAGTGAAGAGAGAATAGAGATCATAGAAGAAAAGGAATCCTAAAGATCTGTTGAGAATCTACCATCACCGAAGGCTGTACAGTAGCCCTCACAGACTTTATTTCATTTAACATTTATAAAACATCATTTCCATTATATAGATGAAGAAACTGAGTCTCAGAGAGTTAGATAACTCTTCCCTGGCTGCAGGGCTCATATCTAGATTCAAATAAAAAGAAGTCTATTAAGAATCTCACATCTAAGACATCTCTTCTGCCCAAAGAGATTTAACATCCCAGAGGAAGTAGAATAGTTTTTTTTTTTTAAGTGCTTAGTAGTTAAAACATAGAGATTAATATTTATAGCAGGTATACAAGAAAAGACAGTTATTTTCATATTCATTTTATGCACAATGAATTATTGAGTTTCTGCCACATTCAAAAGACTACACCATGAAGTTATATGTAAGCTATCTACCACTGAAATATTTATTCATACCTAGTATCAGCCAGGCATTGGGGTAGGGATTAAGAATGCAGATATTAAAAAGCACATGATGCCTATCCTGAAACAGTTCACAGTCAGGGTCAGCTTCTCAATGATTTTAAAAGAGTAAGGAAAAAAAACGTAGGATGAAACTTAATGGAAGGGTGCAGTAGATAATCCATTTATCAGACTAACTGAGCCCTTAACATGCTCCAGGTACTTGGTTAGGCACTTGGAACAAAGGGAGTGTGCTCATAGTGATATGGCCCTGATGGACTTACTAGAAGAGACCGTTGTTCATGAAGTAGTCATACAATTGTGTGAGTCCCAACCATTGGTGCTGTGGTGGAAAACTACAGAGAGCTGAGACTCACCATTAACAAATGGACCTGGTTTAGACTTGGGGACAGTAAATGAGAAGTGATCATTGGATATGGCTTTCCTGAGCGTCAGAGTAAGTGCCACATAGTGTTGGGTTTTTTAAATGTTTATCTTTTATTGGGGTATCATTGCTTTGCAATGTTGTATTACTTTCTGCTGTACAACAGAGTGTATCAGCTGTGTGTATACAAACATCCCCTCCCTCTTGAACCTCCTCCCAATTCCCGCTTCCAATTCACCTCCCCTCTCCCAACCAGGTCATCACAGAGCACCAAGCTGAGCTCTCTGTGCTATACAGCAGCCGCATAGTGTTTTAAGGATTTTCAAAGAATGTTCTTGTCTCTTAGCTCAGCAGATCTTCACCACAGCTTTGTTGTGTTCTGGGAGGCCTGGATTATTAACTCTATTTTGTAGGTAGAGAGACAGTCTTTGAAGGACTGGGGCACGGTTCCTCAAATTCTTGGCTTAGAGTGCTTTGCGCTATAGCTCAGTCAGAAAACGAGTCTGCTGAAACCATGTAACCAGCCATGGGGCTGATCTCCGAAAGGAGCAGCTTACTTGCCCTTTGCGAGTTTTGAGTCTGCTCTACCCATGCCCCACTTCCCACCTGGAATTGTTTCACATATTCTTGATGCTAAGGGAGGGTAAGGAAATTGTGTAGATGTTTCACTGAAATGAGGATCTGCTTTTAGAAGTAATTAAAATAATGGTGGTGACTGAGTCAGTGATTGTATCTTAGAACCTGTGGCAGTCTAACCACCCCCTCATCGAATTCTCCCAGTATATTGTTTGCTTGTCCAGTTCCTACTCAGTATTCAGGATCCAGCTCAAATAGCACCTCCTTTGTGAAGCCTCCCCTGGTTCTTCTGTTATTTAATGACTTGCCTGTTTTGTTTTGAGGAAAACTGATTCAAGCCTTCAATAGAGCACTTATTGCACTGCATTATAATTACCTGCACTTTCCCAGGTTGGCTGTCCCATGTGGGAATGGACTGATAGAGTCACATTAATAGAAAAAGGCGCTAATTCATTTCTCAGCCTTGTTGTTATTTCAGGTTTCCTAACACCGGATACATTTTACTTATTTTTCAGAGACCACATTGCGGGGTTGAGAGCCCTTTTCCTGAGTCCAGTCAGGTTTCTCCTGGTGGTGTCACTGCCTCCACTGTCCTCTGTGGACATTTCCATTTGTTGTGGTCCCCGCTCTCTGTGATTCCGCATGAGGCTGCTTCCCTTCTGACTCCAGTTCCTTGTTGGAGGTTGGGTTCCCTGGGAAGTAGACAGTGGGATGCAGTTGGGAGTGTAACGGGTTCTTTGAAGTAACATGGGTGAGAGGAAAGAGAGCAGGGGGAGATGTCAAACTGTGATGCCAGTCAGACAAACTTCCTGCCAGTCCAAAAGGAAGCTTGAGAGCGAAGACTTCCTATCAGAGGAGCCCCATGTTTTACAGAGATGGCTAGTTTTGTGTCATTATTGCTCAGTCACGGGTGGAGGGTCATCCTGAGAGTACCAGGCCCTTGGCTTGAAAACTGAGGCAGAACTTTACAACTCTTAACAAACTACCCCCCTCATAGCCCAGGGGGGATCTTTCCTCACAGAGGGTCTGAGTGGAGAGTCTGCATGTCTGCCAGATGTAGTGTGTGCAGGAGCCAGCTTGTCCTGGAGCAGATGGTTAACTTGCTAGGAATTTTGCAAGCTAATTTGAACACAGCCATTATAAAAAATCAATTATATAAATTTGCAAATAAATATATTTTTTAAAAAGTTAATAAATACTCAAAACTCATCATTTCCTAATTATTTTTTTACATCTTACTGTTATCTATGCTCCTGAGGATACGTGTGTCAATTGTACCTCTATAATTGTTATCTCTATGATTATATTATACTCTATAATACAGTGACATCACATTGGTAGTTTGAAATTGGTCATATCAAGAGTACTTATACCATGAAATCTGGCCAACTCTACAGACCAGAGCTCGACTTACTGTTTTGTTGGTTGTCTAGACATAAGAAACTGATAAAATGTCAGTAATACGGACTAAATATTCAGGCGTGTCATGTCTGGAGCCAGTACATTGTGAATGGAACCAAAAATTTGAGGAAATGTTCTTCTAGTACTCAAAAACTATTAATATTGTCCAATTCAGCAAAGAAGTCATGATTGACAGTGAGTGAAGTTTTGACATATGTTTTACTTCTTTGACTTTCATCTTGCTCATTAGCATAAATAAAATATCAACTAACGTTCTTTTTTTTTTTTCAACTAACATTCTTATCGTAACTACACTTGTCAGTGGCAACCGTAAGTTGGTTATAGGTACAAGGCTTCCATAAACATCAAATGAAAGCATTCTCTGAGAATCCGTTGGTTCTAGGGGATTTACAATAAAGAATGTTGTGTACTTTATCATTAACTGCAAATTGTATGTTATCCATTTTTAAAATTAGTAACATTTATATAAAGTTGTTATGAATATATAATATTAAATATATATATATACACACACACACATTTTCTTTTCTTGGAGATCCAGTTGTTAAACTTTTACCAATATACCGCTGCTCAGAGGCCCTTTGCCTGGTGTCATTAGCCCAGTTCTCTGCTGTCATTTCCACTGAATTTCCTACCTCAGGTGGTGCTCTTGCTCCTTGGAGATGCCAATGGACTTGATCTCTCTTGCTCTCAATGTGCTAAACCAAGCCAAAGCTCAGACAGAGAGGTCCTGTCTTCTCCTTTAGGGACACGGTACAAAGGCAATATTACCTTGTGTTTTAATTGCTTACAGAGTTTCTGTGAATGCTCTACTTTCAGTTTTGACTCACAGTATTCCCTCTTCTTTCTCTAAGGACTCAGGCATGAGTCCATGATGGGCTGGATGAGAAAAGGAAGTTGGAGGAGGTTGACATTATGTTAAGAGTTTTCCATCCCCACTACTATTCAGGCTTTGTTGTATGTTGTCTAACCTGAGTCTCTCCCAGAACACTTCTCAGTACTTTATATTAAGGGACATCAGTGATTTTAGGTGACTACTTTCCCAGACCTTCTTGGAACACAGTTAGGACCAAGCTGGGCTTCTCTCACTCACATGTCCCAGGGATGCTCTGACTTTCCGAAGGGAAGTGTTCTCACCTTTCCATCTCTAGCACCCAGATGTGGCATGACAGGCACTGAACGAATCATTGTGTAGTGAATAAATGTCATGCAGCAGACAAGGAAAGACACCAGATGTATAGCCTTCAGTGGTGGAAGTTTCATTAGTCCATACTGAGAGACATACTCTCCTATCACCGAGAAAGCATTATGGTCTGGGCCACAATGCACACAAAAATGGCAGGAATTGAGTGAGAGGTTTAATGGGTACCATTAAAGCAGCCATGTGAATCTTTCTGTATGCTCTCTCCTAGGTGATCTATGCTCCTCAAATCCCATTTTAAAGCCTTTTTTTCCCCCCAGTTTTTGAGCTGTTGAGCCCTTGTGTGGAAATAGTGCTGTTCCTTTTTTCTAGTATTTCAAAATCTTCCTGGCCTTTCCTGTGAGCATATGTCCTCCTGCTTTGGCCCAGTTTTGATGATATCTTTGGTAATATCTTTTAAGGTCTCAGTGTCAGTGATCAGAGGTACTGTCATATCCCTTCCATTATCATGAGTAACAGATTGCCCCAGGATGTCCTAGATGGGGGAAGCAAACATCTCAGAAGCGGTTCCCATCATTGCTGTTTCAGGGGATAAGCACTGGCGAGATCACTTAATATGCATGTATGTAAGTTGTTATGTATCTAATACTCCCTAAAGTGAAATAGTCCCTGTGTCTTTTCCAACCTTAGGGAGGCACAAATGGTTCCCCCACTGCATCCAGGTGAAGTCCTAGTTCATTTTCCCTGGCTTTCACAGCAATCACCATTGTGACCTTGACTCTCTCATAAGTAAATAATATATTTAACTCTTACTCTGAAACAGCTATTGTACTAGAATATTTCAATGAAGTAATAAGCAAAATAGATATGATCTTTGCCCCCTTAGTATGTATAATCCAATTTAAAAATGGATTAAAATGAGTACAATGAAATGAAAAGCAGAACAATTCTATAGAATGGAGGCCCAGCTCAGTCCAGGGACTTAGAGAATCCTTCTTTGAGGACATAACCCCTACCATGGCAGAATGTGAACAGAATTCAGCTATAATAATTATTATTGCAAACACTCATATAGCCATTTATGTTGGACATTGATAAATGCCTTGCTGTGTGTTCATTTAATCCTCAACCACACGAAGTAAGTACAAGTATGATTAAATGGAGACAAATGGAATTTGAGTAACTTGCTAAAATGTCACATAGGTGATAGGTATCCAAACCAGGTTTCAGCACAACAGTCTGGTCCCATAATCCTTCTTCTTCTTCTTTTTTTTTAAGTTGTATTTATTTATTTTTAATTAATTGGTGATTGCTTTATAAATCCGTATTCTTAATGATGATCTGAAACTCACCTCTCAGGTATATAAGATACATCTAATTATTATTCTTTGAATAAATGAAGGAAGAAAGAGAGGGATGAGACAGAGGGTGGAGGAAAAGAAACAACATTCTAGGCAGAGAAACCAGCAAATGCAAATGACCTGAGGGCAGAGAGAGCAGGATGTCTTCTGTCAATGAGATGACATTCAGTTTGGTTGGAGAGTGGGAAGGAAACACAGAAAGGTGTCCTCTGAGGCTGGCAAGATTATAACACCCCATAGCCCATGTAAAGGATGAGGTCTGCCCCTTGAGAGCAGTGTGAGGCTATTGCTTAGATTTAGGAAGGAGAGTGATCTGATGAGATATATTGTTTTCCAAGATCACTTGGGCTGTAGTATGGAGAATGGATTGCAATAAAGAAACAAATACAGGGAGAATAATTAGGAGGCTACTTCAATAATCTAGGAGTCAGATAAAATGATCAGAGGCAGTGGAGGAGAGAAGTGCAAGAGCTCAAGCTATATTTAGAAGATACATCAGCCAGCCAGATGCGTCCCCACAGCACACTGTGTCTACTCTGGCTTCTGAACCTTGGCTCATGTTGCTTCCAGGGCACCTGAAGTGTCTTCTCCCTCCTCCTTCTATCTGAACTCCTCCTTTCCTGATGAACCCAGTCTAGGACTGCTATAGTTATTACTTTGGTTTTGTCTACAGAAAACTGATCTCTGTGTTTTCAGCTACCATTGTAACTGCATCTATTTTATCTCCCCGTATTAGAGAAGTGCCAAGCCAGCTACTGCACCATATGTTTCTCTGCAGCTGCACAGCTGTTCTCATGCTGCTTTGTGGTTGCCAGACTCAGTGTGCAGTGGGGGAGTAACTGCTCTATTGTACAGGGTGTGGGACTAAGAGTCAGAAATCTGGTCCTCTCTAGCTGCATTACCAAATCAGTCATTTTTTTTGTATCCATATTTTCTAATCTATAAAATGGGTACAGTTCCCTCTACATTAACCACTTCTCAGGAGTCAAATGTTGTTGCTAGAATAATCCAAACTGATGATCAATGTGAAAATACTTTATATTATGTTTTTAACATTTCTTTTGAAATATAGTTGATTTACAATGTTGTGTTAGTTTCTGGTGTACTGTGAAGTTTCAGATATACATCTATCTATCTGTCTATTCTTTATTAGATTCTTTTCCATTATAGATTATTGCAAGATATTGAGTATAGTTCCCTGTGCTATATATATTGTTTATCCATTTTATGTATAAACGTGTGTGTATCTGTTAACTTCAAACTCCTAATTTATCACCCTTCCCCTTTTTCACTTTGGTAACCATACATTTGCTTCCTATGTCTGTGAGTCCCTTTCTATTTTGTAAATAAGTTCATTAGTATAATTGTTTAGATTCTACATATAAGCAATATCATATGCTGTTTGTCTTTCTCTCTCTGATTTATTTCACTTAATATGGTATTCTCTAGGTCCATCCATGTTGCAGCAAATGACATTGTTTTAGGACTTCACTGGTGGTCCAGTGGTTAGGACCCCATGCTTCCACTTCAGGGGCCTTGATTTAATCTCTGGTTGGGGACCTAGGATCTGCAAGCTGTGTGGCATGTCAAAAAAAAGAGGCATTATTTCATTCTTTTTATAGCTGAGTAATATTCCATTGTGTATAGATACCACATCTTTATTCCTTCCTCTGTTGATGGATACATAGGTTTCTCCCATGTCTTGGCTAGAGTACTTTACAAGTTCGTGGGGTAACAGTAAGTCACATAATTGTAAGTCAATTATATGGATTGCAATTGAGAAAAACCCGACTTGAATGTGCTTTAAAAAATATGGGCTTTATGGCAAAGATATTGGTCCTGTGACAGCTCACACAATCAAAGGAATCTGGGCAACTCTGTCATCTCTGGAACTGGAACCAGGGACTCAGATGCCATCAATATTGTCTCTCATATTCTCTCCATCTCTTTCCCTCCCTCCTTTGCCCTGTATCTTCCTTTCTTCTCTTTTCTCTCTCTCATACTCTCGCTGCACTCACCTCCTCCCATATCTGTTTCAGTTGCCCACCTCTGTATAACCCTTAGCCTCTCCTCTCTGTTCTGTCTTCTCTGTACCATGGGCCTTCTCCACACAGCAACACATATGATGATGGGGAACACTGGCCTAATGCTTTATTTTAGAGATGTGAGAGGAAAAGATGACCCTCTCTGTATACTTAATTTGGAGAATTCCCAAAAGTTTGGTCTGGCTTATATTACAGACCCATCCTGGACCAAGCACCATGACCAGGGAATGGGGTATTATAGCTGGTAAATTTTTTTAAACATCTCTTTCTATGACCAAAGGTGTAAAGTATTCTGCTTTGTAGCCCAAACTATAATTTTATGGTTGGGATCCCCAAAGGAATGGGATTTCTGTTAAAAAGGGAAATCTAAACTGCTGAAAAGGGGAGAATAATGCCAGACATACAAAACAACTCAAGCTTACTGCAATTCATAATAAGAAATGTTTGTGACATTGACTTGATCAGGTGAAGCTAGATGGTATGAGATAAAGAGAGTAAGAAGCAGTGTTAAACATAAGCAATATATGGCAAAATTAAGTCACCTTGTGCAGATGACATATTGAGAATAAATGAACAGAGATGACTTACAAATTTCATCCAAAGACACCTGGATTGATAGCATCTCACTATAAAAGATAGAATTTTGCGGAAGGGAATCAAGACAGATTGAATCATATAAGATGGTGAGGGGTAGTGTATTACAAAATGACAAAAAGGCACAAATAAGTCAATACATGCAAGGTGCAAGACTATTAATGTTCTTCCCCTGATGGAGAGGGATTCTAATTACAAACAGAAGTCAGTTGATTGTGTGCAGATTTTATTTATGATCAGATTTGATTAGACAAATGATGACAAATGAGAAACGGTTGTAAATTGCCTAGTGATAAGCACTGTTGCTAGGTAACAAACCAACATAATTCCCAATAGAAGCAAAGAAAAAGGACGAGTTGGGAAACAGAATATTTCCTGGATCTTCCTTTGAAAAAAATTTTAAGGGTCTTAAACAGTGGACTTAGCTTTTAGGATTTCCACCTGAATTCTCACATCTCATCTGAAGTGAAGTATCAGCTTAGTTTCAGCTCTATAATGCAAACTTTATACAAAGAACCTAGGTTGAGGGAACTGGAAATGAACAGATTTGGAAACAACATAATAGATGTCTTCAGATATATTAATTCAGTTCATCAAATGCTCACCCACATTCTCTATGTGGAGAGTATCTAGACACTGGAGAGTGTAGAAGATAGCATACCTGTTCTTGTGATATATGGAAACTGGGGCATGTAAACAACCAACTACAAGACGATGCAAGATATACTGGCCACTGATGTAGACGCAGCAGAGGCTGGCTCTGTGAGCAATGACTGAAGGGAATACAAATGTCCAACTCTTACTAGAGAAGGCTTCAGGAAGAGGCTAGACACCAAACTACTTGCAAATACAGAGGTGTATACTGTTCCGTATGGCTTCGTGGCAAGCACCACCATCAGTAGGTGAAAGCTCCTAGGAGGGTATCTTAGTTCCAGGGGGCGGAACTTGCAACTAGAGATGTTTGAAAGCAGAGCATTCTCTCTTGTGAGGTTAGGTCTCTCTTGTGAGGCTAGTAGTGACTACCTGCCAACAAGGACCAATTTCATTGACTTACTTTTCCACTGAGTATGTTGGATGACGAAAAAATGTCTTCTGGTTTACATTTCCCAAAGTGTGTTACACAGAATGGTAGAACTGTGAGATGCTCTGTGACAAAAAAAAAAAAAAAAAAAAAAAACAAAAGAAAAAAAAGAAAAAAAAAAAGCGAGCCTTGTTGTTTCCAGAGAGTGTTCTTCATGTCTTGTAGACATAGTGCTTTGCATGTGGTATACTGGGAAAAGCTGCTTTGTTGTAAGAGAGTTAGAGTAATAACTGTAAAAATTCCAAGGTCTGTCTTCTTTTCAGGGCATAGTAATGACATTCACTTTCCTCAGTTCCACTTCTTTCTATCAAGGGTACTGAGACTATTCAGAAAGTGGAGGTGTGAAAGAAAATGGCATGAACTCTCTGAGACATCATATTTTAACAGAAAGCTAACAACAAGGGTAAAACAAATAAAGATCTAGACTGGTGGTCTCCTAGCTGTGGCACACCACTTCACAGACCTAAAACAGCCTCCAGGAATTTTCACTTTGAATGAGTGACTTCTATATTTCTATGCACATCCTGACTTCTTCCCTAGTTCTCGGCTGACTACAGGGACACTCAACCCCATCTGAACTTAACATGTCCTGATTTATCTCCTCTTCTGCTATGCTGAGCTTTCTCCTCCCCTGATCTTTGCCATTGCAGAAAATGGCAACGTCATCATCTCCCACCAAGCCAAAAATATTAGGCTCCTAGTTGGTCTCCTATTTCTCCCCTTCCCTCTATAATCCTATTCTATATGTAGTCAAAATAAGTTTTTACAATGTATATCAGTCTTGTCACTTCTCTACTTAATAGCTTCAGCGCCTTCCCATTTTTCCTGTTAGTATTGCCACAATTTACCATTTTATAACAAACCACCCCAAAATGCAGTGACTTAGAACAACAATCATTTCTTCTCATTCATATGTCTGATTTGGATGGATAGCTCTATAGATCTACTGGACTGAGCTGAGCTTGGGTCCAGGTTGCAAGTTTGATTCAAGTATGCTCTGTATGCCTCTTGCTTTTTGAGGAGGAGTTGGGCAATGGGCTACACTAAGTGTGTTCTCACAGCAGTAGCAGAAATCCAGGGGCAAACCTAAAACCAGAAGCACATTTTAAGCTCCTGCTCATGTCATGTCTGCCAATAAGCCATTGGCCAAAGCTAGTCACATGGTCAAGCCCAGACTCAAGGAGAAGTATACTTCTTCCAACATGAGGTTATCTCAAGGGTGTAGATTTGCAAAACTTGTATTTGGAGTAAAGAATTATGCACAAGAATTTCATTTACCATGCACTTAGAATAACATTCGAATTCCTTACTGGGTTCTCAAGGCCCTAAGTGGTTAAGCTCTTGACTGCTTATGCAATCTCATCTAGTGCCACTGCCTACCTCTCCCACTGCTTTCCAGACACACTGATATTTTGGATTTTCATCAGTTTTCCTAAGCTCAGAAAATAAATGCCAAGCTCTTTCCTGCCATGGGACCTTGAATCAGCTTTTCCCAGTGCACAAAATGCTCTTCCCTATTCCTGATGTAAAAAAGACTGATACTTGCCCTTTCTGCTTAAACATAACTTCCATGAAAAGGGCTGAACCTTAGAAAGTCTCCCTTGTTCCATTTATTCCGTATTACCTCCACTTCTTTTATTTTTTTTCAGAGCATTTATCTCTTCCCAGTGCATTGTTGTTTATGCATTTGTTCGTTGGATAAATTATTTGCTTTCTGCACTAGAAAATAAGTTCTATGAGATAAGGCACCTTGTTTGTCTTTTTCAGTTTTGCACCTCAGCATCTAGAATAGTAATTGGCACCTAGCTTTTTGAATGAGTAAAAATATGTAATTTCTTATTTCTCTCCAGAATGTTTCCCCAAGAAATATCTCCCCAAACAGAATAAATAAGTACTCAATATGGTGACATTTTTGTCCCTCTCCTTTTTTTTCTGTGTTTATGCAAATAATATATTTTAATTGGTAAAAAAGAGAAAATATGAATATACAAACCCAAAATTAAATCACCACTAATATTATATACTAGTCCAAATTTTTTTCTCTTAGCAATAATATGCATATGCAACTATTTTTATAAACCCCATACTACCTTTACTTTATATTTGTCATTTTTTTTTTTGCCAATAATCATGGATCAATCTACATGATCTTTATTGGCTTCGTATTATTTACACAGCTGGGCATGAACATCCTTGTGCTTAGAGTTTTAATAGCTCCTTAGGATAAATTTGAGAAGCAAAATTTCTGGGTCAGAGGGCATCAGCACTTTTCAAGACTTTTGAAATACAGCCAGGTGACTGAGGGTACCAAATTACACTCCTGCCAGCAGTGTATGACAATAATGCTATGACTGCATTATTTAACTTCCTATTGGTCACTACTAGTCTAATTCAATAAAAATAAAGTTAGCATTTTTAGTGTTCCTAACATTTGATGTACCTTGAAATTCTGCAGGCCTTTGCACTGCCCTTTGGGAAGTGTTGCTCCAGATCAATTTCCTTTGCATAGGAGACCAAAAGGTCCTCAGATGGAATTTTGGAAGCTCACATACCTGGATGGCAAAAGTATTACAGCTTTATTTTCACTAATCTCCAGCTGTGATTGCGATTTCCTCCAGTTGTAAACATAAACAGTGGTATTGGCAGTAGCTGTGACTTCATCATCTGTAGAAATTGTGGACAGTTTCTTATCATAATGTGGTAGTTGCAGATATCTTAATATCTTTCTTCCTTCCTGCTACTTTGAAATTATGATAGGTATAGATGTGCTGCTAAGTCTTATCATTCAATACTTTCATGTAGGAACACATGTATTATTATTTTCAAATGTATTATTTTTAATATTTGAAATCTGTATTTCAGTATATTTGGTTTCCATTGTAGTGGTGTGTGTTTTAACATAAATGTTAAAAACATTATTCTGAGTATGATTACATAGCCTGTATAATCTTAACAAAGAGATCCACAACACAAAACAGGTTAATTACATTGACGGGTAAATGGAGCTGATGTTGGTTTGGCTGACGACTTGGTCTATTGCCAGGTCTAGGGCTGCCTGAATAGAATTTGGGTAGGCAAAGTATCAATACTTGAGGAAAGACTAGTTGTGGTCTATGGGGAATATGTGACAGAGATTTGGCGGAAGCAGCAGACCAGAATCAGGAAACAAAGCTGCAGGAGGGATTTTTGGTAAACCTTTAGGCAGAGGTGGCAAACTGGTGATCCAGAAGCAAGATTTTGTCAGAATATGTGTTCTGCTTGACCCACACATACCTTATATGAATTTTCATACCATCAAATAGAGGAAGTATCCTATTTCTGCTCAGTGCCTGATACTTTTTTTTATTGAAGTATAGTTGATTTATAATATTATGTTAGTTTCAGGTATACAGCATAGTAATTCAATATTTTTATAATTATACTCCATTTAAATTATTACAAAATAGTGGCTTTATTTCCCTGTGCTATACAATATGCCCTTGTTGCCTGTCTGTTTTATGCATAGTAGTTTGTATCTCTTAATTTCATACTCCTATTTTGCCCCTTCCCCTTCCCTGTCTATACTGGTATCCACTAGTTTGATTTCTTTATTTGTGAGTCTGTTTGATTGTATGCATTGATTTATTTTTTAGATTCCACATATAAATAATGTCATACAGTAGTAGTCTTTCTGATTTTTCTCACTAACATAATACTCTAGGTCATCCATGTTGTTGCAGATGGCAAAATTTCAGTCTTTCTTAGGGATGAGTAATATTCCTTTGTACCTATATACTGCATCTTCTTTATCCATTTGTCTGTTGATGGACACTTGGGTTGCTCTCGTATACTGGCTATTGTAAGTAATGCTGTTATGAACATTGTGCTGTGCATAGTTGCTGACTCGTGTCCAACTCTTTGTGACCCCATGGTGTGTAGCCCTCCAGGATCCTCTGTCCATGTGGATTCTCCAGGGAAGAATACTGGAGTGGGTTGCCATGCCCTCCTCCAGGGGACCTTCCCAACCCAGGTATTGAACCCAGGTCTCTGGCATTGCAGGAGGATTCCTTACCATCTGAGCCACCAGGAAAGCCCACTATGAACATTGGGCTGCATGTATCTTTTCACATCAGTAGGATTTTTTGTTTCATTTTGGGGTACATATCTAAGAGTGGAATTATTTGGTCATATGGTAATTTTCTTTTGAGTTTTCTGAGAAAAATTCACATTGTTTTCCACAGTGGCTGCACCAATTTGCATCCCCACCAACCATATACAAGTGTTTCCCATTCTGCACATCCTCACTGATATTTGTTATTTACAAACTTTCTGTTGATGGCCATTCTGACAGGTGTGATGTGATGTCTCATTGTGGTTTTGATTTGCATATTTCTAGCAATTAACAATGTTGAGCACCTTTCATGTGCCTAGCTGTATGATTTTGAAAAAAAAGTCTATGCAGGTTTTCTGCCCCTTTTAATAGATTGTTTATTTTTGTTGCTGTTGGGTTATTAGCAGTTTGTGTATTTTGGATATAGATCTCTTATTTGTCATATCATTTGCAAATCTTTTTTCTACTCACTGGATTGTCTTTTCATTTTGTTGATGGTTTCCTTTGCTGTTCACAAATATTTAAGTTTATTTAGGTCCATTTTATTTATTTTTGCTTTTAATTCTTTTGCTTTAGGAGAGGGATACAAAAAAATATTGCTTAAAAAATTGCAAATAGAACTACCTTATGACCCAGCAATCCCACTTCTGGGCATACACACCGAGGAAACCAGAATTGAAAGAGACACATGTACCCCAATGTTCATCGCAGCACTGTTTATAATAGCCAGGACATGGAAACAACCTAGATGTCCATCAGCAGATGAATGGATAAGAAAGCTGTGGTACATATACACAATGGAGTATTACTCAGCCGTTAAAAAGAATTCATTTGAATTAGTTCTGATGAGATGGATGAAACTGGAGCCGATTATACAGAGTGAAGTAAGCCAGAAAGAAAAACACCAATACAGTATACTAACACATATATATGGAATTTAGGAAGATGGCAATGACGACCCTGTATGCAAGACAGGGAAAGAGACACAGATGTGTATAACGGACTTTTGGACTCAGAGGGAGAGGGAGAGGTGGGATGATTTGGGAGAATGACATTCTAACATGTATACTATCATGTGAATTGAATCGCCAGTCTATGTCTGACGCAGGATGCAGCATGCTTGGGGCTGGTGCATGGGGATGACCCAGAAAGATGTTATGGGAGGGAGGTGGGAGGGGGTTTCATGTTTGGGAATGCATGTAAGAATTAAAGATTTTAAAATTAAAAAAAAAAATAAAAATAAAAAAAAATAAAAATAGCAAAGTGTTTGCTTCAAAAAAAAAAAAATATTGCTGTGGTTTATGTCAGAGAGTGTTCTGCCTACTTTCTCGTCTACAAGTTTTGTAGTTTCAAGTCTTACATTTTTAATTTATTTTTGTATTTGGTACAAGGAAATGTTCTAATTTTATTCTTTTATATGTAGCTATTCAGTTTTCCTAACACCACTTATGGAAGAGATTGCCTTTCTCCACTGTATACTCTTGCCTCCTTTGTCATTGATTTATTGGCCATAAGCGTGTGAGTTTATCTCTGGCCTCTGTAGCCTGTTCCATTGATCTATGTGTCTGTTTTTGTGGCAATACCATGTTGTTTTGATTACTGTAACTTTGTAGCATAGTCTGAAGTCAGAGAGCATGACCTCTAATTTTATTCTTTTTTTTCACAATGGCTCTGACAATTTGTGATTCCATATAAAGTTTAGATCATTTGTTCTGGTTCTATGAAAAATTTTGTGGGCATTTTGATAGGGATTATTAAATCTATAGATGGCTTTTGGTAGTATGACCATCTTAACAAAGTGAATTCTGCCAGTCCAAGAGTACAGAATATCCTTATGTCATCTTCAGTTTCCTCCTTTGATGTTTTATTGTTTTTGGAGTATTTGTCTTTCAGCTCTTTGGTTAAGTTTATTCCTGGGTATTCTATTATTTTTTATGATATTTTAAATGGGATTTTTTTTTTTTGCTTTCTCTTTCTGTATTTTAGTGTTAGTCGATAAAAAAAAATAGATCTTTGTGTATTAATCATGTATCCTGCAGCTTTGGTAAATTCATTTACTAGTTCTAATAGATTTTTTGGTGAAGACTTTAGGGTTCTCTCTCTCTCTCCGTGTGTGTGTGTGTGTGTGTGTATATATATATATATATATATATATATATATATATATATATATAGTATCATGTACTCTGCAAATAGTGACAGTTTTAGTTCTTCCCTTCCAATTTGGATGTCTTATTTTTCTGGTCTGATTGCTGTGGCTAAGACTTCCAATACTGTGTTTTAAAAAGTGGTAAGAGTAGGCATTCTTGTCTAATTCCTCAATTTAGAACAAAGAATTTCAACTTTTCACCATTAGGTATGACGTTAACTGTGGGTTTGTCATAAATGGTTTTTATTGTATTGAGATGTATTCCTCTATACCCATTTTGATGACAATTTTTATCATTAATGGATGCTGAATTGTGTCAAAATCTTTTTTGGCATATATTGAGCTGATCCTATAGTTTTTCTTCTTCAATTTGATCATATGGTGTATCACATTGATTGATTTGTGACTTTTGAGCTATCCTTATATCCCTGGCATAAATCCCACTTGACCATAATTCACGATCCTTTTAACGTATTGTTGAATTTAGTTTACTAATATTTTGCTAAGGATTTTTGCATCTATGTTCATCCATGACATTTACTTGTTATTTTCTTTTTTGTGGTATCTTTGTCGAGTTTTGGTCAGAGTAATGCTGGCCTTGTAGACTTAGTTCAGAAATATTCCTTCCACTGCAGTATTTTGCAATATTTTGAGAAGTATAGATGGGAAATCTTCTCTAAATGTTTGGTAGAATTCACTTGTGAAGCTTCTGGTCCTGGACTTTTGTTTGTTTGTAGTTGTTTTCATTAGTGATTTTATTTCACTATTGGTAATTGGTCTTTTTATTTTCTAAATCTTCATGGTTTATTCACTATGCCCACATTGATGAGAGTTTTTATCATGAATGGATGTTGAATATTGTCTAATGCTTTTCTGTATCTTTTGAGATAACCGTGCTTATTCTTCCTTTTGTTAATGTGGTATATCACAATGATAGATTTGTGAATATTGAACCCTACTCACATCCATGAGATAAATCCCATTTGATCAAGGTGCATGGTCTTTTTTATAGGATTGTTTTGGATTGCTAATATTTTGTTGGATTGTTACACTTATATTTATCAAAGATGTTGCCCTATAATTTTCTTATTTTGTAGCATGTTTATCTGGCTTTGGTATCAGATCTCTTTCTAGAATGAATTTGGGAGTGTTCCATCTTCTTCAGTTTTTTGGAATAGTTTGAGAAGAATAAGTTTTCATTTTTCCTTATATATTTGGTAGAATTCTTCTTTGTCTTTTGTTATAAATTTTATTTGAAAGTCTATTTTGTCTGATATGAGTATTGCTACCTCAACTTCCTTGTCATTTCTTTTTGCATGAAATATCTTTTCATCCTCTTATTTTCAGTTTATGTGGGTCCTTATCTGTGAAGTGAGTCTCTTATAGACACCATATAAATGGGTACTGATTTTTGTCCAATCAGCCACCCTATGTCTTTACTGGAACACTTAGTCCAGTGACATTTAAAGTAATTATTGATGGCTATGTATGTATTGCCATTTTACTACTTGTTTTTTGGCTGTTTTTTCAGTTCTTCTCTGTCCAGTTTTTCTTGTTTTTGTTTCTTCTCTTATCATTTAATGATTTTCTTTAGTAGTATGCATGCATTTCTTTCTTTCTAGTTTCTGTGTGTCTGTTGTGGGTTTATACATGTGGTTACCATGGGGTTCATATATGTTGACCTATAACTATGTCTACTTGTTTGAAGCTAACAAGTTATTTAATTTCAAACACTTTCCAAAAGGTCTACATTTTACTTCCCTCCTTCACATTTTGTGTCTTTGAAGTCATATTTTACATCTTCATCTTATTCCTTCACTGTTTATTGTAAATATGATGTTTTTACAACTTTTTTGTCTTTTTATCTTTATACAAGTTTGATTCTCAGCCGTTATTATACATTTGTTTTTCCTAGTGGGCATTTTCCTTTCCTATTTTTCTATTTGCCTTACCCCTTTCTTTCATACTTAGAAAGGACAATTTAATATTTGTTTTAGGGTAGATTTAGTATTGATGAACTCTTATACTTCCTTTCATCTTATACTGAGCTTTCTTCACTTATTTATGCTATATCATGCTTCTGTAAATACTTGAGTTTGCAACCTTGCACAAACTGGTAGGAGTTTGTTGGAAAATGCAGTGAGCATCACCATGGTGAAGGGTCTATATACTTATCTATGGCCTCTAATAGATTTAAAGTTCCATGTAGGTAGCAGTTCTATGTTGTAAATAACTGTAACTCTAGCATCATGAGCAGCAAAACCTCATAAACGCTTGTCAACAGCTTGTAGGACCAGGCCTAAATCTGCAGTCTCCTCAATTATAAGGGCAGTCAGTGCTGAAAGTACTGAGGTCGTGGGCACAGGAAATGACTCTAAGGCCAGGAAAGTGTTCAAAACTGAGTCTCCTTTGCCAGAAAATGAAAGTGAGTGAGAAAGTTTTAGGTAGACGTAAATTAAGAAAGAAAGCAACTGAAGTGGAATTGGTCAAACATCTGTCCTTCCTTTGTATCTTTAATTTCCCCACTTGAAAATGCTGGTCTCAGAGCCTTGGGCAGGATAGAACTTGCAAGCTGGGTCACAAGTAGAGATAAAGAAACTAGGCAGGGGCGATGGCCTGAGAGACACGCCTGACTCTAATGTCTGCCAGATTGCAAGTGTGATGTAACTGTCTACTTCTACTTAATAAATGAATAAACTGGGTTATAGAACATCTTGCCACTGCTACTTAGTGTGATTTTCTGCTATACCAGAGATCACAAAAATCAAATGTCCATATTGACCATTTAGGACACAAAAAAGAGTGCAGTGGCATCTATTAGGTGCTGTTGACTATCGCCAATAATCCTTGATCTGTGTGAAAGTGAGCAGCAGCCCCTCAGCTCTCGCCAACTGGTGTCATGAGAATTTGTGGGCCTAATTAATAAACAAAAAAAAAAAATTGAAAAAACAAAAAGCAAACTTCTGATTTTTAAGAGCAAATGTAATTTTTTTTATTTTTAATTGTTTTAATTTTTATTTTTGCTTTATTTTACTTTACAATACTGTATTGGTTTTGCCATACATTGACATGAATCCGCCACAGGTGTACATGAGTTCCCAATCCTGAACCCCCCTCCCACCTCCCACCCCATATCATCTCTCTAGATCATCCCCATGCACCAGCCCCAAGCATCTGGTATCCTGTATCGAACATAGACTGGCGATTCATTTCTTACCTGATAGAATACATGTTTCAGTGCCATTCTCCCAAATCATCCCACCCTCTCCCTCTCCCACAGAGTCCGAAAGTCCGTTCTATACATCTGTGTCTCTTTTGCTGTCTCACATACAGGGTCATCATTACCATCCTTCTAAATTCCATATATATGTGTTAGTGTACTGTATTGGTGTTTTTCTTTCTGGATTACTTCACTCTGTGTAATAGGCTCCAGTTTCATCCATCTCATTAGAACTGATTCAAATGTATTCTTTTTAATGGCTGAGTAATACTCCATTGTGTATCTGTACCACAGCTTTCTTATCCATTCATCTGCTGATGGACATCTAGGTTGTTTCCATGTCCTGGCGATTATAAACAGTGCTGCGATGAACATTGGGGTACATGTGTCTCTTTCCTGATTTAAATGCAGGGAGATAATTTGGTTAGAAAAACAAGTCAAAGCAAAGGAAAATACATACACTGGCTAAAAAATGGACTTTTACAGATTGTATTTGTACTCATAGCTATCATACTTCAGCATTTGCCCAAATATGAGGTGAGGTGATTGAAACATTCCCCATGGAAATAAAATTTAAGGTGGTATGAAAAAGCTCAGTAATCAAAATAAATTATATTTTAATGAAATATTTTCCAAAATAATCAGAAAAAAGCAGTGCCATGCAAAGCCATATTAAAGCCGGACAACAAAGGATACTTTAGTAATACTAATCCTGTCTTTATTTGAAACAGGTTTTGTTCACCATGAGGATTTGGCATTCATTTTGAGTTTTTAAAATGTATTGCATTATAATAGTGTTCATATTGATTACTGAAGTTTTAAAAATTTTGGATGAATGCTGTGTGCCTCACTCCACCTCATCCTAGTCTTTCCTTCTACATTAATTTTCTTCACCTGTAAATTAAGGAGCTTGGGGCATATCAGCGTTTCAGAAACTGTCTAAGCCCAAATGACTGAGGGAGCTTCATAAATTACAAATTCCTGTGTGTGATCCATGGAGCATCTGACTCATTAGGTCTGAGTGGATTTGGGGTAAAGGAACCCCTGATAATTGATTGTGTTTGGAAATCACAGATTTAGATTTTTTTTTAATGCCACTTCCAGCTTTAATATCATAGCATTTTACCTTATGTTCATTTTTTGTTTTCAATGCAAATACCCCTGGGATTATGGTCCATTAAGTCAGTAACATCTTTATGTCAATTAATTTAATAGCTTGTTTTTCTCTTGACTTGAAGGGCCCTGGAGCACAGAACCTGGGTAGAGGGCTGATGCGAGGAGAGTGGGGTTCAAAAATGGGCCCATCTTCAATGATGTCTTACTGAATCTAGGGGACCAGGAGTGTCTCGGTTCAACCATGAACAACAAGAAATTGTTTTTAATCAATCTGAAAATAAATGAAAGTGAATGCCAGAGCATCCTTGCTCTGAAGAGATGTCAGGAACACTTTCAATCTTTTATCTTCCTGAAAACAGCGGGAGGACCGCCACTGGAATCAGCCCTGCAATTTCTACTCAGTAATTATACCTGTCACCACTTCCGACAGAGCAGATATAAATAGCCAGTTATCTTACTTTTTCTGCTTTCTTTGTGTTTTTCCTTCACCAGCCTTTGACTTCGGTGGCTGATGCTAATACCCGTATACGACACCAGGCACTCACAGCTAGACCTTAGACCAGTGTTCCAGAAAACCACATGCAACAGGTTCAGAGAAGCTAATTTGCCCCAAAACTCTGGTCTCCCAAGATTTGTGACAGGTGCCAGGGCGAGACAGGCATGGGTGGAAGGGGCTTTGCTTTCCGTTTCTATTTTCATTTCATTCCTTGTTGGAGACACACGTGCATGCATGCCTGCTGTGCTGTGTGTGCTATTACACCCACGAACCTGGTCTCCTCTGTGTCAGAGTGACTCACTGGGAGAAAGTCAGGGCTTCTGGGATGTGGATTAACCCTTTCAAGGTCTCTGAAAAGCTATACCAGGATGTCACTGTCCTTAGGACTGGGTACAACAGATATGTACCAAAAATTTTCTTATAATGATGATTATTCCTTTTGGTAGTAGTAATCCTGTTTTACAGTCATGTAAGGCATTCACTTGTTCTTCCAAGGGGACAATTATTTTATAAACTCGTGCCAGAATAAATGTGTTAAATTATGGTGGAAAGAAGATGGATTTTGAAGTCAGACATTCTGGCATTGAAATTCCAACTTTTGTACTTGATTGTGGTAATCCTAGGTGAGATAATGTTTTTGAGTCTCAGACCCAGACCTGCAAAGTGGGGATAATAGTAATACTTAACCTAGGAGAGTTTCTCTTGGAGAATAATACCAAATAACATTAGGTAGATTGTCTGTACAAATGTCATTGTCTGAACACGTGTTCTAAAACTTTAGTGGCTAGACTCACAGGAGGGCTTATGAAAACAGAATGTTTTTCCCAGAGGTTTTGATATTTTAGGTTTGGATGAGGCCTGAGAATTCATATTTCTAACTAGTTCCCAGATGCTGCCACTGATGCTCTTGGTCCAGGGGCCGTACTTTGAAAAACACCAGTTGGCAATTCCTCAATATATGTTAGATTTCCTTGTTTTATGTATTCAGTAAAAATTAATTGTTAATCACCCTCCATGTTCTAGACAATGTGCTTGATACAAAGAAGACTAAGATAGGTATACCTCTTCCTTTTAAAAACATACAAAGACAAATCTCTCCCCAAATCACCACTTTAAAAGGGGGCATATTCAAGGAGCTAAGAGCAAGGTGGTAAGGGTTGAGTGAAGTTGAGTGATATATGAGGAAGAGGGAGGCAAGTAAAATGCTGACTCCCACTATATTTATGGTCTGGTTTGTAAACTGCATGAATTGTATTCAGATGAATACCCAGAGATGGAGCCATGCATTACAGATCTATAGCTGATTTATTCTGGGTATTTACTTTAAGAAAATGGGTACAAAATTATAACATTAGGGATAGAGCTGTGGAAGGAACCCTTGCAAGAGAGGGCTCCTGAAACCTCTGTTAGCTTCCCTAGCTTCTTTGCACTTCCTCCTTTGTGTATATTTTAAAATGTCTATGCAGTTGAGGTCCCTGATATCAAGGAGTCTATCCATATCTGGTCAGGTCGATCTGATGTACCTGACCTAGAGATAAGAGCACCTGCCAAGAATTAGAGAGAGGACCCAGAGGGCCAGTAGGTGCTGGGAAAAGGAACCTTGATTTATACAAGGGGGCAGGTGCTACTGGCTTCTAATAGCTGGATTTCAGAGTTGCTGCTAAACATCTTACAACACACAAGATGCCCCCCCCCCCCCAATAAAGAATTATGCTGCCTCTGTCTAGGGCAGAATGCTGTCCAAGGAGGAGACCCAGGTAGGAAATGACTGAGGCACTACTGTTTTGAGAAACACATATCTCCTTGCCCTGGCTTCTGAGCTCCTGGTTCCTCAGCTCTTTCTGGAATACTCTCTTGCAGACACTTTCATGATTGGCTCCCTTACTGTAGTCAGGTCTCTGCTCAGAAATCCTGTCCTTGGATGTCTTCCCTGACCATCCACCCACTCTAACTAGCTGCTCCCTTTTCCATGCCTCCTAAACTCTTTCCCTGCTTGCTTTTTCTTCTAAACCCTTGTTACCTGACATCACAGTGTAGTGTTTGATGGTTTATTGTTGGTATCCATCTTTCAAATGTCAAGGCTCATCAAGCCTAGGACTTTGTCTTATTCATTTCTCTAACCTCAGGAGCTTACAGCGTCCTTGGTACACAGTGGGTGCTTGATAAGTATCTATTGAACGAATGGAGAACAGTGGGCTTTATTGATCTTCTAGGATTGTTGAGTAAATGCTTGATGGATACAGCTTATTGTTATTAACATTATAATCAGGGTTATTGTGTCCTACTTAGACTGCAATGTGATACTGACCAGGGATTCTCATTATCTCAGCCTTTGGGAGGAAGTGGCTGACTCTCCCTCCCTGAGCCCTCTGGCTTGGCATCAGCCTCAAATTTTTCAGTGTTTGCTTTGAGAATGAAACTGATGGGCTCTAAAGGGACTGCCATTCATCAGTCCTTCTATCACCGGCTCTGCAAATGACAACCTCTGACAGGAAAGTGTGGGGTGAGCTGATTTGGAATTAATGCCCTGCATCTGGAGAGAGGAATGTTAAGACAGCAAATATTCAGGGAGCAATCCCAGACTGTCAGATCAAGGACAGAGAGGCAAACCCAGATGCCCTGGCTGAGCTTGACTTTGCACCTGGACAACTGATTTGGGTAAGGCCCTTGAGTAAATGCAACTTGGATTTTATTTTACCATATTTTTTAATTTGTAGAAAGGAGAGAGAACCCTGGTAATGGAAGACTGCCCACACTTCCCCTTTAGGCATGATCCTGAGCAGCGGATGAAAGGAAAAAAGAATAGAATCAATTTCATGTATTCAACAGACATTTATTAAGTGCTTGCCCTATGCCAGGTCCTGTGAAGATGGTGTTGTGGTTTCCAGGGATGAGAATGAGGCCCAGAAAAATGTAATGAATCCACTAGTAAGTGGCTATTCTTCAAAGAGGCTTGCTCTCCCTTCAGAGCCTTTGCACTGGCTGTTTCCTGGGTTTGACTCGCTATTCCTCCAGGTCTTCATGTGGCTGGCTGCTTCCATCATTCAGCGTTCAGCTCAGCTGTCACCTCCTCATGGGAGCCCTCCTTGATCCTATTATTCCACATCACCTGTCCCTTCACTTTGTCACATGACTTTGATTTTTAAAAATATAATTTCTCTATTTGAAAATGGCCTCATATGATCTTATCTATGTATCTATCAGCCATCTATCCATCCATCTAGTCACTTATCTTCCCCAAACAGAATGGAACCTCCATTAAAGCAGAGAACTACTTTTTCAGTTTTGTTCACAGTTTCCAGCACTCAAATCAGGGCTAGCACATAGGAGTTGCTCAGTAAATACTTATGGAACAAAGAAATTAGTGGTGTTGGGCCTCAGACCCGATATGTCTGTAGCTGAATTGTGCATTCCTAAGAGCTAGCTGTCCTGTCTTTTGAAGATCCTTGATCCAGCACAAAGTCAACTCATGTGAATCGCTTTCTCTCTCGTGGCTTCAGTTTCCTCATCTTGGTTCTTCCAGATGCAGAGGGTTGCTCTGAAATGCCAGTAGCTCAATGCTTCATAATTTGTGGTTTGTTTTCTCTTTTTCCTTTTGGTAAATGTCAAATACCATATATTGTCAGCCATTAAAGTAATGTCTGAAAAATTTATGTGGGGACTTTCTAAGTTCTGAGTTCAATTTTTGATTTCAGTACAAAGAAACAGAGGAAAACAGAGGGAAATAGAATGCGAAAGTCTAGAGATCTCTTCAAGAAAATTAGAGATACCAAGGGAACATTTCATGCAAAGATGGGCACAAAAAGAAAAATGGTATGGACTTAACAGAAGCAGAAGATATTAAGAAGAGGTAGCAAGAATACACAGAAGAACTATACAAAAAAAGATCTTTATGACCCAAATAATCACGATGGTGTGATCACTAATCTAGAGCCAGACATCCTGGAATGAGAAGTCAAGTGGGCCTTAGGAAGCATCACTATGAACAAAGCTAGTGGAGGTGATGGAATTGCAGCTGAGCTATTTCAAATCCTAAAAGATGATGCTATGAAAGTGCTCCAATCAATATGCTAGCAAATTTGGAAAATGCAGCAGTGACCACAGGACAGGAAAAGGTCAGTTTTCATTCCAGTTCCAAAGAAAGGCAATGCCAAAGAATGCTCAAACACCGCACAGTTGCACTCATCTCACAAGCTAGCCAAATAATGCTCAAAATTTTCCAAGCCAGGCTTCAACAGTATGTGAACTGTGAACTTCCAGATGTTCAAGGTGGATTTAGAAAAGGCAAGGAACCAGAGATCACATTGCCTACATCCATTGGATCATCGAAAAAACAAGAGAGAGTTCCAAAAAAAAAGTCTACTTCTGCTTTATTGGCTATGCCAAAGCTTTTGACCGTGTGAACCACAAAAAACTCTGGAAAATTCTTAAGGAGATGGGAATACCAGACCATCTGACCTGCCTCTTGAGAAATCTGTATGCAGGTCAAGAAGCAATAGTTAGAACTGGACATGGAACAACAGACTGGTTCCAAAAAAGGAAAGGAGTACATCAAGGCTATATATTGTTACTGTGCTTATTTAACTTATATGCAGAGTACATCATGGGAAATGTTGGACTGGATGAAGCACAAGCTAGAATCAAGATTGCCAGGAGAAATATCAATATCCTCAGATATGCAAATGACACCACCCTTATGGCAGAAAGTGAAGAGGAACTAAAAGCCTCCTGATGAAAGTGAAAGAGGAGAGTGAAGAAGTTGGCTTAAAACTCAACATTCAGAAAACTAGTATTATGGCATCTAGTCCCATCATTTCATGGCAAATAGTTGGGGAAACAGTGGAAACAGTGACAGACTTTATCTTTTTTGTGCTCCAAAATCACTGCAGATGGTAACTGCAGCCATAAACTTAAAAGATGCTTACTCCTTGGAAGAAAAGTTATGACCAACCTAGACAGCATATTAAAAAGCAGAGACATTACTTTGCCCACAAAGATCCGTCTAGGCAAAGCTATGGTTTTTCCAATAGTCATGTATGGATGTGAGAGTTGGACTATAAAGAAAGCTGAGCGCTGAAGATTTGATGCTTTTGAACTGTGGTGTTGGAGAAGACTCTTGAGAGTCCCTTGGACTGCAAGGAGATCCAACCAGACCATCCTAAAGGAAATTGGTCCTGAATGTTCGTTGGAAGGACTAATGCTGAAGCTGAAACTCCAATACTTTGGCCAACTGATGCGAAGAACTGACCCATTGGAAAAGACCCTGATGCCAGGAAAGGTTGAAGGCAGGAGGAGAAGGGGATGACAGAGGGTGAGATGGTTGAATGGCATCACCAACTCAATGGACATGAGTCTGAGTAAACTCTGGGAATTGGTGTTGGACAGGGAGGCCTGGTGTGCTGCAGTCCTTGGGGTCTCAACAAGTCGGACATGACTGAATTGAACTGAACTAAATACTTGTATATGTGACCTTTGGAAACTTTCTGAACTGCTTTGATATTGGGTTTCTCATCTGTGAGATGGAAATAACCATACTTTATGAGGTGGTTGTGGCGGTTACATGATATGTCATATGGAGAGCACAAAAATTCCTGGCCTATGGGAGACATTGAACAGGTGAAAATTGTTCTCATACGCTAATAGAATCAAGCAAACAGGGACGTAGCCAGTGTCATTGCCATGAGGACTTACAGATGAGTTTGTAGATCTCAGGGCTGGTCCTTCTGCCAAACCCATGGGGGAAAAGACCAGAGGGAAAGAGTGGTTAAAAGAATGTATTAACAATCACTATTAAGCACCTAGTATATACTCAGTTTTATGATAATTGAAACAAATTTCTAAAACCAGTGAGGAGACAGGTGTGAAGAGAGAGAGTATCTTTTTGTTACTATTGTATTTCTTTTTTTCTCCCTCCCTCTTTTCCTTTCTTTCATCCTTTCTTCTTTCTTTTTCTTCCTATTGTCTTTCCTTTCAGGCAAGGATCAGTTCAGTTCAGTTCAGTCGCTCAGTCGTGTCCAACCCTTTGCGACCCCATGAATCATAGCACGCCAGGCCTCCCTGTCCATCACCAACTCCCAGAGTTCACTCAGATACCCCCGCAAAAAACATGAAAAAACCTGAGAAAGGTAAACATGGAAACAAGAAAATGAGGCCAGGGATTAGATAATATATCTTTGCTGATCTCCACTGCAACTTGGCCCTGAGCTTCCCAAGAGCCAAGGTAAAGAGGGATAAGTGATCAGTTAAGATAGTATATCTGTAAAAACAAAATAATAGGATGTTTCTCAGGTTCCTAAAACCAGAAGAGTATCTCATCCTTGGGTCTTGCATAGATGCTGCTTCTCTAAGAAACAGCATCTTCAGCAATGTTCTCACTAATATGCAAGAGCAAATATTCTATAAATAGCCTGTCAGTGTTATGAAATACCATAGCTCCTATCAGTAAAGTCAATTCTATAAGAACAAGAACAACAAATAATCATTGTGCTCCAGATGTACAGGTCCCTGACCGTTTGGCTGGGTCTGAGGGTGGGATTAGGACTTTAAGAGTAATATTAGTTTTATATATCTTCAAGCAATCCTGCATGTACATTCTTGTTCAGTATAGAAATTTTGACAAACTCTGGTGGTGGGTTAGTCACTAAGTCATGTTCAATACTGTGACTTCATGGACTGTGGCCTGCCAGGCTCCTCTGTCCAGGGATTCTGCAGGCAAGAATACTGGAGTGGATTGTCATTTCCTTCTCCATGGGATCTTCCCAACCCAGGAATTGAACCAGGATCTCCTGCATTGCAGGCAGATTCTTTACTGGTTGATCTACGAGGCAAGCCCCTCTTGATAAACTCAGAAGCAACAAATTCTTGGTATATACCAAGAATGCCTCGGTCACTATAAGCATTGATAGTCAATAAGTAGAGGGCAGTTTTTTAAAATGTTTATTTATTTTTAATTGAAGGATAATTGCTTTTTACAGTGGCTTAGACAGTAATGTATCTGCTTGAAATGCGGAGACCCGAGTTTGAACGCTGGGTTGGGAAGATCCCCTGGAGAAGGAAATGGTAACCCATTCTAGTACTCTTGCCTGGAAAATCCCATGAATGGAGGAGCCTGGTAGGCTACAATCCATGTGGTCGCAAAGAGTCGGACACCACTGAGCGATTTCACTTTCACTGTGTTGGTTTCTTCCGTACATCAGCATGAATTAGCCATAGGTATACATATGTCCCCTCCCACTTGAACTTCCCTCCCCCCTCCCACCCCATCTTATCCCTCTAGGGTCTCACAGAGCCCTGGTTTGAGTTCCCTGAGTCATATAGCAAATTCCCACTAGCTATCTATTTTACATATGGTAGTGTATATGCCGGAGAAGGCAATGGCACCCCACTTCAGTATTCTTGCCTGGAAAATCCCATGGACGGAGGAGCCTGGTAGGCTGCAGTCCATGGGGTCACGAAGAGTCAGACACGACTAGGCGACTTCACTTTCACTTTTCACTGTCACGCATTGGAGAAGGAAATGGCAACCCACTCCAGTGTTCTTGCTTGAAGAATCCCAGGGACGGGGAAGCCTGGTGGGCTGCCGTCTATGGGGTCGCACAGAGTCGAACACGACTGAAGCGACTTAGCAGCAGCAGCAGCAGCGTATATGCTTCCATGCTACTCTCTCCATTGGTCCCACCACCTCCTTCTCCCACACCCCCGTGTACACAAGTCTGTTCTCTATGTCTGTGTCTTCATTGCTGCCCTGCAAATAAGTTCATCATTACCATCTCTCTAGATTCTGTATATTTGTATTTATATATTTGTTTTTCTCTTTCTGACTCACTTCACTCTGCATAACAGACTCATCCACCTCATTAAAGATTTGATGTCTTCTTAAAGCATTGGAAGCATGTGACAAAGACAGAGGCCTTAGGCTGCTTAGTTGTAGGACTAGGATGGACTCATGGGCAAGACCAAATATTTCTTCAGTAGACAGTCCTTGGTCTGTGAAAACCTTGGACAAAAGGACAACTGAGGTCCCACAGGTTGGCACCATGGAGCAAAATTTTAGAGCTCATGGTCTGTGGAGGTGAACTGTCCTATGGCTGGCCCATCAGCCCTATAAGCAAGACTTTAACTAATGTATTATATATCTCAAACTCTGTAGCAAATTACTCTAAAACTTAGTGGCAGAAGACAAGACACTTATGATCTCACAGTGTCTGTCGGTCACGGAGTGGGTAGAGTTGTTGATGGGTAGTTCTGACTGAGGATAGTTTAAGGGGCTGCTGTTGAGGTATTGGTTGGAGCTGCAGTAATTTCAAAGCTTTACTTGGGGAGGATCTGATTCCAAGAAATGGCTTGTTCACACAGCTGTTGGCAGTTACCAGAAAACCCACTTCCAAACTTGCTCATGCGGACCCTTGTATAGTGTTGCCTCAGGAAGTGGTAGCTGCCTTCCTCCAAAGCAAGCGATCCAAGACAGAGCAAGAGGGAAAACTCCCACAACATTGTTAACTGGCTATACTCCAACACAAAATAAAAAGTTTTAAAAAAGAGAAAGAAAGAAAACCAAAAATGGAAGTCGTAACCTTTTGGTAACCTCATCTCAGAAATGACACACCATTACTTTTGGAGTATTCTGTTCAGTAGAAACTAGTTAATAAGTTCAACCTACATTCAGAGGACAGGATTACCTAAGAGCCTATCACATTAATTTATAATTTTATTTGATAAAATCTGCCCTGCTACAAATAAATAAAAATGTTTGAGAAGAGCTTCCACTGACTATGGCCATGATTAGACTAGAGCAGTTGTTTTCGATTCACCTGGGTTTCTTCAAAAAAATACTGATATCTGGGTCCCATTACTGCAGAGTCTTATTTAACTGGTGTGTGATGCAGGATGGGAAATGAGATTTTTCAAAAGCTTCCAAAATAATTCTAACATGTGGCCAAGATTAAGAACTGTTGGCCTAAAATATTTTCCCAGGAGGGGGTTCTCATCATCGAACATGATCATTTAAATATACCTCAGTAGCAAATTTTAATAACACCAAACTTTGAATATTGTGACACCATGGTGAACTCTCAGAGATAAACTAGTTGTGAAAGGTATTAAAGATCAAATGAATTGATCTGTTCCGGGGGGTTGTTAGCATTGAGCCAACTCAGTGTTTTGAGGTGTTAGAGAGGGTATCTGCCAAAAATGATGTTAGTTTCAAACCAGTTGAAGTTTGGAGCTGTTTATTTTTGGAAACAGTGTGATACCAGGGCTAATGGTATACTGAGGACACTTGCTCATGAAAATAAACCTTCATCAGGAAAGTTATAGGAAGACGCTCTTCTATTTATTCACTCTATCAGGAAAACCTGCAACTAGCTTTTCAGAAGTGGTCTAAAGGTAGAAAACACTAGTTTTGAAAGAACAGACTCTTTTTTAATCCCCACTTGAATCATTAGTTGATCCAATAAGATTTTTTCTCCTCTATGGGTCCTGCTTCTTTTAGTGGGATTCAGGTGACCATCCTCTATACATATACCTGACATAGTGAAGAGGGAGGCATCATAATGAAGTCAGACATCTCAGCTCAGATTTTGAGGATACTTTCCTCTTGCTTCAGTTAATTTATTAGTTTCATCTGATAGGAATATATGTTGCTGCTGCTGCTACTAAGGTGCTTCAGTCGTGTCTGACCCTGTGCGACCCCATGAACAGGCTCCTGTGTCCCTGGGATTCTCCAGGCAAGAACACTGGAGTGGGTTGCCATTTCCTTCTCCAATGCAGGAAAGTGAAAAGTGAAAGTGAAGTCGCTCAGTCGTGTCCGACTCTTAGCGACCCCATGGACTTCAGCCCACCAAGCTCCTCCATCCATGGGATTCTCCAGGCAAGAGTACTGGAGTGGGGTGCCATTGCCTTCTCCTGGGATATATGTTACATTAATCTAAAATACTTTTTGGTAAAGTTTCTCTTCATATGTGCATACACATACAATTTTGTTGTTGCTGTTCAGTCACTCAGTCATGTCCTACTCTTTGTGCCTCTATGGACTGCAGCACACCAGGCTTTCGTGACTCTATCTCCCAGAGTTTGCTCAGACTCATGTACATTGAATCAGTGATGTCATCCAAACATCTCATCCCTGTGGTCCCCTGCTCCTCCTGCCTTCTGTCTTTCCCAGCATCGTGGTCTTTTCTAATGAGTTGGCTCTTCCCACCAGGTGGCCAAAGTATTGGAGCTTCAGGTTCAGCACTATTCCGTCCAATGAATATTCGGGACTGATTTCCTTTAGGATGGACTGCTTTGATCTCCTTGTTGTTTAAGGAACATTCATGAGTTTTCTCCAGCACCACAGTTTGAAGCATCAATTCTTTGGCTCTCAGCCTTCTTTATCGTCCAACTTTAATATCCATCCATACCTGACGACTGGAAAAACCATAGCTTTGACTAGACTGACCTTTGTCAGCAACGTTATGTCTATGCTTTTTAATATGCTGTCTAGGTTTCTCATAGCTTTTCTTCCAAGGAGCAAGCATCTTTTAATTTCATGGCTGCAGTCACAGTCTGCAGTGATTTTGGAGCCCAAGAAAATAAAATCTGTCACTGTTGTCACTTCTTCCCCATCTATTTGACATGAAGGGATGGGACTGGATACCATCATCTTAATTTTTTGAATATTGAGTTTTAAATCAGCTTTTTCACTCTCCTTTTTCACCTTCATCAAGAAGTCTTTAGTTCCTCTTCACTTTTTGCCTTTAGGGTGGTGTCATGTGCATATCTGAGGTTATTGATATTTCTCCTGGCAATCTTAATTCCATCTTGAGCTTCATCCAACCTGGCATGTCAGATGATGTACTCTGCATATAAGTTGAATAAGCAAGGTGACAATATACAGCCTTGACATACTCTTTTTCCTAATGTTGAACCAGTTTGTTGTTCTATGTCTGGTTCTAACTGTTGCTTCTTGACCTGAATACAGGTTTCTCAGGAGGGATGTAAGGTGTTCTGGTATTCCTATTTCTGTAAAAAATTTTCAGTTTGTTGTGATCCACACAGTCAAAGTCTTTAGCATATTCAGTGAAGCAGAAATAGATGTTTTTCCGGAATTCTCCCCTGCCCACCGCCCCCGCCAATTTTGATTTAGTGGATGTTGCCAATTTGATCTCTGGTTCCTCTGCCTTTTGTAAATCCAGCTTGTACATCTGGAAGTTCTCAGTTCACATACTGTTGAAGCCTAGCTTGAAGGATTTTGAACATTACCTTACTAGCATGTGCAATAAGTGCTATTGTGTGGTAGTTTGAACATTCTACTACTACGGCTGTGCGGCACTTGAGTGGCGTCTATGTGGTGCTGGAGTGGTGGCTGCATGGTGCTGGAGTGACTTTGAGGAGATACCCCAGGTCCAAGGGCAAAGGAGAAGCTCCAGAAAGATGGTAGGAGGGGCAAAAATGCATTTAGAATCAAACCCCATACACGCCAGAGAGGCTCAGAGGGTTCAAACAAACCTTGTGTGCACCAGGACCCAGATATCCCACAGAGACTGAGATAGAACTGTGTTTGAGTGTCTCCTGAGGAGGTACAGGTCAGCACTGGACTGCTGCAGGGGCAGGGGCTCTGGGTGCAGTAGACCTGGGTATGGCATAAGCTCTCTTGGAGGAGGTCGCCATTAGCCCCACCATAGAGCTGCCAGAACTTAAACAGGAATGGAAACAGACTCTTGGAGGGCACAAACAAAACCTTGTGTGCACCAAGACCCAGGAGAAAGAAGCAGTGACCCCACAAGAGACTGACCCAGACTTGCCTATGAGTGTCCAGGCATCTCTGGAGGAGGCGTGGGTCAGCAGTGGTCTCCTACAGGGTTGGGGGTGTGCACGAGACCTTTGGAAGGAGGTTGCCGTTGTCTCCATCACCTCCACCATAGTTTGGCCTCAGGTCAAATAGCAGGGAGGGAACACAAGCCTGCTCATCAACAGAATATTAGATTAAAGATTTACTGAGCATGGCCCCACCCATCAGAACAAGACCCAGTTTCCTCCTTAGTCAGTCTCTCCCATTAGGAAGCTTCCATAAGCCTCTTATCCTTCTCCATCAGAGGGCAGACAGAATGAAAACCACAATCACAAAAAACTAAACAATCTGATCACATGGACCACAGCCTTGTCTAACTCAATGAAAGTATGAGCCATGCCATGTAGGGCCACCCAAGACGGACGGGTCATGGTGGAGAGTTTTGACAAAATGCGGTTTACTAGAGAAGGGAATTGCAAACCACTTTAGTCGTCTTGCCTTGAGAACCCCATGAACAGTATGAAAAGGCAAAAAGATAGGACACTGGAAGATGAATTCCCCAGGTCGGTAGGTGCCAATATGCTACTGGAGATAAGTGGAGAAATAACTCCAGAAAGAATGAGGTGATGAAGCCAAAGCAAAAACAACACCCAGCTGTGGATGTGAGTGGTAATGGAGGTAAAGTCTGATGCTGTAAAGAACAATATTACATAGGAACCTGGAATGTTAGGTCCATGAATTGAGGCAAATTGGAAGTGGTCAAATAAGAGATGGCAAGAGTGAACAAGATGACCATTACATTTACTACTGTTGGTAAAAAATTCCTTAGAAGAGATGGTGCAGCCATCAGAGTCAACAGAAAAGCCCAAAATGCAGGGCTTGGATGCAATATCCAAAACGACAGAATGATCTCTGTTCCTTTCCAAGGCAAACCATTCAAGATCATAGTAATCCAAGTTAATGCCCTGACCAGTAATGCTGAAGAAGTTGAAGTTGAACGATTCTATGAAGACCTACAAGAACTTCTAGAACTAACACCCAAAAAAGATGTGCATTTCATTACAGGGGGACTGGAATGCAAAAGCAGGAAGTCAAGAAATACCTGGAGTAGCAGGCAAATTTGGCCTTGGAGAATGAATGAAGCAGGGCAAAAGCTAATAGAGTTTTGCAAAGAGAATGCACTGGTCATAGCAAACACCCTCTTCCAACAACACAAGAGAAGACTCTACACATGGACATCACCAGATGGTCAACACCGAAATCAGATTGGTTATGTTCTTTGCAGCCAAAGATGGAGAAGCTCTATACAGTCAGCAAAAACATGACTGGGAGCTGACTGTGGCTCAGATTATGAACTCCTTACTGCCAAACTCAGACGTAAATTGAAGAATGTAGGGAAGACCACTACACCATTCACATATCACCTAAATCAAATCCCTTACAATTATACAGTGGAAGTGAGAAACAGATTTAAGGGACTAGATCTGATAGACAAGAGTGCCTGAAGAACTATGGATGGAGGTTCATGACATTGTACAGGAGGCAATGATCAAGACCATTCCCAAGGAAAAGAAATGTAAAAAGGCAAAATGGTTGTCTGAAGAGGCCTTACAAATAGCTGAAAAAGAAGAGAAGCGAAAAGCAAAGGAAAAATGAAAGATATACCCATTTGAATGCAGAGTTCCAAAGAATAGCAAGGAGAGATAAGAAAGCCTTCCTCAGTGATCAGTGCAACAAAACAGAGGAAAACAATAGAGTGGGAAAGACGAGAGATCTCTTCAAGAAAATAGGAGATAGCAAGGGAACATTTCATGCAAAGATGGGCACAATAAAAGACAGAAATAGTATGGTCCTAACAGAAACAGAAGATATTAAGAAGAGGTGGCAAGAATACACAGAAGAACTATACAAAAAAGATCTTCACAACCCAGATAATCACTATGGTATGATCACTTACCTAGAGCCAGACATCCTGGAATATGAGGTCAAGTGGGCCTTAGGAAGCATCATTATGAACAAAGCTAGTAGAGGTGATTGAATTCTAGCTAAGCTATTTCAAATCCTAAAAGATGATGCCGTGAAAGTGCTGCACTCAGTATGCCAGCAAATTGGGAAACTCAGCAGTGGCCACAGGACTGGAAAGGGTTAGTTTTCATTCCAGTTTCAAAGAAAGGCCATGCCAGAGAATGCTCAAACTACCTCACAATTGCACTGAGTAAAGTAATGCTCAAAATTTTCCAAGCCAGGCTTCAACAGTACGTGAACCGTGAACTTCCAAATGTTCAAGCTGGATTTAGAAAAGGCAGAGGAAGCAGAGATCAAATTGCCAGCATCTGTTGGATCTTCAAAAAAGCAAGACAGTTCCAGAAAAAGATCTACTTCTGCCTTACTGACTATACCAAAGCCTTTTATTGTGCGGATCACAACAAACTGTGGAAAATTCTTCAAGAGATGGAATATCAGACCACCTGACCTGCCTCTTGAGAAATCTGTATGCAGGTCAGTAAGCAACAGTTAGAGCTGGACATGGACAACAGACTGGTTCCAAATAGGGAAAGGAGTAAGTCAAGGCTGTATATTGTCACCCTGCTTATTTAACTTATATCCAGAGTACCTCATGAGAAATGCTGGGCTGGAGGAAGCACAAGCTGGAATCAAGATTGCCAGGAGAAATATCAATAACCTCAGATATGCAGATGACACCACCCTTATGGAGATAGTGAAGAGTAACTAAAAAGCCTCTTGATGAAAGTGAAAGAGGAGAGTGGAAAAGTTGGCTTAAAGCTCAACATTCAGAAAATGAATGTGGTATTGGAGAAGATTCTTGAGAGTCCCTTGGACTGCAAGAAGATCCAGCCATTCCATCTTAAAGGAAATCAGTACTGAATATTCACTGGAAGGACTGATGCTGAAGCTGAAACTCCAATACTTTGACTACCTGATGTGAAGAACTGACTCATTTGAAAAGCCCCTGATGCTGGGGATGATTGAAGGTTGGAAGAGAAGGAGAAGACAGAGGATGAGATGGTTGGATGGCATCACCAGCTTAATGGACATGAGTTAATGGACTTAATAGACTATACCTTCCACCTGTACATTAACCACAGAGATTACACAATGATGCTCAAGAATCGTGAGAAAAAATGTAACGTACATGCTTGTTTCACAGATGCTCCTTGATGCCAGGACAGGTATGATGTAGTCATGAGGAGAAAATGAATAATACTTTTTCACATTGGAGTTGTTAATATTGGGTATGAATTATAAAAGCTATTAATTATATTAATACTATAATAAATATATAACAATAATATAATTATAATTCATTATAATACTATAATAATTATATATTATATATAATATAATTATATATTATATATATAATATAATTATATATTATATAATTACTACCATGACCTCCACTGAACTGAGTAGGGGCCTAGTTATTGTACTGAAATTGAAAGTGTTAGTTTCTCAGCTGTGTCTGATTCTTCACGACCTCGTGGACTGCAGTCCACCAGGCTCCTTTGTCCTTGGGATTCTCCAGGCCAGAATACTGGAGTGGGTTGCCATTCCCTTCTCCAGGGGTCTTCCTGACCCAGGGATTGAACCCAGGTCTCCTGCATTGCAGGCAGATTCTTTATCATCTAAGCAACCAGAGAAGCCCTACTTACTCTATTAACCACTTTATAAACATTATTTTCTTTCATTCTACAGTGGTTCTGTGAGTTAAGAATTACTGCTTCTGTTTTATTCATGAGGAAATGGAAGCACAGATAGAGTAAGTAACTTTTCTAAAGTCACACAGACAGGATGTGATAGAGCCAGGGCTTTTAATTCAGATCTGTTGATCTTTGAACGTACACTCTTTGGATGATATGAAGTGTTACATGAGCGAGGTGACCTGCACTATACAAGTTTAGGGAAAAATCATTTTTGTGGGCTGAGTTTCAGATCATTTTGCTCACTCCTGTGATTCAGAGTTCCTGAGTTGGTAGGATCCCATGATTCTGAAAGACAAGTTCTTTGGCCTCATGGGCCTTTGTATCATGGCCCTTGACTCTAAGGCACAGAATGAAAGGCTAGAGGAAATGTGCACAGTTTATGTTGTATCTTTGGAGAAGGCAATGGCACCCCACTCCAGTACTCTTGCCTGGGAAATTCCATGGACGGAGGAGCCTGGTAGGCTCCTCCATGGGGTTGCAAAGAGTCGGACACAACTGAGCGACTTCTTTCACTTTTCACTTTTATGCATTGGAGAGGGAAATGGCAACCTACTCCAGTGTTCTTGCCTGGAGAACCCCAGGGATGGTGGAGCCTGGTGGGCTGCCATCTCTGGGGTTGCATGGGGTTGGACACGACTGAAGCAACTTAGCAGCAGCATGTTGTATCTTAAAGATTTCTTCACAAAATAATAAAAGTCCAACTGTGATAGTGAAATAGTCCTAAATCTAAAGCAGAGCTGCTCTTTAGGAAGGCTGTTGACTTGAGCAATGCAGAGTACAATGTGTCACGGAAGAAACCATCATGCATTTTAGATGAGATTTATTGTTAGCTCACCTGCTTGCTAGGATTTAAGATAGAATGAAAAATGTGCTGTAAATCTATGCAAGTCATGTTAAGAGGGCTAAGGTAATTCTAAATGATCCAGAGTTGGGATGAAAAGTGGAAACACAGGAATATCCTAGAAGATGCAGTCACTTGATCTGACCCTTGAAGAATGTGTAAGACTTCTACAAGCAGACAAGGGGAGTTGTTAAATGCTGGGGCTCACTCCTGAGAGCTGAACGTATACAGTTCAGCTCAGTTCAGTCACTCAGTCGTGTCTGACTCTTTGCGACCCCATGATCCACAGCACACCAGGCTTCCCTGCCCAACATCAACTCCCAGGGTCCACATAAACCCATGTCCATCGAGTCATTGATGCCATCCGACCATCTCATCCTGTCTTCCCCTTTTCCTACTGCCCTCAATCTTTCCGAGCATCAGGGTCCTTTCAAATGAGTCAGCTCTTTGCATCAGGTGGCCAAAGTATTGGCGTTTCACCTTTAACATCAGTCCTTCCAATGAACTCCCAGGACTGATCTTCTTTAGGGTAGACTGGTTGGATCTCCTTGCAGTCCAAGGGACTCTCAAGAGTCTTCTCCAACACCACAGTTCAAAAGCATCAACTCTTCAGCACTCAGCTTTCTTTATAGTCCAACTCTCACATCCATACATGACTACTGGAAAAACCATAGCCTTGACTAGATAGACCTTTGTTGGCAAAGTAATGTCTCTGCTTTTTAATATGCTATCTAGGTTGGTCATAACTTTCCTTCCAAGGAGTAAGCATCTTTTAATTTCATGGCTGCAATCACCATCTGCAGTGATTTTGGAGCCCAGAAAAATAAAGTCAGCCACTGTTTCCCCATCTATTTGCCATGAAGTGATGGGACCGGATGCCATGATCTTCATTTTCTGAATGTTGAGCTTTAAGCCAACCTTTTCACTCTCCTCTTTCACTTTCAACAGGAGGCTTTTTAGTTCTTCTTCACTTTCTGCCATAAGGGTGGTGTCATCTGCATATCTGAGGTTATTGATATTTCTCCTGGCAATCTTGATTCCAGCTTGTGCTTCTCCCAGCCCAGCGTTTCTCATGATGTACTCTGCATAGAAGTTAAATAAGTAGGGTGACAATATACAGCCTTGATGTACTCCTTTTCCTATTTGGAACCAGTCTGTTGTTCCATCTCCAGTTCTAACTGTTGCTCCTGACCTGCATATAGGTTTCTCAAGAGGCAGGTCAGGTGGTCTGGTATCCCCATCTGTTTCAGAATTTTCCACAGTTTATTGTGATCCACACACTCAAAGGTTTTGGCATAATCAGTAAAACAGAAATAGATGTTTTTCTGGAACTCTCTTGCTTTTTCCATGATCCAGCGGATGTTGGCAATTTGAGCTCTGGTTCCTCTGCCTTTTCTAAAAGCAGCTTGAACCTCTGGAAGTTCATAGTTCATGTACTGCTGAAGCCTGGCTTGGAGAATTTTAAGTATTACTTTACTAGCGTGTGAGATAAATGCAATTATGTGGTAGTTTGAACATTCTTTGGTGTTACCTTTCTTTGAAATTGGAATAAAAACTGACTTTTTCCAATCCTGTGGCCACTGCTGACTTTTCCAAATTTGCTGACATATTGAGAATGTGCACATTTTTCCATTAATCAGTATTGCACCATGGAAATTGGAAAACCCTATGTAACAGTACCAGGTTAACACTAAAAAGAAAACTAGGAATCCTTTGCAATTTTAGATGTCCAAAAGTGTAAATACACATTAGGGGAAGTTTGGTGACCTTGGAGGACGGAGTGGTGGGTGAAGTTGACAAGATAGGATTGAGTCAGGTTATGAGAGCCCTTGAACATTGGTGGGGGAGGCTTGATTTCATTTTACAGACATCACACTCATCATGAACTTCCCAAGTGGCTCAGTGGTAAAGAATCCCCCTGCCAATGACAGAGATGCAGGAGAGGCGGGTTCGATCCCTGGGTCAATCCCTTGGTTGGGAAGTTCCCTTGGAGGAGGAAAAGGCAACCCACTCCAGTATTCTTGCCTGAAAAAGTCCCATGGACAGAGGATCCTGACAGGCTACAGTAGAAAGGGTCACAAAGAGTTGGACACAACTGAGTGATCACACCACTCATCAAAGACACTTTATGATGCCATTTGTACAATGGGTAATGCTTTCAGTCCTAGAGTCACAATTCGACCAGAAAAGTGAGAGATTAGAAGCGGGAGACCAGTTGAGTAGCTGAAGTAGTACGTAGGACAATGGGAATCGGACAGAAACCTGGAAAGGGTAGTAACAGTAATATGAGAGAGAATGAAAGAGACAGAATGACATGGGTTGACAATTGACTGATTGGAAGTTATTGGGGTAAGATAGGTGTCCAGTATTACTAAAGTCAGTCACTTCTTGGAGTCAGTTTGTGGTGTTATTTGCAAATATAGGAAAGACAGGGGAACAGTATGAGTAAAAAGTAGTACCCTTAGTTGGACATATTGTATTAAAAGATTTTATGGTCCTTAAGAAATTGCAGTGTAAATCTCCGGAGAAAGGTCTGGGATAGAGATAAATAGCTGGTAATAAAAGTCAAGGAAGTAGAGAATAGGACACAGGAAGAGAGCACAGGGACGCAGGGCAGTAATGGAACATTCCGGTAAAGCTTTGTTGTTTAGTCACTCAGTTGTGTCCAACTCTTTGCAGTCCCATGGACTGCAGCACGCCAGTCCTGTCCCTCACTGTCTTCAGAGCTTGCTCAAACTCATGTTGATCGAGTCAATGATGCCATCCAAACATCTCATCCTCTGTCATCCCCTTCCCCTCCTGTCTCCAATCTTTCCTAGCATCAGGGGCTTTTCTAATGAGTCGACTCCAGTAAAGCTTTTCCTCTTCCCTTTCCTTCATTTACTAATCTATGTATTTTAAAATCTTCCATTGTGAATTGTGTAACCATATATCCTACTTCATCTGGGCTGCCCTCAGATTATATTTTTTGATGCAGTATAAGCTTCCCTGGTGGCTTAGTGGTCAAGAATCCTCCTGTCAATGAAGGAGATGTGGCTTTGATCCCTGGGTCGGGAAGATCTCCTGGAGTTGGAAATGGCAGTCCTCTCCAATATTCTTGCCTGGAAAATGCTATGAACAGAGGATCCTGGTGGGCCACAGTCCATGAAGTCACAAAAGAGACCTCGCAAGTAAACAATAACAACAATGTAATTGCATCAAGAAATAGCATCACTTCACACTGGCAGAAGTATCTCTGTTTGGATGATAAATCATATCCTTAATTATGTGCCCAAAACAGTGCTGTCAGTCAAGAATTTAACAAAATATCTCATGTAGATCCTGCTATTAACGAGCTCAAAAAAAAAAAATGCTGTTCTTGTGGGTTGTGAAAGTAAATTAAGATTTATGCCTTCTCTCTTATTTAATTTACAATCTGGAGGTAGGAATGTCCTTATCTACTTACACTATAATTCAAGTACTGGAAAGCAGAGTACGAGTGCCAACACCATAGCATCCATCAGTAGGAACTAAAATACTAGAGAAAGAGATCCATCATTGGGATTGATGTTTTCATTTTGTCTTCAGATCTGCTTTTTGAGTATCTTCACCTTCCTTTGTGCCCAAGGAGCCTGATAGGCATTGATAGTATCAATGGGCTCCTTTGTTTTTTGATTTCCAGTGGATTTAATGAATGGAAGGAACCAGAAAGTAGATCCTAAGACAGTGGAACTGGGAGGCTTATTCCTTAGGCTCCATTAATGCTGAGCCACTGTAATTGCTTCATCCCTCTGCTAAGCACAGCTCTGGATAGCTACACTCTTTGGGTTCTAGTAATAACGCCCTCATCTTTCAGTGCCCTTCATGTGTACAGGTCCTTTCCAGGCCCTGTCAATGTATTGATATGGTCACGTGTTTTTGGATACTTTGTTAAATAGTGTCTCCTAATAGAATCCTGCAGTGGCCATAGGACTGGAAAAGGTGTTTTCATTCCAATTCCAAAGAAAGGCAATACCAAAGAATGTTCAAACTACTGCACAATTGCACTCATCTCACATGCTAGTAAAGTAATGCTCAAATTCTCCAAGCTAGGCTTCAGCAATACGTGAACCGTGAACTCCCTGATTTTCAAGCTGGTTTTAGAAAAGGCAGAGGAACCAGAGCTCAAATTGCCAACATCCCCTGGATCATGGAAAAAGCAAGAGAGTTCCAGAAAAACATCTATTTCTGCTTTATTGACTACGCCAAAGCCTTTGACTGTGTGGATCACAATAAACTGTGGAAAATTCTTCAAGAGATGGGAATACAGACCACCTGACCTGCCTCTTGAGGAATCTGTATGCAGGTCAGGAAGCAGCAGTTAGAACTGGACATGAAACATCAGACTGGTTCCAAATAGGAAAAGGAGTACGTCAAGGCTGTATATTGTCACCCTGCTTATTTTACTTATATGCAAAATACATCATGAGAAATGCTGGACTGGAAGAAACACAAGCTGGAATCAAGATTGCTGGGAGAAATATCAATAACCTCAGATATGCAGATGACACCACCCTTATGGCAGAAAGTGAAGAGGAGCTAAAAGCCTCTTGATGAAAGTGAAAGAGGAGAGTGAAAAAGTTGGCCTAAAGCTCAGCATTCAGAAAATGAAGATCATGGCATCTGGTCCCATCACTTCATGGGAAATAGATGGGGGAACAGTGGAAACAGTGTCAGACTTTATTTTTGGGGGGGCTCCAAAATCACTGCAGATGGTGGTTGCAGCCATGAAATTAAAAGATGCTTCCTCCTTGGAAGAAAAGTTATCACCAACCTAGATAGTATATTCAAAAGCAGAGACATTACTTTGCCGACTAAGGTCTGTCTAGTCAAGGCTATGGTTTTTCCTGTGGTCATGTATGGATGTGAGAGTTGGACTGTGAAGAAGGCTGATGCTGAAGAATTGATGCTTTTGACCTGTGGTGTTGGAGAAGACTCGAGAGTTCCTTGGACTGCAAGGATATCCACCCAGTCCATTCTGAAGGAGATCAACTCTGGGATTTCGTTGCAAGAAATGATGCTAAAGCTGAAATTCCAGTACTTTGGTCACTTCATGCGAAGAGTTGACTCATTAGAAAAGACTCTGATGCTGGGAGGGATTGGGGGCAGGAGGAGAAGGGGACGACAGAGGATGAGATGGCTGGATGGCATCACTACTCGATGGGCGTGAGTCTGAGTTAACTCCTGGAGTTGGTGATGGACAGGGAAGCCTGGCATACTGTGATTCATGGGGTCACAAAGAGTTGGACACGACTGAGTGACTGAACTGAACTGAAACATGATCCTCAAGATTGCATGTCTTAATCCCTGGAGCCTGTAAATATGATTAGATATTACTTCATGATTATGTAGTATCATAGTACTGCAGAATTGGCATTAATTTAGGAATTCAGGGTGGGATTGATCTAATCACAAAAGCCCTTAACTATGGAGAGCTTTCTACAACTGGAGGCAGAAGAGGAAGGCAGAAAGATTTAAAGCAGGCTTGGGATTTAATATATCACCACTGGCGTGAAGATGGAGAGGGTCACAAAAAAGAGGTCACAAAGTAAGGGTCACCGGCACCTTTAAGGAAGTGATGGAAACCCTCAGTTGACAGCTTTTAAGGAAACAAGGACCCCAGTCTTGTAGCTGTAAATTCCTAAATCCGGCCAACAACCTGAATCAACTTAGAAGCAGATTTTCCCCCAGATGCTCCAAGTGTGGACACAGCCTGGCATCTTGATTTTAGCTTTGTGATATCCTGAGCAGAAGTTTTAGAGAACTTCTGACTTAGAGAACTATGAGCTAACAAATGGGTGTTGTTTTTAGCTGTTAAGATTTGGATAGTGGATTGTACACCAGCTTCAGCTTCTGTGGAATAGGATAGCCTTCTCTTTCTACTCCAGTTTACCTTTATACTACTTCTCTGTGTCAGGTAATTTGAGGAATCTCATTATGGGTAGCGTGAGTTGGTTATTTATTTAGTTTGGATTGAGTGGGACATCAACTTTTTCTTTCATTAAAAAGTATGACAACACATTTATAGGAGACTTGGAAAATACAGAACAAAGTTACATATAGCTCCACTATATTACAATTATTTTTTAAGTAGAGAAATTAAGATTTTTAGTTGGAGTTTTAATATCAAACTCTCAAAAGTTAATAGAATGAATAGACAGAAAAGTAGAAGGATGTAGTAGACCTGAAAAGCACCATGAACCAATTCAACATCATTAAGATTATGCAATTTTCACACAACAGTAGGGTACAAACTCTGTTCAAGTTCCCATAGACTATAAACTAGGAGACACTGAAATATATCCAGGGACATAAAACAAGGTGCAAAGATTTCATGGTCTAAAGGTATTGAAATCATACAGAGTCTGTTCTCTTATCACTATGGATTTATGTTAGAAATCAAAATCAAAAGATATTTGAAAATCACTAGTGGGACATCATTTTTATATGGTTCACAGTCACTTCTGTGAATAGACTACTGTGGGTAGTCTTCCTGGTAGAGGAATGGCTTCCAGAAGTACTCCTATAACCTCCTGCGATGGTTCATCTGACATCACGATAAGAAAATGCCTGGCCAGAGCTGAATTGTGACATGTCGGACAGTGCCTGATACAGAAGTAACTGGGTCCCAGAGAAGTAAGATTTGAAATATATACAGCCAAAAACCTAGTCTGTAGAAAATTCTTCCAAATCTTACATGACACATTAAAAGAAACGTGGTAAACATTTTCCAATCATAATTTCAATGTCATCCTAAACATTTATATGACATTACCTAAAACAAGTTATGGAACTGAAGTAAATAAAAAAAGATACTTACGGGTTTTCTCAACTTTGATTTAAATGGTAACCAATTTACATATCATCACCAATAACAATTTATGAAGCAAATCACTGTTGTTTGACAAAACAGTCAAAGAATATGCAGCTAAAAATTTAGGGAGAAAGTGATACAGCATTTCATGAGACAATTAATGAAACTATGCTCTTTTTTTCTAGCTTTTGCAGTGTTTATGGCAGTTGTTTAAGCTTTGCTTGCGCTTGTAATTGTTTTCCTATTTGAAAGCATTCATTTATAGTATAAACAGTATATTCTTTTTGTTAAAGTTAATCAAGTGCATAAGTGAGTAAACTTCGGGTGCCACAGACCCTGGATCTCCAACTGTTGTTGAACTTAGAGTTCTGTGCTTTCTTGTTTGTTTCTTTCAACCTTGCTTGCATGGAGGAAAAAGTGCTTTATTCATTCCCCTCAAATTGCCCAGTACTTTTTCTTCATGGTTTCCAACTGGTACCCTCAGTGTTATCTTGAGTGACATTAAACCATGGATTAAACAATGGGAGGAGAGTGGGCTTTCCTGGGCAAAAGGAGAACGGAAGAGAAGGAGGGAGTAGCCTTTCCTGGGCAAAAGAGTTGCAGGAGCTGAAGAAAGGATAAGGGCACATGAAAGGCTTTGAGCGGGGCTGGAGCAGTAGTGGGGATTCATATGCACATTAAAGCTGAAAATTTAAAAGTCCCACATCCATAAACCGACACTAGCTGAATTTGTCCAACTGTTATTTTTGCTTATAGTCTGTGGCATTTTTGCTATTGTTATGCACGTTTTGTGTTGGTCTTGGAGATGATCGACACTGACAGATTTGGAAGCTTCTTTCTGCTAAATTACTGAACATTAGGAAGCTTATTGGGCTTCTCTGGCAGCTCAGACAGTACAGAATCTACCTGCAATGCAGGAAACCTGGGTTTGATCCCTGGGTTGGGAAGATCGCCTGGAAAAGAGAATGGCTACCCACTCCAGTATTCTTGCCTGGAGAATTCCATGGACGGAGGAACCTGGCAGGCTACAGTCCATGGGGTGGTAGAGAGTCGGACACAACTAATCAACTAACACATTCACTTTCAGGAAGCTTTTGGGAGGATCAGGGTAGTGTTGTCACTGTATGTATTATATACATATGTACATTATACAAGTACACATGCAACCACACCATCAAGTGGAGATATCACCACAAACCTAATTTGGCCTCTCAGTGGATGATAGAGAATACTGTTCCCCTAAAAGATGGCTGAACATTTCTAAAACATTGCAAAGGGTGAAAATGGGACTGCTGGATGTTGGTACCAAAACTTTAGACAGGACTCCTTGTTAAAATAGAAATGCCCTACTGGTGAAATTTACCACTCCTTCATTTTACTTTTTTTAATAACTTAAAAACTTAACTCATGTTCAGTGGAAAAATACTAAAAATACAACAGAAGAGAAATTAAATTAATTACATAGCAGTATTTTACTATGTGCTTCTGAATTTTTTTCTGTACATGTCTATATTTTAGACAGCCTTGTCCTACAAATACACTTTTTATAACTACCTTTTTAAATTATAAATAGAGAATGATTTTTCTCAGATCACAAGTATTCTTCTCTATCTCAATTTAGACAACTTCTGTTGTTTTGCCTGCTAAGCAACCAAAACAATGACCAAAAAAAATCAAGAAACACACCATCCACAACTGTCATAATCATTTTGATTAATGATAGCCTTTATTAACATTTTAATGCAATGTAATTTTTAATGCCTATATTATATTTCATCATATGACTAAGCTGTAATTTAGTGAAAGAATCCCACACATTAGATAATAGCTTGTTTTCAGTTTTTTCTGTCATAGATAAACTTAAGATGAACACTCTTGTTCATCCACTTTTGTGTGTATATATATATGTGTGTGTGTCTGTGTGTGTATATATATATATATATCTGATTATCTTCTTAGGATGAATTCTAGTTTTAATTCTTGGCATGCTTTAATGCTGTAGAAGTCTAAAGTGATAAACTGTTCCTCATTAAGCCAGGTGTCCAGGGCTTTACAACCTTCCTCAAAGAATAGGCTCTCTAGGGCAGCCACATTATCTGTTGATTTGCTGGGAGAACATTAGAACCAAAAACTAATAATTCAAAGAGCTTAATATTGTCTGTCTTGCCCAAGGTAAGAGAAACCCAAGTAAAATGGTAGATGTTGCAAGAGGGCATCAGAGGGCAGACACACTGAAACCATACTCACAGAAATCTAGTCAATCTAATCACACTAGGACGACAGCCTTGTCTAACTCAATGAAACTAAGCCATGCCCACAGGGCAACCCAAGACGGGCAGGACATGGTGGAGAGGTCTGACGGAATGTGGTCCACTGGAGAAGGGAATGGTGAACCACTTCAGTATTCGTGCCTTGAGAACCCCATGAACAGTAGGAAAAGGCAAAATGATAGGATACTGAAAGAGGAACTCCCCAGGTCAGTAGGTGCCCAATATGCTACTGGAGGTCAGTGGAGAAATAAGTCCAGAAAGAATGAAGGGATGGAGCCAAAGCAAAAACAATACCCAGCTGTGGATGTGACTGGTGATAGAAGCAAGGGCCGATGCCATAAAGAGCAATATTGCATAGGAACCTGGAATGTCAGGTCTATGAATCAAGGCAGATTGGAAGTGGTCAAACAGGAGATGGCAAGAGTGAACGTTGCAGTGAACTAAAATGGACCGGAAAGGGTGAATTTAACTCAGATGACCATTATATCTACTACTGCAGGCAGGAATCCCTCAGAAGAAATGGAGTAGCCATCATGGTCAACAGAAGAGTCTAAAATGCAGTACTTGGATGCAATCTCAAAAACGACAGAAAGATCTCTGTTCGTTTCCAAGGCAAACCATTCACTGTCACAGTAATCCAAGTCTATGCCCCAACCAGTAATGCTGAAGAAGGTGAAGTTGAATGGTTCTATGAAGACCTACAAGACCTTTTAGAACTAACACCGAAAAAAGATGTCCTTTTCATGATAGAGGGCTGGAATGCAAAAGTCAGAAGTCAAGAAACACTTGGAGTAACAGGCAAATTTGGCCTTGGAATACGGAATGAAGCAGGGCAAAGACTACTAGAGTTTTGCCAAGATAATGCACTGGTCATAGCAAACACCCTCTTCCAGCAACACAAGAGAAGACTGTACACATGGATATCACTAGATGGTCAACACCGAAATCAGATTGATTATATTCTCTGCAGCCAAAGATGGAGAAGCTCTATACAGTCAACAAAGCAAGACCAGGACCTGACTGTGGCTCAGATCATGAACTCCTTATTACCAAATTCAGACTTAAATTGAAGAAAGCAGGGAAAATGGCTAGACCATTCAGGTTATGACCTAAATCAAATCCCTTATGATTATACAGTGGAAGTGAGAAATAGATTTAAGGGCCTCGATCTGATAGATAGAGTGCCTGATGAACTATGGAATGAGGTTCATCACATTGTAGAGCAGATAGGATTCAAGACCATCCCCATGGAAAAGAAATGCAAAAAAGCAAAATGGCTGTCTGGGGAGGCCTTACAAATAGCTGTGAAAAGAAGAGAGGTGAAAAGCAAAGGAGAAAAGGAAAGATATAAGCATCTGAATGCAGAGTTCCAAAGAATAGCAAGAAGAGATAAGAAAGCCTTCTTCAGCGATCAATGCAAAGAAATAGAGGAAAAGAACAGAATGGGAAAGACTAGAGATCTCTTAAAGAAAATTAGAGATCTCAAGGGAAGGTTTCATGCAAAGATGGGCTTGATAAAGGACAGAAATGGTATGGACCTAACAGAAGCAGAAGATGTTAAGAAGAGATGGCAAGAATACACAGAAGAACTGTACAAAAGGATCTTCATGACCCGGATAATCACGGTGGTGTTATCACTAATCTAGAACCAGACATCTTGGAATGTGAAGTCAAGTGGGCCTTAGAAAGCATCACTACGAACAAAGCTAGTGGAGGTGATGGAATTCCAGTAGAGCTATTTCAAATCCTGAAAGATGATGCTGTAAAAGTGCTGCACTCATTATGCCAGTAAATTTGGAAAACTGAGCAGTGGCCGCAGGACTGGAAAAGGTCAGTTTTCATTCGAATCCCAAAGAAAGGCAATGCCAAAGAATGATCAAACTACCACACAATTGCACTCATCTCACATGCTAGTAAAGTAATGCTCAAAATTCTCCAAGGTAGGCTTCAGCAATATGTGAACCGTGAACTCCCTGATGTAAAAGCTGGTTTTAGAAAAGGCAGAGGAACCAGAGATCAAATTGCCAATATCCACTGGATCATGGAAAAAGCAAGAGAGTTCCAGAAAAACATCTATTTCTGCTTTATTGACTATGCCAAAGACTTTGACTGTGTGGATCACAATAAACTGTGGAAAATTCTGAAAGAGATGGGAATACAGACCACCTGACCTGCCTCTTGAGAAATCTGTATGCAGGTCAGGAAGCAGCAGTTAGAACTGGACATGGAACAACAGACTGGTTCCAAATAGGAAAAGGAGTACATCAAGGCTGTATATTGTCACCCTGCTTATTTAACTTCTATGCAGAGTACATCATGAGAAACACTGGACTGGAAGAAGCAGAAGCTGGAGTCAAGATTGCAGGGAGAAATATCAATAACTTCAGATATGCAGATGACACCACCCTTATGGCAGAAAGTGAAGAGGAACTAAAAGCCTCTTGTTGAAAGTGAAAGAGAAGAGTGAAATAGTCGACTTAAAGCTCAACATTCAGAAAACAAAGATCATGGCATCTGGTTCCATCACTCCATGGGAAATAGATGGGGAAACAGTGGAAACAGTGTCAGACTTTATTTTTGTGCTCCAAAATCACTGCAGATGGTGGTTGCAGCCATGAAATTAAAAGATGCTTACTCCTTGGAAGAAAAGTTATGACCAACCTAAATAGCATATTGAAAAGCAGAGATATTACTTTGCTGACTAAGGTCCATCTAGTCAAGGCTATGGTTTTCCAGTAGTCATGTATGGATGTGAGAGTTGGACTGTGAAGAAAGCTGAGTGCTGAAGATTTGATGCTTTTGAACTGTGGTGTTGGAGAAGACTCTTGAGAGTCCCTTGGACTGCAAGGAGATCCAACCAGTCCATTCTGAAGGAGATCAGCCCTGGGATTTCTTTGGAAGGAATGGTGCTAAAGCTGAAACTCCAGTAGCTGGGCCACCTCATGCAAAGAGTTGACTCATTGAAAAAGACTCTGATGCTGGGAGGGATTGGGGGCAGGAGAAGAAGGGGACGACAGAGGATGAGATGGTTGGATGGCATCACTGACTCGATGGACGTGAGTCTGAGTGAACTCCAGGAGTTGGTGATGGACAGGGAGGCCTGGCGTACTGCAATTCATGGGGTTGCAAAGAGTCGGACACAACTGAGCGACTGAACTGAGCTGAAGTTTAATTACATCTAATCATTATCAAACATGTAGCTGGCATTCCAAAGTGTTTTCCTTAGTATATTTAAAATGTGTTCTTAGAGAAAATATCATTTTCCTGTAAAATCAGTTCTCCTTTTCTTGACTGTCAAATTATTTTTGTTGTTGTTTAGTTGCTCAGTCATGCCCAGCTCTTTTGCAACCCTATGGTCTGTAGCCTACCAGGTTCCTCTTTCCGTGGGATTTCCCAGGCAAGAATTCTGGTGTGGGTTGCCATTTCCTTCTCCCGGGTATCTTCCTGATTCAGGGATCAAACCTGCCTCTCCTGCATTTGTAGGCAGATTCTTTACCGCTGAGCCACCTGAGAAGCTCATGCCCACATTCTTAGTATGCATCAACATCTTGTTTAACGGTTCATAGTATTTTGGGTACAGTCATAGATTACTTCAAGGAGAACATATCTCCTCTAAGTTATAAAGCATCTTAGGACTCTGACTCCCCCCAGACCACAAGCATATTTACTACATTCCTGCTCAGAGGTCCTCAAAGAGTCATGTTTCTCTTGAGTACTTCACTAACATCAAGTGAACCCTATCCTTCTTGAGAATCCTTTTTGAGTATCTTTGGGGAATTTTCATACTTGCTCTGATTTCTGCTTATCACCTCCTGCTCTGGACTTATCCATAAGTTCCCTCTTGTAGCTAAAAAACATTTATTCATACCATGCCACTCTCTGTAATCTATTTTCACTGAGATAAGAATTAAGTCCCTCTCTTAGAAAAAGCTAATGTCAAATTGTAGAATTGATAGTACTTAATGAAAAGCTAGGGAGTAGAGAGAATTACAGTACAAAGATGGTAGAGATGTGAAATTAAATACTGGGAATAGTAGCTAAAATATATCGCTACTGTGGCACCCACAGAAGATTTCCCGGTGGTAATCTTTCTCCTGCGAGCCTGGTCTGAAGCCACATTGAGGTGCCCATTGGTCTCCCATAGATTAGAGACCCCATTTCTGTCTTCTCCACTCTGATCTAGACTCAAACGTAAAGGGGACTGAAGATTGTAGCTGTTGGTAAAAGTATAATAAACTTTTGCAGGGAGGGAACTGCCCCCCCATGAATGACACCTTTTATATTCATAAGTAAAATGCTTTGCCTGAAACATTTGGAATATGCCACTGCTTTGGGCTTTTCTAAGAACCATCAGTGGATACTTTCCTGAAATATCTCTGACTCAGTGACTCACCAAAGTGGTCTCTTGAAACAAAGGGCAGGCCAGCTTGAAGAACGCATTCTAGCTTCACTCGAGAATGCAGAGCAGATTTCTGACATCCTTCCCCATTCCATCATTTTCGGAAGTCCAATGATAATTTTAGTAACTCATCTCCTATACCTAAAATAAATTGCTGGCAGATTTAAATACCAATTTGTCTTTCTCACATAACCATACCATTGGGCAGAATATTGTTAGATGTTTTAGGTCTTCTCCAACCCTACCAGTCCCTTACATAGATTCAATTCATAGCCACTTGCTCCATTCAATACTTTTTAACTTTTTCTCTTACCTCTACTGATATCTATTTCTTCTGAAAACTGTCTACATCACAGAGGATTACTTGCTAGATTAATGGTCTACTTCGCAAACACTGGTCTAGATATTTTTTTAGTATAGTTGATTTATAATATTATATTAGTTTTAGGTATACAGCATTGTGATTTGGAGATATACCTGAATTTTTGTTGATTTTTTTCCTTTATAGATTATTACAAGATGTTGAATATTAGTTCTCTGATCTATACAGTAAATCCTTGTTGTTTATCTCTTTTTACCTATTGAGTATATATCTGTTAATCCCATATTCCTAATTTATCTGTCTCTCCCCCCTTCCCCTTTGTTAACCATGCTTATTTTCTATGCCTGTGAAACTGTTTTGTAAATCATTTGTATCATGTTTCAGATACATATAAGTGATATGGTATTTGTCTTTCTCTTTCTGACTGACTTCACTTACTATGATAATCTCTAGGTCCATCCATATTGCCGCAAATGGCACTATTTCCTTCTTCTTTTGGCCTAGTAATATTCCTTTTTAATATATCTCACATCTTCTTTATTCTTTTGTTGATGGATACTTGAGTTGTTTGCATTGGTTTAGATTTTTGACTGCAAGCTTTTTGAAGGCAGAGGCTTTGTCCTTACTTTCTTCAGAGATGCTATTGATTGTTAGATTGCTGGGCATACACACCAAGGAAACCAGAATGGAAAGAGACACATGTACCCCAATGTTCATCGCAGCACTGTTTATAATAGCCAGGACATGGAAACAACCTAGATGTCCATCAGCAGATGAATGGATAAGAGAGCTGTGGTACATATACACAATGGAGTATTACTCAGCCGTTAAAAAGAATTCATTTGAATCAGTTCTGATGAGATGGATGAAACTGGAGCCGATTATACAGAGTGAAGTAAGCCAGAAAGAAAAACACCAATACAGTATACTAACACATATATATGCAATTTAGGAAGATGGCAATGACGACCCTGTATGCAAGATAGGAAAAAAGACACAGATGTGTATAACGGACTTTTGGACTCAGAGGGAGAGGATGGGATGATTTGGGAGAATGGCATTCTAACATGTATACTATCATGTAAGAATTGAATCGCCAGTCTATGTCTGACGCAGGATACAGCATGCTTGGGGCTGGTGCATGGGGATGACCCAGAGAGATGTTATGGGGAGGGAGGTGGGAGGGGGTTCATGTTTGGGAACGCATGTAAGAATTAAAGATTTTAAAATTTAAAAAAATAGCTAAAAAAATAAAAATAAAAAACAATAAAACAAACGATTAAAAAAAAAGATTGCTCCATTATTTAATAAATGCTCTTCAGAAAACAAACCAAAATCCCACTTCATTAAATGTATATGTAGGTTCATAACTCATCCCAGGTTTAGAAGCATTTATATTGGGATAGAGGGAATAAAGACATCCATCCTACTTAGAGGAAATATGGCCTCTCATAGCTCTGAGGTCTTTTAGAGGGCAATTATTCCAGCCTCTCAGCAGATGCTCTTCCCAGAGCAAGTGTGCTTAAAGTGAATGAGTGGAATGCTGGTAATCATGGGTTCTCTGAATTTATAAGCAAACATGTGTTTGTGTGTTTGTGTACAGGCTTTTCTTTAGAAAGGATCAGCATATTTTATTAACCTCTTAAAGCAGTTAATAACCTCAGCATTATTAAGAACAACTAACTGAAATAACCCTAGTGGGTGGTCATCCAGTCTAGGTCTGAATATCTGCAGAGGGAGTCCATTCAGTCAGCTCTTCCAACTGTTAAGGTGCCTTGGCTAAAGTTGACCTAAAATTTTCTGCCATGTGTTTCTTGTTCCAGAATATATTTGTTTGTCAGATGCTTTGTTATAAATAATAATGATGATAGACATTGATTCATAGCTTGAGTGACATATGTTGGCTTACTAATGGTCACAAAGAGTCAGACATGTCTGAGTAATTGAAATGAACTAATGTTAGAAAGACTTTTGTGAAGACCATGAACTATTATTTCTTTTCTTGTCAAACCAGTGAAGTTTTTATTGTTCTTTTTTTTTTTTTTTGTCTAATTTAGCATGCAAATCATTTAAGAAGTAAGTTAGTTTGGTGAAGGAATATCATATAGTTAATGCTCAGTAAAAGTTAACTGAGTGGATCAATTAAGGAAAGAATGATAAATGAATGATTAAATGGAAAGATAACTGAGATGTGTGGAGTATGAATTTGTGAATGAATGAATGTATAGATTAAGATAATATGCAAATTAACACGTGTGAATCTAAGATGCTACATTTCCTATATGTCAATTATTGAAGTTCTCTGTTGGACTGTACCAATATTATTTATAGTCACAAATTCAATATAAGAAGTCTACCTCTTCTGAATATAGTCTTTCAATCTTATATCCTTCCAGCTAGCCATTCATCCACCCAGCAAACACAGCGACAATCCTGTATGTATCAGATGAAGGAAATATGATTTAGTGATACATATTAGACAGTGACAAACAACAGTGGACAAGAAAAGCCCATACTGCGAATGATAGCTGCCACCAAAATTGCAGGGAATGCAGGATTTGCCAGTTAAGGTACACATTACTGATTATACTTGTCCAAATTCCTCTGCTTGTCGACAGGAAAAACAGTCCCAGAAAAAGACATCACCAGAAGAAGGTCTGTATTGAGTAGATTCATGGTCCCTAAAATGTTAGACAAAATAGGATGAGGCATACATAGTTAAGAAGGCTTTTAGTTTAGGGGGAAAGTGCAGCTGATTTCATAAACATATTCTTGAAATAAACTGATATAAACCCTGGGAAATGAATCACCAAAATTCAGTTACCTGCATTCTTACATTCCTCCTATATAACTATTTCCCCCCCTGTTGACAAGTGCTAAGGAGGCAGCATGTAGTGAAGAAACATCAGGAAGGCTCAGAAGGGCAAGGGGCTGGCCTTAGCTCTGCCAATGATGTGTCACGTGTGTTTTGAGCAAGTGGCCATCTCTCTGTTTGAATGACTCATCTGTAAACCAAGAGGGCCAGATGCAAATTCCCTCTGGATTTCTCAGATCAAAGACACCTACTGATACAACAACCTGTAAGGACTACTTCTTTCTGGGAGGGGTTTTTGTTTGTTTTTTGGAAGTGCTTCCTGACACCGGGAGATGGCAGGTATGAACTCTTCAAGGCAGTCTTCTCCTTTGGCAAACCATGGTAGTTTTGCTCCAGCTGTGTTGTAACCTCTTCCAGATTTCATGAAATAGTGCTTCATTGAACTTCATGTTTTTTTCCAAATACTTGATCTTTCTTTCTTTTTGTGTTCCTGGCATAGAAGAAATCACAAACTTGGCTACGCATCTTGAAGGAAGAAGGGAGGAAAAACTCAGGAATCCTTTATGAACTTTTTACAGCATCATGGAGCGCGTCATAAGGCATTGATTGTCACCAATGTAACTTTTTATTTTGTTTTGTTTGCTGTAGCCACTAACATGCTTTTATGTTAAAAAGTGAGTGCAGACAGAGCAGCCATTCAGAGAATGAGGAGTATTTAAAACTTCGGAGGGGTTGGAGTTGTGGGGAAAATGGGAGGCATGTATCTAGAGGAAAGGTCACTCAGACTCTGGATTGTGTTCAGCTGCTCCAAAACCACTAGGAACAGACCCAAAGAGGGGTGATTAAGAGAGAAGGGAGGAAACACTGACATCTGTTGAATGTGTTAGATTTGTTAAGTATCTTTGTGGAAGCTCTTCATGAGTATTGCTGGGTCAAGTCAGCTTCAATCAACTTTTCATTCAACAATTATTAAAAATCTGCTACATGCCAGAAGCTTTGCTGAGTGCCAGCTAGGGATCAAAACAGCCCTGTCTCTCCTAGAGTTTAGCAGTGGAGCTCATGACTTATCCTTTTAGTTTAAAAACTTTTCTCTGAAAGAAGCAAGATAGGGGTCTGTCAAACTGGTCCTGGGGAAAATATTTTGGTACATAGAGTATATATTCAAGATCATCCTAGGAAGTCCAGTGAGGGGATTGGTAAGTGAGACAATGGAAGTGAACTGAGAAGGGGCTTGTGAATGAGTGGATCGCCAGTGTGGGCAAGTAGGACTTGTCCTGCTGGGGACCCTCTGAGGGACTGTGTAGACAGGACATCTCAGAATTGACCTTCACCAGGTACAAGGAAGCCAAGGTGTTCATCCACAAACTTCTGTCCTTTCTGGATTGAGGCTGCTCCAGTCATTAACTCCCTGGCAGTCATGTTGGATTTAGCCCTAAACTTGTGAAGTCTAATGCTATCTCTAAGCAGATTGCATCAGAATTGAGTTAAGTTTTATGACCCCCAACTGGTGTCAGAGACTTGCTTATTGTGGGGAAAACTGTCCCCACCTTTGGTGACCAGACATGTTCTCAGAAGTATGTGTGTGAGTAGTAAAGAAAACCACACAGGAAGTAGACCAAAGTAAAGTTTTTCCTTACAATGGGTGGAAAACTGACTTTTACTAAGCCCTGGTTCTGAGCCCTGGGTTGGTATGACATGAGGGTAAGAGAAGCGAATGAGTGAGCTGTAGTATCTTTTTCATCCTGAAGGTTTATAAAACCCAGTTGGAAGCACATGATGTTATGAACAGCCTGCTGCTGCTGGTAAGTCACTTCAGTCGTGTCCGACTCTGTGTGACCCCATAGACGGCAGCCCACCAGTCTCCCCCGTCCCTGGGATTCTCCAGGCAAGAACACTGGAGTGGGTTGCCATTTCCTTCTCCAATGCACGAAAGTGAAAAGTGAAAGGGAAGTCGCTCAGTCATGTCTGACCCTTAGCATGGACTGCAGCCTACCAGGCTCCTCCATCCATGGGATTTTCCAGGCAAGAGGACTGGAGTGGGGTGCCGTTAGTGTCATGGACATTCAGTAAGAGTCAAGTGTTGGGTCCAGTTTTGATTTGCTGGTTAAACTTCTTCACTCTGGAAGCAAGCCATTTCCTCATTTATAAAAGAAATGTCATCTGTGTCACAGGGTTGCTGTTCCGATTGTCTGAGGATTAGATGAAATACTGTGTGTCTTAGCCTAGGCTCCCTGGACGGTAGAGTCTGAGACACAGTTCACATATAACACATACTTGAGTGTTAATGCTTTTTGGGGGGTTAGGTTGAAACCTCAGACTGGCCTGAGAGATGGAGCAAGAGTGAGCACAGTATCTGCTCACCCTGTCTTTGGCCCTCACTTGTAAAATATTGTCCCTTTGAGAGATTTTACCCTCCTGGTAGTTACTGGAGGACAGTCATCATTTGGGATGGGGGTACAAACTGACACAGGAGTCCCATGACTCTCACCCCCAGGGAGGCTCTGGTGCACATGGCCAGAGATTTATGACCATGAGACTGATGTGTGCTGCTGCTGGCTGCTCCTGGATCAGATCCAAGAGCTGAGTAGGGGGAGGGGAACAGACAGGATTGAGAAGTTTGAGAAAGAACACAATCTTGGTCAGAGACAGTATATGCAAAGTATCTTTTTATGTGTGATGTATTAGGCAATATAAGGCAAGTCATTATAAATGACTTTGGATCTCCAGATTTGAGTTCTGGTACCTAATTTTATATTTTTTCTTTCTTTCCTCTGTTGTGACTTGTCTCAGACAAATACGTTCTTTCTACTGTATGCGTTCTTACAAAATAACTTAAAAATGTTTAGTGAAGACATGAGTGAAGAATCTTGCCTAATTTTATAGGCATCTATTTTTGTAAGGGCCCAAATATAATTGTTTTCCTCTAAAGAAAAAATAGTTGATATTTATTGTGAACTTACTTGCGTACTGGGAAATATACCTCTCGTGTACCACCTCACTTAATCCTCTTTCAGTGTCATTGTTATCCCTGTTTTACAGGCGAGGAAACTGAGACTTAGAGAAGTTAAAGGTGCTGCTCAAAGTCACACTTGTGAGTTCCTCGTGAGATGCAAGAAATGTGCTAGAGTTTTGTGACTTCTGCTTTCTGCTCAATTACTGTGTCTTCCTTTTGCATATTAGGGTTCCCAGACTGAGTCTGTTTAACTGAGGTAGAGGAAGTATTACTGGCCATTATTGTCATGTTTCTATGATCCTTGACTCTGGAGACAACTTTAAAAGCTGTATCTGCAAACTTGATTGGACATATTCCTATTAGAATCTTGCTCTCAGGTCAGTGTTACTGAATAGTAAGCTCCGCAAGGACAGAATCTGTGTCTGCTTCATCTTTGCTTACTCCAAGTCTAGAAGAGCACTGGGATGTATTAAGCCAGTTGTAGAACAGATTATATACAGGCTGGAGGTAAGACTCGAGCATTAGAAGTGACTGCTAACACAGAGGCTGGCAAATCATGGTGTATGGGCCAAATTCAACACGTTGTCTGCCTACGTAATTAAAGATTTACTGAACATTTGCTCATTTGTTCATGCATCTTCTTATGACTGCTTTTGTGCGTGTGCTACAACAGTGGAGATGAGAAGTTCTAATAGAGACTGTGTGGCTCACAAAGTCAGAAGTGCTTCCTATTTGGCCATTTGAGTTCTCCCACCCAGGCTCTAAGGTGTGCTTGAAGTAGACCCAGAAGCTACAATAAAATGTCTAGATGAATGGAAGTGATTTGAGCTATCAAAGTGCCTTCTGACTTCCCCTCCCTTCTCTCTAATGAAAATAGTTATCATAATGTCAGATTAAATGTATAAAAATGGAACCAAGTGTCTAACAATTGAGAGGTGATTAAATACATTGTAGAATGCTGTGCCATCACTAAAAATGCTGCCATCAATAGAAACAGGTTTATAGTATAATAAAAGTAAAATAAATAAAAATACTGAATTCCATTTAGTTCTACTTTTGTGCTGAAAGATATGTACAGTTCAGTTCAGTTCAGTTCAGTTGCTCAGTTGTGTCCAACTCTTTGTGACCCCATGACCTGCAGCACGCCAGGCCTCCCTGTCCATCACCAACTCCCAGAGTTGATATGTACACTTATCAAATAAAAGGTAGGGGGAAAAACCCAGAAGGTTACCAATGTTCAGGTGAGAAGATATTGCTCATTTTGTTTTTTTGTTTTATGTTTAACTGCATCTTCTATCTTTTTCTACAATGCACAGGCATTTTTCCTTGATAAAAGCATTTAATTTTGAAAATGTTGGGAAATATAGACTATCTCATAATGTGATAAAAAAAAAAAAAAGTCCAGACAATTGTCTCTGTGAATAGGGTGGCTAGTTATGGGCCCATCCAACTTCTTTTCCTTAAATGTCCTTTTTTCTCTGGGGGCTTCTTCTCCATTAGATTATTGTGGCCTTTACTACATCAGTCTCCAGGGAGCCCCTATTCCCCCTTAAAAATTGCAAATGTATGAATTGAAACAACTTTTCTTGTTTTCCTTTGCTCAGCTGAGACAGGCTGACATTTTCAAAAGGAACTTTAATACTCAGAGAGCAAAAAGGCAATAATTACAGAAAATACAAAAGGCATAACAGTTGTCATGTTTAAAATGCAGGTTTCCCCTTCTCAAAAGAACTAGCTCCTCGTGCAATCAGAAGCAGATTTGGTGCTATGCTGGAGCCTTGCCTAGTTCCCCTGAAGTGGGCACCACTGCATTTCTGCCACCTGAGATCAGTGGGGCCAATAGCCTCCACTATAGATGAGCATAAAACATCAGTTGCTAAAGCTCTATCCATCTGGGACTTTCTCACTTGGTTCTCCTCCAGAAAAGGTTCCAGTAAACCCAGAGACGACTGACAAGGTAAGAGATGTCACTTTTTGTTATTTTAGCAGCATCTCACATCACAGACATATATATGCGTAAATACCTGCACATATATAAATATATACACATATATACATTACACACATATACATGCAAACATGTATTATACACCAACAAAAACATGTAATTAGACACGCACATACATATGCTCACAGTGCAACAGTAGAGAATGTAATAACTCATTTCTAGCTTAGCGTCTTTTGTTCTTCACAGACAAGGAAGTAACCAAGTTGAAGTCCATCTGTTACTGCTTTATCACAGTTTGTGACATGCCCAAATGTCAAAAACTGCCCATATGCAGTGATAGAACATTTTCAGCATTCACCATTTTAATGTACAAGCTGAAAATCCAGAAGGCATCAAGACCCAAAACCTCTCACCTTTGCCTTGAACATGCTCTAGAGTCCCTCTGTGATATCACTTTGCCATCCTCTTGCCTCTGAGAAGCCTTCACTGCAGACCTTAGGATGAAGTGATTCCCCTCGCCACTGAAATAATAAAGTCTTGCTTGCATTTGCCTGGTAGCTTGTACCATAAAACTGACCAGTGCTGAAACTAATTGCGTCCCTCTCTTTTGTCTCTGTAAGCAGCTGAGGGTACCAACTGTTTTGTTTTTTTTTTTTTAATTATAGTATCCCCTATACAGGGATGGATTTTTAAAAGAGTGGATTGCATGTGACAGCGGTTTAATAAACAGCTACTGAATAAATGTATTTTAGTAATCATAGAGACAGTCTGACGAGGTAAATCTAGGATTAAATTGTTAAAGTTCCCAGGAGATCGATTTATACTCCGTTTTAAAAAGAACTTTCTCAGAATCCACCCTGCATAATGTTGTGATGAATTGTTCTGGAAAATTCCACTGGGCGTATTCTAGTCAAGATGAAAGTCTGCTTTTGAGGACTATTATGATGCAGATTCACGCCCGCCTGAGATGAAGGATTGAGCTAGATGTCTTCTAAAATTCTTTCCAGCTTTACCTTCCTGGTAGCTCTAAATCCAAATACAGGCAAGAAGTCTCACTGGAATACGTATTGTGATTTGCTCAGGCTGTCAACAAGCTAGGCTGCGTCTGTGTTGTGCATATCCATCATTAGGTAGTTTTCTGTTTTCCCTGTCTAGTCCTCCTTTCTCAGCTATAGCTGTTAAACTATATTAAGTGACATCATAAGAGCTAAAAGGCATTAGCAACCATTGAGATAATGGATGCTTCTTGGAAATTCACAAAATGCTTGTGTTTTGTTTGAGGATAATTTGGCTTTGAGTTAAAATATTTGCTAGGTTTCTCTCCCTATTCTTCCCTAAAACGGCTGGTTTCCTGAAACTGGGTCTTCGTTTCTGAGAATTGCCTTGTTCTACTGCCTGGCCTACCTGTGATGCTGAAATCCTATTTGCAGCAACCAAATTACTTTCTCTGAATCCAATTTATACAGTGACAGATGGGGGATTCCAAAAGGGAAAGTTTCCATTCATATCCCGCAAATCATCTCCATGGGAAGAAAGTTAGAAGTAAACTTGGTGACATACACAGCAATTTAACTTCTGGAAACCATCATCTTCCATTTTTAAATTATTTCTCTATAAAGTAAGCTGGGCCCAGAATAAGTTTGTACCTCACAATTTTCTGACATTTGAATTAACCATTAATAAGTGAGGATGAATTTATTTTACAAAGCAACATTATAAAATTTGTTTTCATTTTCTTCCTGTCTTCCTCTTTGAATACTTGTACCATTCATGTCACAAACACTACTTGATCAAGACCTAATTCATCTCAAGAAATTAAATGCTCAATTTCTGATATTTCTCCTTTTTGAAAAACTCACAGAATTACTTTGGTTCCAAACTATTGCATACAGATTTTTAATGGAATGATTCATTACTAGGCCAATTTCCTTGTCTGTTAGCTTATCTTTTGGAGGGGTATCTTGTTTCTGAAAGCCTAGACAATTGTTTCGGCTGCTGTTTAATATGTTCATAATGAAAAATCACAAGATTGAAAATATTCTGAACAGAGTGAAACAAAGCATGGTAGAATTCCATGGGAACTACACTCCTTGGAACCCCTGCACAGCTGTTGGGGAGAGGGAACTGAGGCCCTGGGGTTGTAAGTGATATGTAAAGTCACACAGAAAATTGGTGACTATAATAATAATAATCACCAACTTTCTTGTGCACTCATGGAGTTCTAGGCATCTTTTAAAATTCTTTTTCAGCTGTCAACTCATTTAATCTATTGAATCATCTATGGGATGATTGCTATTATTAGCAGTAGATGAGAAAAAAAAAAATGAGATACACTGTTAAGTGATGGAGTCAGGATCTGAACTTGAACAGAGTGGTCCCCAAACCTTGCTCTTGCTCATGAGGCTTTTCTGCCTTTTTTCAGAAACATGTAGATTCATTTTGGTCATAGTCTATAAATGTCTGCATATATGTAGGGGGTTTGGATCCCTGGCTTGGGAAGATCCCCTGGAGAAGGAAATGGCAACCCACTCCAGTATCCTTGCCTGGAAAATCTCATGGACAGAGGAGCCTGGGCTGCAGTCCATGAGGTCGCAAAGAGTCGGGCACGACTGGGAGACTAACACTTACACTTACTTATATGTAGGGGAAAAGAAAACATATACACAGTACGTATATCCTACATGTATATTGTTCTCTTTCATTTGCAAAGCTCTGCCTCTAAACAGGGAAAGGATGACTAACAGCTCCTTCTGGTAGGTTGATTATCATAATACAAGTTGCTCCAAATGGAACACCATTGCCCTAGCTAATCTTAACATCCCCACATCAGTAGCTATTTCAAGAAAAAGCAATTCCCATCTGTTATAGAAACATATTCAGTGACAGCACACATCTCCTTATCTTAGTACCATCCCATTGCAGTGCAGTGGTGAAAACAGCATGATTTTCTCCCTTAATTCTGGAAAGTGCTCTCTAAGCCAAAACATGTGAGAGGGTTCAGTGCCTTCTCTCCTTTTTTTTTTTTTTTTTTTTCAACTAAGTAAGTAAGTGTTAGTTGCTCAGTTGTGCCTGACTCTTTGCGACCCCGTGGACTGCAGCCCACCAGGCTCCTCTGTCCATGAGATTATTTTAGGCAAGGATACTGGAGTGGGTTGCATTTCCTTCTCTAGGGGATCTTCCCAACCGAGGGATAGAACCCAGATCTCCTGAATTGCAGGCAGTCTTTACCAACTGAGCTACAAGGGAAGTGCCTTCTTAATTGTAAGGTACAAAAGGGTGACTGCGAAGTGAAAAAGAAAGTGCAAGTGTTAGTTGCCAAGTCGTGTCCGCCTCTTTGCAACCCTATAGGCTATAACCCTCTAGGCTTTCTGTCCATGGGATTTCCTAGGCAAGAATCCTGGAGTGGGTAGCCATTCCCTTCTCCAGGATATCTTCCCCCCCAGCGATTGAATCCAGGTCTTCTGCTTGCAGGCAGATTCTTTACCGTCTGAGCCAAAGTGACTATATATTCTTTGTTATCTCATTTTGAATTCACCTAAGTGATCAAAGACTTCCCTGGTGGCTCAAATGGTAAAGCATCTGCCTACAATGCAGGAGACCCAGGTTTGATCCCTGGGTTGGGAAGATCCTCTGGAGAAGGAAATGACAACCCACTCCAGTAGTCTTGCCTGGAAAATCCCATGGATGGAGGAGCATGGTAGGCTACAGTCCATGGGGTCGCAGAGAGTCGGACATGACTGAGCAACTTCACTTCTTCACTTCAAGTGATCAAATGTATGTAATAAACTTTTTGGCTTTATGTGCTTTTTTCCAGAATATAATGGATCTTGATTCCTTTTCTGCACAGTATAGTTTTCCTCTGGAGAAATGGTCTACCCCAATCTGGTGGATTTGTCATTCACATGGCTCTTCCTTGCCTGTGACAGGTACAGGCTCACGACCCACTATCCAAGCAGTGAGTTCCACCTACATGAATGCTGTACATGAACAAAACCGGGACCGTCAGGGTTTCTCCCTAGATCCTCCTGCATGAGTCATTGAGGAAAGAGTTCTTTCCTCTCTTGAGGATTTCAAGGTATGAGGATAACATACCTTGGGATTGTTGAAGGCCTTTGCTGACATACTGAAACTGCCTAAGAATTCAGGGGAGAAAAAAAAAAAAGATTCAAGGGAGGGAGATAAGAGACACAGAACCTTAAATTCTTGAATTAAGCCATATCTGAAGATAGGATCTAATTGGTTTTCCATTGTGCACATTTAAAACAAACAAACAAAAAGTGTTTCTATCATTTGTAATCAGAGTCCGAGTACATGGACTCCTAGAACTGAAAATCAGAAGGGATCTTAATGATGTAATCTCCCACTGGGTAAGTGATGCCATGCATTGTACTTCTGTCTTTGTTACCTAGGTACTATCTCTGCTTGAATTCCTTAGGAGGTTTGTTATTATATGGGTTGGCCAAAAAGTTTGTTCTGAGTTTTCTACCTGAACAAACTTCTTGGTCAACTCAGTACTTGGCCGTTCATTCCACTATTAGCCAACTCTGGTTTCCAAACAGTTTGTTTTTCCTAATATCAAACAAATTGCCTTCTTGAGCCTTCCCTTCACTAATTTTACTGATGTTCTCTGAAAGAAAAGTGAAAGTGAAGTCGCTCAGTCGTGTCTGACTCTTTGTGACTCTGTGGATTGTAGCCTACCAGGCTACTCTGTCTGTGGAATTTTCCAGGCAAGACTACTGGAAAGTGAAAGTGAAAATGAAGTCACTCAGTCATGTCCGACTCTTTTGCAACCCCATGGACTGTAGCCTATCAGGCTCCTCTGTCCATGGGATTCTCCAGGCAAGAATACTTGAGTGGGTTGCCATTTCCTTCTCCAGATCTTCCCAACCCAGGGATTGAACCCGGGTCTCCCACATTGTAGGCAGATGCTTTACCATCTAAGCCACCAGGGAAGTCAAGACTATTGGAGTGGGTTGATATTTCCTCCTCCAAGGGATCTTCCCAACCCAGGGATCGAACCCAGGTCTCCCGCATTGCAGGCAGATGCTTTACCATCTGCTCAAATAAAAGTCAACTTGCTTCTTAAAATAGTTGAAGACACTTATCTTGTCTTATTTATTTCAAGCATTTCTTCAACTTTATTAGTGAATTCACCCTTTATTAGCGAATTTCTACTCTTCACCCTGCCCACATCATGATTTGTAAGCTTTCTGGTTCCACAGACCTCTAAATCTTCCATTCAGCTGTCTCAGAGACTACCCAGGGAAGGCCAAAGAGTCTGCTGTTCAACCCCACACCCTTTTTATCTATGTTTCTGTTTGTCTCTGATACCGCTTCATTTGGAAAAAAAAAATATAAATAAGAAAAGACTGTATACACATGGTATTTTGTTTGTTTTCAGTCTTCTTAAATGCTTCCCTAATGCCAATATTATGGACTTCCCTGGTGGCTCAGATGGTAAAACGTCTGCCTACAATGCAAGAGATCCAGGTTCAGTCCCTGGGTTGGGAAGATCCTCTGGAGAAGGAAATGTACTCTTGCCTGGAAAATCCCATGGACAGAGGAGCGTGGTAGGCTATAGTCCATGGGGTCACAAAGAGTCAGACACAACTGAGCAACTTCACTTCACTCATGCCAATATTAATCAGAATATGACACACACCCCTCCGGATGAGGGTTGATTTGTTCAATCTTTATTTAGATTACAGTTGTGATGCAGGAGCTATGTTTTTACTGAAGAAGGCTGGCATGGCTTCTAGCTCTGCAAAGTCCAGAATCCACTGAAATTCCCAGATCTTTGATTATGTGAATAACTACGAATCCTGAATGTTCATGTGAGTCCAGTTTTTACAGATAAAAATGGTAAAATAGATAAATGTGTTACTCTTTGAATCTGAGGAGTTTAAGTCCATTTTCTTGCTATTATCAATGGGTTTTATGTAAAATTAAGGTCACAAATGTAACCCTTATAATAAGAGGTCCATTAATTCATAAATGCTTAAGGAAAAGCCATAGTGAACTGCCTCATTGCCTCTACTTCTACTCCCTTGAGGGAATCAATGTGAATAGTCTGACTTATATTCTCCCACAAGAATCTATGAACTCATACATATGTACATATATATCAATTTAATTTTGTGAATGTCTTTTAAAAAACATATTTAAAATGGATAACCAATGTGCCATGCCAGGCTAAGTTGCTTCAGCCATGTCCGACTCTTTGTGACTCTCTGGACTATAGCCTGCCAGGCTCCTCTGTCTATGGGATTCTCCAGGAAAGAATCGAGTGGGCTGCATGCCCTCCTCCAGGGGATCTTCCACACCCAGGGACTGAGCCCACATCTCTTATATGCAGGAGCATTGGCAGGCGGGTTCTTTACACTGGTTGCCAGCTGGGAAGCCCCAGATAACCATCAAGGGTGTTCTGATGTTATGTGGCAGCCTGGCTGGGAGGGAAGTTTAGGGGAGAATGGATATATAGCTGAGTCCCTTTGCTATCCACCTAAAACTATCAAAACATTGTTAATCAACTGTACCCTAATATAAAATGAAGTTTTAAAAAACAATCCCCCCCCCTCCAAAACTTGGCCTTCCTAGAACTTGTAGTCTAATAATGGGGAGAGAGACAATGTACCGTAAAATTGAGTAAAATACATAGTAAGGAGAGAAATAAAGTAAGAGGTGGGGTTAGAAGTATTGATGGTTGCATTTTGATGTAACTGGTGAGGACTTTAGTGGGAAGAGCATCATATTTGGGGAAAGGGAAGAGTAAGTACCAGTCCCTGTGGTGGGAGTGTCCTTGCATGTTCAAGTAACAACTGGGGTAAAGTGACTGATGGAAGGATGGATTAGAAAGGATGGAGGTCAGAGTACTGATGGGGAACAGCCCCTGCTTGGCATTGAAAGTCCTTGTAAGGACTTTGGATTTTGCTCTGAAAGAGACTGAATGGTTTTGATCCAAGAAATAGCATGCCATGATTGACATTTAACAGTATCACTTTGGCTGCTGTGCGGAGAACAGATTGAAGGGTAACAAGGGTCTGAGAAGGCAGCCCAGTTGGAAGGCCGTGATAATAATCTAGGAAGGAGAGGTTGGAACAGGATGGTGGAAGTATGCGTGGCAAGAAGTGACAGCATTCTGGATAGATTTTCAAGGTTGAGTTTCCAGATTTGCTGAGGGATCAGATATGGGCTGTAAAACTAAATGCAGAGTCAAGGATGGTACCAAGGCTTTTATCCTAAAAACTCATGGAAGAGTCACCATACATTCAAGGAGACAGACTGCAAATTGAGCAGAATTTTTTAAAGCAAGACGAGAAATTAAATTTTAAGGTATGTTCAAGTTTGCAATGCTATTTAGGCATTATTTTAGTAGACATATGACATTCCATAAGGGAATTAATCTAACCATCACTTTGTTGCTTCAGTTCAGGTTATTTCAGATTTTACAAGTATAAACATTATTGCAGTTTTTCAAGGCCAGATTCCTATTGGTCAAGTGTCACCTTAAATGTCACCTGCTTAGAAGGTCCTTTCTTTATCACCCATTTCAAAGTTGCACATCATCACATCACTCTATTTAGTCTCTAGATAACATTTATCTCGTGTACTTTTCCTTATATATTTATCATCCCTCTCTGTCCCTTGGAATGCAAGCTTTGTAAGAGCAGAACCTTTGCCTATCTTTCATGATGGGCACAGAGTAGGTCTTCAATAAATGCTTGTTGAAAGAATAAACATTGTGTATGTATGCAGAATGTCATGTACCGGCACTTTTGTTTTTATAGGCTGGATTTCCCAAAAGTGATATTGCTGTGTCAAATTGTGTTTTTATCTGTACCAATACTGCCAGATTAATTTCCTAAAAGGTTATATTATAACACTTCATTCTCCCACCAAGAATTTAAGAAAGCAATCATTTCTCTGCTTCAATTGAAGTGTTAAGTGATTTTATCCTTTGATGTTTTGCTTCAGCATTGGTTTCTTATTTTTCAGTCTTTTTGCTTCTAATGGCTCCAAATAGCGTGAGTAATTCTCATACAGTTAATGAATTCTTGTACAAGGCAGCAACAATTTCTTTAGGTCTCATTGAGATTATCTTAAAGAGAGTGTTCACTTTTAACCTCCAAGAGTGTTTGATGTTGTGAGTTGAGGAGTTTATCAAGGATAGATTTAACTCTTCAGTCCTTTCCTCTTTAGGGCTTGGAACCTTGAAACCACTAAGAGAATAAGGCTTTTCCCTTTAAAATATCTAATGGTTTTTAAAAGAGAGATTTATGAAAAGAAGTTCTGTAAATCCATATTTTAAAATGCATGCATGTCGGACCATTCTAGGAGAGAGATGTGAATAATGGTATAATTAATGTAATAAATGTTGAATCCATGTTGAAAATAATTTATTTCTGCATAAAATCTATGAAGCTGTAAAGCCCTTCCATCTGAAACCGATTATTTATATCTCCACTCAAGACAGGTAGATGCTGGTTCCCACCCCTTGTCTGCTTCCCCTCCAGTGGTCCTGTCAGGATCTTCATCACATCGTTCGTCTGTGAGGAAGGTTTTCTTTGTTCCTTGACTGTCATTTGCCCTTCGTTGTTTGGTTTGAATCTCTTGTTTTCATCTAGCTGTCATATTTTCTTCCCACTCTCAGAGTCAGGATAATGTGAGAGTAACAAAGTCTGAGACTCTGTGTGTTCAGGTGCCTCCCCTGCTCTGAACCTGTTGTCTGTGAAGTTAACCCAGCATCACAAGCTCATTGTTACAGTTTTTCCAGCAAGAGCATGTTGGGTACAGGAATGTGTGCCTATTAGACTGGTGGACTTGCAATGATGAGGACTCAGTACCCCAAATCCCACCATCCAGCTAAAACGAAAGTATTATGTAAAAATTCTTGCTGATAAATTAAGTAACAGCATTTGTGAAGCGTCTGCAAACCAGATATTCTGTAAAGTCTGCCTCCGATACCGTATGTGGTGGTGGTTTAGTCACTAAGTTGTATCTGATTCTTGTGGCCCCATGGACTGTAGCCAGCCAGGCTCCTCTGTCCATGGGGTTTCCCAAGCAAGACTACAGGAGTGGGCTGACATTTCCTTCTCCAGGGGATCTTCCCAACCCAGGGATCAAGTGTCTGGCATTGCAGGCAGATTCTTTACCCCTGAGCCACCAGGGAAGCCCCACAATCTCTTATCCACAATTCCAAATCCCAAGCCTGCTAAGAACAGCAAGATTTGATCTGAACTTATCTGAGGTAAGGTAAACCTGACCTGAAATGACTTGAGCCTATTTATAGTCTTTATTCCATTTTAAATGAACAGTCACACATTTCTCTGTAGAGATAGTAATGTGGACTGTTGGGACATACTGATCAGATTTTATTGGAGGTGATAAGTAATATAAAGTTTATATAACTTTGCCTGTCAAAATATAAAATAATTGAAAGTTTGAAACTCAGAGGTTTGCAGTAAAAACTTATAAGCCTATAGGTCAATCTATATGAATATTGATTGCATAAATGATTACACTCATGGATGGAAAAATATAGAGATCACATATCCAACAGCAGTATCATATCAGTAGTGAAGGAGGTAAATGGCATTAAGGTATGCTCAAGTCTTTTCATGGATGAAGAGAGTAAAAAACAATGGTAATTTTGGGGTAATACACAATAGAAGAAGAGTATGTATTTCAAACTTACGGAAAAATTAAATATAAAATCCTTAACAAATCTCAAAACAAGGCAGAGAAGAGTAAAAAGAACATAGAACAAGGAAGGAAAATGTAAAACACACAGAAATGTACATTACATTTAATGGATCTAAACACTCTGTAGATGTTAAAAAAAAAAGAGAGATTAGAATGAAGATTAAAAAACAGGAAAGAAAAACTTATTTGGGATTTCTCCAAAAACTCAACATTCTATGCATAAAGGTACATTGAGACTGAAAATTAAGGGGGAAAAAAATACACTGGCAAACACTCACTAAAAGAATGCTAGTGTGGTCATATTAATTACTTACAGCAAAAGATTTACTAGAGATAAGATCATTTCATAATACTAAAAAGTTCGATTCATCAGGAAGACATAACAATCTTATACATATCATAACACTTTCTCAAAATATACAAAGAAAAAAATAGAAATACAAGGAGATGTAGACAAATGTATAAAACTAATCAGACAATTTTAATACATATCTTTTAATAACTGATAGAATAATTAAATCAAACATCAGTTAGGATCTAGACAAATTGAACAGTGTCATTATGGCAGAGTCCTGAGTGCAGGATGAAAGTGAAAGTCGCTTAGTCGTGTCTGACTTTTTTGCGACCCCATGGGCTATATAGTCAGTGGAATACTCCAGGCCAGAATATTGGAGTGGGTAGCCTTTGCCTTCTCCAGGGGATCTTCCCCACCCAGGGATGGAAGCCAGGTCTCCTGCATTGCAGGCAGATTCTTTTACCAGCTGAGCTATCAGGGAAGCCCCAAAAGTTGACATAGTAGTTATAAATAGAATATTAAGTTCAAATGGTGTAGAACATATATTCTTTAAAGCACATGTAAAATATTTATAAAAAATGGTCACAAAGGAAATTTGAATAAATTCCAATGTTTGAAATTACATAGAGCAGTTGTTGTAACCCCAACACAATTAATAGACAATAACATATATTTGGATATTAAGAAATATATTTCTGAATATTCTTTTGATTAAAGAAAAGATTATAATGAATATTAGAATATATTTTAAATGAATAATAAGGAAAGCACTACAATTTAAAATTGATGGGTATAGCTAAAACAGAGATTAGAAGGAAGTTCATTCCTATCAGTGTATATAGTAGAAGGTAAAAAAGCCTAAAAATTAAGAAGCTAAACATTAGAAAAAAGAATAGTAAAATAAACACAAAGAAAGCAGAGAAGACAGCAATAGAAGTTAATTTTTTTAAACTGTGAGTATGTAATAGAATCAACAAAGCCAAACAGTGTTTCTCTGAAGTAACTTTTAAATTGATAAAGCACTCGTGACTGATTGCTCCTGCTTCTCTCCAGCAAGAGGGAGATAAGACCCAAAACACTAATAATCATGAAACATGATGCTAAATCATGAAAGCATCATACTACTTTCAATCCAAAATATATATAAGAACATCTATATAAATTCTAAATTAAATACTATTAACAAATGGAATTCAGCATTATTTATTTAAAAATATAATGCAATTATAATCAAGCTGAGTTTATCTTACTAAAGTAATATTGTTTATCTTTAAATCAGTGTAATTTATCACATTTAACAATATGGATAAAATAAATTAATAGATTAGGAGAAAATCTGATAAAGCTTACCATCCAATCAGGATAAAAATTCCTAGTAAACTAAGAACAGTAGTTATGTTCTTTATATGATAAAAGGTATTTACAAAAATCACAACAGATGTCATGCTTAATGGTGAAACCTTAAATTTTTTTCATTGATATTTCCTTAGAAGCAATGTAAGCCTTTCCAATATTATGACTTCTGCTTAACACTGCATCTGGTATCCTGATCAGTACATTAAGGCAAGAAAAAAAGACATAAGGATTAGAAATAAATAACTTCCATCATTAAGAATTATTTAATCACATATGTAGACAATCCAAAATAATTTACATATAAATTACTAGATTTACATATAACTTATTATTAATTACAACAAATTATTGTAATATAATCATATAATTTAAAGTATAATTTACATTATATAAAATATAATGTATGTTATATATAGTTTGTCGTTTATAAATATATAGCATATAAATTACATACAAATTATTACATATTAATTTGCATATAAATTATTATTATAAAAAGAATTCAAGATTGTATCTAATTTGCTGAATACAAAAATCAGTGTACAAAAACTGACTTCATTCTGTTTACCAACATTAAACATTGTGAAAATACAATTTTGAAAAAGACATCATTTAGGGCAGTTTTGAAAAGAATGGAGTACTTAGCGTGAAATCTACAAAGAGATATACCAAATTCCTGCAGAGATAATTGCGGAACATTACTGAGAAAATTTAATGAAGAGCTAAATAAATGGAGGAAAATACCATAAGCATGGATTGGAATATTATGTCAGAAAATATGAATTATCACTGGTGTCTTATAGATTCAGTGAAATTCCAATCAAAATCCTAATAGTTTTTATATGTATATACATATGTGTGTAACTTGATACGAGAATTATATATATATGGAAATACAAATGAATATTGTTCAACAATAAAACGGGATGAAGTACTGAGGTATCTACATCATGGATGAACCATAAAGACATTTTGCTGAGTGAAAGAAAGCAGGCGTGAAAGGCCGTGTATTGTATGATAGCACTTCTATGAAGTGTTCAGAATAAATAATTCTATATGTAGATGAGGAAAGTAGGTTATTTTGTCTAGGGCTAGGATATTTGATTAAAAATGGAAAATGACTGGTGATAAGTATGGACTTTCCTTTCGGGTGAAGAAAATGTTTTTAAAATTTGTTTCAGTGATGATTATACAACTCTGTGAATGTATTAAAGCCATTGACTTGTACATTTTAAATGAGCAAATTACAGTGTGTAAATTGAATTTACATAGTACAGTAATATTTAAAAATCCCCAAACTGTATAGTATTTAGAAAGGCATGCTTAAGTAGTAAAATGATAAAGAAAATCAAGGAAGTGAATAAGATAAAACTCAGGAGAGTGGTTTTTTTCTATGGGAGAGAAGGAATTAAATTAGAAATATAGCAGAAGGAAGCGGGTGACTCTGGAGTGCTGTTTTTGTCTCTTGCTTTACCTGGGTTATGGCTACACATGCCTTTATTTTACATTAGTATACTGAATTGTCCACTTATGTTTTAAATATCTGTATCTGTGTTTGTGTTATGCTTCACAATAAAAATGTAACAGAATGTAAAAAAATTTATATAAAGGCATAAATAGGAAAAATGATACGGTTAGCAATACGGTAAACCTATCAGGTAGTCAGTCATGAAGACACACCTGTATTGCTGGGAAGGAAGGCTCTGGGTCTGTCTGTCAATTCTCCTCTAGACGCTCCTCCTTTCGTCTCTTGGTTAGTTGGGTCAAGTTTTCTATCCCTAGAACATTAAGAGGAGCCTGTTACCTAAGACAAAGCAGTGATGATACATTTGTTTTCTTTTGTGTCCTCCATACGTTCTTATGAGAGTAATGTAAGTAAGCAGAATGTGAGGATGATGTAGCAGTGATGATGGTGATGAGAACGGTGATGGTGGTGATGATATAATGGATAGCCTTCATTCGGACATACCCTAAGGCAGACAGTGTACTTCATCTCAGGTAGTCTTCAAAACGATCATGGAAAGCAGCTAGTGCTTTTCTTACTGATCTTTTTTTCCCTATATAAGAAACAGAGGAATGGAAATTTCAGATGAAACACATGCAAGGTCACCCATCTGGAAAATGAAAGAGCAGTGATTGAAATTCGATATATTTCCTGAATCTGTTTTTTTGTCTCTACCTTTTGAATAATAAGTTTCGTGTGACTACATCATACCCTCTCATACTGATTTTTTTCCTTTTCCATCATTTGAGAGAGACAGGGAAGGCAGTACTAATTCCAATCTATGAGAAAGAAAAGGAGTCTTAGAGGCATCAAAGCATGCTTAAATTGTGGCAGGTGACACTGTAATCCAGAGTCCAAAGGTCTACAGATTTGCCTGACATGTCATGAGGTCTCATTGGTAATTAGGTACCTGGGGCGTGTTTCTATTACTCTTTTTTTTTCTTAACTGTGGAATTACTGAGGAAACATCAATCTTACACGTGCATTTCTTCCCGAGTCACTTGAGAATGCTGTAATTAGGTTGAGTTGTTTAGCCATAGCATGTTCTAAGTGGAGCTTCCTATACTTCAAATCAAATTTCTCTGCTTCTCTGAAGAGCCTTTTCCTCCCTCCTCCCCTTAGCCTTTGCAGAAAGAGCAAAGCCTGGACCATATCCTCTGGAGATATTTCCCCCCAGTAGTCTCTTCTGCCCTCCCACAGGGATCCTGGGACCTCATTAACACCTCCTATAGGAGCTCATTCATTTCCTCCCCTCTAACCACAGGGAACTCAACAATTCGTGGAGCTCCTCTCCAGCCGAATAATAGAATGCATTGACAGTTGTTTCTTTGGCAGCCTGACATAGTTTTGCATCTCCTGCTTGTTCACACTCCTTAAGAACAAAGTGAGTTAATGACAGCATAGGGTCCTGGTTTTTCTGCTTTCCTTCACAGCATGAAAGGACTGAAAAGGAACCTATTTTTAAGAATTGTTTCTTCTTTTTCCAAACAGAAAATGCAGGCTCAGATGGGAAATGTCCTGCTTAAAGTGAGTTAGTGACTGAGAAAGGATTAGAAACCAGATCTAACTCTTAGGTTTGTATTCTTTCCGTAATTCAGGGTTGCATACATTTTTGAGATCAATTATATCTTGGTGCTTTTGTTATTTAGGTAATAGGGGTTCCAATTACAAAAGGAGCATGATGGTAGGAATATCCTGAGATGGTATGAATGTCTCTCAATTCAGGAATAGCTCAGATGGCTAAAATTCAAGGAAGCAGAAAATGTTAATGATAAAAATATGATTATAAGATGATAGAATGGATTGAGAGGAATAGTACTCAGGATTGTGATACTCAAATATGGTTAACACCATTTAAAACTTGAATGTGGGAATACTATTAATCATTGTGACAAATAATATCATTTAGGACAAGAATATTCAAAACATTATCTCTTAACCCAAATGTGAAAAAGTCTGGTTCAGACTACATGGGTAGTCTGATTGGTTGGTGGAAAAGAATATGAACTTGAAATGAGAAGGCATGGGTTGTAATTCTGACCCCAGATGTGTTTAGCAGAGATATTTCATCTCACTGATAAAATGAGAAAAAAATACATTATATCCATAGTTACTCAAATTTTTTGTACATAAGAATCACTTAGGGGACTTAGTAAAATGTAGATTCTAGGGGCCCATTTCCAGAGTTTCTGATTCATTGATTTGGGAGAGGGCTATAGAGTGTGTATTGCATTAAATTCCTGATAAATTTCTAATGAACGCACTTCTAGGACCATGCCTGAAAAAATGAAAATATACTGGGAATAAGGACCCATCAAAGATTTAACAAGTTTTTAGCATTTGCTTTCTACCAGCAGAAACCTAGAATCTAGCTGAAATTCTCTGCCATTTAATAGCACTTTCAGAACATTACCTGTTTGCTGTCTTGGGTCATAATGCCATACATTCAATTTATGTGTCAAATTTATGGGCTTGTGTGGAGGCCAATGCTATCTAGCAGGAGGGAGCATTAGTCTGAATTCCAAGGCAAAGTATTAGCCTGTTTGACCACGACTTCATTTCCTTTGATTCCCCAAGTAGATGTTATAGGTCTCTAGTGCTTTCAAAATAGTTGAACAAGGAGAGGCTCTTCCAATTTTTTAATTAAGCAAGCTTTGACCTTCAAGGCTGTAATTGCTCTTGACATCTAACTTATTGCTTAATTAAAACACAGTGAGATACAAGACTTCTCTTCTGGAAAGAGTGTCATGGTTATTTCTATTTTATTAAAGTCCCTCTTTTATCTGAAAGGTATGGGCTGAGGTGATCATAAGATAATGTCCCATTTCAGAGAGGAAGGATCCAGCAGGCCTCAACCTGAAGTAAGTCATATCTTTCCGAAACAACTAGAGCTTATGAAAGTATTAGGCAGAAAGAAAACAAACAAACAAAAAAACTAAATCATTTTGTTGTGTTATGTCAGTAGAAGAAACAATGAGAAATTAAGAATGATGGCATTTCCTTGAGCAACTGAATAGAAATAATTATTTTCCCCTCTTTTAAAAACAAATACAAAATTATACCAATTTTCTTTCTTTATATGCCTTTTTTTTCGTATGGCTTTTTAAGTGCCTTTGCATCTGCAGGAAGAAATATTCCATAAAGCTTTTTTTTTTTTTTTTTTGCAAAGTCATTGAGGGTTTTAAATGATAATGTGTTTAAAAATTAGAAAGCCAACATCTTTTCCCTCCTCTATTTTCAGAAGAAAGACTTGTGAGAAAGAATGAGGGCAACAGAAAAAGGAAATTGTTAAGTACAGAGTTATGGATGATTTCTCTAAATTATCCTGGTAACTTGAAAAATGTTTAGAAGAACTAATACTGCACCATTTAGCCTATTGGGTGTTACGGTGACTTAATTAGACAACAGAGATCAGATTTGCTAAAGAATTGTCAGCCTTCTAGCTTAACTGGCTTGAATGATTCAGCATAAAGTTTATAGTGATAAGATCATGGGTCCTCACATGTTGGAACGTGAAAGGGTCTTGGAGATCAATGATTCCAGTTCCTTCAGACATGGATTCCGAGCGGAGGAAAGGACATAGCAGGACAGTAGGTGGGAGACAGAATCAGAAGAATTCAACCCTTTCTGACTTGCTTTCCTTAATCTGGTGCCATGTTTCCATCATGGTAGGAATGAGATACAGTCTAAATGGCCACAGTAGACATCCGTTCTTGGGTTTCTCTGTTGGGAAAAATAAGCAAAGCTAGTTTGTTCCTAGAAGATGAACACATACTGCCAGTATATCTTTTAAATGTAAGTGTGCCTCTGTGTGTGTTTGAGTGAACTCTGGGAGATGATGAAGGACAGGGAAGCCTGGTGTGCGGCAGCCCATGGAGCTGCAGAGTCAAACACAACTGAGCGACTAAACAGCTGTGTGTGTATCTACATATATTTACAGTGTTTGTGTCATTTTTTTCCCCACTTCACATTGTTCTCTAAGAATTTTCCCAATGTTATTAACACTCTTTGGAAAAAATGACTTGGTAGGATTCCATCCCATTTTATCACATGGGAATAGCATATTCTTCACTCACTGGTTAATTTTCAATTAACATTTATAGTTTTAAAAATACTGATGGACACTTTTTATAGAAATCTTTGACTGAATTACTGAAGTTTTTCCTTGGTTAAATTCCTAGACTCAGAATAGCTGGGTCAAAGGGCAGACTTTTTTGTTTGTTTGTTTGCTTGCTTGTTTTTTAAATTAAGTTTTATTGAGATACAGGTGCTTTATAATAGGTCCCTACCCTCTGGGATATAACGCCTGATGATCTGAGGTGAAGCTGATATATGAGTAATAGAAATAAAGCACACAATAAATGTAATGCATTTGAATTATCCCGAAACCACCACCCCCACAGTCCATGGAAAAATGGTATCCTTGCAACTGGCTCCTGGAGCTGCAATGCTTGGGGACCACTGTTTTCTGCTGTAGAGCAAAGTGAATCGGTTATGCAAAAACACATATTCCCTCCTTATTAGATTTCTTTCCCATTTAGGTCACCACAGAGCGTTGAGTAGAGTTTTCTGTTCTATACAATAGGTTCTGATTAATTACCTGTTTTATACATGGTGGTGTATGTATATCAATCCCAACCTCCCAGTTCATCTCACCCTTTTCTTCCTCCCTTGATATCCATGCGTTTGTTCTCTACATGTAGCTGTCACCTGCTGTGCAAGTAAGTTCATCTTTACCATTTTTCTAGATATCACATATAAGTGATATTATATGATATTTGTTTTTCTCTTTTTGACTTATTTCACTATGACAGTTTCTGGTTCTGTCCACATTTCTGCAGATGACGCTGTTTCATTTCTTTTTATGCTTGAGTAATAATCCATTTTATATATGGGCTACATCCTCTTTGTCTATTCCTCTGTTGTTGGACACTTAGGTTGCTTCTATGTCCCGGCTATTGTAAATAGTGCTACCGTGAACACTGGGTTGTATGTATCTTTTTGAAAAGACCCATTTTGGGGCTTCTGATACATCTTGCCTTGGGAGTCTTCAAAGGAGGCTAATAAACAGGGCCCTTCTTTCCTGTTTAGATCCTAAACAAAGTGAGAATTAAGACAAACAGTAAGGCATATGGAAGTAAAAATGTCACACAATTGTTAAAACGGTATCAGAGCTTAAGTATTTTAGCTTAAGTATCTTAGTATACTTAGCTTAAGTATCTTAGCTTAAGAGCCCAGTGGACTTCCTAACTAAGCCCCATGGTCAAATTTACAGCATGCAGAAGAGGATAAATACCTGCTTCTTACAGGCAGTGCACTCACTGAGAGAAGAAATGGGAGCTGTTGAAGGCAGCATGCACATTTCCTTTCCCCAAATTACTGTTTGTGTGAATTACCCCACTCGCTTTTGGTGCAGCCAGAAAATGAGCAGAGATATCTGGGAGTATCTTGAATATTGAAATTCCCTCAAGAATCGAAGAAGCATTCCTTCCCCTAAGTACTCAGCAAATTGCTCCTCCATCCAACATCTCCTGACTCTACTAAGTGCCAGGTACCCTACAGAACACTGAAGGGAACTGGATGAATTAAGACACACTGTGTGCTCTGAGGTGACTTTAGTCAATATTTCTCAAAGACCTTTCACATACCCAGTTTGATGGGGTTTCTATGTGCAGTGCCCTGTGAGATAAAAGAGCACTCCATCTTAGGACTTGGGCATCTAGCCTACTAGCAGCAGAGAAAACCAGTAGCTAGAATTGTATTGATCCCCCATTCCCTGAGAGCAGGATGACAACCTGAGAAATTAATTTTGCTTCAAGACAAAGGATGCTGTTCAAAGGTTATAATAGTACTTGGTCTGTCCGGGTAGTAATGGTGGTAATAATAGCAGGAGTTATTATGTATTGAACACTTACTAGATGTCAGCCTCTGTGTAAAGCCCTTCGGGATGATTTCTCCTTGAATACTATTCATAACTCTAGGAGTCAGGTGCCAAACTGAGGCTCAGGGAGGTTGTTAGTAGTAAGTCCAAGGGTATCAGTTACTGGGGGATAGATTCAAAGTCAAGTGTGTTTAACAGCAGGGCTTGAACTTTTAACTATTACATTTCAGATGGAGGAGAAGAACAAGTGATTCCTCAGATGTATAGAGCAGTCAGGAAATCTTGGGAGAAAGGCTAGTTCACAGGTTCAGAGAGATGATCAGTAAGCACCTGGGAAATCTCTTAGCGGGTTCCATGGCTCGTGTTGAAGACACAAAGGGAAAGACAGAAAAAATCAGGTCACAACCCTAAGAGTGTGTACCAGAAGCAGAATTTTCAGAAAGAGTGGCTGTGATACAGACTGTAAATGAAGCAGAAGTTTAGTTCTTAAAAACAGAGTCTAAAATTTGAAAATGCACAATGCTCCTCTTGTATTTGTCAGAAAGACCTATTCCTCTGTTTTCTTAGGTTCAAGAGTTGGGGGTGGGAGGGTGAGAATTAAACAAACAAACAAAAAAGAGTAACAGGAGAAAAAGCATGTAAGTATTATTTATGTTTAATTGCACTGGTGTTCACAGAAAATAAGTGAAACTCAAAGAGGCTAGGCTTGAGGGCTTATAAATCCTTTTAGCAAAAGAGAAGGGATATGGGCTTCAGAGACTGGTGCATTGTGGAGAAGTATAGGGATGAAACTAATGGGCGACAACAGTTGTTTTAGTGAGGTCTGTTTGTACGGACTTATCTCAGGCTGACTCTTTGCCTCCAATAATGTGTCACCCTCTTCTTCTTGGTATGGGGGAGGGGTACACTGTCACAAGGAAAATTTACGCCATCTGCATAAAAAGAGATTTATGCTTTACCTTTAGGCAGAAGAGGATGAGGGCAGAGAACTCTTTCTGCATCTGTTGATTCTCAGTTACATGCAGGCCAAAGTATTTCTTAGGTCAAAGTGGCATATTTTAGGGTAGTGTATCCTGATCCCTTTTACTGTGTGTCCTCTTCTAACAAATCTAATAAAGTGGGATTGATGCTTTATGATTGGCAATCATAAATGGAGTTATCAGTCTACTCTTTCCAAGGCAGAGGATATGTCCTTGGAACAGAATTCTCTGAAATGGTTAATTGGCTGAGATGAGTGCATCAGTCTGGGTCCTCCGTGAAACAGGCACCAAGATGGGACTGAATGTGCAAGGATTTTATTTTAGGGACAATACTTGTGTAAAAGAAAAGAGGGAATGAATCAGGAAGGTTGAGAGAGTTGCAGTGCCATGAGACAATGTGAAAGAGAGATAGAAGGTGGAATGAATCATCATGAATTGCCATGCAATCTATGAAAGGTTCAGCCAAGACATTAGAGAGTCTCAATATGATGCAGGACATTAGTGGTGTCTGTCTCCTAGGATGGCTCTGTCTTAGGGGCCCCTCTGGACCTAGTCCTTAGCTGGCAGCCAGAGGGAGTCATGGTGCCTGTGCCAGTGTGGGGGTGGATTTCAAAGTTCATCAGTTGGGATCCTAAGTCACCCTCCCTTTGGTGACAAAGGTCTGGATAGTCAAAGCTATAATTTTTTCCAGTAGTCAGTACAGTCCAGATTTTAGTGACAGTCACTCAGTCGTGTCTGACTTTTTGTGACCCCATGGACTATACAGTCCATGGAATTCTCCAGGCCAGAATACTAGTGTGAGTAGCCATTCCCTTCTCCAGGGGATCTTCCCAACCCAGGGATTGAATCCAGGTCTCTCACATTGCAGGTAGATTCTTTACCAGTTGAGCCACCAGGGAAGGTTCCAGATGTGAGATTTGGACTGTAAAGAAGGCTGAGCACTGCAGAATGGATGCCTCTGAACTGTGGTGCTGGAGAAGACTCCTGAGGGTCCTTTGGACTGCAGGGAGATCAAACCAGTCAATCCTAAAGGAAATCAACCCTGAATATTCATTGGAAGGACTGATACTGAAGCTCCAAAACTTTGGCCAACTGATGTGAAGAGCTGACTCATTGGAAAAGATGCTGGTGCTGGGAAAGATTCAAGGCAGGAGGAGAAGAAGGCAACAGAGGATGAGATGATTGGATGGCATCACTGCCTCAATGGACACTAGTTTGAGCAAACTCTGGGAGCTGGTGAAGGGCAGGGAAGCCCGGCATGCTGCAGTCCATGGGGTCACAAAGAGGTGGACATGACTGAGCGACTGAACAACAACTATAGAAGGTGATCAAGGAACATTCTCAGGACTGTACAAGTATATATCAGAGCATGCTTCAGTAGCATGCAGCTGAGAAACTGAGACACAGTGAGATTGATGAATTTCCTCCAGATGAATGCTGGCTCTGAGATAGAAACTGAGGTTGCCTGGGTGTGAAGTTCCTCTCTCTCAGAACTACTCAGTATAGAGTTCTGCTGTAGAAGTTTTCTCAAACTTGAATGTGCATCAGAATCCCCTGGAGCCTTGTTAAGATGGTGAATTCTTGGAACCATCCCCAGAGTTTCTGAGTCTAGAGATCAAAGCAGGGCCTGGGAATTGGCATTTCTAACAGATTCCCAGGTGAAGCTGATATTGCCAGTGAGGGAAATAAGCTTCGAGAACCTCTGTACTCAGTGTTTTATGTTTTTTGGTTCTCTGCGTGCGCACACACACGTGTGTGTGTGTGTGTGTGACTAGAGGTAGGGGGCAGGGGAAAATGTCTTATTTATTTTATAAACTCCCCCTTGCACAGTTGAAATACTGTGCCTAAGCTGTCATAGGTATGTAATAAATATTTGTGAAATTGGATTGCCTTTACTTGAGGAAAATTTTATGAAATACTCAATATCATGAAAATAGACTCATCTTTTCAGAGGAAAAACATTGGTGCTGACTCATATTTCTGCCAGAAAGGACTTCTCCTTGGGAGAAACAGAAGCTGCCTTGTCTGTTTTCCCTATCCCTGTGGCAGTTAACACCTCTCCTACTTCAACCATATTCACTGAAGACAGGGAACAAAAGAGGGCAGAAGCAGGGTGGCAAAGTCAATGTGATGTCTAGTTTGTGGAAGGTTCTATTTTACTTATGCAGACACACACACACACACACACATACACAAACACATACATATGCATATGTGCTCAGTTGTGCCTGACTCTTTGCGACCCTTTGGACTATAGCCCGCCAGGCTCCTCTGTCAATGGGATTTTTCAGGCAAGAATACTAGAGCGGGTGCCATTTCCTCCTCCAGGGCATCTTCTTGAACCAGGGCTCGAACCCGTGTCTCCTGTGTCTCCGGCCTTGCAGGTGAATTCTTTATGTGCTGAGCAATCAGGCAAGCCCATGTATACATATGCATAAATATATATTAAATAAATATATATGTAAATAAATACACATACATAAAACATATATATGTATGTGTATATATAAAAGACTATGTATTATAGAATAGAGTATTATGTATAAATATACAATAGAATTTATTTATCTTTGATGCATGCAACAGCAAGTACAAGGGAAGATATTGTGGCTGCTGCTGTTGCTGCTAAGTCGCTTCAGTCGTGTCTGACTCTATATGACTCCATAGACGGCAGTCCACCAGGCTCCCCATCCCTGGGATTCTCCAGGCAAGAACACTGGAGTGGGTTGCCATTTCCTTCTCCAATGCATGAAAGTGAGAAGTGAAAGTGAAGTTGCTCAGTCGTGTCTGACTCTTTGTGACCCCATGGACTGTAGCCTACCAGGCTCCTCCGTCCATGGGATTTTCCAGGCAAGAGTACTGGAGTGGGTTGCCATTGCCTGCATGCATCAGAGATAAATAAATTCTATTGTATAAGTAGAATTTATTTATCTCTGATGCATGCAACAGCAAGTACAAGGCAAGATGTGGTGGCTGCTAGTTTTCCCATCTGATGATAAGGTGAAGTGAAGTCGCTCAGTTTTGTCCGACTCTTTGCAACCCTGTGGACTGTAACCTACTAGGCTTCTCCGTCCATTGGATTCTTCAGGCAAGAATACTGGAGTGGATTGCCATTTCCACCTCCAGGGGATCTTCCCGACCCAGGGATAGAACCCCGGTCTCCGGCATTGGAGGCAGACGCTTTAACCTCTGAGCTCACTTCCTTCCCTGGGGCTTCTGGGTTTGTTACTTTGTATAGTCAGATGGTAAGCAAAAGTTCATGGAAAGACTTAATCTTTGATGCAGCTCCTGCCTGGTGAGGCCCTGACCTGCCCAGTCCTGTCTGCGGTAGTCCTGAATATTAAGAGTATTGTGTGCCTGGCACTGATCTAAGAGCTTCACATGCACAATTTACTTATTAACCACACACACAAAAAAACTATACAATGTCGGTCTTATTCTTATTCCCATGTCACCAGTTAAAAGAATGGGGCAGAGAGTGAATAGAATGGTCTGCATTCGGGGCTGGCAAATGCTGGATCTATGATTTGAACCCTGTTCTATTTGGCTACAGTATCTTTTCACTCAACCACAACTTCCCTTGTGCTGATCAGCTTGCAAGGATCACTGAACCCTCCCCATACACAGCAATGAGATAACTAAGCAGAAAGAAAGCAGGAGATTTTCTTTATGTCATACAGTGAAGTAACAACAGAATCAGAACTAGAACGAAGGTCTCCGTGTTTCCTGAGTCAATGTCAATGACTTTCCTAGTTGCCATGCCTAAGCATCATTATTCCTCTCTCTGTTTGGTTCTTCTCCATGACAACTGGGCATCTTTTAGTTGTCCCTCTCATGACTCAACGCTAACATAATTTCTGTCCCATCTCTGCTTGCTGTTGCTGCTGCTGCTAAGTCGCTTCGGTCGTATCCGACTCTGTGTGACCCCATAGACGGCAGCCCACCAGCCTCCCCCGTCCCTGGGATTCTCCAGCCAAGAACACTGGAGTGGGTTGCCATTTCCTTCTCCGATGCGTGAAAGTGAAAAATGAAAGTGAAGTCACTCAGTCATGTCCTACTCTTAGTGACCCCATGGACTGCAGCCTACCAGGCTCTTCCGTCCATGGGATTTAGGCTTAAAGTCCATTTTCATTCTCTCCCATTCCTATTATCCCAGGAGGCCCTAGGATCTCCTTCAGTTATACACATAATTTCTCCACAAGCCATTTACCTAGATGTTAGGTCTGATATCTCATTGCTGAGGGAATGATGCTCTGAATATCATGGCTGATCATTTGCTCACGCCTCTTCATTATATATAATTACCAAGGAACCCAAAAAGGAACTTGTCAGGACTTTCATCACATGGGCAAGCCAATGATTACAATCAGTATGCTCACTCATCTCCTTCAGACCTGGAGAAAAGGGGGACCAGCTAGCTATAGGGCCTTTGTAATCATATCTTCCAAGGCAGAGAAACTACCCAAGTGAGAAGAAACTGCTTTTCCATTGCCTCCCGGAAACACTGTGTCATCGCTTTTCATTAGTGTCCTGTGAAATTTAGGATGCCACCTCCATTTTGGGTTACTAGAGAGGGTGCTACAAATAATTATGATGTTGATATTAATAATCAACATTAATAACAATAATATGAATAGCAATATTGTGAATGCAATACTAATGTGGCTAGTGAGTAGGAAAAAAAAAGAATTCAAGCAAGGTTGAGGACTTATTTACCTCATCTCCCACCAAACTCATATAAAAATAAATGCCTTCCATGTCCTCTTAGATTCTTTTATTGGGTTTAAATTATTCCAACTAATTATTCACATGTTCTCTGTTACTATTTGTCATAGAGGTTCTGGGCCTTATTACCCAAAGTGTGGGAACTGTTGATCCTCTGGAGTGGTGGTTTCCAAATTCTGGTACAAGAATGGATGCTTGCACGATGTCTATACTATTGCATGGAAGAATGAATAAATAAATCTATACAGGGTACAGACTGCAAAGGTTGTTACTCCCTAATCTCCTCCATGGGACCTCCACTGGCTCTTGGCTGCTTCCTCATCACAGTATTTCCATTCCCAGGAACAGTGCAGCATACAACAGGCTTTCATTACATATCCTTTCAGTAAGTGAATGAATGCATTGTCTTGTTTAGGGAAGAGTTTTTTCTTTTCTGTGATTATGTCCTTTTTGGTGCTAAAATATCTTTTTCAAAAGAAAATAATATTAATAAATAGAAAATATTTTTGATGCCCTTACATGGCAAAACTAAAAGCTAAGGATCCTGTCTTGGTCACTTAAATTTGATTTTTTAAATTTCACTGGGTTGGGTATATAACAACCTGGAAATCACTGGTGTAATGTATTTCTTAATGTTAAAATGGAGAAATTACTGTCCAGAGAGAGGAAATAACTTGCCTGAGACCCCAGTATATAGATTTTTATCTGTCCCCCTATCCCCCCTTTTGTTATATGGAGTTATAGGTTGATTCTTTTTCTCCTTCCTTCCTCCCATCTGTTAATTTTTTTAGTCTTGCGTTTTCATAGATTATCGTGGTCTCTACAAATTGTAAGCTCTTTGAAAATGTGAAAAAGTGAAGTCACTCAGTCGTGTCCGACTCTTTGTGACCCCATGGACTGTAGCCCACCAGGCTCCTCCATCCATGGGATTCTCCAGGCAAGAATACTAGACTGGGAAATGTGGGTCATGCTATATCCTTATTTTATGGAGTTAAAAACACCCTTTGTTTAGGATGGTGCTATCTGTGATATGGCAGTTTGGCCTTGAAGATTAAACTTTGTGGATACAAATAAAAGCAAGGAGCTCTTTTCCTTTCCTTTTTGGATATTAATCCCTTTTCTGACATATGGTTTGCTAATTTCCCCCCATTCTGTAGACTTTCTTTTCTTTCTATTAGTTATTTCTTTTGCTAAGCAGAAGCTTTTGAGTTTGATGTGGTCGTGTTTGTTGATTGTTGCTTTTGTTGTGTAGTTGATGTCCTGTCCAGAAAATCTTTGCCAAGACTAATATTGATGAACTTCATCGCAATGCTTTATTCTGACAGTTTCATGGTATCAGGTTTTATGTTTAAGCCTTTGATGCATTTTAAATTAATTTTTATGAGTTGTGTGAGATAGGAGTTCAGTTTCATTTTTCTGCATGTGTTTCTCCACTGCTTTCCAGCACTATCTTTTCTTCATTGGGTATTCTTGGCTCCCTTGTCAAATATTAATTGACCATATATACTGAGACTTAATTTTTGACCTTCCGTTCTACTTCATTTTCATATTTCCCTGATGCTGGGAAAGATTGAGGGCAGGAGAAGGGGACGACAGAGGGTGAGATGGTTGGATGGCATCACTGACTCAATGGACATGGGTTTGGGTAAACTCCAGGAGTTAGTGATGGACAGAGAGGCCTGGTGTGCTGCAGTTCATGGGGTCGCAAAGAGTCAGACACCACTGAGCGACTGAACTGAACTGATTCTGCTTCATTGGTCTATATGTTTGTTTTTCTGCTAGTACCATAACTGTTTTTATTGCTACGGCTTTGTAGTATGATGTAAAAATCAGGAAGCCACAGGAAGATGCAAAGATGCTCAAATCAAAAAATCAGAGGAAAACATATTAAAACTTCAATGAACTATCACCTCACATCTGTTGAAATGGTTATCATCAAGAAGACAAGACATCAGGTGCTGCTGAGGATGTAATGAAAAGTGAACTCTTTTATACTGTTGGTGGGAATGCAAATTTTTCCAACTATTATGGAAAACAATATGGGGTTTTATCAAAAAATTAGAAATAAGTTGTTGTTGTTGTTCAGTTGCTAAGTCACGTCCGTTGGGTAGTCTTTGCTACCCCTGATTTCTATTACAATTGACTGATTCAATCTTCTTGTAGTTCAAGGGACTCTCAAGAGTCTTCTCCAGCACCACAGTTAGAAAGTATCCATTCTTTTGTGCTCAGCCTTCTTAATGGTCCAACTCTCCCATCCATCCATGATTACTGGAAAACCACAGCTTTGACTATGTGGACCTTGAGGTCTACCCTACAATCTGGCAGTTCTATTCTAGGATAATATTCCCAAAAGAAATGGAAACAGGATTTTGAAGATATGTATGTATATATACTCCCATGTTTATTGCAGTGCCATTTACAATAGCCAAGTTATGGGAACAACACAAATAATCATCAGTGGATAAATGGATAAAAAAGATATTGTATACATATACACAATAGAATATTATCCAGATGTGATAAAGGAGGATATCTTCTCATCTGCAGTGACACAAATGGACCTTGAGCACATCGTGTTCAATGAGATTAAGTCAGACAGAGAGAGACAAATGCAGTATGATATCACCTGAATGTTTAACTTAGAATTTCATAAAAAAGAGTAAAATGGTTGCTAGGGGATGGGCGGTAGGGGAAAGACTGATGGTGTTTAAAGGTACAAACCTGCAATTAGTAGTAAATCAGACACTGAGATCTAATGCACAATATAGTGAACATAGGCAACACTATTATACTACAATTTTGTAATGTAATAAAAATCACTATGACAATGATATATAAACATATATTCATATAAACTTATCAAAATAATACAGTGTACACCTTGTTGCTTGGTCACACAATTGTGTCCAACTTTGCGAACCCACCGACTGCAGCATACCAGGCTTCTCTGTCCTTCACCATCTCCCAGAGCTTACTCAATCTCAAGTCCATTGAGTCAGTGGTGCCATCCAAACAACTCATCCTCTGTTGGCCCCTTCTCCTCCTGCACTCAATCTTCCCAGCATCAGGGTCATTTCCAATGAGTCAGTTCTTTGCATAAGGGGCCAAGTATTGGAGCTTCAGCTTCAGCATCAGTCCTTCTGGTGAATATTTAGGAGTGATTTCCTTTAGAATTGGCTGGTTTGATCTCTTTGCAATCCAAGAAACTCTCAAGAGACTTATCCAACAACACAGTTCAAAAGCATTAATTCTTCAGCGCTCAGCCTTATGGTCCAATTCTCATATCTATACATGTACATCTTAATTTTACTTAATGGTATACAAAAAAAGTTATATAACAAATATGTTATAAAACAAAAATATAAACCATTGTATCTGCTACTGTGGGCAAGAATCCCGTAGAAGAAATGGAGTAGCCCTCATAGTCAACAAAAGAGTCTGAAATACATTACTTGGGTACAGTTTCAAAAAGGACAGGATGATCTCTGTTCATTTCCAAAGCAAACCATTCAATATCCAAGTCTATGCCTCAACCAGTAATGCTGAAGAGGCTGAAGCTGAATGATTCTATGAAGACTTACAAGACCTTCTAGAACTAACACCTCCAAAAGATGTCCTTTTCATCATAGGGGACTGGAATGCAAAAGTAGGAAGTCAAGAGATAAGTGGAGTAACAGGTAAATTTGGCCTTGGAGTACAGAATGAAGCAGGGCAAAGGCTAATAGAGTTTTGCCAACAGAATGCACTAGCCATAGCAAACAGCTTCTTTCAACAACACAAGAGAAGACTACATATGGATATCACCCGATGATCAATACCGAAGTCAGATTGATTATATTCTTCACAGCAAAAGATGGAGAGGCTCTATAAAGTCAGCAAAAGTAAGACTGGAAGCTGAGTGTGGCTCAGATCATGAAATCCTTATTGTAAAATTCAGACTTAAATTGAAGAAAGTAGGGGAAATCACTAGACCATTCAGGTATGACCTAAATCAAATCCCTTATGATTATACGATTCATGGGGTCACAAACAGTTGGACACGACTGAGTGACTGAACTGAACTATGATTATACAGTGGAAGTCACAAATAGATTCAAGGGATTAGATCTGATAGATAGAGTACCTGAACAACTATGGATGGAGGTTCATTACACTGTACAGGGGGCAATGATTAAGACCATCTCCAACTAAAAGAAATATAAAAAGGCAAAATGATTGTCTGAGGCCTTATAAATGGCTGAGAACAGAAGAGAAGCTAAAGGCAAAGGAGAAAAGGAAAGATATTCCCATCTGAATGCAGAATTCCAAAGAATAGTAAGGAGAGATAAGAAAACCTTCCTCAATGATCAATGCAAAAATAAAGAGGAAAAAAATAGAATGGGAAAGACAAGAGATCTCTTCAAGAAAGTTGAAGATACCAAGGGAACATTTCATGCAAAGATGAGCTCAATAAAGGACAGAAACAGTATGGACCTAACAGAAGCAGAAGATATTAAGAAGAGGTGGCAAAAATACACAGAAGAGCTATGCAAAAAAGATCTTCATGACCCAGATAACCACGATGGTGTGATCACTCACCTAGAGCCAGACATCCTGGAATGTGAAGTCAAGTGGGCCTTAGGAAGCACCACTATGGACAAAGCTAGTAGAGGTGATGGAATTCCAGTTGAGCTCTTTCAAATCCTAAAAGATGATGCTGTGAAAGTGCTGCACTCAATATGCCAGCAAATTTGGAAAACTCAGCAGTGGCCACAGGACTGGAAAAATTAGTTTTCATTCCAATCCCAAACAATGTTCACACTACCACACAATTGCACTCATCTCACACGCTAGCAAAGTAATGCTCAAAATTCTCCAAGCCAGGCTTCAACAGAACATGAACCATGAACTTTCAAATGTTCAAGCTGGATTTAAAAAAGGCAGAGGAATCAGAGATCTAATTGCCAACATCTGCTGGATCATCAAAAAAGCAAGAGAATTTCAGAAAAACATCTACTTCTGTTTTCTTGACTATGCCTGAGCCTTTAACTGTGTAGATCACAACAGTCTGGAAAATTTTTAGAAATGAGAATACTAGCCCACCTTACCTTCCTCTTGAGAAATCTGTATGCAAGTCAAGGAGCAACAGTTAAAGCTGGACATGGAACAACAGAGTGCTTCCACATTAGAAAAGGAGTTTGTTAAGGCTGTATATTGTCACCCTGCTTATTTAACTTATATGCAGAGTACATCATGGGAAATGCCAGGCTGGATGAACACAAGCTGAAATCAAGAATGCTAGGAGAAATATCAATAACTTCAGATATGCAGATGACACCACTCTTATGGCAGAAAGCAAAGAACTAAATAGCCTCTTGATGAAACTGAATGAGGAGAGTGAAAAAGTAAGCTTAAAACTCAACATTCAGGAAACTAAGATCATGGCATGCTGTCCCATCACTCATGACAAATAGATGGGGAAAAAATAGAAGCAGTGAGAGATTTATTTATTTATTTATTTATTTTGTGGGGGGGGCCTCCAAAATCACTGCAGATGGTGACTGCAGCCATGAAGTCAATAGACTCTTGCTCCTTGGAAGAAAAGCTATGACCAACATGGACAGCGTATTAAAAAGCAGAGACATAACTTTGCCGACTAAGGTTTGCCAAGTGAAAGCTATGGTTTTTCCAGTGGTCATGTATGGATGTGAGAGTTGGACTCTAAAGAAAGCTGAGTGCCAAAGAATTGATGCTTTTGAACTGTGGTGTTGGAGAAGACTCTTGAGAGTCCTTTGGACTGCAAGGAGATCCAATCAGTCTATCCTAAAGGAAGTCAGTCCTGAATATCCATTGGAAGCACTGATACTGAACCTGAAACTCCAATACTTTGGCCACCAGATGAGAAGAACTGACTCATTGGAAAAGACCCTGATGCTGTGAAAGATTGAAGGTAGGAAGAGAAGGGGACGACCGAGGATGAGATGGTTGGATGGCATCACTGACTCTATGGACATGAGTTTAAGAAAGCTCTAGGAGCTGGTGATGGACAGGGAAGCCTGGCGTGCTACATTCCGTGGGGTTGCAAAGGGTCATACACGAATGCATGACTGGACTGAACTGAATACAGCAAATTAATCCAATTAAAATCAAGGAAATCCTATTAACCATCACTCTTGTTTCAGAATATAATTGGAGACAAGGAAAAATAAACCTGAAAGTGACTTGTAAACCCTATAAAATTTTGTCATCTGCAGTCCTAATAGGGAAAAAATTGATTTATAGCAGATCAATTAGTTCGTAAAAGTGGAATGACACATAGAGCATTCACCTTGAACATGGATTTTGAGACTAGATTTGCAAAGTTGATTGATATCCCCTGCCTACCCAGCTCTGAGTCCTGGGATATTTTTAAAATATAAAGGACCACGTTTCTAATATTTAAACCAAAGATATATATGTAGATGTGCCTGTGTGCTAAGTCACTCCAGTTGTGTCTGACTCTTTGCGACCCTGTGGACCATAACCCGCCAGGCTCTTCTGTCCTTGGGATTCTCCAGGTAAGAATGCTGGAGTGGGTTGCCATGCCCTCCTCCAGGGGTCTTCCTGACCCAGGGGTTGAACCCACATCTCTTAAATCTCCTGCACTGGGAGGCAGGTTTCTATCACTGGTGCCACATGGGAAGCTCCCATATATGTAGATACAAACACCTAAATGAAATTAACTTTATTAATGATTCAATGAACGTCACATAGATCTAAAAAGAAATGTAATAATTTACTTTTGTCTAGGTATTTGCTCTAGATGCCTGACAAGACACAATAGATGTCTCTTTAACTCTATTCTGTTACTTTCTGCACCTTTTCACTTTACCTAGTATTAGTTATTCATAAAAATCTAATTAGTAATTTGGTTGAAAGTTCCTTTTATACTAATTGGTCAGAGTGGACGTTCTTACTAAAATTGACCTGATCTACTAAGGTCTGTTCTTTTCCTGTCTGGTTCTAATTCCAATTATGTTTTATTTTACTTCTAACTTTGATTATAATTTCTTATTTAAGTTGTTCTTGTTTAATATATATTTATGTACTTCTAATATCTCAAATAATAGTGTAATAGGGAAAGCTTCCTTTTATTTTCTTTGCCTTTTTATATTATCTGAGTTTATACCCTTGCACACATTAATTGTGCAAATTAAAAATCAAGCAAAATCAAAATGAAATTAAGCCCTAATCAACTAAAAGATCAACCAAGTCCCTGTGTCTTCTGCCTCATTCAAACTTTGTCCATGTTAATAAAACCAATGAAAACAAAACAAATAAAACCTGATAAACTTGGGGGAATTTTTACTGTGATCTTCTATTATTATTATATCAGGAACCCTTAAATACGGCCCTAAGTGTTGCCGTAAGATAGGTCATTAAGGATGAACCCAGCTCCCAACATGGTTTTCAGTACAACATGCCCATATGCCAAAAGGGTGGGGGCGTGAGTTATTTGGGCATGGCAGCTCCCAGAAGACACATTCAGTATCAGTGTTCCAATCAGACACTTGGCTATGAGCCTCTGGATCCCACTTGTCTTCCTCCTACTGCTGAATGTCAACTGAGGAGAGCCTGTTCTTAATAGGAAGAAAAAAGAGATAATAGAGAAGGAAGCGATCCTTCTAAAATTGATTTGATGCTCTCAGTTCAGCCATAGCCTCAGAGGATGAAGTCATACAGTCAGGCTCCTGCCCTGTGGGGGACAGAGTATCCCATCCCAGGTCTAATCACAGGACCTTAATAAGTTCTAGGAGAAAAACAAAGCTCCTTGTGTGTACATCCATACCAATGGATCAAATGAGTTATGTCCAGCCCACTCATGTGGTTCTTCCACTTGTCTTGGGGACTGACCTGGCATTGTAGACAGTCTGAGATGTGTCTGTGCAGGGGCATGAGTGTGTGTGTAAGTGCTTGGGGGTGGACATGGGGCATATTTATGAAATGGATGTGATATGCAATGCCAGGACAAAAATTTCTGGTGAGTTTGAGTAGTGAATTTAGGAAAGGTTGCATTTTAAGTTTTACCTATTATTTATACCACATATATCCATTTGCAAAGTGCTTTCACATTGCAGTCTCTAAATTAATCCTAACTAGATTCCAATGACATTAATAAGACAGGCATAATTATCTTCCCCCTCCCCCCCCCAGATGGTACAACTAGGTTACACTACTTGCCTGCGGTCACATATTCAGAGTTGCTAAGTGGTACAGTCATGGCATAGGACTTATCTCTAAAAACAGTGTCTCTCTCTATTTCCAAACTTGCTGTAAACATATAATAACTAGTTAGTTTGCTAGTTTCAACTCTTTAAAACTTTAAATTCTGACTATATCAAATAACTGTGGGGAATCTGGTTTATCCTTTCAGGGTGAGGGCATTTTTCCCCTCTGGTGTAAAAAGAAAATTTTCTCATAAAGTTGCAGTAATAATACTGCTGACATTCAGATTCTCTTCACACAGATTATCTCATTTGAATTGCAGAACAACTCTTTGAGATGAGCAGGCAGGATATAGTTCTTATGACAGTTTAGTGTTCCTAGCAGTTCATTTCTTACTTATATGAAGTGTCACAGCCCATCAAATGCACTTCCAGCCTTGGAAAATTTCTCCAGCCTTTGTTGGTAACATTGTGTGTTTTCCTTCATCCTTTTTTTTTTTTTTACCCATATCCTGCAGTCTACCCTTTGACCCAGCCCTGGCACCGAATACTCTGAACTTGCCTGAGAGTTACACATTCTTACTTATTTGGGAAAAGAGTCAGTTAAACTGCTTTGACAGAAAGAGAAACTGAGACCAGCAAAGCTCAATGACTCACCTAGAGCCTGCTTATAACTTCCGACCAATAAAGATGCAGGAATTTTGTCATTATGAAGACCCATCCAGAGTCTCCCACACCAGAACTGACATCTGAAACAAGCCAAGCTACCGTGTATCTTTGATGTACTTCTTATATATCAAATAAGGAAAATTCTTTTTGGTGTAGTTAATTCAGGGGCCATTATGTTTCTCTAAATAGCTTCTCCAATGGATTATTGATAGCTGGAATTTCATTTTGGTAAACACTTCATTTATGTCTTTCACTTGTCCCTAGGAGATCAGAAATGTCATTGAGAGGGGTAACAAACTACTGACCTCTTTTAACTATTATCTAATGGCATCCAGTCCCATCACTTCATGGCAAATAGAAAAAGGCAATGCCAAAGAATGCTCAAACTACTGCACAATTGCACTCATCTCACACGCTAGTAAAGTAATGCTCAAAATTCTCCAAGCCAGGCTTCAGCAATACATGAACCGTGAACTCCCTGATGTTCAAGCTGGTTTTAGAAAAGGCAGAGGAATCAGAGATCAAATTGCCAACATCCACTGGATCATGGAAAAAGCAAGAGAGTTCCAGAAAAACATCTGTTTCTGCTTTATTGACTATGCCAAAGCCTTTGACTGTATGGATCACAATAAACTGTGGAAAATTCTGAAAGAGATGGGAATACAGACCACCTGACCTGCCTCTTGAGAAATCTGTATGCAGGTCAGGAAACAACAGTTAGAACTGGATATGGAACAACAGACTGGTTCCAAATAGGAAAAGGAGTACATCAAGGCTGTATATTGTCACCCTGCTTATTTCACTTATATGCAGAGTACATCATGAGAAATGCTGGGCTGGAAGAAGCACAAGCTGGAATCAAGATTGCCAGGAGAAATATCGATAACCTCAGATATGCAGATGACACCACCCTTATGGCAGAAAGTGAAGAGGAGCTAAAAAGCCTCTTGATGAAAGTGAAAGAACAGAGCGACAAAGTTGTCTTAAAGCTCAACATTCAGAAAATGAAGATCATGGCATCTAGTCCCATCACTTCATGGGATATAGATGGGGAAACAGTAGAAACAGTGCCAGACTTTATTTTTTTGGGCTCCAAAATCACTGCAGATGGTGACTGCAGCCATGAAATAAAAAGATGCTTACTCCTTGGAAGAAAAGTTATGACCAACCTATACAGCATATTAAAAAGCAGAGACATTACTTTGCCAACAAAGGTCCATCTAGTCAAGGCTATGGTTTTTCCAATAGTCTTGTATGGATGTGAGAGTTGGACTATAAAGAAAGCTGAGTGCAGAATAATTGATGCTTTTGAACTGTGGTATTGGAGAAGACTCTTAAGAGTCCCTTGGACTGCAAGGAGATCCAACCAGTCCCTTCTAAAGGAAATCAGTCCTGAATATTCACTGGAAGGCTTGATGTTGAAGCTGAAACTCCAATACTTTAGCCACCTGATGCGAAGAGCTAACTCATTTAAAAAGACCCTGATGCTGGGAAAGATTGAAGGCAGGAGGAGAAGGGGACGAGAGAGGATGAGATGGTTTGGATTGCATCACCGATTCAATGGAAATGAGTTTGAGTAAACTCTGGGAGTTGGTGATGGACAGGGAGGCCTGATGTGCTCCAGTCCATGGGGTCACAAGGAGTCGGACGTGATTGAGCGACTGAACTGAACTGACGTAAACAAAAGTTTTAGTCCCTTTGCGAACAGGATTGAGGAGACAGAACATGAAGATAGATCATGGTGGGGAAGCGTAATCAATAGCAGTCACAACGATGGCTAATTACTGTTCTCCTGTCATTTTTACATAACTCTACCTATCTTTTATCATCTACTCTTCAAAAAAAGAAGGAAAAAAACAGTTCATAGTGCATAATATCATCGGAAGAGGAAATCAGTTTATGTAGAAGGAATAACTGTTTCAAGGCCATCATGGTTGAAACAGATTTTGTTTGTTGATATGCCCAATATCATGCCTTTCTTCTGTGCTCTCTGTCTCAGGCTCTATTCTTTCAAGGAATAATACAAAATAGACTTCTTAAATGCAGAAGTAGCCATAGAACTTCCTGTTATTCCAATGGAAGAGACAGATATGGCCTACTTCTCTATGAAGACCCGTCACTCTTCTGTAACATCACCCTAGGGCCTAAACTTTTACTTAGGTACACTTCTTTTTAATTATGCTATGTTCGTCTCAGACTTGCAGACTCTGTTAGCCTACTCAGAAATTTTTAGGAAGAAAGACCAATAAGGACTGTTTTTTTCCCCACCTGATTGAAGTCATAGAAACACTGAAGACTGTCACTGAAGCCCAGAGCAATTACTACTGGAAGCTGTTCAGCCCACACTTGCCCCAGGCACAGACCTCAGTCACAGGGAAGTCAGAAATGAGTCTGTGCCCTTCCTAGGATAGCTAGTTGATCCTTTATCCTTCTCCTGCTTTTCTCTGGAAGCCCAGGATGTAGCTCATTCCATTTCTGTTGTGCATTTCTGACTCTTTTCTACATGTGCAAACAAAGGTGAGGCTTTTCTGGGGGAAAAATATTAGGCATTGTTCAGTAGGTTGGGGAGGAAGTTCCTGCACCTTTGAAAGTGTATCCCAAAGAAAACACTGTGGTGGAAAGAGCATTGAGCTGGGAATCAGGGGCACCTTGATCCTGGGCTGAGTTCTGACACTGAGCTGCCTTCTGACCATGGATAACACACTGGGTGGCCACACTCCTCCCAGCAATTCAGTGTGCCTGTAGTGCCAGCTACCTTTGCTCAGTTCTGCCCCACAGAAGGTGAGGACTGCTATTGTTGAAGTGCCCAGAAAAGTCTCTTCTCAGGCTCTTTTTTATCTTTAATTTTTATTAATTAATTACTTAATTTATATTTTTGGCTGCAGTGGGTATTCATTGCTGTGTGTAGGTTTTCTCCAGTTGCAGCACTCAGGGGCTCCTCTCTAGCTGCAGTGGGAGGGCTTCTCATTGAGGTGGATTCTCTTGCTACACAGCATGGGCTCCAGAGCGCATGCGCTTCTATAGTGGTGGCTCACCGGCTTTGTTGCTCTGTGGCATGTGGAATCTTCCTGGACTAGGGATCAAACCCATGTCCCCTGCATTGGCAGGTGGGTGTTAACCACTGGACAACCAGAGAAGTCCTCTTCTCAGGCTGTTGGTCCTTCAAAATAAGTGGACAAATATGACACATAGAGATCATCTCTAAAACCATCAACAGAGGCTAAGTTTCATGAATTGTGAAATGGGGAGTGACTGCTAATAAGTACAGGTTTCTTCACTGGGTGATTTAAAAAGTGTTCTATGATTATAGCAATGATAGTAAAATCCTGTAAATGTTCCAAAAAGCATTGAATTGGGGTGAATTGTATGTTATATGTCCTGGGGGAGGACATGGCAACCCACTCCAGTATACTTGCCTAGAGAATCCCATGGACAGAAGAGCCTGGCGGGTTACAGTCCATGGGGTCACACAGAGTTGGACACGACTGAAGTGAGTTAGCACACACATATACACATATGCTATATGGATTATATCTCAATAGAGCTACTGTTATTCCTTTTTAAAGGACTTACAGGTCATAAGTTAATTGTTTTCTTGCCTCAGCACATTCTTTTGTTAATTTTGACCTTGAGAAATATTGCCCTTTGTGACAAGGCGTGCTTTTCCCAAAATAAATGAAATATATTCTTTCCACTGAATATTTAGGGCAAGGGGACATCGTGGGCGCACTGTTTGTACAGCTTGATAGGCAAGAACAGTACATTTTCTTCTTGGTATGACATTAGTCACACTTTTCTGGAGACAAATTAAAGATTTGAGGGTGACTAAGTAGGCCCACCATCCCAAATACCTACCTCTACCCCCAAAAAGTCAATTATTCAACCTGAGGGAATGATATTTGCAGTTTCTGGTTTCTTTGAGAAACTGAATCTTACTTTGAATGAATACTTTAAATCTTCAAGTGAATAGGCTCATCCAGTCTGTTCCCTATATGAATGTGGTGTTTCCAACAGTGTTGAAATTCTTGAAGAAGATGTTGAAAAGTGAGGTGTGGATTTGAAGTGGGAGAGAACAGAAAGAGGAAATGAAGGCACCAGAACCAGTCTTCACTGAACTTTCAGTCCATGATCTAAAGCTGCTGTGGATGTTGAGGCAAGGAGGGGTTAAAATTCAGAAGTCAGGATGTTTTCATTTTCATGCACAAGCTAGGTGCAAGTTGAAACTGGGAAAATAATGTTGTTCAGAAGAAAAGGGTAATTTAATTGGAATTTTTAAAAAATGGTTCACTCTACATGTGTGTGCCCTTAGAAAATGTGTTTGAATTAGAGAGCAAAAGGAGGAAGAAAAGGAAATGATTTTTAAAAAGGAGATGACAGCAACAGAATTAAGCCCAAACCCTTTACATTAAAGACCAGAAGTGTTCCTTTCATCTAGGATTCCATTAACCTCAAGCTACACGGTTCTTCCCCCTCAGCAACTGGGGTGACTCAGCACAGGATGTGATGCAGGGAATACTTGTGTGGGAGGTTAGGGTTTTTATGCCCAGCCATCCTACCCCTCCCAGTACAAAAGATTCCTCTGGGAAGTGGCCCTTCACAGACTCCACTCATAAGTTTCCTGTGGAAACAGGCATGTTTTCACCTGGTCTCTCCCAGCTGGCCAGAACTGTTGTCTAAGAGTGAACATATGACTAATCTATATAAACAAGTCTCTTCCTTAGGATTTCTCGTGCCCAGTGCTTGTTTTCTGAGTAAATGATTGAGCAAAGTTCAATATAGAACACAGTATTATTTTAACACCTAAGTACCCAAAGGGATCTCTGAACAGAATATTTTCAGTTAGCGCTTCTAATAAAGTGTGGTGTTGTCATTTGCTTCACAGATAGTACTGCATGGAACTGGATACCCTGCGGCTGCCCCCCCCACCAAAAAAAAAAAAAAACAAAACACCTCTCAGGCTATTGAGAAATTGATATCACTTAAATTGATTTATAATAGCTCAAACCACACACAATAAACCAGTAACTGAATTGAACACATCATAAACATCCATCTTGACTTTACCTCCTAGCTGAGCAGATGATGCTGCCTTAAGCTTGATAAAATATTTAAGCTGATGTAATATAATAATAGGGTATTCGCATCAGGGATAAGATCGCTTCTCTTTGGCTTTGCTCCTTTAAGGGGGGAGAATGTATGAATGTATTGCTGTTACTAATGATATTTCAAGATCAATATCATAGCAATTCCTAGGTAAATATTTTTGACATAGAAGAAGCTACCTGATGTGGAGAATAGCCTAAAACCTTCTTCTGTCCTGCCCATCTAGCCATGTGAACTGAAACAAAATCTTTCCCCCTTTGAGTCTTGGTTGCCCCCATTATAAAATTATGGTATAAGATTAGATAAACTTTAAGTCTTGAATCTAAACATGGTATATATCACTAAACTAAGGCCTTTAACAAGACAGGGGCTTCCTTGGTAACTCAGACAGTAAAAAATATGCCCCCAAGGCGGGAGACCTGGGTTCAGTCCCTGGGTGGGGAAGATATTCTGGAGAAGGGAATGGCAACCCACTCCAGTAATCTTGCCTGGAGAATTCCATAGGCAGAAGAGCCTGGCGGACTATAGTCCATGGGGTCACAATGAGTCAGACACGACTGAGCGACTAACGCTGAGCTGAATCAGACAAACTCTAAATACTGCCAGTGCTCTGTGAATAATTTTATAAAAAGAGTTCACAATTTCGGGTTCAGAGGCACTAGTATGTAAATGCCACATCTGCCATGTATTAGTCATGTTTTGACGAAGCCACTTAGATGATCTGAAGCTCAGTTTCCCTGAAATTCAAAGTGGGAATAAGTCAATAAAATAATACCTTACTGAGTTCTTGTAGAGTGCAAAGGATGTATTGCATGGGAAGAACCTTAAGCTTTTTTGTGTTTTTCATGGTAGTAAAACATGGTAGAAATAGTAGCAGTAAGTAGTAGTATTCAAGTGATTGTGATATCAACTTATGTTTATTGAGCACTAGTTATATACCATATGCTGATCTGAGCATTATATGTGCACTGTCTCATTTCATCCCCATAACAGGCCTTTCAGAAAAGTACCTAATTTACCTACTTTCTAGTTAGAGCAAAGGGCTTATAAAACCAAAGTTAACTTGCTCAAAGACACAGTAAATAAATGGTGGTACTCAGATGCAAACCTGGGGCAGTCTGAGTCTGGAATGTGAGCTTTTACCTACTGTGTTATACTGATTTATTCCTCCAGTATAAAATAGATTCAGATTTATATGTGGAAATTTCTTCTTCCAGGAACGTTCTTACTTGAAATGAAGAGTTCCATTGAGAATACCAGAAAAGCTATACCCCCAAAAGATCTGTTTAAAGATGTTGGGGAAGTAGTAAGGCAGAGAGCAATTAACAGACAAGCCACCAGAGAGAAAAGGAGCTCAGAGAAGTGAAACCGACATTCAGCACATTTTTTTTTTTTAAATTGAGTCACTGACCAATTAGAAAAACTGCTTTAAATTTTTTTAAACTGAAAAACTGAGCAGAACTTTCATGAGTTTCATTGGACTAAGAGCCATACTGGCCACCAAAACGAGGGTCCTTAGTAAATAATCCAGGTTTTAATCATGGACTCATTCTAATAGCAGAGGTGACCTGGAAATAGATGAATCCTCATAAAATATTGAGGTCTCCCTCGAAATTAACCCAATCCACAGCAGTGTTAAAATAACTGTTCCTGTTCAAACTGCCTTGTTGTTTAGTTGCTCAGTGATGTACGACTGTTTGTGACCTCATGGACGGCAGCACACCAGGCTTCCCTGTCCTTTGCTGTTTCCTGGAGTTTGCTCAAACTCATATCCATTGAGTCAGTGATGCCATTCAACCATCTCATCCTCTGTCATTCCCTTCTCCTCCTGCCCTCAATCTTTCCCAGCATCAGGGTCTTTTCCAATGAATCGGCTCTCATCATCAGGTGGCCAAAGTATTGGAGCTTCAGCTTCAGCATCAGTCCTTCCAAAGAACATTCAGGGGTGATTTCCTTTAGGATTGACAGGTTTGATCTCCTGGCAGTCCAACGAACTTTCAAGAGTCTTCTCCAATACCACAGTTCAAAAGCACCAATTCTCCGATGCTCAGCCTTCTTTATTGTCCAACTCTCACATCCATACTTGGCTACAGGAAAAACCATAGCTTTGACTATATGGATGTTTGTTGGCAAAGTAACATTTCTGCTTCTTAATATAATGTCTAGGTTTGTCAACTAGACAAATGTATATTTTGTCTACAGTGTAATACACTGTCTAGCTTTTCTACCAAGAGCAAGCATCTTTTAATTTCATGACTGTTGTCATTGTCCACAGTGATTTTGGAGCCCAATGCCTGATAGAAACAGAAGCCAGTCTCTACGGGCATCTAGAGCCTCAAATATCCTCTGAAACTGTTCATATAATGAAAATAAAGAATTGAATAAAAAAGACAAACAACTTGAGTGACTCAGCATAGAACTGACCAGTGATGATGAGAACACAATAGGACTTCAAGAAACTCAGATGTTAAGAGTTAGGAATTTTAATTAGTTGTAACTAGCATTATATCTGCTACTGCAGGCAGGAAGCCCTTAGAAGAAATGGAGTAGCCATCATGGTCAACAAAAGATTCCGAAATGTAGTACTTGGATACAATCTCAAAACGACAGAATGATCTCTGTTCATTTCCAAGGCAAACCATTCAATATCACAGTAATCCAAGTCTATACCCCAACCAGTAATGCTAAAGAAGCTGAGGCTGAACAGTTCTATGAAGACTTACAAGACCTTTTAGAACTAACACCCAAAAAAGCTGTCGTTTTCATGATAGGGGACTGGAATGCAAAAGTCAGAAGTCCAGAAACACCTGGAGTAACACAAATTTGGCCTTGGAATACGGAATGAAGCAGGGTAAAGACTAATAGAGTTTTGCCAAGAAAATGCACTGGTCATAGCAAACACCCTCTTCCAACAACACAAGAGAAGACTCTACACATGGTCACCACCAGATGGTCAACACCGAAATCAGATTGATTATATTCTTTGCAGCCAAAGATGGAGAAACTCTATACAATCGGCAGAAACAAGACCAGGAGCTGACTGTGGCTCAGATCATGAACACCTTATTGCCAAATTCAGACTTAAAAGGAAGAAAGTAAGGAAAACCACTAGACCATTCAGGTATGACCTAAATCAAATCCCTCATGATTATACAGTAGAAGTGAGAAATAGATTTAAGGGACTAGATCTGGTAGATAGAGTGCCTGATGAACTACGGAGGGAAGTTCGTGACATTGTACAGGAGACAGGGATCAAGACCATCCCCATGGAAAAGAAATGCAAAAAAGCAAAATGGCTGTCTGGGGAGGCCTTACAAATAGCTGTGAAAAGAAGAGAAGCGAAAAGCAAAGGAGAAAAGGAAAGATATAAGCATCTGAATGCAGAGTTCCAAAGAATAGCAAGGAGAGATAAGAAAGCCTTTCTCAGAGATCAATGCAAAGAAATAGAGGAAAACAACAGAATGGAAAAGATTAGAGATCTCTTCAAGAAAATTAGAGATACCAAGGGAACATTTCATGCAAAGATGGGCTCGATAAAGGACAGAAATGGTATGGACCTAATAGAAGTGGAAGATATTAAGAAGAGGTGGCAAGAATACATGGAAGAACTGTACAAAAAGGATCTTCATGACCCGGATAATCACGGTGGTGTTATCACTAATCTAGAACCAGACATCTTGGAATGTGAAGTCAAGTGGGCCTTAGAAAGCATTACTACGAACAAAGCTAGCGGAGGTGATGGAATTCCAGTTGAGCTGTTTCAAATCCTGAAAGATGATGCTGTGAAAGTGCTGCACTTAATATGCCAGCAAATTTGGAAAACTGAGCAGTGGCCACAGGACTGGAAAAGGTCAGTTTTTATTGCAATCCCAAAGAGAGGCAATGCCAAAGAATGCTCAACCTCCCGCACAATTGCACTCATCTCACACGCTAGTAAAGTAATGCTCAAAATTCTCCAAGCCAGGCTTCAGCAATACATGAACCGTGAACTTCCAGATGTTCAAGCTGGATTTAAAAAAGGCACAAGAACCAGAGATCAAATTGCCAACATCCGCTGGATCATGGAAAATCAAGAGAGTTCCAGAAAAACATCTATTTCTGCTTTATTGACTATGCCAAAGCCTATGACTGTGTGGATCACAATCAACTGTGGAAAATTCTGAAAGAGATGAGAATACCAGACCACCTGACCTGCCTCTTGAGAAACCTATATGCAGGTTAGGAAGCAACAGTTAGAACTGGATATGGAACAATAGACTGGTTCCAAATAGGAAAAGGAGTCCGTCAAGGCTGTATATTGTCACCCTGCCTATTTAATTTATATGCAGAGTACATCATGAGAAACGCTGGACTGGAAGAAGCACAAGTTGGAATCAAGATTGCTGGGAGAAATATCAATAACCTCAGATATAGAGATGACCACCCTTAGGGCAGAAAGTGAAGAGGAACTAAAAAGCCTCCTGATGAAAGTGGAAGAGGAAAGTGAAAAAGTTGGCTTAAAGCTCAACATTCAGAAAACGAAGATCATGGCATCTTGTCCCATCACTTCATGGGAAATAGATGAGGAAACAGTGGAAACAGGGTCAGACTTTATTTTGGGGGGCTCCAAAATCACTGCAGATGGGACTGCATCCATGAAATTAAAAGACACTTACTCCTTGGAAGGAAAGTTATGACCAACCTAGACAGCATATTTAAAAGCAGAAACTTTACTTTGCCAACAAAGGTCCATCTAGTCAAGGCTATGGTTTTTCCAGTGATCATGTATGGATGTGAGAGTTGTACTGTGAAGAAAGCTGTACCGAAGAATTGATGCTTTTGAACTGTGGTATTGGAGAAGACTCTAGAGAGTCCCTTGGACTGCAAGGAGATCCAACCTGTCCGTTCTGAAGGAGATCAGTCCTGGGATTTCTTTGGAGGGAATGATGCTGGCCACCTCATGAGAAGAGTTGACTCATTTGAAAAAACTCTGATGCTGGGAGGGATTGGGGGCAGGAAGAGAAGGGGATGACAGAGGATAAGATGGCTGGATGGCATCACTGACTTGATGGACATGAGTCTGAGTGAGCCCCAGAAGTTGGTGATGGACAAGGAGGCCTGGTGTGCTGCGATTCATGGAGTCACAGAGTCGGACATGACTGAGTGACTTAATTGAACTGAACTGAGCATGTTCAAAATATTAAATGACAAGATGGAGAATATTCATAGAAAACTGATCTATTCAAAAACTAGGAGTCATAATATCTCAAGTTAGTAATAGTAGATAAGTATAAGAGTATATTTGCAGAGTAGAGAACTAGAAGAAAGGTCGGAAAGAAATACATAGTCTGAATCACAGACAATCGTATGAAAATGCAGAAAAAGACAGAATGCACATGTAAATACATTCGAAGGATTAAGCATAATTAGAGGCCCAGAGGGAAAGATAGAGCGGAAGCAATACTTTAAGAAAAAGTGACTTGGAATTTTCCAAAATAATAATTATATGTATAAGGACATGTGTACAGAGAAGGCAATGACACCCCACTCCAGTACTCTTGCCTGGAAAATCCCATGGATGGAGGAGGCTGGTGGGCTGCAGTCCATGGGGTCACTGAGAGTTGGACGACTCAGTGACTTCACTTTCACTTTTCACTTTCATGCATTGGAGAAGGAAATGGCAACCCACTCCAGTGTTCTTGCCTGGAGAATCCCAGGGACAGGGAACCTGGTGGGCTGCCATCTCTGGGGTCGAACAGAGTTGGACATGACTGAAGCGACTTAGCAGCAGCAGCACATGTGTATACATTACTGCCCCTATATGTGTGTGTGTGTGTATGTATGTGTGTGTGTATGTATGTGTGTGTGTGTATATATATATATATATTTCCTCTTTTGTCATTGTATTATTAATACAAGTGCATAGTCTGTGATTCTTCTTCTTCTCTCTTAAGGTAAATGAAAATTTCAAGCTGTTGAAATAGTTGAAGAAATGTGGATATTTAGGAAACTTGTACTTTAAGAGCAGAAGGGCCCTTTGATGATGTGAGATTTGTTTGAGTGAATGAGAAATGTTGGGGAAAAAAATGAGTACCAGAGGCATAATGAGTCTGGCTTCAGAGTCCTTGCTTCCTTACATACGATGGAACAGCAGATCATGGTTTGGGGATCAGGAGGATGTGAGGCAGAATTGTTTTTGTTTTGAGAATAGGGAAGTGCCTACTCCCTATCTACTCCCTCATCAGTTGTGTCATTCAGCCTCTTTAAGCTTCAGCATCCTCCTCTAAATGTAAGAATAACAGTGCAATTTCCCCAGTTTTTTTAATAAGTTACTGACCATGTATGCTAAGAACTGGTGCAATGCCTGGCACATGCATGGTGCCCTGTTAATAGTAGTGCCCCCTACACACCTTTTGTCTTTCTTTAATTAATTATGAAAGTATTTTCTGACTTTAACATAGGATTTCATATGTCTCTATTAAGAGAGTGATGATTTTCTGCCCAGCAGAACCAGAAAACAAGGAATAACAAGAATTCAGGTGCAGTATTGATTTTATGGTCAGTAATATCAGTACCTCTGAGAATATTTGGTTACCCAGAGGCTGGGACAGAAGAGACACAGTAAATATTTAGAATTAACAGTAACTTCTTGAAAAGTTAGCACCCCAGTGAGCAGGGAAGGGATCTGGTAAGAGAGAAATTGCCCAGACTTCAAGAACACTAACCAGTGGTCACAGAACTATTTGGGGAGAACCCACCCATGTGTTTACTTCCAGTGGAATGGTTTTATTCTATTAGCGTATTGTGGTTTCCTTTTCTGTTTTATCCCTTGAGATATTTCCCTTTCCATAATAGCAAGTGATTTGATGTTTCTTGTATTCCAGTTTCTCTCTGGTGGCATAGTTTCAAAATTCTTATTAAATATATTTGTCCCATTGGAGTTCATATTTTATATAATATGCACCTACTCATAATGTGATATGAGATAACAGGTAGTACACATTTTTTACCCAAGGATAACAAAAGCAAAATGTTTAAGAGTTGGAAGTGGGATATGTCTAGTATCTGTCCTGTGGTGAATCAAGGTCTTTGAGTTGCCCAAATCATACTTCCGAAGGGCCTAAACCATCAAAATGCATGTTGTCTTTCTTCCATATTTATTAGCTAGTAATAGTGTCTTGAGAACTGGATGAGGTATCACAGGTAGAGTTATACATAGAAAACCTTCAATAATTATTAGTTGTTATAATGGTGAGTTCAGTTCAGTTCAGTCGCTCACTTGTGTCCGACTCTTTGAACTGCAGCACACCTCCCTGTCCATCACCAACTCCCGGAGTCTACCCAAACTTATGTCCATTGAGTCAGTGATGCCATCCAACCATCTCATCCTCTGTCATCCCCTTCTCATCTCGCCTTTAATCTTTCCCAGCATCAGGGTCTTTTCAAATGAGTCAGCTCTTCACATCAGGTGGCTAAAGTATTGGAGTTTCAGCTTCAACATCAGTCCTTCCAATGAACATCCAAGACTGATCTCCCTTAGGATGGACAGCTTGGATCTCCTTGCAGTCTAAGGGACTCTCAAGAATCTTCTCCAACACCACAGTTCAAGAGCATCAATTCTTCAGCACTCAGCTTTCTTTAGAGTCCAACTGTCACATCCATGACTACTGGAAAAACCATAAACTTGACTAGATGGACCTTTTTTGACAAAGTAGTGTCTCTGCTTTTTAATATGGTGTCTAGGTTGGTCATAACTTTCCTTCCAAGGAGTAAGCATCTTTTAATTTCATGGCTGCAATCACTATCTGCAGTGATCCTGGAGCCCAAAAAAATAAAGTCAGCCACTGTTTCCCCATCTATTTCCCATGAAGTGATGGGACCAGATGCCATGATCTTTGTTTTCTGAATGTTGAGCTTTAAGCCAACTTTTTCACTCTCCTCTTTCACTTTCATCAACAGGCTTTTTAGTTCCTCTTCACTTTCTGCCATAAGGGTGGTGTCATCTGCATGTCTGAAGTTATTGATATTTCTCCCGGCAATCTTGATTCCAGCTTGTGCTTCTTCCAGCCCAGTGTTTCTCATGATGTACTCTGCATATAAGTTAAAGAAGCAGGATGACAATATACAGCCTTGACGTACTCCTTTTCCTATTTGAAACCAGTCTGTTGTTCCATGTCCAGTTCTAACTGTTGCTTCCTGACCTGCATACAGATTTCTCAAGAGGCAGGTCAGGTGGTCTGGTATTCTCATCTCTTTCAGAATTTTCCACAGTTTATTGTGATCCACACACTCAAAGGCTTTGGTATAGTCAATAAAGCAGAAATAGTTATTTTCCTGGAACTCTCTTGCTTTTTTGATGATCCAGCAGATGTTGGCAATTTGATCTCTGGTTCCTCTGCCTTTTCTAAAACCAGCTTGAACATCTGGAAGTTCACGGTGGTGAAGCTGATGATAATGATGGCTGCCAGGGTTTTCTAGCAGGAGTCGCAGAAGAGTGTAAAATGAATAAAAGGAAGTATTCCTCTTCTGTATAAAATCTATAAAGCATGCTGGATACAGAGATTCTACAGGTTGAAACTATAGGTTTGTGGAAGATGAAACTAAATGAGATAAACCACTGAATCTACCACAGGTTATCCAAGGGATGAGATAACTTTGTCTTGTGATCATGGATTTAAGTCCTGCGGAAAGCCTTCATAGTTGACTGCCCTTAACTCTTTGGGACAAATACTCACTCTCTAACAAAATGCAAACAAGCCAGGTAATTTGTCACATGAGGATGACTGAGAGTCATTCTCTGTGTTTGTTTGCTTGTTTTTTAAATTTCAATGTAGTTGATTTACAATATTGTGCTATGTTCTTAAATGAGAGTGTTTCTTCCTACCTCTAGTAAATTTTGGCTTAAAAGGAAGAACCAATCTGTGCTTCAGAGATACGCTTCTACAGACAAGTTTCATAATATTAGGTTGGCTAAAAAGTTTATTCACTTTTTCTGTAACATATTATGGAAAAACCTGAACATACTTTTTGGCCAACTTAATATTTAGGAAGCAACAGGACATCCCTGTTAGAAAGTTAGGAAGATGAGAAAAATGTCACTTGGCTCTGCTAATCATTGATAAGATTGGTGATGAAAGGGAAATGTACTATTCAGTTTGCCCTTCAAAGAGGACTGGAGCTTCAGGCTGCTCGGAACTCTTCAGCTGGTAACATCTTCATGCTGTCAAGAGTCAACCTCATCCAACATCATGGCCTTCCTAGATGGCCCACATCCAATAACTGATCAAGGTTGGGATATAAAAGCCCAGCCACTTGGGGCTAATGTAAGCCATTTAGTTCTGGAATTTTCTGTAGGTTGGCTAAGAATGTTGCTGGGTCTGCTTCACAGCTCTCTGCTGAATCCTGATTTCCTCTCCTCCCTTCTATAGGTGTTAATTCAAAGGGCACCCACCCCCAATAAAATGCTGCACCTTTAAAATGTTTCAGAGTCTGTTCCCCATAAAACTCAAATTGTGACATATTTCTACTACATGAGGTAAGTATAAAAAACTCTGAATTTAAAGTCTAAATATTAGGAATTCTAGCACTGTCTATGTCACTTGTTTTCAGACATCTCACATCTCTCAATGGTAGGTTTTTGTGTGTTTATGTGTGTGTGTGTGTGTGTGTGTGTGTGTGTGTGTGTGTGTAAAATACAGATAGAAATACCTTCCTCACCATGTCAAATAAGAAATAAAAGAAAGAATGATGGTAAAATTGCTATAAATATGATAAGACAATTTGTAAAACCCAAAGCATAATGATGATGATAATTACTGAACCCTCATTGTGTGTTTATTTAACCCCTGAACAAGACTTTTGCAGATTATTGTTTCTATATTAATACATAAACACAAATATTAACACGTTACATTCTTGAATGCTCTGGGAAAACCTTTCAAAGAAGTTCTTAAACAGTTATGAGCTTGGAAAATACAGAAATATATGTTTTTCTCCAAATGAATAGGTAAAAATATAATGGTAAAAAATGATGGCCAGAACTTTATTGTAATTACCCATATTTGTATTCATGTAACACAACTGTATATACTTTCATCTCAAAATTGAGATTTCTATGAAAGACAAATAAATACAGGGAGCTTCTGTTTGATATTTAGTTTGAACTGTATGCTTTTTTCCATTTTCCTCCAGAGTAAAGTTTTAATGTTTCATATATTGAAGATGCCATAAAGAACAAAAAAGAGAGCATTTAATTAATTAGGCAACCATGCATCTTATACTCCTATAAGGAAATCAGGAATCCAAAAATTCATTTCCAGTGCAGAAAACTAGATATTTACAACTTGTTTCAGGGAGGCTATAGTTTCAGGGAGGCTATAATCTATAGTTATGCCTGTAGATTTCAAGTAAAAAGAAAAAGTCTATTAATTAACCAGACTTTCAAGCCTCAAATAGTCCTTTATATTTATTCGTACATTCATTCACCCATGATAATTTAATGTGGTACAGTGTACAAAGCTCATGGCTCCTTGAAAGCAGCATTTACTTCTCATTTTTGTTCATTGTTACATCCCAAAGGGTCTGGTCCAGTGGTTGGCACAGGGTCCATGTTCAGGAGTATTTGTTGAATTGGTGCATGGATAAATGAACAGCTGAAAGCCGAAATGGATTAGACCTGCATCATAGGTCCTTGTCTCCTCCTACCACTTGCACCACCTGTCTCCTCCAGCCAGACTATCGATTTTGCTGATTGTCCACATTTTTGCTTTTACCTCAGCAAGTTCATCAAGCTCAGTATTCTTTTTCTTTCAATTAACTGGAAAGAAACATTTGAAAAGTATACAGATCCTAAGTAGAATCGTGACTTTGTACAAGATGAATAAATACATTCATAAAACTAGCACTAGGTCAGAATGTATATGACCAACCATCCGGAAAGCCTAGTCTATCATGATTCCCTGTATTTCACAATTTTAGTTTTCATAAGCTTTTAGTTTTAGCTGAACTTGAATTTTTAACAAATGGAAATACACGGAATGTATTCTTTCATATCTGGCTTCTTTGGCTGCATACTGTATTTGAGATTGATCTCTGTTGGATATCTTCATTTCTGGACACCATCCATTGTGTGAATATACTATGACTTATTTATCCTTCTCTAAATAGACATGTGGCACTTGACTTCTTTTCAGTTTTGGCTACTAGGGTTAATGCTGCTGTCAGTGATCTTATGTATCCTTTGGTACACAAATTAAGCATTGTGTTAAGCATGCATTTGGGAGGGTGACAGGGTATGTACTTTTCAGTTTATGTATTACCGAAGAGTTCTTCAAAATGATTGTATTGGAAAACACTCAGTGTATGAGTGTTCCAGCTCCCCCACATTCCTGCCAATACTTGCTATTTTTTTTTCCATCCCAGTGTGTGTGTAATGGTATGGCATTGTGGTTTTAATTTGCATTTCCTTAATTAAATTGAGCTCTTTTTCATATGTTTATGGGTCATTTAGAAATCCTCTTTGGTAAAGTGGCTGCTTGACCATTTTTCTGTTTCTCTAAAAAAATAGGAGTTTTAGAAGTTTTAGTATATGCTGGTTGTGAATTCTTTGTAGATGAATGTATTACAAGCATATTTTCCCACTCTATTCCCTATCTTTTACTCTTTCTATGTTGTTTTCATTTTTTTTTCTGATGAAAGAAATTTCTAAATTTGAAATAGTCCTGTATAAGAAATCTGTCTTTTCCCCTCAGTTCATAAAGATAAACTCCTATGTGTCTTCTAAAAGCTTATTGTTTTCCTTTCTCTGTTTAGATGAACATTCTACCTAGAGTTTTGTATACAGTTTGAAATAGGACTTAAAGTCTATATATATTTCCATATGGATATCCAGTGTATCTAGCATAATTTATTGAAGAGACAGTGGTTTTCCTTCTTCTCTGTAGTATCTGTCACCTTTACCATCAGTCATGTGACTGTATGTGTGAGTCTATTTCTAGACTCTGTGAAAGTGAAATCACTCAGTTGTGTCTGATTCTTTGCAACTCCATGGACTATACAGTCCATTAAATTCTCCAGGCCAGAATACTGGAGTGGGTAGCCTTTCCCTACTCCAGGGGGTCTTCCCAACCCAGGGATCAAACCCAGGTCTCCCCACATTGCAGGCAGATTCTTTACCAGCTGAGCCATAAGGAAAGTCCATCTAGACTCTTTATTCCGTTTTATTTCATCAGTCTTTTTATTTCTATCCGTGTGCTAATAATATAGCACTACCATTATTGTTGTTACTTTGTAATCAAATCTAATACTTGGTAAGTCTTCCAGCTTTGTTCTTCCTTCCAAATAGTTTTAACTCTTTTCCTTTGAATTTCTGTAACATTTTGTAATCTGCATATAAATTATCTCCTCTCTCCTGTGCTTCCATCTACTCTCCTCTTCCCTTCCTTAACAAAAGAAAAAAACTAAAACAAAAACTCTTGAGTAAGATTGAAAATTTGAAAATTTGAGCATCAATAAATGCAACTTACAAGACTACCAGAAAAAGGGAAAAAAAAACCACAGATATTTTAACTCCACATATACTTTGAACTCCACAATACACTATTCTATATGTTTTTATTATTTTTAAATTTTCATGTTATTGTTATTCATTTTTGTTATTCTCTATTTCCATTGCTTATTGCACTTCATGCTTACATGTAGTATCATGTTCTTTGTCCCTGAGGAATCACATGTACCTATATATCTGAATTCATATGTATGTATATAGTCTTACCAATTTTGGCCATTTTATAGTAGTTCAAAAGCTACTTTCTTCCTGAGTCATGTGCTACCTTTGTGTCCATGACAAATCTCTTCTGATTTTCTTCATTCCACACTGGCTGCAGCTTCTCTGTCCCTTGTAGGCTCACTTCCTTGTGTCTGGCCCTTCAGTATTAATATCTTACAGGGTTCTGGACTGTCATCATTCACTGACTTCACCTTGTCGTGCTAAGACCCAAGGCAAACAGATGAGCAGAGAAACCCTGGTGGAAGGATGTAAGTCATGAAGCTTGTGTCTTTATCAAAAGGAGAAGTGTGTTAAACATAAGTCAATAATACTGCTTTTCATCTCTTTCTGGTGATTGAAGGAAGGAGCTATCCATTTCTGACTTTTAAATGCCAACTCCTAAACTTGTAGAACTTGCTCAGATTTTCACCAGAGCATTTTCAATTATTGAATGAATGATCACGTTTAAATATCCTGCAAATACTAAATGCTCAATAAGTCCAGAATAAACGTATAACTCAGACCTGTCCTACCCTACTGGCTACCAATGCTTTGTGAATAATACCGTCATTGACCCAACTGCTTAAGCCAGAATCCTCGGAGTACTCTATATTTCCTTGCTGTCAATACTTAGCTCAGAAGTTGCAACCTCCCAACTCCCTGTCCCAGGGATTTTAGCTGCACCGTGCGCGCATGCGCGCGCGTGTGTGTGTGTGTGTGTGTGTGTGTGTGTGTGTGTGTGAGAGAGAGAGAGAGAGATTGTATATATCATATTTTATCTTTGACATGTCTGTACTCTCTAACTGACTGTAATAAGACAGGCAGAGCTGTGTCTTATTCATCTCTGAGTACCTAGTGTCTCACTACATTGTAAATATTTTTAACCACTTTGCATATTTCAAGGTAAAGTGGGAAAAGTGTCATGGAAATAGAGCAGCTTTAGTGGTCACCAGTAGAAAAGGATCCTTGAGACTGGGGACATCACAAAAAGGCTTCATTGAGCAAGTCGCAGGTAGCATTGGATGCTAGACTGACACTTAATATTGATGTTTCCTAGGACAATTTATATAACATGTATAATCCTATGTGGCCTTATATGTAAATTGGGGATCGTCATATTTTTTCTTCTTTTTTTTTTTGCTATATCTCTGAGAATGAAATGAGATGGTCCATGTAATACACTAAGGAAAAGGCCTGGCATCTACAATAACCGCCCAATAAACCTGGGCTGTCTATACTAATAAAATAACTCAGGCACTGACAGCTGGGAGAGTTCAGGGCGCAGATGGAGGGCAGGGAATCTGTGTGGTTCATAAAACAAGACACGGAGGAGAATACTACAAATTTAGGTTAGAAAGGGACGTGAGATTTAATTCGACAGAAATGAGTCAATGTCCTCCTAAATGGTCTTAATTCTAAAATATATAATAGTCTGAATAATAGGACTTAATTAATGGGAAAAAGAGTGGGCATATGGCTGGCGTGTAAACTTTTACTTCCTGAATTCTGTGATCACGTCAGACAGCACTAACTGATGTTACATCCAGATGTGGCTTCCAAATTCTCAATAGATTGGTCCAGATAGGCTTTCTCAATCAATCAGGAACTGACTTACCATCTCTTAGTAGCAAGTGTCTCTGTGGCTCCATTTAAATTTGTGTGTGCTGACATAGCTAAATCAAGGGAAGAAGCTCAAAGATCTCTGAGTAAATAATATGAGAATAATTGAAAGAATAATTGTTAGTACAAAAAGCACATTTCTAGTCTATACCCTGAAATTCTCAGGCTGGTTTTTTTTTTTTTTAATATCTTGCATTAGTATGACCCATCAGAGCTTTCAAAATCCATACATATGATTTCATCCTCAGAACAATCCAGGAGGGTTTGAAACTAAATTTACAGAATCCACTTCAGACATAAGTAAACTGATGTTTTGTGATACCTTAAAATTATCAAAGTGAATTAATGTTAGCACCAAGGTTGAAACACTGACCTTGGACACTTACTTCAGAGCTGGGAGAAGTGGGGGTTGATTGTTACTAGTAGGTTTGGCCCTTTAGCTCAGTATTCTAGTTTGGATCCAGTTTCTAATTAACAGACATGATTATACAGTGGAAGTGAGAAATACATTTAAGGGACTCAATCTGATGGATAGAGTGCCTGATGAATTATGGACAGAGGTTCGTAACATTGTCAGGAGACAGGAATCAAGACCATTCCCATGGAAAAGAAATGCAAAAAAGCAAAATGGCTGTCTGGAGAGGCCTTACAAATAGCTGTGAAAGAAGAGAAGTGAAAACCAAAGGAGAAAAGGAAAGATACACCCATTTGAATGCAGAGCTCCAAAGAATAGCAAGGAGAGATAAGAAAACCTTCCTAAGCAATCAATGCAAAGAAATAGAGGCAAACAAGAGGATGGGAAAGACTAGAGAACTCTTCAAGAAACTTAGAGATACCGAGGGAACATTAAATGCACAGATGGGCTCGATAAAGGACAGAAATAGTATGGATGTAACAGAAGCAGAAGATATTCAGAGGAGGGGGCAAGAATACACAAAAGAACTGTACAAAAAAGATCTTCACGACCCAGACAATCACGATGGTATGATCACTCACCTAGAGCCAGACATCCTGGAATGTGAAGTCAAGTGGGCCTTAGAAAGCATCACTACGAACATAGCTAGTGGAGGTGATGGAGTTCCAGTTGAGCTTTTTCAAATCCTGAAAGATGATGCTGTGAAAGTGCTGCACTCAATATGCCAGCAAATTTGGAAAACTCAGCAGTGGCCACAGGACTGGAAAAGGTCAGTTTTCATTCCAATCCCAAAGAAAGGCAATGCCAAAGAATGCTCAACCTCCCACACAATTGCACTCATCTCACACACTAGTAAAGTAATGCTCAAAATTCTCCAAGCCAGCCTTCAGCAATGTTAGCCGTGAACTTCCAGAAGTTCAAGCTGGTTTTAGAAAAGGCAGAGGAGCCAGAGATCAAATTGCCAATGTCCGCTGGATCATGGAAAAAGCAAGAGAGTTCCAGAAAAACATCGATTTCTGCTTTATTGACTATGCCAAAGCCTTTGACTGTGTGGATCACAATCAACTGTGGAAAATTCTTCAAGAGATGGGAATACCAGACCACCTGACCTGCCTCTTGAGAAACCTATATGCAGAAAGGGAAGAGGAGCTAAAAGCCTCTTGATGAAAGTGAAAGAGGAGAGCGAAAAAGTCAACTTAAAGCTCAACATTCAGAAAAGTAAGATCATGGCATCCAGTCCCATCACTTCATGAGAAATAGATGGGAAACAGTGGAAACAGTGTCAGACTTTTTTTTGTGCTCCAAAATCACTGCAGATGGTGACTGCAGCCATGAAGTTATAAGACGCTTACTCCTTAGAAGAAAGGTTATGCTCAACCTAGATAGCATGTTGAAAAGCAGAAACTTGACTTTGCCAACAAAGGTCCATCTAGTCAAGGCTATGGTTTTTCCTGTGGTCATGTATGGATGTGAGAGTTGAACTGTGAAGAAAGCTGAGTGCCGAAGAATTGATGCTTTTGAACTGTGGTGTTGGAGAAGACTCTAGAGAGTCTCTTGGACTGCAAGGAGATCCAACCAGTCCATTCTGAAGGAGATCAGCCCTGGGATTTCTTTGGAAGGAATGATGGTAAAGCTGAAACTCCAGAACTTTGGCCCCCTCATGAGAAGAGTTGACTCATTGGAAAAGACTCTGATGCTGGAAGGGATTGGGGGCAGGAGGAGAAGGGGACGACCGAGGATGAGATGGCTGGATGGCATCACTGACTCAATGGACGTGAGTCTGAGTGAACTCCTGGAGTTGGTGATGGACAGGGAGGCCTGGCGTGCTGCATTTCAGGGGGTCATAGTCAGACACGACTGAGCAACTGAACTGAACTGAATGTCATTGGAAATAAAGGACTGATGTTATTATCATTCAACCACCCAGAAAATGTGACACACTCAGCACTGTTCTAGCCTGTTGTTCAGATGGAACATAAAGCAATATGCTGCTTCTGCAAAGAGACCTAACCCTAGGACGCAAAAAATTAGGACCCATGATTTTACTAGAGTATGCTTCCAAGTCTTTATTTGAACTTTTCTATTATTTCCTTTGAAGATAGCTAAATCTTCCTTAGTATATGTTTTTCAAAAGTGTATATAGAGAAGGGTATTAGGAAACTTTAAACTTGATTGTTGCTTATTGAGGGTCAATCATAGACAGTGATTAAAATAGAATATAATCTGTTCAAGCTGTGGAAAATAGAAATTGATTTGCCAACATTAATTACATTTTTTAAACTTAGGGGTACTGAATGAAGGCTGTGTGTAGAGTGGTTAAGTGTTGAGTGGTTAATAAGACATAGTTTGGTTTCAGACAAGGGCATAGTTTGCAAGCTGACCATTGTATGTTGCCAAAGGGAGACCTGGGTTCAATCCCTGGGTTGGGAAGATCCCCTGGAGAAGGTAATGGCAATCCACTCCAGTACTATTGTCTGGAAAATCCCATGGACAGAGGAGCCTGGTAGGCTACAATCTAGGTGTTCACCAAGAGTTGGACATGACTGAGTGACTTCACTTTCACTTTCATGTGACTTTTAGCCTTAGTTTCCTCATTAGAAAAACTGGAATATCAATTCATGTGGGCTGTAAAGAAAACTGAATGAGGTAACACATCTATAGATAATCCCAAGGATTTATTAAATATCTCATCTACTTTAGTTATTCCTTAATCTTACTGTTGAACCTAGGGTACCATACTGAGAGGTGGATTGTATAGAATCTTTTCCATATCCATTACAAACTGCTTGAGCTATAGAAGTATACAGGATGTACAAGCTAGTCAGGACATTCGGTTCAGTTCAGTTCAGTTGCCCAGTCGTATCCTGCTCTTTGTGACCCCATGAATCACAGCATGCCAGGCCTCCCTGTCCATCACCAACTCCAGGAGTTCACTCAGACTCATATCCATCAAGTCAGTGATGCCATCCAGACATCTCATCTTCTGTCGTCCCTTTCCCTCCTGCCCCCAATCCCTCCCAGCATCAAAGTCTTTTCCAATAAGTCAACTCTTCACATGAGGTGGCCAAAGTACTGGAGTTTCAGCTTTAGCATCATTCCCTCCAAAGAAATCCCAGGGCTGATCTCCTTCAGAATGGACTGGTTAGAGATCATCTAATTTCAAGCCATCGTTTCCCAAAATGTTCCTGATGATCAATCTATTGTACTGTTTAGAACCCAGATCACTATACAAAGTTCATCCTCTTCATTCCAAAGGGACATTCGACAGTGCAGTGGGGCACAGGTTGGGAAAGGGGCCTGGAGACATGAAGAGCTTAAAGGGAGATGAGAGGAAATTTAACCTGTTGGAAAGGAAACTTGGAATAAGTGTAGACTTGTATCAGAGGAGAAATATGCCCCTAAGCCCTTTTCGCAAAAGCCCGTAGCCAAAGGCAATCACTTGGAGCAAAAGAAAAAGTTGAGTGGAATGAATTAAAAGTGTGTGCCAAGGCGGAACAGACTTGCTAACAGTGAGAGACTCATTTAATGAATATCAGCCAAGGTATAGATTTATGCACAATAAAATTCTGCATTTGACAGATTTTCACTATTCTACATTTCAAGCTTATTCAAAAAGCTAACAGTTTTTCTCAATAGGGTCATTCTTCCCAGATGCATTTAATCAGTGATAAGAACAACAAAGAGGCCTCATTCTGTGCCTCAGCCTTTATAGTTCTCTGTATGCTTTTTCTGTTTTTAAAATAAAATTACTCTTTGGGGGAAAAAAAAAAAAACTGACAGGCCTAGGCAATGCTCAAAGCATTCAAAATGTGGGTGAGTTTTTAAGAATATCAAAGCTAGAAGTGTCCTTAGGGGTCATATTAGAAGTCATTTTCAGTACAGGAAACTAAGACACCAACGTGATTTAGAGCAGTAAACAAGTTCTTCTGTAGAAATGCTTTATAAATTTCTAGGTTCTGAAGTCTTATGCTTGGGGAAAGTAAAGTAGGTGTTTATCTACTTGTTATGATTGAGATGCTTCATCTGTACTACCCCTATAAGGTGTTGATGCTTGAAAAGCCAGTGGTCTTTGTGTCAGGCTTTACTTTTGTCATCCAAGGAGTGTAATGGTCATATGCTACTTGTACCCAGCAGGGCAAGTATAACATGGGGGTTTTTCAAGAGAAAAATTATAGAAGTGGTAGACTGCATAGGCCAGGCTTAACAGCTCTGCAGGTATTATGGCCAACCATTTGGAAGAGAGGCCCTGACGAATGCTCTACATACTTACAGGGTCAGAGGGACAAGGAACATCCATTGACTGTTTCAGTAGTGCAATGGGCAGGCTTCCACTGCATTGTAAAGCTGGTTGTGCTCACCTTTTCTCAGCTGTGCCTTTGTGACTTCACACCACTAGCTTGGTGTTGGCCATGGTGAGAGCACTTGCATGTAAGATATTGATGAACTTTGCAAAGTGGGAATTTTTTTACTTTTTGGAGGTGGTGGGGAGCTATTCTAGTAACATGCAGCTGCAACTATGTGATAATGGAAGCACTCTGGTTAGAGGTATACCCTTGTTAGAAAGGTGAAGACTTGAGTACTCAGACCTCTTAAGCTCACTTTAGTAAAGCTACTCAGAAAATGTGTGTGCATGTGTGAGTATGTGAGCTGGGGGTGGGGAGGTGGGCATGAACATTACAGGGCCATCCAGACCTGTCTCTCACCAGCTCTCTTGTAAAAGCTCCAAAGAGTGAAGATAATTCTTATAACACTAGCTGATATCAAAAAGCCCTTACCATGTGCCAGTTACTTGGCTAATTTGCCATTTAGTTCTCAAAGCAATAGTTGAGTTGATACAGCTACTACCATTTTGTAGATGAGAAAACCAAGGCCTATAACATACTAATAACTTGCTTGAGAAATAAGAGTATTAAGAGGCAATGGGAAAGTTCTGTCAGGTTCTAGACCTTGAACTTCTTTTTTTTTAATTTTTAAAAATTATTTTAATTGCAGGCTAATTACTTTACAATATTGTAGCGTTTTTTTTGCCATATATTGACATGAATCAACCATGGGTGTACATGTGTCCCCCATCCTGAACCCCCCTCCACCTCCCTCCCCATCATATCCCTCAGGGTCATCCCAGTGCACTGGCCCTGAGTGCCCTGTCTCATGCATCGAATCTGGACTGGCCATCTGTTTCACATATGATAATATACATGTTTCAATGCTATTCTCTCAAATCATCTAACCCTCGCCTTCTCTCACAGAGTCCGAAAGTCTGTTCGTAACACGTGTGTCTCTTTTGCTGTCTTGCGTATAGGGTCATCATTCAGTTCAGTTCAGTTCAGTCGCTCAGTCGTGTCTGACTCTTTCTGACCCCATGAACCACAGCACACCAGGCCTCCTATCCATCACCAACTCCTGGAGTCCACCCAAACCCATGTCCATTGAGTCGGTGATGCTATCCAGTTATCTCATCCTCTGTCGTCCCCTTCTCCTCCTGCCCTCAATCTTGCCTCGCATCAGGGTCTTTTCAAATGAGTCAGCTCTTCGCATCAGGTGGCCAAAGTATTGGAGTTTCAGCTTCACGATCAGTCCTACCAAAGAACACCCAGGGCTGATCTCCTTTAGGATGGACTGGTTGGATCTCCTTGCAGTCTGAGGGACTCTCAAGAGTCTTCTCCAACACCACAGTTCAAAAGCATCATTACCATCTTTCTAAATTCCATATATATGCATTAATATACTGTATTGGTGTTTTTCTTTCTGACTTACTTCACTCTGTATGATAGGCTCAAATTTCATCCACTTCATCAGAACTGATTCAAATGTATTCTTTTTAATGGCTGAGTAATACTCCATTGTGTATATGTACCACAGCTTTCTTATCCATTCATCTGTTGACGGGCATCTAAGTTGCTTCCATGTCCTGGCTATTGTAAACAGTGCTGCAATGAACATTGAGGTACACGTGTCTCTTACAATTCTGGTTTCCTTGGTGTTTATGCCCAGTGGTGGGGTTGCTGGGTCATATGACATTACTATTTTCAGTTTTTAAAGGAATCTCCCCCCTGGTCTCTGTAGTGGCTGTACTAGTTTGCATTCTCACCAACAGTGTAAGAGGGTTCCCTTTTCTCCACACCCTCTCCAGCATTTATTGCTTGTAGACTTTTTGATGGTAGCCATTCTGACTGGTGTGAGATGGTACCTCATTGTGGTTTTGATTTGCATTTCTCTGATAATGAGTGATGTTGAGCATCTTTTCATGTGTTTGTTAGCCATCTGTATGTCTTCTTTGGAGAAATGTCTGTTTAGTTCCTTGGCTCATTTTTTGATTGGGTTGTTTATTTTTCTGGAATTGAGCTGCAGGAGTTGCTTGTATATTTTTGAGATTAATTCTTTGTCAGTCGCTTCATTTGCTATTATTTTCTCCCATCTGAAGGCTGTCTTTTCACCTTGCTTATAGTTTCCTTCATTGTGCAAAAGCTTTTAATTTTAATTAGGTCCCATTTGTTTATCTTTGCTTTTATTTCCATTACTCTAGGAGATGGGTCATAGAGGATCTTGCTGTAATTTATGTCAGAGAGTTTTTTGCCTATGTTTTCCTCTAGCAGTTTTATAGTTTCTGGTATTATATTTAGATCTTTAGTCTATTTTGAGTTAATTTTTGTGTATGGTGTTAGAAAGTGTTCTAGTTTCGTTCTTTTATAAGTAGTTGACTTGTTGTCCCAGCACCACTTGTTAAAGAGATTGTCTTTAATCCATTGTATATTCTTCCCTCCTTTGTCAAAGATAAAGTGTCCATAGGTACATGGATTTATCTCTGGGCTTTCTATTTTGTTCCATTGATCTATATTTCTGTCTTTGTGCCAGTACCATACTGTCTTCATGACTGTAGCTTTGTAGTATAGTGTGAAGTCAGGCAGGTTGATTCCTCCAGTTCCATTTTTCTTTCTCAAGATTGCTCTGGCTATTCGAGGTGTTTTTATATTTCCATGCAAATCGTGAAATTATTTGTTCTAGTTCTGTGACAAATACCATTGGTAGCTTGATAGGTATTGCATTGAATCTATAGATTGCTTTGGGTCGTATACTCATTTTCACTATATTGATTCTGTCAGCCCAAGAACATGGTATATTTCTCCATCTATTTGTGTCCTCTTTGATTTTTCACATCAGTGTTTTATAGTTTTTTATACATAGGTCTTTTGTTTCTTTAGGTAGATTTATTTCTAAGTATTTTATTCTTTTCATTGCAATGGTGAATGGAGTTGTTTCCTTAATTTCTTTTTCTGTTTTCTCATTGTTAGTGTATAAGAATGCAAGGGATTTATCTGTGTTAATTTTATATCCTGCAACTTAACTATGTTCATTGTTTAGCTCTAGTAATTTCCTGGTATAACCTTTTAGGGTTTTCTATGTAGAGGATCATGTTATCTGCAAACAGTGAGAGTTTTGCTTTTTCTTTTCCAATCTGTATTCCTTTTATTTCTTTTTCTTCTCTGATTGCTGGGTCTAAAACTTCCAAAACTATGTTAAATAGTAGTGGTGAAAGTGGGCACCCTTGTCTTGTTCGTGATTTTAGGGGAAATGCTTTCAAGTTTTCACCATTGAGGATAATGTTTGCTGTGAGTCTGTCATATGTGGCTTTTACTATGTTGAGGTATATTCCTTCTATTCCTGCTTTCTGGAAGGTTTTTATCATAAAATGTTGAACTTTGTCAAAGGCTTTCTTTGCATCTATTGAGATAATCATATGGTTTTTATCTTTCAATTTGTTAATGTGGTATATCACATTGATTGATTTGTGAATATTGAAGAATCCTTGCATCCCTGGGATAAAGCCCACTTGGTCATGATGTATGATCTTTTTAATATGTTGTTGGATTCTATTTGCTAGAACTTTGTTAAGGATTTTTACATCTACATTCATCAGTGATACTGGCCTGTAGTTTTCTTTCTTTCTTTTTCTTTTTTTTTTTGTGTGGCATGTTTGTCTGTTTTTGGTATTAGGGTGATAGTGGCCTCATAGAATGAGTTTGGAAGTTTACCTTCCTTGGCAATTTTCTGGAAGAGTTTGAGTAGATAGGTGTTAGCTCTTCTCTAAATTTTTGGTAGAATTCAGCTGTGAAGCCATCTGTAGACCTGGAACTTCTAAACATGGTTCTTTTCTATAGATTATTCTTAAGATAGTGGTTTCCAGCTTATGGACTGTGGATCCCAGGGAGAGGGAGGTATACAATGAGCTGAGAAGACTTGAAGGGGTTGTTTAATCTATATACACAGAAATCATTATGTATGAACCAAGAATAATTATCTCACATGTATTTATACTACTGTATTCAAAATTATGTGAAGATTGTTGAGATGAATACATATTTACTTTTTGAATTTATATTCGTATTCATTAAATGTCTACTATGTTCTAGACATTTCACCATATACAGGGCATGCAACAACAAAATAGATAAATGTGGTCTGTGACCTAATATAGTTTCTTTAAAAATTAATGCTAAATACTATGATGTATTGGAGAAGACTCTTGAGAGTCCCTTGGACTGTGAGGAGATCCAACCAGTCCATCCTAAAGGAAATTAGTCCTGAATATTCATTGCAAGGACTGATGCTGAAGCTGAAGCTGAAACTCCAGTACTTTGGCCACCTGATGCAAAGAACCAATTCATTTGAAAACACCCTGATGGTGGGAAAGATTGAAGGGGGAGGAGAAGGGGACAACAGAGGATGAGATGGTTGGATGGCATTACCGAGTTGATGGACATGAGTTTGAGTAAAATCCGGAAGTTGGTGATGGACAGGGACGCCTGGTGTGCTGCAGTCCACGGGGTCACAAAGAGTTGGACACAACTGAGCGACTGAACTGAACTATGATGTGAAGGCTGCCTGGTGGCTCAGATAGTAACAAATCTGCCTGAAATGTGAGAGACCCAGGTTCGATCCCTGGTTTAGGAAGATCCCCTGGAGAAGGAAATGGCAACTTACTCTAGTATTCTTCCCTGGAGAATTTTGTGGACAGAGGGGCCTGGCAGGCTACAGTCCATGGGGATACAAAGAGTTGGACGTGGCTGAGCAACTAACACTTTCACTTTTTTTTCACATAATATGAGATAATAAAAATTTTGGTAATACAAGAAATACCTTGTTTTGGATATGTTCAGGAACTCCTGCCTCTGAAGGGAATGTCCCTTGCCCTAGCAGTCTTCCCCCGCCCCCCAGCAGTCTTGTCCCTAAAACTAACTGCCACTTGTGCTATACGTGCTGCTAGTATCCCATCATTAGGACTCCTGTAACAGCTCCTAACCGATCTGTAACCCTCCATTTCCTCTTTAACCCAATCTCCCCTCCATGCACTGTCCTGTTCTTCTTCCTAATGCTTAGATATGATAAAATCATTTTTTTTAAAAAACTGGATGATAGTCAAGTCTGACCAACAGAATATGGATCTGAGAATCAATGTATTTTTCTCCAGATTTGGTGTAAGTCCAAAGTGGCCCAGTGCTAAAGACTCCACCTGCCAACACAGGAGATGCTGGAGACATGAGTTCGATCCCTGGGCCAGGAAGGTCCTTTGGAGCAGAAAATGACAACCCACTCCAGTATTCTTGCCTGGGAAATCCCATGGACAGAGGAGCCTGGTGGGCTACAGTCCAAAGGGTCACAAAGAGTCAGATATGACTGAGCATGTGCACATAGGTGTGCTGTATAAGTGAACTATACTCATGTCAAACTCAACATTCAGAAAACTAAGATCATGGCATCTGGTCCCATCATTTCATGGCAAATAGATGGAGAAACAATGGACACAGTGAGAGACTTTTCTTTTTTGGGCTCCAAAATCACTGCAGACGGTGACCCAGCCATGAAATTAAAAGATGCTTGCTCTTTGGAAGAAAAGCTGTGATCAACCTGGACAGCATATTAAAAAGCAGAGACATGACTTTATTGACAATGTCTGTCTAGTCAAACTATGGTTTTCCAAGTAGTCGTGTATAGATGTGAAAGTTGGACTATGAAGACTGCTGAGTGCTGAAGAATCAATGCTTTTGAACTGTGGTGCTGGAGAAGACTCTTGAGAGTCCCTTAGACTGCAAGAAGATCCAACCAGTCCCATCCTGAAGGAAATCAGTCCTGAATATTCATCAGAAGGACTGATGCTGAAGCTCAAACTCCAATTCTGATGCAAAGAACTGACTCATTGGAAAAGACCCTGAAGCTGGGAAGGATTGAAGGGGATGACAAAGGATGATATGGTTGGATGGCATCACCGACTTCATGGACATGATTTTGAGTAAACTCCATGAGTTGGTAATGGACAGGGAAGCCTGGTGTGCTGCACTTCCTGGCCACAACTGAGTAACTGAACTGAATTGACTGACCCATGTCACTTTAGTGTTTATTATTTAGTTATTGTGCTTCCTTCATCCTCCTCAAGATCTCTGTTTTCTATTCTCTCTTCTGTTTCCTCCTCTCTCGCCTCTTCTTTTATGCTCTCTCTCTCTACCTCTCTCACCTATGTGTATACACCAAAAGAAAAAACAAAACAAGAAAAAACAGTACCCAAATAATAAACAATATTTTAAAAACATTTAAAAGGCTTTACTGAAGCTAAGACCTCATCTGACTAAAAGTTTAGATACTTATAACCTTTGCAAATATTTTTCCAGCAAGTCATAAGACTTTTCTCTGTCAAATCTAAAATCTGTATCTTTTTCTAATCCACCTGCACTTTTCTTTTCACATAGGTTATTTTCAAACATAATTGATGACTGAAAAATACTGTATATTAAGCATCAGATAGCAGGACATCCTGGAATGTGAAGTCAAGTGGGCCTTAGAAAGCATCAATATGAACAAAGCTAGTGGAGGTGATGGAATTCCAGTTGAGCTATTTCAAATTCTGAAAGATGATGCTGTGAAAGTGCTGCACTCAATATGCCAGCAAATTTGGAAAACTCAGCAGTGGCCACAGGGCTGGAAAAAGTCAGTTTTCATTCCAATCCCAAAGAAAGGCAGTGCCAAAGAATGCTCAAATTCCTGCACAATTGCACTCATCTCACATGCTAGTAAAGTAATGCTCAAAATTCTCCAAGCCAGGCTTCAGCAATATGTGAACTGTGAACTTCCAGAAGTTCAAGCTGGTTTTAGAAAAGGCAGAGGAACCAGAGATCAAATTGCCAGCATCTGCTGGATCATGGAAAAAGCAAGAGAGTTCCAGAAAAACATGTATTTCTGCTTTATTGACTATGCCAAAACCTTTGACTGTGTAGATCAAAATAAACTGTGGCAAGTTCTGAAAGAGATTGGAATACCAGCCCACCTGACCTGCCTCTTGAGAAATCTGTATGCAGGTCAAGAAGCAACAGTTAGAACTGGACATGGAACAACAGACTGGTCTTGATGAAAGTGAAAGAGGAGAGTGAAAAAGTTGGCTTAAAGCTCAACGTTCAGAAAACTAAGATCATGGCATCTGGTCCCTTCACTTCATGGGAAATAGATGGGGAAACAGTGGAAACAGTGTCAGACTTTATTTTTTGGGGCTCCAAAGTCACTGCAGATGGTGATTGCAACCATGAAATTAAAAGACGCTCACTACTTGAAAGGAAAGTTATTACCAACCTAGACAGCACATTAAAAGGCAGAGACATTACTTTGTGAACAAAAGTCCATGTAGTCAAGGCTATGGTTTTTCCTGTGGTCATGTATGGATGTGAGCGTTGGACTATGAAGAAAGCTGAGCGCCGAAGAATTGATGCTTTTGAACTGTGGTATTAGAGAAGACTCTTGTGAGTCCCTTGGACTGCAAGGAGATCCAACCAGTCCATTCTGAAGGAGATCAGCCCTGGGATTTCTTTGGAGGGAATGATGCTGAAGCTGAAACTCCAGTACTTTGGCCCCCTCATGCGAAGAGTTGACTCATTGGAAAAGACTCTGATGCTGGGAGGGATTGGGGGCAAGAGGAGAAGGGGACGACTGAGGATGAGATGGCTGGATGGCATCACTGACTCGATGGACATGAGTCTGAGTGAACTCCAGGAGTTGGTGATGGACAGGGAGGCCTGGCGTGCTGTGATTCATGGAGTTACAAGAATTGAACACGACTGAGTGACTGAACTGAACTGCACTGAACAGATCTAGATATATTATCAGGTTGTTATTGCTCAACTAATGTGCTTTTGAAAATCAATTGGTGTTTAACCTGAGAAAACCACCTTTTAAAATCTTAATGAAAACTTATTATGAAAAAGTTAATTAAAATATGTCACTCTTCCCTCTCCCCTCTTCCCCAAGTATAAGGTCTTGCTTTGTATGTGTGTAATCGTGATCTGCAAGGGGAAGTTTTCCATATTCATTTTCAGAGACTGCTGTTTGAAATGAATGCACACAATATTATTTTAGGAAACATGATCAATATATTCCTCCACATGGTGTAGAGAATGCCAGAATGAATCAAGCATGATTGGGGGGCTGATTTCTAGTTTCACTGGGCCAGTGTAGAGATGCTTAAACTGGCTTGGTGACAAAAGCCAAGGACATCATGGATAAGTGGCAGGGGTAGGGCATCCTTTCCATTCCCCTCCCTCCCATCAAGTCTCCAACATTGTGCGTTTGTAGAAATGTTTCTGGACTGGGATACTTCCTGCATGGCCTCCTACTTGTAAAACCACATGCTAACACTCTACAATTTCATTAATGAAAGAAGGCTAATCGGGAGATCTCCATTAAATTTCAAAGTGAACATCTGGTATGGAACATTTGTTAATTTTTTTCTTTTCTTTTTTTTTTTCTTTTGTCTTCCAAGGAGGTCCTCACATTCAATATCAGGATGGGAGTATAATTGAGACCTTCCCTGCTGTCAGTATAACTGTCTTTCATTGCTAAAGCACAAATAATTACTTATAAAACAGAAGGTGGTCTGCTTAAAAAATTCAAGTAAATGTTGTTGGTATTTTTAGATGTCCTTTGCTATAGACCTTTTTTATTCTCTCCTGGATCAAGTGGCCACTCTTAAAAGAGCCAGTTAGCATGTGTATACTCTGACATCTGTTTCCTATAGGTGCATTTGCCTTTCACTTCTCTTTTATTTTCCCACTTGTTGAAGATTGACCTTGTTTCATCCCTAAAGTTGTCTCTGTCTGAAGTGTATGGGGATCTGTGTTTTTATTTATACAGTTATATCATCCAAGGATCCAATCATGAACTTAGCACCTCATCGTATTTGCCTATCTTCATCACCAAGTGAGCACAGAGAAGTGAAGTTGTTTGTTGAGAGAAAATGATGGAGCTTAAAATTTAGTATATCAAGTTGGATTGAGGTGTGGTGCCAAATCCAACCATATCTCAAAACTGAATTTTCTACCCATATTCCTGAGTATGTTTTTATTTTTTATTTTTTTCTGTCCTGCTGTCTGTAAAAGCTCCCCAAATTGTTGGTTATTTGGAAAGCTACTATTGTCAGAGTGATATCATGCATTATAAGCAAGATAAACCTAATGTTTCTAATTTAACACATTTTTAAAGGACACTAGCATCACACAGCAGAGAAGGCAATGGCACCCCACTCACGTACTCTTGCCTGGAAAATCCCATGGACAGAGGAGCCTGGTGGGCTGCAGTCCATGGGATCGCTAAGAGTTGGACAGGACTAAGCGACTGCACTTTCACTTTTCACTTTCATGCATTGGAGAAGGAAATGGCAACCCATTCCAGTGTTCTTGCCTGGAGAATCCCAGCGACGGTGGAGTCTGTTGGGCTGCCATCTATGGAGTCGCGCAGAGTCGGACACGACGGAAGCAACTTAGCAGCATCACACAGAACCAGTAGGAAGGCTGAGAGACCAGTTGTGGACATACGGAGAAACTAATTCATATTCTGTCTTTGTTTTGTAAGACTGGTAGTTGCCTAAATTAGGGTGTATGCCCACTATCATTTAGCTAGATGATAGGAGAATGAATCTGGTGTAAGATACCTCAAGGAAGTCCTTAACCATGGCAGAGTATCTCAAATAGCCTCCTCAACTAAGTCATAGAACAGAGAAAATGGTTTGTATGACCCTTTTCTTAATTCTTTTAAGAATGGTGTATAACTACTACCATTCTACATGTGTGGGGAGAAAAATAATTATGTACAATGGCTGCTTAGACATCAAAACTTTATTCTTTTCTTTTTAAAAAAATTTTTATTTTTACTTTATTTTACTTTACAATACTGTATTGGTTTTGCCATACATTGACATGAATCCACCATGGGTGTACTTTCTTTTCTGATATACAGTTGGCTTCATTAGATAAAATAGACATCTTAGTTTACTGCCCTGCACTCAAGAGTAGATACACTTCCTCAAAAGGAAATCAGAGTGCTATTAGAAAGTAGAAGCGGAGTAGACAAAACAACATTTCTACTCTGCTACATATACAGTCTATTTTTGACACAAGTCAGTGCTTTCTAAAGTGTTTTATGTGAAATACTAATAGCCCTCTAGCCACTGATAGGTATTTCTAGGCAAAAGTGTTCCTTAAAAATGTTTCAGAAATACTCTATACAGTAATCTTTTTCTAGGAGATTAATAATATGAAAGGCTCTAAGAATTCCTACAATAAGTAGTCAAGAGATCTGTTTAACTGTGTTTCCCAAACTTCCGTAACTTTTTAAATCTTTGGATAGAATATCCCATAGAATTACTATTGTAAAGAATTTACTTTAGAAAAATAGTCTTAAAGAAATATGTTCTGATACTTTTAGGTATTCTCCAATTTGCTACTACTACTCCAGGGCTTAAATACCCATGATGGAAATGGTAATAGCCAAAGGTGAGGATATTGAAATAATGTCTAAATTATTTATTTGTTGTTCCTTGCCTAATTATCCACTATTTTCCTACCTCTTGTCATATGGCTGTGCCCATAGAAAATGAGAATTTTTTTTTAATGTGGTCTTTTCTTCCCTTGGATGTACATTGGAGAATTACCTGGAGAACTTTAAAAACTATTGTCTTCCATCTTGAACTATGAACTTAGCCTTATGTGTAAACAGTACCTTGACAGAATATCCAGTGATGGTGGGAAGCCATTATGACTTGAAAAAAACTAAGTTTATGTTACACAAAGGCATATTGGAACTTAAGATTCTAAAACTTTATTATGTGCCAGAAACATCTGGCAGGCTAGAGGTCACACCTCAGAGTTTCTCGTTCAGTAGGTCTGTGATGGGCCCTGAAGATTTAACACTTCTACTGAGTTTCTGGATGATGCTGTTGCTGTTGGTCTCAGGGATGTACTTTGAGAAGCATTTTTCTAGAAGATGAAAATATACAGTCAAATGTGTTTTTAGCCTAGTGGTCCTGTTTGCTTCCCAAGTTGGCACAAGAATTTGTTTATATGAGATCATACTATTTTTTGTCATGTGCTATGTACACCTCTGGGAATCCCTGGTGGTTTAGATGGTAAGGAATCTGCCTGCAACACAGGAGACCCACGTTCAATCCCTAGCTTAGGAAGAAGGGAATGTCTACCCACTCCAGTGTTCTTGCCTAGAGAATTCCATGGACAGAGGAGCCTGGCAGGGTACAGTCCATGGGGTCACGAAGAGTAGGACACGATTGAGCAATTGACACGCACACCTGCAAGTTTATTACTCTATTTTCACTGTAGCTTGTATCGCATCTTGAACTGGTATTGTGTTGTTCAGACTTGTCCACTATACAATGAAGGAAAGCTATATTCTCAGAATTGATTTTTTTTTTTGATTTGCCTCAAAATCCTTTATTTGACCATGCATTGGGATTATTTCTGCTGATTAATCAGAATAATTATTCTGATTATTAATCAACCATAAGAATTGATTTTTGTGAAGAACATAGATTTTTGTTCACTGGGGATTGGAAGCAACAAAAAATATATGAAGTATGTCTATAGGGATAGAGGTCAAGAGGAATTTTTCTATATTCGTTTTCAGAGACTGTTTCTTCAAAGAAAGAAGCAAGTAAGCTCTTACTTTGAAAATACTGATAGTTCCTGTGTTTGTGGAGGTACCCAAAATAAAATCAGGAGTGGTTTAAATTATTTTCTCAGTGAAGTTCTGAAAAATCACATCTTTGTGAGAATCTTCTTCAGCTCTTAAAGTATTACATTAATAGAAACATGACCTGAAACTTAAAACCAAAGCTTCAAATTGGTTTGCCACAAAATGTTAAATCAGTATTTTTTGAAATAATAAATGATCGTCACATTGTATACCAATAATAAATGGTATCAAATTAAATTTTCTTTTAATATTTTATAATCTATTTTAATATTATTTATTTTATTCTCTAAAACATATAAAATTGTTTTATGACATAATATGTTAAAATACTAGGGCTTATATATACTTTATAGTTAAATAAATATGTATATACCAGAGTATAAGCACATTTATGTATGAATAAACTTTTTACTGATATAATTTACAGGAAAAACATTTTGGAAATTAATTCTTTAAGAAATTCTTAGAGATGCTATTTGAAATTGAGACTCTTGTGTGCCTGGATCAATTCATCTAAATTGATTCTGTCAACGTACCAGCCCTAGTACCCACCAGCTAATATTAAACCATCTCTATATGTTGTCAATTCCAAGGCCAAATTTGCCTGTTACTCCAAGTGTTTCTTGACTTCTGACTTTTGCATTCCAGTCCCCTATCATGAAAAGGACATCTTTTTTTGGGTGTTAGTTCTAAAAGGTCTTTTAGGTCTTCATAGAACCATTCAGCTTCACCTTCTTCAGCATTACTGGTTGGGGCATAGACTTGGATTACTGTGATATTGAATGGTTTGCCTTGGAAACGAACAGAGATCATTCTGTCATTTTTGAGACTGCATCCAAGTACTGCATTTTGGACTCTCTTGTTGACCATGATGGCTACTCCATTTCTTCTAAGGTATTCCTGCCCACAGTAGTAGATATAATGGTCATCTGAGTTAAATTCACCCATTCCAGTCCATTTTAGTTCGCTGATTCCTAGAAGTCAACGTTCACTCTTGCCATCTCCTGTTTGACCACTTCCAGTTTGCCTTGATTCATGGACCTGACATTCCAGGTTCCTATGCAATATTGCTCTTTACGGCATTGGACCTTGCTTCTATCACCAGTCACATCCACAGCTGGGTATTGTTTTTGCTTTGGCTCCATCCCTTCATTCTTTCTGGAGTTATTTCTCCACTGATCTCCAGTATCATATTGGGCACCTACTGACCTGGGGAGTTCCTCTTTCAGTATCCTATCATTTTGCCTTTTCCTACTGTTCATGGGGTTCTCAAGGCAAGAATACTGAAGTGGTTTGCCATTCCCTTCTCCAGTGGACCACATTGTGTCAGACCTCTCCACCATGCCCGCCCGTCTTGGATGGCCCCACAGGGCATGGCTTAGTTTCATTGAGTTAGACAAGGCTATGGTCCTAGTGTGATTAGATTGACTAGTTTTCTGTGATTATGGTTCAGTGTGTCTGCCCTCTTGCAACACCTACCATCTTTCTTGGGTTTCTCTTACCTTGGACGTGGGTTATCCCTTCACGGCTGCTCCAGCAAAGCACAGCTGCTGCTCCTTACCTTGGATGAGGGGTATCTCCTCACTGCTGCCCCTCCCGACATTGAACGTGGAATAGCTCCTCTAGGCCCTCTGGCGCCCCTGCAGCCACCGCTCCTTGGACGTGGGGTCACTTCTCCTGGCCACTGCCCCTGGCCTCAGGTGGGGGTAGCTCCTCCCGGCCGCCGTCCCTCCAGCATGGGCTCCTCCTGACTTCTGTCCCTGACCTCGGACGTGGGGCAGGCTGCACTCTGCGCGTCGTCGCAGCCGCCATTGACAACACATCTGAGGTGTCGTCACATCTAAGATATGCAGATGACACCACCCTTATGGCAGAAAGTGAAGAGGAACTAAAAAGCCTCTTGATGAAAGTGTAAATGGAGAGTGAAAACGCTGGCTTAAAGCTCAACATTCAGAAAACGAAGATCATGGTATCTGGTCCCATCACTTCATGGAAAATAGATGCAGAAACAGTGGAAACAGTGTCAGACTTTATTTTTGGGGGGCTCCAAAATCACTGCAGATGGTGACTGCAGCCATGAAATTAAAAGACACTTACTCCTTGGAAGAAAAGTTATGACCAACCTAAATAGCATATTGAAAAGCAGAGACATTACTTTGCCAACAAAGGTCCGCCTAGTCAAGGCTATGGTTTTTCCAGTGGTCATATGTGGATGTGAGAATTGGACTGTGAAGAAAGCTGAGCGCCGAAGAATTGATGCTTTTGAACTGTGGTGTTGGAGAAGACTCTTGAGAGTCCTTTGGACTGCAAGGAGATCCAACCAGTCCATTCTGAAGGAGATCAGCCTGGCGATTTCTTTGGAGGGAATGATCTTGAAGCTGAAACTCCAGTACTCTGGCCACCTCATGCAAAGAGTTGACTCATTGGAAAAGACTCTGATGCTGGGAGGGATTGGGGGCAGGAGGAGAACGGGACGACAGAGGATGAGATGGCTGGATGGCATCACTGACTCGATGGCCGTGAGTCTGAGTGAACCCCAGGAGTTGGTGATGGACGGAGAGGCCTGGCATGCTGCGATTCATGGGGTCGCACAGAGTTGAACATGACTGAGCAACTGAACTGAATTGACCTGATATGTTGTCAATAAGTTAGTAAGTTAACTTGCAGTTGAATAGCCACTAAATACCAAAGTCTTAGACTGGGTTTTGGTGAAGAGGGGATTTCTTTGAACCAAAGCTGGCTTTTAACTCATGAAAACAGCAATCCTATGCATTTATTACCACACGTTAAATTAGCGCAGCATCAGTGGCAAAAGGTGGGTAGTCCACTAAAGTGCTAGCCATGATCAATGGTTGCTAAGCAAATGCTTATTCATAGAAGGCCATTGCCTTCTGTTATCCAACTAGCCAACTCTAAGCATAATTGACAGGAGAAAAAGCATAAAGGGAAACATGGTGGGCTTGTTAATTGTATGGGATGAAGAAAGTGCCAGAGCTCATTTCTGGTGTATTTCTGATTCCTTGAATACTAGAATGTTAGAGTGCATCCCAGGCTGTGCAGACTGTATATATTCCACAGGTCTTCAGGACAGGTCCTTAATGAACTCCTAGAAGATAACCTCTAAGTCATCAGAATATACGGCCCAGTAAGAGCATCTTTGTACATATGAAGACTTGGGCCATGCCAGATAGTTTATGCTAATAGTGTAATTTATAGTGAACATGTGTTTTTATGGGCTTCCCAGATGACTCAGTGTTAAAGAATCCACCTGCCAATGCAAGAGATGTGGGTTCAATCTCTGGGACAAGAAGATTCCCTGGAGAAGGAAGTGGCAACCCATTTCAGTATTCTTGTTTGCGAAATCCCATAGATAGAGGAACTTGGCGGGCTACAGTGCACAGGGTCGCGAAGACTCAGATGCAATTTAACAAGGAAACAACAACCTGTTTTTGCTCATCTGGGGCCCTGGACCATGCTGTATCAGTTTGACCTCCAGGGTCAATGCTGAAGATTGAGTAACTAAGATTAGTCCTACAGGAGTCCCCTGCCTGTATGACCAACTTCCACTGTGGATACCAAGGCTCAGGTGAGCTTCCTTGCTGGGCATGTTTTCTACATGTTGTCACACATTATTGTTGGGAGAATTAAGCATTGCTGTGTGCCTCTGCTGGGAAAAGATAGCTGGAAGCTTGCACCTGGTTTCTCTTGGACTCTGTCCTATTGCATTTTACCTTTACTGATTATCATCTGAAGGTGGTCTTGAGGATTCCTGGCACCTCACCCAAGCCTCCACCTGCCCATAATTTTATCTCCATTAGGTCAGGGATCATATTCATTTTTATGCATATTTTTTGTCTACAGTGTATTAGGTCTTCATTTTTATTTGTTGACTAAATAAGATACTTCTGTAATAAGGGAAGAGATCTTTCCATGGTAAGTTTTCAAGCTGTTCATCATCATTGTCAGAGGCCAAGCTGGGTCCTGTCTTGGCCCCACCCTTCCTTGCTGCACTGTGGGTTCCTCATTTCCCTAATCATGGACTGTGGCTTTGGTAGCACTGTCTCTGTCCTCTTTCTCAAAGTTTGGGGTAAATGCCAAGGGTCCTTTTACAGAAAGTCCGTGGCCTGTAAATAGTGAAATTTCCCCTTAAACAAGCACCACAGAAGAAGTATGTAGTACATAGCAAAGAGGCATCTGAGAAGGGAGAATTCACTTCCTTTCATGGGTTCCCAAAAAGTACATTGAAATTAAATATTAGAAAAGAAAGTGAAAGTTAGTCATACAGTTGTGTCCAACTCTTTGTGACCCCATGGAATGCAGCCTCCCTAGCTCCTCTGTTCATGGAATTCTCCAGGCAACAGGGTGCTGGAGTGGGTTGCCATCTCCAGGGGATCTTCCAGACCCAGGAATCAAACCCAGATCTCCGGCATTTCAGGCAGATTCTTTACCAACTGAGCCACCAGGGAAAATGTTAAAAGGGGCAGAGAAAAAGGGCCTTTCTGGAAGGTGGGAAAAATAGAAATCAATATCAAGTTAAGAAAAAGTTTGTCATAAATTAAAAATATTAGGTACTCAGGGTGTGCATGAATTTCCTAGCAGAAACTCAACCAAGCCGCGTGTTCATCATTCAGCAGAATTTTAATTAATTTTCCAGTTCTAAGGGAAATGACTAAAATCAATTAGGAAAACATCTTTCTATGCAGTCCTTAGGGAAAGCTCCAGTGAAGCAGATGTAAAAGAGACTCTAGAAGAAATGGTTATTCTCTACCAGACTTCTGTAAATAAATGATCAGACTAGGTTTAATGAAAGGAAACTGATTTTGGAAACCAGCGAGTCTCCATTTGGTGATCTTTGGTAGAAATTAAGAGAGACAGAAATTGTCTCAGCAGAAACTCATACACAGTTATGAATGTTAGAATGCTTAGATGGTAAAGAGTCCACCTGCAATGCAAGAGATCTGGGTTCGATCCCTGGGTCAGCAGGATTCCCTGGAGAAGGGCATGGCAACCTACTCCAGTATTCTTGCCTGGAGAATCCTGTGGACAGAGGAGCCAGGCAGGCTATAGTCCATTGGTCACCAAGAGTCAGTCAGACACGACTGAGCAACTAACACTAGTTTGGGTGAAATCTAGGTATATTGAGTAATTTTTTTTTTTTTAATACATGAATTCAGTCAATGGTCTTAAGTAAGAGCCAAACTAAGACATTTGAATTTTACCCTTAATTCACTGGGAGCCTTTGAAAGGTTCACAAGTAGGAAATCAAATGGTAAGCTGCATCTTGAGAAGCTGCAAGCTAGGTTGGTTTCAATGAGAAAGAGACTACAGAAGGATAAACCAGTTAGGAGGCTTTTATGAAATAAGTTGAGGAGGAAACAGCAAAATCTGCTTTTTAGTCTTAACACCAGTTTGCAACAGAACTGTGAGTTCCTGAATTATCAAAAGCAGCCGCATGTTCATTCTTTTGGAACCTTGGAACTGGCTTCCTCCTCAAAGGAAGCATTTTGAACCCATTGTAAAAATCATATGTCAGCTGGGAACCACAGAGTTCCCCTAACAATTTTCTAAGAGCATTAGAGGTAATAGGAATGACTTAGGTTAAAATCAGCGTGAAATCCCAATGACAAATAAGATACCCTCTCGTATATCACAATTTAACTTTTGTTAGTATAGGTTTATTAGTAGCTTTATTGATTTATATTGAATCTAAACATGCAAAGTGGACACAGGCCAGAATTGGGGCAGTTATTAAGCCAATGACCATTAAAAGTGAATGAACTGATTTCTGGAATTATATTCCTAAATTCATTTCATGAGCAATAACTTGAAACTCTGAATTATTTTCATTTCATATATCCCTTTCCCTGACAACCCCTTCTCTCTAACTCTGCCTGTAGTACCTCAACAATCCTTTGGTCTTACAAGGTCCTCCATTCCATGATCCTACAAGATTTTCACTGTCCCTCTTCCTTGTGATACCCTCACTATCCCCTTATCCTGCATCAGTTGTTGCAGTCAGTTCCTTGATTCTCTTCTCCCTTTCATGGACTGGCAAAACTTCATCTGGTTGTAGGGAGCTCAGCTCAGTGCTCTGTGATGACCTAGATGGGTGGTATTGTAGGGGGAGGTCCAAGAGGCTGAAGATATATATATGTATACATATATATATATATACACACATATAGCTGATTCACTTCATTATACAGCAGAAATATAAATATTATATATATTGTAAAGCAACTATACCCCCAATTTAGAAAAAGTAAAAAATTAAACACTATCTGGCTCAATCCACTTTTCCTTGTACTCTCAGTCACATGGGTCCCCAAAGTCCAGGATCTAATGCCTGATGAACTGAGGTGGAGCTGATGTAATAATAATAGAAATAAAGTGTACAATGCATGTAAATGCATGTAAATCATCTCAAAACCATCCCCCTACCCCCAGTTCAGTTCAGTTCAGTCACTCAGGCATGTCCAATTCTTTGTGATTCTTTGGACTGCAGCACTCCAGGCTTCCCTGTCCATCACCAACTCCTGGAGCTTGTTCAAACTCATGTCTGTCGAGTTGGTGATGCCATCTAACCACCTTATTCTCTGTCATCTCCTTCTCCTCCTGCCTTCAATCTTTCCCAGCTTCAGGGTCTTTTCCAGTGAGTTATTTCTTTGCATCAGGTGGTCAAAGTGTTGGAGTTTCAGCTTAGGAATCAGTCCTTCCAGTGAGTATTCAGGGTTGATTTCCTTTAAGATTGACTGGTTTGATCTCCTTGCAGTCCAAGGGACTCTCCAACACCACAGTTTAAAAGCATCTGCCATACGACCCAGCAATCCCACTGCTGGGCATTCACACCGAGGAAACCAGAATTGAAAGAGACACGTGTACCCCAGTGTTCATCACGGCACTATTTATAATAGCCAGGACATGGAAGCAAGCTAGATGTCCATAAGCAGATGAATGGATAAGAAAGCTGTGGTACATATACACAGTGAAGTATTACTCAGCCATTAAAAAGAATTCATTTGAATCAGTTCTAATGAGGTGAATGAAACTGGAGCCTATTATACAGAGTGAAGTAAACCAGAAAGAAAAACACCAATACAGTATACTAATGCATATATATGGAATTTAGAAAGATGGTAACGATAACCCTGTATGCGAGACAGCAAAAGAGACACAGATGTATAGAACAGTCTTTTAGACTCTGTGGGAGAGGGTGAGGGTGGGATGATTTGGGAGCGTGGCATTGAAACATGTATAATATCATATGGGAAACGAATCATCAGTCCAGGATGCATGATACAGGATGCACAGGGCTGGTGCACTGGGATAACCCAGGGGGATGGTACAGGGAGGAAGGAGGGAGGACGATTCAGAATGGGGAACACGTGTACACCCGTGGCAGATTCATGTTGATGTATGGCAAAACCAATACAATATTGTAAAGTAATTAGCCTCCAATTAAAATAAATAAATTCATATATAAAAAAGGATTAACATTAAAAAAAGCATCAATTCTTCGCTGCTCAACTTTCTTTATGGTCCAAGTCTCACATCCATACATGACTGCTGTTAAAACCATAGCTTTGACTAGATGGACCTTTGTTGACAAAGTAATATCTCTGCTTTTTGTCCCTGGTGCTGAAGAAGTAGGGATCTCTGCTCTAGGACACAACCTTCTCTTGTTTTTTTCTTCTATTTCCCTGACTGATTGCTCTTCTTCTTCCCATCCTCTTAATGACTGGGATTGCTCATTCTATGTACACTCTACTCTCTCTATTCATGCTTCTTTGTTGATCTCATCTCATCTTGGCTTTGAATACCATCCGGATGCATGCATGCCTCCATCCGAGATCTCCTAATTTGCATATCCAGTGTTTACTCAGCATCTTATGTGGTTTAGCTAATGACTCTTAGCCTTAAATCTGCTCTCTGAAACTGCTCATTGATCCAGTCTTGGGACTGAGATACATTTTCCAGATTCCTTTGCCACTGACTTTATCTTAGATGCTCCTAAATGGAGTCCTGAGAGAGAATTGGGTCGCTTGCCTTATCTGCCCTTGATGTGTCTTTTATTTCAGCTGCAGTGTGGGGAGCAGTGTCATGCAAGTTCAGTGTTCTACCTCAAGGGCTTGCCATTATCTTTCAGCTCTTATGCCTCAGAGTTTTTTCCTGGGCCAGAGGACTCATTTAACCTCTATACAGGTACAGTACAGAATTTCAAAAGAGTGAACATCCTTGCATAAAACCCTCATCCAGTGGGACTGGTTAAATATCCCATCCTTTTGGCCTTCACATGAACAGTCCTGGAAGGAATTCTGGATATGTGATTGTGTGCTCAGTCAAGTCTGACTCTGTGACCACATGGACTGTACCCCACCAAGGCACCTCTGTCCCTGGAATTTCCCAGGTAAAAATACTGGAATAGGTTGCCATTTCCTCCTCCAGGGAATCTTCCCAACCCAGGGATCGAACCTGCATCTCCTGTGCCTCCTGCATTGCAAGCAGATTCTTTACTGTTGAGCCACTAGGGAAGCCCTGAGATTCTGGATACTTCTCATTAAAAGAATCCACCTCTTGTTGCTTAAAATCAACAACCTTCATAATATATTCATTTGTGTTGCTTTTTCTTTTGCAAATTGTTTTCACTTCCTCACTTCTGCTTTCTGGGATCATATTTCAATAAACTACCTGTACCCAAGTCCTTGTGGTTTACTGTCAGAGAACTCAGACTAAGACACAGAATTCAAAGGGAGTTCTCTTTGATTGTTTTATTTTCTAGATCTTTCAGGGTCATTCCCAAGTGGCAGCAATAGCCCAGCTTCTGGCTCCCATCAGCATGCTAGATCCCCTTTAATCTACTCTAGCACTTATCACCTTCTCATATGCTATTTGGTTTACTTGTTTACTATTACTTATAGTTTATTTATTGCAACTCTAAGTTCTTTGAGGACAGAGATCTTGCTTACTTATTCACTGATGCATCTCAGCTGCCAAAAAGCATGTCTGAGCACATGGTAAGCGTTCAATAAGTATTTATTAAAACAAAGACTGAACAAAAGTACCATGCCTGGTACTTAGTGAGTCATTGCTACATATTTAGTTATTAGTGTTGATACTTCCTCCAATGCATCATAGAAATTGGACAATCAGACACACCATTCACATTTTCTCAGGCAAAACATAGCAACTAGACAGATTTGTTGTTTAATCACAGGCCATTGGCATGGTTTATGCCCACCCAGCCCAACTCTGTCACCTCCTGTTACCTGAAGTTGACTCCATATTACCTAGGGCTACACACTGCCTTCCTTGGAGTTCAATTGAGAATTTATAGCTAGGTACACTCAGGTTTTTCATGATTAAAATTGAACCTTCGATTCACTCTACCTTCAGGAGAAGGTAGATAAGAAGCCAGATAAGAAGTTAATTAATAGAGTGTTCAGTGTGTACTACAGCCAGAAATTCAGTGTTTTATAGAATGTGTTTTTCCTTTTGATCGAAAAAAAATTTTTTTTCCAAACTGCCATAGAATTTTTTTTTTAATTTTTCCCCCCTCTGCCTAAGTCATAGAGACACTGGATATTTGAAGCTGACCTTTAAGATACCCTGGTAGACCAGTGTTATATACTGGTGTGGAGGGCAACAGTGATACATCAGAAATAAATCCAGCTCCCTGTAAAGGCTACAGGCATACAGAATAAGAGAACAGGCTATTAGAGGGAGACTTAGTTTCTCAACATTCCCAAGCAGGTCAGTGGCACAGGGAGAACTGAACACCTAGTTACCCTACCCTTGGTTAATAACCACCTGGTTAATTTGTTCATCTTTATAGAAATACCACATGTAGTTCTTGAAAAATCAAAATCACACATAAAGGGAAAAATCTGCCTTATCCTCTTTTAAACAAGTCTTGAATTTTGTCTTTATTATGCAGGGAGGATTAGGTTTTCATCTTCCTCTTCCCTCTTCATTGGGCTTGGATTCTTTTACATGTTTTAAATGCTGCATAAAGAGGGAAAAAAAAAATCCCCCAAATGGACCACATGCTGACAAGCTCGTGGTGTTACCACATGGATCTAGGGCATTATGTTTCACAATTTCCTGGGTGAGAACCCTGCCTTCTACATTGGTGCTTTCAACTGGGGGACTAAATGTTCTCTGGAGAAGGAGATACGGAGGAAACACTGGCCAAATGGAATTAAAAGTCAAGAGCCTCTTTGTTAGGAAATGATGCCTTTGATAACCTAGATTTTTGGAAACCAGACTTCAATGTACAAGTATTTTGGTATCCCAAACTCCTGCCCATTAAGAACAGAAAAATAATTTTCCTAGGCACATCAGCAGATGGAATTAAGCTGAAACTGGTGTCCCATCATCTGTTCCCATCTGACAGTGAAGCTCTCCAAGTACTTACTAGAGAAAAAAAAAACAACAAACAAAGCATATTAAGCCCTATAAGCTCTCAATTTTGTACCCAAGTTGAATATCAAACTGCTTCAAAACTTTCTCTTGTCATATCCAGGCATGTTAGACTTGAAAAAAAATCCCTGCTGTGGGTCATATCATCTTAATTCCATGCCTATACATATGGGATTCCTTCCATCTAGAACACTCATTGCCCTCCTCCTGCCCACCATCCTCTTGCCCAGTGTTTAAGAACAGTCCTCCTTGAGTTCCGGTCCTAGGTCTACACTAACTAGTTGTGTAACACTATAGGAAAAGAGCTGGATCTCTGTGAGCCTTACTGTCCTCATCCAGAAAATGGAAACAGTATCGCAGAAGATTTTCATGAGATTTTCTAACGTGAGGAATAAACCCATATTAGTGGAGAAGGCAATGGCACTCCACTCCAGTACTCTTGCCTAAAAAAACCCATGGATGGAAGAGCCTGGTAGGCTGCAGTCCATGGGGTCGCTGAGGGTCAGACATGACTGAGCAACTTCACTTTCACTTTTCGCTTTCATGCATTGGAGAAGGAAATGGCAACCCACTCCATTGTTCTTGCCTGGAGAATCCCAGGGACTGGGGAGCCTGGTGGGCTGCCATCTATGGGATCACACAGAGTCAGACATGACTGTGCGACTTAGCAGCAGCAGCAGCAGCAGCAGCAGCAGAACATTTGGAAAAGTGATGGACACATGGTGAATGCTCTGTAAACATCAATCTAATAATTGTTATGAACATGCTTGAATTTTGGAGTCAGACACACTTGAATCAAATCTAATTGATTCCTAGCTTGGCTACTAGCTAGCTGTGTTTCTTACATTTATGTTTCCTCATCTGTAAAAGGTGAGGCGACCATCATCACCTCTTCATCATCTAACTTCTTCATAACATGTTATAAGCATTGAATGTGTTAGCAGTATGCCTGGAATATGATTAAAACTAATAATACCTAATAATTCCATAGTTAGTAATTCTCTCATTTTTAAGTCTTAGCTGTGCTACTTTTCTCAGAAAAAAATCTGTATTCGTTAAGTCCAAATGACTTCCCTGGTGGCTCAGATGATTAAGCGTCTGTCTACAATGTGGGAGACCTGGGTTCCATCCCTGGGTCGGGAAGATCCCCTGAAGAAGGAAATGGCAATCCACTCCAGTACTATTGCCTGGAAAATCCCATGGACAGAGAAGCCTGGTAGGCTACAGCCCATGGGGTCGCAAAGAGTCGGACACGACTGAGTGACTTTACCTTAAGTCCAAATGATATGCTGTCTTGACTGAGCCTCACACCCTGAACGGCTGTGACTAGCCTTACCATAGTGTAATTTCTGTTTGTTTGCCTATTTACCATTCTAGACTCTGAACTTCACTAAGGCAGGAATATTGCCTGGTTTATTCCCCACTGTATCCCAATTAACCAGCACATGGCCTGGTACATGGTAGATTCAATAAAAGAATGAAAGCCTTATTTCTATCAGTCTCTTCTCATCCTGTTTTTTTTTTTTTTTTCCTCTCATTCCCCCTATGCTAAAGTCATCCATGTGTATTTCTTTAAAGACTATGCTGACCTGGAAAAACCTGGGATTGAATGATTTTTTGCTAGACAATATAGAATTTAAACATTTTTAACTTAGTTGTCAGTCATCTAAAAACTGAAGACTTAATAATCAAATCTGGTTTTCTGGATTCTCATGAAAAAAAATTTGATATTTGACAAGACTGAGGCCCATATGTAAGTTTCACTTAAATATGTTCAGAGTTTAAGGATCCATTTTCCAAAACTAGGCTATCGTTTGTGGACTGCAAACAAATGCACAACCTGAAAGGTGAGATTTATGTTTTATTTGGCAGACTGCTGAAGACTTAAGCTCAGAAGACAGCCCCTCATATAGCTCTGAGGGACTGCTCTGAAGATCCAGGGGAGGAGCCAGGATATGTAGAAGTTTTACAACAAAAACTAGATAGTCAGAACATCAAAAGATTAATGTTAATTAAAGAAAACCACATATCTCAAGTTAGTGAATTTAGTATTTTTCTATGAATGATGCACAAGTCTGGGCTCATTGGAACCACTCCTTTGATGTATACCTTGACTGTCTAGGCCAGATGACATTGTTTGTCCACAAGCCAAATAGTATTTGCTTCTTTGGGGATGGTTTGAACTCTTCACTCAGTCTATTTCACTCGTTTGTGTGCTCTTTCTGACCATAAAGGCTTTGACTTTAAAATCCTTTGGCTAAGATGAATAAACAAACTGACAATGGGTATGAAGGGAGGAGAGTAAAAAATTGATAAGATCCCATGATCAAGAAGGATATTTTTCTATACTTTTATTGAAATATGTTTGATATATGTGAAAGTCAGTCATGTCCAACTCTTTGCAACCCCATGGACTGATCCAGAATTCTCCAGATCAGAATACTGGAATGGGTAGCTGTTTCTTTCTAACAATGTATAAATTTAAGGTATGTGTGTGTGTGAGCTCCTCAGTCATGTCTGACCCTTTGTGACTCCATGGACTGTAGCTCACCAGGTTCCTCTGTCTGTGGAATTCTCCAGGCAAGAATACTGGAGTGGATTGCTATTCCCTTCTCCAGGGGATCTTCCCAACCCAGGGATCGGACCCAGATCTCCCGCATTGCAGGAGATGCTCTTCCATCTGAGCTACCAGGGAAGCCAAATTTAAGGTATACAGCATGTTCATTTGATACACATAAATTTTAATAGCCATTGTAGTGATAATTAGTACCTTTATCACATTAGATAAGTGTCCTTTCCTTTTAGTGGTTGGAAACATTTATTTCTTGTCTCTTAGAAAGTTTGATAATTGTAATATAGTACTGTTGTCTATATTCATTATACTGTACATTAGATCCTAGGGCTTATTTACTACTCATTATAAGGTACCATTAAAAAAGTACATGTCCTATCCCTCCACTCCTCAGCCCCTGGTAACCACCTTTACTCTGTTTTTACAAGTTTGACTTTTTTTTAGATTCTACATGTGAGTGCTATCATACAGTAGTTATGGGCTTCCCTTATGGCTCAGCAGTACAGAATCTGCCTGCAATGCAGGAAATGCAGGTTTGATCCCTGAGTTGGGAAGATCCCTTGGAGGGGGAAATGGCAACCCACTCCAGTATTCTTGCCTGGGAAATCCCATGGATGGCAGACTGTAGTCCACAGGGTTGCAAAGAGTTGGGCATGACCCAAGCAACTAAACAGCAACAGAGTACAGTACTTGCCTTTCTCTGTCTGACTTCTCATTTAGTATGATGTGCTTAGGGTCCACCCATGTTGTTATAAATGGCTTCATTTTATATGTGTATATATATTAATATATATAAATACACACACATATATATATATACATTACATATATATACAGATAAATATGTATACATTTAAATGTATGTATGTTTGTGTGTGTGTGTGTATAAGTGTATATACATTTTTATCCATTCATCTGTGATGGGCTCTTAAATTGTTTCTGTATCTTGGCAACTGTGAATAATGCTGGAATAAATATGACAGTGCACATGTCTCTTTGATATCTTGCTTGAAGGGTATTTTTTCTCAACCTAAAAAAAAAAATACCTTTTTATGTTCTTTAAATGAGTATGTACTAAGCTGCTGTACTCCATGACAGGCAAAGTTATCTTGCTGTTGTTTAGTTGTTAGTCGTGTCCAACATTTTTGTAACCCCATGATTGTAACCTGTCAGGCTCCTCTGTCCATGGGATTCCCCAGACAAGAATACTGGAGTGGGTTGCCATCTCCTTTTCCAGGGGATCTTCCTGACTCAGGAATTGAACCTGTGTTTCCTGCACTGGCAAGTGGACTCTTTACTGACAAGCCCCCTGGGAAGGCCAGGTGACATGATAGGAAGCGTCTAAAAGTCAAAATGTATCTACTTCCTTGCATAATCCCCTCTGACTATGGATGAATGGCAGTAGCTGCATGGGCTAGTATTTTCATCTGAAAACATGGCTAATGCTGTGTCACCACAAACACATCACCACCACTTTATACCATGCCAGGTCAGTTTAATGCGAGCATTAAGAGGTGTGATTATGGAACCTGAAAGAGTAAGGTTCTGCTTACTAGGAGCATGATCTGGGGTGATTTTTAAAACCTCTGTGAATTCAGTTTCCTCTTTATAAAACTGGGATAGTTATATTACCTGCCTCTATGTGTTGTTACAGAGATTAAATGGGATGATTCATCTAAAGAACTTATGAGCTCACACGTGTAATAAACTTCAGATGATAGTGTTTGCAGCAGTTGAAACAGTATAAAGGAATTTGTTGCTGAGGAGGTTGTGGAATAATGAACAAAGACTTCTGAAGGATAAGAAGTTTTCAGAAGCCATCCACTTTATAGAAGAAATACTTTTTGAAGTAAATACAAGGACTATTAGACAATAATAATGTTCCGCACACATAAAACGTTTCCTCTGATCCCTGACTTATAGGAATTAATAGAGTAGTTTTTATATCATAATCAAAGAATAGAAGCCAGGGAGGCATGGGGATTTTAATGGCTTGTTTATAACTGACTTGTTGGAATAAGTAGAGGACACTGACTGCTTTTAAAATGATACCTTCCCAGTAAAAATATTTACATACTAGTTAAGATAATGAGCTTTGGGTTGAGATTAATTGAGTTTGAATTTTGGCACTACTGCTTAACAACTGTATGCTCATGGGCAAGTTGTTTAAATTCTCTGTGCCTCAGTTTCTATATGGATAAAATAATAAACTCAAGCATGTCCTAAAGCATATTGTGTGGAATAAATTAGTTAAAATGTGTAAAACACTTAGGACATATAATGTGCAGAACATTATAAATGCTTACTAATTTTTTTCTCATATATTTAAGATGACTTGAACCAGAGTTAGCTTACAGATATTGCCATAAAATTGTAATTTTATATAATTACTAATTCATGCACAAGAGAATTGAATTCCTTCATTTGTGTTGTACTCTTCATTGTTGTTTTTTATTCTTTTTTTTTTTTCAAAGATCAGTTTCCCTTATGGTTCATTTTCAGTAGTGTTGTGTACATTTTGTGGGTTTGGACAAATGCCCAATGACAAGAATACATCATTATACTATTATACAGATTATTTCCATTGTCCTGAGAATTACCTACACTCAAGCTATTTATTAGGGGCCTTCCCAGGTGATGCTAATGGTAAAGAATCTGCCTGCCAATGCAGGAGACATAAGAGATGTGGGTTTGATTCCTGGGTCAGGAAGATCCGCTGGAAAAGAGAATGGCTACCTACTCCAGTATTCTTGCCTATAGAATCCCATGGGCAGAGGAGCCTGGTGGGCTACAATCCATAGGTCTGCAAAGAGTTGGGCATGACCAAAGCAACTTAGCACACACAAGCTATTTATTGCCCCATCTCTGTCACCCCAGGAAACCACTGATAATATGGTTTTTGTTGTTGTTTAGTAGCTAAGTTGTGTTCAACTCCTGTGACCCCATCATATGGTAGCTTTCAGGTTTGTTTTTTTTTTTTTTTTTCTTTTAAGGAGTCTCCAAACTATTTTCCATAGTGGCTAGAATTCGTAAACACATTACTAAGTATAAGAAACTAATATGAAAAGGGTACATGATAAATGATTCCAAAGATATAGTATGTTAAAAACATATGCTGTTTTCTTATTCTTAATGCGCTTCCCTCATATGACCTAACCAGGAAAATTGACTGGAGTTATACTAGAATGTAGAATACAGCCCTGAATTTAATTACAACCTAAAAGATATCTTTTATTCAGTCCAGACTTTTGCCAATAAAATGAGTTTCCCAGAAGGCTGGCAAACCATTAGGTATAAAGAGGCATTTGTAGAAAGACAAAATATGGAAGGATAAAATGGATTCTGATTCTGAGGATTCTCACAGTCTTAAGATTGCACACAGGATCTATTGCCAACATGGTAAAGAATTATCAGATATTGTATTCCTAGATGACTTAAAATTTTACTGAAGAAAATTATAATGATGGTGTATTTTTAAGAATTTCTTCAAACTTTTCTGTAGAAACAGAGAACTAGGATAGGAAAACAATGTTCATCAATAATATCTATAATAAACCTGCAATTTGGAAAGCTGGAGACAAACCACCAGCTATGTGTGTGCTATGTTGGAATCTATGTGGAAGAAAGCAGAGGGAAGTAATGGGGTGTTGGATAAAACTGAGACTAGGAGAATTCTTTTTTTTTTTTTTTTTTTTTACAGGTTCTAATTTTATTTTATTTTATTTATTTTTTTTGTGTTTATTATTTTTTATTTTTTATTTTTTAGTTTTTTATTTTTTAAATTTTAAAATCTTTAATTCTTACATGCATTCCCAAACATGAACCCCCCTCCCACCTCCCTCCCCATAACATCTTTCTGGGTCATCCCCATGAACCAGCCCCAAGCATGCTGCATCCTGCGTCAGACATAGACTGGCGATTCAATTCAAATGATAGTATACATGTTAGAATGTCATTCTCTCAAATCTTCCCACCCTCTCCCTCTCCCTCTGAGTCCAAAAAGTCCGTTATACACATCTGTGTCTCTTTCACTGTCTTGCATACAGGGTCGTCATTGCCATCTTCCTAAATTCCATATATATGTGTTAGCATACTGTATTGGTGTTTTTCTTTCTGGCTTACTTCACAGGAAACCATGGTGGGTTAATTTAAGAAGAGCAGTAGACATCTAAGGACTCTGCATATTCTAGCTCAAGAGTGAGCACAAGGCATTGATAGTAAGGTATAAGGTATCCAAAATATGATGCACCCAAATACTGACAAAATAATGTCTCTGCTTTTGAATATGCTGTAAGGTTGGTCATAAGTCTTTTAATTTCATGGCTGCAATCAGCATCTGCAGTGAATTTGGAGCCCCCCAAAATAAAGTCAGCCACAGTTTCCCCATCTATTTGCCATGAAGTGATGGGGCCAGATGCCATCATCTTAGTTTTCTGAATGTTGAGTTTTAGCCAACTTTTTCACTCTCCTCTTTAACTTTCATCAAGAGGCTTTTTAGTTCTCCTTCACTTTCTGCCATAAGGGTGGTATCATCTGCGTATCTGAGGTTATTGATATTTCTCCCAGCAATCTTGATTCCAGCTTGTGCTTACTCCAGCCCAGCATTTCTCGTGGTGTACTCTGCATATAAGTTAAATAAGCAGGATGACAATATACAGCCTTAATGTACTCCTTCTCCTATTTGGAACCAGTCCGTTGTTCCATGTCCAATTCTAACTGTTGCTTCCTATTAACAAGGGAACATTTCATGCAAAGATGGGCTCAATAAATGACAAAAATGGTATGGACCTAACAGAATCATAAGATATTAAGAAGAGGTGACAAGAATACACAGAAGAACTATCCAAAAAAGATCTTCATGACCCAGATAATCACGATGGTGTGATCACTCACCTAGAGCCAGACATCCTGGAATGTGAAGTCAAGTTGGCCTTAGGAAGTATCACTATGAACAAAGCTAGTGGAGGTGATGGAATTCCAGTAGAGCTATTTCAAATCCTGAAAGATGATACTCTGAAAGTGTTGCGCTCAATATGTCAGCAAATTTGCAAAACTTAGCAGTGGCCATAGGACTGGAAAAGGGCAGTTTTCATTCCAATTCCAAAGAAAGGAAATGCCAAAGAATGTTCAAACTACTGCATAATTTCACTCATCTCACACGCTAGTAAAGTAATCCTCAAAATTCGCCAAACAGGCTTCCGCAATACGTGAATTGTGAAGGTCCAGATATTCAAACTGGTTTTAAAAAAGGCAGAGGAACCATAGATCAAATTGCCAACATCTGCTGGATCATCGAGAAAGCAAGATCTATTTCTGCTTGATTGACTATGCCAAAGACTTTGACTGTGTGGATCACAATAAACTGTGGAAAATTCTGAATGAGATGGCAATACTAGACCACCTGACCTGCCTCTTGAGAAACCTGTTTGCAGGTCAGGAAGCAACAGTTAGAACTGGACTTGGAACAACAAGCTGGTTCCAAATAGGAAAAGGAGTATATTAAGGCTGTATATTGTCACCCTGCTTATTTAACTTATATGCAGAGAAAATCATGAGAAATGCTGGGCTGGATGAAACACAAGCTGGAACCAAGATTGCTGGGAGAAATATCAATAACCTCAGATATGCAGATGATACCACCCTTATGGCAGAAAGTAAAGAGGAACTAAAAAACCTCTTGATGAAAGTGAAAGAGGAGAGTGAAAAAGTTGGCTTAAAGCTAAGTTCAGTTTAGTCGCTCAGTCGTGTCTGACTCTTCGTGATGCCATGAATCGCAGCATGCCAGGCCTCCCTGTCCATCACCATCTCCTGGAGTTCACTCAGACTCACGTCCATCGAGTCCGTGATGCCATCTAGCCATCTCATCCTCGGTCGTCCCCTTCTTCTCTTGCCCTCAATCCCTCCCAGCATCAGAGTCTTTTCCAATGAGTCAACTCTTCCCATGAGGTGGCCAAAGTACTGGAGTTTCCGCTTTAGCATCATTCCTTCCAAGGAAATCCCAGGGTTGATCTCCTTCAGAATCGACTGGTTGGATCTCCTTGCAGTCCAAGGGACTCTCAAGAGTCTTCTCCAACAACACAGTTCAAAAGCATCAGTTCTTCAGCGCTCAGCCTTCTTCACAGTCCAACTCTCACATCCATACATGACCAGAGGAAAAACCATAGCCTTGACTAGACGGACCTTAATCGGCAAAGTAATGTCTCTGCTTTTCAATATGCTATCTAGTTTGGTCATAACTTTTCTTCCAAGGAGTAAGTGTCTTTTAATTTCATGGCTGCAGTCACCATCTGCAGTGATTTTAGAGCCCAGAAAAATAAAGTCTGACACCATTTCAACTGTTTCCCCATCTATTTGCCATGAAGTGATGGGACCAGATGCCATGATCTTCGTTTTCTGAATGTTGAGCTTTAAGCCAACATTTTCGCTCTCCTCTGTCACTTTCATCAAGAGGCTTTTTAGCTCCTCTTCACTTTCTGCCATAAGGGTGGTGTCATCTGCATATCTGAGGTTATTGATATTTCTCCCCACAATCTTGATTCCAGCTTTTGTTTCTTCCAGTCCAGCGTTTCTCATGATGTATTTTGCATATAAGTTAAATAAGCACGGTGACAATATATAGCCTTGACATACTCCTTTTCCTATTTGGAACCAGTCTGTTGTTCCATGTCCAGTTCTAACTGTTGCTTCCTGACCTGCATACAGATTTTTCAAGAGGCAGGTCAGGTGGCCTGGTATTCCCATCTCTTTCAGAATTTTCCACAGTTTATTGTGATCCACACAGTCAAAGGCTTTGGCATAGTCAATAAAGCAGAAATAAATGTTTTTCTGGAACTCTCTTGCTTTTTCCATGATCCAGTGGACGTTGGCAATTTGATTTCTGGTTCCTCTGCCTTTTCTAAAACCAGCTTAACATCAGGGAGTTCACGGTTCACATGTTGCTGAAGCCTGGATTGGAGAATTTTGAGCATTACTTTACTAGGGTGTGAGATGAGTGCAATTGTGCGGTAGTTTGAGCATTCTTTGGCATTTCCTTTCTTTGGGATTGGAATGAAAACTGACTTTTTCCAGTCCTGTGGCCACTGCTGGCATATTGAGTGCAGCACTTTAACAGCATCATCTTTCAGGATTTGAAACAGCTCAACTGGAATTCCATCACCTCCACTATCTTTGTTCGTAGTGATGCTTTCTAAGGCCCACTTGACTTCACATTCCAAGATGTCTGGTTCTAGACTAGTGATCACATCATCATGATTATCTGGGTCATGAAGATCTTTTTTGTACAGACATCCAGGAAATGAAGATCATGGCATCTGGTCCCATCACTTCATGGAAAATAGATGGGGAAACAGTGGAAACAGTGTCAGACTTTGTTTTTCTCGGCTGCAAAATCACTGCAGATAGTGACTGCAGCCATGAAATTAAAAGATGCTTGCTCCTTGGAAGAAAAGTTATGACTAACCTAGACAGCATATTAAAAAGCAGAGACATTACTTTGCCAACAAAGGTCCATCTAGTCAAGCCCAGGTTTTTTCAGTGGTCATGTATGGATGTGAGAGTTGGACTGTGAAGAAAGTTGAGCACTGAAGAATTGATGCTTTTGAACTGTGGTGTTGGAGAAGACTCTTGAGAGTCCCTTGGACTGCAAGGAGATCTAACCAGTCCATCCTAAAGGAGATCAGTCCTGGGTGTTCATTGGAGGGTCTGATGCTGAAGCTGAAGCTCCAGTACTTGGCCACCTCATGCGAAGGGTTGACTCATTGGAATAGACCCTGATGCTGAGAGGGATTGGGGGCAGGAGGAGAAGGGGACGACAGAGGATCAGATGGCTTGAATGCATCAACAACCTGATGGCCATGAGTTTGGGTAAACTCCAGGAGTTGGTGATGGACAGGGAGGCCTGGTGTGCTGCAATTCATGGGGTTTCAAAGAGTCAGACACGACTGAGTGACTGAACTGAACTGAACCTATTAAGAGGGGAAAAAAAAAAAACAACAACAATTTTCTGACTTGTTAGCAAAGTAAAATGTTGCTATATACAATGTGGATACCTAAAATAACGTGCTTGAAGGGGAGGGGAAATTTGGACAGAGAAATGCACATAAAAAGAAAGAGAAAGTCATGATATTGCTACCATACAAGGCGAAATATAACAAAAAGGCATAACAGAGACAGGAGGAAAACTAGAGGTTCCGCTTCACAATGAAGTTATGCCAGTGGGATATCTTTGGAGGGAATGAGGCTGAAGCTGAAACTCCAGTACTTTGGCCACCTCGTGTGAAGAGTTGACTCATTGGAAAAGACTGATGCTGGGAGGGATTGGGGGCAGGACGAGAAGGGGACTATAGAGGATGAGATGGCTGGATGGCATCACCAACTCAATGCATATGACTCTGAGTGAATTCCGGGAGTTGGTGATGGACAGGGAGGCCTGGCGTGCTGTGATTCATGGGGTCGCAAAGAGTCAGACACGACTGAGCGACTGAACTGAACTGAACTGAACACAGTATTTTCATTAAGGAGAAACAAAAGCAAGATGAAAAGATAAAGTAACAGACACACTGATTATAAGGAAATGTTCATATATTTTTCTCAATCTTAACAAGGAACATGAACTAAAAGTGAGTTGAAATGTAGAAGACTTAAATAATGTAACCAATAAAATAAATCTTGTTGGTATCCAACTGTAAGCCCAGATAATGGAGAATATACTTTCTTTCTAAGTGTACATGCAGTGCCCACAGGAATTGATCATATAGACCAAAAAGAAAAAGTTAATTTGAAATAATGCAGATGATACTAAGAGCATTCTCTGGTTGCTATGCACTAGAATAAGCTATAATGAATTCAAAACTGTTAATGTCCTTAGCCTGGAAATGAAAAAAAAAAAAAAAAAAAGGAAAAAATCCTGCTACTAAACAACTCTTGGGTCACTGTATTTCTTAAAAATTAACAGGATTGTCCCCCCATCCCCCTATACACACCCACATACACTAGAATCAATGGTATATAGCTAAAGCAGTACTAGAGAAAATTTGAGAACATTGAATATCCCCAATACCAAAAATCAAACTGTGAATGTAAGCAAATTAAAAACAAAAAACAAAAGCTAGTAAAGAAAACCACAGTAATGGGAAAGAGACCAGAAGAAATTCATAAAAGCAGAATTTAGTTAGAAAACAAAGAATGAGTAGAATTAATAAGTCCAAAAGCTGATTCTTTGAAAGCAAAAATAAATATAGACAAGCTCCTAGGTAACATAAACAGAAAAAAGAACACATGCCTATATAGAATTAGCAATGACAAGGAAGAAATAATCTTCAAACAGAAGAAATTTAAAGTCATGAGAGACTATTTTGTACAACTCCGTGCATTTAAGTTTGAAAACCTAAATGAACTGGATGATTTTAAAGAATACAACTTATCAAAATTGGCCTCATTAAAGACACAAAGTCTAGAAAGATTAGACATGTATAGAAGAAATAGATAAAATGTTTAATGTACTCACTCCCCAAAAGCATCGTGCCTTATATACCCCCTTCCCCGCCCCCAACACTGCCAAGGGACCTAAGCCAATTTGAAGATGCTCTCCCTGGCCATTTGAATGTAAAGAGTAGCTGTCAAAGACTGAAGCATGCAAAATATCTCATCTATGATGACAACAAAACAAATCCAAACTGGTTACCCTGGAAGGATACTAGTAAACCCACATGGAATTTTGAAAACTACGGAATAACAAGAAAGAATCATGCATTTATCCTATTTTCCTATATGAACCATATTGCTTGGTACCCAAATAGATGGTGAAGGCAAGTTTCTCTTTATAGAAGTATTACAGCTAATAAATGAATATCATCATTTCACAATCTGTAATGAATTAATGGATCATGGTATATATCTTAAAGTTCTGCTAACATTACAAAAAGAGAGACAACCGGATCTCATATGCCTCCTGATACAACAATATAGTGTCACTTGTGAATTAGTCCTGCCAAAACAAAAGCAAAAGAAATCAATCCTCAATCTGATTATGACTTTAGATCCAAATAGTTCCCAAATAGCCCAGGGATACAAGCATAAAATCTATACTTCAGGAAGCTCTACAGGACAAATAATCTGGTTTCTTTATTAAATAAATTGAAGAAAAAAAAGAGATGGAGAGGAACTTATAGATTAAATCAATATTAAGGCATATATCGTCTCAAATATAGACTTTATTTGGATCATCATTAAAGTGGTGAAAAAGCGAACATGACATAATTGGAAATGGGATCATGGATTGAATATTTGTTAACATTAAAGAATAATTATTATTAACTTTTGATTGAGGAGTCATAATGATCTTATTTTTGTTACAAAAAGAAAAAAGCCTTTACCTTACAATTTCAACACTGCAATATTTACAGATAAAATATGTCTGGGATTTCATTCAAATAAGGAGAAAATAGAAATAAGTAAAGCAAGATTGGCCATTAGTTGAAAATTGTTAAAGCTGGTTTATGTATATATGAGAGTTCATGATACTATTCTTTTTATTTTTGTGCATGTTTGAAGTTTTTCATAATATAAAAATTAATAAAAAAATGCATTGCTAAAATTAGGGCATAACCCTTATGAATATCACATGGTTTTGATTAACAGAAGTGGGAGAAAGTGTTCCATTATCTCTGCTTTAACCTATTTGAGATCGCTCCAACTTCAATAGCAAAGGAAGTATCGAAACGCTAACAGGGGCAATAAATTCTGTCATTGTTCCTCTGATTCTTTCTCCATTTCCAGACATTCATTCAGCTTGCAGTTATAGAGCTGCTGATATTGTAAAAATGTTGCTTAGCAACATGTTAATGGGGAAAAACACTCCTTAAACCACTAAGGTTTTTGTCTTTTGAAATGTACTAGTTCAGCATATGATACCTCCCACAGCTCAGTTTAACAAGAGGAAAAGTATCAAGTCTCTGAATATAGTTTTTTGTTTTTGTTGTTGTTGTTTAGTCTTCATAGCTGGGTCTGAATTTAATAAGACTATAAGAAATGGAGTCTGACATTGACTCTGAGTAGTTTAGAGATGATAGACTATAGCACTCTACCCCTTACCTAATATCTGGGGTAAGGATGGAGGTCGTGAGGCCCAGAGGATATATAGAGAAAATGCCCCAATCTTTATCATCCACTTGGTATCACTGCCTAAGAAAATGAATCAACTACTTTACCATCTAGAAGTTGGGCCCAGGGAGTCACTCTTGAAGCCTTCGTTCCTTTTTCCAGGAAATCAGGGTATTTGACCAAATGCTCCTAAAGAGCTTTTCTGTTATGCCATGTTTCTTTATGGAAGAACCCCTAGTCCAGCCCTTCTCAAACTTCAGTGTGTCAGCTGTGCCTTTCCTGGGCATCCTATGAACATGTGGATGCTGATTTAGCAGGCCTGGGTGGGGCTTTGAGTTTCTGCATGTCTCACACCTCTTAGGAGACGCTAATTATGCTGGTTGGTGAAGGGGAGGGAATCACGCTCTTACAGCCAGTCTCCCCAGAACTTTGAATAAGCAGAGAAATTAGAGTATGTGATTTGTTAGTCTTGGCATGGTATATGGCTAAGAGGACAGCTTGAGCATTGAAGAGATTTAGGTTCAAATCTTGGCACTGTCTTTAGAAGTGTGACTGAGCCATGCTGCCCTTCAAATTCGTCATCTGCAAAATGAGCATTTTGGAGAAGGTTGAAGATTGAATAAGAACAATATCACTTGTAACGGTCTTAACCAGGCACATGGTAAGCACTCTGTAAGTGTTAACTATTGTTGGAATAAAGAAAGGCAAAAGAGCACTGATGAAGGGCTATGTTCCAGTATGAGTCTTTGTCCCCTTATTTATGAGTGGGGCACTACGAAAAATTGGAAAGAACTTGGGCTGACTCAGGTTGGAGTTTCTCTTCACTGCTGCAAATATGGCTGTCATATCCTTCACTGGGCTTCAATTTACACACCTTCCCAGTGAAAAGGCTGAACTCATTCCTACCTGGTCCGAACAGCCAAGGATGTGTTTTAGCTCCTCAAGTGACACGGTCCCTGGGCTGCACCAAGGAGTTCAAGTAATCCGCTCCGTATTTAATAAATTGAGGGGAGAGGAGAGTTAGGTGGCAAAAAGCTTATCAGAATTGAATGAAAATCCTAGACCCACAAGAATTTGCTAAGCAATAGATCTATTTTATTTTTTTTTTTTTTTTTTTTTTTTTTTCTGTTTTATATTTTTATTATTTAATAATTTTAAAGTTGTTTTTCCAAAAGAACGCCACATCTAACAGAGTTTTGCTTCCACTTTTCTTAAAAATAAATAAAAATCAGAGACCTGTATGCTTTCCATTTATTTTCAAAACACAATCTGATCTAATCAGTTAAAACTTCACCTCTTAAACAGCTCAGACTGAACTGTGATCAATCTTTTCTCAGACACCTCATGCACACTCACTTCCTTTCTGACACCGTTCAAATACAGCTTTAGTTTTGAAGGTTCTCCCAGCAGCTGACAATGTCTATCAGCATGATGACCTCTGACATCTTAAACCAGCTGGTCTATTTTTTTTTTTTTTTTAATTTTTAAAATTTTAAAATCTTTAATTCTTACATGCATTCCCAAACATGAAGCCCCCTCCCACCTCCCTCCCCATAACATCTTTCTGGGTCATCCCCATGCACCAGCCCCAAGCATGCTGCATCCTGCGTCAGACATAGACTAATCCAGGTCTTTGTAGCAACAGAGAGCCAGGGCCGTGATTTAATTACCAATGGGCTACATCAGAAGCAGAATTGGAGCCAGTATCCCTGGAGTAGGGTGAAGCACAGGTTAACCAGTTCTGGAAAGAACAGGTTAACTTTTGAACCTTCCTATTACTTTCCTGCTCATACATCTTCTAGGTCTCCAATGTGCCAAGCTTTAGATTTTTAATCAAATGTCTTTGGGACTATAAAATTTTGTCCATTTTCTAAAGGATTTTCTAAGCATCTGTCAGCTCCTGTCTGAATCATACATAAATGTGCAATGAATCACTTCCTGTTTCACACCAGGATCCCCACCCCCACTCTTTCACAGACATCCTTCTCCTTCCCCACCATCCCCCACCATTTGAATAGGATAAATGAGGAAACTGATTGTGTCATAGATAGCATCGTTTCTCTTTCAGAACCACCAGGGCTCAGAAACTCTTGGGGGAGACTTCCTCATGAGAGAGAGTTTAGGGGATCTGTAAGAGTGGGGCTGGCACTGAGAGCAAGGAGCTCATTCTACGGAGGGTTTAGTGACTGACATGGCTGCTCTGAACTAGAAAAGAGCTTGAGGATCCTGTGAGCATCAGCGTAGTGATAAAGGAAATCCTGAATTCTTAGGGAAGCAGCATAAACACGACATAATGAAACCTAAGGAATTTCGCAGCAAGCACAAGGTTTTAAACGAGATAACTTTGACTCAGATTCCTGCTTCATCACAGGACAAATTTGCCTAACTCAATAGGCAAGGTCAACTAAATAGGTGACCTTGAAGAAGTTACCTTACCTTTCTCATCCTCCTTTCCCTCTATTGTAAAAAGGATAGCAAAATACCTTTGTCTCAGGATTCTTGTAAAGATAAAATGAGATTTCACATTTAAAGTACTTGGGATGGTGTCTTAAACAATAATAGTATAATAATAGAAAATTGTCCAATTGAGTAGATTTTCCAATTGCTTTTCTAAGTTCTCCAGCATAGGATTTAGAGTGAAGGTGTCACCCAGAGAGCGTATAGGCTGGATTTTACCTGCACGTTTATTTTAGACTGCCCTTTGCAGCAGTGGTCAAGGAGCTTTTTTGTTGTTGTTGCTAGTCTTTAAATTGAGAGATTTTATAATTTTGCATCCTCATCTACATTTCTTGAAACGTTATGAATTATCGGAAAATCTGGCAAACACAAACCCCACATTCCTGCATGATAATTACTAGCCAGAAGTGAGAAGGGGTTGCCTCCCCCTTTTTTTTTTAATTGGAGGTTAATTGCTTTATGGCGTTATGTTGGTTTCTGTCATACAGCAATGTGAATCAGTCATAAGTATATGTATACATATCCCTTCCATCTTGAGCCTCCCTTCCACCCTACCTCTTCCATCCCATCCCTCTAGGTCATCACAGAGTGCCACACTGGGCTCCCTATTCTATACAGCAGCTTTCCGATAGCTATCTGTTTTGCACATGGTAGTATATATATGTCAGTGCTACTCTCTCAATACACCTGACTCTCTCCTTCTTCTCACTGTGTCCACAAGTCTGTTCTCTACGTCTTCATTTCTATTGCTGCCCTGCAAATAGGTTCTTCAGTACCATTTTTCTAGATTCCATACTTACATATTAATATAATTTTTTTCTTCTTGACCACAGTCTCCACCATCCCTTGCCCCTTGCTCTAATACTGTTAGGTAGCTAGAACAGGAAAAAGGACTCCAAAATAGTGTTGGCTAAAAGGCTAGAAGTGGTGGCTAAAAGGAAAAAGCCCACGGAAATAGAATGAAGACCAGAGTGAGAACTTCAGGTGGAACAAATCGCCCTCCTGGCTAGCCCAATTTACATAGGGCAGGCTCAGTGGGAGGAGAAAAAACATAAAAAGAGAAGCCAAAATTGAACCTCTCTTCTCTTTGCATTTTTTGGGTTGGCCCATCTTCATGCCTCAAAGATGTGTTTTCCTTTGCTTGCCAAATAAAACTGAGCTCTAACCAAGCTGTAACACTGGCCCAGCATTTATGCTGAGCTGTAACTGAGCAGTAACACTGGTCATATTTTTGCTGCAGTGACACAGAACCGAGGAAATTACACACTCGCCCAACATTACTGTTACACTATTTTACTTCATGTTCATTGCATTCTGTGTTAGAATTGATATTAGTGTCTGCCTTCCCTTGATATGGTACCTACAATGTAACACCATGCTTTAGTGTGGTTTGCTTGACAAAGACAACTGTGAGCATGTTATTAGACACAGAGGCATCCGCTAGTGATTTAAGGGAATGTCGTGTATCAGGGTACATTATTAGAGTAGCCCATTTTGGGGTACCTTCCCAGATCACACACTCTTTAAAATTATTTTCTCTTCCCACCCACAACCCTGCTGAAGGGGTGTGGGGATTAGCTTGAAAACACCAGAAACCTTGTGAGACGACCCTCAGCTTGGTCAGAGAAGGGTGGAACAAAAAGTCAACTCCTGATCTGAGACAGACCAATCAGATTCTCTCTCCCACAAGTTCTGAACTGCAACAGTGTGAAGCTGGCTCTGTGGCTGCTGACAACGGTACTGAAACGAACAGTCCATGTAGAATTGGTTCTGGATGGGGGTGATAGGAGATGTAGCCATAAGGCCATGCAAACCAAAGTTCCGGAGGAGCATATGGTAGCCAGGAGTCACTAAAGAAGTAAGTCTGTTGAGAGAAAGGCAGAGGAGACTTAGCGGATGTGAGCAGTGGAAATAACCTTGTGGCCTTCCAGAAAGAAAAAAAAAAAAGGTATCCATTACTGACCTTCCAGTTTGGGTTGGAAATGCCTCAACATGTTCAATCACTTTTTCCTTGACCTTCCTTTCTGATCTCTATGACACCTCTCATTACTCTCCTACCTCTCAGAATCCTTCTGCCAGCCCCTGATTTTGACTTCTTTTCTAACACTGAACTCAAGATGTGGAGTTTCCTGGACTCCATTCTAAGTTCTCTTCTCTTTTCAATTCACATTTGCTCTGCCATGGGCTGAAAGTCTGTGTCCCCCTTGCCCCGGATTCACATGTTGAAATTTTGGAGTTGGGGCTTTTGGGATGATAAGGTCTTGAGAGTGGAATCCTCAGGAATAGGATTGGTCCTCTTATATAAGAGACCTGGAGAGCACCCTTACCACTTTTACCTTGTGACGATACACCAAGAGAACAGCTGTCTATGATCCAGAAGCATGTTCTTACCAGATACTGAATCTGCCGGCACATTGATCTTGGGTTTCTCAGCCTTTACATCTGTGAGAAATGAATGGCTGTTGTTTATAAGCCACCCAGCCCATGGTATTCTGTTATAGCAGTTTGAACAAAGACATCTTTTACAGATGATCTCAGTGTAATACTAGTTATATGCTGATGTAGGCTGTATTTTTCTTTTTTTTTTTTTTTAATTGTCTTACTCCTCATTAGGATGTGAGTTCAGTCACCTTGGGCAAACTTTACGTGTCTGGTTTATAGAAGTACCTGACACATTATACTTAATGAAAGTGTGCTAAATGAATGGATGGATGAATAAATGAACTGGATTTATGTTTTCTGCCTGGACCCAAGCTATCCTCCCTGTGTTTGGTACTAAGCCCCTCATACTGGATGCCTCTCCAGTTCTCTAATTTGACAAGATCTTTCCTCCTTAAAGTCTTAAAAATTACATTGCTTTTGCCTACAAAGTTTTCCTTGGGTTCTTCCTTCAAGTGTGGACATAAAAGCTTTGTCCTCCATGGTATCCCACTATTTCCCACATGCTTTCTGTAATGATATACTATTCATTACATGCATAGCCTCACATTGTTTTCTTAATTTGTAAATATGTGTGAGCTTTCTGTTGCCATATATTTGCCTGTTTCCCAACCTACTTTTCATTTCTTTTCTCCAATATACTGTTAACTTCATGATGCATCTTCAGTTCAGTTCAGTCACTCAGTTGTGTCCGACTCTTGTGACCCCATGAATCGCAGGACGCCAGGCCTCCCTGTTCATCAGCATCTCCCGGAGTTCACTCAGACTCACGTCCATCAAGTCCGTGATGCCATCCAGCCATCTTATCCTCGGTCGTCCCCTTCTCCTCCTGCCCCCAGTCCCTCCCAGCATCAGAGTCTTTTCGAATGAGTCAACTCTTCTCATGAGGTGGTCAAAGTACTGTAGTTTCAGCTTCAACATTATTCCTTCCAAAAAAATCCCAGGGTTGATCTCCTTCAAATTGGACTGGTTGGATCTCCTTGCAGTCCAAGGGACTCTCAAGAGTCTTCTCCAACACCACAGTTCAAAACCATCAATTCTTTGGCGCTTAGCCTTCTTCACAGTCCAACTCTCACATCCATACATGACTAGAGGACTAGACGGACCTTAGTCGGCAAAGTAATGTCTCTGCTTTTGAATATACTATCTAGGTTGGTCATAACTTTTCTTCCAAGGAGTAAGCGTCTTTTAATTTCATGGCTGCAATCACCATCTGCAGTGATTTTGGAGCCCAAAACAAATAAAGTCTGACACTGTTTCCACTGTTTCCCCATCTATTTCCCATGAAGTGATGGGACTGGATGCCATGATCTTCGTTCTCTGAATGTTGAGCTTTAGGTCAACCTTTTCACTCTCCACTTTCACTTTCATCAAGAGGCTTTTTAGCTCTTCTTCACTTTCTGCCATAAGGGTGGTGTCATCTGCATATCTGAGGTTATCGATATTTCCCCCAGCAATCTTGATTCCAGCTTGTGTTTCTTTCAGTCCAGAGTTTCTCATGATGTACTCTGCATAGAAGTTAAATAAGCACGGTGACAATATACAGCCTTGATGTACTCCTTTTGCTATTTGGAAGCAGTCTGTTATTCCATGTCCAGTTCTAACTGCATACAGATTTCTCAAGAGGCAGGTCAGGTGGTCTGGTATTCCCATCTCTTTCAGAATTTTCCACAGTTTATTGTGATCCACACAGTCAAAGGCTTTGGCATAGTCAATAAAGCAGAAATAGATGTTTTTCTGGAACTCTCTTGCTTTTTCCATGATCCAGGGGATGCTGGCAATTTGATCTCTGATTCCTCTGCCTTTTCTAAAACCAGCTTGAACGTCAGGAAGTTCACGGTTCACGTATTGCTGAAGCCTGGCTTGGAGAATTTTGAGCATTACTTTACTAGCATGTGAGATGAGTGCAATTATGCAGTAGTTTGAACATTCTTTGGCATTTCCTTTCTTTGGAATTGGAATGAAAACCAACCTTTTCCAGTCCTGTGGCCACTGCTGAGTTTTCCAAATTTGCTGGCATATTGAGTGCAGCACTTTCACAGCATCATCTTTCAGGATTTGAAACAGCTCAACTGGAATTCCATCACCTCCACTAGCTTTGTTCGTAGTGATGCTTTCTAAGGCCCACTTGACTTCACTTTCCAAGATGTCTGGTTCTAGATTAGTGATCACATCATCATGATTATCTGGGTCATGAAGATCTTTTTGTACAGTTCTTCCATGTATTCTTGCCACCTCTTCTTAATATCTTCTGCTTCTGTTAGGTCCATACCATTTCTGTCCTTTATTGAGCCCATCTTTGCATGAAATGTTCCCTTGGTATCTCTAATTTTCTTGAAGAGATCTCTAGTCTTTCTCGTTCTGTTGTTTTCCTCTATTTCTTTGCATTGATCACTGAAGGCTTTCTTATCTCTTCTTGCTATTCTTTGGAACTCTGCATTCAGATGCTTATATCTTTCCTTTTCTCCTTTGCTTTTTGCCTCTCTTCTCTTCACAGCTATTTGTAAAGTCTCCCCAGAGAGCCATTTTGCTTTTTTGCATTTCTTTTCCATGGGGATGGTCTTGATCCCTGTCTCCTGTACAGTGTCACGAACCTCATTCCATAGTTCATCAGGCACTCTATCTGTTAGATCTAGGCCCTTAAATCTATTTCTCACTTCCACTGAATAATAAGGTCATACCTGAATGGTCTAGCGGTTTTCCCTAGTTTCTTCAATTTGAGTCTGAATTTGGTAATAAGGAGTTCATGATCTGAGCCACAGTCAGTTCTTGGTCTTGTTTTTGTTGACTGTATAGAGCTTCTCATTCTTTTGCTGCAGAGAATATAATCAATCTGATTTTGATGTTGACCATCTGATGATGTCCATGTGTAGAGTCTTGTCTTGTGTTGTTGGAAGAGGGTGTTTGCTATGACCAGTACATTTTCTTGGCAAAACTCTATTAGTCTTTGCCCTGCTTCATTCTGCATTCCAAGGCCAAATTTGCCTGTTACTCCAGGTGTTTCTTGACTTCCTACTTTTGCATTCCAGTCCCCTATAATGAAAAGGACATCTTTTTTGGGTGTTAGTTCTAAAAGGTCTTGTAGGTCTTCATAGAACCGTTCAACTTCAGCTGCTTCAGCATTACTGGTTGGACTGGAATGGGTGAATTTAACTCAGATGACCATTATATCTACTACTGTGGGCAGGAATCCCATAGAAGAAACGGATTAGCCATCATGGTCAACAAAAGAGTCTGAAATGCAGTACTTGGATGCAATATAAAAAAAAATGACAGAATGATCTCTGTTCGTCGCCAAGGCAAACCATTCAATATCACAGTTATCCAAGTCTATGCCCCAACCAGTAATGCTGATGCATCTTAATATATTGAATACCAAGCACAATTTCTAGAACAGAGTAAATATTCAATAATATGTTCTTAATGGATGAATGGATACTCATGTTATATTATTCTCTACACAAACCTCCTTTTTACATGAGCAGTTTGATTTGATTATTGTTTTTTTGTAATCAGAGAGCTTTGACTATTGCAATTATTAGTGATGAGCAGAAATTTATACAATTTTAGGTGCTTTTGTGAGTACCCTCTTAATAGACTTGAAAAATACAAAAACATTACAGATGACTTTCTAATGACATTAATCATGTATGTTTCTATAGTCTAAAAAGTGAATTTACATCTATTCTCAGAGTTTATTCTCATGACAGTCTTGCACAGTAGAGGATAATTGAGACAGGTCAAAGATCTAATAGGAGACACAACCAGAGCCCAAGTTTTCTGTTTATCTGCCTCTTGTGCTTTTGCTATATCACAATGCAGCAATGTGCCTAAATTGTTAAATTTATACTGCTGTCACTGCTGCTACTAAGACTACTACTAGCTATGATTTATTGAGGGTTTACTACAAACTAGGCACTGAGCTATGTGGCTTCCTTTAATTACATCAGTTAATATTCACAATGACCTCGTGAGTTTGATACTTTTATAGTTCTTTTAAGACAGATAAAGAAAGTAGGCAGAGAGATGTCAGAAATCAAAGTGGATAAACCAAGATGTGAGCCCAGATTTTTCTGATCTCTGAAACCACACTACAAGTTACTAATGTCTTCCTTGTTACAAAGAGAAGTAAAAGAACATCTGGGACTTTGGAAGTCACTCATGCAGGATAATCTTGTCACTCAAATTTTTGGTAATAAACCCAAACCCTTTGAGGTATAATGACAAGTTATTCAAAACCTTATGGGAAGAGGAAGCACAGAAAGATGGGACTGAATATGAGCGGCTTCATCAACATCCCCTTTGAAATGGGGACTTAATTAATGTACTTAATTGTTGAGAGATACATAATGAGATTATTCAGAGCCTTGGCTGTGCAGTCTTTCCTATTGTTAACTGTGTTAATTTGCAAAGACACTGGTTGAATGAAAACAGGTTAAATGGAAACTCTCTTTTTTTCAGAGTGGGATAAAAGGTAATCACACTGCGTAATTTGATTTTGATGCACGGCTTTCTCCTCTTTTTAAATACACATACTCTTTATAAATAGGTGAAAGAGTGTGATCATCTGGTGAGCAATGGAAGGCTGATTATCACATATGTGACAAAAGGAATGCTGTCAAGCCTTCCTCCATGAGGAAGATTCCTGGCTCATTTTCCATTCAAGTAGAATAGAAAGGAAGGAGGGAAGAATAAAGAGAATATATTCAAAGCATGTGCCTCTGTAGAAAGCATTGTCTCAGGATCCCTCAGACCCATTCTTTAGCTTAATCATGGGATGAGTTGAGAGAGTAGCATTGACATATATACACTGCTGCTGCTGCTGCTAAGTCACTTCAGTCGTGTCTGACTCTGTGCGACCCCATAGACAGCAGCCCATCAGGCTCCTCCATCCATGGGATTTTCCAGGCAAGAGTACTAGAGTAGGGTGCCATTGCCTTCTCTGATATATACACTGCCATGTGTTAAATAGATGCCTAGTGGTAAGCTGCTGTATAGCACAGGAAGCTCAGCTTGCTGCTCTATGATGTCCTAGAGGGACTGGATGGGGAAGGTGGGGTAGGAGGGAGGCTCAAGAGGGAGGGGATATATGTATACATATAGCTGACTCACTTTGTTGTATAGCAGAAACTCATGCAACATTGTAAAGTGATTATAGCCTAATTTAACTTAAAAAAATTTTTTTTAAAGTAAAGTTGGATTATTCTAAGACCCCATCAGTTACAAGGCCTGTAGACATGGAGTTTCCAGGATTAAGGCATTAAATGAGACCCTAAAAGTACTTAGAGTTTAAATAGAATATGGTCATGTGTAAGCATTTAGAAACAAACTGACATTTTCCTTTCCCTCAATGTATGTGTCTAGTTTTCTTATTGGATGAAAATAAGTGTGTTGGCATTCCTTGTATTAGTAAATGAAAAAAAAAAAAAAAAGAAGAAGAAAGAAAGAAAAAAAAGCTCCTGTGTACAGATTGAAAGGCACCCATTTTGAAGATGAAAGGAGTCCTTGACATGATTCCTCCTATGCCAGGAACTAAGGAAATAGTTAAAATACCCAACTATCACATCTAGGATTATACCAAGGGGACACATTAAGAGATGTGGGGAAAAATAGAAAAGAGGGATGGGGACAGAGGTAGGGCTGTGGAATTGGGATTATATATTAGCATCAAAGAACCCAAGTACCTATATTCCCAAACTTGATTTGATATTCATTGAATTAGATAGTCAAATACATGCAGTTTAAAAATATATTCAGTTACCTAATTGAAACTTATAATAATAGTAATGTTAATAAAAATTTGTATTCTAAATGTATTTTTCATTTTATTCCCATACTCCCCTGCCCCAAATGACTTAATCACATTTGAGTCCTTATGTTGCCCTTCTTTCAACCTTCCAAATCCAAGGTTTGGTTAAAAAGCAAATTATCATTATAAACAGCCCAACCCTCTGGTCTCTGGACCTCACAGAGAATGGTTTTTGAAATAATTTTTCACTCAATTCACACTCTGAAAGATCAAAGAACTCTTCTCTGTGCCCCTTCCAGAAGCCCCTGTGGGATTAGCCAATCATGAATATAAATCACTGTGTTTGTTATGTTTCCAAAATACCCATTCATAATCCATCTTCACATTGTTCAAAGAAATGCGGGGTCAGATCAGCTCTCACCTTCACAAGGCTTTGTGCTTCTGTTTGTGCAGCCAAAGTAGCATTGCACTTGAGGCAATTAGCTGCTTGCTGCTGTGGCTGCAGCCAAAGGTCTTCCTGAGGGAGCGGAGAGGAGACCTCCTCAGGAGGCTGCTCCATTCAGGCATCAAGTGTGGCTCTTAGCCAAGAAGACAGCGCCTCTTTCTACCCTCTGACTCAGTGCCTTTTGTGTGCAGCCAGATAAAAGTGAACAATGGCCACCTCCTCTCTCCTGGAGGTGACAAGCAGAGGAAAGTAGAAAGCTAGCTTTTGAAAACTCAGCCATTAAACTCCATGCCACCCCAAGAGCCTGACCTGAATCCACTTTCTGACAACCACAGGAAGCTATTGTGCTTTTCTTTAAGAAGCTCTCAGCTTGGAGAAAGACCACCAGGAGGGAAAGGGAGTGCCTTCCTAAAGCGTCTTAGAGAACATCAAACCTGGAAGGTCTCAGTGACTTTTGAGACCCACCTCCTTAATTTATAAATGAAACCCTGAGGACAAGAAGGATTTAATTTAAACCATACAGCCCAATGCAGGCTCCTCCATAAGTCATCAGAACAACCTGTTGATAAGTCAGAGCTGACTTTATCACTCACTGTGGGAAGAGAAAACACTACCTACATAGCCAGTCTTGATTGCATCTAGCTGGGGAGGAGCAGTTAGGGTGATTGTTGAAGCCTGGCTTAAGGTGGGTCCTTTAGGGGAGGAGGGGTGTCTTGTTAGGATTGGATGGGATCATGATATGATAGTTTAGAGTTGGTAGACACAACAAGGCAAGGACTTTGAGGTAAACAATTAAAAGAATCTGGGGCTATAAATAGTCAGCTAGTATTTTCTGTTGAAGAATTGATGGATCTTTCAGATAAGTTCTTGGAATGTACAATAAAGTTGTTTTCTCTTCCTGGGAAAAATTTTCTGGAATAGTGAATCTATGCTGATGAAGACAGAGGACTGGTAAAGTCATATCACAGTAGGCAGGAAGCTGAGTGGGGATAGATAGTTCAGGGTCTCAGAATTCATGCCCGCAATTTATAAATGAAACCTTGCTACAAGCCACACAGCCCTTTACTGCAGAAACATGAATTGGAAACCAGGTACCAAACTCTGCTCCTACTGCTCATTTTATGACCCAATGATGGATTATGTGAACCAAATGAATAAAATCAATTTCTGGACTTAAAAACTTTTTATTTGAAAGGTTGGAGAAAGAAAAGATAGGAATGAAATTAAGAGTATTGTGTGTGGGAGAAATTCTGAAACATCTTTCTGAGGAGCTGACATTAGAGATGTGACCAGAAGATGCAAAGAACTCAGGAGTTCTTCAAGCTCAAAGAGAGAAAGTTGGGGTTTGAGGAAAAGAAAGAGTATGTGTGACTTGAACCCAGTGAGCAAAAGAAGAGAGGTAGGATATGAGGTGAGCCTGGAAGATAGGACCAGATTCCTGGAGGACTTTCGGGTGCTCTCAGAATGCCTGGCCAGGATAGATGGGCCTGATGTTGCATATGCAAAATGTGCTCTGCTTGTTTACCTCATGAACACTCACAGTACAAGCCATTCCACCATAAGTGTTGGATACTTGATCCACATTTTCCAAGGAGAGGGTTGGGAAGATACTCAGATATTCACTTGTTCATTTTTGCATGAACAAAGTGAGAAATACATCAATTAAGCCAGCTGTGGGGCTTCACAGAGCAATAAATTATCTCTTTTTTTTGGTTTGTTTGCAAGAAATGCTTGTGATTCCAGGATATTCTCCTCTTATTCTTTGCCATTATCACGCTCCAGCATTCATTTTCAATTTCTAATGTTGAGCTGGATGGTTTTTATGGCATCTCAGCTAGAGAAAAATTAAAACGAATATACAAAATGAAAGGCAAGATTTATTTGAGGGTGGGGGGTACTCTTTTGTAGTTCATTCTCAAGCAAAAAAGAACCTTTTTGTAGGATTTAATTATGTGCACCATTTTCTTTTAAAATGCAGATGCAGGCACTAATTGGACAATTCACATCTTCTACGCCCAGTATTATCAACAGATGATGATTAAAAAAGTTTAAGAGCATTGCTTGATGCTTTCATGAAACCACTCAATAGTTTATATGCAAGCTTATCAAGGCTGTGTAACAGATCTGAAAAGCCAGAAAATCAGTGAGTAATAGAAAATAGTTAAGTACTCAATTCATTAACTGGAATACTCATTTTTATTTCATGAATTCAGATGCAGAAAAGTATTTGTGTACTGACACTTGGATGTGTGAAAGCTGTTTTAAAATTCATTCTATTTTCATTATTACTTCTCAAGAAATGAACACCACCATTGCAGATAAATGCATTGGGCAGTCTGGGAAGTTCAAAGGTGTTAGTTTCAGGGTAGACCTTCCCTCAGGACAGGGCAGGACATTGTAAATGATCTGGGAGGAAGAATGGCTCAGCAGTTAAAGGTGTGAATTTTCAGTTTTGAATCTCACTTTTATTCTGGAATATTCTGTCCGTGAACTTCAAGATGTTCAAACTGGATATAGAAAAGGCAGAGGAACCAGAGATCAAATTGCCAACATCCGCTAGATCGCTGAAAAAGCAAGAGAGTTCCAGAAAAACATCTGTTTCTGCTTTATTGACTATCCCAAAGCTTTGACTATGTAGATCAGAACAAACTGTGAAAATTCTGAAAGAGATGGGAATATCAGACCACGTGACCTGCCTCCTGAGAAATCTGTATGCAGGTCAAGAAGCAGCAGTTAGAACTGAACATGGAACAACAGACTGGTTCCAAATCGAGAAAGGAGTACGTCAAGACTGCATATTGTCACCCTGCTTATTCAACTTATATGAAGGGTATATCATGTGAAATACTGGGCTGAATGAAGCACAAGCTGGAATGAAGATTGCCAGGAGAAATCTTGGCAGAAAGTGAAGAAGAACTAAAGAGCCTCTTGGTGAAAGTGAAAGAGGAGAGTGAAAAAGTTGGCTTAAAGCTCAATATTCAGAAAACTAAGATCATGGCATCTGGTCCCATCACTTCATGGCAAATAGATGTGGGAACAGTGGAAACAGTGACAGAGTTTATCTTTTTGGGCTCCAAAATCACTGCAAATGGTGACTGTAGCCGTGAAATTTAAAATGCTTGCTCCTCGGAAGAAAAGGCATGGCAACCTGGAAAGCATATTAAAAGCAGAGACACTACTTTGCCAACAAAGGTCCTTCTGGTCAAAGCTACGGTTTTTCCAGTGGTCATGTATGGATGTGAGAGTTGGACTATAAAGAAAGCTGAGCACCAAAAAATTCATGCTTTTGAACTGTGGTGTTGGAAAAGACTCTTGAGAGTCTCTTGGACAGCAAGGAGATCCAACCAGTCCATCCTAAAGGAAATCAGTCCTGAATATTCATTGGAAGGACTGATGTTGAAGGTGAAACTCTAATAATTTGGCCACCTGATGTGAAGAGCTGACTCATCTGAAAAGACCCTGATGCTGGGAAAGATTGAAAGCAGGAGGAAAAGGGGATGACAGAGGATGAATTGGTTGGATGGCATCACTGATTCAATGGACATAAGTTTGAGTAAACTCCGGGAGTTGGTGATGGACAGGGAGGCCTGGCGTGCTGCAGTCCATGAAGTCACAAAGAGTCAGACATGACTGAGTGACTGAACTGAACTGAACTGAATCTTACTTTTATTCTGAAAATCTACTCCATGACCTTGAGAAAGTTATTTAACCTCTATGATCCTTAGTCTTCCAGCTTTTAATATGGGAGTAATAATAGTAATGATCTCATATGTTAATGTATGTCTCTGAGGATTAAATCAGACTAGCTAAAGCTTTTTTACTTCTTCCAGCTTTATTGACATGTAATTGACATACAGCACTATATAAGTTTAAGGTGTATAGCATAATGATTTTACTTATATGTATCATGAAATAATTTTAGTAAATTTACTGAACATCTATCATCTACAGATACAGAATTAAATAAATAGAAATATTTGTCCTTGTGATGAGAATTTCTAGGACTTAATCTCTTAAAAACTTTCATGTATAACATACAGTAGTGTTAGTTTATTGGGTTGATTTATGTATCTTATAACTGGATGTTAGTGCATTTTGGCCATTTTTGTCTAAATCCCCTCCCCCCTCCTCCCCTCACTCCCCACCACTGGTAACCACAAATGTAATCTATTTTTCTATGCATTTCTTTACTTCTGAAGTATGATTGACCTATGTTAGTTCCTATTACACAGAATAGTGATTCTATATTTCTCTACTTTTTGAAATGATCATATCGGTTAACCAAGTTATCATCTGTCACCAAAGCAAGATATTATGTAGTTGTTCATTGTATTCCCCACGCTGTACATTTCATATTCATGACTCATTTATTTCACAGCTGGCACTTTGTACCTCAGTCTCCCTCACCTTTTACTTTCGTCTCCTCATCTCCTCCCCTCTGGCTAGCTCTGGGTTGTTCTCTGTATCTTTATGTCTGTTTCTGTTTTGTTATGCTTTTGCATTTGTGTTTTAGATTCCACATATAAGTGAAATTGAACCGTATTTGTCATTCTCTGATTTATTTCACTGATGACAATACCTTTAACTCAAGACCTAAAATTTTTAATATTTTGACTTATTATCATATAGAATGATTAAGATATATTAATATGCTACAGTCAGTTCCAGAGGAAAAGGGCTGCTACTCTTGAGTGTGTGTGTGAGCATACATATCTGTGTTTCTTTCTGTACACAAGGGTTCATGTATAAGGCAAAATATAGTTTACAGTGAAAAACTACAGTCCCCCTGCTTGCCTTTTTCTATTCTTTGTCGTGTTCCTCAGAGATAAACTATCTTAACTATTTCTATTTTTCTTTTTTTTCCTGAAGATAGCCCCATGTATCTAAATAGTCTGTCTGCACACCATTTCTTGATTCATCAGCTTTAGGCAATATCTTTTTACTCCATTGTATAAGAACTGAAGATTTATTCATTCTATTATTTTCCCCTCTTATCTTCCCCATATGTTTGATGATTATATTAGTATTTTTATTTCTTCTATTGCTCATTTTTATAACTTTTAAACAGTAAAGTTATATGTATATATTTTTATTCTATCCACTTTAGAAACTGTCTGGACTTCTCTCTATAACTTGAAAGTTTTAGTTCCTCAGACCTTTCTTCTTTAATTTCTTTTTTTTAAACTTTTTTATCTTGTATTGGGGTATAGTCAATTAACAATATTGTGAGAATTTCAGGTGAACAGTGAAGGTACTCAACCATATATATACATGTATCCATTCTCCTCTAACCTCCCCTCTCCTCTAGGCTGCCACATAACATTGAAGGGTTTCATGTGCTATACAGTAGATCCTTTTTGGTTATTCATTTTAAATATAGCAGTGTGTCCATGTCCATCCCAAACCCCCTAATTATCCCTCCGTGGCCCAGCAACCATAAGTTCGTTGTCTAAGTCTGTGAGTCTCTTTCTGCTTTGTAAGTAGGTTCATTAGCCTAATTTCTTTTCAGATTCCACACATAAGGGATGTCACATCATGTCTCTACTCCCTAATTTCTGAATACTGTCTCTGTGTGTGTCTGGAAGATGTCTTAGGAAAGAGTTTCTCTAAGTAGAACTTGCCATTGGGATTCCTGTGCCTGTGATTGATGAACAGCATGCTTCCAGGGGGAACCTGTAAAGGAATACGGGAGTCCGAGCAGGGAAAGGGCAGAACTGGGGAAGGATGTGGTTTTCAGCTAGGGTCTGGTTTCTGCCTCCTCTCATGAGGAACTCTAGATTATAAATTGTACCCCAGAATAAGGCCAACCTTTGGAGATCCCTTGAGATTCCCTGGTGGCTCAGAAGGTAAAGAGTCTGCCTGTGATGCAGGAGACCTGAGTTTGATCCCTGAGTCAGGAAGATTCCCTGGAGAAGAAAGTGGCAACCCATTCCAGTATTCTTGCCTGGAAAATCCCATGGATGGAGGAACCTGGCTGGCTATCATCCATAGCATTGCAAAGAGTCAGACACGACTATGAGACTTCACTGTATTTCTTACTGGAGGTCCCTTATTTGGCAGTCACTGTCTGTAGGCTCCCTGCAGGAGGAAGAGCATGGCTTCCTTCAGGGGGAGAACTACACTCTGGGAGCTGAGGCCAGTGCTCTGAGCAGAGGGCAGCTGTGAGCTCTTATCAGCCAGCAGTCTCAGCAGCTATAAGATGGGCACCCAGGCCAGATCAGGGGGTCTGGGTGGAGTACTAACAATTCAACAGTCCCTAGCATGTAGGTGATAACAAGGAGGGTATGATGAAGACAGTGTTCTCTCAACTTTTACATTATTTGGGATTTGCGGTTTACAAAGCATTTTTGCTTATTTTTCATTTGGTCTTCATTCAAACACACACACCATCACCATACTACCATCACCATCACCAACAACATCAACAAAGCAATAGGAGGTAATGTTGGTGTTATTTTCTCTATTTTAAAAACTAAATACATGATCATATGTGGCTTGTCCAATACACATAGTAACTAGGGAAAATTGGAACTAATTCCAGTTTCAGAATATAGTTTCTATATAAACATCTTTGGTTTCTATCTTCATAGTTCTTTCAAATAGTATTCAGTCTATTTGCTGTATATTTATGTTCCTCTATGTTTAGCCTGGAGAAGGAAATGGCACCCCACTTCAGCGTTTTTGCCTGGAGAATCTCATGGATGGAGGAGCCTGGTGGGCTGCCGTCCATGGGGTCACAAAGAGTCGGACACAACTGAGCGACTTCACTTTCATGTTTCATTTTCATGCATTGGAGAAGGAAATGGCAACCCACTCCAGTGTTCTTGCCTGGAGAATCCCAGGGGCGGCAGAGCCTGGTGGGCTGCCATCTATGGGGTTGCACAGAGTCAGACACAACTGAAGTAACTTAGCAGCATCAGCCTTTCCCTCTAGAACCTCTTCCCACCATTAATATACACGTATATATGCATGCATGTGGAAGGAGGGGAGATAAAGATAGGTAGATAGATGGATCAATAGATACATTCATTTAGATTACTTCCTTTTTGTGTGTAGCTGATTAGTTCCCTGATGGTGAAGTACCAATTAATGAGGCTTTTGTTGCTTTCTTTTTATATTGAAGTTCTGCGACTAGAGCACAGTGTGATCTGGTAACTTTGTAACTTTTTAATGAAACTGGGGAGTACTTGTCTGAGACCTGTCTTACTCTAGCACACTGTCTACTTGTTGTCTGTGAATGGACTGTTCTGAGGCAGACCTTGGGAAATACACCATCAACCGCTGTGAGTGTCTGTCACCTAGATTACTCTCTCTGGAGAATCGTGGGTTGGGATGTATGCACATTTGAAAGAGTTATGAGGAAAGCAGAAGCAAATGACAGTAAGCATTTACTTTCTGGGAGGGCAAGAGTTGATGCACACAATTCTGAAACAACTATGGGCAAAATCACATTCAATGACAGGAGAGCCAAGTGTCCAGTGTGCATTCCTCAGATATTACTTGCAATGTTGGAAGATTATGGTCAAGAAATGGACTTCTGGAGATCTGCAGGATGATGGTTTAGTTCCAAGTATAAGAAAACCCAATTGGCAGTTGCTTATAATAAAAGGGCCTTTATTGACTCAGATAAATAGGAATAGCTGAACATAGGGTTTAACTGATGTCAAGTTCTGCTGGATAAAGCAGTGTTCGTCAGAACGCTATGCTCATCAGCGCCGTCATCAGGGCCTGGTCATCTGTCATCCTTACTCTGTTGACAAGATTTGCAGATCCATATAGTGGCAAGATGGCACACCAGCTCTGGGTTCACATCCTTTTATGTTCAAATAGGACAAGGACAAGGAGCTTCTTTTTTAATACCTTCATCAAAGGGCTTGAGATACACTGTTTAGTCAGTTCAAATGAGCCTAAGGAAGGAGCTACTTTGAACTTCAACCTAAATCACTCTCAAATTAGTGGTGGTGTCTCAACCAAATCGTACAGTCTATGAATGGGGTTGAGGGTGACTTGCCGGAAGAAGTATGTAGTCAGAAGAATGAACCTTGGGCTTTAGACATCTGCCCACTCCAATGTTTTAAAGGAAAGACTGACCTCTAAAGTCTGGAAAAACTGAAGATCAGCTGGGTTATACTTTTTTGAAAGGGAATTTCACCAGCAAAAGAAAAATTCTCTTGTGCTGGTTTGAATACTTCTCGGAGAGTGGTTGTATGGGATTCTCACAAGCCAAGTGGTTTGTCCCCATGAGCTTTATAGTGACGAATAAAAGACCACAGCACAGCTTCCTACTGCAGCCCCCATGACTCAGGAAAGTGAACCTAAGCTCTCCTAAAGCCATCTCCCTGCCAGAGCAAGTGGTAAATAAAACATAAACCACTTTTGTACATGTTTCAAATTTTGGTGTAGATGAAAGGCAATTTACTTGTGGCTCAAAACAGAATTCCTGGCAAAAAGCAAAGCCTATTAACAAATGGAACAGTCCCCTGGTGACAAGATGGAGGCGTGCAACTGGGTACGTTTGTCATTTTAACTCCAGGGACAGACTTGAGGTATTTTAATCATGCTGAAGTAGAATTATAGGTAGAAATAGCATCCTATTTGATATAGGAAAAGCTGCCAGCATTGCTCCTCTGAACAGGTTTCCTTCTACATTTGAGTGATTTGATAAGAGAACTTAATATTCTGCATTTACTTAATTCCTCAGTATCTAAAAACACATAAATGTCAAATCTATTTTTTTTTCAAATTCATGTTTCCGTCCATATGCTTGCAAGTTACTCCTTTGAATGTACTCTTGTAACCAAGCTATCCTTCTGCTTAAAGACTTTCAGAAGCTTTCATTGTCCACAAAAGAGCTGTGATTCAGTAGCTAAGTATATGAGGCCTTCTGAAGGAAACACCTGAAGTATAGACTTTATTTCTACCATTTCTGTATGAACGAGGAGAGGCTAGTTTCTGTTGGGTGTCTTAGTTGTCTACCATTGTGTAGCAAACAATGACAGACCTCAGAGTTGAAAGCAATGTTCATTTCTTCTCTCCTACTTTCTGTGGGTCAAGAATCTGGGCACAGCTTGCTTGGCTCCTCTGTTCAGGGTCTCACAGGCTACAGTCTAGGTACAGGCTAGACTGCTATTCTTTCTGGAGTTTGAGGGCATCTTCCAAGTTTACCTGATTGCTGGCAGAATTCAATTCCTTGCAGATGTACGTGGGCGAGGGGTTCTAGTCCTGTCTTTCCTGTGACTGTCAGCTAGAGGTCACTCTCAGCCCCTAAAGGCCCACCATGCTTTGTCACATGGTCTTTTCAGACCATGGCCATCTACATCTTCACAGCCAGAGTGGGATCTGTTAAGATGGAGTCTACTGTTACATAAGGTGATCGCAGAGATACTTTGCCACCACCTTTGCCATATTTAGGACTTCCCTGGTTGCTCAGACGGTAAAGTGTCCGTCTATAATGTGGGAAACCCGGGTTCAATCCCTGGGCCGGGAAGATCCCCTGGAGAAGGAAATGGCAATCCACTCCAGTACTCTTGCCTGGAAAATCCCATGGGCGGAGGAGCCTGGTAGGCTACAGTCCATGGGATCGCAAAGAGTCGGACATGACTGAGCTCCTTCCCTTTCTTTCACTTTGCCATATTTGGTTGATTAGAAGAGGGTCACTAAAGAGGAGAGGATTACACAAAAGTGAGGAGACCATGGGGTGGAAATCATGTAGACTATCCGAGAATTCTGTCTACCACAGTGTGATAACAACCAGCCACTATGTTTCTGTGCCTTAAAACAGTAATGGCTTGCGTCTGTCAAGGGCTGGCTGAGGGCCTTGGTTGGCTTTGTGTCTTTGACAGGGAACCAGTCTGAAGGAGACTCTGACTCCACACTCCATTGCTGCCCAGGTAGAGTAAATGCATGGAGCAAAACTTGAAAAAAGTGAAAGTGTTAGTTGCTCAGTCATGTCTGACTGTGACCCCATGGACTGTAGCCCACCAGACTCCTCTGCCTATGGGATTCTCCAGGCAAGAATACTGGAGTGGGCTGCCATTCCCTTCTCCAGGGGAATCTTCCTGACCCAGGGATTGAACCCAGGTTTCCTGCATTGCAAGCAGATTCTTTACCATCTGAGTCACCAAGGAAGCAGCAAATCTTGCTTCTTCTCAAATCTCTATCAAGTGGCTTCTCTTAGTTTTAAGGGGTTGGGGAAGGTACCCCAACATAGCACTGGAACTGTTTGGTGCATGGCACAAATGAGGACTGACTTCTCCACCAACAAAATCTCTTTTTGCTGTGTTCTAGATAGAGCTTACTCTTTCTCTTTTCACGGCATTGGTCCATTGTCTTTTGTCAATCGGAATGACTTTTCTGCCACCTTTTCTTTACAAATTCCTCCTGGTTCAGTGCAAAAGTTACTTCTTCAGTTAAGTAATTTCTGATCTTTCCCATTAAAATTAATTTTCTCTCCTTGGATCTCCCATAACACTCCTCTGTGCTTTCTCCGTCTGTCTTCTACGGCTTTTATTTTATTCCATCTGGAGAAAATTATAATTTGAAAAGGTACATGCACCTTTGTTCACAGCAGCACTGCTTACAGTAGCCAAGACATGGAAACAGCCTGACTGTTCATGAACAGATGAATGGATAAAGAAGGTATATATCTATCTCTCTACATAGGCTCTCTCTATATAAATATAGGCTTTATCCATATATATAGGCTTCCCAGGTGGCACAGTGGTAAAGAATCTGCTTGCCAATACAGAGGGCACAGGAGATGCAAGTTTGATCTCTGGGTTGGGAAGATCCCCTGGAGTAGGTAATGGCAACCCACTCTAGTATTCTTGCCTGGAAAGTTTCGTGGACAGAGGAGCCTGGCAGTCTACAGTCCATGGGGTCACAAAGAGTCAGACACAACTGACCACGTAGTTGTGGTATGTGTGTGTGTCTCTGTGGGTGTGCATGTATGGATTATATGGCATTTACAATTTCTTAATTTTATCTCAGCTAAATATGTTAGATGTCTTAGCTCCCTATTGGATTGTGAACATTGTGAGGATGGTAAATTTGTCTGAGTCACAGCTCTTTACTCTAAAGGGTCCAGTACGCAATCCAGGGCTATACTGAATGTAGTGATACTGTTCTGGGTTGAGTGAAATTGATCTTGCTTCCCCAGAATGTCTATTTACAACGATAGCCAAACTTTGAATTATTTAGGGAAAAGATTTGCCTAATTTCCTTATTCTATCATAAACTCTTAATTTTTTTCCAGTTAAACTCATTTCTGAATATAACCTAAATCTCTCCTTAAAGCAGAAAAGCAGTGCTTTTTTTTTTTTCTCATTTCCTCTTGTTTATCCATAATGAAGATCATAGATCACACTACACAGTTGGAAGAACCTTAAAGATTGTCTAGGTCAGTGATTTGAAAGTTTTTGTTTATTTTAAGAAGCTGACTCCTCAATTCAAATGAAACTTAAGCAGAGCACAAAACTAAAAAATAGCAACAATAACAACAAAAAGCTGATTATCTGATTGAAATGAGAATGACAAGTTCAGAATCCTGGTCACTTAATGTCTTCTGACCAATCACCAGTCCCAAGTGGACTTTGGGACAACTCTATGAAATACTAGACGTTTAGTTTGAAATCCCTTGGTGTTGATTCAGCTTTTCATATTGCAGATAGGAAAAATGAAGCTTGAGACACAAAGGCCTTTTCAAGACATGGAGCTGGAGAATCTATTTCCATAAACATTTATGGAACACCTACCAAGAGTTTGAATACAAAAATACAGCAAGATTCTTGATATAGGTACTAATAGAAGCCTCATTTCCTAACTCTCTGCCTCATGACTTAGATGGGTCCATTGGTCAAGACTTGTTTCCTCTGAGTCCACTTCGGTGACTTAGCAAAGTCAAGGTCAAAGAATAAATGGTTAATTTCAAGTCAGTGTCTACAGTAGATTTGAGAATTGGGTTCATGCTGAGTTCAAAGCCAAATGAGATCCTAGCTCACAGTCAGAGCCTCCTGTGAAGGTGTGTGGCAGCGCCATTTATTCACCTTGAATTCCTGGAACTCTTCCCTCTCGTCAAACACAGGAGAAAGGTCAGTCTCTTAGAGAAGCTCACTCTTGCTGGGAATTCATTTATATTTTATGCAGATTGGCATCCATGTGCATGAACAAGATCAGAAGGAATAAGATGATCTTATCCATCCAGCTGCTTTTGCACAGGGTGGTCCTGTGGCTGGTTAGCTATAATTAGAAATTGACTTTTCCTCCCACTTGTGGGTGGCTTCAGTCACAAGTGGGAGGAAGTGGGTGGCTTCATTGGCATCCATTCAACATCAGTTGTTGCCCATAACAATATATCCTCCCCTTATCATCATGGAATTTGTATACTGTTAGGAAGTTTGAAGAATTGCACAGACAAATGGAAAATATATTAATATATGAATAAGTTCTAAATTATGCAGTATGAGCTCTAACTGCTGCTGGAGTTTGAAAATGGCACAAATCAGTATATATAAGAATAATTGGTAGAAATGTTCCTTGGGGAGGAAGTGTCAATGAGGATCCTGAGAGATAAGTCAAATTTGAATTCAATAGTTGAGTGGTGGTTAGCAGAGATGAGTGTTATTTTAGGCCCTGGCTATGTCATGGGAAGAGACATGAAAGGTGCAATGAGTATATTTTCCTGGTAACTAAAATAAATTGAGAACCTAAAATGTATGATGATTGTATTTCTCATTTGACTGTGATAATCTGAATAGTCTCATGAGGAAGAGAGTTGTTTTACAAATGAAGAACTAAAAGTGGTTAAGTAATTTTAGATTTAACAGTTAGTGAACTATGGAGCTAGAATAACGCAGGTTTGTATTTCTGATGCCAGAAATGGCATTATTAAACAAATCTGTGGTCTTTTGGCACATGTAGGAAGTAGTGAGGGCAAGAATGTGATGGTCCAGGGTAAGGTACATTGGAGAAAGAACGATAAGAAGATGTGTAGATAAGGTGGAATCAGAACAGGTTTACAGTCTTCAAGAGGGATGATGTTGCCCTCCAGAGACATTTTTGGTTGTCAAAACTTGGGCAGGCAGAGCTGCTTCTGGCTTCTAGGGCTAGACACCAGGGATGCTGCTCATCACTGTAAAGTGCACAGGAATTGAAAAAAAGTGAAGTGTTATTTGCTAAGTTGTGTCCGACTCTTTAAGACCACATGGACTGTAGCCCATCAGGCTCCTCTGTCCATGGAATTCTCCAGGCAAGAACACTGGAGTAAGTAGTCATTCCCTTGTCCAAGGGATCTTCCCAACCCTAAGCTTGAACCTAGGTTTCTTGTGGCTCCTGCATAGGCAGGTTGGTTCTTTACTGTCTGAATCACCAGGGAAGCCAAATATTGGTAGTGCTGAGAAAGTTTCTTTTAGATAGAATGAGAAAACTGCACTTGTCTCTTTAGGGAGAAGATCCTTGGCTAGAGAACGGAAAAGGCTGATGTGACCTTCTAGGTTTGATATCTCGCGTCAGTGGTCATTCATCACCTAGTTCTCTGAAGCAGACTCATCATCCCTCACCCCTCAGTTCAGTCGCTCAGTCGTGTCCGACTCTTTGCGACCTCATGAATCACAGCACTCCAGGCCTCCCTGTCCATCACCATCTCCTGAAGTTCACTCAGACTCACTTCCATCGAGTCCGTGATGCCATCCAGCCATCTTATCCTCTGTCGTCCCCTTCCCCACCTGCCCCCAATCTCTCCCAGCATCAGAGTCTTTTCCAATGAGTCAACTCTTCTCATGAGGTGGCCAAAGTACTGGAGTTTCAGCTTTAGCATCATTCCTTCCAAAAAAATCCCAGGGTTGATCTCCTTCAGAGTGGACTGGTTGGATCTCCTTGCAGTCCAAGGGACTCTCAGGAGTCTTCTCCAACACCACAGTTCAAAAGCATCAGTTCTTCAGTGCTCAGCCTTCTTCACAGTCCAACTCTCACATCCATACATGACCACAGGAAAAACCATAGCCTTGTCTAGATGGACCTTAGTCGGCAAAGTAATGTCCCTGTTTTTCAATATGCTATCTAGGTTGGTCATAACTTTTCTTCCAAGGAGTAAGCATCTTTTAATTTCATGGCTGCAGTCACCATCTGCAGTGATTTTGGAGCCCCCAAAAATAAAGTCTGACACTGTTTCCACTGTTTCCCCATCTATTTCCCAAGAAGTGATGGGACCAGATGCCATGATCTTTGTTTTCTGAATGTTGAGCTTTAAGCCAACTTTTTCGCTCTCCTCTGTCACTTGCATCAAGAGGCTTTTAAGCTCCTCTTCACTTTCTGCAATAAAGGTGGTGTCATCTGCATATCTGAGGTTATTGATATTTCTCCCAGCAATCTTGATTCCAGCTTCTGTTTCTTTCAGTCCAGCGTTTCTCATGATATATTTTGCATATAAGTTAAATAAGCAGGGTGACAATATACAGCCTTGATGTACTCCTTTTCCTATTTGGAACCAGTTTGTTGTTCCATGTCCAGTTCTAACTGTTGCTTCCTGACCTGCATACAGATTTCTCAAGAAGCAGGTCAGGTGGTCTGGTATTCCCATCTCTTTCAGAATTTTCCACAGTTTATTGTGATCCACACAGTCAAAGGCTTTGGCATAGTCAATAAAGCAGAAATAAATGTTTTTCTGGAACTCTCTTGCTTTTTCCATGATCCCTGGTTCCTCTGCCTTTTCTAAAACCAGCTTGAATGTCAGGAAGTTCACTGTTCACGTATTGCTGAAGCCTGGCTTGAAGAATTTTGAGCATTACTTTACTAGCATGTGAGTTGAGTGCAATTGTGCGGTAGTTTGAGCATTCTTTGGCATTGCCTTTCTTTGGAATTGGAATGAAAACTGACCTTTTCGAGTCCCGTGGCCACTGCTGAGTTTTCCAAATTTGCTGGCATATTGAGGGCAGCACTTTCACAGCATCATCTTTCAGGATTTGAAACAGCTCAACTGGAATTCCATCACCTCCCCTAGCTTTGTTTGTAGTGATGCTTTCTAAGGCCCACTTGACTTCACTTTCCAAGATGTCTGGCTCTAGATTAGTGATCACATCATCATGATTATCTGGGTTGTGAAGATCATTTTTGTATAGTTCTTCCATATATTCTTGCCACCTCTTCTTAATATCTTCTGCTTCTGTTAGGTCCATACCATTTCTGTCCTTTATCAAGTCCATCCTTGCATGAAATGTTCCCTTAGTATCTCTAATTTTTTTTGAAGAGATCTCTAATCTTTCCCATTCTGTTGTTTTCCTCTATTTCTTTGCATTGATCACTGAAGAAGGCTTTCTTATCTCTTCTTGCTATTCTTTGGAACTCTGCTTTCAGATGCTTATATCTGTCCTTTTCTCCTTTGCTTTTCGCCTCTCTTCTCTTCACAGCTATTTGTAAGGCCTCTCCAGACAGCCATTTTGCTTTTTTGCATTTCTTTTCTATGGGGATGGTCTTGATCCCTGTCTCCTGTAGAATGTCACAAACCTCATTCCATAGTTCATCAGGCACTCTAACTATCAGATCTAGGCCCTTAAATCTATTTCTCACTTCCACTGAATAATCATAAGGGATTTTATTTAGGTCATACCTGAATGGTCTAGTAGTTTTCCCTACTTTCTTCAATTTAAGTCTGAATTTGGCAATAAGGAGTTCATGATCTGAGCCACAGTCAGCTCCTGGTCTTGCTTTGTTGACTGTATAGAGCTTCTCCATCTTTGGCTGCAAAGAATATAATCAGTATGATTTCGGTGTTGACCATCTGATGATGTCCATGTGTAGAGTCTTGTCTTGTGTTGTTGGAAGAGGGTGTTTGCTATGACCAGTGCATTTTCTTGGCAAAACTCTATTAGTCTTTGCCCTGCTTCATTCCGCATTCCAAGGCCAAATTTACCTGTTACTCCAGGTGTTTCTTGACTTCCTACTTTTGCATTCCAGTCGTCTATCATGAAAAGGACATCTTTTTTGGGTGTTAGTTCTAAAAGGTCTTGTAGGTCTTCATAAAACCATTCAAATTCAGCTTCTTCAGCATTACTGGTTGGGGCATAGACTTGGATAACTGTGATATTGAATGGTTTGCCTTGGAGACAAACAGAGATCATTCTGTCATTTTTGAGATTGCATCCAAGTACTGCATTTCAGACTCTTTTGTTGACCATGATGGGTACTCCATTTCTTCTGAGCGATTCCTGCCCACAGTAGTAGATATAATGGTCCTGTGAGTTAAATTCACCCCTTCCAGTCCATTTTAGGTCGCTGATTCCTAGAATGTCGACGTTCACCCTTGCCATCTCTTGTTTGACCACTTCCAATTTGCCTTGATTCATGGACCTGACATTCCATGTTCCTATGCAATATTGCTCTTTACAGCATCGGATCTTGCTTCTATCACCAGTCACATCCACAACTGGGTATTGTTTTTGCTTTGGCTCCATCGCTTCATTCTTTCTGGAGTTATTTCTCCACTGATCTCCAGTAGCATGTTGGGCACCTACTGACCTGGGGAGTTCCTTTTTCGGTATCCTATCATTTTGCCTTTTTCTACTGTTCATGGGGTTCTCAAGGCAAGAATACTAAAGTGGCTTGCCATTCCCTTCTCCAGTGGACCACATTCTGTCAGACCTCTCCACCATGACCTGCCCGTCTTGGGTTGCCCCGCGGGCATGGCTTGGTTTCATTGAGTTAGACAAGGCTCTGGTCCTAGTGTGATCAGATTGACTAGTTTTCTGTCAGTATGGTTTCAGTGTGTCTGCCCTCTGAAGCCCTCTTGCAACACCTACCATCTTACTTGGGTTTCTCTTACCTTGGGCATGGGGTATCTCTTCACGGCTGCTCCAGCAAAGCACAGCCTTTGCTCCTTACCTTCCACGAGGGGTATCTCCTTACTGCTGCCCTTCCTGACCTTCAACATGAGATAGCTCCTCTAGGCCCTCCTGGGCCTGCGCAGCCACTGCTCCTCGCGATGCTCCTCCAGGCCTCTGGCCCTGGCCTTGGGTGTGGGTGGCTCCTCGCAGCTGCCGCCCCTGGCCTTGGGCTCGGGATGGCTCCTCAAGGTCACAGCCCCTGGCCTCGGGTGCAAGGTGTCTCCTCCCAGCTGCCGCCCTTGACCTCGGGTGCGAGGTGGCTTCTCCCGGCCGTCCCTGACCTCGGACGCGGGGTGTCTCCTCCCGGCTGCCCCTGACCTTGGACCTGGGGTGTCTCCTCCCGGCTGCCACCCCTGACCTTGGATGCGGGGTGTCTCCTCTCGGCTGCCGCCCCTGTTCTCCGACACAGGGTAGCTCCTCTTGGCTATTCCTGCGCCGTCGCAGCCTGGCACTCTGTGCTGCTGCCCCTGACCTCCGACGTGGGGTAGCTCCCCTCGGCCGCACTTCGTGCGCCAGGGCTCTCGCAGCTGCCTGCGCCCTCACCCCTAGATGGTCTGTTTTCAGTGTTTCCTTGCATTGCTCTTTTGTCTTTCCACTCATCTTCCGCTCCACCTCCCGCACTCTGTGGAGCCTCCATCGTCTCCTACCTGGAGTATGGCGCTGACCTTCTCCTTCCTTGAAGTTCTCTACAGAGTAGTTGAAATCATTCTGATAAAAAAGCAAATCTGGGCAAGTTACCTTAGTGCATAAAGCTCTCCAAGATGCTCGTAGAGGGCCCAGCCTGGTCTTTTCATCACAAGTCTTTCTCTCCTGACCTTTTTCTTTCAGTTCCTGGAAGGCCCTCTCCACCCACCCTCTTCTTTTTCTCTAGGACTTATATCACTTCTTCCTTTGCTTTGCAGCTTAGCCCATACCCCGTCCCTTATTCTTTATCTTTCAGTCTGGATCGTGTGTCCTCATCCTTCAGATTTCAGCTTAAACATCACTTTCTTAGAGAGAACTAAGTCAGGATGTTGTTGTTTAGTCGCTAAGTCATGTCTGACTCTTTGTGACCACATGGGCTGTAGCCCACTGTCCATAGGATTTTCCAGGCAAGAACACTGAGTTACCATTTCCTTCTCCAGGGGATCTTCCCAACCCAGAGATCAAACTCACATCCCCTACATTAGTGGTGGATTCTTTATCATTGAGCTGTCCCCAGGGAAGCCCCAAATCATGACCTACCACCTTGTATTTCCCCTTTCAAAATACTTCTCAGAGGACTGACTATTAGATCAACATCTGATATCCCTGATGGACTATAAACTTCAAGTAGGTGGGAACCGTTTCTGTCAATACCATATCCTCAGCACTTAGTAGGGACTCAGTAAATATTTGTTGAATTAGCTAATAATTGAGCATAGTCAAGGGCACTGAATAGGAGAAGATATGCTTGATTCTCCGTCCATTTAAAGCTCTTGTATTTCAAAATGTGTACAGCATGGGCAGGAATAGAAGTTAGCACAGATGTTTCTCATTCAAAGAAAAGGAATACTAGGCAAATGAGAAATTCAAGTGGACACCGGATTTGGCTAATTTGATGACAAAAACCTTTTTGGAGACACAGTGAAAGCTATAATATCCTGAACAAGCAAAGCCTTTCTTTTCTCTTCAGCATCATCACGATGGCTTGGTAAAATCTGGACTTTTTGTTGGCTAGGAACATTACAGCCCGGCAGAATGCAGACAGTTCATACAGTTATTTATACCTTAAGCTGCTGCTTTCCCCTCAACCCGAGAAGACACAGACAAGGTACAGAACATTCTCCCTCAGAGCAGCCAGCCACTAAAATATCATTTTTAATGGGAGAACAAGTGCTTCCCACATTTTCTCTATGAAAATGTCAAATCTTTCTCCCTTTTTATTGCTACTAATCCCTAGCCTTCCATCAGAAAGTAGATTCATTACAGGACCAAAGCTGCCACAACTTAACAAAGAGAAACTGGTAACACCCTAGGCAGAAATTTACTGCCATCTGACACACTAGATCCCCTGAGTGGTATAAGGATAATTATTTTCTTACATATTTATTTATTTATTGAGAGGTAAAGAGGTAGCCCATTACAGTTTTATTTTTCTTCCTTGCATAATTGTTTATAATGATCTTTAATTTTACTCTTGGAGTGAAAATTCAAGTCTCATTACTGGGAACTTGATTAATTGGACTTTAGCTATGAATGACAAATTACATGAATAAAGCACCTTGTTTGAAGACAATGTCTGTTCTGTTCTATAGAAGATAATCAATAGCACAATTCCCTATTCTTTGCTGTTTTTGAAGGGTGAGTGTAACTTTATGAGTACAAATTTGGTGTCACAGAGTTATTGTTTTTAATGGAATCAAGCATGTAGCCAGTTCTAAAGGCTTTTTTTTTTTTTTTTTACAGGCAATTTCTATTTGCCTTTCCTCCCTCCCTTTCTTCTTTCCTTTCTCCATCCTGCTTTCTTTTCTTCCTTTCTTCTTTCCTTCCTTCCTCTGTCCCTTCCTCCCTTCCATTTCCCCTCACTCTCTTCCTATAAATGCACATTAAATTCCACTCTGGACATTATTCTGTCTAGACTTTGGGAATTCAGTAGAGAATTACATACAGATGACTAGCTTTTATAGACCTTATGTTGTAACAAAAGGGAAAAAATAAAGACACAATAGAAAATTAAGTGAAATACAAAAACCAGTATAATTGCTGTAAATAACACAGAAAAAGAAAACAGAAAATGATGAGGTTAGGCTGGTCATATAAAGATTTGAGAGATGTATGTTCTAGACAGCAGCAAAGTCCAAGATCTTGACCTAGACTACAACATGGCATGTTTGCAAAAGGAAGGCTAGTGTGGCTGGATCAGAGTGAACTCTGTGTGTGGGAAGGGGATAACTGGAGTGGTCAAAGAAATAACACAGAGACTTGATGTTGTGGGGTTTTAAGAGTTATGATCAAGATTAAAATAACACTCTAATGTTGAGTAAATATGGGAAGAGTTTTAAGAAGAAACAGTACAAACATTTTTTACACATATAGTAAAAGTTTATTTTACATTTGAGAAGTTTAGTCTGGCTTATCTGTGGAGGAGAAATTTTAGTGGGTGATCATATTGGAGAGAGGAGATGTTTCATGAGGAGATGTTTCATTGCAGTGTTGTAGGAGAGAGATAATGATGATCTGTGATTATCTGTGAGATAATGATGACCAGGTGATCATAGTGGAGACAGAGTGGATGGACTTGTCCTACTTATGGGCTGCTGTGCTGTGTGGTGGGGAGGAAGGTAAAGAGCATTCATTTTGCAATGTCAGTGAATAACACCTCCTGGACCACAACTCCATTGTGTTTGAGGATACCCAACGAATTTGGGGCTTCCCAGGTGGCACTAGTGCTAAAGAACCCTTCTGCCAATGCAGGAGCCATATGAGATGCAGGTCGGATCCCTGGGTCTGGGAAACACCCTGGAGGAGGAAATGGCAACCCACTCCATTATTCTTGTCTGGAAAATCCAAAGGACAGAGGAGCCTTGCGGGCTACAGTCCACGGGGTCACAAAGAGCTGGACACGACTGAAGCAACTTGGCACAGCATGGCATAACCCCACTTAGTGGGCTTCTAAGGTGGCTCAGTTGTAAGAATCCACGGAGACCTAAGAGATGTAGGTTTGATCCTTCGATCAGGAAGATTCCCTGAAGTAGGAAATGGCAACCCTCTCCAGTGTTCTTGCCTGGAAAATCCCATGGACAGGGGAGTCTGGTGGGCTGCAGTCCATGGTGTCACAAATAATTTGACATAACTAAGCATGCACCCACAACCCCTTTTGGAATCAAATAGTAGTAGTATAGGGTTTGAGAGATCCGTAAATTATTAACTAGTCAGCTCCCTAGGAATCTCTATTTATCCTGAATAAATTTCAACTTTTAAAATTCTTCTTATCGTAACACATTGAGAACTTTTAGGATTCTAAAATGATTATATAAATTTTTATTGCTTCTTCCAGCTTTGCAGCATCTGCAAATTTGATTCAAATGCAATCAATGTCCTTATCTATCTCAGATATAAAAATATTTACTGGAACTTGATTGAGGATGAGGCTGTGTGGCAAGAAGACTAGAGTCTGATCTCCTATTTAACATCAGTGCACTAATCCACACTCTAATTAGGGTGATTTACTTGTTTTAAAATCCAGTTAAATACACCATTGTTAGTCTTTCTAACTGATGGAAATTTTAATGTTACAGTTCATTTAAGGGTAGATATATTTAGTCATATGAGTCTTTTATGCTCCTCATTTTACACCATGCAGACACCCCTTTCAATTGTATACAGCAATATCTAAACTTGTGGTTTTGCCTGTAATTTCTATTCTAGAGCTAGGGTGCGACAAAAGGAAATATAATTTTGGAAGTGATGAGGTTAAATGAAAATTTGCTTTATTTTACTTTACAAAAAAACCTTTTTTGCATGCTGTGAAAATATCATGTTATCTCCTTTTTGATTGCCTGCTAAGAAGCTCAAAAGCTATATTAATTTAGATTTTTAGGATGTAATTTCAATTTTATGTGTTTGGTGTTTGCTAAACTGTTTTCTATGTTATAAACATCTTTTCTCATTAGTGCATTTTATTGTAAACCACTTCAAGATATTTTATACTTATCTGATACTTTTAAGTACCAAGTAAGTAAGTAAGTGTGTTAGTCGCTCAGTCATGTCTGATTCTTTGTGACCCATAGACTGGAGCCCACCAGGATCCTCTGTCCTTGGAATTCTCCAGGTAAGGATACTGGAGTGGGTTGCCATTCCCCTCTCCAGAGGATTTTCCTGACCCAGGGATCGAACCCAGGTCTCCTACATTGCAGGCAGATTCTTTACTGTCTGAGCCACCAGCAAAGCACCACTTCAAGATATTTCATATTTATCTAATACTTTTAAGTAGACTTATACGTTTATAACTAATGTATTGCTCAAAATGTGTGTGCATAAACAATAAAAGATGCATATGCATGATGTAATCATGATTTCATTCCCCAGAACTAAAATTGATAAAACTTTAATCTTACTATAATTTTAGATATTACATAATCCCAATATCTCCCCAATATTTTTGAAGGTTGGATTTAGTAGTCCTAATTTTCGATCAGCTACAGTATTAGGCAAGGTGGCTTTCCCAATAGCCAGTGGTAGTTGTGCATTTGTGTGTATGTGTGTGTCTGCACACCATGTGTTGAAACAGGCTTCAGCAATGATGGCATTATTTTGAAATGTTATTCATTATCTCATGTATGAAGTTGAGACGTGGCACTCAAGAAGGGGGTTAGAGCTGTCAGCATATAATGCTTAAAACTGTGGACTGTTGGAAAGTTGAACTAATAAAAGACAAGGGCTGTCTGTTAGGTATGAATTAAAATACACTCATAATGAATGACAGTGCTTCAAACACTGGAAGAGTGATGCTTAACCTCTGAATGTTCTTTGGTTCAGACAGCTACAGCCTAACAGAGAGGCTTGTTGTTCTGTAGGGTTAACAAATTGTACAATCCCAAGTCTCACCTACCTTATAAACAGGCATCTGCTTCCAGCCTCTCATCAGTAACTCTAGACTCTGAAAGTTCAGGCTCTCTCCCATTGGGAGGATTTGATGAGGTGGTGAATATAAAGCACTTAGATGGGTGGGGGTGGTGTTCAGTCGCCAAGTTGTGTCTGACTCTTTGCAACCCCATGGACTGTAGCAGGCCAAGCTTCTTTGTCCCTCACCATCTCCTGGAGTTTGCCCAAGTTCATGTCCCATTGAATCAGTGATGCCATCCAATCATCTCATCCTCTGTCACCTTCTTCTCCTTCCAGCTTCAATCTTTCCCAGAATCAGGGTCTTTTCTAATGACTCAGAACTTTGCATCAGGTGGCCAAAGGATTGGAGCTTCAGCTTCAGTCCTTCCAGTGAGGATTCAGTGTTGATTTTCTTTAGGATTGACTGGTTTTATCTCCTTGCTGTCCAAGGGATTCTCCAAAGTCTTCTCCAGCTCTATATTTGGAGATGGATGGTGCAGTGGTAACGAACCCACCTGCCACTGCAGGAGATGCAAGAGATGCAGGTTCAATCCCTGGGTCGGTACCGGGGTCCAGCCCCGGTGGATCCAGGGAATTCGAAGGGTGGACGGCGTTGGCGTGGAAAGACTTGTTTATTGATTGATATAAGATTAGATTAAGAAACTAGAGCATAGTAGGAAGATTAAGTGGAGGAAGAGGGCTGAATAGCTTGGTTTATGCGGAAGACCAATAAAATTCCAGACAAGGAATTTGCACCATCTACGTTGGGCCACCGGCGCCCGCTTGAATATCTAAGGGTGCCTCGCCTTAAGCTCCCTTTCGCGCGGGTCTTTACAGCCAGGGCAAGTAAGTAGACCTGGTGAGCCTCCGCGCCCCAGGTGGAGATTCAGCCTGAAATTAAAGTAAAGAGCAGAGAGAGGGAAAGGGAGAGAAGAAGAGAGAGAGAAAGACACGGGGGGGGGGAGCCAGATTCCCAAGAAACTAGGCCGAGAGACTAGTTCGAGAAACTGGTCCAGGAAACTGGTCCCATCCTTTATTGTTCAGAAGGCCTTTTATACTTTTGATAAAACATGGAGATCAATGGGTAACACAAAATTATGTAGCATTCGCAGCCCAGACTCTTTCTATACATCATTTTGTATACAAAAGGTCTCAGGTGATTTACATTATCTTCTGGCCAAGAGGCTTGTTAACACTTTTGGCTCTCTTCCTTAATGAATGTTCATTTTGTTTCCCCTGAAGTGTTTTTTCTTTAATCTACATCTCCTTAAAGCGCTAAAGTTACAACTCTATAGAACAAAGGCGCAGTGGGTTATAACAAAAAAGGTACTTAACTCAAGGATCTAATGTTGCTAATACAAGGTCTACTACTTGTTTTTCTATATACCAACTATATCTAAAAATAAAGGATATGAAAATTTGGCAGCAAGCATTGACTCAACAAATGAAACTTTTAATCAGTCCTATTCTAAAGATTTTGACTCTTCGGAAGCCCCTACATTCCTGGGATGTTTTAAGCTTCCTGTGCCTCCTGTGGTCAGGAGGCCTCAAACAATCACATGCACAGCTGTACGAGTCCTGCAGGCAGGCTAGAAAGCCATCGGAGGGGTTTTTGGATTGAAACACTCTTTCAAATGCAGAAGACTAAAGCCCTGAATTGACTTTTTTTCCAGAAAATGTCAGAAGAGTGGAAAAGCAGAGCACAAAGCCCAGCAGATTTTTGTTGGGGTACATGCTTAGGAATTTCCAGAGAGGTCCCTGAAGTCTGAGCACGCCTTGCGTATGTCAGCTTCCTTCCTCATGACCTTGTCACGGGTGGGATTCCTCACACTGGCTCCTGGCAGGTCGGGAAGATCCTCTGGAGGAAGAAATGGCAACCCAATCCAGTATTCTTGCCTGGAAAATTCCATGGACAGGGGAGCCTGGCGGGCTACAGTCCATGGGGTCGCAAAGAGTCAGACATGACTGAGACTGAGCACACACAGATGGGTGAATGGCACCCAGTCAGCAGTGGCTACACACTGGCTCTTACTGTTCCTCTGAAGGAAGTAAAGTTTGTCCCTTTTCTCTCTCAGGTGAGGGTTCTGAGAGCTGCTCATAAGAGCTGCTCATAAGAGTAATGGGTTGCTTGTATTGGTGACCAGGTTGGTAGCCCTTCTTCCTCTGAGTGGTTTTTCCTCCTTCCCTCTTCATTCCCATGTGCCTCGAAAAATTTTCAGGCCTTTGCCTCAAATGCTCTTTTCAGATGACATCCAGGAGAATATAATTATGTGCAGCACACTTTAGGGCAGATTATCCCGAAAAGCATTCATTTGCTCACTCATTGAAAATATGTTTAGTGAGCAGTTACTCCTTGAAATAAACTAAGACAAGTATGATCTTTGAGTCTTCTCATTTTTGACAGCAGACATAATCAATGGTACAGTTTAGGAAGTAGCTATAAACTGTCCTCCATAACTGATGTTATTCCATATTTGTCAGTTATGTAACAATATAATAGTTAATTTGTTGAACACTGATTATGTTTTGAAGTGCTTTCTGTGAATTATCTTGTTTAATCCTAAAACATATCCTATGAAGTAGGTTCTATTATCCCAATATTAGAGATGATGGAAAAGAGGCTAAAGAGACTACATTACTTCATAGAATCTCTAGTAAAGTAGCTGGCCTGAGACCAGAGAAACACTTTTAATCACTACTTTGTTCTATATGCAGCAACTCGATCTTCTCTCTCTCTCTCACGTTTACTTGACACTTAACTTATTTAAAGAGTATATAATCAAGAATTACAGCATATGAACCATGAGAAAGATAGTGGTAACCTCACCATTTCTTCTCATTTTATGGCTGGAAAAACTGATGCTAAAAGCATGCTGCAATCTGACCAGATACATGGTAATGGACAAAAGAAAAGTGAATTAGTAGAGCTTCAGGAACACATCTGACTCACCATTTCTCCTAGCACCTTATACTTCGATTCCTTTTTCATTTTCATTTTATTGGCTTCTATTTGATTTACAGTGTTATATTAGTTTCACATGTACAGCAAAGTGATTCAGCTATAAGTGCATATATGTACATATATTCATTCTTTTTAAGATTCTTTTCTCATACAGGTTATCACAGAATATTAAGTGGCATCTCCTGTGCTATGCAGTATGTCCTTGTCAGGCTTCCCAGGTAGGGCTAGTGGTAAAGAACCCACCTGCCAGTGCAGGAGACAAAGGAGACTGGGGTTTGTTCTCTAGAGGAGGGCATGCCAACTCACCCCAGTATTCTTGCCTGGAGAATCCCATGGACAGAGTTGCCTGGTGGGCTACAGTCCATGAAGTTGCAGAGATTCGGACACGACTGACATGGATTAGCACAGCGCAGCACATACAGAATGTCCTTGATGGTTATCTAGATTCCTTTTAAACTAAAAAAATCATGGTGAGAACATTTAAAATCTACTCTCAGCAAATTTCAGTCGTATGATGATACAGTATTGTTAACAATGGTCACCATGCTGTATATTAGATTTCCCGGAATTTATCTTGCTTGACTGAAACTGTGTACTCTTTGGCCAGCATCACTCATTTCCCCTTTCCTCCAGCTCCCAGAGATCACTATTCTACTCTATTTCTATGAGTTTGGTTATTTTAGATTCCATGTATAAGTGAGATCATGTACTGTTTGTCTTCCTGTGTCTGACTTATTTCACTTAGTGTAATGTCTCCAGGTTATTTTATATTATTACAAATGGCAGAGTTTCCTCATAGTGTGTGTATGTGTGTGTGTGTGTGTGTGTGTACTTCTTTACTTGTTCATTCATTGACATTTAGATTATTTTCATATCTTAGCTGTTGTAAATAATGCTGCACTGAATATGCAAGAGTTACACTTAGATTCTTAATAATTATTTGAAAGATGAATAGGTAGAGGTGTTGATAAGATAGAATATTCACTAGAATAATTATTATAGCCATAAAATAATATTTTTGTCATTGACCCTTTAATGTTCTTTTTTTTACAGACTACATTCTGAGTGCAAGAAGTGAGAGTGTTTGAAAATATTCAGTAACATTGTATTATATGTTAAATTGTTCGTGATGATACATATAGGGAAACGAGTTGTCTTTTACACTGTTGGTGGAAGTGAAAATGAAATGAACCGAAAAGCCATTTGGTGGACTATTGCCCCAGGAAGAAGTAGCACATTTTGCTGTTTTTCTTCCCTTGTGATAAATGATAATTTATAATTAAAGTGAAAACTTATGTATATATTTTTGTTTGCTTTCAGAGAGAGATGTTCTGTTGTTCTCTAAACCTATGAAAGAAATTGTGGTAGAATTTCTCTATTTAAATCTTTATCTATATTGTCTTGGAATTTTTATTTCTCTTTTGTTCTCTGGACTCAATCCTTTCCATATTTTCAGAAACTTAAGGAAGATTAAAATGTTTATCTCTTATGCCTCCAAGCATTTTCTGAGTATTTCTTAGGCAAAATTTGCAGGGAGAGGGAGTCAACAGATTGTTTGGGGATAGAGTATTGCAATTTTACAGTGTTACTTGTCGAGGAAAATGTCTGAGTAAATGCCATGTAAATATAACCAGAGAATCAGTTTACCTTGTTTCAGGTCTTGGTCCATATGGCTGTTAGAGTTCCCAAGGGTCTCTCTAAACTTTGTAGAGGGAGATAATCAAAATGTGCTAGTAATATCCTTCTAACACAATAAGCCAAAATGTCCAAAATTATGAATGATCTGTTAATTTCTAGAATGTAGGAACTGCTGTTTTGGGACTCTGGTCCCAGTCTCTCAGCATCCCTAAGCAACATTAAATCAGTTTGAGAATTAAATCAGGCAGGAGTATATTCAGCTACAAGAAAATAGAAAACCCCCCACTTTATTGGCTTTAAGAAATAAGAGTGCTATAAGCAGTTAGGAGGTAGGCAATCCAGGAGGAGGTGCTGTAGTAGTGTTGTGATCCTTTGTCATCTCATGGTTATAAGATGGCTGCTGTATCTCTAGGTCTCATTTTCCCTTTCCAGGAAGAAGGAATTAAAGGCCTATTTCTAGCAGGTCTCTGTCTTTATGTGCAGAAAATAGATCCTTTCCCAGAAACATTTTCTCAATCTCATTGTTTATCTCTGTGTACAGGGCCATTCTTATATGCAAGTAACAGCAAGAAATCAAAAAATTTAGCTTTTCTATCTTTTGTAGTATAGAAGGATAAGAGAAACGTGGGTTGTGCATAAACTTGGGATAGCATTCTGTAGGACTCTCAACTTGATAACCAAAATAGCACAAGTTTTTATGCACAGAGCCATGGAAGATATGAATCTAACCATCATGATTTGTTTCTATGCCCAAGTGCTAGACTGGTTTTGCCAGCTCACTCCTCAAAACTAATTTATTTCAAGGCATGCACAATAATTGAATGACTAATTTCTACTGAGATTATTTCCCAATAAAAGGTTACTGATTAATATAGAGTTTATGTTTTGTCCTTCCATAGCGAACATCTGTTCTATTCGCTGCCAAAATCCATTCCTCCTTCCTCTGGCAATAGAAAATCCAGCTTTCCTTTCTGGAGCCAAACCACCCACATGTGCAGTCTGTATGATTGGAATGAGGCTGATTCTATCTCTGCAGGGGCCAGTGAGTCATGCATAAGCCAAGTGGGCACATGACTTTCACTAAGATTGATTGGACTGGTTGATTTCTTAGCGATGGACATGTGACACAATTTAGGTCAATGAGAGAGAAGCCTAAAGCCCTAGCTGATACTGCTGAGGAAGAGAGACTTTCTTTTCTGCTAGCTTAGAGCTCTGAGGCTCTAAACCTGGAAATATTGTAGGACGCTACATGGAGAGACCGTGTAGTGAAGGCGATACTGACCTGGAGGACAGCAGAACAGAGGTGGAAAGTAAGGCTGTACTGGGTCCAGCCATGTCTGATGCCAGTATATCCCTAAGCTTTCTAGCTACGTTAACCAGTAAATTCCCATTCTTTTTATTTTGCTTAAGCCACTTTGAGTGTTGGTCTCCTTCTCTGACACTGCCCTGAAAAATACAATATCTAAAGGAAATTTTAAAGTAGACTATATTCTTAGTCAGAGAAATAAATTTCTATTGGGAAAATCTGAGCACAAGTTCATACCAGTGTGGGAGGTATATTTCTATCCTTTGAATCATGTTATATATGTGACCAAATACTTCCACATGAGTAGATACAAAGATAACAGGAAATTTTGGTTTACCAGCAGGCAGAATATGTGTTTAGGGACCAAAGTTCTAGTTCTGACTCACACACAAAAAATGACTGTTTTATGATCCAGTTCAAGTGGCTTCAGCTTTCTGCACCTTAACACTTGCATTTCTAAAATTGGGTTCAACAAAACACCTGCTATGTCAAACTGCCAGTTGAGGCTCCAAGGAGACAATATATTTCATGGCCCTATATAAAACCCACAGCAGCAAACAAGCAAAACACATCATCTAAAACAAGGATCACCGAACTTTGTCCACTAGCCAAATTCTGTCTGCCACCTGTTTTGTAAATAAAACTTTTTGGAATACGGCTGTGTTTCATCATATAAGCATTGTCTATGGCTACTTTGTTCTAAAGTGAGGAGTTTCACCAGAAATTATACAGCCTAATTATTTACTATCTTGTTCAATTGTTCAGTTGCTAAGTCATGTCCAGCTCTTTGTGACTCCATGGACTGAAGATGTCCATTGAATCGGTGATGCTATTTAACCACCTCATCCTCTGCTGTCCCATTCTCCTATTGCCTTCAACCTTTCCCAGCATCAGGGTCTTTTCCAGTGAGTCAGCATTTCACATCATATGGCCAAAGTATTGGAGCTTCAGCATCAGCTATTCCAATGAGTATTCTGGGTTGGTCTCCTTTAAGATTGACTACTCGTGCCACGTAGATCTATCTACTATCTAGACCTTTGCAATAAAAGTTTGCTGTCTTTCAGTCTAGAATTAGGAAATCCTTTTAGCACTAAAGAGAAATACTCTCATGTCTAATCAGCATCCTCTGAGAGATTAGTGGGTATTCACTGTGCTCCTTCCTTCTTTTCAACTCTTCTCAACTGTAGTTGTAATAGCATCAATATAGAAACACTGAGCTGCATGGAAAAATGGAAATGGGAATAATTCACAAAAAAAATTTTCTTTTTAAATATGCATTGCACACAGCTGTTGAACTATAATTTGATTATTATTCTGTTGGAACAAAGGCATTTTGGATGGCTAAATTGGTGCTTTAAAATACAAGCAAAAAATGTCTCAAGTTGGAGTCCAAAGAAAAGTTTCTGCTTCATCAGCTTGTGTGTATCACATCAGCATATGGTTGAAAAAGTTGAATCAATTGCTTGAAGAGCCTTGTCCTCAGGTTTTATAAAGATGAGGACAGAATGGAAGTATTGCTATGTAGAATGGGTCACTGGGCACAGCTCTGCATCATGCATTTATTCATTGATGCAAAGTATATTTGCTGAGAGCCTGATATGGGCCCGTCATGGTGTGGAACACTGCAGTTAAGACTTCGGGCAAGACAGGGTGATTGCTCATCATCTCTGCCCTCATGAACTTCACTTCTACTGAAGATGCAGTTTTCATTTAGTTCCTTCTTGATTTCTTTTTTTGGCTGTACTGACTCCTCATTGCTGTGCATGGGCTTTCTGCTACTCTACTAGTGGAGGTGTGCCGTCTTCTCATTGTGGTCGCTTCTCCTGTCGTGGAGCACAGGCTTTAGAGTGTGGGCTCAGTAGTTGTGGCCCAGGGGCTAGGTTGCCCTGCAGCTTGTGGAATCCTAGTTCCTGGACCAGGGATCAAACCCATGGCCCCTGCATTGCAGGCAAATTCTCAACCACTGGACCACCAGGGAAGTCCCAGTTTCTTCTTGATTCTGATATGCTGGTGTCTAACTTTTGCTTGAACACAATAGAAATGCAGCATACATTTCTTAATTGAGTAGATATGTTCATTAGAGAATTCATTATTATTATTGCTCTTAGTATTAATCTGAAATAAAGTTTCTTGTACCACCCCTTTTTGTCCTGGAAGTATGCTCAGAACATCACAGATCACATTTGCTCTCATTTTCACATAGAAGTCTTTCCGATAAAGTGTTCTCATGATCCATTGCTTAGCTCCAAGCTGAAAGATCCATATTTCTTGCAAATGTAGATTGTAGAAATTTGATATTCTGTGCTGTGCTTTGTCGCTTGGTTGTGTCCGACTCTGCCACCCCATGGGCTGTCACCCACCAGCCTCCTATTTTTCAGGTGAGAATACTGGAGTGGGTTGCCATTTCTTCCTCCAGGGGATCTTCCCAACCCAGGAGTCCAACCCGAATCTCCTATGCCTCCTGCATTGCAGGCAGATTCTTTACCTGCTGAACCATTGGTGTAGCCCAATGTTACTTTCATTCCAAATCATCCTCGGTGTGTTAGGATACGCCTGTTGAAATTTGTAACAAAAGTCTCATTAGACTGAATTTAATTTATTTTGCTCCTGAATACAATAATAATAAAACCTAACAACTCCTTATTAGGGCTATTTCTAATGCTATGAAATTAATCTTATTATTCACATTAGTTGTGAGAATGGGTACTAGTTACTAGCTTGAAAATTGAATTGGGGGCATATGAAAAGCTAGTGGAGGTGATGGAATTCCAGTTGAGCTATTTCAAATCCTGAAAGATGATGCTGTGAAAGTGTTGCACTCAACATGCCAGCAAATTTGGAAAACTCAGCAGTGGCCACAGGACTGGAAAAGGTCAGATTTCATTCCAATCCTAAAGAAAGGCAATGCCAAAGAATGCTCTAACTCCCGCACAATTGCACTCATCTTACACGCTAGTAAAGTAATGCTCAAAATTCTCCAAGCCAGGCTTCAGCAATACGTGAACGGTGAACTTCCAGATGTTCAAGCTGGTTTTAGAAAAGGCAGAAGAACCAGAGATCAAATTGCCAACATCCGCTGGATCATGGAAAAGCAAGAGAGTTCCAGAAAAACATCTATTTCTGCTTTATTGACTATGCCAAAACCTTTGACTGTGTGGAATATTCTGAAAGAGATTGGAATACCAGCCCACCTCACCTGCCTCTTGAGAAACCTATTTGCAGGTCAGGAAGTAATAGTTAGAACTGGACATGGAACAACAGAATGGTTCCAAATAGGAAAAGGAGTATGTCAAGGCTGTATATTGTCACCTTGCTTATTTAAATTATATGCAGAGTACATCATGAGAAATGCTGGGCTGGAAGAATCACAAGCTGGAATCAAGATTGCTGGGAGAAATATCAATAAGCTCAGATATGCAGATGACACCACCCTTATGGCAGAAAGTGAGGAGGAACTAAAAAACCTCTCGATGAAAGTGAAAGAGGGGAGTGAAAATGTTGGCTTAAAGCTCAACATTCAGAAAACGAAGATCATGGCATCCGGTCCCATCACTTCTTGGGAAATAGATGGGGAAACAGTGGAAACAGTGTCAGACTTCAGTTTTTTGGACTCCAAAATCACTGCAGATGGTGACTGCAGCCATGAAATTAAAAGACGCTTACTCCTTGGAAGAAAAGTTATGACCAACCTAGATAGCATATTGAAAAGCAGAGACATTACTTTGCCAACAAAGGTCCGTCTAGTCAAGGCTATGGTTTTTCCTCTGGTCATGTATGGATGTGAGAGTTGGACTGCGAAGAAGGCCGAGCACTGAAGAATTGATGCTTTTGAACTGTGGTGTTGGAGAAGACTCTTGAGAGTCCCTTGGACTGCAGGGAAATCCAACTAGTCCATCCTAAAGGAAATCAGTCCTGAATGTTCATTGGAAGGACTGATATTGAAGCTGAAACTCCAATACTTTGGCCACTTGATGCAAAGAGGTGACTCTGGAAAAGATCCTGATGTTGGGAAAGATTGAAGGTGGGAGGAGAAGGGGATGACAGAGGATGAGATGTTTGGATGGCATCACTGATTCAATGGACATGAGTTTGTTTAAACTCTGGGAGTTGGTGTTGGACAGGGAGGCCTGGCATGCTGTGGATCATGAGGTCACAGAGAGTCAGACACGACTGAGCGACTGAGCTGAACTAAACTGATAGTTCACTAGTATTCATTTCTTCTTTTTAATTGTTTTCCCCCATATGTTTCATTTGAAGCTGTTTATATTGCTATGAATTCAAATTTACTAATCTTTCCTTTTGAAATGCCGAAGCTGCTATTAATTCCACCAGTTTATTTTTTCATCTGAGATATTGCATTTTTCTTCCCTTGAAGTTTTTTCAGGTCCTCTTTGTATCTTCAGCATTTCTGTTTAAATCTGATCGTATATAATACAATTGTAACAGCTGTCTTTACGTCATTGTTTACTAGTTCTAATTTTTGTGATCATTTTTTATTGGTTTTGATTGATTTTAATTGATTACTCTTCTTATAATGAGTTATGTTTTCCTGCTTCTTTGCCTCTCTGGTAATCATTGATTGGATTCATAATTTGTTGGGTGATGCATATTTCTTGAGGTTTAATATGGTATGTGGTTTAGTTATTTGAAAACAGTTTGAATTTTTTAGGCTCCTGATTTTATGATTCCTTAGGTGGGACAGAGCAGTACTTCATCTAGAATTAATTTTTCCCTTACTAATGAGGCAAGTCCTTCCTTAATATTTAGCCCAGTGCCTCATGACTCTCCCATGAATTTTCATTTCCAGCTTGTGGGAACCAGTTATATTTCCAGCCTGGTTTGAGAGTCAGTTGCTGCTGCTGCTGCTAAGTCCCTTCAGTCGTGTCCAACTCTGTGTGACCCCATAGATGGCAGCCTCCCAAGCTCCGCTGTCCCTGGGATTCTTCAGGCAAGAACAATGGAATGGGTTGCCATCTCCTCCTCCATGAGAGTCGGTTACTCCTCCCTCTAATCCCATCAGAGGTGTTGTGTTTTTTTTTTTTTTTTTCCTCCTCTGATCTTGAGTAGTTTACACACACGTGCATACACACACATTCATCCACTCATTAATATTCGGCTGAATACCTGAGGGAGATACTCCTTAGGCCTCTTTGAATACTTTCTCCTTTCTGCTGCTTTCTATGGATTCTAGTTACTTTGGTTTTTCCAAATTCTTAGCTGTTTCCTCAACTCAGGGGGTTTGAGGTAGATCTCAGATCTCTCTCTCTGTCCAGAGCCTGAAAACACTCCCAATACAGTAACCTGGGGCAATCATGGGATTTACTTTGTTTATTTATTGTCTCATTGCCTTATGTCCAGGGTCGTGAAACCATTGTTTTATATATTTTGTTTGTATTTAGTAGTTTAATATAGGAGAACTAATTGGGTCTCTTTTATTCCATCTTGGTCAGATATGAAAGTCAGAAACTCATGTTTAAAAGTCATATTCATGGAATGGTTTCTGAGTGATCCTGCCCTAAAGCAGATGAATGAATGAAATCACCTGCTCAAGTCTGTCCCCCTCTATCGCCTTGAGTCCTGAATTCTGCTACTTGGATGCTGTTCTGAGACGGGAATTTCTCCAGCAATCTGGATTTCCTTTGGAGGTCCATGATTTGCCTAGCCTGAATCATATCAGGCTGTAACCATATTTAGCTCTTGAGAAGGAATTTTTAAGTGCTGTCACTCTCAGGCTGCAGGCCTTCACAAGCTGACATTGTCATTATTACCTTTATCTGATTCAGTGTCATAGAAACTCAAGTCTCAGACACATCAATAGAGTGTTTAAAAAGGCTAACATCTGATAAATAATCACCCACCTGTCTCACCCACACATACTTTTATGGACAAAAAATTGCTTCTGAGTCTTCCTGAAAAATGAAGGCACTGCCATGATTATTATTGTTAAGAGGTGGTGAATGTAGAGCTGGAGGTTTACCTCTCCTTGTCGTTCTTTGCCCATTTTAGCTTTTAATCTGAAGTGCTATAGTCCTACCTATGGTAGGACTTGGGCAATTACAACTTGTTAGAAATACTGAATGGGCTTTGGAGGTAGAAGCAGGACTTGATTCTTAAAGCCAGGTATTATCCATGGGAGTCCATGGTATTTCTTAACAGTGGTGTTGGCCTACTATTGTCTCTCTCTCTTCCCTCTGGATCTCCTGGGCTCCCCAGCCAGGGCCTCAGCTCCGTGGGAACCTATTACAACATATTGACTCTTTGACTCTAGAGTAGAGCCTCTTATTGTTCAGTTAGCTTTTAGTTGTGAAACATGAGATTAAAGCTGCAAAGACCTAATCCAATCCTCTTTAGAGATAGGGAAGTGGAGGTTTTGGAGAATATGGGAGATGCCCAGGTCATACGATGAGGCTGTGACTAAACCAGTGACAGAATACAGCACGCTCCACTTGCTAGCAAAGTTAAATACCATAGTCACCAAATCAAGTTCTCTAGAAATACCCACCTAAAATGATGGATATTGCCTATACTCCTTCATAAAATTTTCACAGGATTAGAGTTTGTGGCAGCATTTCTTTGGATGATCTCATTATGTAGGAGGTGAATCAGGCCCCCAGTTTATATCTTTTTCAAACTCCTTGCTCAGACTTCTTTGCCAAAACTCTTCAGATCCTAATACTAATTCTATATAATAGGAGGAGGACACTATCTTCTGTTTTGGTATATGACTGTATACTTTTAAAAGCAGTAGTATTTAAGTTTTGTGTTTTTTTTTTTTTCATTTTTTCTGTAAAGGAGACTGGTCATATTGAGCCATCCCCTAATCACCCACTCCGTCTTCCTGACAGAAAGGCGTGTGTGTGATGGGTGTGAGAGGTTTCTTTTCCTGTAGATCCCCTAGAGTAGGAAGTGGCAATCCACTCCAGTATTCTTACCTGGAGAATCCCAGGGACAGAGGACCTGGCGGGCTACAGTCTATAGGGTCTGTATACAGTCTATAGAGCCTGACACGACTAAGCCATGGAGCATGCAGGCATGTGGTCTCAGTCAGACTGCAAATAGAGTTGCCCTGAGTTTTACTGTACCTATCAGTGTTACTAGGAGTTTTATTTCTGCAGATTTTTCCTTTTACTGGCCTTATATAGACAAAGGATGTCATGTGACTCAAGATTTTTCCAATCAGACTGTCTCTCCCAGGACTACAGATATTAAATATGTCGCTTCAGGATGAGGACCAATTTAGAGGTCATTCATTAGGCTTGTAATAGATATAAAATTAATGTTGTGACAGATTTCACTATAAAGATCAGATAATCATTTGTCATTAAAAGCTAACTAATATCTTACTTGCCTTCAAAAATATGGGTCCAGGGATGTGCCAAGATTGTGAATGATATTCAACAGCAATTATTTGGATAGAGCATTTCCATTTCCTTCAGTTTTCTTTGATTTTTTCCACTAAGTGAACTCAAATGTCAGCAGCTTGCTTGAAAGGAAACTTCATCAAATCTGAGGCACATACTTCATAAGTGAGAATCCTCCAAGCCTGATTGATGAAGGTACTTATCAAATTAGACAGTATCTAACTCAACAGTATATATACTCAACAGACTGTACTGGAAACATATTTGATTTATTTACATATTTAGATAATTTCCCCTGTAGGGTTCATGGTCCTGGCTTTACTTTCATGTGACCCCCTGCTACACTAGCATCCTTTCATAGGCAGGGGGTCAAGGAGTGTCTGCTGACATGGAAAATGTTTATTCCCATCAGTTTCCAATTCTGTAGCTTGTCTGATAACCTCCTAATAAAGTCCTTCCTATTGCTTAAGCTATCTGGAACACCTTCTATTACTTGTAGTCAAAGAATTGTAAGTGATACACATCTTCACACTGCCTGAAGAAGTCAGTCATGGCTGAGCTTGGTACATACATTTACTGTATAATGAAACTGAAGCTTAAAGAGAGTCAATTACTCAACATTTTAAGATTGTTAGCACATTATAAGTGAGTTAGCTGCTGCTGCTACTGCTAAGTCGCTTCAGTAGTGTCCGACTCTGTGCGACCCCATAGACGGCAGCCCACTAGGCTCCGCAGTCCCTAGGATTCTCCAGGCAAGAATACTGGAGTGGGTTGCCATTTCCTTCTCCAATGCATGAAAGTAAAAAGTGAAAGTAAAGTCGCTCAGTTGTGTCCAATTCTTAGCGACCCCATGGACTGCAACCTACCAGGCTCCTTCATCCATGGGATTTTCCAGGCGAGAGTACTGGAGTGGGGTGCCATTGCCTTCTCCCAGTGAGTTTGCTGCAAAGCTGGAATTACAGTTTGTCTCTTGACTTTTAATTCTGTACCTTAATTTAACTATGTTGATTTAAGCACTGTATGCTTTTTATTTACTTATTTATTTTAGATTTTTGTATGTGGACCATTTTTAAAGTCTGTTGGATTTGTTACAATATTGCTTCTGTTGTATGTTTTTGGTTTTTGGCAGTAAGGCATGTGGGATCTTAGCTCCCCGACCAGGGAGTGAACCTGCACCCCATGCATTGGAGGGCAAAGCCTTAACCACTGACCACCAGGGAAGTCCCTTGTGTGTTTTTTATTTTATTTTTTAATAAAATTATTTATCTTAATTGGAGGATAATTGCTTTACAGTATTGTATTAGTTTCTGCCATACATCAACATGAATCAGCCATGGGTATATATATGTTCCCTCTGTCTTGAACCTCCCTCCCACCCCCCACCCCAGTCCAGCCCTCTAGGTTTTCCAAGAGCACCAGCTTTGAGCTCCCTGTGGCGTACAGCAAGTTCCCGCTGACTGCCTACTTTATGTATGGCAGTGGATATGTTCCAGTGCTACTCTTTTCATTCGTCCCGCTCTTTCCTTCTCTCACTGTGTCCTCTACTCTGTTCTCTAGTCTGTGTCTCCATTGCTTCCCTGCAAATAGCACCATGAATACTCTTTCTAGAGTCCATATATACACATTAATATATAAAATTTGTTTTTCTCTTTCTGACTTACTTTGCTCTGTATATAGGTTCTAGGTTCATCCATCTCATTAGTACTGACTCAAATGTGTTCCTTTTTATGGCTGAGTGATATTCCATTGTATATATGTACAACAACTTCTTTATCCATTCATCTGTCATTGGACATCTAGGTTGACACTTGATAAAAGAACACTCTCTGAATTCAGGCTGTCATAGACTTAGGTCCTGAAATAATGACTGGAACACAAATAGTTGATCTGGAACATGATTCCAGGAAACACCAGTAAAGGATTGAGGAACTGAGATATAAGGGGAGACCGATAAAGGGTGTGTTCTCAATATCTGGAGCTTACCCCCCTAGAGAGTTCTGAAAGCCTCTATTATGGACTGACTTGTGTCCCCCTAAATGTGTATGGAAGCCTCCACTTCCCATGTGACTACATTTGGAGATAGGGCCTTTAGAGTGGTAATTAAGGTTAAATGAGGTCCTAAGGGCAGGACCCTAATTCACTTAGACTGGTCTTCTTTCAAGTAGAACAAAAGATACTAGGGAAACATGTGTACAGAGCAAAGGCCACTTGAGGACATAGTGAGAAGGCAACCATTTGAGGCATGTGGAGAGAGGTGCAGGCTGAAACCCTAATCTTGGAATTCTAGGCTCCAGAACTGTGAGAAAATACGTTTCTGTTATTAAGCCACCCAATCTGTGGCAGCTTATTATAGCAGCCCAAACACTAATGTGGCCAGTGCACACCACATGCCTCAGAGTTATCCCACCTGAGGCATGACAGCAGCAGGATATATACATCCTGGTGGTTCTCAGAGTGTGATGTCTGGACCAGCAGAATCTCCATCATTTGGCAGCTTTCAGAAATGCAGGTTCTCAGTCCCATCCCAGACCTACTGAATCAGAAACTCTGGGATAGGCCCTGCAGCACATGAACCAATCGAAGCCTCACCACTTGTAAAAACACCTGGTGTTTCCCACTGAAATTTGAGAACTTCTGTTATCGACAAGTTCTCATCAAAAATTAGTTAAGGACTGCTCTTTAAGCCTGCCCCTGCATCTCTGGCTGGCCAGGCAGGTGAACAGAGTGGGTTTTAGTTGTTCGTGAAAGCCACAGACAGACTCATGTTTGGAAGGTAAGCTGGTATGAGCTAAAATGAGAAGGGCCAAGAAAGATATGTGTGAAGTAGCACCTGCTCAACTATTCATGATGACTGTTCTGAGGAAGTATCTTCTATTATTGGGCACTAGAAGTCAGCAGCACTTCTTTGCAACTTCTCTCTGGTCTTCCCTTTAGTTGAAATTTCCGAGACTAATGTTTGTCTCTCCACATGTGTGGTAATATTTTTGAGAACAGCAAAGCATAGAGAGAGAGGGGGAAAAAAACCCTATGTATTACATTTCAGGAACTGCAATCAGGACCTTAAATGTGGTTAATCTTTGCAATAATCCTGAAGAGTAAATATCATTATCCTAATTTTACAGATGAGGAGGTTGATATATAGAAAAAAAACTTGGCCAAGATCCCATAGAAAAGGAAATGGTGAAGCTAGGATCTGAACCTGTGTGGGCCTGACTCTAAATATTCATGATCTTTCCACTCTCTGAACCCCTAGGAGTTCATAGTGATTTCTCACATATGATATATTTTGACATTTTGTTGTGAGCATGTCTGGAAGAGTGAACATTTTAGCCTGCAGTTGGAAACTTTCACTTAATCTACATGAGCACTGAGGAGAGGAAGCCAAGCCTTAGACTGTAACTATCACGAACACTGGAATTTGCTCAAAAGGCAAAAAAAAAAAGGGGGGGGGTCTATTACGAATGCTTGTTCCTAAGAGATTCCTAGTCTCCTCTAATAAACTCTTTCCAATGCAGCTTTCTTAGGAGGCCTGGGCACCAGGCCAGCACGCCTAGCTGTGGTCTTGTACTTCTCATCTGTTGAGTTTAATTGTGTGCACAATGTTCCTTTAATAAGAAAGCTGGGGCACCTCTGTTTTCACTGCTCTAGCAATGTGGGGAGCCCATAGAAAGATTCTCACACAGGAAAACTACTTAGGAAAAAATCCTCATTGGTACCAAATTCCTGAATAGGTGCAAATTAGAAGATTTTTGATTGAAGAGAACTCTCTCAGTGCCATTCAGTCTAAACTTACCCTTAAGGATGAAATCCTCCTTGGAACAGATGGTAAGCATAGGCCTCCTTGGACCACCGAGCACACAAGCTGTGAGGCCTCCACTTCCAGTGGAGAGCAATTGGAAAATCAAAATGAAAACCAGAGTTTTTCAGAGACTTATGACCTGAACGTGTCCTGCATTAGCGGGAACAAAGCATGACTCTTTGTACTGGGATATATTGCTATCAAGCTCCATCTTTCATTATTTCTTCCAGTTATCAGTAGGGAAATGGTGAAATAGGCAATATTTATCTCTAGGTCCCCAACCCTTCATCTTTTGATTTCACCTCCATTGTAGGGGACCAGGAGATCAGACAGTGAGGGCTCACATGTCTCTGCTCATAAATGTATAGATGCCAGCTTCTCTCCACGCTGTTGTCCAGGAGATCTTTAACCATCATTAAGTGAAGCCATTCCTGCCAGACCTCTTCCTGGGCACTTGCTCTTGTTAAAAGCAACTCAATGGCAAACAAACCTGCAATCTGGGCATCTATTCCTATGCCTAGACATAAGATTCTTACTTACAATCATGGCTTGTTTATTCTGTCCATGGTATCTTACTGTCTTTGGAATACTGCTTGGAAGTAAGAGTCACTTGATCTTTCACTGAATCTTTTTCTCTAGTTTCTCTTGAAGTGGCCTGATTTTTCCCCCTGGAGTGCTCCCTAGAACCCCACAGAATCAGTATTTTTAAGTTATACACTTCTAAACTCATTATTCAAAATTAATGAATATCTTTCTAGCATTTTTCATGTAATGTAGTATCATACAAAGAAATAGATTGCAAAATATTTATAAAGCTATGACTATATAGTATATATATAGTATACATACGTGACTGTATTCTCTTCACAGATGATTTTAAAATCAATAATTATGTCAGCTGGCACTTTTTCATCTTCTTTTGAGAGACTTGGATAAAATTACTTTCAGGTGCCTAATTTCTTGTCCTTGTCCTTTATTAAATAATGTTTTTTAATTAAAGTATAATTAATTTGCAATGTTGTGTTAGTGTCAGGTGTATAGCAAAGTGACTCAATTATATATATATATGTATATGTATTTAAATATATACTTTTTGTTTTTCAGACTCTTTTCTGTAATAGGTCATTATAAGACATTGTATATAGTTTCTTGTACTATACGGCAGAATCCTTGTTGTGTTTCTGTACATGGTGGTGAGTATATGTGAATCCCCAATGCCCTATTTTTTTCAGTTAACTATTTATTTTAATTGGAGGATAGGTACTTTACAGCATTGGGGTGGTTTTTGCCATACGTTGGCATGAATAACCCATGGGTGCGCATGTGTCCCCGCATTCTGAACCCCTCCCACTTCCATCCCCAGGCCATCCCCCTGGTCTGTCCCAGTGCACTGGCTTTGAGTGCCCTACTTCATGCATCAAACTTGCACCAATCACCTATTTTACGTGTGGTAATATACATGTTTCAGTGGTCTTCTCTCAAATCATCCCACCCTCACCTTCTCCCACAGAGTCTAAAAGTCTGTTCTTTACATCTGTGTCTCTCTTGCTGCCTTGCATATAAGGTCATCTTTACCATCTTTCTAAATTCCATATGTGTGTGTCAATATACTGTATTGGTGTTTCTCTTTCTGACTTACTTCACTCTGTATAATAGGCTCCAGCTTCATCCATCTCATTAGAACTGACTCAAATGTGTTCTTTTTTAATAGCTGAGTAACATACTGATGTGTATATGCACTACAACTTCCTTATCCATTCATCTGCACATGGACATGTAGGTTGTTTCCATGTCCTTATTTGAGGCTCTAATATTGAGGCTTTTGAACTGTGGTGTTGGAGAAGACTCTTGAGAGTCCCTTGGACTGCAAGGAGATCTAATCATTCCATCCTAAAGGAGACCAGTCCTGGGTGTTCATTGGAAGGACTATGCTGAGGCTGAAACTCCAATACTCTGGCCACCTCATGAGAAGAGTTGACTAATTGGAAAAGACCCTGATGCTGGGAGGGATGGGGGGCAGGAGGAGAAGGGGACGACAGAGGATGAGATGGCTGGATGGCTTCACGGACTCGATGGATGCGAGTCTGAGTGAACTCCAGGAGTTGGTGATGGACAGGGAGGCCTGGCGTGCTGTGATTCATGGGGTCACAAAGAGTCAGACACAACTGAGCAACTGAACTGAACTGAATATATATAACTGATTATAGAGGGCACTAAATTATATTCTCAGCAGCGGAGAATAAGAGTTTTTGATTCTCTCTGTCCTAAGTGTTACCCTTCTTCTTCCTCTCAGGTAAAATTATACCCCTGTCCTGACTAGACTTTGACACAAAATAGAGATTCTAGAGAAAGCAAACCACTAAAATAGAAAGATGCAATAAATTCATACACACACACACACACACACACACACATTGTCCCATGGTTGTATTTTCTTAATTAACCTTGTAAATTAAATTCTTCTGCATTGATGAAAATATATTTTCTTCTGCCTGACTCAATTTGGGCTGTGAAACATTATCCTTCAGACTATTTCTGCTATTGGTCTCTTCTTGAATATAAGTTGTAGCTTTTAATGACACATATAATATGCATGTTCAGTAATGTTTAACAATCGTTTTTCAAGTCTGTGCTAAGAGCAGGGCTATGCCAGACATGGAGAAGGACATGGCAGCCCACTCCAGCATTCTTGCCTAGAGAATCCTGTGGATGGAGGAGCCTGGTGGGCTGCCATCTATGGGGTCGCGCAGAGTCAGACATGACTGAAGCGACTTAGCAGAAGCAGCATACCTGACACTGGGCAATGCTGGGGGAAGAAATGAATATGACATGGCCCTTGTGCATTGTGAGCTTTCTCACAACTGAGTGAACGATTGTAGTTGTAACCCAAGGTCCACTGGGTATGCAGAGGCTGTATCAGAGGAATCAAACTCAGTGAGATAACAGATAAATTATAGTAATATGGTCGCTCCCCTTAAAACTACTTTAAATGCTCATTGTGAAACGTGTTAATAATTTATTAAGTGCTTCAGATATCCTATTTCATTCAGTCATCATCACATCAATGTGAACTAGCTACTGTCATCCATTTTTCAAACAGGATGGGTCTTCCCAGGTGGTGCAATGGTAAAGAATCTGTCTGCCAATGTAAGAGATGCAGGTTTGATCCCTGAGTTAGGAAGATCCCCTGGAGAAGGAAATGGCAACCTGCCCCAGTATTCATGCCTAGGAAACCCCATGCACAGAGGAGCCTGGCAGGCAACAGTCTATGGTGTCACAAAAGAACTGGACATGACTTAGTGACTAGACAACAAAACAAAAACTGTGGATAAGCAAGTTGCCTGCAATTGCATTGTTAGAAAGTATTGGAGGCAATGGAGAGCCTTTTGGGAAAGGTAGGGTATGTGATCTAGAAGAAGGGTCAGGCTTCAGCAGACATCTTGGAGTTAGAGGGATCAGGCAGGGAATAGAGCCTGAGAAAACCACTGCAGTAGGACAGGCAAGGCCAGCTATAAAGAAACAGGATTAAGGAACAGAAGCCAGGAGATGACAGAAGATAAAGGAGGATAGGATCTAGTACGGAAAGCCTAGAATGCCAGATTCAGGGTTGCAGCTTTTACCATGTTGGCAGCCCAAAGGTCATGTTCTAGAGCCTGTGCAGAGGCTGAGATCTGATCAGAGCATCAGAAGGTAAGCATCATTTGACTGGATGAGACTAGGAGTTCTGTACAGAATGATAGATGAAGTCATGGTATATTTATATATCTAAGTGTTATATTTGAGATCTTAGGGCTAGAAATGTAAACATAGAAACAATTATGATTCAGATTTCGTTGTCGTTTGTTCCTGAAATTGAACTGTCCCTAGGAACCCCACAGCACTCTCCATCTATCTCACTGAGCAGTTTCATCTCACCAGTTTGTAGCCCAAATGTGCACACTTGTGTTCAACTCAAAAGAACAAAGGTAGATAAATTTGTAAGGAGCTTTCCACCATTCCCTTTTGTTATCTCTGTATATTTTAAAATCTAATTTCTAAATAGACTTGGTGCTTTTTGAATGTAGGATTAGCCTTCAATTTATGTTTTTCTAAGTACACAACACTTAACACAGTATTTTTATGTATTCGGTATTAAGCATGGAATGAATAAACCACAGATGAAATCCAGACTAGTATCCCATACTTTGTTGTCTATGCCTGAACACATACCTAGAGCTGCATCTGGATCTCTACTGAGCTCGAGCCAATGTCCATTAACAGGGATAACATTTAGCACATTTAGACACGAGAAACCTATTTACATTTATATTGGTGTCTAAAATCATCTGTTGGGACTGAGCTCATTTTAATTTATTACAGTCTTTACCGCCTGCCAGGAAGCAATGAAGTACTCAAATTTCACTTGCGTTTCTTAGTAGGAGCCCAGCCTCAATCAATATTTGGGGGGATGACAGTTTTGGGGGAGGCTCAAGATCTGATTCTAGCTGATACGTTACAGTCATTCATAATAGAACTATCATGAGGATTCTGATGAAAGAATTTGCCAACAGCTGTTCCCTGTATTTAGAATTGTTTCTGAATCCCATGGATAATCAGCGAGCACATTTCTCTGAGGATAGATCTTGGTCGCTAGAAGCTACTTATAAAAAGAGCACTGGATGGGGAGTCTGGAGATCAGCTTTCTCTCTAGAGCTTAGTTACCAGTGAGCTCTGTGAAATTGATAATTGGTCTTCTGAAAGACGGAGGTGATAATTCAGCCTCAGTTCAGTTCAGTTCAATTCAGTTGCTTAGTTGTGTCTGGCTCTATGCGACCCCATGAATTGTAGCACGCCAGGCCTCCCTGTCCATCACCAACTCCCGGAGTTCACTCAGACTCACATCCATCGAGTCGGTGATGCCATCCAGCCATCTCATCCTCTGTCGTCCCCTTCTCCTCCTGCCCTCAATCCCTCCCAGCATCAGAGTCTTTTCCAGTGAGTCAACTCTTCGCATGAGGTGCCCAAAGTACTGGAGTTTCAGCTTGAGCATCATTATTCCAAAGAAATCCCAGGGCTGATCTCCTTCAGAATGGACTGGTTGGATCTCCTTGCAGTCCAAGGGACTCTCAAGAGTCTTCTCCAACACCACAGTTCAAAAGCATCAATTCTTCGGTGCTCAGCTTCCTTCACAGTCCAACTCTTACATCCATCCATGACCACTGGGAAAACCATAGCCTTGACTAGACGGACCTTTGTTGGCAAAGTAATGTCTCTGCTTTTCAATATGCTATCTAGGTTGGCCATAACTTTCCTTCCAAGGAGTAAGAGTCTTTTAATTTCACGGCTGCAGTCACCATCTGCAGTGATTTTGGAGCCCAAAAAAATAGAGTCTGACACTATTTCCACTGTTTCCCCATCTATTTCCCAAGAAGTGATAGGACCAGATGCCATGATCTTCATTTTCTGAATGTCGAGCTTTAAGCCAGCCTTTTCACTCTCCTCTTTTACTTTCATCAAGAGGCTTTTAGTTCCTCTTCACTTTCTGCCATAAGGGTGGTCATCTGCATATCTGAGCTTATTGATATTTCTCCCAGCAATCTTGATTCCAGCTTGTGTTTCTTCCAGTCTAGCATTTCTCATGATGTGCTCTGCATATAAGTTAAATAAGCAGGGTGACAATATATAGCCTTGATGTACTCCTTTTCCTATTTGGAACCAGTCTGTTGTCCCATGTCCAGTTCTAACTGTTGTTCCTGACCTGCATACAGGTTTCTCAAGAGGTAAGTCAGGTGGTCTGGTATTCCTATCTCTTTCAGAATTTTCCACGGTTTATTGTGATCCACACAGCCACAGGCTTTGGCATAGTCAATAAAGCAGAAATAGATGTTTTTCTAGAACTCTCTTGCTTTTTTGATGGTCCAGTGGATGTTGGCAGTTTGATCTCTGGTTCCTCTGCCTTTTCTAAAACCAGCTTGAACATCTGGAAGTTCACGGTTCATGTATTGCTGAAGCCTGGCTTGGAGAATTTTGAGCATTACTTTACTAACGTATGAGATGAGTGCAATTGTGCGGTAGTTTGAGCATTCTTTGGCATTGCCTTTCTTTAGGATTGGAATGAAAATTGACCTTTTCCAGTCCTGTGGCCACTGCTGAGTTTTCCAAATTTCTGGCATATTGAGTGCAGCACTTTCACAGCATCATCTTTCAGGATTTGAAATAGCTCCACTGGAATTCCATCACCTCCACTAGCTTTGTTCATAGTGATGCTTTCTAAGGCCCACTTGACTTCACATTCCAGGATGTCTGGCTCTAGGTGAGTGATCACACCATCATGATTATCTTGGTCATGAAGATATTTTTGTACAGTTCTTCTGTGTATTCTTGCCACCTGTTCTTAATACCTTTTTCTTCTGTTAGGTCCATACCATTTCTGTCCTTTATTGAGCCCATCTTTGCATGAAATATTCCCTTCGTATCTCTCATTTTCTTGAAGAGATCTCTAATCTTTCCCTCAGGAAAACACTCAGCCTCAGGACTTTAGAATCATCTTAAGGCCAACTTGCTCTAGGCATAGCCAATAAAGCCATCATAGTCAACTGAGAAGCAGGTGGGAAGAAACTCTACTGAGGAAATCTGATCAAAATTAGATCAAATCAAGTTTTTGGGAGTGAGAAGAAAATTTGGAACCACTCCATGGAAATCTCCCTATTTGCTTTATAGTCCATCAGCTTTTATAATCTTTATTGAGATCTCTTTAGCTGAAGTCATATTTTGCTTTACATCTCTCTCCTGTAACTTTATTGCCATTCCCTTCAGATCTTTACAAACCTTCATGCTTCGTGGAAAAATACTTGGGAGGTAAGGAAACAGGCCTACATTAGCAAAACAGAAAAAAGAAGAGGTTATCATGAGTGCATTTTCAGGACGTTTTTTAAAAAAATTATTGGAGTGTAGCTGCTTTACAGTATTGTATTCTTTCTGCTCTACAGCAAAGTGAATCAGCTATAGTATACATATATCCCCTCTTTTAGGATTTCATTCCCATTTAGATCACCACAGAACACTGAGTAGAATTCCTTGTGCTATACAGCAGGTTCTCATTAGTTATCTATTTGATACATAATCATTTATATGTATCAATTCTAATCTCCCAATTTATTCCACCCCTCTTTACCCTCTGTGTCCATACATTTGTTCTCTACATCTGTGTCTCTGTATAGGTTCATATGTAGAAGATGTGGAACATATACAATGGACCTCTTTCTTTGCTCTCTTGGAGTCAGAGGATGAGATACTTGGATATCATCACTGATTCAATGGCGATGAGGTTGAGCAAGGTCTGGGAGATGGTGGAGGACAAGGAAGCCTGACGTGCTGCAGTCCATGGGGCTATAAAGAGTCAGACACCACTGAGTGACTGAACAATAACATGGAGTCAGACAGAATGGGTTTGTGTGTGAGCTGTATTGTAAGATGGTTCGCATAAACTTGTACAGACACTTGCTTAACTTCTACCAGTCTTTGTGCCCTCATGTGTAAAAGCGGAAATGATAAATGTATGTGCTTTAAAGGGTTACTGGAAGATTAAGGTATTTAAAGTGCTCCTGGGTAGGCCTATGTTGATGAACAGAGCGGTTACTCTCAGAGGGTGTACTCCCCTTGATATTTTGGAGCATGCAAAGTTGAATGCGGTGAGGGCATCTTCTATAGCAGTCCATATGTTGTCTGATGGTTGACATATACCCTCCAGATTGAGCATCATGGAAATGCAGAGAAAGCATATATTTCAAGTGAAAAATGGAGAATCTGGAAATCATACAGCAGGTGATACTGGATCAGAGAAATGAAGGATGGAAGAATTGGGTTAAGGTGAGGGAGTAGGTAGCTGTATGTATTATATGCTGTATGTATGAGGCAGGTACCACCATCCTCCAATCTACCCATCTTTCCCTCATTTACCTTCCGGTGAATTATATAGTGCCTCTTGGTAACTTTGAATCTCCTTGAGGACAGTCAGTGATATTCTATTTTAACATTCTTTCACCTACATATATATATACTGCAAGGCTCTTCCTATAATATTCTGAGCTCCTTACTACCCACATTCCAATAGCCTTCCCTAGTGTTCTTTCTCTTTCCCCCTAATCATTTCTATACTTTTTTATAGCACTAAATTTCCAGCCAGTGAAAGGAAGATGGTGGAGTTACTGAACTCCCTCTATGAACCAGACTCTATAGGGAGCATTTTATATACCCTATCACAGGTGTATAGGTAGGTAGTATTATCTCATTAGAGTTTAGGAAATTGCAGCTGAGAAAAGTTAAGTATTCTGTCAGTAGAAGTCAGGATAAGAAATAAGAAGCATAGTAACGTAAAAAACCTTGAATTTCAGAGTTTCAAAATAACAAATATGTGTTTCTTTGCCTTTCTCATGTTCCTTTCCATCCTGGGTTGTCTGGTAGCTCCATTTGACATGTGTTCAGCCTGGCACTCAGGCCAGTAGAATGGACATTCCCAGTGATGATCTGCCCATGAGGCAGAGGGTCAGAGGAAGCATGATGCATGTTGTGCTGCTTTGGAAGCATTCCACCCGGAAAGGACATGTGTTACTTCTCATCTTTCAGTGGACATGGCGAGTCACAAGGCCATATTTCCTCCCGAGGGAGAAGGAAGTCCAATCTCATAATCTAATCCAGGAAGAACTTAGAATGTTAGTGAACAGACTAGTGACTGCCATATTGCCCAATGATGCCTTGGTCCATCCAGTTCGTAAATGTGTGCTCTTAGAGACAGCAACCCCTGCCTCTTAGCTAGGGATCAGATAAGCCCCACTAAGCTAACAATTGACCTTTAAGAAGCAAATATTTGTTTGACTTCTAACGGTGAAATTTCAGACCCTGCTTAAGGTAGAGATGAAAGATTTAAGCTAAGGGCCTTGAGGGGCTCTTCAGATTACACAGTATAGGACTCTGTTCTGTGGCCTATGAGATCTCCCCCCACTTTTTTTTTTTTTTTCTTTTTTAGCTCTCCTTTTTAAGTCTGTACCAATTCCTGATGGAGATGAGTCAGACTCGGGATTGTAAACAGAGAGGCAGGCAAAGAAGTGACAAGAGCGTTAGACACCTATGCAAGAGCTAGATCTTGCCCACAGCTTTGCCATTGATAACCCATAAGCTGTATGAACTTGGACACATGCATTCCCCTTTCTGAGCCTCAGTTTTTCCTCCTGAAAGATGGAGCTGTTTTAGATGGACTACTTCTCAAGCTGCAATGTGTTTATGAATGCCTTGGATAGTTCTTTAAAATGCAGATTCTGAATCAGTAGATCTGATGTGAGGCCTGAAAGTCTTCATCTCAACAAACTTCTAGGTGATACTGAAACTAGACCCCTGGATTGTACTTTGAGGGCCAAGACCTAGTTTCTAAGGCCAATTCTTAGAAGTCAGCTCACATCATTTGCTTCCTCTTATGTGCCAGGCACTCTGCTAAGGGCTGTTGATACTGAGATAAAGAAGGCACAGGTTCTACCAACTAGAAATACATTCCAATGAGGAAGCAAGACAAGTAGAGCATTTCAGAATAGTATGAGAAATAACAAAGTAGAAGTTTGTTACAAGGAAATGAGATGCCATAGAACCAGGGAGGAGTGACTGAATTGATGAGGGTGGGAGGGTGATGGTATAGGGGTCAGAAAGTCACAGATCCTGTGGACAAGTGCTAAAAACTGTCAAATGTACATATAAAGGGAGTCTCTTTATCTCCGTGGACATTCAAGAACTCCTTTGACCAAGGGAGGCACAGCTGTGGGGACTGGAGAGGAATTATTTTGATCAGTAATCTTGACTACTTCATCTCTCTCCGTGATTGCTTTCTCTGTGGCTTCTCATACACAGCTGTCTGTGGGCACCACGCTGATGAAAGATTTACTCCCCTGGTGGAAAGCTGGGGTCTGTTTGGAAGCTCCGGCAAACAGGAAGCTGGTGAGTTTACCGCAGAGGCAGCACCTTCGCCCCCGCTCAGCTCCCAACAGGCCAGAAGCAGTGAGTCAGGGAAGGAAAAGCAGGTGGGTGGAGAGAGGATGCAGTCTACATCTGTACCAGGCAGGGATTAGGTTTCCGAAAAGAACACCTGAACACACAGCCAGCCACCCGGAAGGAGACAGGAGGTGTTCCCATCCCTGAATAACAGGGGGCTAAGCAGAAAGCAGCTTGATTCAAGGACTGTGGAGAAGGGGAGAGGGCAGGGAAAGGAGGAAACATCCAGGGGTGCAATCTTCCTCTGGCTGAGCATAGGTTTATACTGAAACAGTTAATGTGATGCCAAAAGGTGGTCACACTAAAAAGGGGCCTCAGGTGTCAGTTGGGAGAAGTGGCTTCTGGCACCAGCTTACGGTGTGACCTTGGGGAGGTCAGCCTCTTTCTGAGACTCAGTTTTCCCAGCTATGTGGTGGGAGTGTTGGGCACAATTTCTTGGGCGACTTCTCACTTGAAGAGTCTCTGATTAAATTTCCATGTCGAAGTTCAGTTACCCTGTCCCATCTGTATCTAACAGAGATCACCTCTTGCATCCTCAGCACCTCCACCTGCCACTTCTCCTGTACGACTAGATTTGTGGTTGAATTTGGTAACCTCAGAATCTGTATGTTTGTCCCCACTGATCAGATAACTATCCAGATAAATACATCTTTATTCAGGCTGTGAGCCTGAACTTTTGTATATGTGTTTGGCTGTGCCAGGTCTTAGTTACAGCTTGTGGGATCTAATTTTCTGACCAGAAATTGAACCCAAGCCCCCTGCATGGGTAGTGCAGAGTCTTAGCCCCTGGACCCAAGGGAAGTCCTCTGAAACTTCATTGCTTTCAGAGAAGGAACTGTGCTTTGAAAAGCACCATCATCCATGCTGGGTCTATTGTAGCAGTTTCCTGGCCACTCTGGAGGCACTCTTGTAACCCCGACACTTCCTTATCCAGGTGTAGTCCAGAAGATCTTCTGTCATGTAAATAAGATGGCGTCACTCCCTGCTTACATTGGCCTCCTTATGTGTACAGTAAAATACAGACTTCCATGTGGCCTACAAAATCCTCTATCTTCTGACCCCCATTAGCCTCTGAAGTCCCAATGTTGTAGCCATGCGTTCTAAGAAACAAACTCACTCAGAAGGACAATGCAGATAGCGGAGTGCAGTTTATTACACTGGCAGACCCAAGGCAGAGTCTCCTCTTAGCCAAGGACCCGGACCAGTTTTTGTGAAAACCTTATATACCCTAAGTGTCCCTGCACAAACCCACTTCCCCAAATTCCCTGACAATCAAAGTTAACCTGTGATTCATATGCCTTAAGCCTAGGTAGTTAACAGTGGACAATTATCAGTAGGCCTGTGGTCACTCCCCAATAAGCATAATAGAATGTATGATTCTATTTGGTTATACAGGTAATTAGGGTATTCTTTTAGCAATGGAGAGCCCTGAGGGTCTTCCTTCCAGGGGTCTGGTTTTCCAGTTGGTATGTCATTTCCATAGATACTGGGCATATAGCTCAAAGTCCACAGTCTGGCCCAAGATGGAGTCCTGCTTTCAAGGTAGAGCCTGTTTTGTTTCCTCCTTCACCAATACTTAACCTCTTCCCAAGTCTACTGTGTCCTACCCTTCCACATCTATCTTCTGTTCCTTGAAAACTCCAAGCTTGGTCCTACCCCAGGGCCTTTAATCTTGCTGTTACTGTTGCCGGAAATGTCCTCTCTCCAGACCTGTACACGTGAGGCTCATTCTCATTCAGTTCTCAGTGCAAATGATGCCTCATCACTGAGACCACCCTTGACCACACCAGCCCAGGTACTTCCCCTACAATGTCATCCTCTGGCTCTTAACTTTGGTTTGTTGTCTTTAAAGCGTTAATCATGACCTGGTATTACACTACTTACCCTTTGCTTCCTGTGTGCTTTCAGCACCCCTAACATACAAGAGCTCTGAGACCAGAAACTTTGTCGTCTTGCCTCTAGAGTAGTGTATGTACCTCTAAAGTAGGTGCTCAGGGAATATGAGATGGATAAATGGATGGAAAATGGAAGAAAGAGTGGGACAAAAGGCAACAAAGGGGAAAGGAGATATAGGTGAGAGAAAGTCACATTACTGACAAGACATAGTCCTGAATGTTTTTCTTTATCAGTCTTGTGATATAACTTAATCTTTATACCACACCGCATGGAAGTGGAGAAGCACTCTGTTTGAATCCAGTCCTTGGTGGCTTCGAAACCTAGAGAGGTTAGTTAAGCAAGCTGTTGGACAGGCCTGAGCCCCTAACAGGTGGAATGTGATGCCACTTAAGTAAAAAATTTCAGCCAGAGAAGAAAGGACGCAGTTTCAAAGAGATAGAAATGGCTTCCAGCTCCACAGTGCTTCCTGGACTCCCTGGATGGGGTCTTAACCACGCTCCATCAGAGCATCAGAGCCTGAGGGGGTAGCTTAAGACTTCGATCCTTATTTATTTATTTTTTTTTATTCTTGTTTTTTCAACCAATTTTTTTTTTAAATTTTAGTTTTTTATTTTTTAAATTTTGAAATCTTTAATTCTTACATGCATTCCCAAACATGAACCGCCCTCCCACCTCCCTCCCCATAACAACTTTCTGGGTCATCCCCATGCACCAGCCCCAAGCATGCTGCATCCTGCATCAGACATAGACTGGCGATTCAATTCACATGATAGTATACATGTTAGAATGTCCTTATTTTTAAAGCAAATCCATCTGAGGGGGGTAAGGCTTGTAGCTCTTTTATTTTGTGACTAACATTAGCATGAGTAGGTTTAAGTGTGTGTTGAGAGATGGGAGGTGAGGACAGAGGGGCAGACCCTGAAAGACACCATGAAGAAGGATTGTCAAGCCTGGCTGCACATTACAGCCTCTGGGAAGATTTTAAAGATATTCATGCCCAAATTCATTCCAAGTTGCTCTGGGGGCAGGCCCAGGCTAAGATACTTTCTGAAATCTCCCTAGATCAGTTATATAATGCAGCCAGAGTTGGGATACCTAAAGAGAGGGATCCAGGAAGACACAGCTTGTTCCAAGACATCCCCTTCATCATCTGGGGATTTTGCTGTGAGATTGCCAGGCAATCAACAATCTCTGAAAGCCAGCCACATCTAAGATCTGGGGATAGAAGCTTTGGGGAAGATGGCAGAAAATTTTCTCAGACAGGTCTCTTACCCCCAGGACCTTGCAAAACAAACAAATATGGATTGCATACATTAACTGTCAAATAAATTAAGAGCAGGGTTTTTCAACCTTGTCACCATAGACAATTATTTGTAGTGGGGGTTGCCCTGGGCATCACAAAATGTTTAGCAGCATCCCTAGCCTCCCCCCACTAGATGCCAGCAGTGCCTGTTCCCAGTTTATAGCAACCAAAAATGTTTCCAGACATTGCTATCTGGCCCTTGGGGAGTAAGATCGCCCTTGTTTGAAAACATTTGTGGTTTACAATCAAAGCCTCTATGGTGAGGTGTCAATGTAATGAAATCTTCATTTCATTAGGGAAGATGTCAATGAATATAAAACTGAGGGAAAAAAAAAAAAAAACCCTGAGGATAAGAATGCATTAAATTCTTAAAATGTATGCATGATGAAATTTTGAAGATAATAGTTGGCAATTTTTCTTTTATTTGAAGGATACAGTTAAGTAGCCTTTTGCAGATGATTTGAAATGATGGAAATGGTAGCAGAGAAGTTGTGCCTGACACCAATAAGGCAAACACCAAAGAAACAACTGATTTTGAAACTTTGAAAGGTCCGAGGAGATCTTTGAAGCTTTATTATCTGGGGAGAGGAGCAGATTCATGTTTCAAGAGCAGAACATAGGTGGCCCTCTTCCAAAGATAGGGTTGATTGTACTACTTGGGATTCTGACAGGGGACTTAGGATTTTTGTGGGCTTCTGAGGCAGAAACGCTAATCTCTCACTGCAGTGCCCTTGAGGTGGTACCACTTTCCAATGCGGGAATACCTGAAATGGATGCTCACCAGCGTTGGGAATTTATCCCCTTGACCTTGGCAGCTGGAACTTGTTTGCAAAATTGGGGAGATTGATAGCTCAATCACAGTTCAAGTTGCCTTCATTTTAAATTACTGTTGAACCGCCAGGTAATGTGCGGTATGAGGAAAGTGCACCGAAGGTGCAAGAGGACACAAGCAGCCTCCAGGGTCATTTTAGTCTGCAGGGAGGGAGGGACCCTCCAGGTTGGAGAAGCAAAGGAACCGTGGACTCCGTGACTTTTGCCGCTGGTATAGTTTAAAGGGCCATTGACTTCAGTCACATACTTTCATGCCAACTGGCTTGAGTGGGACCCCCAAAGTGGCTGTCCCCTAAGCAGGTGGGAGGCCCTAGTTGCTGATTGCAACCATGGAGGTGTGATGACAGCATTACTGGAGTGCTGAGGACTACACAGCCTTTGCTCCCATTTTTTCTGGAATACAAGGGGCCCAGGCAGCTATGTAGCTCAGGGGAGTGGTAGAGCAGCAGGGAGGGGGATGAATGTTAAAGCCGCTGGGGACACAGGGCTGGGTTGCTTTGATTCTAAGAAAATAAAGCCATGTGTTATCTCTTGTACTTGAGTTGCATCGAGTAATTCATTCGTGTTATAATAATGAATCTATTTTAGAATTGTATCTTAATGAACTAAACACAATTGTATGAAAGGGTTTAGCTACAGGGATGTTCATTACCCCACTTTCTGTTAGAGTGAAAAATTGACAAAAGATGTAGATGTTTATTGATTTAATACCAGGTAAATAGATTTTAGTTCATTTATACCAAGTGGTATGCAAACTATAAATATAGTATTGTGGAAATCCCTTTAATTAGTAGGGGGAATTGAGTATCTTTTAAACAGAAAATAGGTTACAAACACCACACATTTTTGAAAACTGAGATGGAACCAGCTTAGGTACACATATATCTAAAGAATCTGGGACATATATATTAAGGGCTAATAGGAATTTCTCACTGGTGGGATAATATGTTATTTAATTTTTTTCTTTGTGTTTGTATTTATTCCGATTTCTCTACAGTGAGTATGTGTTGCGTGTAAAACAAGAAAATGCATTTTGAAAGATAAGGGAGTAAGTATTGGAGGAAGAAGAGCAAATCTCACCCAACGGTACTTGGCAATATTGAAGAAACAGGGATTGGAAACGGATTTCGCTCTTCTTTGGAGAATACCCCTTCTCTTACCTTTGTTCCCTTGATAAAACACTCTTGGTGGTGGAGTGGCAATGGATTATTTCACTTTGTCTAAAACCCTATCTTCTTTCAACTCCTGAAACGTTCCACTGTACTGACTGAGGGGGAGCATTTTCATTAGAAGGTTGCCTGTGTTTCTCAAGGAGGAATAAGGGCAAGAGGTGCAGCTCTTCCTCCCCTTCCCCAATGCAATTCCAGTCTGCTTTTTTCTTTTCCTCTTTAAACTCCCAGGGCATTTATTTTTATACTGTACAATTTAGATGGATTGCAGGGCATTTTACATTGTTTTCTAATGATGTATGAGTCTTTTCCTCAAGCTTGATTAAACCTCAGATCCAGGATCCATCTTTTACAGATTTTTAGGTTGTTATTCTCTTATTATCATGACCACAATTGTTGGGTGGCTGAGGAAGAATTTCTCAGAGAGATGGAGTTTGAGTTTTGATAAGATTTGACTTTGATGATATGTTGGTCAAACTATATTCCATAAACCCAAGGGCAAATGGAAAATATTACTCAATATTTACAATAGTAAAATAGTAATACTGTGTTTGTGAACAGTGTATAAGTATTGTATTCTTCCAAATCATGTTCACTTATATTCATCAATCCTCCGAATATTGAAGTGAGTAGGGTAAATGAGTAGGAACTTTCTCCATTTTTACAGATAAGAAAAATAAAATACAGAGAAATTAAGTGACCATCTAAAATGACTTACAGTGGATTAGTTGCAGATCTGAGACTAGAATGTTGGTTTCTTGATTTCATAACTGAAACTGGTTTCATATCAGCACAAAACCACAACTCTTGGCTGAACTTTAATATGAGCTTATTTGTTTTTGGATTTTCAAGTCACATAAACAGTAGTCCTCTCCTCTAACATTTGTAAACTATAGACCGTTTGTAATGAAGACCAGGGAACTTAAAGATGGAACAAATGTTGGAACTTAATTCTGAACCAAGGAAGAATATACACAAGGGGCATTAGTTCAGTGTAATAAATGTTGACAATGTTTTTAACATCCATGGAAGCAACCCAATATTCCACCAAGGGTGGGGCAGTCTCAGAGGATGGACCGAGGAAATGAACTCTAACCATGAGACTGACTAGGATCTTCTCCCTTCCCAAACCATCCTTTCCATCACATATTTGGCAGAACTGGGTCCACAGAGCAGAACTTGAGGCTAGCTGCAAGGGCAAAATGGACCACTGTGCAGCTGGAGAATGGCCATCTTGCACACCGCAGGGAGACCCACTTAACCAGGTTGCCTAGGTATGCAGTGGAAAATGGGGCCTAGCCAGTTTCCTGACTTTAAGTGGCAGAGGTCATTCTCATTTGTAAAACTTTGCCCAAGGGACAATGTTGGGATGCCAAGGTCTGGGAGCATGATTCCTACCTTCTTCCTTGGGTAGAGGAGGGGTAGTGGATGTTCATTCCAGTCTTCATGTTTCAGGAAAAAAACAAGAGTAATACCGAAGTCAATAGAGGTTATCTGTTGATTACTCTCTGAGTTAAACCCAGCTTCTTACTCTGACCCGAGACTGCGCTGTATTGACTCCCTGTTCTTTCTTTGGCTTCATTTCTTATTCTTCTCGCTTTCTTCTCCCCTGTCCATCCCCTCCCCACTTCCTTTGCTCTAGCTGCACTGGTCTTCAGGCTGTTTTCCAACCATGCCTGACATATTCCCGTCTCAGGACTTTTGCAATGGCTATTGCCTTTATTTAGAGCAGTCCTCATCCAGTTATCCACATGATTCAGCCTTTCACCTTCTTCAAATCGCCATGCCAATATCATCCCCTCATTGAGAACTTCCATATCTACTGTCTGTTGTATCCCATACGCCCTTGCTATATCTTACTTCAATAGCACTCATCACCATCTAACATACCGTGTTTTTAGTTTGCTCTGCTTTGATCATTGCCTTCTCCCCTCACTAACATACACTTTGTGAGAGCAGATCCTTATCATCTGTCTTGGCCGTTGCTATATTCACATGGCCTCTGTGACAGGCGCAGACTATTCAATATGTATTGTTGAATGAATGAGTGAACAGATAACCTTATTGACATGATATGTGGGCAGATGGAGGCCCAGAGAAATGAAGTGACTTTCCCAAGGTGACTGGAGAAGTGTCCTGGCAGAGAGAATTTATCACCTGATGGAACCCAGGTCTTCTGACTCCCACGTTAGTTCACATCTCACCACATTAGTATGTATTTCCAAATAGGGTGTCCTGATGTTATTCAATGGCTATGCACTTAAAGATTACAGAGTGGCATTTTACTTTCACAGATTAACATAGAGACAAAGGGGAAAAATTCAGTTCTCCAGGGAGAGTGGGCAGCCCCTGCTGGTTGGACTTTTAGAATTGAGGTTTTCCATTCTTATCCTCCCCAAGAACTTCTTTTGAACCAGGGAAATGTAGCTTTCATGAGAATGAAATTGAAAACACCAAAACTTTCTCATCTGGTGGAGAACTTCAATAGCTATTTCAGGAACAGAGTACAAACTCACAAACTAGGGTAGAGATTGCCCGCCCTTATGGTTTGTGTTGGACTTCATGATATTCCTTTTTTCATACAGCCCTCCATAATATTCAGGAGTCATCAACTTACAGGAGCCTAGCCCTTTAAAAGTGCAAGGCCGCAGGGAAGCTGTAGGGCTGTATAGTGAGTAACCTTTAAGAAGCTGGGAGTTAAAGATGTACCTATTCTGTGAGAACTCAGTACCTTTATCTATACATGATGGGTTAGTACAGAGATTAGAAAAGACCTCACTAGCGGATGGAATATTTCTTAAGCCCAAACACGATCTCATGACTTTCTTGGTCTGTGACATCCAGAGGTTTTTCCATCTGAGTTTCAGTTTCCTCTCAATATCGTAGCACCAGATAAAGTCATACGTGTCATTTTCTTGCACAAACCAGTCTGATAGCTTCCCACGGACATACATGCCTCCTGTCACACCTCCTCACCTTTCATTTCCTGCTCATTTGTTTTTTCCTTTTCTATGCGTGGTGCCCTTCTTTTATGCATGGTGCCACTGGCCCTGTTCCCTCCCATGTAGAGACTTCCCCACAGGACACCTCATGATGCTCTTGCTGAGTAAATGGTTCCCAGCTTTCAAATCTACACTGAGATGTGCTGCCTTCTCCAGGGAGCATCTCCTCCTCCGGCCCTCCAATTGGGTGTTTAGGCACCATTATAACAGCTCTCATAGAACCCTGCTCTACTGTGCTGGATGTCTTTGGTTTGCCCCACTTCTGATCCATGTTGACCCTTCCCCCTCATCCTATGTGTCAGGGAAGGCTGATCTTCAGGCTATACTGCAATAAGATCTTTGCCTGCAGCTTCTGTTTCAGGTTTATTAGGCAGGAGATGAGAGGCAAGGGAGGAAGAGGGTGGGCTGCTGTGGGTTGTTTCTGTCTCTCCCCAGGCTATAGCTTCTATCAGGCAGCTGCCTCTGCACAGCTCTCCCCTTGGTAATCATCCTTTCCACTGGCTTTTCAGATTCAGACATCATAAGAGCTCCCAGCTCTTGTAACTTCAGTTGTTCTGTCACTAAGTTGTATCCAACTCCGTGTGACCCCATGGACTGCAGCACACCAGGCTTCCCTGTCCTTCACTGTCTCCCAGAGTTTGCTCAAACTCCTCTCCCTTGGGCTGGTGATGTCATCCAACCAACTCATCCTCAGTTGCCCCCTTCTCCTGCCCTCAATCTTCCCCAACATCAGGGTCTTTCCCAATGAGTCAGCTCTTCGCATCAGGTGGCCAAAGTTAGTGGAGATTCAGCTTGAGCATGAATATTCAGCTTCCAGTGAATATTCAGGGTTGATTTCCTTTAGGATTGACTGGTTTGATCTCCTTGCTGTCCAAAGGACTCTCAAGAGTCTTCTCCAACTCCACGATTCGAAAGCATCAATTCTCCAGTGCTCAGCCTTCCTTATCGTCCAACTCTCATATTGTACATGGTTACTGGAAAAACCATAGCTTTGGTTATATGAACTCAACTTTTGTCAGCAAAGTGATGTCTCTGCTTTGTAATATACTGTCTAACTTCAGGGCACTGCACTATTCCTTGTGGGTTTCCTCTACTCATACCTTTAAGAAGCAGTCTATCTATTACCCTAAAATACATATCCCATTTGTTCCTCTCAGACTAGACTGATGCATTTGTAAATTACATTTGTTAATTCCCTAGTTTTCTATCTTGTCTCTATTCCCTCCCATTTTATCCATCCTCCCTCCAAGTAGAGAGTAGATTCCATTGGAGAAAGGAGCTTCCTTGTTCCCATCTGTGCTTAAGACACTTTTGGAATTACGATTGCACACTGTCAATATTAGATTTTTTGGAATAAATTTAAAACAAAATATAGTGGATTGGTTTGTGTGTTTTTATTTGCCCATGAAAATCTTGGTTTTTGAGTTTGGTTTCATTTGTAAGATATAATAAGATTATCTTATAATAAAAGTCAAAAATTTAAGTGAATGGCAAGGAGAACTGTGGGTGGGAAGGGGTTTTTATTGTTGTTTAAAGGCCAACCAAACTGGGGAGGAACTGAAGAAAAGATTCATATGACATGGACTTTGGGAAGCAGGTATAGACTATTAGTTAAAGAAATGTGCAGAGAAAAAGTCATGGGTGTAACTATCTGACACAGACTTCAGACACCTGAGGTTTGTCTTGATTTAACCCTTCCTTTCAGTGGCATTTATGAGATACTTCATTGTCAAATGCATTATCTCAGCCTATAGCTTTTTCCCCACAATAAAATGTCTTTAGGAAAGTTGAATAAATATTTTTCTTCAAGTGGTGTACTTGGTTTGCTAATAGAACATGTGTTTCAGTCTTTGGAGAACCAAGGCCAGTTTTATCTCCTTTCTTCATTAGATGTTTTGTAAATTGACTTTTTTTTTTTTTTTTACAACAGCCACATTCTATAAAGTGAACTAATCAAAAAGCATCTTTAGATAGATAGAAAATTATCAGGCTTTATTTAATTCCGACTATTGTATTTGAAATCTGCTAAGCCATTCTTCAATGGAAGTTTAAGAAATGTAAATACACACACACACACACACACACATATGCCACTCAGTCATGTCTGACTCTTTGCAAACCCATGGACTGTAGCATGCCAGGCTCCTAGGTCCATGGAATTATCCAGGCAAGAATATTGGAGTGGGTTGCCATTTCTTCCTCCAGAGGATATGTATTTGTATGTGTGTATGTATATATATATGTATATATATGTGTGTGTGTGTGTGTGTGTATACACGCATATATATCAAATAAAACAGTATGATTTAGGGAAGCTATCCAAAAAAGAAAAAAAAAAACAAAAAACTAAAAGCATCTAGGTACTTAATCCTCTAATGACTATAAGCAAGTAATAATATAATGTAATTATTTAAGCTATTTTGAGGTTAAGTAATTGAACTACATAATTTTTGAACTAGAAAGTAAGTAAAATATTGTTGTAAAACACAATAAATCATCAGGTAGTTTTGTAAATGACTTTTTATTCATTTATTTTATAAATAATTACTGAGCATCCTGACTTTGTGAATTCAACAGTGATTCCTGCCTCATTGACTGTCCAATATAATGTAAGTATCTCACTTTAGGTCCATGAATCACCTGCTGAATCTTTGGAGAGACTCTTGGAAATGTATTTTCCAAAAGCTTCCCAGGAGATATATCATAATCACTAATTGACCTCTGCAAAATTTGGTAAATCCATGGACTGAAAGCTGGCTTGGAGTTGGGGAGAAACATCTGCTATCCACCAAGGGTCCTGGATAAAATGCAGGAAGTTATTTAAATACACAGCTGACCTTGTTAGACCTTGAGGACATTTCAGATTCAGTTCAGTCGCTCAGTCGTGTCTGGCTGTTTGTGACCCCATAGACGGCAGCACGCCAGGCCTCCCTGTCCATCTCCAACTCCCGGAGTTTACCCAAACTCATGTCCATTGAGTCAGTGATGCCATCCACCCATCTCATCCTCTGTCGTTGCCTTCTCCGCGTGCCCTCAATCTTTCCTAGCATCAAGGTCTTTTCAAATGAGTCATTTATTCACATCAGGTGGCTAAAGTATTGGAGTTTCAGCTTCAACATCAGTCCTTCCAATGAACACCCAGGACTGATCTCCTTTAGGATGGACTGGTTGGCTCTCCTTGCAGTCCAAGGGATTCTCAAGAGTCTTCTCCAACACTACATTTCAAAAGCATCAATTCTTCAGTGCTCAACTTTCTTAATAATCTGACTCTCACATCCATACATGACTACTGGAATAAGCCATAGCTTTGACTAGATGGACCTTTCTTGGCAAAGTAATAAGCTCTGCTTTTTAATATGCTGTCTAGGTTGGTCATAACTTTTCTTCCAAGGAGTAAGTGTCTTTTTGTTTCATGGCTGAAATCACCATCTGCAGTCATTTTAAAACCCCCCAAAATAAAGCCTGCCACTATTTCCAGTGTTTCTCTATTTATTTGCCATGAAATGATGGGACTGGATGTCATGATCTTTGTTTTCTGAATGTCAAGCTTTAAGCCAACTTTTTCACTCTCCTCTTTCACTTTCATCAAGAGGCTCTTTAGTTCTTCTTCACTTTCTGCCATAAGGGTGGTGTCATATGCGTATCTGAGGTTATTGATATTTCTCCCAGCAATCTTGATTCCAGCTTGTGCTTCATTCATTCAGCCCAGCGTTTCTCATGATGTACTCTGCATATAAGTTAAATAAGCAGGGTGACAATATATAGCCTTGACCTACTCCTTTCCCTATTTGGAAGCAGTCTGTTGTTCCATGTCCAGTTCTAACTGTTGCTTCCTGACCTACATACAGATTTCTCAAGAGGAAGGTCAGGTGGTCTGGTATTCCCATCTCTTTGAGAATTTTCATAGTTTATTGTGATACACATAGTCAAAGGCTTTGGCATAGTCAATAAAGCAGAAGTAGATGTTTTTCTGGAAGTCGCTTGCTTTTTCAGTGACCCGGGGGATGTTGGCAATTTGATCTCTGGTTCCTCTGCCTTTTCTGAAACCAGCCTGAAGTTCACGGTTCACATGTTGTTGAAGCCTGCCTTGGAGAATTTTGAGCATTACTATACTAGCGTGTGAGATGAGTGCAATTGTGCAGTAGTTTGAGCATTCTTTGGCATTGCCTTTCTTAGGGATTGGAATGAAAACTGACCTTTTCCAGTCCTGTGGCCTCTGATGTGTTTTCCAAATTTGCTGGCATATTGAGTGCAGCACTTTCACAGCATCATCTTTTAGGATTTGAAATAGTTCAACTGGAATTCCATCATCTCCATTAGCTTTGTTCATAGTGATGCTTTCTAAGGCCCACTTGACTTCACATTCCAGGATGTCTGGCTCTAGGTGAGTGATCACACCATCGTGATTATCTTGGTCATGAAGATCTGTTTTGTACAATTCTTCTGTGTATTCTTGCCACCTCTTCTTAATATCTTCTGCTTCTGTTAGGTCCATACCATTTCTGCCCTTTATCGAGCCCATCTTTGCATGAAATATTCTCTTGGTATCTCTAATTTTCTTGAAGAGATTTCTCATCTTTCCCATTGTATTGTTTTCCTCTATTTCTTTGTACTGATCACTGAGGAAGGCTTTCTTATCTCTCCTTGCTATTCTTTGGAACTCTGCATTCAAATGGATATAGCTTTCCTTTTCTCCTTTGCTTTTTGCTTCTCTTCTTTTCACAGCTATTTGTATGGCCTCCTCAGACAGCCATTTTACTTTTTTGCATTTCTTTTCCATGGGAATGGTCTTGCTCCCTGTCTCCTGTACAATGTCATGAACCTCCATCCATAGTTCATCAGGCACTCTATCAGATCTAGTTCCTTAAATCTATTTCTCATTTTCATGTATAATCATTAGAGATTTAATTTAGGTCACACCTGAATGGCCTAATGGTTTTCCCTACTTTCTTCAATTTAAGTCTGAATTTGGCAACAAGGAGTTCATGATCTGAGACACAGTCAGCTCCTGGTCTTGTTTTCGCTGACTGTATAGAGCTTCTCCATCTTTGGCTGCAAAGAATATAATCAGTCTGATTTCAGTGTTGACCATCCAGTGATGTCCATGTGTAGAGTCCTCTCTTGTTTTGTTGGAAGAGGGTATTTGCTATGACCAGTGTGTCCTCTTGGCTGAATGCTATTAGCCTTTGCCCTGCTTCATTCCATACTCCAAGGCCAAATTTTCCTATTATTCCAGGTTTTTCTTGACTTCCTACTTTTGCATTCCAGTCCCCTATAATGAAAAGGACCTTCTAGACATTCTAGAAGGTCTTGTAGGTCTTCATAGAACCATTCAACTTCTGCTTCTTCAGCATTACTGGTTGGGACATAGACTTGAGTTACTTTGATATTGACTGGTTTGCCTTGGAAATGAACAGAGATCATTCTGCCATTTTTGAGACGGCATCCAAGTACTGCATTTTGGACTCTTTTGCTGACTATGATGGCTACTCCATTTCTTCTAAGGGATTTCTGCCCACAGTAGTAGATATAATGGTCATCTGAGTTAAATTTTTCCATTGCAGTCCATTTTAGTTTGCTGATTCCTAAAATGTCAATGTTCACTGAGTCCTAAAATGTCAGCGTTCACTCTTGCCACCTCCTGTTTGATTACTTACAATTTGCCTTAATTCATAGACCTAGCATTCCATGTTCCCTTGCAGTATTGCTCGTTACAGCATTGGACCTTGCATCCATCACCAGTCACATCCACAACTGGGTGTTGCTTTTGCTCTGGCTCTGTCTTCTCATTCTTTCTGGAGTTATTTCTCCACTGATCTCCAGTAGCATATTGGGCACCTTACCGACCTGAGGAGTTCATCTTTCAGTGTCCTATCTTTTTGCCATTTTATACTGTTCGTGGGGTTCTCAAGGCAGGAATACTGAAGTGGTTTGCTGCTCCCTTCTCCATTTGACCACATATTGTCAGAACTCTCCACCATGACCAGTCTGTCCTGGGTGGCCCTACAGGCATGGCTCATAGTTTCATTGAGTTAGACAAGGCTGTGGTCCATGTGATTAAATTGAGGACAATTTACAGGATCCAAAAACAAAGATCAAGGGAATCCAGTCTACTAAAGCAAAGAATTAAGCCTGAAAGAGTGGCTGCCTCGAGGGACACTAGGAACCTTAGTCTGGGGTTCCAGCAGTCACACGAAGAGCAGGAGACCAAAGCCTTCATATGCAGCTGTTGGATGTTTGTGGATGAGAGTCCACTCCAACCCTTGCCTGGTAGAGACTCTCTGGGAAAGGTGACCCCACATTCTTGCTTTCCCTGAACATTCCTGGCTTATACCTGTTGTCTCTGTATTGCTACTAATAGTACTTGCCTCCCTATCATCAATACCCAGGCTTGGACAATGAATGACTTTGTTCATCTACTGAAGGGCTCTTCAGTGGAAGAATGGGCAAGGAAAAAGAGAAAGCATCCAGCTTCAGACAGAGAGATTGGGAGATGCTGAAAAAGAAAGAAAATATCCATTTTGGCCTTGACTATGGTAAAAGAGATTTGTGTGTTTATTTGCTCAGTCATGTCCAACTCTTTTGTGAGCCCATGGACTGTAGCCCCCCAGGCTCCTCTGTCCATGGGATTATTCAGACAAAAATACTGGAATGGGTTGCCACTTCCTCCTTTAGATCTTCCCAACCAGGGATCAAACCTGTATCTTCTGTGACTGCTGCACTGCAGATAGATTTTTCACTCACTGAGCCATTAGAAAACACTACTAAAATATATATCTCCTGAAAATTAACAAGTAGACTGCATCCTTACTTAGCATGCAGGTCAAAACGTTGTATATATGCATTGTGCTTAAAACCTGAGACATTTTTAAAGAGGGACAATCACTTACAGTTTAACCAAATAAAAATAATGTTATACTGTCTTTTTTACCCTCTCTTCATTTTTTTTAGACAAGTTTATTTTTTCTTCATTTTTATATTGGATAATATTTTATGAAGAAACATTATGTACTGAATTTCACTCAACATAATGAAAAGTTTTATTTACATGTTATAAACGATATTTAGGATGCCTGTTTTATTCTACTGAGTAACTGCAATTCAAGGAAAACTGTTATACTGATCATTTAAAGTGTTACCAATGTTTGCTGTTTGAACAAATATCATGATAGGCATTTTGAGTATAAATATTTCCTGACATTTAAAATAGATTCTCCGTAGTGAAATTACTGGGTCAAATAAAAAGGTCACTGTTAAACTTCTTGATCCATGTTATCACCAATTGGTTTCCAAAAGGCTGAATCAATTTTCACTCTGTTTCATTTTGACAGGATTGGACAGTCAGTTATTGAAACATCTTTCTGCACAGGTTATGAATATCTATAGCCCTTTGGAAATGAGCACTGTTCCTCCTCCACTGAAGGCCCTGCCCAGGAATTATCCATAAATAACTGGCAAGATGAGGAAAGGAGAAGGGGAAGAAACCACAGGAGCCACAGCCTGTCACTGTGAATTTGGCAGTAGGAATTCCATAACTCAGACAGCCAAGGTATAAAAGGAATATTAAAGCTGTAAATAATTTCCAGTTAGCACCATTATCTATGTCCTGGGCTGCCTTGCACCCAGATTTCTGTTGGTAACAAGAGCTGAGATGCTCCTTCAGCATGTGGAAGAAAAGCCCTCACATCTTCTCTGGCAGAAGAGAGAGAATACCCATAGCACAGCCCAATGGTCTTTCTTGGGTTCTAAAGTACACAGACCTATTCAATGCCTAAATACGTCCATTGTATTTGGGAGAATCTGGAGACTTACAGGTATTTCTGAAGATGGATGATTCATAATAGAAATGGAAAGAACATGGAATGTGAGGAATAAAGGATGGGGGTTGAAGTTTTCCTTTTCCAAAATAACTATATGACATTGGATGAAGGTGAGGGGGATGATAATGTGATAAAGATCTATTCAGTAGATAGTTATACCATTTCTGCAGTGCATCAGATAGCATTCCTGACTCTGGAGATGTGTTAGTGAATGAAGCAGACAAACACTGCCCTGGTGGAGCTGACTTACATGCTCTCAATATATGACAGGCAAGAAACATAATAAGTATGCTGTGTAGTGGGTTAGAGGGTAATATGATGGCTAGTTTTATACACTAACTTAGCTGGGCCACAGTGTCTAGATATATAGTCAAACATTATTCTGGATGTTCCTATGAAGCTGGTTTTTTATTTTTATTTTTTTCTTTTTAAGATGAGATGGACATTAAAATAGGTGGACTCTGAGTAAAACAGATTACCCTCCATAGTGTGGGTTGTCCATATCCATTAAATTGAAGGCCTTAATAGAGCAAAGATTGACCTCACTCAAAAGAAAAAGAACTATATTGGGTTGGTCAAAAAGTTTGTTTGGGTGTTTCCACACAATAATATGGAAAAACCTGAATGAACATTTTGGCCAATCCGATATCAACGGAAGAACTTTGACCTTAAACTGCAACATCATTTCTTCCCTGGAACTCAGGCCTGCAGCCTGCAGATTTTGGTGTTGTCTGCCTCTATAATTTTCTAAGTCAATCCCTTCAAATAAAACTTCTCTCTCTCTCCTCTCTCTATCTCTCTCTTCTCTCTCTATTTCTCTCTCCTCTCTCTCAGTATATTCTGTTGGTTCTATTTTGATGGACAGCCCTAACATAGGTGATAAACATTATGAGAAAAATAGGAAAATGAGAAAGGAGATTGAAAATCTGTTGATTTCCTCCTTGAATCTTACCTCTTTCTCCTCCACTCTGATTCCAAAAATGTGGATTTAATACTGGGAATCGGTGCATGTGTTGTTTCTTTTATAAGCAATTCCGTGGATCTTAATAGGCAGCCAATATTTGGTTTATTCTTTCAAAATCATCTGTCTGGATTTGAATCCCCAAGGTTTACTTACCCATGGAGATCATGATTATTGTCTCCTCAGGAGCAGAAAATGACTTTTTTCCTTCTAGCAACAGAGTTTATGGCCTCTTTGAGCTAACAGATACAATAGAAGTTCTGGAGTTTCGCCATGTTCCAACTTTAATGATTATAAAAATCAGCTGGTATGATGGTGAAAATACATAATCTTAGGCACCAGTCCTAGAATTCTGATATAAATGGGCTTGGGCCCAGGCATCTGATTCAGTCGCTGATGAAAAGACACATTCTCTGAGAAGCATGATCTCATTCAGATGTCTCAGCTAAGGCCAGAAATGGGAAGTGATGGACTTAAGGTTACTAAGTGCGCCAGGAATATAGGTCCAATCCTTTTTCCCTTTTCAGCTCTGGCCTCTTACCCTCTGCCAGTGTCTTCCCTGGACCAGCAGCATTAGTATCCCCTGCAATCTTACAGGGAAAGCATATTCTTAGGCCTACTGAGTCAGAAACTCCAGACCCTGAAATCTGTATTTTATAACTTCTCCAGGTGATTCTGGTGCTTGCTAATTTGAGAATCCCTGCTTTACCCCCCATTTCTTGGTGAGGGGCTACTTTCAGTATGTAATAGTCAAAAGGTAACCATGTGGCCCTTATTAGAGGTGTTAGGCGTCTCCATGGTGACGTGGCATGATCCAGCCCCCTTTAGCCAGGTGTTGTCCATCAGCGTAATTGTGCTTCTACTTACCTGAAGCTAGAGCCAGGCTTCTGCTTTTTTCCAGTCTGCTCCTTGGGCCTGGAAGCCTGCTTGTCTGTCCCGCTTCTCCCTTGGTGCCCACAGCACGCTTCCACCTTCAGTGTCAACACCAGGGTGAGTCACTTCTAATTATTAGATTTTATGGTGTATCATTTCCTCAGGGAGGCAAGGACTTGGGTCAGAATCTGGCCTAAGAATTTCAAAGCATCCGTGAAAGGAGAATAAGGTACATTTTCTATTAAGGACCGTGGGCTCAAAAATCAGATGTGAAAATTTCCTCCTGTGCCACATTTTCTCCTGTCACTGGACAGGGACCGATTCAGTCCTTTTCTTCACCCAAGAAGGGAAGGATGGGGAGGCCGAGTTGTGCTCATCTCACCCGAACGGTTGCTTAATGATAATGAGCTGTGTTTTTACGGTGCCTTTTATCCAAATAATTTTACAGGCTGATTTTCTTTTCACCACTGCTTAAAACATACTTCATAGAGTCCCAAGGGTGTACTCTCAGAACCCCGTAACCTCTGCATTTGTTAAGTCTTCCCTGCTCCCTCTGCTTACACAGTCTGCAAAGAAAGATGGGTAATGAGCAGCGGAGTTTCTGTAATTAAGCTTGCAGACTGACAGAAAGGAGATTTGATCTATTCTTACTCTCCGGTGTGGCACCAGGTCCAATTCATTGATGTGTTCTTCCGATTTTACATCTTTGTCAGGGTTTCTCTGGGGAGGAATTGTGTTAGAGTGTGAGGGAGGTGCGGCTGAACTACTAAAAAGCCAGTCTGAATGCTGCAGACCATTTGTAGGAGAGCAGTGCTCTGGGATTGGCTCTCCTCTGATGAGTCCATTGCCAGGAATCAGCTTCCCAGAGTGTGGGGCCATGAGAGAAAGCCACGTTGAAGTGTATGGACCCTTACACTTTTAGAATTAGCCAGTAGGGAGAGAGTGTAGGACCACAAAGCAAGCTGCTTCCAAGTCTCTAAACCTGAAGGTAGCATGTGATTGGGCTATGATGTGCATGGCTTTTTGTTGAGGCACAGGGAAGGGTATAATTGGGAGACCAGGTGGAGATTAGGCGAGAGGACCTGTCCTAGATAGTGGGCGGGTCCTCTCTCGATGGCCATTGGAATAGCCTCTCGAGCAAACAGGAGGGCAAAAGAGTCTATGAGAGTGTAATTCCTTTTCAAAAAATCCTGGAATGAGTTGTTTCATCTGTAGATATACAGACAGAAATGTTTTTGTATGTCCTTTGTGTTTATCCTTAACTCCTTATATGCTCAAAAGTAAAAATCTCAGCAATTCCGTTTAGACCTGTCACCCAACTAAACTTGAGTTTGCTCACCTGCAAGCAGTAAAGCCAGTCTACTGACTCTGGGTTGTGATGAAACAAAGTACAAGGAGTCCAGGGCAGCTGGTGCTCAAAAGACCCAACATTCTCAAAAGCTTTCAGGGAGAAGTTTTCAAAGGTGGGGTGAAGGGGGATGTGGTGTGTATAATCAGCTTGTAGATGTTCATCTGATTGGTTGGTGGTGAGGTAATCAGGAGTCAGCATCAACAACTTTCTAGCTTCAGCCCCTATGAGGTCTGTTACGTGTTTTGAGGCAGCATATAGTTTAACTTCTTCCACCTGGTGTGGGTTTCAGTATCTGTAAAACCTTCAGGACATGGCTCAGAATATTACCAATAGCCCTTGAGTAGATAAGGTTCTTGAGTTTAATGACTGAACTATTATTATTTTGTCTTGCTTGACTGTTGCCCTTTCTTTCTGCATTTGTTCACTTCTCTAAATTTAGTGATTGACTAAAATTTTTCTACAGACAAAAGGCAGATGGAGGACATGGGACAGGAGGAGTGGGCTGGGTATCTGTTCTGGGAAGGCCCCATAGTGTCCTGCTCAGTCACAGACCTGCTGAATGAGATCTGCTCTCCAAAGGTGTGACCCAGGGAATCCTATTATTAAAAGCTGCTATAGAGGTTGATGGATGCGCTTGGATACTTTTGGCACTTGGTCCACAGGAAACGTCTAATTACAACTCAAATTTGGGATTTATCTACAAGTGTCCACTCAGTTTCCACTTTTTGCTGTTCAGGTCACCCGCCATCTCTCTGTTATTCAGGTTTGATTCCTGACTTAGGCTGATTGATAGAGTGGTGACGATTTGGCTGCATTTCCTGAACATTTGCTGGTTACCAAATCTGAACCATTTGTTCATGCATGACCTTCTTTAATTCTCCCAATCATAGGTCTAGTGCTCGAGGCAACTGAAATTCAAAATTATTTGTTCCCGGTGACGCAGTTAGAAAGTGATGAAGCCAATATTTGAACCCAAGTATATTTGACTGTACATCCTACACTTTTGATAACCATGATGTATCAAGACTCATGTATGATCTTTTAAAATTATGTAGATAAAGCAATGAGTCTGGAAGAGTGGAAGAGAAGGCTCTAAGTCCAATAACGTTATAGACAGTGATAGAACCTTTCTATGACTCCTTTTTCAGCCCTGGATTCTTTTCCAGGTGCTTGATCTGTACACATGTAGGCCACAGACTCCTTGCCAGAGTCCATCCTGTCTCTAGTCTTGTCTTCTGTAAGAACACAAGGACTTCTCATCTATATGACATCTTGCTTTCATTCTCCATCCCAGTGTGGAAAGTTGCTCTCTTTTGATTCTACACCTCTAGCTCATTCAGTAAAGCATGTGTTACATTTGTCTTGGCATAACCTGTCTCTTTGCAAGTGTGTGATCAGTCCAGAGATTTAGGCTTTCCGGAACTGCCCAATTCACAGTAAAGAGTCTGACTGAGTTACAAAACTGATTGCTAGGTAGAGCATCATTAAGTGCAGGGGTGGGGGGGGGACTGAAAAACTGACAAGGAATCTATGAGTCATGAGTTAATTTTGTGGAATCTTTTCCTTTTTTAAAATAGTTTTCCTAAGAGATGCAATATACACAGCTGTATAATAGCAGATGTGTCTCCAATGACCCTTAAAGGCTGCTCTCTTTTGCATGACTGGTGGATTCTTTTCAAATCTGGGTCATACGTTTTAATCCCTCAGGGTTATTAAGAGACTTACTACTGGGATGTGAAACAGACTATGGTACACAGCAGGCACCTATGGAATAGGTAAATGAATTAATGAAGGCAGTATTTCCCAAAGATAGAATGAGTACCACAGGTATGCAAGACAAGTTGGGCAGATTCATGGGCATTTTTCAAATTTTAGTAGTTACCTCTAATTGGTATTACAGAAAAACTAGCACACTGAGCTGTACACTAGGATGTAAATTTCAGTAGAAGTGAGTTATGGTAATTGAATGAGTTGTACAAGTATGGCATATATGCATACTTTACATGGCAGTTCATCTTTAGAAACAATAGGTGAGTTTGTAGTAAGATACTAAATTTGATCATCTAAAATGGGAATAGGAGAAATGTGTGGCAGGGGGCTTCATTGGCAGTCCCATGGTTAGGACTCCGCGTTTTCACCACTGAGGGCCTGGGTTTGATGCCTGGCTGGGGGACAAAGATCCCACAAGCCTCATGGCATGACACCCCAAAAAGATGTGGTATGCAAAGGCAGGGAACACTAAAATGAAGAGGGGTGCCTTGAAAGGAGAAAGGTATCCAGAGGAACCACCTGACGCTAGAAAGTAACACTGATCTTTTCCATGTTTTATCTGTAGGTTTAACCTCGCTACTCTCTCTGGGGAGCTCTTATAATCATCCTGCTTTGAAAGCTCCCTTACCAGTATTAGAAGGGTTTCACAGTTGTTCATTGTTGAGAGAAATCCCATCCTAGATTCTTAGAACAAAATAAAACTGGTTCATTTTTCCTCTGACTTGGAGCTAGATGGGGAAGGAACGACTGCAGGAAATCTGGAGGCATGTTTATTGATCCAGTAAAAGTCATAAAATAGTCATGGTGGGCTGGGGGACAGGTATCACTTCCTAATGATCTCTCAGTCTTGGGAGATACCAGAAAGACCTTAGAAAATTGCTTTGTTCAGGACTGTTCCACGTCTTTGGAGATGAGTGTCTGAGGCTCAAAGATAAGCAGTGACATGAGAAAAGCAGCACAGTGACAGGCCAATTGCCCTTCTTGCTAGTTTGGGAGCTAATGGTGGGTTCCATATAAGCTTTCCTGGAGTAGCCCGGGGGCTCTTGGGGGAGAGAGAAGGAAGTAGGGGAGAGATGCAATGAAAGCGTTCAGTAAATCTGTATTGGCAATTGAGGAAGTTAGACTTTCTCAATATGTTCTCCAAGTATTGTTCAACCCCATCTTTTACTAAAGCAGTAATTAAAAAACCTTTTTTTTTTTTTTTGAATCAAGAACATTTTGGGAATCTAATAAAAATAAAATCTGCACAAATAATTTTATATTTAAAAGAATATAGTCTCCCCCTAAATCTAAAGACCCCTGAATGGTGGCCTTCAAAATTTGCATCAGTGTCCTAATTCTTAAAACCTGTGAATATTATTTATAAGAGTAAATATTACCTTATATGCCAAAAGATCTGTTTAAGGATTTTGAGAGAAGGATCTTATCCTGGATTATCTAGGTGGATCTTAGAACAGTAAGTGTTCTTACAGGTTGTGAAGAGAGGGAGATTTGACCAACATAGTAGAGGAGATGATATGACCAGAGGAGCAGATGTTGATATAATACGGCCCTAAGTCAAGAATACTGACAAGTTACCAGAGGCTGGAAGAGGCAGAGAATGGGTTCTCTCCTAGCACCTTTGGAGGGAGTTTGGAGATGCTGGCACCATGACTTCAGACTTCTGCCTCCAAGACAGTGAAGAAATTTCTATTGCTTTAACTTATCCAGCTTATGAGAATTTGTTACAGCAATCAAGGCAAACAAATACAGCCTCCTGTTCCAGAAAGTAAATACAAGGCTCTTGAGAATCCATATTGCCATGATTAAGAAGCATGTAATGGGAAGGTGACAGTGTAGTTTTCACTGTCTTGTTTATACCCACAAAAGCTCAGTGTGCTGATGATCTTTAGTTTAAATTTTTCCATAAACCTGGTTCCTTTTCACCAAACTTAATTTCCCCTTATCTTTGGATCCCTTGTGAATGGGAATGATGTCCTTAGCATATTTGGAAAGGATAAACATGAGTCATGATGGATACATTCTGGTTTAAACTGTCTGTTTCAATAGTTGCTGACCATTTTAAACTATTTCTAACAAGGCAAACTATTTCTGCCAAGACACAAAGTCTCTATATTAATGTTAATTTTGAAATCCCTAATTAAAATGAAGAGGGTAAAGTGAAAATTAGATTCAGTTTTGATAAAATTATAAGAATAAAGAAATCCTAATTCTGGTGCATGATCAATAAGGAAACAAATCACAGAGAAACAGAACCTGTTTCTGCTGAACAGGACTTGAAGGAAAACCCTGTATAAGATCTAGTTCCTGTCTGGAAATGAAGTGGTACTTTTCCATAATGTGTTAAACTCACTTTGAGCCCACAGGTCACTGGTTCCCTAATGTCCCTAATGTGCTGGGACAACCCAGGTCACTTACTAAGATTAAGATCCTGGGGCCTTCCACAGTAATCCATTGAAAAAAATCTTGGGAGGACTGGCCAGGGAATCTGCATTTGTAAGTAAGTTTCCCAGTGGATTATTTTCCAGGACGTTTATGTAGCATATTTTAAGATTCATCACCTTCAACTTTTCTCTAGAAGATTGTCTTGATGGGATCCAGAGATGGGATATTAAGATCCAAGTGGAAAAATAATTGTTTTTATATCATCCCCTAGCCTGTCCAACTAGATAGAATGATCATATCAGGCAATGATCATGTAATGGGATCAACTTGGGAGAAGAAGGAGAGATTGGTATCACTTCTTCATCCAAACTGGCAATATATTTTTCAAGTGTCTGGTATTCACTGGTTAATTTGATCAGCCCATGTGAACTTGTCAGCAGATGAATGGATAAGAAAGCTGTGGTACAGATACACAATGGAGTATTACTCAGCCATTAAAAAGAATACATTTGAATCAGTTCTAAAGAGATGGATGAAACTGGAGCCGATTATACAGAGTGAAGTAAGCCAGAAAGAAAAACATCAATATAGTATTCTAACACATATATATAGAATTTAGAATGGTAATGATAACCCTGTATGCGGGACAGCAAAAGAGACACAGATGTTTAGAACAGACTTTTGGACTCTGTGGGAGAGGGAGAGGGTGGGATGATTTGGGAGAATGGCATTGAAACATGTATACTATCATGTAAGAATCGAATCGCCAGTCTATGTCCGATGCAGGATACAGCAGGCTTGGGGCTGGTGCACGGGATGACCCAGAGGGATGTTGTGGGGAGGGAGGTGGGAGGGGGGTTCATGTTTGGGAACGCATGTACACCCGTGGTGGATTCATGTAAATGTATGGCAAAACCAATACAGTATTGTAAAGTAAAATAAAGTAAAAATAAAAATTAAAAAAAATTTTAAAAAAAGAAATGTAAATTGGGGAAATATAGAAATTGAATTGATATTATAGATTACTATAAGAAATGAACTCTGTGGCTTTTAATTAACCTGTGTGAGCAACTATCAAAACATACTTTGCAAGAACTATAATATCACTTTCAAATTCCTTTTTCAACATTTTATTATCATGTACTACCAAGCAATCACATTTGAGATCTGAATTTCTATAAATTGTATTTAATTCAGTTTTTATCCTTGGTTAGTGATAGACATATCATCTCTTTTTATTGGACACTATTATTTTTGGCCAGCAACCCATAAAATTAAAATTTATTTATACTTGCCTACTAGAAAGAAAAGTATAACAATGTTTTATCAAGGAACAAACAGGGAAAGAAAAGAGGAAAGATATTAATTAATGAATTTCAACCAGAAGAATGAAATAATGTAAAAGTTTTACCAAAGCTAGATTGGAGGGGGAAAGTAATCCACTTTCATCAGAATGTAAAAGGTGAATTATTTTACCTTAATTTAACATAAAATGTAAAATTCAAACAAAATAAATTATATTAAAATTCACAGCAAATGTAAAATTAGATACAATAAAAATATCCTTGATATTTAGAGCATGATATTCAAGAATATATTTTAATTAAATTTTTTTACAAATAAGTATATTACAGAAAATATATCTAGGATCATTGATCTTGACTTTTTTTTCATTAGAATAGTTTATCCATTGTTATCCTTAGTACTGTCTATTCCGAATATCTTAGTTTCCACTAACATTCAGATAACAATACAATAAAATGAAATAAAATCTTTAAGATAATGCTTCTGATTTATTTTAAAAAATGAAATGAGGATACTATTTTGTCTTGTCATATTTGCTGCCACTCGGATATTTACACTTTAAGAAATGCTGAAAAATGTATAAAATTAACAAAATGACCCACGACATATTTTGCTTTGAGTAGAAACTGATCCAATAAACTTTACAGGAAGAATAAAGTAAAACGAAAAAAAAAAAAAAAAAGATGGTACTCCCTTTTCTGTTATTTTTCCCAAGCCAGGTTATTGCCTCCTTGTGCTAATGTGTCTCTGTCTTATACCTAGTGTTCCATTATGTGCCTTCATTCAGGGGTTGTTAGTAGAAAACAATAGTAACCACCTTTGGTTAGTTTCAAAAGAAGATGATATTTATTAAAAGAATGGATAGTAGCATATAAAGAGTATTCAGGAGAGCCAGAAAACCAAGCTTTGAGGTCATGAAGTTAAAAACAATGCCCCAAATTTGTCTCAAGTTGATTTAGAGGATTTCCTCTGCAGCTGGTTATGTGACAAATTGTCCTTACTTCAGCATCCAGCTTCTGATGAAGAGCCTGGGATGGGATCATTTGATATAACAAACCCAGGTCATGTGTCCATGCCTAAACTGAAAGGGCTAACTGGAAATAAGATCATATATTTTCAACTTCTGTATTGGCCAATTCTTTCTTACATAGTAGGGAACTTCTCAGACACAGGAAAAAGGTTCCTTTTCCATTGATTGTCAAACATTATGTTTTAATTCCAACTTCTTTATTTCCTCCTTTACAGTTTTTACCCATCCTTCAAGTGTCAATACACATTTAGCCTTTTCTAACAATGTTCTTAATGACTCAAACTACATTGATCTTTCTTTTCTGCTCTATCTCACTAATAGACTGAGTCACACAATACAAATTATAAACCATTTTGGTCTCTTTGCCTATTGTCTCTTGTGCATACATCTATTCTCCCAAAGATCAATCATCAGCAACTCCAGAATAGACTCTCTATTGACTGCTTACACAGTTGGGTATTGGGGAGCATGTGTGGCTCTGTTGGGGGCCATCTGCTAATGCTTGTTGATGGGCTTCAGCAATTATAAGCAGAAAAATATGAATTGCCTGCAGTGTGTAAAATGAATATGAGCATAATAAATAAGAGAAGAAAGATCAGAAGCAAACATAGCAGGGACTCAGTCATAAAAGAAATCAGCTTTAGAGAGGGAGCCAGAATAATGACACCTAATCTAATGATGAAATCACTTTCAAAGTGACTGGAAGATAATATTTACAGAAAAGAAATCTGTTTCCAGCCCAGCAGCAGACTCATCCAGAACTTTTTCCCAATAAGTTTCTTGTTCTCCTGGGTAGTAATAGTTGGAGTAAAACATGTGAACACGTCTTTAAAAATTGCTGGGCAGTGTCTTCTTGCAATGATGTTTTTTGCACAATGGCAGTGTCTATCAGATGGACTAATTAAAGAGATTAATTAGTTCCCACAGACCCCCAGTCTCCAAAATCTAATGTCCGATGATCTGAGGTGGAGCAGATGTAATAACAGAAATAAAGTGCACAGTAAATGTAATGCACTTGAATCTTCCCCAAACTGTCCCCTCCACCCCTCTCCCCCAGTCTGTGGAAAATTTGTCTTCCATGAAACCAGCTCCTGGTGCCAAAAAGGTTGGAGACTGCTGCTCTATAGTATCCTCAGTATCTTTTTTCCCATTTAAATCTGTCACTAGTGAAGGTACTTGATATCTCAGTAACCTTGAGTTCTTTGATCATCAGTCTGTGAGAATAAATGAAGTCAAACTAACTTTTAATTGACAAGTTAAATTTCTAAGTGATCTGCTCTCTGGGAAGATTCATTTTAGCCACACCTCTGTCTTTTCATCCTTCCCAGCTATACAGTGGATTTTCTCAAATCTCCAGGAAGGTGTGCATGGGTGCTCGTGAGTGTGTCCACCCTGCAGGGCACCAAGCTTCAAGGGGTGTATTAGCCAGTGTGCTGGAGCCTCCCTGGTGTCATGGCTATACAATGATGTATGGTCAAGTGACCAGAAGGCCCCTCAGTACTGCACCAGTAGGTGGCCCCCAAAGCAGTGCTGCTTGGCTCACCCAAGTTTATTCCGGTAAACTAACTACACCATTCTTTCCTCTCTGAGTTAATCAAGAAATTTCTTCCTGCCCCCTATTTCCCTCCTTCATGCCCTATCTGGATGTGTCTAGGGTCAGATTAAGTATGCATCTGTAATAGCTGTCATAGTGTGTGCAAGGTCTGGACTTCCGCACTGTGGTCAACTGCCACTGTGTCAAGATGGTTCTGCTTGACATCTTTCTTTCATGGGATAGGCTGTTTTGCAGGAGGTCCGTTGGCCCTCTTGTTTCTCTCTGTTTCTACTCAAAGGGATTTCCAGCATCAGCAAGCTGATGTGGGAGATTTGAATGTGGAGGCAGGAAGGAAAGTAGGGAAGATGGACACTTCTAACTAGTCTTGTCTTGAAAAGGTATCAGATTTTGAACCTCCAATGAAGATGTTCTTTGCTCCCAATCTTTTGCTTAGTCATGATAGTAAATTTGCTTCTAAACCTGATCAAAGATATTGTATAGGAAGGACTGCCAGTTAATGAACTTCAGTTCTTAAAATTTTCCAGCTTATTTTGTCTTAGTGTGCGCTTGTGTGCATGCCTAGTCACTCGGTCGTGTCGGACTCTCTGTGACCCCTTAGACTGCAGCCTGCTAGGCTCCTCTATTCATGAGATTCTCCAGGCAAGAATATTGGAGTGCGTAGCCATTCCCTTCTCAAGGGGATCTTCCTGAACCAGGGATTGAACCTGGGTCTCCTGCATTTCAGGTGGATTCTAAGGACAGTCTGATGCTCAAATCTTAAGTCAGTATCTTTTTTTCCATTTAAATCTGTCACTAGTGAAGGTACTTGAATCTCAGTAACCTTGAGTTCTTTGATCATCAGCCTGTGAGAATAAATGAGGTCAAACTTTTTATTGACAAATTAAATGGGCTCCAGCACACTGGCTAATACACACCTTGAAGCTTGGTGCTCTGTAGAGTGGACACACTCATGAGCATCCATGCACACCTTCCTGGAGATTTGAGAAAATCCACTGCATAGTTGGGAAGGAGGAAAAGACAGAGGTGTGGCTAAAATGAATCTTCCCAGAGGGCAGATCACTTAGGAAGCTACCCATGAAGACCTTTAATACTATAGTCACCACGAGAGCAGATCTCATCAGGAAGATATCAGATGTACCCATGTGGTTCCTCTTGCCTGAGCCATGTTGTCAGGCTGAGGGTTTTTCATCTCTGGGTCCTGGTTCTTCCAGGGGCATCTATGCTCCAGGAATCCAGGGGATTTGACATGGCTTATGGGTTTTGGTGAGGTAGAGAAGCAGAAAGAGTGAGCCTTGAATACTCAGAGCAGTATGAGGAAAGGCACCTTTGGGCTAAGGAAACTAAAGCTTTATTAGTAAGCCTCTCTGAGCAGGCTGTAAGAAGTCAGGGGAAAAAATAGAGGGTAGACTGTTGCAAACTAAGTTCTATTTAACAAGCACTTATTGACCATATTTTATGATCCATAAAATAGTCACCATATTTTATGTGTTAACCTTGCATTATGTTTGAGCATATTAGTTATTAATTAGAGCTGGACATTGGAATTGTCTGCAGAATTTGTTTTTGAAAAAGTGCACCAAGGAGATCAGCCCTGAGATTTCTTTGGAGGGAATGATGCTGAAGCTGAAACTCCAGTACTTTGGCCACCTCATGCAAAGAGTTGACTCATTGGAAAAGACTCGGATGCTGGGAGGGATTGGGGGCAGGAGGAGAAGGGGACGACAGAGAATGAGATGGCTGGAAGGCATCACTGACTCAATGGACGTGAATCTGAGTGAACTCTGGGAGTTGGTGATGGACAGGAAGGCCTGGCGTGCTGCGATTCATGGGGTCGCAAAGAGTCGGACACGACTGAGCAACTGAACTGAATGTCTTTTCTTGGTCTACATATACCTCATTGATTTCTTTGGGGACAGAATTTGCAGATCTAAATGAAAACAATACAAAAACCAGGTCAAAAAGTCCTCTATAGCTGATTCTATGCCCATGCCCATTTAAGACCTTCTCTGCGATTGTGAAATGGAAAATTCACAGTGCTTGTTCTTGAGATGCTAGTAGGAGAATCTGGTATGTCAACAATTAAGACCATGTGACTTCTAATGGTTTAGAATGTTCATGAGTAGTGTAAAGATCACAGCATACCCTATCCCCAGTCTTTTTACACTTGTGTAGACAAAGGAAATGGTCTAATTTTTTTTTTTAACTTTTTTGGTTTGGTGTCAAACTATACTATCTCATTTTTTTCTCTTGTTTTCCTACTTTCTGCATCTATTACATTATATAAGAAGTATCTACTCCTTGCTGGTTAGTGTCATTGATGGTGGATTAAAAAAAAATTATTGAGTGAAATATTTCTGATTGCTAATTTTTGTTTTCTCCTGTTCTGGGTGGTTTTGATAATTAGTATTTTTGTTTAAAAAACAGCCATTTTATTTGTTTTTGTATTTATCTTTTTTAACAAAATTGGAGTATAGTTGTTTTACAGGGCTGTTTCTGCTCTACAACAATATGAATCAGCCATATGTATACATATCTCCTCTCTGTTGAGCCTCCCTGTCACCACCCCTACATTCCACTCCTCTAGGTCATCGCAGAGCACCATGCTAAGCTTCCTGTGCTATACAGCAGCTTCCCAGTAGCTATTGTACACATTGTAGTGTATATGTTGGAGAAGGCAATGGCACCCCACTGCAGTACTCTTGCCTGGAAAATCCCATGGACGGAGGAGCCTGGTAGGCTGCAGTCCATGGGGTCTCGAAGAATCGGACATGACTGAGCCACTTCTCTTTCACTTCTCTTTCATGCACTGGAGAAGGAAATGGCAACCCACTCCAGTGTTCTTGCCTGGAGAATCCCAGGGACGGGGGAGCCTGGTGGGCTGTCTCTGGGGTCTCACAGAGTCAGACATGACTGAAGCAACTTAGCAGCAGCAGTGTATGTATGTCAATGCTACTTTCCAAATTTGTCTCACCCTTGCCGTCCCCCTTTATGCCCACGTGTCCATTCTCTACACTGATGTCTCTATTTCTTCCCTGAAAATAGGTTCATCTGTACCATTGTTTTTTAACATCCCATATTTATGTGTTACGATACGGTATTTGTTTTTCTCTATTTGAGTGAATGAATGTGAAAGTCACTCAGTTTTGTCCAACTCTTTGTGACCTCAGGACTATATAGACCATGGAATTTGCTAGGCCAGAATACTGGACTGGATACCATTCCCTTTTCCAGAGGATCTTTACAACCCAGGGATCTAACCCAGGTCTCCCACATTGCAGGCAGTTTCTTTACCAGCTGAGCCACCAGAAAAGCCTTTCTGACTGACTTCAGTCTGTATGTCAGACTCTAGGTTCGTCCAAACCAGTACATATGAGCTAGTTTCATAGACAAAATGTTTTTGTATATATGTTTGTCATTCAGATAACACATAGAAACTCTATGCTATCTCCAGTGATGTCATTTCTTTTTCTCAGTATTTTCCCTCCAATAAGCTGAGCTGGAGCTTGTCTAGCTCATAAGATAGTGTTTTTTACTTTATTTACCATTTTTTAAAATCACAGTTGTGTTTTCTTTAAAAAGAAACATACGTGTTTTTGGCTGTGCTCAGTCTTCCTTGCCGCTTAGCAGGCTTTCTGTGGTTGTGGCGAGTGAGGATCACCTTCTAGGTGCAGTGCCTGGGCTTCTCATGGGGTGGCTTGTCTCGTGGAGCATGCGCTCTAGGCAAGCAGGCTTCACTAGCTGTGTCGCTTGCGCTCAGTAGTTGAGGTGCAATGGCTTAGTTGCCTGGCAGCTTGTGCAATCTTTCTGGACCAAGGATCAAACCTGTGTCCCCTGCATTGGCAGGCAGGTTCTACCAACAGGAAAGTTTGTCATCATGTTTTCTATTATGCTTTGATGTTTACGTATTTATTCTTTCATCTTCTTTCATTTGGCCTATTATGTTCTGTTTCAGCTTTTGTAGGGAGATGCTTATTTAAAGTTTTAAAAAATAAATTCAGTTGGCTATAATTCTAAGCACCATTTTAGCTCCTTCCAGTGGTAACATATGATATTTTGATTGTCATTCAGTTAAAAGCATATCCAATTCTTACAAGAATATTTCCAGTTTGATTTTCTTTATAGCATGAGTTATTTTAAGCTTCCAAATCTTTAAGGTTCTTCTTGTTGTTGTTTTCTAATATAATAAATTGTGGTCATTGGTCCTTTGTGGTATAGAACCTTCACACTTTCTATAAGTCACATGAGTTTTGAAACATGTATATTTTTTACTTATTGGGTGAAGGGATATATATGTCCCAGTGTGTTACCAAATTTTTCTTATAAATAAGTAAGGCTTCAATTTTTTTACTTGCATTTATTTTTTGCAGCATTTATTCCCGGGCCATAAGTTTTTGTTTCTTCAGTTTCTTCTGGGGTATCTTTTTCTTCTGTGCAACCTCCTCTTCTGGTTTAGGAACGATCTGTTCTTTTTCAGTAAGGATCATCTCAGTGTGGCAGGGAGAGCTCATGTAGGGGTTGATCTGACTGTGAGTTCTGTAAGTCCTGCGCCACATCTTGGGGGCTTTGTTCACCTGGATGTGCTCAATGACCAGAGAATCTACATCTAAGCCCTTAAGTTCAGCATTACTCTCTGCATTTTTGAGCATGTGTAGTAAAAATTCAGCACTCTTTTTGGGCCACCGACCCTGCATCCAGCCCCACTGTTTGGCCTGTGCATACCTGCCAACTCCACTGTTGTGACGACGGAATGGCACACGTTGCTTCATTAAAGTGACATCCTTCAGGTACTTGGTGGCTTTTCGAATATGCATACCCTTAACGGCCTGGACAGTTTCACTAGTGTTCTTAAAATGAACACGATTTGAACCTCTTGATTTGCATGATTTTGTGGGGTTTTCTGGGTTGAGTGAATAGTACACCACTTTTAGGGGTCATCTCAGGCCGCTTACTGAAAAAAAAAAAGAGGCATCAGTTTTTTACTATACAAGTAGATTACAAATCTGTCACTAAAGTTTTTCTTCTATTTCTCAAGCTATGCATATGGCAGAACATGCAAGATGTTTCAACCTTTAACTTCAAAATAATTTTTTAGTTTCCAGAAAAGTGGTTTTAATAATAAAAAGAATATCTATATACACTTGACCTAGATTCATGGATTGTTAACATTTTACTCATTTTGTGTTTTATCATTAATAAGTATAGTCTGTATGTGTGTACACACATGCAATTTTTGGTGAACTATTTGAGAGTGTTGTGTCATTGCCCTTTAAACTGAATGCTTAAGTATATATTTCCTAAGAACAGGATACCTTCTTAAATAAAGGGCAGTTATCAACTTCAGTGGGCATCCCAGGTGACACAGTGGTAGAGAATCCACCTGCTAATGCAGAAGACACAAGAGATGAGGGTTCGATTCTGGGGTCAGAAAGATCCCCTGGAGGAGGAAATGGCAACCCACTCTAGTATTCTTGCCTGGAGAATTCTATGGACAGAGGAGCCTGGCAGGCTACAGTCCGTGGGGTCACAAAGAGTCAGACATGGCTGAGCACATGTACACACATCAACTGTAAAAAATATAATATTAATATAATGGTTAAATATATTATCTACATTCCATTTTTATCAGTTGACCCAGTGTCATTTATAGTATTTTTCCCTTTTAATACAAACTCCAGTCTAGAGTCAGGTGCTGCATTTAGTTATCATGTCTCCTTTAATTTGATACATTTCTCTAGCCTTCCCTGTTTTTAGGATATTGACACATTTGAAGAATAAAAGCTGCATTCTCCTCTCTCCTTTTTAATGGGCTCGCTCTTGTTTTTCATTTATCTTCCCTCAGGGTTGTTTTTAAATTATGTGTCTGAGTTGGACAACTGCACAGTGGCCTGTCATTCTTGGGGACTTGCTGGGTAAGTCTGCCCCTCATCTGTGATGTCAACTTTGATCACCTAGTCAAAGTGTTGTCTTATTTCTCCACAGTGTATGTTTTTACCTTACAACTTGGTACTTGAAAACCAATTAGCAGGAATAATCTTGAATTCAAGACTCAATCCTGATTAAATGGGATGGACTCAATGCAAAATTTGATTTAAATGATGACAGTGATGATGCCACATACATAGAAAGAGGGCATGAAAAGATATATTACTCCAATGAAGACGTTTTCTTTTCTTTTACTTTGTGGTTAGACAGCAGGACAGTCAACTTCCCAAACAGGCCCTTGAGAGAGAGCAGGGAATGGAGACTGGCATTTACAATGGTTAGGGGCTTGGACCTGGTAAGACTGCCTATAGGTGGGCAGGAGCTTGATGGATTTGAAACTCCTGCCAATAAATGGAGTATTGTGGCCTCCTTATCCTTTTACTCAGAGGGGGACCAGAGAGGGAAAAGAGAGGAATGAGACTTAAAACCCGTCACTAGTTAAACATCAAATACTGAAGCCAGGCTCTTTATTACAAAATATAAAACCTTTCATGTCTTGATTCTGAGCATCATATCCCCCATTAATGATTCTTGCATGAATTAGTCTATATTATAATTCAATGAAAATACTGACTTTATTTTCCCAATTATTCTAGCTTGCTTTCCACATTTTTCTGGTCAGCCTTCAATATTTTACTGTAAACAGGAGCCCAACATTCTGAGTGTTCCCTCCTAAATTGGTCTTCTTTGTTAAAACTGTGTAGTGATCCACTGTTATTTCAAACAAAAAGTTTAAGTATAGTACACTATACAGCTTTCTCTATAGGTACCCCAAAATTTACCAATATTTTAAATCAAGATTTCTGTTCTTTGGTAACCTCTACACTTTCTAATTGAGTTCACTTTTCTTCTCTTAATAGTTGATTTGGGTAAATTATCTTAGTTCTCATATACCTGTAAATAATTGTCTAATGGATTTTGAATAATTGAATGGATAACATTTCTTGGTTGATGAGGTTTTTGTTGTTGCTTTTATTTTCACTTTTTTAGCACTGCCCAGAATGGACAGTGATTAAAAATCGGCTTTCAGATTATTTGAGGATAAAATATAAAATATCCTTCATTTGAAGATAGTTGGTCTTTGATCCTTGATAATTTGAGCTTTTCTTCCTTCCTGAAGGGTGATGATAATGTTTCCATATGTAGACTTACTGTATTTATCCTTGGCAGTAGCAGTTCTCTTTTAATCTAAAATGTGAGTTTTCTTTCATTTTGAGAAAAAAAAAATCAACTACTTTTATTCAAATTTTGCTCTTCCACCTTCCTCTTATTGTTTCTTTAGAGCTTCTACAAAATCCATGCCAGGACCCTCCGTCTGTCTTCTCTGTCACTTAATTGCTCTTCCGTCTCACTCTCGCCTCTTTCTGTCATTGCCTGCTTGGGCAGTGTTTTGGGGTAGACTGATGTTGATAGTGTGCTAAGGTCTATTCCTTTCTTTAATGGTAAGGGTTTTTTGCTTGTTTACTTTTTATTCAACTCAACAGAAGGATGTCTTTTGGTTTTATTATTCTCAGACTGTGATGGAGTGAAGATTTCATCTGTGCTATTTCTTAATAACAAAGTCTGCAAGATAGCAAATGAATCAAATAGTTGTTCTTTTTTATTGTTTTCATATGTTGTTACTGTTTTGTTTGCTTTGCTTTTGCCCTCCATAACACATTTTCTTCTTGAGCCTCCATACTCCATAGTTTAAGTATTTCTTCAAAATACACTCAATGGCACATTATATTTGGGGGGAGAGAAAAAAATTCTGATTAACAATCATTTTTGACCCTGAGTGTCATTTTGGATTCTCTGATTTGGCAGACATAAAGATCCATGAAACTGTTACTGTTTTATGTTCATATAAATGTCAAGTTACGTGACTGGTATATTGGCTACTTTGAGGTTTAGATAATTAGAATTTCAAGCTGAGTGTAAATAATGAATCCAGTCTGAGTATAAGCCAATAGTGATATCTGACACTATGAAAGACATTCTCCATTTTAGCTCCTATTGAAAAAGTTAAACAAAACCCTGGATATGAATAAACACAAAGAACTCTTCTACGTATAATGAGTTCAGATCAAGTGGTGTATAGGTAGCCTGGGAAATACATTCATCTAGACATTTACGTTTTCTCTGTGAGGACAAGTGTTAAACTAGTCTGATATGAGTGACAACTATTTCCACTGATCACTCAGATTCTCAGTGTTTTATGTGAAGTCTCTGTTCACAGTCAGTTTTTTTTTTTTTTTCAAGTTTTCAATTAGGTATTGTCCCTAAATTTAAACAGTTCTATATTTGTCCCCTACAAAAATTTTTGGTGTATAGACATAGTTAGTTGATGTTTTGACTTGTTAAATCATTGAGTCCAACTATTTCTGTCTGTCATCCCAACTATAAATGACAAGTGTTCACCCAGTTTTGTGGAAGAACCACCAAACCATGACTATATATATTTGGTCAGGATGTTCTAAAGGAGAAATGGAATAATATTACAAAATGCAAATGTATTAATTCCTGAAGCCCCCCTCCATTGTTAAACCATTTTAAATCCAGTGTTCACTGCTAATTAGGATGTTAGACAGTAATTAACCTGACTGTTACACAATCAGATCTGTAGTCTTTTTCCCTTGAAAGGTGTTCTTTTTTTAAACTTGCATTCAAATTGCACCTGGCTTTGTTTACTCAGTTATTCTTGCTTATGTTTGCCCAGGCTGGTAGCACTTCTCAAAGTGGAAAGATGACTTTTACAGGGGTGGCTGAAACCACGCTGGGGACTCCGGAGACCACAGGGAGCTCTGAAAGCCAGGCTCAGTGGCAGGTGAAAATGTGATTCTGAGAGGCGTGACTGCGATTTTGAAGCCATAATGCGTCGTCATCTTCCCCCCAAGTGACCATGTGCACCTGCTCTCTCTCCAGATATTTACATTTTCTCAGAATATCACTGTTTAAAAAAAAAAAAAAAAACAACCCAAAAACAATACCATGGATTCTGTCATCCTGAATTGAATTTCCTATGTGGCTAGGGCGAGGAAACAATGGTGATAAATATGCAGGGAAGAAAGCTAGATGCCTTTTTGAAAAGGTTCACACGGGTTTCATTTGGAAGGTGTTTAAAAGGTTCTGTTTTTAAATTATTTATTCCCCCCTGGGGAGGCCTAATATCCAATCAGAAAGCAGAATGAGGCTGCATTGTGCAGATTCGCAGAAGCCTTTAGACTTTGCCCTCTCCCTCTAAGCTTAGGCTGATGAAGAATTCCATTTTCTTCTGGGTCTCATAGTTCTCCTGCCCTCCTGTTGTTCTCATACACCCCTCTGCTAACAGAGGAGGAAACTTGGGGCTTTTTGTTTCCTTTTTTGCTGTGATGAACATACAGGTGAGTTTCAGGGAGGAGGAAAGTCTCTCCTATTCTTGGTTCTTTTGGCTGTTGCAGTAAATAAATGGACACAATGGAGGAAAAAGATAATAACTCCTATGGGAGTTCATAGGAATATGAGACTCAAATGACCAAAGCAGACAGCTGTTTTACTGTTTGCGGGGGCGGGGGGGAGGTGCGGGTAGGGGGGTACAATACATTTGTAAAGAGTTGACAAGACAGAGGGGTTTGGGTGAAGGGTAGTAAATTAGAAAGTAAAGTGGTAAAGAAATAGCAAGGTTTGTTGATAGAGCCTTCTCTGGTGATAGGACTTCCTGGTACAGGGAGGGATCCTTTGACATGGGGGATTTATTGCCTGCTTTTGTTAACACAAGTTTATATGTCTGGTGCACAGTGAGGTCAGACAAACTGAAACATCAGAGTTTGGAGCGGAGAAAGGTTTATTGTAGGGTCAAGCAAGGAGAAGCGTGTCTCATGCTCTAAAGGCCCCAAACTCACTGAAGGGTTTTGGCCAGGCGTTTTTAAAAGACAGATGAGGGAGAGTTTGTAGGGTCTGTGATGTTTTGTGCACCGTTCTCTGACTGGCTGATGGTGAGGTAACGGGGCGGTGCCACAGGGGTAAACAGCATGAGAAGGCCTCGGGTTATGTGCTCATGGTCATCAAGTAGTTAACACCTTCCCTTTGTTGGTGAGGGAGAGGTTTTTTTTACATCTGCTAAACAACTCAGGAAATGCTCATCAAATACTGTTGTCTAGGTACTTCAGAGAGGAGCTAAAGCAGAGGATATGAGGGAATGCCCCATGGGATCCTGCTAGGTTTCACTTTCCAGGATCAAGGAGGGTCAGTGTGTCCTTCTCGTATCAGTTGTTCAAGTAACTTTAACTGCAAACAATTGATATACCAAAGTGACATATTTGGGGTAGCCTTCCCTAAACTCCATCATAAGGAAAAAAAAATGAAGCAAAGTATCTTTCCATAATATCAGTAGTAGTAATGATTATAATGCTAATAGCAGCAATTATTTGAGATAAGTAAGGTTACCTTTTCCTCAGATTTTAATCACGCTCTCACTGAATCATCAATAGAAGTCACCATTTTAGTTACCATATTTCATTTGAGAAAAATGACTCTCAACCAAGTGAGGTAGCTCCCTCAGGTCACACTGCAAGGATGAGATGGTTGGATGGCATCACCAACTCAATGGACATGTGTTTGAGCAAGCTCCAGAAGACGGTAAAGGACAGGGAAGCCTGGCGTGCTGCAGTCCATGGAGTCACAAAGAGTTGGACAAGACTGAACGTCTGAACAACAACATAGGAAATGAACAGTTATCAAACAGCTAACAATTATCTTGTGATTACTACTGTGAAGTGTAACAAAGAATAGGAAGTGCTTATAGCAAGAGAGCCTATCTTGTATGGATATATCTTCTTCATGGCAGCCTCTGCCTCTCATCCTAGAAGCTACAAGCATACTTTGTTTACCCACTTCCTTTTCAATTAGAAAAAAGGAAAAGAAATGTAGCCCATGCTGACCGCTTGGAGCTGGGAAGCTGTTGAAGTGCTTCTGGGAAATGTTTTACATCCTGATAAAGGCAGACATGGAGAAGACAATGGCACCCCACTCCAGTACTCTTGCCTAGAAAATCCCATGGACGGAGGAGCCCAGTAGGCTGCAGTCCATGGGGTCGCAAAGAGTCAGACACGACTGAGTGACTTCCCTTTCAGTTTTCACTTTCACGCATTGGAGAAGGAAAGGGCAACCCACTCCAGTGTTCTTGCCTGGAGAATCCCAGAGATGGGGGAGCCTGGTGGGCTGCTGTCTATGGGGTCACACAGAGTCAGACACGACTGAAGTGACTTAGCAGTAGCAGTAGCAAAGACAGACATGGAAGGAGGGACCTCTCCATTCTCTGGATGCTAAGGGTCTCCCTGTGATGGCTGGGACTCTTGTAGCTGTCTTAGGAACCTAGGAAACAGCAGACAAGTAGGGAGAACGTAGGGACCTGATGAGCTGTCTGAACACCAGTGTTAGCCCTGGAACTCTATCCCCAGGTGGATTTTTATGTGAGGAAATACATTTATTTTTGTTTAAGCCATTTACATTATAGCGTGCTATTGATTGCAGCTGCAGAGTTCCTACATGGTAAGGAGGCTTCCCCAAAGAGGCATTAGTGGTGGCATATAAAGGATCAGTAGTTGTTAGCTGGATGAAGAAGGGGTAAGAAGAGTTGCACACACAGGCAGGACAGAAGACCCCAAGGTTGAAGTGGCATGTCATATTTGTAAAATGGAAATTAGAACAGTATGGAATCAAGTTTTAAAAATGAGAGGGAAAGCAGTGCATGATGAATTGAGAAGTGAGAAGATGCCAGATCATGTAAGGACTGCAGGCCATGGCAATGGGATGGAACATAAACCCAAGAGTGAGAAGTTTACTCTAAGGTTTGTTTTGTTAGCAAGAGTTCATGTGCCTGGCACAGTGAAATCAAACGAAGTGAAATGGCAGAGTTTGGATCAGAGAAAGGTTTATTTTAGGGGCAAGCAAGGAAAATGGGTGTCTCATGCTCAAAAAACCTGAACTCCCTGATGGTTTGTGGGAGAAGTATTTATAGGCAAATTGTGGGTGAGACCTGCAGGACATATGATTTTCTTCTCATTGATTGGTGGTGGGTGACAGGATGGTGCTCCAGGAATCTTGTGCTCAGCCTGAAACGACCACCCTCCATCTAGATGAGAGCCTTGCTTCCTTCAGAAGAACTAAAAAATGCTGTTTTGTATATCCCTTGAAGAGGAATCAGGATTCTGTCTTAATAGCTGCAATATTGTTCCTTTGCCCTTTTTCCTTACTTCCCTGGTTAGCAACTTAAATCTGCTCTTTGGTAGGAGGCTGAAGCCTTTATCCTGCAAATAAGAAAGGGGGACACAGAGTGGCTTCTGTGCCCAGGGTCCTGCTTGGATTCAATTTTCAGCAGAGTTCTATTAAGCACAGTGACTTGGAGTATCTATAAGCACCAGAGAAAGTGGAAGGAAGCATGGGAGACTAGAGAATGGAAGATACAGAAGAGAGGGACTGGCACAGTGGCTGTTGGGAGGAAGATCAAGCAGAAGTTTGCAGATTATGTCAAGAGTAACAGCTGTTCTGCTCATGTGTAAGTGGGCTTGAGGTCAGTAACTCTGCCTGTGGACTTTCTATTCATCCTGGCCCTCAGCCCCACAGGCACAGACATGTGACCATGAGGGTCTTTAGAACACTTACGTAGTCATCATCCTTCTCCAAAACCTTGTTTTGTTTCAGAAAATGTGGCGACTAAGACTGGCCTATCTCTGCTCAAATTCTCATCTGAATTAGAGGCATGTTTGTCCCTGGAGCCCTGGTCTTATGGCTCCCAGTCAAGCAATCTTTCCAAATTACCATTTTTCTCCACAGTTATTTCTAGAAGATGTTTAAGACTTAAATAGGATCATCCAGAATCTTATTTTGTTTATAAATCTGTGGCATTACTGCATTAATCCTTTGTCAGACAGTCACAATGTCTAATTCTTCTCTCCCCACCCTCACCTCTCATGGCCTTGCTGATGATCAGAGGGGTAAAGTACAGAATGCGAGCTAAGAAATATACAAGTGGTTGGGGCAAGGATATGGGGACAGTTTGTCTCAGATTTGTTAAATAAGACAAGGAGGCAATGAGACTAAGGGGGCTCTACTGCCATGGAGGCCTAATAAGCAGCAAATAAGGCTGGAAATAGGCCAAGGTTATGAAATTGAAAGCTATGGGCCACTGATCACCAACAGCAAAGTAGGGTTTAGGCTATAGCCATCAATGACTTTCTTTTCTTCCTTTTCTCTGTAAATTTCTTTGCTGAGCTTCTGTTGCTGGAGCACTCCTGAACACTTGTGGTTTGGTGTTTGATTTGAAATTGATTTTTGCTAAAATAAACTGAAAAGTGAAGGTGAAGGTCACTCAGTCATGTCTGACTCTTTGCAACCCCATGGCCTATGCATTCCATGGAATTCTCTAGGCCAGAATACAGAAGTAGCCTTTCCCTTCTCCAGGGGAATCTTCCCAACCCAGGTATCGAACCCAGGTCTCCCACATTGAAGGCAGATTCTCTACCAGCTGAGCCACCAGGGAAGTCCAAGAATACTGGAGTGGGTAGCTTATCCCTTCTCCAGCGGATTTTTCCAACCCAGGAATCGCACCGGGGTCTCCTGCATTACAGGCAAATTCTTTATCAATTGAGTTATCAAGGAAGCCCTTAAACTGAAGCATATGTGAAAAAAAAATTAAAAAGGTCTTTTACCAGTTCAAAACTACTGATTTGGGGCTTGATTGGTTACTATTAAATCCTCATATTAATATTACTAATTCAGAAGCCCAGTATTAGAACAGAATTTATTTCCTCTGGTCAGGAATAGACTGGAAGTCTTTTCTTTCACTAATTGTCTTTCATTGTTCTCTTTGTCTCCTTAGGAAATTGCTTTTGAATACTTGGCTAACTCTTTTTTTATTTTCTCAATTGGTGCCTTCTTATGGCTGCCTGATAAAAATCTAATTTCCTTCATCTGGTATATTTTAGATCTAGCTTCCTTTACCTGCTGTATCATATATTCATAACTTGAGTCTTTAAAGCACGGTGCCAGATTTGAATATGGCAAGAAAACTGGGAAGGTCTAGAGTGGCTGGCAATGTCTCCCACCCTCAAGTCTAAATTGGATTCTTTAGTCACGGGATGTCACAAATAGCCCAGAAAGGGAAAACCATAGCTGTTATTCTGATCATTCCAAGACATTGGTTATGATGATGATGGAAGGAAACTGAAGTTGGGAGGAAATTTTTAAAAAATACATGATGTATTGGGTAGTGATTTGTGTATGCATTCCTCATGAATGTCCCTTGGTTTAAGGAAGCGTTGGCGACTAGATGTTTTCTTCTATTCATGTTAATAAAGTCTCCTGAGATAGAGTATGGTCTCTGCCTCCATCTTGATCATATAACATTAAGATTCCATAACCCAGAATAGAGGGTATTGGTACAGACACTTCATATACATTCATGAAATAGTTGATTATTTAAATGTCATCTATACATGCACAGCTATTAGAATCCTGGGTTGCAGAGGAAGAAAACTATTTTATCCTTTTAGGTTCTTGTGTCTGGTCAAAGAATTAAGTTGACATGAGACTGATTCGTAGGAAAAAGTCAAATTTAATTTCATATGCATGGGAACCCCACTTACATGAGAGGACCCCCCAAAATATGAGAGATTCAGGTACAGAAATGTAAAATGAAGTATATACAGTTGAACCTGCAAAATGTGGGAATTGGGGCACCAATCCCCAAACAGTTGAAAACTGGCGTGTCATTCTACAGATTGTCCTCTCCATTTGTGGTTCCACGTTCCTGGAACACAATTTTTTGAACAACTGGACTTCTCTGGTGACTCAGACGGTACAGCGTCTGTCTACAATGCGGGAGACCCGGGTTCGATCCCTGGGTTAGGAAGATCCCCTGGAGAAGGAAATGGCAATCCACTCCAGTACTATTGCCTGGAAAATCCCATGGACAGAGGAGCCTGGTAGGCTACAGTCCATGGGGTCGCAAAGAGTCGGGCATGACTGAGCGACGTTCCTGTAGATTATGCAGTACTGTAGTATGTGTCTATTGAAAAAAAATGCCTGTATAAATTGACCCACACAGTTCAAACCTGTAGGTTTGACACAGTTCAGTGAGAGTCACCTGTACACCATCCTGAACTAGGGGATGAGATAGGGCCCTGGGGCTTCCAAGAATAAGAGGGTTATTCACAGAAGAAGAGAGGATGTTTGTTGTGCCATACTGATGGGCCAACATCTAAATTTTACCTCTGGTCATAACTCTTTTTCTAGGGAAGATAACCCAATTTAAATTTTTCTCGGTAGTTAAGGGGCCACGGTTTGTCTTGAGCCCACATGGTCTCCCTTGCCATTAGCTCAAAAAAATCCACATGCCAGAGTAGTATTGGGATGGCCAAAAACTTTATTGGGGTTTTTCTGTAACATCTTATGGAAAAACCCAAATGAACTTTTTGGTCAACCCAGTACATATTGGGGAGGCCTTTTTTGAACAGCTTCACTGGGTTTTGTGTACGGAGAGTCTGTTCCCTGTCTTTCTCTATTTCAGCACAAGTAGAAAAATGCCACATGCTAGTTTAAGGAGGAATAACTGAAGTGTATGTGGAACAGAGGCTACAGCTAGTCAAGACGCAAGGCAAGCAGTTAATATGAGCTGGGTAGGCTTCTTGTTTTACCCAGAGAGGATGTTTGCAGCCTGTTATGTTTATTCCCTTTTCCTAGTTAACACTTTGTGCTTCTATGAGAAAGAAGACATTACTTACAGGGCACCCTTCTGCCTTCTGTCTTATATTCTGATTCTATGGGAACATTTTAAAATTCTGTAAATTGCAGATATCTTGTAGGCATGTGGATTCTGTCTGGTCTGGAAGAGGTTCAGTTCAGTCGCGTCTGACTCTTTGCGACCCTGTGGACTGCAGCACCTCCCTGTCCATCACCAACTCTTAAGAGTTTACTCAAACTCATGACCATTGAGTCAGTGATGCCATCCAACCAGAACAAAATCTTTAACATAAGTTAATTTTTATACCTATAGGGGAACCATGATTTTTACCTTTCCCTGATTTTTTTAAAAAAAAAAAAAAACGATAGATTTACCCTATTGTGACTCTGTAGTGTTGGGAGCTCACGTTCTAAAGTTCATAAAAATCAACCTGATACTTGAATCTGAGTATCAGTCCTGTTGATAGAATGAGAAATTAGGCTTTATTAACCCAACCCTCCTCCAACACACTATTTAGATATGACCAGTTTTCTCTCTCTCACTGAAAATCTTCCTTTTTGCCTCAATCTACTTGGATATGCGCAGTTTCTTTCTTGGAAATAATGAAGTGACAAGTTTTCTATAAATAGGAGAGAAATCATGAATATTTTCCCATTGTTTTGACAGTTCAAAGGACTTTAGTGCTTAAAATGATGGTTGGGAGATGTAAGTTTCGTGATAGAACAGTTTGTTCCCTGGGATTACGTACTTGAATTGTTTTCTGTCTGCAGCATAGATGAAACCACCAGCTATAGATTAATAAATTCATCAGCCTAGATGTTTGGCATAAAGGGAAGCCATAGGAAGTGATACAAAATAAATAATTTAAATCTCATGTTCTTCTGATTGACAGCTATTGTTCCCAAGAATATGACAGGATCAGTTACACCTATGAAAATCAAACATCTTTCTAGCCTCTTGCTTTGCAAGTGCAAAGCTCTCCTTCACTGCAGAAGCACACCTAAAGAAATAGATCTTTTTGGCAGGACCATTATCTTTCTTGATGAGATATGAACATATTAGAGTTGATTCTCATGTGAAATTACCGATGGTGTTAGACTGAAAGATAAAATAAATGAATTCAGTTCAGACTAACAAGATGTGAAATCAGATACGAGAGATGGATGGATATACACCTTAAACCTTATTTTTAAAACATAAAGATCACAAACACCTGGGAGATGTTTTGTGTTCAGCTGGAAAGTAAAAGTGCAATATGTTTAGAAGTATCTGGAGGCCTGATTGCATTTATTTTTGGAAGGATGAGGTGCTGGTAATACAAACACTGGTACATCCCCAGAGTTTCAAAGCAAGCTTAAGGTGGTTTCACTTAGGAAGCATGTCCCACTTCTTGAAATATTCTTGCCTTGATAATAAATAGTAATCTGGAGAGAATCTTGTACTGAAATGGGAATGCCTTTATTAATACTTTTTTTTTGAATATTTAGTTTGGATTTCATACCTGGGCTGAAAATAAAATTTTTATCCTGTTGGGTCAGAAGGCAAGCAGAGACTTCAGTAGTGCTGTTATTTTAAGCACTCTCTTCCTTTTCCAGCTCTTAAATTCTAAAATTACTTTTTGAAAACTGTGCATTATTATGAATATTGTTGGTTTGTGTGATGGATGGCTCCTTCCATTAGGGTCTAGAAATGCACTTGTGAGGCTATGTATTCATCCCATGAGCCTAGGAAGGTCTGAATAAAGACAGATAGGAACATACTTGCCTGTTAATTTTACTCTCCTAACAAGGAGGGTTGACAGTGAACAGGTAAGAATAGTTCTGGCAAACGAAGCTCCCTTCTTATCCGTTACTTTGATGGATGTATCAATCACCTTATGTGAGTTTTTTTTTTTTTAAATTTTAAAGCCACTAGGTCAAGTCCAGCTCTTTTGCGACCCCATGGACTATAGCCCGCCAGGCTCCTCAGCCCATGGAATTCTCCAGGCAAGAATACTTGAGTGGGTTGGCATTTCCTACTCCAGGGGATCTTCCCAACCCAGGGATTCAACTCACATCTCCTGCATTTGTAGGCAAATGCTTTACCACTGAGCCACCTGGGAAACCCTATGTGATAAATACTGACAGAAAAAAATGGGGATTCATTGGTAAATATTGAGACTCAGATCTTATTTTCATAGCTTAAGGTTAACAAAGAAGTCAGAGATTTTAAAGGAATAACCTACAAATAAATCACTAAGTGTTAAGTCACTAAATATTTACCTCTCTTCACATCAACACCAGTGCAGGCATTGAAAAAGTTCTTTCTCCTGATTGTGTCAAAGTCCTCTGTAGAAAGATATTTTTCTCCATATTTTCAATTGAATGAGCCTGATATTAGCTGGAATGACTTTTATGATGTTCCCTTCCATTTCTCTTTGCCAACAGAACCATCAGCAATTAATGATGAGGATAAAGGGACAATCATAAGGGAACAGGAGGAGGTAGAACAGCAAACAGGACCTGGAGGGGAACTAATGTTGAGGGGAAAATTGTATAAAAAGAATGATAATCTGACGTGTTGTTTTTCTTGACTTTGCTATTGTAAAGAAATAGGGAACTGACCTCTCTTAAGGCTGTCATGACAAATGATAGCAAAATCGATAATGATTATATCAGTATCTCAAAGTGTTAGTGTTACCAATGAACGAAAGAAACATTTCTAGTAAAAATAATTACAGTCACCTTTAGGATAGGTACAGAAATTTGAGCAAATGAATATTAACTTTACTCTCTGCTGACCTTGGAGTTCTGCAGTACTAACATGAGCTTGATTTCCAAAAAGAAACTCACAAGATGATTCTTTGTGGGCTGCTGCTCCTGGTTTTCTTTTGTTTGTTCATTTGTTTCTGACCAGTCCTCTTGATGGCTAAGTGAAATGGAAATTCCCTGAATCGGGAGCACTGGTCTTCATCCCTTTGGAAGGCCCATTGGCAAGCTAATGTTAAGTGTTCTTATACAGGTGTAATTCTGGAAAGAGTTTTCACCTCGAATGCCACCATATAAATCAGTCTTAATGCCCCATTAAAACAAATGAACATGTGCTAATGATACCAACTCATGCTTCTTTCATGAACAACAGTTGGGGCTGGGGATACAGAGCTCTTCTGTGTCCAGTGGAATGTGTCCGTGGAGACGGGATTGCTCACTTTCATGGACAAGCTAATCAAACACAGCTCAAACAGAAATCGAAATAAATCTCTTAATCAATGACTCATTCCAGCATATTCCAGCCCCTGCAATCAACCAGGTAATTGCTTCACCTGGCACTGCCTCGTGGGCGCTGGAAAGTGAGGGTCTGCTGTGCTCTACAGAGCTTAGATTTCAGAGAAAACTGTTTTGGATCATTGCCAAGAAATTTAACCCTCGCTATAGGTTTCTATGATTTTTTTTCTTTCAGGTTTGGGTTCAGCCTTAGGAGATAGAGGTTACCCCAGTTTTTCAGAGGAGATATGACAGATGTTATTGTATCCAAGTCACACAGCCATTATGTATCACAACCAGAATTCAAGCCAATTCTGGTTTACAGCGAAGCATGCATTTTCAACCTGGAATCCTATTGTCTGTGCTCATCGCTCAGAACAGAGCCTAGATGAATGGGCTTGTTGTGTGAGTCCATAATCTTTGGTTGGGAGGAAACTCCAAAACCTGAAATCTATTCCTTGGCAATATTTATCATTACTTGTTTCTATAACTTGTTTATAGAGATTGAGAATGAAAACTGCTTGTCATGAAACTGTCCTAGCATATTAAAATGAAAGTGAAGTCACTCAGCCGTGTCTGACTCTTTGCAACCCCATGGACTGTAGTCTACCAGGCTCCTCTGTCCATGGAATTTTCCAGGCAAGAGTACTGGAGTGGGTTGCCATTTCCTTCTCCAGGGGATCTTCCCAACCAAGGGATCAAACCCAGGTCTCCTGCATTGCAGGCAGTCACTTTACCATCTGAGCCCCTAGGGAAGCCCTACGCCATCAAGATTTCCACTTTGTTTTGGTCATTTCTCTGTGCTTTGTTCTCTTTTCTGCATTTTCCCCCCACTCCTCCAGCAACTACTCTGTGGTCAGTGTTCCTTTTTTACGTTAAATTGTCCCTATTTTTTCTCCTCTAATCTGGCAGGATAATGGACTTCTAAATAAGAGCAAGTTAAATGATGCTTGCATTTGCTTGTACATTTTACTCTTCCCTTGTTCTGAGGAAATTTAATCACCTAGTGAACAACAAAGTTTATTAAATTTGTGAAGTCTCAAGGATATTTGGACACCTGATGTTTGAAGGGAACAACCTTAAACAGAAGAGCAAACACTAGACATGTCTTACAAAGAAACCGAAAACACCCCATAAATAACTGCCATGTGGGGCTTTGTGGTGGGTGGGCTTAGAAGCTGCAAAAGGCAGTGAATCTTTGCCTTTTTAGATAAAGTTTCATGCTTCTGTTGTATGTATGTCCATATGGCTGCGTCCTATGCTTTCCCCTTCATGACATTTCTCACAGTTGCAAAGACTCATTGCAGTAGCTTCTTCTACTAGACTATAAATCTATGAAGATGAGCACCAATCTGTCAGCTGCTATTCTCTGACCACAGTGACAGGTATAGAATTGCATTTCATAATGTTTTAATTAATTGATTTCATTACCATCTTAGTAGATTTCATTACCATTTTAGTAGATTTCATTGATCACTTGAACACTTACTTTGTCAAGGTTTGGGGCTCAGTGTTATGAATTAGGAAGGAGTATGCTTCCAATCTTTTATTGAACTCACAATTCAGTGGGGAAAGAATCAAGAGACATATTTATGACATTTATTAAAGTGATAGTAGCTGACACGGGTGTTGAGTGCTGTTGTTGATTAAGAGTCAGTTGTGTCTGATTCTTTGTGACTCCATGAATTTTAGCCCACCAGGCTCTTCTGTCCATGGGATTTTCCAGGCAAGAATACTGGTGTGTGTTGCCAATTCCTCCTCTAGGGGATCTTCCTGACCCAGATTCTTTACCACTGAGCCACCTTAGGTAATTATTAATGATGATGTAGTCACCCTTGATTTAAAATTTACTTTGTCAAGTGTGTTGTACATGTTATCTGATGTCAATTACATAGACTGCCCCAGGCTGAAGTCATCTTAGGTTTAAATTAATGATGACTGAAATGGCTTAATTAGCTTATATGCAAAGTACATCATGAGAAATGCTGGGCTGGATGAAGCACAAGCTGGAATCAAGATTGCAGGGAGAAATATCAATAACCTCAGATATGCAGATGACACCACCCTTATGGCAGAAAGTGAAGAGGGACTAAAAAGCCTTTTGATGAAAGCGAGAGAGGAGAGTGAAAAAGTTGGCTTAAAACTCAACATTCAGAAAACTAAGATCATGGCATCTGGTCCCATCACTTCATGGCAAATAGATGGAGAAACAGTGGAAACAGTGACTTTATCTTTTTGGGCTCCAAAATCACTACAAATGGTGACTGGAGCCATGAAATTAAAAGAAACTTGCTCCTTGGAAGAAAAGTTATGACCGACATGAACAGCATATTAAAAAGCAGAGACACTGCTTTGCCGAAAAAGGTCTGTCTAGTCAAAGCAATGGTTTTTCCAGTAGTCATGTGCGGATGTGAGACTTGGACTATAAAGAGAGCTGAGCACCAAAGAACTGATGCTTTTGAACTGTGGTGTTGGTGAAGACTCTTGAGAGTCCCTTGGACTATAAGGAGATCCAACCAGTCCATCCTAAAAATAATCAGTCCTGAATATTCATTGGAAGTACTGATACTAAAGCTGAAACTCCAATACTTTGGCTACCTGATGTGAAGAACTGACTCCTTGGAAAAGACCTGGATGCTGGGAAAGATAGAAGGCAGGAGGAGAAGGGGACGACAGAGGATGAGATGGTTGGATGGTAACACTGACTTGATAGACATGAGTTTTAGTAAACTCCAGGAAAATTGGCAATGGACAGGAAAGCCTGGTGTCCTGCAGTCCATGGGGTTACAAAGAGTCAGACGCAGCTGAACTGAAACTGCTCTCAGGCACGTAATCATTTGGCATAATCAAGTGGCAGATCTGGGATCTAAAGCTAAATTATCTGACTTTAAAGACAGAACACTCATTCCCAAAGTATGTTGCTTTACGTAATAATCTCCCTACCTCTGTAAGAAGAGAAAACAAACACAGATTTGAGAGTTGGACTCCAGGAAGTCTTCTGGAGAAGGTGATACCTTGGAGAGACTTTCAAGGAGTTAGGATCCAGCCAGGTGAATTTGAATTGTATGTGCAGATCAGAATAAAATATACATTTCAAGAAGCGTGGGCAGTGGAGGCTAGATAAAAGGCCATGTCCCCAAATAGCATATTTACTAGGGGATGGAATTTATTTTATAAGTATAGGAGGAGTTTAAGATGTGACCAAAGCAAGGGTGTTTGAGGTAAGCTTTTTAGACAGGAGAAGTGGAAACTTTATTCACTTAAAGTCATGATAAATCTATCAGGTGAATGTTATGTGCTTCCATAAAAATCAAGGCTTCTATTCTGTGGAAGCAGACATCTAATAAGCAAGTAAATGAGATAATTAAGGACTGCGATACACTCTTTGATGGGTGTGAGCAAGGTAAAAGTGATGTTGAAAAGCTACTTTTTGTTGGGAAAGTTGAGAGTGCCCCTCAGAAGAACTGCTTTTTGAGGCAATATCTGAAAAATGGGGACAGAATTAACCACACTGTCAAGGCATTGCGGCCTGTGAGTGTGAAGAGGAAAGTTTTAAAAAGTACAAAATAGTGCAATGTACTGAAAGGCAGCCAAAGGTGTGGTGTGAAGGTAGTTTGGCTAGCGATTCATATGAAATCACAGAGATGTGTAAGCCATGGCAAGAAGGTGAGAATCTGAACAATTTACTAAACTTCGTAACTTGGTCTGATTTACTTTTTTAAGTGATCACTTTTTTTGCTCAAATAAAGAATATTATTGTCGATTCTAGTGACAATAAACATACTGGGGTTAGATACATAGGGGAAAAAAATGTAGAGAACACATTCTGAGACTGACATGGAACTTGATGAAATCATCAGGGACTGAGGCTTCTGCTTTTTTGCTCCACTATCTTTAGACCTGGTTTGCATCCTCACATATGCACAATGGCTGCTAGAACTCCAGCATCGTTTCCATCATCCACATAGTAGGGAGACAGGATAGGGGGTGATAGCTGTCTGACTGGTCCTGGTTCCATTTCCTGCAAGTTTGGTTCATTGACTTCCAAATATTAATCATTAGCTACTGCTAACTGCAGGAGAGATCAGGAAATAGAGCCTTTTAAGCTGAGTGTAGTGCTATGCATAAGAAAACCAAATTTCTGTTACTAGGCAAGGGTGCTTACTGGGAAGGCAAGCAGCAGCTTCTGCCACAAATGTAGTGTGGGCAGTGGATTGGAGATGACAAAGTATAAATGAGAGGGATCATTGAAATCTAGAAGATTGAAATTTTTGGCTCAAGCTACAAGGGAGAGTTGGGGTGGTGATGGAGTAAAAAGTTAGAGATGAAGAAAAGGGTGAGCTTGAGAGCTATTTTAAAGTTGGAACAGACAGGGGTTTACTGAGATTTCCCTCTCCATTATTCATGCAGTCAAGACTTTGAGAACAATTTTTTTGATTTTTAACATGTTTCTTTCTTTCTGTTATAAAGTAAGAAAGGAAAGACATGGAAAGTTACTGGACAGGGTAGGGATAAATGTAAAATTTATATTTTGGTTTGAAGGTAACACACACTATAAATATAGGCCACTAGATAACCAAGTTACCTACAGACCTAAGAATTTCTTCTGTGAGAGGGTCCTCAGGAGACTAAAGGAAACCCTTTCAATCTTTTCTTCAAAAACAGATTCACACCACGCTGGGTTTTATGCATTTGACAGCTTCCCAATGTACATAAATTCTGTAAATACTTTTTTTTTTTTTTCCACAACTTCAAAATTTTTTTTTAATTTTAGTTTTTTATTTTTTAAATTTTAAAATCTTTAATTCTTACATGCATTCCCAAACATGAACCCCCCTCCCGCCTCCCTCCCCATAACAACTTTCTGGGTCATCCCCATGCACCAGCCCCAAGCATGCTGCATCCTGCGTCAGACATAGACTGGCGATTCAATTCACATGATAGTATACATGTTAGAATGTCATTCTCCCAAATCATCCCACCCTCTCCCTCTCCCTCTGAGTCCAAAAGTCCGTTATACACATCTGTGTCTCTTTCCCTGTCTTGCATACAGGGTCGTCATTGCCATCTTCCTAAATTCCATATATATGTGTTAGTATACTGTATTGGTGTTTTTCTTTCTGGCTTACTTCACTCTGTATAATCGGCTCCAGTTTCATCCATCTCATCAGAACTGATTCAAATGAATTCTTTTTAACGGCTGAGTAATACTCCATTGTGTATATGTACCACAGCTTTCTTATCCATTCATCTGCTGATGGACATCTAGGTTGTTTCCATGTCCTGGCTATTATAAACAGTGCTGCGATGAACATTGGGGTACATGTGTCTCTTTCAATTCTGGTTTCCTCGGTGTGTATGCCCAGAAGTGGGATTGCTGGGTCATAAGGTAGTTCTATTTGCAATTTTTTAAGGAATCTCCACACCGTGCAGAGTCGCCAGAGTCAAAAAAGAAAAGGGGGGAAAAATGCGATGCTTTGCAAATTTGGGAAGAGCGAGCATTTTAGCAGCTTTCAATCTATTTGATTAAATGTAATATAAGATTTCCTTATGTCAGATACAGCCCAGTGCATACTAAACAATGTTGTCATGAAGCAGAGAAAATCAGGTTAAGCCAACTTATGAGTCTGGGTAGATTGACAGGCCTTCGTATTGGAATTCAAATATTTAGAAGCAATAAAGCATGTGCTTTCAGATCATGACGACTGTGAAGGGGCTTACAATGTAGTGAACTGAAATATTAGCCAAGAAATTAATGCGCACACAGTACAGCATAATTTGTTTTCAGCACAACACTTGTCAAATTTCCACCTGGGGACGTACTAGGATAAAATAGTCTTTTTCAAAAATGAAGATTGCACACAGATACTTACTAGATTTATGTTAACTTAAGGCAGATGATTTCCACAGGGTCCTAGACAGAATTACGTAGTAGCCGAAGGGTGCTAGTTGTATGTTTCAGGAGACGAGTTTCAGCCTTGGCTTCATTCCTTCTAGGCTTTGTGACCTGAGGTCATGTAAACTGTCTAATCTTCAGTTTTCTGCTGTGAAAGTGGAAGTAAGCTTTTATTACTGGCTTACTATGGATATTTTGACAATGTGGGACAACAATGAGTTATTGATGGTATTGAGAAGTCACTTAGGACAAAATAAGAGAAGAATCCTCTGAAATAACTAATTTTTCCACCTCCCTTACTAGTAAGTTGTTTTGCCTTTTGGTTGGCTGATAAGAATAAAAATGATACTCTAGTCTCTTGATGGGTGAATGCAGCCTACAGGCACACTCACATGTGTATATACACACATGTATACATGTGTGAATGCGGTCACTTCATTTGCGTCCGACTCTGTGACCCCATGGGCTGTAGCCTGCCAGGCTCCTCTGTCCATGGGATTCTCCAGGTAAGAATACTGGAGAGGATTGCCATGCCCTCCTCCAGGGGATCTTCCTGACCCTAGGATCAAGCCTGCATCTCTAAAGTCTCCTGCATTGGCAGGCGGGTTCTTCACCACTAGCGCCACCTGAGAAGCCCTCATGTATATATACATACATACAAATGTATACACACCATCTCTACCAACTGAGCCCTGCTTTTACCCACAGGTATGTACCTACACACACATGTTTCTCCCTATGTGGTATTGTTTTGTAATGATTTTTCACAATTGAATTAATTGCCAACTAATTTCATATACATGTATGGACTCCTGGCTTCATACAATTTTTTTAAAAAGTCACATTTTCCTAAATGACATCTCTAAGCAGAGTTTGTATACCATTTTAGGGGGGCACAGACTTTCCAGTTTACTATAGTTGCTAAGAACCACTGTGCGTTTAACTTTGCCAATTGATCCCTGAAGATATTTGAGTTTTCTGCCCTTGAATTAGAGTATGATTTGACAAAAGGTAAGTTGCAACCACTTGAATCTTCTCTCTTGATAATGTTATCTGGCACAGCTAGTCACTTTTGAAATAGGTGAAACTTCTACAGGACAGGCCATTCAAGAGTACAAGATTGAGTCCAACCATTTTACTTAAGAAAAACATAATTTGCTTATAATAATGAAAGACAATTTGAACTGGCCAAGAAAGACGATTCACTATTGAAAGAGTGTCATCTCTGTAGTGTTTTATACCAAGGGAACTAGTTGTCAAGCTTCCTTGAAACAGGCGTAGATTTGCCTTGGGCCATCTGTGAGCTGCATCCTTCCCCTTGCTGAGATAAAAGATGGGATCTTCTAAAGCTAACACATCCATAGTTTTTAACTAGTAACCTTGACCGACTGAGCCTTGCTATTAAGCTTTGACTCAAAGTCAACCAGAGAGAGTCTCTTCCAATGTAGTGAATTAATATTAGCAACTAAGCACACACACACACAGGGAATTAAATATATAAGCAACATAACATATAATCTGATTTCAGCTAGACCTGAGTTTACACAGCATCTTTGTTTTAGAATATTTAGTATCATTCAAAGCAGTAGTTCTCAACTGGAGGCAATTTTAGGTCCCCAGGAAATAGTTGGCATTGTCTGAAGATATTTTTGATTGTGAGAACCCTATTTAACTTGTAGATTCCAAGGTGCTGCTGAACACTTTATAATGCATAGCAAAGCCCCCTGTTAAAAGATTTACCAAACATACAATGCCAGTAATGCTCAGGTTGAGAAACACTTTTTAAAGACCTTTGCAGCTTTCTGATATTTAAGATAAATTTATACCAGGTATTTAATACAAGTTTCCATTTCTTGTTGATGTTCACTTACTCAGTCATGTCAGACTCTTTGAGACCCCATGGACTGTAACATGCCAGGCTTCCCTGTCCTTCACCAACTCCTGGAGATTGCTCAAACTCTGTCTGTTGAGTCAGTGATGCCATCCAACCATTTCGGTCTCTGTAGTCCCCTTCTCCTTCCACCTTCAATCTTTCCCAGCATCAGGGTCTTTTCTAATGAGTCAGTTCTTCGCATCAGGTAGCCAAAGTCATCAGATGAATAGTCAGGATTGATTTCTTTCAGGATTAACTGGTTTGATTTCTTTGCAGTTCGAGGGACTCTCAAGAGTCTTCTCCAACACCACAGTTCAAAAGCATCAGTTCTTCAGTGTTCAGCTTTCTTTATGGTCCAACTTTCACATCCATAAATGACTGCTGGAAAAACTGTATCTTTAACTATATGGGCCTTTGTTGGCAAAATAATAACTCTGCAGAAATACAATTTGTGTACTGAACACCATTTCCAAGTCACAAATTCTTTAATAATAATTGAAGTTAATTTTGTTATGCTAATCTAGCTAAACTGAAACTAAACTTCCAGGAGTTTCCTTTCTTACCTAGTTATGGATTAGCATGGACCACAGGACATTTTGAATGAGATTTGGAAGTCAGAATGATAACTATCTTGCCTTTTTAGATTGAGCTGTTGCAGGCTGGCCGGGAATAACAGGTGAGCCTGTAGCAACTAAAATTACTTTTTCTTTCAGCTTTTTTGACTTCTGAGCAAGATGGGTATTGCTCCACATGTTTTATTCTCTTGGGTCTGTTTGTGTGTGTGTGTATGGATGAAACAGCTAGGTCTCTATTTTTAACTTTTTGAGGAGCTGCCAAACTTTTCCAAAGTGCCTGTTTTGAGCTTCTCCACATCCTTACCAACACTTATCTGTCCAATTGATAATTGCCATTCTAGTGGATATGAATTGGTATCTCACTGTTGTTTTAATTTCCATTTTCCTGATAACTAATGGTGTTAAGCATCTTTTCAAGTGCTTACTGACTGTATATCTTTGGAGGATTGTCTATCCAGACCCTTGGTCACTTTTTTTGTCTTTATTTCTGAGTTGTAATGGTTCTTTATATATTCTGGGTATAGGCCTTTATCAGGTTGTTTTGCTTTCAGGTAGTATTGTTTTACTTTCTTAATGGTGCCTGCTAAAGCACAAAAGTTTACAGTTTTGGTAATGTCAGGTTTATCTCTGTTGTTTCTTTCAGCTTTTACTGTCATATCTAAGAAACCATGGCTTAATCCAAGATCTTGAAGATTTAGACCTATGTTTTCTTCTTAGCATTTTATAGTTGTAGCTATAAAATAGTAGGTCTTTGATCTGTTCTGAGTTACTTTTCATATGTGGTGTGAAGTTGGCACAACTTCAGTCTATTATATGTGGATATCCAGTTGCCCCAGAATCATTTGTTAAAAAGACTGCCCTTTCCCTCATTGAGTTGTTTTGGCATCCTTGTTAAGAATCAAATGACTGTGAATTGGGAGATTTATGTCTAGACTCTCAGTTCTATTCCACTGATCTATATGGCTATCCTTGTGCCAGTTTCAGACTGCCTTGATTACTCTAGCTTTGTAGTAAGTTTTGTGACTGGAAATTGTGAATCCTCCAACTTCTTTTTCAAGATCATTTTGGCTATCTGTGTCCCTTGAATTTCCATAGGAATTCTAAAATAAGTTTGTTACTTTCTGCCAAAAGTGAGTGTTGTTTTAAGACACTAAGCTTTGGGATAATTTGTTACACAGCAATAGATAACTACCACACAGCCAATCTGTGTGGTACAATCCTCTGTCGTAGAGGAGGCACTCAACTAGATAGAAAGTGTATCTGCAACATGTGAAGGCAGAAGATGCAGTGGGAATAAGAGAGGCTTCTGCTCATCTGTCTCCTGTTTTACATTTCTGTCTCTCTTAAAAATTTCTGTAAAAACTTCTGAAGCTATTGAACACATAGCAAGATGTAAGTAAATTATGGACTTTTGTTTATTATACATATTAAATAGTGGGTCAGACAGCTTGAACAGGGATGTTCCTGAGCATAGCTGGTAATATATTGAAATGTTTTACAGGTCAATGAGGGGTCAGAAAGTGATCACTCTATTTTATAGCCTTGTCTGTTTCCAGACATGTTCTAATGAAAAAGTTTGCTTAATCTTTCTGAGAAGACAGAATATTCATGTTAAAAATTCAGGTTCTGGAATAAGAGCTAGAAATTGAATTCAATCCTGTTGACCATATTTATCAGATATCTGATTTAGGCTATCTCCATCACCTCTCTAAATCCCAACTTCCTTTTCTATAAAAAAAAAAAAAAGGAGAAAATTTAGAGTACAAACTTCAGAGATATTTATGACGATTAAGCCAGATTGGATTCATAAGCACATAGTAGATGCCTGGTCCATAAATAGTGGTTAGGCCTATTAGTGGGTTTCCCAGGTGGTGCAGTGGTAAAGAATCCACCTGCTGATACAGGAGACAAGGGTTCAATCTCTGGGTTGGGAGTATCCCCTGGAGAAGGAAGTATTCTTGCCTGGGAGATTCCATGGACAGAGGAGTCTGGGGGGATACAGTCCATGGGGTCACAAAGAATTAGACACGATTGAGCACACGCACTCATCATGCACCTATTAATAATAACAGCTTATGCACTCAAACAGAGTTAAGCCCACTTTAAACAAACACCAAGATGCAGTTAAATGATCTTGTGAAAGAGGAAAATTGGGAAATGATTTACCCAGAGAGGCCTCTAAACAGGTGACTCCACTTAGAATACAGATGCTATATGATACCATATTCTGGGAGCACAAAATTCTTGTCTAGGCTCTGTTTCCAATTGTATTGTACATTGAGAAAGTCGCTTCCCATTCTCTAGAAATCCTTTTACACTGATAGTATAAAGTCATGGAATTAAGCAGCCATGTCTTAAAGCTCTTTCTAGATCTTGAAGCTGCAGTAAAATCTGTGTTAGGACCTGGGGCCGGGCAGGGGGTGGTGGTTGGTGAAGAGGAGAGAACTAGAAGTGTTGGAAGATGTTGCCTACTAAAGATCCATGAGAAGTGAAAAATCAAGTGGGTTTTGAATCCTAATGGGAGTCAGTTTTTTTCTGCACATGCATTGATTTTATAAAACAAGGCATGCTGTGATGTTACTTAATTACTTGCCACACTATAGAGCAAGTATCATTTTAACATGAAAAGGTGAGCTGAGTAAATGAAGCATTGACCATGTAGCTTTGCCATGACATGGGTGAAAGATTGACAGATAACATTGCTTAAGAGAAAAGGACAGAGACTCAGAATCAAGGTTCTACCATCCTTGACTTTTACCATCTCAACATGTCTGTCATTCTGTATTTATTTTTTGTTTTGCTGGCGTGGCACACTGTGTCTTAGTTTCCCTGCGAGGGATCAAATCTGTGTCCCCTATACAGGAAGCATGGAGTTTTAACCACTGGATTGCCAGGGAAGTCCCTGTCCTTCCATACTGTTATGCAGAACAACACTGCTTATTCATGAGGCCAGGTACATACACGACAAATCAGAAGTCTGGATGAGGTCGAGGATTTGGAAGCATTTTAGTTCCTGTCAATAGTGCGACAGGTCTCTTGGTTGTAGACTCAAACTGATGTTAGGGGAAAAAAGAAATACATAAATTCAGTTTCTTTCTTTCTTTCTTTCTTTTTTTAAAGTGCATTATTTGAGGCACAGCTGTAATCAGGGGTTGCAGTGATGTGAACTGCATCATCAGGTCCTTCCCTCCACCCCAAAGTCTTAGAGTTCTGCTTCCCCTGTTAGCATCCTCCTACAGCAGGCTATCTGCATGTAATGCACTTGCCTCAGCTGAGTACCGTGCTGGTCACTGAACCAGTTTCTGTGCCTCTGATTCTCCAGTCCTGGCCTCAGTCTTCCCTGAAGCTGAGGGACAGGGTGAACCTACTCTTCCTCCCTCCGAAAACTGAAAAATGGCACGATTTGAAAGTGGAGAAGATGGGTTGTATTAGCAGGAGACATGAATGCTCGGCTATTAAAAATAAAGGCTCACTGTTGAGGTGGTGTGTGGAGCTTGCTTTTTTTTTTTTTCCTTCTGGTTTGCTTTCCCTGTTAAGTTCACTTTCATAAGCTTTTTCCCACAGATGAACTTACTTACAGAAGGTTGCACAGGGTGGGTGAGATGAGAAATAACTCATCTCTAACTCCTAATCTAAGGATCATTTTACCATCATATACTGTTACCTCCAATGAGACAACCAGAAAAGTTATGGTTTTTTTTTTTTGAAGCAATGCTGATAATTGAGAAAATGTGTAGAGAAAAGTGATGGGGATCATTAGAGACCCAGAAAACATACTGTGCAAGGAATAGTAAACTAATTTGAGGTATTTGCTTGGAACAAGGGAAGACTAGATGACCTGGGGAAAATGGAAGGCAGGGGGAGATAAAAGATAGTTGAGGGTTACTGTTGGAAGAATGCCATAGAGCAGGGCTCCCCAGCCTCTGGGACCTAATGCCTGATGATCTGAGGTGAATCTGGTGTAACAACGATAGAAACAAACTGCACAAGAAATGTAATGAGCTTGAATCATCCTAAAATCATGCCTACCTGTCACCTGCCTAAAATCTACCTGCCCCATGTCCTCCAGTCAGTGGAGAATTTGTTTTCCATGAAACCAGTGCCTGGTGCTAAAATGGCTTGGGACCACTGCCATAGAGCCTGATGATTTTCAATGTATAAAATATGCAGGAAGACATTTTATGGTTTAACAAAAAGAATTATTTCTAATATGCAGCCTTGAAGCCACAGAATGGATTTTCTCAAGGACAAGAGAATGCTCAGTCTGGAGAGGTTTTCAAGAAAGCCTAGTTGAATATTTGTCAGGAATTCTACATAACAGCATTGTCCAAAAGATACACAGCGAAGCCACATATGTTAATTGACATAGTTCAGTTCAGAGAAGGCAATGGCAACCCACTCCAGTACTCTTGCCAGGAGAATCCCAAGGACAGAGGAGCCTGGTAGGCTAGAGTCCATGGAGTCGCTAAGAGTCAGACATGACTGAGCGACTTCACTTTCACTTTTCACTTTTGTGCGTTGGAGAAGGAAATGGCAACCCACTCCAGTATTCTTGCCTGGAGAATCCCAGAGACAGAAGAGCCTGTTGGGCTGCCATCTATGGGGTGGCAGAGTCGGACACAACTGACGTGACTTAGCAGCAGTTCAGTTCGGTTGCTCAGTCGTGTCTTACTCTCTGAGGCCCCATGAACCGAAGCATGCCAGGCTTTCCTGTCCATCCTAACTTCCAGAGCTTGCTCAGACTCATGTCCATTGAGTTGGTGATGCCAACCAACCATCTCATTCTCTGTCATCCCCTTGTACCCCCTCTCCAATCTTTCCCAGCATCAGGGTCTTTTCCAAGGAGTCAGTTCTTCACATCAGATAGCCAAAGTATTGGCGCCTCAGCATCAGTCCTTCCAATGAATATTCAGGACTGATTTCCTTTAGGATGGACTGGTTGGATCTCCTTGCAGTCCAATGAGTTCTCAAGAGTCTTCTCCAACACCATAGTACAAAATCATCAATTCTTTGGTGCTCAGCTTTCTTTATGGTCCACCTCTTACATCCATACATGACTACTAGAAAAACCATAGCTCTGAGTAGATAGACATTTGTTGACAAAGTAATGTCTCTGCTTTTTAATATGCTGTCTAGGTTGGTCATAGCTTTTCTTCCAAGGAGCAAGTATGTTTTAATTTCATGGCTGCAGTCACCATCTGCAGTGATTTTGGAGCTCAAAAAAATAAAGTCTGTCACTATTTCCGTTGTTTCTCCATTTATTTGCCATGAAGTGATGGGATTGGATGCCATGGTCTTAGTTTTCTAATGTTTTAAGCCAGCTTTTTCACTCTCCTCTTTCACTTTCATCAAGAGGCTTTTTAGCTCCTCTTCACTTTCTGCCATACGGATGGTGTCATCTGCATGTCTGAGGTTATCGCTATTTCTCCTGGCAATCTTGATTCCAGCTTGTGCTTCTTCCAGCCCAGTGTTTCTCATGATGTACTCTGCATAGAAGTTAAATAAGCAGGGTGACAATATACAGCCTTTATGCACTCCTTTCTCTATTTGGAACCAGTCCATTGTTCCATGTCCAGTTCTAACTGTTGCCTCTTGACCTGCATACGGATTTTTGTGGAGGCAGGTAAGGTGGTCTGGTATTCCCATCTCTTTCAGAATTTTCCACAGTTTATTGTGCTCCACACAGTCAAAGGCTTAGGCATAATTGATAAAGCAAAAGTAGAGGTTTTTCTGGAATTCTCTTGCTTTTTTGATGATCCAGCAGACATTGACAATTTGGTCTCTGGTTCCTCTGCCTTTTCTAAATCCAGCTTGAACATCTGAAAGTTCACAGTTCATGTACTGTTGAAGTCTGACTTGGAGATTTTTGAGGCTTAGTTTGCTAATGTGTCAGTTGAGTACAATTGTGTGGTAGTTTGAGCATTCTTTAGCATTGCCCTGCTTTGGGACTGGAATGAAAATTGACCTTTTCCAGTCCTGTGGCCACTACTGAGTTTTCCAAATTTGTTGGCATATGGAGTGCAACAATTTCACAGCATCATCTTTTAGGATTTGAAATAGCTCAAATTAGAGTCCCATCACCTCCACTAGCTTTGTTTGTAGTGATGCTTCCTAAGGCCCATTTGACTTCACATTCCAGGATGTCTGGCTCAAGGTAAATGATCACACCATTGCGATTATCTGGGTCATAATTTTTTTGTACAGTTCTTCTGTGTATTCTTGCCACCTCTTCTTAATATCTTTTGCTTCTGTTAGGTCCATACCATTTCTGTCCTTTACTATGCCGATCTTTGCATGAAATGTTCCCTTTGTATCTCTTATTTTCTTGAAGAGATCTCTAGTCTTTCCCATTCTATTGTTTTCCTCTATTTCTTTGCACTGATCACCAAGGAAGGCTTTATCTGTCCTTGCTATTCTTTGAAACTGCATTCCAATGGCTATATCTTTCCTTTTCTAGTGGCTACACATTCTAGACGTATTCTCGTGGGCACATAAAATCAAACAGATGAAATTAATTTTAGTAATATACTTAACCCCATACAGTCAATCCTCTGAAACTCTGTGTTCAACATCCACATATTGAGCCAACCTCAGATCTTGAGCTGTGTAGAGCCACAGTTGGTTGAATCTATGGATTTGGAATCTGTCGATATGGACAGCCAACTGGGGATTTGAGCCTGAGCAGATTTTGGTTTTCTGCACTGTTTTTGGTATCCCTCCACAGATAACGAGGGAGCACTGTGTACCAAAAATGCTACTGTATCTATTGTTAACCATTTTTTTCAAAAGTTTTAATGAGATCTTACCTTGTTGTTTATAACAAATCTTCAAAATCCAGTGTGCGTTTCACACTTAGAACACATCTCCTCTGGGACTAGCTGCATATCAAGTGTTGAACAGCCATATGTGACTAGTGCAAAATGCAGCTATGAACGCCATGGGGAGGGTATTTATAACTTCAAAGTTATTTCAACTCAGAGTTTCTGAGTCTGTGGGAGGAATAGCTGCCATCCAATCATTTCCTTCTTGGAAACCGTCACCAGCTTTCTAGCACCTGCAGAAAAAGAAGCGTAAACTGAGTTGTATGATTCATGGTATGCTCTATGGTAAGGTTTTGGAGGTCAGGGACTATTTCTTTCATGTTCATCTTTGTTCCCGAGGACTAAACATAGTTCTAGTCTTTTAGAAAGTAGTGATTTTTTTTTAAAAGATGGATGGATGATTTGGAGTTAATCTTGCTCTGCATTTTATCTCCTGATTCTCGCTTGTTGGTGTTGGTGGTTTAGTGATTCGGTCATGTCCGACTCATTGTGACCCTATGAACTGTAGCTCACCAGGCTCCTCTGTCTGTGGAATTTTCCAGACAAGAATACTGGAGTGGGTTGCCAGATCCTTCTCTAGGGGATCTTTGGACCCAGGGATCGAACCCACATCTCTTGCTTGGCAGGAAGATTCTTTACCACTGAGCCACCTGGAAAGCTGATTCTCTCTTGAATTAACCCTACATTCTACCTTAATGTAGCTCCAGTTAATTACACTCTTACTAATGAGAGCTGTTCTATTAAGATTTTTCTTTGAAAGGGCAGAAGCTGTAACTTCTTTAGATTGGCAAACTTTCACACATTGGTGAGAATCAAATTTCATTTAGAATAGGGACTCCAGTACCTCTGAGGCGTTGCATGGACCAGAGCCTTCTGACTATAACTGTTCTACTTTCAGCTCTTGCTTTCACCCAGAGTGCTGACAGTCTAGGTCCAGTATGAGGGGACTTCTCAATTCACCATGAAATGAAGCAGCAGTGTAGACCCTATGGTCTCTCTCCTTCTCTTTCAGTTGTGCATGGGTGAGAACCTTTGGTTGAGTGGAAAAATGAGTTGGATTCACATCTTGGGAATTGAGATGCTACTTTAACTTCAGCACTTTGAAATGTATGACCTTGAATGTGGCTCTAAACCTCTGTGTACTTCAATACTCTATTTTTAAATTGACTGTAATGATAGTTGCTCCAATTAAAATAAGGGATATGACCAACTTATGCTGTGTTGTCAGTCAATCACTGGTTAAATGCCAGATATAGTCACATTGCTTAGATTCGAATCTCTACTTCAATCCCTCTCTCTCTCTCTTTTTTTTTTTTTTCCTGAATGACTTAAAGTTATTCAGCCTCTGAGCCTCTTTCTTTTGTATTTTAAATTGGGAATCATAAATTTCTTGCAAGAATTCGCTATGGTATTGTGTGAAAAAGCATTTACAAATGCTATTAAACATTTGCTTTTTTGTTGCTATTGGTGTAATTGAAAGAACATGACTGATGTGACTTATGGCCAGTTCTTCCGGGCTCTGAGCCTTCCTTTCATTTTAGAAAAGAAGTCTTAACATTCATGCTGTTCTTACAAAGTTTTTGTATGAGAAAAAGAAAAAAAAGTGATATATGTGAGAGGATTTTGTGAAGCACAAAGTGCCATATTGCATGTGTTACAACAGCAAGGCAAACGTGTTTGTGATGTCTAAGCTGGACTGTGTTCATACGAGGCTGCCAGCTCCAGGGAAGCAAGGCCTTTCTGTTTCTTCTCCATACTTTATCCCCTAGGACCAAGCACTGTGCCTGATAGACTATCAGTGCTGGTTGGATAAGCACAGGGCCTGATCACCCATTTGGCAACAGAAGTGGAAATTTCTCTCCCTACAAGGAAAACATTCAGGGTCTCCTGTTATTCTTTTATCTGAAAGCACAATGGCACCATTGCAAGAGCTACCAAAATAGAAAATGAAATCATTTTAGTCAAACACTTTCTCTGTGATTAGAGACTTTGTTTCCAGTGAGCTGACATCCTATTGAAACTTTGTAGAGGGAACTATTTTAGAAGCCAGGTGGCATTATGCAGTCTGTGTTTGCTTATCTTTTCATTTCCTCTCTTTTTTCAGTGTCTAAAGTGATTTGCATAACAACAGATTCTTTGTTTTCCTAAAGTTGAGGTTTCTGAGTTGGGCCTCACCTGAACTCAAATTCTGGGATGGTGATATTATAGTCATTGGGGTAGAAATGCCTCGGTGACTGAGCAGATTGGGGCCAGTCTGGTTCAGAGACTGTCTTGTTGCCAATACTGTTGGTAATTGATTTTGGTTTTCATTTTCCTAATGGTCTCTGAGGACCTGGATCTCTGTGGCACTGGCTTTCTGGTGGGTATTTGGAATAAAGAAGGAACGGATGTAAAACAAATGCATACGAGAACAAAGACATACATAATAAAACTCATAAAGTAGGGTAAAGTAGTTTTGAGGGTTGAATAGGGGAGTACAGGCTAGTTTTCATTTTCCAAATGATGCCCGCTCTTTCTGAGTAGTGGGAAGTGATATGGCAAGCTAGTAACACAGGTCATGGTTGCAACTGGCTGTTTCTTCAGGGGTCGTCTTATTAACTCACTCTTTAGGGCATTTCCTTAAGCACATTCCTGAATGAAGTTAATTGTACTAGTCTGCAAATTATTCGAGTTCTTACAATTCCACAATATCTGAGACCCTGTACTGTGGTTTGGGGATACCATAGTGAACTAGAGACAGGGTTCCGGTATATCTGGAGCTCATTGTCCAGTGATAGTAACCATATCTTTATATGGCTATGTATTCAGAGGTTATCACAATCATGTGATAGAAAAGAAAAGTGCAAGATGCGACAGGAAAGAGGAAAGTATGGATCTGAATTACATCATGAGACCCAGGAAGACTTTTCTGAAGGTCAGAGTTGCCTGAAGTCTAGTGAAGATTGGAGGCCAGAAGCGTCTATGGAGGGGAGATGGGACTGTGTCCCATTCCTGGGATGATGTGTGGCCTGACCAGGAAGAGCTGGACCTGCATGGCTCTGCACACCAGAGTCAGGGTGAAGCTGTAGAACAGATAGGGGCTGGATGGTGCCAAGTCTTACAGGCCATGGTGAGAAGTGCGAGTTTCATCCAGAGTACAGTGGGAAACCACAGCAGAGTATTAGAGGTGGGTGAGTGGGTAACATTCAAAGAGCACATCAGGTTGGTCCACCCCTCATAGTGAGGTTCCTTCCTCACAGAGAAGCTTAGCCCCTTCTTGAGCAGCTTTTCCATTATTAGGAAGCTGAATTGAACACCATACACATTATATATTCACTTTGTACTCTTCTCTCCATTGTGTTGCAGAACGACAGATCTCTTTTTTTGAAGCCTCTTCCATGAGTTGCATCAGGGTAGCATGATAGACAGAGCCCATCTTTGAAGACAGACAGACAGACATAGGCTCTGTTGCATTTTACCTGGGTCTCTTGAAGCAAGAACCTTCACTTTTCTGAGTCTCAAGTTTCCTCATGGGTAATACAAGTTCTTGTCAAGACTGATACAACAGTGTGTCAAAGGCACCTGGCATACATATCAGAGACTCAGTAAATCTTGGCTGCTATGATTAGATTTGACCTGCAGGCTCACAGAAATCATCTCACAATGAGCCTCTTGGCAGGTATCCTGCTAAGTATCTGTCTGTTTACTTTATTATTATTAAACTTTACAATATTTTATTGGTTTTGCCATACATCAACATGAATCCTCCACAGGTGTACACATGTTACCCAATCTGAACCCCTCTCCCACCTCCCTCCCCATACCATCCCTCTGGATCATCCAAGTGCACCAGCCCCAAGCATCCTGTATCATGCATCTAACCTGGACTGGGGATTCGTTTCATATATGATATTATACATGTTTCAATGCCATTCTCCCAAATCATCCCACCATCTCCCTCTCCCTCTCCCAGAGTCCAAAAGACTGTTCTATACATCTGTGTATCTTTTGCTGTCTCACATACAAGGTTATTGTTACCATCTTTCTAAATTCCATATATATGTGTTAGTATACTGTATTGGTGTTTTTCTTTCTGGCTTACTTCACTCTGTATAATAGGCTCTAGTTTCATCCACTTCATTAGAACTGATTCAAATGTATTCTTTTTAATGGCTGAGTAATACTCCATTGTGTATATGTACCACAGCTTTCTTATCCATTCATCTGCTGATGGACATCTAGGTTGCTTCCATGTCCTGGCTATCATAAACAGTGCTGCGATGAACATTTGGGTACACGTATTTCTTTCAATTCTGGTTTCCTTGGTGTGTATGCCCAGTAGTGGGATTGCTTAGTCATATGACAGTTCTATTTCCAGTTTAAGGAATCTCCACACTGTTCTCCATAGTGGCTGTACTAGTTTGCATTCCCACCAACAGTGTAAGAGGGTTCCCTTTTCTCCACACCCTCTCCAGCGTTTATTGCTTGTAGACTTTTGGATAGCAGACATTTTGACTGGTGTGAAATGGTACCTCATTGTGGTTTTGATTTGCATTTCTCTGATAATGAGTGATGTTGAGCATCTTTTCATGTGTTTGTTAGCCGTATGTATGTCTTCTTTGGAGAAATATCTGTTTAGTTCTTTGGCCCATTTTTTGAATTGGGTCGTTTATTTTTCTGGACTTGAGCTGCATAAGTTGCTTGTGTATTTTTGAAATTAGTTCTTTGTCAGTTGCTTCATATGCTATTATTTTCTCCCATTCTGAAGGTTGTCTTTTCACCTTGCTTATAGTTTCCTTTGTTGTGCAGAAGCTTTTAATTTTAATTAGGTCCCATTTGTTTATTTTTGCTTTTATTTCCAATATTCTGGGAGGTGGGTCATAGAGGATCCTGCTGTGATTTATGCTGGAGAGTGTTTTGCCTATGTTCTTCTCTAAGAGTTTTATAGTTTCTGGTCTTAGGTTTAGATCTTTAATCCATTTTGAGTTTATTTTTGTGTGCGGTGTTAGAAAGTGTTCTAGTTTCATTCTTTTACAAGTGGTTGACTAGTTTTCTTAGCACGACTTGTTAAAGAGATTGTCTTTACTCCATTGTATATTCTTGCCTCCTTTGTCAAAGATAAGGTGACCATAGGTGCATGGATTTATCTCTGGGCTTTCTGTTTTGTTCCATTGATCTATATTTCTGTCTTTGTGCCAGTACCATACTGTCTTGATGACTGTGGCTTTGTAGTAGAGCCTGAAGTCAGGCAGGTTGATTCCTTCAGTTCCATTCTTCTTTCTCAAGATTGCTTTGGCTATTTGAGGTTTTTTGTATTACCATGCAAATTGTGAAATTATTTGTTCTAGTTTTGTGAAAAATACCATTTGTAGCTTGATAAGAATTGCACTGAATCTATAGATTGCTTTGGGTAGTATACTCATTTTCACTATCTTTATTCTTCTGATCGATGAACATGGTATATTTTTCCATTTTTAGTGTCCTCTTTGATTTCTTTCACCAGTGTTTTATAGTTTATACATATAGGTCTTCAGTTTCTTTAGGTAGATATATTCCTAAGTGTTTTATTCTTTTCGTTGCAATGGTGAATGGAATTTTTTCCTTAATTTCTCTATTTTCTCATTATTAGTGTATAGGAATGCAAGGGATTTCTCTGTGTTGATTTTATATCCTGCAACTTTACTATATTCATTGATTAGCTCTAGTAATTTTCTGGTGGAGTCTTTAGGGTTTTCTGTGTAGAGGATCATGTCATCTGCAAACAGTGAGAGTTTTACGTCTTCTTTTCCAATTTGGATTCCTTTTATTTTTCTACTCTGATTGCCATGGCCAAAACTTCCAAAACTATGTTAAATAGTAGTGGTGAGAGTGGGCATCCTTGTCTTGTTCCTGACTTGAGGGGAAATGCTTTCCATTTTTCACCATTGAGGATAATGTTGCTGTGGGTTTGTCATATTATGTTGAGGTATGTGCCTTCTATTCCTGCTTTCTGGAGAGGTTTTTTTTTTTATCATAAAGCAATGTTGAATTTTGTCAAAGGCTTTCTCTCTATATATTGAGATAATCATATGGCTTTTATTTTTCCATTTGTTAATGTGGTGATTCAGTTCAGTTCAGTCTCTCAGTCGTGTCCGACTCTTTGCGACCCCATGAATCGCAGCACGCCAGGCCTCCCTGTCCATCACCATCTCCTGGAGTTCACTCAGACTCACGTCCATCGAGTCTGTGATGCCATCCAGCCATCTCATCCTCGGTTGTCCCCTTCTCCTCCTGCCCCCAATCCCTCCCAGCATCGAAGTCTTTTCCCATGAGTCAACTCTTCACATGAGGTGGCCAAAGTACTGGAGCTTTAGCTTTAGCATCATTCCTTCCAAAGAAATCCCAGGGTTGATCTTCAGAATGGACTGGTTGGATCTCCTTGCAGTCCAAGGGACTCTCGAGTCTTCTCCAACACCACAGTTCAAAAGCATCAATTCTTCGGTGCTCAGCCTTCTTCCCAGTCCAACTCTCACATCCATACATGACCACAGGAAAAACCATTGATTTGTGGATATTGAAGAATCCTTGCATCCCTGGGATAAAGCCCACTTGGTTATGGTGTATGATCTTTTTAATGTGTTGTTGGATTCTGATTGCTAGAATTTTGTTAAGGATTTTTGCATCTATATTCATCAGTGATATTGGCCTGTAGTTTCAGGTTATGTTATTAGGTTGATCGTGGCCTCATAGAATGAGTTTGGAAGCTTACCTTCCTCTGCAACTTTCTGGAAGAGTGTGAGTAGGGATAGGTGTTAGCTCTTCTCTAAATTTTTGGTAGAATTCAGCTGTGAAGCCATCTGGACCTGGGCTTTTGTTTGCTGGAAGATTTCTGATTACAGTTTCAATTACCATGTTTGTGATGGGTCTTTTAAGATTTCTATTTCTTCCTGGTTCAGTTTTAGAGAGTTGTACTTTTCTAGAATTTGTTCATTTCTTCCAAGTTGTCCATTTAATTGGCATATAATTGCTGATAGTAGTCTCTTATGATCCTTTGTATTTCTGTGTTGTCTGTTGTGATCTCTCTATTTTCATTTTTATTTAACTGATTTGATTTTCCTCCCTTTGTTTCTTGATGAGTCTGGCTAATGATTTGTCAATTTTATTTATCCTTTTAAAGAACCAGCTTTTGGATTTGTTGATTTTTGTTATGGTCTCTTTTGTTTCTTTTGCATTTATTTCTGCCCTAATTTTTAAGATTTGTTTCCTTCTACTAACCATGGGGTTCTTCATTTCTTCCTTTTCTAGTTACTTTAGGTGTAGAGTTAGGTTATTTATTTGACTTTTTTTTTTATTTATTTCTTGAGGTATGCCCGTATTGCTATGAACCTTCCCCTTACCACTGCTTTTACAGTGTCCCACAGGTTTTGGGTTGTTGTGTTTTCATTTTCATTCGTTTCTATGCATATTTTGATTTCTTTTTGATTTCTTCTGTGATTTGTTGGTTATTCCAAAGCATGTTGTTCAGCCTCCATATGTTGGAATTTTTAATAGTGTTTTTTCTCCTGTAATTGAGATCTAATCTTACTGCATCGTGGTCAGAAAAGATGCTTGGAATAATTTCAATTTTTTTGAATTTACCAAGGCTAGATTTATGGCCCAGGATGTGATCTATCCTGGAGAAGGTTCCATGTGCGCTTGAGAAAAAGGTGAAATTCATTGTTTTGTGGTGAAATGTCCTATAGATATCAAGGTCTAACTGTTCTATTGTATCATTTAAAGTTTGTGTTTCCTTGTTAATTTTCTATCCATAGGTGTGAGTGGGGTATTAAAGTCTCCCACTATTATTGTGTTATTGTTAATTTCCCCTTTCATACTTGTTAGCTAGCATTTGTATTACATATTGCGGTGTTCCTATGTTGGCTGCATATATATTAATAATTGTTATATCTTCTTCTTGGATTGATCCTTTGATCATTATGTAGTGTCCTTCTTTGTCTCTTTTAATAGCCTCTGTTTTAAAGTCTATTTTATCTGATATGAGCATTGCTACTCCTGCTTTCTTACCAATAGCTGTGAAAAGAAGAGAAGCAAAAGCAAAGGAGAAAAGGAAAGATATAAGCATCTAAATGCAGAGTTCCAAAGAATGGCAAGAAGAGATAAGAAAGCCTTCTTCAGCGATCAATGCAAAGAAATAGAGGAAAAGAACAGAATGGGAAAGACTAGAGATCTCTTCAAGAAAATTTAGAGAAACCAAGGGAACATTTCATGCAAAGATGGGCTCGATAAAGGACAGAAATGGTCTGGACCTAACAGAAGCAGAAGATATTAAGAAGAGGTGGCAGGAATACACAGAAGAACTGTACAAAAAAGATCTTCACGGCCCAGATAATCACCATGGTGTGATCACTCATCTAGAGCCAGACATCCTGGAAGTGAAGTCAAGTGGGCCTTAGAAAGCATCACTACAAACAAAACTAGTGGAGGTGATGGAATTCTAGTTGAGCTATTTCAAATCGTGAAAGATGATGCTGTGAAAGTGCTACACTCAATATGCCAGCAAATTGGAAAACTCAGCAGTGGCCACAGGACTGGAAGAGGTCAGTTTTCATTCTAATCGCAAAGAAACGCAATGCCAAAGAATGTTCAAACTACCACACAATTGCACTCATCTCACATGCTAGTAAAGTAATGCTCAAGATTCTCCAAGCCAGGCTTCAGCAATACGTGAAACATAAACTTCCTGAGATTCAAGCTGGTTTTAGAAAAGGCAGAGGAACCAGGGATCAAATTGCCAACATCTGCTGGATCATGGAACAGGCATGAGAATTCCAGAAAAACATCTATTTCTGCTTTATTGACTATGCCAAAGCCTTTGACTGTGTGGATCACAATCAACTGTGGAAAATTCTGAAAGACATGGGAATACCAGACCACCTGACCTGCCTCTTGAGAAATCTGTATGCAGGTCAGGAAGCAACAGTTAGAACTGGACATGGAAAACAGACTGGTTCCAAATAGAAAAAGGAGTGTGTCAAGGCTATATATTGTCACCCTGCTTATTTAACTTCTATGCAGAGTACATCATGAGAAACGCTGGACTGGAAGAAACACAAGCTGGAATCAAGATTGCCGGGAGAAATATCAATAACCTCAGATATGCAGATGACACCACCCTCATGGCAGAAAGTGGAGAAGAGCTAAAAAGCCACTTGATGAAAGTGAAAGAGGAGAGTGAAAAAGTTGGCTTAAAGCTCAGCATTCAGAAAACGAAGATCATGGCATCTGGTCCCATCACTTCATGGGAAATAGATGGGGAAACAGTAGAAACAATTCCAGACTTTATTCTTTTGTGTTCCCAAATCACTGCAGATGGTGACTGCAGCCATGAAATTAAGAAACGCTTACTCCTTGGAAGAAAAGTTATGACCAACCTGGATAGCATATTCAAAAGCAGAGACATTACTTTGCCAACTAAGGTCCGTCTGGTCAAGGCTATGGTTTTTCCTATGGTCATGTATGGATGTGAAGTTGGACTGTGAAGAAAGCTGAGCGCCAAGAATTGATGCTTTTGAACTGTGGTGTTGGAGAAGACTCTTGAGAATCCCTTGGACTGCAGGGAGATCCAACCAGTCCATTCTAAAGGAGATCAGGCCTCGGTGTTCATTGGAAGGAATGATGCTAAAGCTGAAAGTCCAGTACTTTGGCCACCTCATGTGAAGAGTTGACTCATTGGAAAAGACTCTGATGCTGGGAGGGATTGAGGCAAGAGGAGAAGGGGATGACAGAGGATGAGATGGCTGGATGGCATCACAAACTCGATGGACGTGAGTCTGAGTGAACTCCAGGAGTTGGTGATGGACAGGGAGGCCTGGCGTGTTGCGATTATGGGGTCCCAAAGAATCGGAAACGACTGAGCAACTGAACTGAACTGAACTTCGTGGAATATATTTTTCCAGTGCTTCACTTTCAGCCTGCATGTGTCCCCTGTTTTGAAGTGGGTCTCTTGTAAGACAACATATATAGGAGTCTTGTTTTTGTATCCATTCAGCCAGTCTTTGTTTTTTTGTTGGGGCATTCAACCCATTTATGTTTAAGGTAATTATTTATAAGTATGATCCTGTTGCCACTTACTTTGTTGTTTTGGATTCGAGTTTATACACCCTTTTTGGGTTTCCTGTCTAGGAGAGCTGGTTTGGTGGTGCTGAATTCTCTCAGCTTTTGCTTGTCTGTAAAGCTTTTGATTTCTCCTTTATATTTGAATGAGATCCTTGCTGGGTACAGTAATCTGGGCTGTAGGTTATTTTCTTTCATCACTTTAAGTATGTCCTGCCATTGCCTCATGGCCTGAAGCATTTCTATTGAAAGATCATCTGTTATCCTTATGGGAATCCCCTTGTGTGTTATTTGTTGTTTTTCCCTTGCTGCTTTTAATATTTGTTCTTTGTGTTTGATCTTTGTTAATTTGATTAATATGTGTCTTGTGGTGTTTCACTTTGGGTTTATCCTGTTTGGGACTCTCTGGATTTCTTGGACTTGGGTGATTATTTCCTTCCCCATTTTAGGGAAGTTTTCAACTATTATCTCCTCAAGTACTTTCTCATGGTCTGTCTTTTTGTCTTCTTTTTCTGGGACTCCTATGATTTGAATGTTGGGGCATTTAATATTGTCCTGGAGGTCTCTGAGATTGTCCTCATTTCTTTTAATTCATTTTTCTTTTTTCCTCTCTGATTCATTTATTTCTACCATTCTGTCTTCTACTTCACTAATCCTATCTTCTGCCTCTGTTATTCTACTATTTGTTCCCTCCAGAATGTTTTTGATCTCATTTATTGCATTATTCATTATATACTGACTCTTTTTTATTTTTTCTAGGTCCTTGTTAAACCTTTCTTGCATCTTCTCATTCCTTGTCTCCAGGCTATTTATGTGTGATTCCATTATGATTTCAAGATTTTGGATCATTTTCACTATCATTATTCATAATTCTTTATCAGGTAGATTCCCTATCTCTTCCTCTTTTCTTTGGTTTGGTGGGCATTTATCCTGTTCCTTTACCTGTTGTGTATTCCTCTGTCTCTTCATCCTGTTTATATTGGTGTGTTTGGGGTGGCCTTTCTCTATTGTGGCAGTTTTTGGAGTTCTCTTTATTGTGGAGTTTCTTTGCCGTGGTGGGGTTCTAAGGGTGGCTTGTCAAGGTTTCCTGGTTAGGGAAGCTTGTGTCAGTGTTCTGGTGGGTGGAGCTGGATTTCTTCTCTCTGGAATGCAATGAAGTGTTCAGTAATAAGTTATGAGATGTCAGTGGGTTTGGAGTGACTTTGGGTAGCCTGTATATTGAAGCTCAGGGCTGTGTTGCTGGAGAATTTGTGTGTTATGTCTTGCTTTGGAACTTGTCAACCTTTGGGTGGTGCTTGGTTTCTGTGTAGGTATGGAGGCATTTGATGACCTCCTGTCGATTAATGTTCCCTAGAGTCAGGAGTTCTCTGGTGTTCTCAGGATTTGGACTTAAGCTTCCTGCTTCTGGTTTTCAGTCTTATTTTTACAGTAGCCTCAAGACTTCTCCATCTATACAGAACCATTGATAAAATATCTCCTTTCGAAGACAATGGGCTGCTTTTCTGGGTGCCCGATGTCCTCTCTTGGCATTTAGCAGTTGTTTTGTGGAATTTACTGAGCGTTCAAAGGTTCTTTTGATGAATTTGTGGGAAAGAAAGTGGTCTCCCCGTCCTATTCCTCTGCAGTCTTAGGACCACCCTCTGTCCGGTTACTTTAAACAGAATTGTAAACCTCCAGGAATTCTGGGGCACCTGAGGTGTGGGTTGGCCCCCTTCCCCAGGCTCCGCCCCTCCAGCTTATTTGCATTGCCTCTTCCTCCCTAAGGTGAACTTGGAGTCTCCAGGACTCTCTTCTCTTTCCTCTTTGGATGTGGTCTCTCTTTATTTTTCCTTTTCTTAAATTGTCTGTCTCTCTATCTCTCTCATTGCCTACTTTCCCTCTGTTTTTCCTTCCTCTGCATTATCTCTCTCAGCTTCCTTATGCAGGGCAAATTCTGGCCCTCTAGCTGACATTCCTTCTTACCTGTTGCTCAGCTGTACACAGCGGGGGTGAAGAGGTACATGATTCCCACACCAAATCCTCTCTACAGTTCTTAAATGCATTTGTCCTTTGCTTTGATTCATACCATATCCTACAATGGCTTCTCTAAAACCAAAACAGATTTATTTTTCCCACTTGTTTCACAACAGGTGACATAGATTTGTGTTTCCTTGGAGAAAATAAAATTTATTCCTATAAATGCACAAAGCAGAATTCATTTACTTACTTGTTTCTGCCTCTCTTTTAGGCTGAAATATAAGTATTCCCCTATTTTTTTTTATTCTTTCCAAAACACTGTGCTGGATGCTATCCATCCAGACATTGGTAAGATACAGTTTTGTAAGGAGTTTGCATTTTAATGGAGAGAGACATCAAATGTATAACCACCAAAATGATGTCATTAGAATTATGGGAATTGTTAGGAAGAAAACATAGCAAATATAACCTCATTTTGGCAGGTAAAGTAGTCTCCACTGTGAAAATGATGCCTATGGTTTAACATAAATTAAGAATGAGTATGAGATAGGAAGCTTAAAGAAACGACACTTTTAATGGCCCAAAGTAGGCAAGACTTCAGCTTGTAGGAATAAAAAAAAAAGTGCAACTGTTTCTAGATTTGGAATATAGTCATTCAGGGAGAAGGTTTGGGAAAGAGACAGAGACTTGGACAATAGTTCAGTGAGACTTCTATAAGGCTGGTGATGCCAGTAGTACATTGATGTGGAAGAGCTAGCCACCAAAGGAATTCTGAGATGACAAGTGTTTCTTCTGTATGACAGAAGAAATGGTTAGTTTGGAATCAAAGCTTCTACTATCCTTCCTGTCAGCCACAGAAACACAATTAGGAAAGACTGTTGAGTGTAGAATGTGACAACTTATGTTCCTCAAGATCTGATACTATTTCTTTGGTACCCAAAGAATCAAGTGCCCAAAAGCTGATGAAAGAAAAATAATGTGTATTTTAAAATAAAGGGATACACCACATGAGCAGCTGGAGAGAAAGTTTGGGTTTCTATGGAAACCTCTCCTAAAATGTCTCCTTTAGGCAACAGAGCCAACTTCCCAAATGCCAGCAAGAAGCAGAACATGGGCTGAGGCAGTGCTTATTGGACTGTCACACTGAGTGAAGCTCTGGTGGTTGGAAGGAGAGGACTTCGAAATGAGCCAAAGGACTCCTCATCCAAGTTTCTCCCCTGGAGATGACAGGAAGGTTGGGGATGACAGCTCTGGGTATGACATCAGGTATTTTCTTGCAAGGTGCTGAGACAAGAATGGCATAGATGACATCACATTACAAACAAAAATAAAAGGAAACAGAAAACTGATGTGCAGTTTAGCCATGAGGAAATGATGGTGATATAAGAGGCACAGGATCTGAGCCCTCCCCTGCTTACATCCCTATGACGTACAGAGCCCACCCACCCCTCCAACATCATTTGGGGTAATTCTCCCCCAAACTCAGCTTCTTCATTCTCCCTGCTGGTCTTCAAAAACCCAGGGCACATTCCTTCGTCTCTGTTTCTGCTTGGTTCCCTTTGCCTGTGTTCCCACTCAGATCTGTGTGTAGCTGGCTTCTTATGTGCCAGACATTGGGGCTTCAAAAGCCCTCCTTCCCCCTCTATCAAATGTAGGTCCAGGGAATTCCCTGGTGGTCCAGAGGTTAAGACATCACCTTCCAGGGTGTGAGTTTCATCCCTGGTCAGGGAGCTAAGATCCCACATGCCTTGGGGCCAGAAAACCAAAGCATACAACAAAATCAATTTTGTGACATTCAGTAAAGATTTGAAAAATGGTCCATGTCAAAAAAAATTCTTCTAAAAAAAAGTAGGTCCATATATTTGCTACCTCGGGGAATATTGGTCACATGATTTCTTGTTGTTGTTGAGTCACTCAGTGTGTCTGACTGTCTGCCTCCCCATGAACTTCAGCATGCCAGGTTTCCCTGTCCTTCACTATTTCCCAGAGTTTGTTCAAATTCAGGCAATGATGCCATCCAACAGTCTCATCCTCTGTCATCCCCTTCTCCTCCTGCCCTCAGTCTTTTCAGCATCAGGGTCTTTTCCAATGAGTCAGTTCTTCACATCAGGTGGCCAAAGTACTGGAGTTTCAGCTTTAGCATCAGTCTTTCCAATGAATATTCAGGACTGATTTCCTTAAGGATTGACTGGTTGGATCTCCTTGCAGTCCAAGGGACTCTCAAGAGTCTTCTCCAACACCACAATTAAAAAGCATCAATTACTCTCACATCCATATATGACTACTGGAAAAGTCATAGCTTTGACTAGATGGACATTTGTGGGCAAAGTGATGTCTCTACTTTTTAATATGCTATCTAGTTTGCCATAGCTTTTCTTGCAAGGAGCAAGCACCTTTTAATTTCATGGCTGCAGTCACCATCTGCAGTGATTGAGTCCAAGAAAATAAAGTCTGTCATTGTTTCCTTCCCCCCCCCATCTATTTGTCATGAAGGGGCTTCCCTTGTGGCTCAGCTGGTAAAGAATCTGCCTGCAGTGCGGGAGACCTGGGTTCAATCCCTGGGTTGGGAAGATCCCTTGGAGAAGGAAAAGGCTACCCACTCCAGTATTCTGGCCTAGAGAATTTCATGGACTGTATAGTCCATGGGGTCACAAACAGCTGGACACGAGCAACTTTCACTTGCTTTGAAGTGATGGGATCAGATGCCATGATCTTTGTTTTCAGAATGTTGAGATTTAAGCCAACTTTTTCACTCTCCTCTTTCACTTTCATCAAGAGGCTTTTTAGTTCCTCTTCACTTTCTGCCATAAGGGTGGTGTCATCTGCATATCTGAGGTTATTGATAATTCTCCTGGCAATCTTGATTGCAGCTTGTGCTTCTTCTAACCCAGCATTTCTCATGATGTACTCTGCATAGAAGTTAAATAAACAGGGTGACAATATATAGCCTTGATGTACTCCTTTCCTGATTTGAAACCAGTCCTGTGTTCCATGTCCAGATCCAACTGTTGCTTCTTGACCTGCATACAGGTTTCTCAGGAGACAGGTAAGGTGGTGTGGCATTCCCATCTCTTTCAGAATTTTCCACAGTTTATTGTGATCCACACAGTCAAAGGCTTTAGCATAATCAATGAAGCAGAAGTAGATGATGTTTTTATGTAATTCTCACCCCACCTTACTTTTTTTTAATCCAACGGATATTGGCAATTTGATCTCTGGTTCCTTTGCCTTTTGTAAATCCAGCTTGAACATCTGGAAGCTCTCAGTTCACATACTATTGAAGCCTAGCTAGAAGGATTTTGAGCATTATCTTACAAGCATGTGAAGTGAGTGCAATTGTGTGGTAGTTTGAACATTTTTTGGCATTGCCCTTCTGTGGGATTGGTATGAATATTGATCTTTTCCAGTCCTGTGGCCACTGCTGAGTTTTCCAAGTTTTCTGGCATACTGAGTGTAGCACTTTAAAAGCTTTTAGGATCTGAAATAAGTCAGCTGGATTTACACCACCTCTGCTAGCTTTGTTGGTAGTAATTCTTCCTAAGACTCACGTGACTTCACACTCCATTGTGTTTGGCTCTAGGAGAGTGACCATACCATCGTGGTTATCTGGGTCATTAAGACCTTTTTTGTGCAGTTCTGTGTATTCTTGCCACCTCTGCTTAGTCTCTTCAGCTTCTTTTAGGTCCATCCTGTTTCTGCCCTTTATTGTAGGCCACTTTGCATGAAATATTTCCTTGGTATCTCTGTCTTTCTTGAAGAAGTCTCTAGTCTTTCCCATTCTATTGTTTTCCTTTGTTTCTTTGCATTGTTCACTTAGAAAGGCTTTCTTATCTCTCCTTGCTATTCTTTAAAACTCTGCATTCAGCTGGGTATGTCTTTCCCTTTCTCCCATGTCTTTCTCTTCTCTCCCTTTCTCAGCTGTTTGGTTATTTCATTTATACCATTTGCGAGGATCTTCTTTTTAATTTTTGTTTTATTATTTAATGTTTTATTTCAGTTCATTGTTGATCAGCAGCTTCTCCTTAGAATGTGAGATCCATGGGAGCAAAGGAAGCCAATCTCCTTGAGAGTGCCAGGGCTGAGAAAAATCTCCAGCAGGGACAAGATACTTTAAAAAGTACTGAATGAATGATCCATATCCTCAGGAAGTGTGTATATGGTAACTGATGATGGTGAGGAGGCACACACATGATAGGAGATACTGTCACACAGCTCTGGATGACCAAGGGTTAATGAATCTGCATCTCATGAGGGAAAAATGTCTATGTAAAACCACCTCTGCAGTAAGCCTTAGGATTGCAATCTTTTGGTAAAGAAACAAGATCAGAGAAGCTAAGCTTGTGAAGTTGGAATTTGAACTATATCTTGTTGGTCTAGATTTGATTTCCAGGGAAACAACTTTTTGTAGAATGAGAATTTTGTGGTTTAAAACTTGAGGTTTTTGAGACAGAAAGGATTTGGGTAGAGAACAGATAGCATGCTAGAACTGAGTGGTGACAGAGGGCGAGAATAGTCCATGGGGGATTTCTGTAGGGGTTGGAGGCAAGAAGATATGTAGGATTGGCTGAGAGAGACAACCAAGTGCTCAGCATGTGGGTTGAATCCCCAGGTATCCATCCATCCCCAGGCTCAGGAATTGGATGCTTCCATGGTTTCACAGTAGAGTTGGTATCAGACGTAGTAGAAGGAGGTGAGGTTGAGTGGGCTGGTTTGGACTGGATAATGCAGGATCCTTGAACTCCAAAGTATGGAGTTTACATTTAATACAAAATGTTTCTAATATGTTTACAGATTTTTCATTCATCTGAGCCTGCCCTAAATTATATTTATGTCTGGAATGCTTGTTAATTTACAGAGAGTTCACCTATGCTCATCTCCTTTCACATACTCAGGTATTATTATAACCATTTGAAAAAAGAGGCAACAGAAACTTGAAAGATTGATACCTGGTGAAAGCCACTTACGGTGCTGGTTCTAAAGTGCAATATTTGGACTCTTGGTGCTGTATTATTTTCCATAGGTGAATAGTTCTTGATGTTGGGAACTTTTTTGATAGTATTCTAAAATATTACCTTGTACAGTTTTCTTTCTTATACGTAAAAGTTAAATACAAAAACCAGGACTTCTTTACATGAAACAGATGTAGACATCAGCACGAATTCTTCAAAGCATGAGTAAAACAGAAAATGTTAACCATTTTCTTCCCCCACAATCATTTATACTCTGTTGACTTCAGTGCTTCTGTGAAAGTATTCTTAGAAGAAGAATAATTTATTGTGTTTTCTATAAATGATGCTCAGCATCAGTTTTCCTTTTTTCATAAATTAATGAGTCATCTCTTGCAGTGCATATTTTTATAATATTGGCAAGTCACTTAATCTCTGAGCCAGTATTCCTACTTAATTCTCTTTCCTTTGTTACTTCATTCCTATCAGTGGTATTAATAATGCCTTTCAGTCTGCCTTTGAAATTTGTTGTGGGTTCCAATGACAGAGTGGATGTGAAAATATCGTGTAAACTAGAAAGCATCATATAGCCTTCTATATACTCTTTTATCACTGTGCTATACTGTGCTTAGTTGCTCAGTCATGTCCGACTCTCTGCGGCCCCATGGACTGTAGCCTGCTAGGCACTATGCAATATCATATTGTTTGTCTTTTTCTAGAAGTATTCCCCAGTGTGTTTAGCTTCAGGTTCCTTTCTTGTCCTTTGATCATAATTAAATTTGTCACTCTCTCCTTTAAGTGCTAGGTTTACGAGTCATATTTTTCACATATGTGTAGGAGAAGGAAATCACAGATGTCCATCCCATTGGGTTCTGAGTGACTGTCAGCACGGCATGAAATCCAGAAAGACATGAGGCGATAGTCACAAATGGGCAGTTCATAGTACCTACGAGGGCGTAGGAATGTGTTTCATCTAATTTAAAAATAAACAAACATGTAAAATAGGCAGCTAGTGGGAACATGCTAAATAGCACTGGGAGCTTAGCTCAGGGCTCTGTGTTGACCTAGAGGGATGGGATGGGAACACAGTGGGAGGTCCAAGAGGGAGAGGATATATAGTTGATTCACATTGTTGTACAGCAGAAATGAATGTGGAATTGTAAAGCAATTATATTTCTATTAAAAAAAAAAAACCGACACATAAGCTTTGAACTAACTTTAAAAGCCAGAAAAATGCATATAAGCATTTATATTTCTGACTTCTCTTGGAAGCTTATAATATCTGATAATGTTTGTTTCTGATTGTTTTTATTCTTAATAGTTGGGGCATAGCACTTTAGAATGGGATATGAGTTCCTCAGTCTGGTAGATGTACCACCACTTGCAATTGTCTGCCTGAAACCAAGACCTGTTGTCAATTTCCATGTATTATCCAAAGACCTGCTGTCTTTCCTACTGTGAAGAAATCTCTCTCAAAAGTGTGAAAATGAAAAATAAATGAAGAAGACTGCCATGTTTCCAAAAAGTGAGACAGAATACTTGTTTGTGGAAATGAAAACTATGCCTGTGTGTTTAAGATTCCAGCAAAGCATCTGATTTTCCTCATACCTGGCCTACTTCATTCATTTGCATGACTTGCCTGCCTCCTGGAGGTATTTGAGTTTACCTCCCCCTGCCTCCACCCCATACTGTTTGAGCTTTGCTCAGCCTTTCCTTGGGGGTAAGGGGTGTGTCTCATCTACTACTTTTATTCTTGCAGCCCAGAAAGGTTACCCTTTTACCTGAATCATGCCTCATCGCCTCTGTATTTCCTTATTGGAGGGAGGGTGCCCATGGGGAGAAGGGGGATGCCTCTTGCCATTCCTAGCTCTGGGGCACTTATTCCACATCACTGCATCCTTACCTCTGACAGGTAAGCTTCAGGGCTCTGTCCTTTCTGAAGACTGACAAGAGAACTTTGTCTCTCCCCTTCCTTCATCTCTGACTGTCCGAGAATTCTTCTGTGCCCAGGGAACCTCATCTGTCTGGAATCCAGGTCTGTGGATGCCTGCTTTTGACTTTTAGTAGTTCAGATCATCTGTTTCTATGTTTTGTCGGAGTTTAGCAGTGGGCAAAGTATAGTAGGACCAATAAGATATACGCACCTTTCTAGAAAACTTCATAATTTAAAACACTTCAAGAGAGAATTCAAGATGACAGATATATCCTAACAATGAGAAATTGAGTGGTGTGTATGCAGCTTCTTTTCTTGCCTTTTTACTTTCTAAGTTAACCACATAACACACATTACTTTTGCTATCTGAAAATGAAATTGATGGGGAAAAAATATGAAAAGCATTCTGCATGATCTAATTTGAACTTTAGTGGAAAAGATTAGGCTAGTACCTAAGGAATAAAACATGAATCACAGGGACTTCCCTGCTGGTCCAGTGGTTAAGAATCCACTCACCAATGCAGAGGACATGGGTTCAATCTCTGGTCCAGAAAGATCCCACATTCCATGGGGCAACTAAGCCTGTGCTGAAGCCTATGTGCCCTGGAGCCTATGTTCTACAACAAGAGAAGCCTGAGCTTCTACCACAACTAGAAATTAGCCCTCACTTGTTGCAACTGGAGAAAGCCTATGCATTGCAACAAAGACAAAGCACAACCAAAAATAAATAAATCTTAAAACAGCAACAACATGAAGCACCGTCAAGGCATTTCCTCCCCCTGATTCTTCATCAGACCGTACCCCATTGGCCAGAATCCTGGTTCTCTAAATTGCTCTATTTTGTTTTGAGCTTTTGCACTTTAGATCAAGAATATTGTCTTAAAGTTGAGGCAGTAAGATGCGGATTCTTGTTTATTTATTTGTTTATTTTTCTGTAAGGTAGAAGCGTACAGAGCAGGAGCCGGGCAGATGAGGTGAGTGAAGAAGGTAGGGTGTGAAAGAAAAGGGTGCCGGGAACTGTTAGGGGCTGGGCAGTGTGTGCTCCGTCCTTGCAGAGGAGGGCCAGCCTGGCTCTGGTAGGTCGTTACCAGTAGGAGTAGGAGTGCAGGGCAAGTCTAACCTTATTTCATGACTTTGAAGCTGAACATCCACTCTATACATACGAGATGTCCTAATTATTGTTTGCCTTCACAAACAGCATTCTGTGTCCTCTGGTACAGCTGCAAAGGGATATCTCACTGCCAGCCATGCAACTTTTTAAGTCATCGAACTTCTCCAGGCCTCATTTTCCACCTTTTTTGGGGAAGCAGAAGATAATACCTGCCTGGAAAAATTGACATGGGGGTTGTCAACAAGGAAACTCTGTTGAAGTAACTACTTATTGGACAACTCTTCTGTTGGGGTTAGCTAGAGGACTAAAGCAAGAAGCAACCTCAGGGTTCTTAAGTTGCAAACAGTGGAAGATAGATCTCATTAAACAGAAAAGGAATTCAGTAACTAGCTAAGAATCTTGAGGAAGATAGGAGAAGTAGATTCAGAGACTGTGGACCCAGCAACATCTAAAATCATGCAACAGGATCCACCAAGATAGTACAATCTTTGGGCACCAGATACCTCACCATATATTGTTTTTTTCTTTTCTTTTTAAAAATTAATTCATTTTAATTGGAGGATAATTACTTTACAATATTGTAATGGTTTTTACCATACATCAACATGAATCAGCCACAGATATACATGTGTCCCCCCCATCATGAACCCACCTCCCCACCGTGTATTGATGAAAGCAGCAATGCTGCATACCACACCCACAAACATGGGAACTGCTCATCATGTTTTGCTGCCATCACAGAAAAACCCAGTGCTCCCATTACTCATATGTAGTTCAACACTTGGTGCTGATAGGTGTGTTTGGCAGAGCCCAGGAGCCATGTCCAGGCCCTAGACCCCAAGAGTCTCAATTTTATCTCCTATGGAAACACGTAGATTGGGTTTTGTGAAACACTGGATTCCCTAATACAAGAAGGAGGTTTAGATACTCAGGGCCAACCAAAGAACCATATCCCCTAGAGTTCCTGTCCTCCAGGAATTTTCAGTCAAATTGGAAATACATAATCATGTTTTCAATATGTAACACAATTTTAATCTATGACTGGTTTCTATTAGTAGACATTTAGCTGTCTCACTACTCTGAATATACCTAGAAAGATTACCCAGTGGAGGTACTGTTGCTAGCTTTTCTTCTGGGACACCCAGCTGCTCCCCAGCACCTGTGTCTCCAGAAGTCTGTATCTTCCCATTATTGCTGGCCTTTCCTCAGCTGGAAGTACTGAGCAGATTGGGATGCTGTGATCATCTCTAAGAATAGAAAGCTAAAAATACCTTGGGGAGAGGGCTGGCTCCTTCTGGGTTGAATAGGGCCAGCTGATCTGCAATCCATCTTCTCTGTCTACCTTCATTTATACACCTTTGTGTTTTCCCAGAGTTTTGGGAGTGATGACAGTGTTTTGCAAAATTGTCTTCGGACTCTTCTGACCTATGGATCTTACTGTTAGATTCTGTGCCTCTGTGAAAAGATGGACTGAACTCTAGGTGATCTTGAAGCTTTCCCCTTACCCATTGCAGAAATCCCATTAGAACATCTCAATAATCCTTATGAGACTTTAAACTGTGGAAGGCACGGACATTATCTTTGATTATTACACTTTACCCCTAGTGATTAATACCCTGCATGGCTCATGATTGGCACTCAGACATTTGTGGAGTGAATGATCATGCATTACTCAGTGTTTTTTTTTTTTTAATCACTTGGAAATGAAGGAAACTCAAGACCCAAGTAAAGTGAAGTGAAAGGGGAGGGGGTGTCTTAAGTAGAACATGTAACTGTGAAATCCCAGGGTACCTTTAAGCATGGGTGGCTCCAGAAACTCTGTTCTCTCCTCATCCTGAGTCTGCTCTACAGGGATACATTCTTTCAGGCAGAACTTTCCTCTAACTTTGCCAACAGTTCTGGGAGAAAATGGTTTTACCCTATTAACATCTTGAAAATAACCCAAGATGGAATCTATTAATAAATGGATGGCTAGATTGCAGGCTGATCCAGACAGACTTTGCAGATGGGTTATTGATGGGTTTGGTCTATGCCATGGATTCACCCTCGGAGTCCAGGAGAGCCTAATCAAATTCTGTGGGTTGAGCAGGAAGTAATTGGAGTATCCTAATAGGAAAAGGAGTGTCAAGGCTGTATATTGTCAGCCTGCTTATTTAACTTATATGCAGAGTACATCATGAGAAATCCTGGACTGGAAGAAACACAAGCTGGAATCAAGATTGCTGGGAGAAATATCAATAACCTCAGATACGCATATGACACCACCCTTGTGGCAGAAAGTGAAGAGGAACTAAAAAGCCTCTTGATGAAAGTGAAAGAGGAGAGTGAAAAAGTTGGCTTAAAGCTCAACATTCAGAAAACGAAGATCATGGGATCTGGTCCATCACTTCATGGGAAATAGATGGGGAAACAGTGGAAAGAGTGTCAGACTTTATTTTTGGGGGCTCCAAAATCACTGCAGATGGTGACTGCAGCCATGAAATTAAAAGACGCTTACTCCTTGGAAGGAAAGTTATAACCAACCTAGATAGCATATTCAAAAGCAGAGACATTACTTTGCCAACTAAGGTCCATCTAGTCAAGGCTATGGTTTTTCCAGTAGTCATGTATGGATGTAAGAGTTGGACTGTGAAGAAAGCTGAGCCCCAAAGAATTGATGCGTTTGAACTGTGGTGCTGGAGAAGACTCTTGGACTGTAAGGAGATCCAACCAGTCCATTCTGAAGGAGATCAGCCCTGGGATTTCTTTGGAATGAATGATGCTGAAGCTGAAACTCCAGTACTTTGGCCACCTCATGCAAAGAGTTGACTCATTGGAAAAGACTCTGATGCTGGGAGGGATTGGGGGGCAGGAGAAGGGGATGACCGAGGATGAGATGGCTGGATGGCATTACTGACTCGATGAACGTGAGTCTGAGTGAACTCCGGGAGTTGGTGATGGACAGGGAGGCCTGGCATGCTGCGATTCATGGGGTCGCAAAGAGCCAGACATGACTGAGCAACTGAACTGAAAGGAAAACTGAGGTAGTATTACCAGTAGGCAGGAGAATAGATACTAGATGGAGTGACTTGAGTAGCGTCCCCCAAGAGACCAAGAGATATGTCTACCTGGCACCTGTGGATGTGACTTTATTTGGAAAAAGGATCTTCGTATGTGTAGTTAAGGATCTCAAAATGAGATCATCTGGGATTTGTGTGGGCTCCCTAAACCCAGTGATTGGTATCCTTGGAAGAGAAAGAAGATGAATGGAATCAACAGTGCAAACATGGAAGTACATACTGGAGTGATGGATGGGTAAGCCAAGAAATCCTATGGATGGCCAGCATTCACTGAAGCCAGGAGACAGGCATGGGGACAATTTCTTACTCAGGGCCTCCAGAAGGAAGCAGCCCCAAGGACACCTGGATTTTTACATTTCTGGCCTCCAAATTTCCACTCTTTGAAGCTAGCAGTTAACTATAATTTGTTAAAGCACATACATGGGGGAAATAGAAACAAGTGATGTTTACTATGATCAGCAAGTTAGCTTACTCTGGTCTGCAGTGTTCCCTGAAAGTCAGGAGACCACAAGAGATTCGGTGGGGATTTGTACTGACTTCAGCCAGTGTTTACTTCACTCTCACTCCAGTCCATTAGGAACCCAGCTGTGCTGTCAGCTTCTAGGATAGACCTAGTTTAACAGAATATATGAAATTTAAGCTATGCATTTCACCACTAGAAAAAAGATAACAGACCCACAGGACTGTGACGTGTGTGTGGCAGACGGCCCAGAGCTAATGTCTGCGAGAATGAGGAGGCTGCACTTGTCCTTGTTTGCCACATGGAGTTTCCCACTCATCCACTTCTGAGACTTAAAATGTAAAACCTTCTCCTGTGAATAACTTAGACAGAGGGTTCTACTGTGTTGTCCCAGAGATGCTGCGCTTCAACTCTTGTAACATAGCATCTCCTGGTGCTTATGATCATAGGCGAGAGGGACAGACAGACACTCAGAGACAAACACACAGACCCACATCATATACGTAGTGAGACAGAGAGGAGAGAGACCAGACACCAAGGTGTAACCTGGTGTGAGTGTTTGGTGGTGGGGAGATGTTTTTCTTTTTTTTTTCCCTTGGACTCGATTTACCTTTTCCTGAGAATAGGACACATTTAATCTCTATACTGATTCTTCCAAGTGTGTTATTTTTCCAGTTCATTAGCTGCATTTCTTTCCCTCCCCCCACCCCCCCGGGCCTCAAGCAACACTAACAGAAGCAGCATCCTAGCATGATTTGTCAGAGGCTGACTGCCACCGTGCAGACCAGGGCGCCTGGGAGAGCAGGGCCTCAGTGTGCCATGTGGGGCTGTCTGGGTTAGGGAAAAAGGCACTCAGGAGATGCTGGGCTTCAGTTTATGTGTTTTCAGAGGGTCAGGTAAGAGGATGTACTGAAAGATGGATTTAAAAAATCAATTGTGTATCAGTCATACTCCCACCTTAAGGTCAATACAAGTGACTTCTCATTAGGCAGGTTAAACATGTTCAGTTTGTCTTAGATTCCCTAAGAGAAAGGGAAGGAAGGAGAGAGGCAAGGGGAAGGAGGGCAAAGGAAAGAGGAGAACAAAGAGTATCTTTTTGTTGTTAAAATTGAAACAACTACAAGTTGACTAACCTGCTTTTAAGTGAAATTTAAATCTCAATGCCCTGGCTGCATGTTATGTGAATTTGCACCAAAGACACCCATCAAGAACTGAATTACTTAAAAAAAAAAAAAAGTCTTTTATGGGTCCAGTGCCATCAAATACAGAGTTAAGAACTCAAAACAGATAGATAGCTTAAATCTGTCAAGCAAAGGACATTTTAGTTGAAAAGTAAAGTTATTTAAGTTTATATCTTTTAATTTTTTTATTTTGGTAAAAATCACATAAGTGATTCTATTTTAACCATATTTAACTGTACAATTGAGTGGCACTAAGTATATTCACATTGTCAAACTCTCACCATCATCCATGTCCCAGATTTTTCATTTTTCTCAGCTGAAACTCAGTCTCGAAACACTAAGTCCCCATTCCCAATCCCCTCTTGGCTCCCGGCATCATATAAATGGAATCAAATAGTATTTGTCTGCACCTAATATATATTGGTAAACACCTAATGTATATTGATAATGTGTATTGGTAAACCTAATGAATATTAACGAACACCCTCTTCCAAGAACACAAGAAAAGACTCTACACATGGACATCGCAAGATGGTCAACTCAAAAATCAGATTGATATTCTTTGCAGCCAAAGATGGAGAAGCTCTATACAGTCAGCAAAAAAAAAGAAAAAAAAAAAAGACCAGGAACTGACTGTGGCTCAGATCATGGACTCCTTATTGCCAAATTCAGACTTAAATTGAAGAAAGTGGGGAACACCATGAGGCCATTCAGGTATGACCTAAATAAAATCCCTTGTGATTATACAGTGAAAGTGAGAAATAGATTTAAGGAACTTGATCTGATAGAGTGCCTGATGAACTATGGATGGAGGTTCATGACATTGTACAGGAGGCAAGGATCAAGACCATCCCCAAGAAAAAAAAATGTAGAAAAGCGAAATGGCTGGGAGGCCTTACAAATAGCTGTGAAAAGAAAAGAAGCGAAAAGCAGTGGAGAAAAGGAAAGATATACCCATTTGAATGCAGAGTTCCAAAGAAGAGCAAGGAGAGATAAGAAAACCTTCCTCAGTGATCAGTGCAAAGAAATAAAGGAAAACAAAAGAATGGGAAAGACCAGAGATCTCTTCAAGAAAATTAGAGATACTGAGGGAACATTTCATGCACAGATGGGCTCAATAAAGGACAGAAACGGTATGGACTTAACAGAAGCAGAAGATAATAAGAGGTGGCAAGAATACACAGAAGAGCTATACAAAAAAGATCTTCACGACCCAGACGATTACGATGGTGTGATCACTCACCTAGAGCCAGATATCCTAAAATGTGAAGTCAAGTGGGCCTTAGGAAGCATCACTACAAAGAAAGCTAGTGGACGTGATGGGATTCCAGTTGAGCTCTTCCAAATCCTAAAAGATGATACTGTGAAAGTGCTGCACTCAATATGCCAGCAAATTTGGAAAACTCAGCAGTGGCCACAGGACTGGAAGAGGTCAGTTTTCATTCCAATCCCAAAGAAAGGCAATGCCAAAGAATGCTCAAACTACTGCACAATTGCACTCATCTCACACGCTAGTAAAGTAACACTCAAAATTCTCCAAGCCAGGCTTCAGCAGTACGTGAACCATGAACTTCCAGATATTCAAGCTGGTTTTAGAAAAGGCAGAGGAACCAGGGATCAAATTGCCAACATCCGCTGGATCATGGAAAAAGCAAGAGAGTTCCAGAAAAACATCTATTTCTGCTTTATTGACTATGCCAAAGCCTTTGACTGTATGGATCATGATAAGCTGTAGAAAATTCTGAAAGAGATGGGAATACCAGACTACCTGGGCTGCCTCTTGAGAAACCTGTATGCAGGTCAGGAAGCAACAGTTAGAACTGGACATGGAACAACAGACTGGTTCCAAATAGGAAAAGGAGTGCGTCAAGGCTGTATACTGTCACCCTGCTTATTTAACTTCTATGCAGAGTACATCATGAGAAACGTTGGGCTGGAGGAAGCACAAGCTGGAATCAAGATTGCCAGGAGAAGTATCAATAACCTCAGATATGCAGATGACACCACTCTTATGGCAGAAAGTGAAGAAGAACTAAAGAGCCTCTTGATGAAAGTGAAAGAGAAGAGCGAAAAAGTTGGCTTAAAGTTCAACATTCAGGAAACTAAGATCATGGCATCTAGTCCTATCACTTCATGGCAAATAGATGGGGAAACAGTAGAAATAGTGTCAGACTTTATTTTGGGGGGCTCCAAAATCACTGCAGATGGTTATTGTAGCCATGAAATTAAAAGACACTCCTTGGGAGGAAAGTTATGACCAACCTAGATAGCATATTCAAAAGCAGAGACATTACTTTGGTAACAAAGGTACATCTAGTCAAGGCTATGGTTTTTCCAGTAGTCATGTATGGATGTGAGAGTTGGACTATAAAGAGAGCTGAGTGCTGAAGAATTGATGCTTTTGAACTGTGGTGTCAGAGAAGACTCTTGAGAGTCCCTTGGACTGCAAGGAGATCCAACAAGTCCATCCTAAAGGAGATTAGTCCTTGGTGTTCATTGGAAGGATTGATGTTGAAGCTGAAACTCCAATACTTTGGCCACCTGATGCGAAGAGCTGACTCATTTGAAAAGACCCTGATGCTGGGAAAAACTGAGGAGAGGAGGTGAAGGGGATGACAGAGGATGAGATGGTTGGATGGCATGACTGACTCAGTGGACATGAGTTTGTGTAAGCTCTGGGAGTTGGTGATGGACAGAGAAGACTGACTTGCTGCAGTTCTTGGGGTTCCAAAGAGTCACACACGACTGAGCAACTGAACTGAATATATACGGGCATGCATTTTTAAGGTTAACAATATATATCCTACAAACAGATTTTACCTTCTCACCCCCAACCCTGGTTCTGTACGATAGGTTCTCATTAATTATCCATCTTATACTTGTGTGTGTGTCAAACTTGATCTCCCTGTTTTCCCACCCTGACTTTCCCCCTTGTCATCCATATGTTTGTTCTCTACCATCTCTGTGTCTATTTCTGCTTTGCAAATCGGTCCATCGGTAGCATTTTTTCTATACTCCATATAATATGTTTGTATACAATAGTTTTCTCTTTCTGCCTTATTTCGCATCATATGACAGTCTCTAGGTCTATCCGCATCTCTGTAAATGGCACAATTTTATTCCTTTTTATGTCTGCGTAGTATTCCTTTGTATATATGTACCACATCTTCATAACGTTTTTCTGACAATGGACCTTTAGGTTGCTTCCATTTCCTGACTATTGTAAATTGTGCTGCTATGAAGATTGGATGCATGTATTTTTTGAAATTACAGTTTTCTCTGGATTAGGTTTATACTGTTAAATATAACTGTTTTGCCCTGATTTGGAGTAGTGTGTTGAGTAGGAGCCTCAGGCACAGACCAAAGGAATAGTACACTCACCACAGGTCCTCAATTTCCAGTGGTCATTCTAAGGTGGAATTTTTTACAAAGCCCTTTTGTTGATTTCTGTTTATCCTTGTCTTCATTCTTCATTTGCTCTTCTTCTACCTTCTCCTCTTAACTTCAATAAAAAGGGCTTCCTCTTATTTATTTATATATTTTAAATATTGGGTTACTTTTAATGTACAAAATCTAAATATTTGGGTAGACTTTGAGAAGGAAAGATGTTTCTGGGTACCATCAAGTCTTAATTAGTGGGTTGCTTTATTTGGGGCTCTTCTTTTCTACTTTAAAACAACTTTGTTCTTTTAAGTACCATCCTACCTAGGATTATCTGTTTATCAAGCACTTGTAAGTAGAGCTCTCTGTAACTGATTTAATGAAGACAAAAAGTTCTTTCTAAAGAGAGTTCCCTATTTGGCCATAAGGTGCTAATGCCTGGTGACTCATGTGTGACAGAGGTTCCTGGATATGTTTTCCTAGAACACAGGAAGCATGGAGTGGCTGGGTGACCTCACACAAGTCTCTGAGCTGGGCTGGGCTCCTTTTATTTTCTGAAAAAGCGCTATACCAATTGATGGCTAAGATCACTTAGGGCTCAGAAATTCTTCATTCTGTGACTTGAGTTATATTGATAATTAAAAATAATAGGTCAGATTTATTGAGCACTAGGCTTCCATCGGACATGACTGAAGTGACTTAGCAGCAGCAGGCTTCCCAGGTGGTACTAGTGGTAAATAATCTTCCTGCCAATGTCAGAGACATAAGAGATGTGGGTTCGATCCCTGGGTCAGGAAGATCCCTTGGAGAAGGAAATGGCAACCTCTTCCAGAATTCTTGCCTGGAGAATCCCATGAACAGAAGGACCTGGTGGGCTATAGTCCATGGAGTCCCAAAGAGTCAGATATGACTGAAGGGGGTTAGCATGCAGCTCCATTGTAATCTTTGTGCAAAGCATCTGACAGCCCCTATTCCATGTGATCTTGGAATCACAGATCTTGGAACCACACCAATCTAGTAATAAATAAGGTACTGTTAATATGCCCATTTTACATGTGAGAAGACTGAGGCTTAGGGAGGTTAATGGATAGGTCCTCACTTGGGACACAGCTGCACTCTACTGTAGATTTCATTCTAGCTTCTGTTAAGCTTATCAAATAGGGTTTGAATTAATGGGATTTTACTGAACTAGGGAATATTTCTTGCTTAACGTCTTCCCATCCATCCTGCTAATTGCTCTGATAATTTTAGGCTCAGAGGCTTTCATCCTGCTCGACTTGGAAGGATGAGGGATGGAATAAAGGGCACGGTACCTGCAATGCTTGCTTTGACCTTCCACATCAGGGCCTTTACTCAGTTAAATTCCTCTGTATTATACAGGAATGAACACCAACCCCGTGAGACTCTGTGACTCACAAGATCATACTCTTGTTCCAAATCCTGATGGGCTCAGATTTAGTTCTGCCAATGCATTTGTTAATGACCAAACAAACCGACATCCCATTTTTGTCTCCTGTTCAGGACTCCTAAGCAGCCACACTTCTTGTCTACTTACTGTGCTTTTCTTTCTGTGCAAAATAAAGGGGAGAATGCATTATCAGTGCAGGTGATCCATTACTGATTTTGTCAGGAAAAAAGAGATACCCTGCAAGCTACCATATTTAGACAGCAATCTTGGTGTTCAGCCTTCCTCCTCCCAGTTGCTACTTTATTTCTCTCTAAGCATCTCTCTCTCTTTGCTTCCTGGATTCCTCCCACTCTGGCTTTAGGTGCTGGCATCCTCTGCTAACATTCTGGAGAGAGCACCTTTTTATTTATCTTTTTTTTAAAAAAATACTTGTGGCCTCTAGAGAAATGCTTTGCATTGGAGGTGTGTGGGAGCTTGTTCCGGGTGTGTGAAGGACAATCAGTAGCCTCCCAGGGCTTCAGGAAAACAAGTAGGGGTTCCTTATAGGGTTCTTTGCTGCATGGAATTCTCTGGGAAGTTTTCTTTTTTTTTTTAAAGAGTTCCTATGATGTGTTCTTAGATTTTTGTTTTTAAACAGAGAAAGGAATAAAGAACCCTTATGGAGTCTTGCAGCATGAATGCAGGACCTATTGCTGTTACTTTGAATGCCACCCAAGCTCTGATACCCCTGAGATTTTCCTTGACCCTTTTGTGAAACCTCAATACATGGGTGAAACCTTGGCAATTGTCTCTTTTTCACCAGTTTCTCATGATCTGTTCAGTTTCACATTGCCTGTGTCACCCCCAAAGCACTTCTTTGGAAGGAATGATGCTGAAGCTGAAGCTCCAGTACTTTGGCCACCTCATGCGAAGAGTTGACTCATTGGAAAAGACTCTGATGCTGGGAGGGATTGGGGGCAGGAGGAGAAGGGGATGACCAAGGATGAGACGGCTGGATGGCATCACTGACTCGATGGACGTGAGTCTGAGTGAACTCTGGGAGATGGTGATGGACAGGGAGGCCTGGTGTGCTGTGATTCATGGGGTCGCAAAGAGCTGGACACGACTGAGTGACTGAAGTGAACTGAGCATAGAAGCTAACAGATTAAAAAAAGACACTCATTCACTCACTGAGTGCCCCATCAGTAGTCAGACACTATCCAGATGCTGTAACCACAATGTTTCCTTTAATCTTGACAGAAGCTCTAATAGGTGGTAGTGGTCTTGTCTTCATTGCACATACAGGGGCAAGAAGCTTAAAGAAACTGGTCACACTAGGAGTAATGGAAGAAACAGCAGCAGCATGTGTATCTCTGTAATTTCCCATACCATGTCTGCACCAGTCTGAAGCTAAACGATCTCTCTGAGACTTCCTGTAGAAAATCCTTGGGTAAGGATCACGAAGAGTCAGACGCAACTGAGCAACTGAACTGAACTGAAGGAGACATGGGCTGGAGCCTTACCTCGTCAGCGTAGGAGTGAATACTTGTTTGTGACTCAGAGAAATGGGTGTGTCATGCACTTTGTCAATATCTAATGAGGATGAATATTGGCATACCCTAATAGCCAGCTATTGTACATATATAGTGTTAATTATATCCTAGGAAGACTAGTATTCTGTGCCAAAAGAGACACATCTGAGAACATCTATTGCATCATTGTTGCCATGGTAAAAACTGGAAACAAATGTCCACTAATCAGTGAATGGGCTAATGAATTGTAACTTTTCATGACATAATAATAGAATAAGTTTACAGTGATTATAGTATAGTACATTTACAGTAAACTTATACTCGCCATTTACAATAAATGACTTTACATCAGTTTGTCAGTATAGACAAAACTAAAATCCTTTGCATTTCAAAAGTAAATGGTATCATGTTTGGGAATGCATGTAAGAATTAAAGATTTTAAAATTTAAAAAATAAAAACTAAAAAAAAAAAGTAAATGGTAAAAATGTGACCCATATGAAAATGTTAAAAATGTACAAAACGTTATGTTGATTATGTAAATTAATATTATGAACATGTGTAAGAAACATAACATGAATGGGAGAGTTATGCACCTATTTCAGGGTAGTGGTTTCCTGCAAAGGTGGAAGAGAATGAGGTGGTGGCTAGTAGAGGGTACAGAGGTTCCAGTGTATTCATGATACTTTTTTTTTTCCCAGTAGAAATTCTGAAAAAAAAGTGTGGGAGAATGTTTGATTATTAAATTCCAGGCAATATGAGCACACAGGTGCTGCTGACATGTTTCGTTACTTCACTGTCAGGGTGATGCAGGCCAGTGACTCGGAGTTGAGGTGCTCACTGCCAAGTAGGGTTGAGGGTGATTCATGGCAGCATCTCCTGTTCTTTCACTTAAGGTTGTACTCTGAGGAAGTGTGCTGCTAGAGAATCTAAGAGAGGAGCCTTTTTGTTATGTACATACATATACATATGTATGTATACATGTGCATGCAACATTTCTTTCTTTTCTTTGACATAAATAAGGAAGAATTCGGTTTATTCAAGGTTTATGAAGATCTTAATGCAAGGAAACCATGTCTCACTAACAAGTCTGTAAGTGATGCTTTCTTGTTCATTTCCTACCCACTGAGATTTATTCAAGTAATAATCCCTACAACAGGGTGAAAAAATGAGGCAATAAATGCATAATGTGCTTGATTAAATGAAATCAGCCAGGCCATTCATGGAAAGTGAAGCACAGAGCTGGAGAGGGTAGAATGATGGCTTGAGGAGCTGAGGCATTTTTCTTGGCTGTGGTTCGGGTGTGCTGGGTCAATGTCTGTGTCTCTCAGAGCCCAGCTCAGCAGTAGATGGTCTCTGAGGAGTCTCTGCTGTGGAAACCTCATGGGCTTTGTGTTCGGACAACCATGTATCTCACTGGCTTTATTTGCTGCCATTTAGTCTTCCAGGAGGTCCCGTGGACTGCAAGCAAGGGATTAGGGTTATTACTCACAGATCTGGAATGATTTCAGGGTGTGGTATGGTCTTTGTCTTTTTAGGTCCCAGATTCTCAATTTTCAGAAAAGTCATTGTTTAAAGATATCATTAAAGCTGAGGAAGATTGTGGCACTGTGCTTTGTCTCATTGTCTATTTTTTGCATGTACTTAAGATTGCCGGGAGAAATATCAATAACCTCATATGCAGATGACACCACCCTCATGGCAGAAAGTGAAGAGGAACTGAAGAGCCTCTTGATGAAAGTGAAAGAGGAGAGTGAAAAAGTTGGCTTAAAGCTCAACATTCAGAAAACGAAGATCATGGCATCTGGTCCCATCACTTCATGGGAAATAGATGGGGAAACAGTGGAAAGAGTGTCAGACTTTATTTTTTGGGGCTCCAGAATCACTGCAGATGGTGACTGCAGCCATGAAATTAAAAGATGCTTACTCCTTGGAAGGAAAGTTATGACCAACCTAGATAGCATATTCAAAAGCAAAGACATTACTTTGCCAACGAAGGTCCGTCTAGTCAAGGCAATGGTTTTTCCAGTGGTCATGTATGGATGTGAGAGTTGGACTGTGAAGAAAGCTGAGCACTGAAGAATTGATGCTTTTGGACTGTGGTGTTGGAGAAGACTCTTGAGAGTCCCTTGGACTGCAAGGAGATTCAGCCAGTCCATTCTAAAGGAGATCAGCCCTTGGTGTTCATTGGAAGGACTGATGCTAAAGCTGAAGCTCCAATACTTTGGCCACCTCATGTGAAGAGTTAACTCATTGGAAAAGACTCTGATGCTGGGAGGGATTGGGGGCAGGAGGAGAAGGGGACAACAGAAGGTGAGATGGCTGGATGGCATCACCGACTCGATGGACATGAGCTTGAGTGAACTCCGGGAGTTGGTGATGGACAGGGAGGCCTGGCATGCTGCAATTCATGGGGTCACAAAGAGTCGAACGCGACTGAGTGACTGAACTGAACTTAAGTGAGGACCTTGGTTTAGTAATGCACTGTGGTTAATATTTCCATGGGTCCCCACCCCCAAACTTTAAAGGGGATTTGCGTTAATTCATGGGAAGGGAATACTGGAGAGGCCAGAAGATGGGGTGTATACGAGGCAAGAGGGAGATTGATTTAGAAAGAAGATAAATACAGGCTGGCAGAGAAGACCTCCAACTCAAAGTAACATCAAGTGGTTTGGGGCATCAGCTTCTAAGTGTTGAAGTTAGGGGTAGAGTAGAGTGTGGCACTTTTCAGAAGCTTTCTGTAGGTTACATTGTGACACTGTTAAGTCACTCAGTTCTGTCCAACTCTTTGTGACTCCATGGACTTCATCAGGCCAGGCTTCCCTGTCCTATTTCCCAGAGTTTGCACAAATTCATGTCCATCGAGTCAATGATGCCATCCAACTATCTTATCCTCTGTCACTCCCTTCTCCTCGTGCTGTCACTCTTTCCCAGTATCAGAGTTTTTTCCAATGAGTCAGCTCTTTGCACCAGGTGGCCAAAGTATTGTAGCTTCAGCTTCACCATCAGTCCTTCCAATGAACATTCAAGGTTGATTTACTTTAGGATTGACTGGTTTGATCTCTTTGCAGTCCAAAGGACTCTCACCACAGTTTGAAAATATCAATTCTTCAGTGCTCAGCCTTCTTTATGGTCCAACTGTCACATCCATACTTGACTACTGGAAAAATCATTTTACACTATAGAACTCATTGAATAGTCCTTGTGAGGCTTGGGTTAATATTGGAAAGTTTATAACTTTGGCTGTACAAATATGCATGTTTAAAGGCAGTTCTGACCTTCTAAGGACTTACTGAATCCCTGGGATTTATGCAGGTTACATATGCTAAATTTCCCCCAAAGGAAGCCTAAGGTAGGTCCTGCTAGATCTAAATGGATTTAAATGTTAAATATATTTTCCTTCCTTTACCTTTTTTTGTGATTAGGTGGTAAGAAATTCAACTTTGGCATCTAGAGGGAAAGAGCATTAGTGACAGAAATGTTGAAGATAAGGCTGATCTGTGACTTAAACATTGAAAAAGAGAATTATGGGGTCAATTTATTCAGTAAATCAGAGCCAGAAAAAAAAGCAAGGTTTTTTTGACAAAAGTTTTTAATGGTTGGTTTTGAAAACCGCTGGGTTGGGATTATCCCCAGAGAAGGGAATCGCTACCTGCTACAGTATGCTTGGGTAGAGAATTCCATGAACAGAGTAGCCAGGAAGGGTAATAAAGAATGGACATGACTGAGCAACTAACACACAACACTTCAGGGGATTTTAGTATAAAGAGCTTTTTTTAATGAACACATTGATTTCTCAGATATTTTGGTCTGATTTTTGGTTGTTTACCTGGAAAGATATGGAGACAGGAATCAAGACCATCCCCAAGAAAAAGAAATGCAAAAAGCAAAATGGCTGTCTGAGGAGGCCTTACAAATAGCTGTGAAAAGAAGGAAAGCAAAAAGCAAAGAAAAAAAAAAAAGGAAAGATATACCCATTTGAATACAGAGTTCCAAAGAATAGCAAGGAGAGACAAGAAAGCTTCCTCAGCGATCAATGAAAAGAAATAGAGGAAAACAATAGGATGGGAAAGACAAGAGATCTCTTCAAGAAAATTAGAGATACCAAGGAAACATTTCATGCAAACATGGGCTCCATAAAGGACAGAAATGTTAGGGACCTAACAGAAGCAGAAGATATTAAGAAGAGGTGGCAAGAATACATGGAAGAACTGTACAAAAAAGATCTTCACGACCCAGATAATCACCATGGTGTGATCCCTCACCTAGAGCCAGACATCCTAAAATGTAAAGTCAAGTGGGCCTTAGAAAGCATCACTATGAACAAAGCTAGTGGAGGTGATGGAATTCCAGTGGAGCTATTTCAAATCCTGAGAGATGATGCTGTGAAAGTGCTGCACTCAATATGCCAGCAAATTTGGAAAACTCAGCAGTGGCCACAGGACTGGAAGAGGTCAGTTTTCATTCCAATCCCAAAGAAAGGCAATGCCAAAGAATGCTCAAACTACTGCACAATTGCACTCATCTCACACGCTAGTAAAGTAATACTCAAAATTCTCCAAGCCAGCTTCAGCAATACGTGAACCATGAACTTCCAGATATTCAAGCTGGTTTTAGAAAAGGCAGAGGAACCAGGGATCAAATTGCCAACATCCGCTGGATCATGGAAAAAGCAAGAGAGTTCCAGAAAAACATCTATTTCTGCTTTATTGACTATGCCAAAGCCTTTGACTGTATGGATCATGATAAACTGTCGAAAATTCTGAAAGAGATGGGAATACCAGACCACCCAGGCTGCCTCTTGAGAAACCTGTATGCAGGTCAGGAAGCAACAGTTAGAACTGGACATGGAACAACAGACTGGTTCCAAATAGGAAAAGGAGTGTGTCAAGGCTGTATATTGTCACCCTGCTTATTTAACTTCTATGCCGAGTACATTATGAGAAATGCTGGGCTGGAGGAAGCACAAGCTGGAATCAAGATTGCCAGGAGAAATATCAATCACCCTCAGATATGCAGATGACACCACCCTTATGGCAGAAAGTGAAGAGGGACTAAAAAGCCTCTTGATGAAAGTGAAAGAGGAGAGTGAAAAAGCTGGCTTAAAACACAACATTCAGAAAACTAAGATTATAGCATCTGGTCCCATCACTTCATGGGAAATAGATGGGGAAACAGTATCAGACTTTATTTTTCTGGGCTCCAAAATCACTGCAGATGGTGACTGCAGCCATGAAATTAAAAGACGCTTACTCCTTGGAAGGAAAGTTATGACCAGTCTAGACAGCATATTCAAAAGCAGAGACATTACTTTGCCAACTAAGGTCTGTCTAGTCAAGGCTATGGTTTTTCCAGTAGCCATGTATGGATGTGAGAGTTGGACTATAAAGAAAGCTGAGCGCTGAGGAATTGAGGCTTTTGAACTGTGGTGTTGGAGAAGACTCTTGAGAGTCCCTTGGACTGCAAGGAGATCCAACCATTCCATCCTAAAGGAGATCAGTCCTTGGTGTTCATTGGAAGGATTAATGCTAAAGCTGAAACTCCAATACTTTGGCCACCTGATGCAAAGAGCTGACTCATTGGAAAAGACCCTGATGCTGGGAAAGATTGAGTGCAGGAGGAGAAGGGGATGACGGAGGATGAAATGTTTGGATGGCATCACCAACTCGATGCACTTGGTTTTGGGTGGACTATGGGAGTTGGTGATAGATAGGGAGTCCTGGCATCCTCCGGTTCATGGGGTTGCAGAGTCGGATACGAGTGAGTGACTGAACTGAACTGAACTAGAAAGATAAACGTGATATGATATTTAAAAGCTTAGGCTTCTGATATGTCAAACCTGTACTTGCTCCTTAGTTTCACCATTTTATTTACTTGCTCTTGGTCTAGAGGACATTTCTTAAATTCTGAGCTTTATCTTCTCATTTCTAAAATGTGAATCATAATTTGATGCCTATCTCATAGGATGTTATGCGAACATATGTGATAAAAGCAATCTACTTAATACAGAATATATAAACATTCCATATATTTGCTCCTTTTTATTATTTTCTATTTGAAATGTATTGTGTGTGTGTGTATAAGGGGTTAAGGGAGACAGGGAGAGTTGAAAGAGTTTTTTGAAAATCTGATTCCTTTCTCTACCCAACAAAGGAAAAGTGGTATTTTCCAACATGACTAGGGTGGGTCAAATGTGTATGGCTATGGAAATCATTGGATAATAGTTATTTGGCAAACATTTATTTTGAGCCTATGTTCTTGGCACTATGTTAAGGAGTTGAGAATTAGTGAAGAACAATATATAGTTCTTCTGTGAAAGACTTTATGTTCCAGTGACGGAGGCCATATCTGTGATAGGAAATTCAAACACAATGTGGTGAGCTTGAAGCAAAGTAATTTGTAAGATTATTTTTAAGAACTAAATGAGATAATAAATGTGAGATGCTTTAGAGTACTGGGGAGATCACTTTTTTTTTTTTTGCATCTGTGTATATCCAACACCTAGCACATGACCTGATACATAGTAGTTATATAATTAATATGTGCCAATTGAATAACGAGTACTGACATAGAGCCTATACAAGTGTTGCCATCATATGTGTTACTGCATGGGGACTGTAAGTATGAGATTAGTTAGGGGAATCAGCAAAGAAGGAGATAATATTCAATCTAAGACCCAAGGAGGACAGGTTGAGATTAGTTACGCAAAAGACAGGATTTTCTCAGCAGTGAGAGTGGCAGATGTAAATATCTCAGGATGAGAGAGAGCTGGGCATGTCGATGGAACTACAAATGCCTTATTCCCCATGGCTGAAGCACAGTGGAAGGTGGGGATGGCTGAATGGTGGCACTGAGAAGGAGGGAGGGATTGTCAAGGCTCTTTGCCCAGTCAAGAAATGTGGACTTGAATCTGGAGACCAGGGACCACTGCGGGTTACAAGGCTGAATTGACCTTTTAGGTGTCCAGGTAATGCTGCCTTCAGTGCTCAAAAAAACCTAGTGATGGGCTACCTTGAAGAGAAAGAGTGGTTTAGGAATACAGGAGAGAGGCGGTGGGAGGCCTCATTAATTGGTAGGAGAGAAGAAAAGAGTTGAGACAAAGGACTGGTAAAATCCAAAAGTTAGAGAAGAGTATCAGAAAAGGAAGACATGGTGCATGAACACAGTGGAATATTAATCATTCCTGATGAAAGTGAAAGAGAGTGAAAAAGCTGGCTTAAAAGCCAACATTCAAAAAGCAAAGATCAGGCAAAAGATGGGGAAACAATGGGAACAGTGATAGACTTTATTTTCGGGGGCTCCAAAATCACTGTAGATGGTGACTGCAGCCATGAATTTAAAAGACACTTGCTCCTTGGAGGAAAAGCTATGACATACCCAAACAGCATATTAAAAATCAGAGACATTACTTGGCCAATAAAGGTCTGTCTAGTCAAAGCTATGGTTTTTCCAGTAGTCATGTATGGATGTGAGAATTGGATTATAAAGAAAGCAGAGCACTGAAGAATTGATGCATTTTTTTTCTTTTAAAAATAAATATTTGTTTTTCAATTGAAGGATAATTGCTTTATAGAATTTTTTTGTTTTCTGTCAAACCTCAGCATGAATCAGCCATTGGTATACATATATCTGCCCCCCTGCCTTTTAAACCTCCGTCCCATCTCCCTCCCCATCTCACCCTTCTAGGTTGATTCAGAGCCCCTGTTTGAATTTTCTGAGCCATACAGCAAATTCCCATTGGCTATCTATTTTACACATGGTAATGTAAGTTACCATGTTACTCTTTCCATACATCTCACCCTCTCTTCCCCTCTCCCTATGTCCATCAGTCTATTCTCTGTCTGTTTCTCCATTGCTGCCCTGTAAATAAATTCTTCAGTACCATTTTTCTAGATTCCATATATATGCATTAGAATATGATATTTATCTTTCTGAATTACTTCACTCTGTATAATAAGTCTCTAGATTCATCCACCTCATTGGAACTAACTCAAATGCATTCTTTTTTATGGCTGAGTAATATTCCATTGTGTATCTGTACTGCAACTTCTTTACCCATTCATCTGCCAATGCACATCTAGGTTGCTTCCATGTTCTAGGTATTGCAAATAGTGTGGCAATGAAAAATGGGATACATGTGTCTTCTTCAATTTTTGTTTCCTCAGGGTATCTGCTTAGGAGTGCAATTGCTGGGTAATATGATGGTTTTGTTCCTGTTGTTTTTTTTTTATTATTTTAAGGAATCTCCATACCATCTTCCATAGTGGCTCTATCAATTTAAATTCCCACTGGCAATTCAAGAGCATTCCTTTTTCTCCACATCCTATCCAGCATTTATTGCTTGTAGACTTTTTGATGATGGCCATTCTGACCAGTGTGAGGTGATATCTCATGGTAGTTTTGATTTGCATTTCTCTTATAATGAGCAATGTTGAGCATCTTTTGATGTGTTTGTTAGCCATCTGTATTTCTTCTTTGGAGAAATGTCTGTTTAGGTCTTTTCCCCACTTTTTGATTGGGTTGTTTGTTTTTCTGGTATTGAGTTGTATGAGCTGCTTGTACATTTTGGAAATTAAACTTTTGTCAGTTTTTTCACTTGCTATTATATTCTCCCATTCTGAGGATTGACTTTTCACCTTGCTTATTGTTTCCTTTGCTGTGAAAATGCTTTTAATTTTAGTCAGGTCCCACTTGTTTAGTTCTTATTTCCAATACTCTAGGAGGTGGGTCATAGAGGATCTTGCTTTGATTTATGTCATCAAGTGTTTTGTCTGTTTTCCTCTTAAGAGTTTTATAGTATCTGGTCTTACATGTAGGTCTTTAACCCATTTTGAGTTTATCTTTGGATGTGGTGTTAGGAAGTGTTCTAATTCCATTCTTTTGCATGTAGTTGCCCAGTTTTCCCAGCACCATTTATTGAAGAGGCTGTATTTGCCCATTTTAAATTCTTGCCTCCTTTGTCAAAATAAGGTACCCATAGGTGCATGCATTGGTTTATTTCTGGGTTTTTCTATCTTGTTCCATTGGTCTATATTTCTGTTTTTGTGCCAGTACCATACAGTCTTGATGACTGTAGCTTTGTAGTATAATCTGAAGTCGAGAAGGTTGATTCCTCCAGCTCCATTCTCCTTTTTCAAGACTGCTTTGGCTATTCGTGGTCTATTGTGTTTCCATATGAGTTGTGAATTTTTTTGTTCTAGTTCTGTGAAAAATGCCATTGGTAATTTGATAGGGATCACACTGAAACTGTAGATTGCATTTTTGTAGTATAGTCAGTTTCACAGTATTGATTCTTCCTACCCAGGAACATGGAATATCTCTCCATCTGTTTATGTTGTCTTTGATTTCTTTCATTATTGTCTTATAATTTTCCATGTATATTTCTTTTGTCTCTGTACGTTAGTTTATTCCTAGATACTTTATTCTTTTTGTTGCAATGGTGAATGGGATTGATTCCTTAATTTCTCTTTCTGATTTTTCATTATTAGTATATAGGAATGCAAGTGGTTTTTGTGTATTGATTTTATATCCTGCAACTTTGCTAAATTCACTGATTAGCTCTAGTAATTTTCTGATAGTATCTTTAGAGTTTTCTATATATAGTATAATGTCATCTGCAAACAGTGAGAGCTTTACTTCTTCCTTTCCAATCTGTATTCCTTTTATTTCTTTTTCTTCTTTGATTGCTTTAGCGAGGACCTCCAAAACTATGTTGAATAATAGTAGTGAAACGGGGACATCCTTGTCTTGTTCCTGATATAGGGGAACTGTTTTCAATTTTTCACCATTGAGAATAATGTTTACTATAGGTTTATCATATATAGCTTTTACTGTGTTGAGGTATGCTCCTTCTATGCCCATTCTTTGAAGAATTTTAATCATAAATGGGTGCTAAATTTTGTCAAAGACTTTTTCTGCATCTATTGAGATTAATATATGGTTTTTATCTTTCAGTTTGTTAATATGGTGTATCACATTGATTTCTGTATATTGAAGAATCCTTGCATCCCTGGAATAAACCCAACTTGATCATGGTGTATGAGCTTTTTGATGTGTTGCTGAATTCTGTTTGCTAAAATTTTGTTGAGGATTTTGCATCTATATTCATCAGTGACATTGGTCTGTAGTTTTCTTTTTTTGTGTTTCTTTGTCTGGTTTTGATATCAGGGTGATGGTAGCCTCATAGAATGAGTTTAAAAGTGTTCCTTCCTCTGCAATTTTTTGAAAGAGTTTTTGAAGGATAGGCATTAGTTTTTCTTTAAATGTTTGATAGAATTCTCCTGTGAAGCCATCTGATCCTTGGCTTTTGTTTTTTGGGAGGTTTTTGATCATAGCTTCGATTTCAGTGCTTGTAATTGGGTTGTTCATAATTTCGGTTTCTTTTGGTTTCAGTCTTGGGAGATTGAACTTTTCTAAGAATCTGTCCATTTCTTCCAGGTTATCCATTTGTTGCCATATAGTTGTTTATAATAGTCTCCTATAATCCTTTGTATTTCTGCATTGTCTGTTGTAACCTCTCCTTATCCATTTCTAATTTTGTTGATTTGATTCTTCTCTCTTTTTTTCATGGTGAGTCTGGCTAAGGGTTTTTCAATTTTGTTTATCTTCTCAAAGAACCAGCTTTTAGTGTTATTAATCATTACTGTTGTTTATTTTGGAGAAGGCAATGGCATCCCACTCCAGTGCTCTTGCCTGAAGAATCCCATGGACAGAGGAGCCTGGTAGGCTGCAATCTGTGGGGTCGCAAAGAGTCAGACACAACTGAGCGACTTCACTTTCACTTTTCACTTTCATGCATTGGAGAAGGAAATGGCAACTCACTCCAGTGTTCTTGCCTGGAGAATCCCAGGGACAGCAGAGCCTGGCCAGCTGCCATTTATGGGGTCGCACAGAGTTGGACACGACTGAAGTGACTTAGCAGCAGCAGCAGCATTGTTTATTTCACTTTATTTTCATTTATTTCTGCTTAGGTCTTTCTTTCTTTCCTTCTACTAATTTTGAGATTTTTTGGTTCTTTTTCCAGTTGTTTTAGGTATAAAATTAGGTTGTCCATTGATGTTTTTCTTGTCTCTTGAGGTAGGATTGTATTGCTATAAGCTTCTCTCTTAGAACTGCTTTTGATGTATCCCATAGGTTTTGAGTTGTTGTGTTTTCATTGTCATTTGTTTCTAGAAATTTTTTGATTTCCCATTTGATTTCTTCAGTAATCAGTTCAGTCAGTTAAGTCGCTCAGTCGTGTCCAACCCCCTGCAACCCCATGAACCATAGCACGCCAGTCCACCCTGTCCATCACCAACTCCCGGAGTCCACCCGAACCCATGTCCATCGAGTTGATGATGCCATCCAACCATCTCATCCACCGTCATCCCCTTCTCCTCCTGCCCTCAATCTTTCCCAGCATCAGGGTCTTTTCCAATGAGTCAGCCCTTCGCATCAGATGGCCAATGTATTGGAGTTTCAGCTTCAACATCAATCCTTCCAATGAACACCCAAGACTGATCTTTAGAATGGACGGGTTGGATCTCCTTGCAGTCCAAGGGACTCTCAAGAGTCTTCTCCGACACCACAGGTCAAAAGCATCAATTCTTTGGCTCTCAGCTTTCTTTATAGTCCAACTCTCATATCCATACATGGCTACTGGAAAAAACCATAGCCTTGATTAGACAGACCTTTGTTGGCAAAGTAATGTCTCTGCTTTATATTGTGCTCTCTAGGTTGATCATAACTTTCCTTCCAAGGAGTAAGTGTCTTTTAATTTCATGGCTGCAATCACCATCTGCAGTGATTTTGGAGCTCCCTCAAATAAAGTCAGCCACTCTTTCCCCATCTATTTGCCATGAAATGATGGGACTGGATGTCATGATCTTAGTTTCCTGAATATTGACCTTTAGACTAACTTTTTCACTCTCCTCTTTTACTTTCATCAAGAGGCTCTTTAGTTCTTCTTCACTTTCTGCCATAAGGGTGGTGTCGTCTGCATATTTGACCTAGATATTTACAATTGTCATGTCTTCCTCGTGGATTGATCCCTGATCATTATGTAGTGTCCTTCATTATCTCACGTAATATCCTTTATTTTAAGGTCTATTTTGTCTGATATGAGAATTGCTACTCCAGCTTTCTATTGCTTCCCATTTGCATGGAAAGTATTTTTCCATCCTCTCACTTTCAGTCTATATGTGTCTTGAGGTCTGGAGTAGATAGACAGCATATATATGGGTCTTGTTTTTGTATCCATTTAGCCAGTCTGTGTCTTGTGGTTGGAGCATTTAATTCATTTACATTTAAAGTAATTATTGATATATATGTTCCTATTGCCATTTTTGTAATTGTTTTCAGTTGATTTTGTAGATCATTTTCTTGATTGTATTTCTTGATTATATATGTCCCTTTAATATTTGTTTTAAAGTTGATTTGGTGGCACTGAATTCCCTTAACTTTTGCTTGTCTGAAAAGCTTTTTATTTCTCCATCAATTTTGAATGATGGGTACAGTAATCTTTGTTGTAGATTTTTCCCTTTTAGTACTTTAAATATATCCTGCCATCTCCTTCTGGCCTGCTGAGTTTCTGCTGAAAGATCAGCTAGTAAATGTATGAGGTTTCCCTTGTGTGTTACTTGCTGCTTTTCCATTGCTGCTTTTAATATTCTTTCTTTGTATTCAGTCTTTGTTAGTTTGATTAGTATTTGTCTTGGTCTCTTTCTCCTTGGGTTTATCCTGTATGGGACTGTCTGTGCCTCTTGAACTTTATTGACTCTTTCCATGTTGGGGAAATTTTCAACTATAATCTCTTCAAAAATTTTCTCATACCCTTTATTTTTCTCTTCTTCTTCTGGGATCCATATAATTCGAATGCTGATGCATTTGATATTGTCCCAGAGGTCTCTGAGACTATCCTCAGTTTTTAAAAAATTCTTTTTACTTTATTCTGCTCTTCAGAAGTTATTGCCACCATTTTATCTTCCAGCTCACTGATTCATTCTTCTGCTTCAGATATTCTGCTATTGATTCCTTCTAGAGTATTTTTAATTTCAGTAATTGTGTTGTTTGTATCTTTATGTTTATTCTTTAATTCTTCTAGGTCTTTGTTAATTGGTTCTTGCATTTTCCCAATTCTGTTTTCAAAGTTTTTGATCATCTTTACTATCGTTATTCTGAATTATTTTTCAGGTAGTTTGCCTATTTCCTCTTCATTTATTTGGACTTCTGTGTTTCTAGTTTGTTCGTTCATTTGTGTAGTATTTCTCTTCCTTTATTTTTTTTTAAACTTGCTGTGTTTGAGGTCTCCTTTTCCCAGGCTTCAGGGTTGAATTCTTTCTTCCTTTTCATTTCTGCTATCCTAAGTTTGGCCCAGTGATTTGTGTAATGGGGAGGTTTGTGCTAAGGTTGTTTTGTTTTTCCTCTGATGCGCAAGGCTGAGGTGATAATCCTGTCTGCTGATGACTGGGTTTGTATTTTGTTTTGCTTGTTTAGATGAGGTATCCATCACCGGGTGCTACTGGTGGTTGGGCGAAGCCAGGCCTTGTATTCAAGTGGTTTTCCTCCGTGTGAGTTCTCACTATTTGATACCCCTATGGTTAGTTCTCTGGTTGTCTATGGTCTTGGAGTCAGTGCTCCCACTCCAAAGACTCAGGGCTTGATCTCAAGCATTGTGTGGTTCTATATATTCTTTTCTGCTGATCAGGTACTCCTGTCTGCTCTCAGCTGGTGTTCTGCATGCACTTCTGTGTTTGAAGGTGTATTCCTGATGTATCCATGAAGTGAGATGTACTCCATGTCCACCTACTCCTCCAATATCTTGTTCTCTGAATTGATATTTTTGAACTGTGGTTTTGGAGAAGACTCTTGAGAGTCCCTTGGACTTCAAGAAGATTAGACTAGTCAATCCTAAAGGAAATCAGTCTTGAATATTCATTGAAAGGACTAATACTAAAGCTGAAACTCAAATACTTTGGCCACCTGATGTGAAGAACTGACTCATTTGAAAAGACCCTGATGCTGGGAAAGATTGAAGGCAGGAGGAAAAGGGGATGGCAGAGGATGAGATGGTTGAATGCCATCACTGACTGAATGGACGTGAGTTTCAGCAAGCTCTGGGAGTTGGTGAAGGACAGGGAAGTCTAGTGTGCACAGGTCATGGGATCACAAAGAGTCAGCCACGACTAAGCAACTAACTGTACTTAAGAGCAATGAAATTGGGTTATTTTCAGAGATGTGGATGGACCTGTTGACTCATACAGAGTGAAGTCAGAGGAAATAAAATATTGTATGTTAACTCATATTTGCAGAATATAGAAAAATGGTACCAATGAACCTATTTTCAGGGCATGAGTAGAGATATAGACAAAAATGTATGGACATGGTCGGGGGGAAGGGGATGGGACAAATTGGGATATTGGGATTGACATGTATACCCTACCATGTGTGCAGTAGATAGCTGGTGGGAAGCTGCTGCATAGCCCAGGAAGCTCAGATCTGGTGCTCTGTGGTGACCTATTGGGGTGTGAATGGGGGCGGGTGGGAGGGAGATCCAAGAGGGAAGGGGTAATTACACACAGAGACACATACATGAGCGTGCATGCATGCTTCCCTGATAGCTCAGTTGGTAAAGAATCTGCCTGCAATGTGGGAAACCACGATTCGATTCCTGGGTTGGAAACATCTGCTGGAGAAGATCTTCAGTATGCTTGGGCTTTCTTTGTGGCTCAGCTGGTAAAGAATCCGCCTACAGTGCGGGAGACCTGGGTTCGATCCCTGGATTGCAAAGATCCCCTGGAGAAGGAAAGGCTACCCACTCCAGTATTCTGGCCTGGAGAATTCCATGGACTGTACAGTCCGTGGGGTCACAAAGAGTCAGACACAACTGAGTGACTTTCACACACACATGCATTTCTGATTCACCTTGTTGTACAGCAGAAAGTAACACAATATTGGAAAGCAACTATACTGCAGTTAAAAAAAATTTTTTTTTAAAGAGTAAAGGCAAGATGTTTGAGGATCAGTAGAAGTTGTCTAGGTATAAATAATTTTGATGGAAGAAAGAAATCTGATATTTTTATAATACCTACAAAATAACTTTTTGCTCTGGGTTTCTCATGGCCACTATTAGTTCTTTTTGGCACTACAGACATCATTAACTGGAGGAATACAGCACATGTGAGAGCTGTAACTTTATTAAGCTCTTTTATCAGGTTCAGTAACTCTATCTCTCTCTCTTTTTTTTAACCACTGGATTGAGTCACTCTATCAACATCAAAAACAAAACAGCCTCAGTCACTCTTGTATCTTTGAGTGAGCCACTTGCCGCCTATAGACTGGCATCAAAATAGTGGACTTAGACTGTCTTGTCTGTGCTGTCCCCAGAATCCAAGGCAAGTAGCACTATCAGCTTCTTTATTTCTTTTTTCATTGATGTTTATAGCAATTATGATAGTTATTATCAAAATATGTATGAAAGAATTAAAATTTAATATGATGAAAATGCAAGCTTAGCTTGACTTCCCCTCTAATATTATCAGATTCTTGGAAATGAGAAGGAAATAGAGAAAACTGGCATTAATGCCTTAGGATGCTAATCACTCCAAATCCTAGCCTAGGTAAGATTGTACTATGATTCCCACTTGCCTAGATCTTTTGCCTCAGTCTCTCTCCCCTGAAAGAAATAAGTCAAATATCACAGGAACACTAGGTTTTTCACACCCTCTGAGATCTTGGAAAAATGAGGTGCTCTGTGACAACAAGGTATTATTAGAAGGAAAAGTTCTCACAAACAAAGTACATTCTCACTTGCTTTATAAGCCTGGCAAAGTGAAGAAGGTCAGAAAATGTCTTTAAAACTCGGCATAACCCAAAGCAGGACTTCTCCCAACCCTCTTTTTTCCTATCTTGCCTCTCTTGCTTCTCTACCTCTACTCTAGTTAAGACTATCATATATGTTGGTTAATAGTCCTTAACATGTTGAATTTTCCAGATGCATCCTCTTGATGCTATTTTGCTCAAGTGATATAAAACCTAATAGCAAAAGGAGCCTCCAGCCAGCATGACCTGAGGATGGCTTCCTTGAGAAGGACGAAAGTTGGGCAGGCAATTTGTACTTTGCGTTAAACTGGACATGGTAGTTTCTGCCTTCTCAGAACTTCTCTCCTTGAAAAATAATACATTCCTCTCCCCACTTTCAAGACACCCTTGCTCATATGCAGATTGACTTCCATTCCAAGTTCCAGGAACTGAATGGATGGGAGTCCTAGCCAGTGGCCCTGTACAATCCTGGTCTTGGTGAAAAGTCTGGACACGTGGCCTGAGTCAGACCAATAAGATAAGCTACTGGGACTTCAGTTTGAAATATTCAGAAAGAAAAGCCAGCTATGTCCAGTGGTTTAGTGATCTGTGGTGATGTGAGCCTGGTTCTGCTGGTGACTATCTTTGTCTTCATTTGGTAGGAAGCCTACTTGAGAATAAAGCCTTCACAGTGGACAAAGTGGAGTTGAGATGGAAAGTACTGACAGTATTTGATTTTCTTGGCCCAGGAAGGGCTAAAATCTATTTTAACTCGAGCTTGTTTGTGGCCCATTAGGATTACCCTGGCTTCTTCCTGTATCTAGATCTGCCAAGTCCAACTTCCATGGCCAAATGTCTTCTCATTACATGTTTAAATCAGATCAATTGAGGGAGGACTCCTATTGTTTTTGCTCATCTTTTTGAGCCATAGATTGCTGTCCAGACCTTTGGTTGGCTGCCATTGGGCTTAGTGTCAAACTCTGCACATGGAACTCAGCAATGCATATTTTAACAAATACAGGTGATCCTGATGCATGTAACAATTTGAGAATACCTGCTCTAATGCATGTAACAATTTGAGAATACCTGCTCTAGTATGGCACCCCACTCCAGTACTCTTGCCTGGAGAATGCCATGGACGGAGGAGCCTGGTAGGCTGCAGTCCATGGGGTCGCTAAGAGTCGGACACGACTGAGCAACTTCACTTTCTCTTTTCACTTTCAGGCCCTGGAGAAGGAAATGGCAACCCACTCCAGTGTTCTTGCCTGGAGAATCCCAGGGACAGGGAAGCCTGGTGGGCTGCCATCTATGGGGTCACACAGAGTTGGACATGACTGAAGTGACTTAGCAGCAGCAGAAGCTCTAATATAAAATTCTATCACATAATCTTTTATTGAGCCTTTGCTGTCCCAAGTTACTTTTCAATTTTATTTCACAATTTTCTGCATAGTATACTCTTTGTGCTAGGATTAGCTGTTTGTTTGTTTGTTTTTTTTTTTTCATTGTCTTATTGGCATGTGTTTTTGAGTAATAGTTTAAAGTAACAGAAAACCTAAGTAACATTGGCTGGAGCAGAAAGAATTTCTTGGCTGAAGCAAAGCAATCGGGAAGTTCAGGAAGTAATTCTGGTTGGTTTTAGACTTGGCTGGATCCAGGTGTTCAAATCACCAGAGATTGCTCTAATTTTTTCCATGTTGGTTTTCTCCTCAGGCCAGTTCTCCCTGAGATTACAGTTCTTGGCCTCTCCAGGTTTATTCCCTAAATCAACCTAGCAATCTCTGCAGAAAAGTGTGCTGTTCTTTGCTAATAGTTCAGAATTGACCTCCTTTTTGAACTGAATCAAGTAGCTAATAGGGAGTATGTTGAGTTTTATTTTTATTTTTTAACTTTTATTTTATATTGAAGTATAGTCGATTAACACTGTTTCAGGTGAACAGCAAAGGGACTCAGCCATACATATACCTGTTCTCCCCCAAACTCCCCTCCCATCCAGATTACCATATAACATTGAGCGGAGTTCCCTGTGCTATACAGTAGGTTCTTATTCGTTCTTATTGGTTATCCATCTTAAATACAACAGTGTGTACAAACTCTCTAACTATCCCTTCCCTCCAGGGAGGATGTCCAATTTTGATAAGCCACACCAAAACCAGCTGCCATTCCTAACATCCTGTGCATAGTATCACCTGAGGGTGAGTGAGGGGTAGCTCCCCAAAGGAAAATTGGGGCTCTGTACCAGAATAAATATAATGACTATGTAGGCAAAAGAATAGATCCCCACTGTCAGGAATGATCATTTCAGATTTGAAACACTGTGCATTTCTTCCTACCTTATCTACCTTTTCAAAGTACACTTTTCCTTTAAAAACCCTATTACTATCTACCTCCTGCCATGAACATTCTCTGATGCTTGCTGTCGATACAGTGTGCCAAATGTCCTTGTGAGCCATCCACGTGACCCTGCATGTATGTCTGTGTAGTCATCCCCTCCAAGCTATGAGCAACCCAATGGTAGGATGACTTCTACTAATGATATCATTAACTCTTGAATTTTCATCTGCATTGAGTGAAGGAATGTGTGTGTGTGAGTGAATGCATGCCATCAGAAACAAATGAATGAGCAGAGAAGTCAAATGAATAATAAGCAGGTACAGAAGTCTAGTATGATATATGGATTTTGTGAGTAAAGTCTGTCCTGGCTTGAATTCTAGTTCTGAGATTTCTTCCAGTGCTGAATCATGCATTGTGAGCATTAACCACTGAAGTGAAAGTTGCTCAAGTCATGTCCAACTCGTTTGTGACCTCATGGACTAGAGTTCAAGGAATTCTCTAGGCCAGAAAACTGGAGTGGGTACCCTTTCCTTTCTCCAGGGGACCTTCCCAACCCAGGGATTGAACCCATGTCTCCTGCATTGCAGGCAGATTCTTTACCAGCTGAGCCACAAGGGAAGCCCAAGAATGTTGGAGTGGGTAGCCTATCCCTTCTCCAGTGGATCTTCCTGACTCAGGAATTGAACTGGGGTCTCCTGCATTGCAGGAAGATTCTTTACCAACTGAGCTATCAGGGAACTACTTCTCTTCTCACTTACGTTCAGTAGTAATAGTTCTTAAGCCTATAGGTAAGGGAGTCTTGAATCATGTGGTAAAGCATACAAGACAGACTTCTCAAACCCAGGATAAAATTAGAGGCATAAATATTAGAGATAGAAGGAACTTGAAGTTTATTAGAATTGCAGTCTAATTTCCTAAATTTTACATAAAATACTTGGGTTCAGATATCAACACATTCCCTTTTCAAAATCTTCTCAAACCAGTGAGTCAATAATTGAACACCACACCCCTTGTACTTCCACACAATCAAATGTACCATATACCGTTTATTTATTTCCACAAGGATATAAAGCCATGAAGGTCAGAATTTTTGTTCTGACTTGCCACCTCTACTGTGGAAGAAGCCAATTTTGCATTTATTTACAAACTCATTTAGATATTCATAGTTATTAAATGTGCCTGTTCTTTGAACTTCCTGGTTTAGTATCTCCATGGTTCTTTATTAGTAATCAATTAAATAAAATCCTTAATATATGGTTATTTTATATCTGTGTGAAAGTCCTGATTTTACAGCTTTTTAAAAATTATCCTTTAAAAGTTGTATTAGATATTGTTGCATCTAAAGAGTCAGAATAGTACTTGTCACATAGTAGGCACTAAATAAGTATTTGTAAAAATACAAAAAGTTTTAGTGAGCACCATTGGCTAGAAATGCACATCAATCCCAGGTAGTTTTAGGGCTGAATTGACTCACATTGTCAAGTTCAGCAGATATTCTTCTGGTAGTACTCTTTGAAAACTCTTTTCCTACTTTCCATTGTTACTTTGCATCAATGTCAAGAAAGAAAACTACTTTCTTGATCAATGATTCAAACCCCCACTTAATTGCATGTAAACTTTACACCAAGATGTCATAACTGTTTAAGAAATAATGTGTTAGCCCTTTAGATTTTTATATTATTCATAAAAATGAGATAAAATATATTAATTTTTAAATATTCAGTACCTATCACCTCCCCCCACTCCCCTCACCTCCCCATTTGGAGCTGCTGATGAAAGGCAGAATTATTTCTGGACTTGGCCAGCCACTGCTAGAGAAGGTGTTAGTTTCAGTTGTATAGCAAAATGGTTCAGTTATATACTGAATATATTTCAGTGCGCACAAAATAGATACAAAATGGGTATCTATTTTTCAAATTCTTTTCCCATTTAGGTTTCTACAGAGTATTGGGCAGGTTCCTATTTTAGATAAATATCCATATATATATATATATATATATATATATGTATGTATGTATATATGTATATATATCTATGTATATATGTGTATATATATATATTTAATCTCAAGACACCTGAGAGGTAAGTGGTATCAGCCCCATTTTTAGATAAAGGAAATAATCTTGAGAAGTAAATTATTTTTCCAAGGTGATGCCACTAGTACTTAAATCTTGAAATCACTTTCCAGTTGTTAAATGGATGTCCAAGGCTGTTTTACAGTTGTCTAAAGTACTTTGGAGATCTTGACACTTCTTTTCAGTATGATGCTTTTGAAAAAATGAAATTGAAGAATGTAATTTTGATCAAAGGCATGCTTTGATACTATAAACTTAGCAGAAATTGAGAAATTTTGAGAGTTTAACTAAAGTACTAAAAAATTATATAGTTGTTTAAACATGAATTTCAAAGAGCTGTCTTAAAGCAATTTAGTAACATTTTCCTTCATTTTTGAGCATGCTGATAAATCTATGTAGTCTCAAACTTACCACCTTTGTATGACCCTAAAATTCCACCCTGATGAGATGTCTCTTGCCTGTTCCATTGAAATGCCTGTTCCCATTCTTTCACACTGTAGTGTTCTGCCTAACTAAATGTTCATAAATACTTCTGCTTCCAGAAAGATACAAGTAAGTTTCTGTATTCTTCCCACTAAGTAAAATTAAAAGTCCCTAGACATAAAATACATAAAACAAACATAAGACTCTAAGAAGTGGGGAGAAGAAAGCAGACCAGCTCCATAGTTTCATTAGCAAATTATACTGGAGCAATGAGACATTCCATAGGCAAAAGAAATGACAACAAAACCCCAAAACAGTTTGGCCCAAGTGTCACACCTTACAGAAACATTAATTCAAGATGGGTCATGAACTTAATTGTAATATGTAAAACTATAAAGCTTTACTTTAAAAAGAGAGAAAATCTTTGGGATCTAGGACTCCCTAAACAACTTCTCAGACTTCACATCAACAATGCAACCCATAAAAATGAAAAAGTGACACATGGGACTTCATTGAAATGAAAACTTGCTCTTTGAGAGACTCTAGTAACAGGATAAAAAAAAACAACAAATGGGGAGAAGATATTTGCAAATCATACATCCAACAAGCCACTAGTCTCTAAAATATATAAAGAGCTCTTGAAGCGTGAGTATAAAGCAAACAATTTAATTAGGAAACAGGAATAATATATGAAAAACTTTTCACTGAAGAGAGTATGCAGATTGCAAATAAGGCCATGAAAAGATATGTAACGTCATTAGCCATTAGGAAAGTGCAGAATAAAACCAATATATTGTCATACACTTAGCAGAATGGCTAAGATTAAAAAAAAAAAAAAAAGAACAACACAAAATGGTGACAAGAACGTGAAGAAACTGGATCACTCATACATTGTTGATAGAAATATAAAATAGTACAGCTACTCTGGCAAAGAGATAGGCAGTGTTCTTTTTTTTTTTAAACTAATCAAGCTACAATGTGATCCAGAAATTATACTCTGAAGCATTATCCTAGAGAAATAAAGGTAAGTTCATATAAAAACCTGTACCCAAATGTTTATTTATAACAGCTTTATTTGTAATTACTCCAAACTGGAAACAATCCAAATTCAGTGGGGGAATAGTTAAACATACTCTGGTATATATGTACCAAGGACTACCACTCGGCAATAAAAATAAACCAGCAAAGCATACAACAACCTAGGTAAATCAACGGAGATTTATTCTGAGTGAAAAAAGTCTATCTCAAAAGGTCACCAACTAGGTGTTTCTATTTATACATTAATAATCTTGAAAGGACAAAATTTTATAAAGAGGTTACTGGTTGATACTGGTTTAAGACAAGTAGGTGTGGGAGAGACATGGTGTGTCTATAAAAATGTAACGTGAGTGATCTTGTGATGATGGAAATATTTTGTATCTTGATTATATTAACAAAAGTATCTTGAGAGACTGTGCTACATTTTGGTACCATAAGATGGTACCTTTGGGGAGAAATAAGTAAAAAATACATACGATCCCTTCATAGTATTTCTTAAAATGCTTGTGAATTAACAATTACCTTAAAGTTTCATTAAAAATCTTTAAAATAACCAAAATATTCTAATGAACAGTATAAAAAAGGGTTCAAGAATCATCATAATGAATCACATAAAGCTGTAAGAGTAGTGCTTGGTATGTCATAAACTCTGGATAAGTATTCTTTTTCCCAGTAATTTTATTTGCTTTTGACTGTGCTGAGTCTTTGTTGCTATGCAGGCTTTTCTCTAGTTTTGGAGAACGGGGACAATGGTCTAGCTGTGGTGCACAGGCTCCTCATTGCAGTGGCTTTTCTTGTTGCAGAGCGTGGACTCTTGGGTGGGCAGGCTTCAATAGCTGCAGCACGTGGTCTCTAGAGCCAGTCAGCCGCAGCTACTGAACCACAACTATTGAAACCCATACGCCCTAGAGCCCATGCTCTGCAATAAGAGAAGTCACTGCAATGAGAAGTTTCCATGTTTCCTGCACTGGCAGGTGGATTCTTTATCACTGAGCCTCCAGGGAAGCCATGAATGAAGTATAGTGGATTTACAATGTTGTGTTAATTTCTGCTGCATAGCAAAGTGATTCAGTTATTTATAAAATATGCATTTATAAATATACATACATATATACACATAAATATATATAAATGATATATACAATTGAATCATTTTACTATACAGCAGAAATTAACACAACATTGTAAATGTTTACATATATATGTGTGTACATTCTTTAAAAAAAAAAAAAATTTAGTTTTGGCTGTGCTGGATCTTCGTTGCTTTGCCCAAGCATTCGTCTCATTGTGGCAAATGGAGGCTACTCTTCGTTACAGTGTGCAGGCTCCTCATTGCAGTGGCTTCTGGTTGCAGAGCACAGGCCCTAGGTGTGTGGGCTTCAGTAGCTGCAGTGTGGGCTCAGCAGTTGTGGCTTCCCGGCTCTAGAGTGGTGGCTCAGCACTTGTGGCACAAGGGTTTGGCACTCCATAGCATGTGGAATCATCCCAGACCTGGGATCAAACTCATGTCCCTTGCATTGTAAGACAGATTCTTAACCACTGGACCACCAGGGAAACCCTACATATTCTTTTTTGATATTCTTTTCCATGGTGGTTTATCACAGAATATTGATAATTATTTTAATGGTGATAATGATTCGGTTGTAGGAAGATAACCCTGGTAGTGATGAAATAGGTATAAGGAAAGAAGCTTGAAGATAGGTGCACAAACTGTGAGGACCCTCCTTATCTGTCTAGACTCCCAAGAAAGTTAAATAATACCATCCATGAACCTCTGGTTCAAAGTTAGCAGAGAGAGTTTTGCATTCTTCTCATGCTTTATTTACCCTGTGGATCATCTGGGTTCCCAAGGGACCATTTGATATGTTAGAGTGCAGATTTAACAGGAGTGAAGTCAATTGCATCTTTAAAAAAAATCTATAGACTTACAACCTTAGCAATTCTGAAAGTATCATAATGACAGCTTATAGGTTAAGTGGATTTAGATGTAGAGGGAGGTTTTCCTTTGTCAGCAAATTAAGTTGAAACAGATTGACGCTTCTGGAATGCATTAGGACAACACTACCATGATTCTACAGTGAGATATTTTCTTGGGGCAAAATACCTGATCGTGTTTTTCAGCAGGGGTGCTGTTAACCTTCCTGAGGGATCCTTTTAACCTTGCAGGGCTGTATTAACTATTGAGCTGTTGGGAGTCCTGGCTGTGTTCATTAAATGTCACAGTCCCCCCTTAGCCCTTGTGATGACCACATATCACCCTCTCCACTACCACCATCACCCACAACATAAAAGGGTACATTTCCAAAAGTTCTTGCATAGTGGCAGGTAGGTACACACCTGATTGAGACCCATTTGAAGAAGCTATCTGGTAGAGGAAAGGCTAGTTAGATGCAAATCCAACCTGTCTACAGATAATTTAGCAATTAAGAGTTGGAACTTAGCAGTCTGACCTTGAATAAGAAAGTTACCCCTTCTGATGCCGCAGTCTCTTCTGTAAAATGGAAAAAAAATGGTAATATTTAGTACAAATTTATACAGTTCTAATAGTTGTATATCTGAAGAGTTTTCTGAGAATTGGCTCTTTGGCATCTTGTCTGGTACACGAAAAGTGCACAATAAAAAGCACTACCACATTTAATCAAGCCTAAGATGCTACAAAAAACTTCTGCTTCATTGACTATGCTTAAAGCCTTTGGCCATGTGGATCACAACAAACTGCAGACAATTCTTAGAGATGGCTTGCCTGTCTCTTGAGAAACCTGTATGCTGATCAAGAAACAACAGTTGGGAGATAGTTTATGTGACCCCTCAAACTTAGATCGCCCCTGGACTTTCAAATACAAACATCCACAATGCTGTAATATGATCACTGAATAAAAGTATACCACTTTAAAATAGAAGAACAGTTGAAACTAGACATGGAACAACCGACTGGTTCAAAATTGGGAAAGGAGTATAGCAAAGATGTATGTTGCTACCTGCTTATTTAACTTGTATGCAGGGTACACCATGCAAAATGCTGGGCTGAATGAAGCACAAGCTGGAATCAAGATTGCTGAGAAAAATATCAACAACCTCAGATATGCAGATAATACCACTTTAATGGCAGAAAGTAAAGCAGAACTAAAGAGCCTCTTTATGAGTGTTAAGAGAGTGAAAAAGTTGGTTTAAAACTAATTAAAAAGACTTAAGATTATGGCATCCAGTCCCATTACCTCATGGCAAATAGTTGGGGGAAAAATGGAGACAGTGACAGATTTTATTTTCTTGGCCTTCAAATGGTGACTCCAACCTTGAAATTAAAAGACACTTGCTCCTTGGAAGAGAAGTTATGACAAACCTAGACAGCATATTCAAAAGCAGAGACATCACTTTGCTGACAAAGGTCCATGTAGTCAAAGCTATGGTTTTTTTCCAGTAGTCATGTGCAGATGTGAGAGTTGGACCATAAAGAAGGCTAAACACTGTAGAATTGATGCTTTTGAACTGTGGTGCTAGAGAAGACTCTTGAGAGTTCCTGAGTTGGGACTGCAGGGAGATTAAACCAGTCAATCCGAAGGGAAATTGACCCTTCCAATGAATATCCAGGACTGATGTTGAAACTGAAGCTCCAATACTTTGGCCATCTAATGGGAAGAGCTAACTCATTGGAAAAGACCCTGATGCTGGGAAAGACTAAAGGCAAAAGAAGAAGGAGATCACAGAAACTGAGATGGTTATATAAGCATCAACTAACTCAGTAGACATGATTTGAGCAAACTCTGGGAGATAGTGAAGGACAGGGCAGCCTGGTGTGTTGCAGTCTATGGGGTTGCAAAGAGTCAGACACAACTGAGCGACTGAGCAACAACAACAATAAGATGCCATGGATTATAAAACTCACCATCACTTTTAAACTAAAGAGGAAGAAAAAACTGCCAATTAAATGGTGACACACTGCTCTCTCATCATTTAGAATACCTGGGTATTTATACCATGATATAAATATATACTTTAGATTTATTTGGAGACTTTTTAATCCTTTATTAGTGTTGTGCCTATTTTAAAACAAAAAATGAACAAATAAACTGTTCCTAAAACTTTGTTCAGAATTGAACTCTGACACACTTTTAACTGGATCATCAGTAGTGTTTTATAATCTGTCAGCCAAGCCAGTCTGGAGTTGAACCAATTTTTTTGCAATACAAAATCCTCCTCTCTGTCATCCAGAGCACTTACAATGGAGCATTTTTAGAGCCGGCACCTGAATAAAAGCCGACCTCTGAAGGTGGCTTTGCAGCATAGTAGACCAAGCCTACTTGTGGTGGCTACTTAAGCAACATTTGGAAAAAACTGACTTACCTCTACTGTCTCCACACATCATTCGCCTCCTCGATTGCCTTCAGGATTTCCTCTAAGCTACTGACACCCGTTTTGTTTTGTTTTACATATTTCTTGTTGTTTGTTAATTATTTTTAAATTTTATATTGGAATATGTGTCTTCTTTTTAAGTATTTTATTTTGTATTGAGGTATAGCAGATTAGCATTGTTGTGATAGTTTGAGGTGAACAATGAAGGACCATACATACACATGTATCCATTCTCCCCCAAACCTCCCACATTTCATTTATAATGTTGTGTTAGTTTTAGGTGTGCAACATAGCGATATATCCAGAGCTTCCCTGATGGCACAAATGGTAAAGATTCCGCCTGCCAGTGCAGGAGATTTGATCTCTGGGTTAGGAAGATCCCCTGGAGAAGGGAATGGCTATCTGCTCTAGTATTCTTGCCTGGAGAACTCCATGGACAGAGGAGCCTGGCAGGCTATGGTCCATGGTGTCGCAAAGAGTTGGACATGACTGAGCAGCTAACACTTTCACTTTTCATACATATATACTTTCTTTTTCAAATTTTTTCCCCATAAGGGTTGTTAGAGTATTCAATAGAGTTCCTTGTGATCTAGATTATGTCCTTTTTGATTATCCATTTTATATATACTAGTGTATATTTGTTAATCCTCACAATTTATCCTGATTTATCCCTAATTTACCCCTCCTAATTTGTCCCTCTCTCCCCACTTTCCCCCTTAACCATAAGTTTGTTTTTTTCTGCATTTTTGGTGCTTAGATTTTGATGTTTCCAGGTGCCCAGGCAGTGGTACCTTCAATATAACTCAAGTCCAGCACTTGGCTGACAGCTTATAGAACACTGTGAATTGCAGAGGGCATCCTCATTTCAGAGACGTGAAAAGATTAAAAGGTAGAAAATTTTACTTCTGAAAAGATAAAAGCTGTTAATCAAAATATGCATAGTTTTAGTGAAAGAAAAAGTTATGTGTGGACTACCTATGTATATGAAATAAATCTTATCCTGAGCCCTCTATCAAGTGACAATTTGTCATATGATTCCGTGTGACTCAAAGGATGCTCTATGGACCGTGACATGGGGACATGTCAGAAATGCAGAATCTCGGTCTCTGGCACACACTTGTTAAAATGCAGATTCTCATTTAGTAAGATCTCCAAGTGACTGTTATGTCTGTTAAAGTTTCAGAAACACTTCTGCTTTTCTTTTTTTTTTTTTTTTTTGGCTGTTGTTATAGAGCCAATGTATTTCTTGGCTGGTTTGCTTAAAATGGGACTTCCTTGCATATGCACTAACACACCCGGCCCCCTCCCACCTTGCACCCTCTCCTTTTCTGCTAATTCAGGTCACAGGTAAGAAACGTATTTGGAACATCCTCTTGTGTTGGTTTCAAAACTGAGATGTTATCACATTTATCCTCTTCACCTGTCTCATCACATTTATAGGGGCAAACAGGCAGTACCGCTTTAGTGAAAATTCACCCACAAGTTACAGCCTTTTCTAGAAGGCACCAGGCTAGCAGGGGAGACTAGAATTTTACTAATAAAAATCCACATGCATTGAGATTGGCCCGTTTTCTTACTGGCATTTCTCAAACCTGTTTGACACATTAATCCTAATGATGCTGGGATTATAAGCTATCTTTTCCTGGCGTGGCTTTTTGAAACTCACTGATTGAGTTGGCTTCTTCAAACCAGAGGCTGGGAAAAAGCGGCTCAGAAGAGGAGCAGAGGAAAGCCTAGCGGCATTGTTCTGGAAGCAGTGTGTGTCTTGATCTGACCTTTGAAACACCTTCTGTTTGGAAACACTATCTGCCCTGAAAACAGGCCCTGGCCTCTACCTGTACTCCTCTTGCTGTCTCAAGGCCAGTTTGCAGCTATGTTAACAGAATTGGAAGACTCAGAATTTATTTTGCAAGTATAAAGTGGTCCACTTAAAAAGTAAATAAATAAATAAAAGAAGCTTCACTCTGTGGTGCTACTACAGGCTAAGTGTAAGGTCATTCTGGGTTAGAGACTGGCCCAGAAAGGGCCGTTCTTAAGACTCGCTAAACCTCGGTTTCCTCCTCTGATGTGGGTCGTAGTAGATGGCCTCATGGAGGATAGACCACTTGGAGATGGAGGGGATGCTAAAACGATAGGGAAAAGAAGTACCACGGGACCACAGGCCCTACCTTAGCATCCCTCGCGGCCAAAGACAAACAGGAAGGAGGAGGTGTTGGGCAGAGACAGGGCTCATTTTGTAATACTCTTTCAGTTTCTCCTAGCTGATTCCAAGGATTACAGCTGCCCGATAGTATAGGGCAAAATCAACAGAGGATTTGCAGCTTCCAAACATAGATCCATGGAGTGGAAAACCACCAGGTAGGTACTGTAGAAGCTGAGTTCCAGAGAGAGAATGGACTTGGCCAAGGTTACCCCAGATCTTAATAGCGGACTATGTAAATATATATATATATAAAAAAACAACTCTTATTCAGTTCTAAATACTGTTTTAAACATTTGCTGTACGTGTATTATTTGATGGAACTCTTTTAGTACCCTGGAGAAGGGAATGGCAATCCACTCCAGTATTCTTACTTGGAGAATTCTGTGGACAAAGGAGCCTGATGGGCTACAGTCTATGAGATGGTAAAGAGTCAGATACAACTGAGCAACTAACACACACACGCACATCATCATTATTAATATTCTCCTTATTATAAGGAAATTTGGCACAGAGAAGTTAAGTAAATTTCCTAAGGTCACATAGCCAACATATTGCTGGTATTCAATCCCAGGTCTTGTGGGCCAACTATATCCTATTATTATCATTCTGCAAACTGTGTCTTAGAGAGTTTCTATAACTCCACTTCATGGTAGAATCTGACCTTGAATGCTGACAGCCTGACGTCTATGCTCATTCTCTTAACTGCACTGTTTTGGAATCCAAGTCCCTAGACTCTTCACCAGTGCTCCTAACTGTTCTCTAGCTTGCCATGAAACTGGGTGATTGGATGGAATGAATGGAAACAGGAAAACTGGTCCAAGAGATACTATTACTAGAGCTCAAATAGGGCTCTAAAGTAGAGGTAATTTTTGTTTTGTTTTCCTTCCTCTCTTCTATATGCTTAGTTATAAGTTTAAGGGCTCTATCAGCATCTCTGGTTATGTTTTATAATAACATTTTATGGAATAATTGCTATTGTACTAGATGCAGTACTAAATGTTCTATGATAGCTATTATCTCTATTTTATATATATGAAAATATCTAATATTTATCTACTGAACTCTACTTTTTAACTCTATCGGATAAAATCATTTGCACCTGAATTTCAAGCTCCCAGACTTAGTTACGATTTTAACATAGATTCTGGCACTTACTGGCAAGTATAGTCTTGAAAATGTATTTAACTTCTCTAAGATTCAGTATCTTATTATATATGAAGTCATTTACAACAGTAGTCACTGATAGGATAATTGAGATAACTGAAAGAGATGCTGCAATGTAAACATTTAAGTGATGCCTAGTATACAATATGGAGAAGGCCATGGCACCCCACTCCAGTACTCTTGCCTAGAAAATCCCATGAACAGAGTTGCCTGGTAGGCTGCAGTCCATTGGGTCGCTAAGAGTCAGACACGACTGAGCGACTTCACTTTATCTTGTCACTTTCATGCATTGGAGAAGGAAATGGCAACCCGCTCCAGTGTTCTTGCCTGGAGAATCTCAGGGACAGGGGAGCTTGGAGGGCTGCCATCTATGGGGTCACACAGAGTCAGACATGACTGAAGTGACTTAGCAGTAGAAGTATACGGTAAGTCCTTCATAAAGGATAGCCCACTATGCTTGACCTTCAGAGGCAGGTGGAATCTTATGACTTGTCTATTTTGATGTTCTCATATTCTAGATTTCTGGGTAAGGAAGAGGCTCGTTCAAGGTCACACAGCAGCTAGCAGTGCTGGGCACACGGTTGTACATAGTTGATCTTATGCAAAGTAGAAATTGTGATATTAACACAATAATATTCTCCTTTGTAATGTTATGTATATATGTATTAACATGTAAGTAAGTAGGGAAAACCACTAAACCATTCAGGTATGACATAAATCAAATTCCTTATGATTATACAGTGGAAGTGAGAAATAGATTTAAGGGTCTAGATCTGATGGATAGAGTGCCTGAAGAACTATGGAATGAGGTTTGTGACATTGTACAGGAGACAGGCATCGAGACCATCCACATAGAAAAGAAATGCAAAAAAGCAAAATGGCTGTCTGGGGAGCCCTTACAAATGGTAGTGAAAAGCAAAGGCAAAAAGGAAAGATATAAGCATCTGAATGCAGAGTTCCAAAGAATAGCAAGAGATAAGAAAGCCTTCTTCAGCAATCAATGCAAAGAAATAGAGGAAACAACAGAATGGGAAAGACTAGATATCTCTTCAAGAAAATTAGAGAACCAAGGGAACATTTCATGCAAAGATGGGCTCCATAAAGGACAGAAATGGTCTGGACCTAACAGAAACAGAAGATATTAAGAAGAGGTGGCAAGAATACACAGAAGAACTGTACAAAAAAGATCTTCAAGACTCAGATAATCATGATGATGTGGTCACTAATCTAGAGCCAGACATCTTGGAATGTGAAGTCAAATGGGCCTTAGAAAGCATCACTACGAACAAAGCTAGTGGAGGTGATGGAATTCCAGTTGAGCTGTTTCAAATCCTGAAAGATGATGCTGTGAAAGTGCTACACTCAATGTGCCAGCAAATTTGGAAAACTCAGCAGTGGCCACAGGACTGGAAGAGGTCAGTTTTCATTCCAATCCCAAAGAAAGGCAATGCCAAAGAATGCTCAAACTACAGCACAATTGCACTCATCTCACATGCTAGTAAAGTAATGCTCAAAATTCTCCAAGCCAGGCTTCAGCAATACGTGAACCGTGAACTCCCTGATGTTCAAGCTGGTTTTAGAAAAGGCAGAAGAACCAGAGATCAAATTGCCAACATCCGCTGGATCATGGAACAAGCAAGACAGTTCCAGAAAAACATCTATTTCTGCTTTATTGACTATGCCAAAGCCTTTGACTGTGTGGATCACAATAAACTGTGGAAAATTCTGAAAGGGATGGGAATACCAGACCACCTGACCTGCCTCTTGAGAAATCTGTATGCAGCTCAGGAAGCAACAGTTAGAACTGGACATGGAACAACAGACTGGTTCCAAATAGGAAAAGGAGTGCATCAAGGCTGTATATTGTCACCCTGCTTATTTAACTTCTATGCAGAGTACATCATGAGAAACCCTGGACTGGAAGAAACACAAGCGGGAATCAAGATTGCTGGGAGAAATATCAATAACCTCAGATATGCAGATGACCACCCATATGGCAGAAAGTGAAGAGGAGCTAAAAGCCTCTTGATGAAAGTGAAAGAGGAGAGTAAAAAAGTTGGCTTAAAGCTCAACATTCAGAGAACCAAGATCATGGCATCTGGTCCCATCACTTCATGGGAAATAGATGGGAAACAGTAGAAACAGTGTCAGACTTTGCTTTTTTGGGTTCCAAAATCACTGCAGATGGTGACTGCAGCCATGAAATTAAAAGACGCTTACTCCTTGGAAGAAAAGTTGTGACCTACCTAGATAGTATATTCAAAAGCAGAGACATTACTTTGCCGAATAAGGTCCGCCTAGTCAAGGCTATGGTTTTTCCTGTGGTCATGTATGGATGTGAGAGTTGGACTGTGAAGTAGGCTGAGCGCTGAAGAATTGATGCTTTTGAACTGTGGTGTTGGAGAAGACTTGTGAGAGTCCCTTGGACTGCAAGGAGATCCAACCAGTCCATCCTGAAGGAGATCAGTCCTGATTGTTCATTGGAAGTACTGATGCTGAGGCTGAAACTCCAGTACTTTGGCCACTTCATGCGAAGAGCTGACTCATTGGAAAAGACTCTGATGCTGGGAGGGATTGGGGGCAGGAGGAGAAGGGGACGACCGAGGATGAGATGGCTGGAATGCATCACGGACTTGATGGACGTGAGTCTGAGTGAACTCCAGGAGATGTTGATGAACAGGGAGGCCTGGCGTGCTGCGATTCATGGGGTCACAAAGAGTCAGACACGACTGAGCGACTGAACTGAACTGAGGAGGACTGATCTAGAGGGTTGTTTAGCACTTGCTTCAAATTGTAGCCAAAAAAAGTGAAGGATTTTCTTGCTTCTAGCTAAGACTGATTCTAGTCTTTAACGATAAATGAAGATTCCGTTCAGTTCAGTTCACTCACTCAGTCATGTCTGACTCTTTGTGACCCCATGAATCACAGCACACCAGGCCTCCCTGTGCATCACCAACTCCTGGAGTTCACTCAGACTCACATCCATTGAGTCCATGATGCCATCCAGCCATCTCATCCTCTGTCGTCCCCTTTTCCTCCTGTCCCGAATCCCTCCCAGCATCAGAGTCTTTTCCAATGAGTCAACTCTTCACATGAGGTGGCCAAAGTACTGGAGTTTCAGCTTTAGCATCATTCCTTCCAAAGACATCCCAGGGCTGATCTCCTTCAGGATGGACTGGTTGGATCTTCTTGCAGTCCAAGGGACTCTCAAGAGTCTTCTCCAACACCACAGTTCAAAAGCATCAATTCTTTGGTGCTCAGCCTTCTTCACAGTCCAACACTCACATCCATACATGACCACAGGAAAAACCATAGCCTTGACTAGACGGACCTTAGTCAGCAAAGTAATGTCTCTGGTTTTGAATATGCTATCTAGGTTGGTCGTAACTTTCCTTCCAAGGAGTAAGTGTCTTTTAATTTCATGGCTGCAATCACCCCCAGAAAGAAGTCATGATCTTAGAAGGTCAAAAACATTTTAGATGCACTGTTTGATAAGCCATAATGTTCATGAAGGGTTGTTGAGAATTTTCCAGTGATGTCATGAACACTTTCAGAAGCCAATGCTGATAATACTTATGTTTGAATGAGACTTAGTCTTAAATACTTTATCACAGCTTTTCTACTCATTATTCTAGTTGAGATACCGGATTAGATGATCAGTTACCATATATTTGGATTTAAGAAGTAATATTTTAAAAACAAGTAAAGGAAATCTCTGACATGGATTCACCAAATATTTTTCCCCCTTAACTAGAAGTTTAAATGACAAGAACAAAACATACGAAAACCAGTCACTATTTTTTATAGTAAGAGAAATATTTTAACTCTCCAAGTGTAGGTAATACATGAACTCAGGATGAAGGGTACTGATTAAAAGGGAATATAATTTTTGTGTAAAAAAAAAAAGTCATTATTTTTCTAGTTTTATTTCAGGTGATGAAAACTTAGGGATAGACCAGCACTGTCCCTGACCTATTCTAGAAATTGTTAGACCAGAATCTTGGGAGTCTCAAAGCCCTCCCGCTTCCCTAGGGTACATAGCACCATAACCTACTGAAGGTTTTCCCAAGGCACATACTCCTCCCTCTGTGGAGGCCCTACCATGTGTGCCTCCTGGTTTCTTTAATCTATCCATATGCTATGGATTCTTGGTCATTATGAACTCCCATTACTGCTGGAGTATGTGACATCTCCTGAGCAGTGTGTTGTTGTAGGAAAACAAACCCCCCTAAATGAATCTGTTGATCATCAGATCAACAGATCAACCAGGGGTTATGAGTGAAAGTCTGTTCCAGTGGAGCCCATGATTTTCATATCCACAGAATTTACCTGGTGCATTGGTTTGATGCTCTACACAAGAATAGAGTGGTGGTATGGGAGGAAAAAGCAATGAGATTACCCAGTACTGGCTTCCGTCCAGTGTACATGTTGCTTCTATCATCAGGGACTAGACAGAATTAAAAAAATCCACCCTTCAGATTTAGGCTAGATTGATTTACCAGTTACCTGTGTCAGGAGTGACGCTGGGCTTCCTCTGTGCTCTCTGTTACGCACTTGGCTCTCTCTGGCCATCTTCTCCTGCTAGGTGAGGCAAGTGAGGCTCCGACAGGCTCAGCGCCTGTGTCACGCAGTCAGTAGCCACAGGCAGATGCTCTTAGCCTGTATTTTTCTTGTTGGGATGTTCATGGGTTGTAACTCAGGGACCACCTTTAATATCTCACTCTTGTTTGTACGAAGCGTCTGTTTATCCTATTAAACTAACATTTCTTTCTGTCTCTGCCAGTCTTCCATCACCAGCACCGAGCACCTGGGTAGCAAACAGAGTATCATAATACAGTAGCCCCTGCTACTATCAGCTCTGCAACGGCCATGGGCAGTTTCCCTCTCTGCATTCTCATTTGCTGTCTACAAAATGAGCACCATGACAGTACCTACCTCCTGGAGTTCTTGTTAGGCAAAAGGGGTATAAACACTGTCGACACATAAAGATGCATCCTGTGAGATCCATGAGTTTCAGTTTTATTTGGGGATTTCCTGACAGCTTCTCTGATAGCTCTGAGGAACTGCTCCAAAAAGGTAATGGAATAGGTCAGTATAGATGTGATTTTGATGAAGGGCACATGTGCAGCCAAGCACACATCTGGTTAGAAGCTTGCTGCTAGTCACTAGGAACAGATACCTCAGTTAACGATTTTAGTGCTTTTCTAAGTATGGGAAGATGAAAGAATCCAAGAACAAAAGATTTCTCCTGAAAATAACAACTATCTAAAGGCTTGTTCTGCCAGTTTTTCTAGCGCACAAAGTGCTTCATTCCTGATTACCTCCTTGACCTCCTTTCGGGATGTGTTGACGTTCCAAGGCTATAGTGACTAGTGACTGAATTCTTATACAACCACTTGTTGTTCAGTTGCTAAGATGTGTCTGACTCTTTGCAACCCTATGAGCTGTAGCACACCAGGCTTCCCTGTCCTTCACTATTTCCCAGAGTTTGCTCAAACTTATGTCCGTTGATTTGGTGATAACATCCAACCATGTCATCCTCTGTCTCTTCCTTCTTCATTTGGCAAGTGACATTTTTAAAGTTGGTATTACTTAGCCCAAATCTTGACATGTCTTATCCATCATTGCCATTAGCTCTTCAGTTCAGTTCAATCACTCAGTTGTGTCCGACTCTTTGCGACCCCATGAATCGCAGCACACCAGGCCTCCCTGTCCATCACCAACTCCTGGAGTTCACTCAGACTCATGTCCATCGAGTCCATGATGCCATCCAGCCATCTCATCCTCTGTCGTCCCCTTCTTCTCCTGCCCCCAATCCCTCCCAGCATCAGAGTCTTTCCCAATGAGTCAACTATTCACATGAGGTGGCCAAAGTACTGGAGTTTCAGCTTTAGCATCATTCCTTCCAAAGAAATCCCAGGGCTGATCTCTTAGTGTTATATAAATAGAATTTTAAAATATCAATTGTAGATATTTAAATCAGCTCTTCATATTGCACACAATTTCTTCAAAATGTTTGGTAAATTGTACTGTACTAGCCTGTCTATCCTAAAACATCTGGTTCCTGTTGCTTTTCTCCTTCCATTTTCCTTATCACACAGTGATTTAGTAGCTGAAATCAGAAAGATGTCATAGTTTTCCTAAGGCATGGCTCTTTAAAGGTTGCTTGGGACAAAAGCAAAGAGGAAAAGTGAGTCTGGTGTGGTGAAGAAAGCCTCAAAGCTGTGTACTCAGCCCCTGCCCAGTGCCTTGAGAGTAGAAAGCACTCAGCTTTTAATTGAATGAATGTTTCAAAACATTATGCACACACGAGGATGTTTTAGATCAGTGGATTGTAATTGGGCCTCAGTGTATGCGACGACAGGCTTTTGTTAGAACATATTTAATCATTAAAACTCTGGGATGATGGGACTTCCCTGGCAGTCAGTGGTTTGGTTAGCATGCATCCAATGCAGAGTGTGTGGGTTCAATCTTTGGTCGGGGAACTGAGATCCCACATGCTGTGCAGTATGGCCAAAACAAACCGAAACTCGTGAATGAGTGGCTAAAGACAGACAGAAGTGAGATACAGGGGTTTTAGTCACAAAGAGTAGTAGATGCTCGTGCTTTGCATTGCTTTGTATACATCTTTATTTTATTTTTTTAAATGGGAAACAGTACAAGCTTGTAGAAATCAAATGTTACAGAACGTATTTTTGGGGAAGAAATATTTTTTCTACCCTTCTGGGTCCTCGTGACTGGTTTAGAAATTACATTTGAATTAACATGAGACTGATTAACAGAGAAAACCAAAATTTAATAACATGTATACATCAGAGAGGCCCAGAAAAACCAGAATGCTTGAAACTCTCACTTTAAGTACTATCTTTAGCTTAAGATAAAGGAAGCTGTCTGTTGAGAGTAAAGGTTTGGCACTTCAGAGGGGAAGGCAAGCAATTTACCTGGAGATGGAAAAGCAAATTTTGGTGAATAAATGTTTGATGGGCCATGCAGAGACATGGGACAAGAGTAGATTCTGATCTCTAGGCCTGATCCCCCCCACCCCCATTCCCCCTGCCACATCACACCTACCTATATTCACTGCAGATATCTCTGGTGATAGAGAGACTATTGCAGGAATAGAATATCAAAATTCTTCAGGCAGTTAAAGGGAAGGAAACTTTCTCCCTGAGTCTTTATACATGTATTCGTTTGGCTGCACTGGGTCTTCGTTGCGGCACGTGGTTTCTAGTTCCCTGGTCAGGAATCAAACCCAGGCCTTCTGAATTGGAAGCAGAGTCTTAGCCAGTGCTCCCCCAGGCAAGTCCCTCTTTTGAGCCTTGATTGCTTTCAGCTCAAAATAATCAGCATGCCAGAGAGACATTTTCGGGTGGCCAGTCTTGTTCCTCTGTAATGTATGATGAATATGTACTTGTCTAAGTCATTTTCATTGGTTGACCCTTTCATAACAAGTAAGATCTTTAATACTATTTTTGCTTTCCCACAGCCTCCAAAATAGATCTGGGCCCATAATTGTAGCTCAGTGTATGAATAGAGGGAAATTATCACTGAAAGATCATCTGTTCCTCCAAGGGGGAGACTTTGTATCAATTGTTAAATAGTATGCTTAAGAGGGGAACAGAAACCCTGCTCTGAGGTACCGTGACTCAGGTACCGTGACTCACTCGTGATTGTGCCTCCAACTTCTTTGAGCCTCTTTTGTACCATTTGTAAAATGGGGATAATAATATCTACTCTATAGAGCTGATATGAAGACCAAATGGGATGTGAAGATTATTTGAAGCCCCTAGTGCAGTGCCAGACACAAAATCAAAGTACTTCAGAGCAGCTGGTGAAAGACATGCTTACCCATCATCCACCAGATTTATTCTTTTCCTGTCCTTCTGAACCTGTAACCATGACCAGTGAGATTTAATGAGCTCTTAGCTCATCGTTTGTACAGTAGAAATGCTAATACTTAATACATCACAAATCTTGTAGAAATTCTCTAGGTAAAATGAAAGAACATTCAGCAGAGAAAAGTTAATTTGGAAATAATTTAGAATTGTAGGCCAACTCATAATCACTTGCAGGTGACGTTCATTCTCTATCAGCTAAAAAACCTCAATTCTTTTCTCAGCTTTTAATCCATGTCTTGACTACCTTCCAGCTGTCCTTTGGGTAGAAATTAATGTAATTTAAATCAAAAAGTTAAGTAATTGATAGAGACAGAAAATAGGTCCCTGGAACTCAATTCTTTGGCAACAAATTTGGGTTCAGTTTGAATTTAGAAGATGTTTGGAGGAAGAGATTCATGGAATGTATGACATTGACAATGACTCCATTGAATGAATGAAGGAGGAAAAGGAATGTCTTCACCCTTGGTCTCGCTGACATCTGAAGTCTCTTCTAAATCTGAGAACCAAAGACTCCACAAGTCTTAGTTTCTTTGCTTTTAGTTTAATGAAAAAAAAAATACAAAAATCAAGAGATGAAATAAAGAACATGTAATTGCCTTTTCCGCCTTGCACCTGACAAAGCCACAGGAAGGAGAAGAAGTAGATTAACTGCAGGGAAAATTGCCCTCACTTTTCTCTGCTAATGCACATTAGTCCCCCACAGAGGAGCTCTGATTTTTCCAGTGGTGTACATTTGCACAGTTGGGTTCATATTTTGCTCTCAAGTGCAATAGTGCTTACATCAAAGCTAATGCAATAAAGCTGGAACTGACATGAGGTTCCTGGGAACATCATTCCTGTGTTCTTGGCAGTTACCTCTAGGACCCTCAACCTGTTATTAGGGAGACACAGAGGAACACTGTGTCCACAGCTTATGAAAGGATGTTTTGCATCTGAAGATACGGCTCTTGAGTTTACTCTAATCTTAAGACATTCCTAAAGACAGCCCAGCCTGTGAGTTTAACATTACTTTTTCTTGAGCAAGTTGGGATTGTGTTTTCAGTTACTTGCAACCAAAGTGTTTGATAAATGTGCCAACTCTGTGTTGGATCATGGCCGAGGCTTTGGAAATTCTATGGAAATCAACCACTGTTGCCTGTCCTTATATGACATACATAATTTAGAGGAACAGACACGTTAATTGGGGAAGCACCAATTTAGTAGATACTTCTAAAACATCTACTCAAAAAAATATAATACTTAGTTCAATGAGAATTTATAATGGACTGAAAAAGAACAGTAGAAAAGGCTTTCCTGAAAAAGTAATTCTTAAACCTGCAGAATCACTAGAAATGAAGTAGGTGAGCAGAAAAGGCAAAGGCATTTCAAAGAGAGGAAATGACATAGATGGAGAAAACATGGCATAAATGCCCTGTGATAGGAGGAACAAGGCATGGTCAGAGATGGGGAAAAGATCTGTACAGCAAGTTTTGAGAACAAGAAGCAGATTGATTGGGGTAATGGTGGCTGGAAAGATGAGTAGGGAGATTGTGCAAGGCCTCAAAGGCTATTTTAAGGAGTTTTGTCTTTTATTGTAAGAATAGTAAAAAGCTGTGTAGTCCATGCTCTTATAATGTAAATTCAAGGCTCCTAGAGGAAAACTAGGTTTTTCCAAGGTTGGATGTCCCTCATTCAGCAAAGTTCAGCCCCGAACACAAGCCTCTCACTCTCAGGTGACCTACAGAAAGAACTGGTGATAGTCGCTAGTATTTGGAACATGCCTATGGGGCAAAGACCTTGAATGGACTTGAGAAATCACAAAGTTTGCTTTGAATATACAGTCTTCACATAAAACAGATTATACCTGTCAAAATCTGTATAGACAGGAAGTAGAGTAATGGTTCCCAGGGGCTGACTGAAGGGATAAAGTTACTGTTTGTGTTTTAATTGGAGTGTAATTGCCTTACGATGTTGTGTTAGTTTCTTCTGTACAACAAAGTGAATCAGGTATAGCTACACATATATTCCCTCCCTCTTGGACCTCTCCTACCACCCCCCATCCCACTCCTCTAAGTCATCACAGAGCACTGAACGGAGCCCTGTGTGCTATACAGCACGTTCCCACTGGCTGTCTGTTTTACACGTAGCAGTGTATACATCAGAGAAGGCAGTGGCGACCCACGCCACTGCTCTTGCCTGGAGAATCCCATGGACGGAGGAGCCCGGCGGGCTGCAGTCCATGGGGGTCACGAAGAGCCAGACACGACTGAAGTGACTTCCCTTTCACTTTTCACTTTCATGCATTGGAGAAGGAACTGGCAACCCACTCCAGTATTCTTGCCTGGAGAATCCCAGGGATGGGGGAGCCCGGTGGGCTGCCGTCTGTGGGGTCGCACAGAGTTGAACATGACTGAAGCGACTTAGTAGCAGCAGCAGCAGCAGCAGCAGCAGCAGCAGCAGCAGCAGTGTATACATCAGAGAAGGCAGTGGCGACCCACTCCAGTACTCTTGCCTGGAAAATCCCATGGACGGAGGAGCCTGGTAGGCTGCAGTCCATGGGGTCGCGGAGAGTCAGACACGACTGAGGTGACTTAGCAGCAGCAGCAGCGTATATATGTTAATACTATTCAATTTGTCCACCCTTTCCTACACACCGCTGAGACCACATGTCCTTTCTCTGCATGTGCATCTCTATTACTGCTGTGGAAATAGGTTCATCTGGATCAGTTTTCTCAATTCCACATGTGTGTGTTAATTTCTGATATTTGTTTTTCTGACTTCATTCTGTATGACAGACTGTATGTCCATCTACCTTTCTACGGATAACCTGATTTTGTTTCTTTTAATGGCTGAGTAATATTCCATTGCAAATTTATAGTTTAATGGATAGGGTTTCTCTGTGGGGTGATGAAAACATTCTAGATATGGATAGTGGTGATGGTTTCACAAAAATGGGAATGTAGTTAAGGCCACTTAAGATAGTTAATATCTAAACTTTATATTTTACTGCAATAAAAAATCTTAAGATATATATTGTTACTTCTCTCTTTATATTCATACTGTAAATACATTTATGCTGTAAGTAAAATAAGAATGTATTACTTGATAAAACTATAAAGAAAAATTACATACGTTTCCTCCTGTTAGTTTACTCACATAAAGGATGTCCTTTCTCCAATAGAGAAGGCAATGCTTCTAAAAGATTTTTTCTTAATAAAAAGAGATGGCAGAAGAAATAAAAGCAGTCATGAACTTTTATTGTGTGTTACTCCACCACAAGAAGATGCTCTGCCTAAGGAGTGCTTTTTATAGTTCTTTTATGTATTTGTTAACTCTATAAATAAATAGAGCATGTAGTTTCAGATTTCTGTAACACTGAGATTATCACTTCAGAACTAACTTAAAACTCAGTGGTTTTTTTTTTTTTTAATCACTTACCCTCTCCCTAGGTAAGAAGTCTATTCCAGTTTAGATTATTTAGACAGTTACATACGGTTTTAGAGTAAGTCTTTTCCTAGAGTGCTTTATACTGGAGTTCCCCAGTCTTGGTTTCCTATCCTTGATGTTCAGCTTCCCGGAAGGAAATAGACCAATGAGAATAGCAAGGTGCACACTTGATATTTCTGGGAAGAGTATCTTCGTTGAGCTGATTTGCCCCGTAAGATGACCAGATATGTGAAGAGTCCTTCAAATGCCATAAGTTAATGATTGTATTTCCCATGCACTATCTTCCTTAGGAAGTATCTCTTGTCTGTTCAAGTGTTTCTGAGAGGACCTGTGTTCTAAGCCTCTCACCAGAGCGGTAGCCCTGGTGGAGGTCCCCTTGAAACCTTGGCCCTTGGGAGTAAACACCATACTCCAAACTACTTAGATAAATGAAGAAATAGAGGACTGTTGTTACCTCCTTAATTTTAGTCATTACATTTTACTTAACATTACCTTCAGCCTTTATGAAAACCTCTGTTAATTCTGCTTTTTTCTTACTTAAGTTTGATCTTCTCATTTTCCTGCTGAAATCCATTCTGTGTCAGCCCATTGTTCTTACTAAAACATTAAAGATTCCCAATATAGTCTGTTGGGGAAGGCAGTGGCACCCTACTCCAGTACTCTTGCCTGGAAAATCCCATGAACAGAGGAGCCTGGTAGGCTGCAGTCCATGGGGTCACTCGGAGTTGGACATGATTGAGTGACCTCACTTGCACTTTTCACTTTCATGCATTGGAGAAGGAAATGGCAACCCACTCCAGTGTTCTTGCCTGGAGAATCCCAGGGACGGGGGAACCTGCTGGGCTGCCATCTATGGGGTCGTACAGAGTGGGACACGAGTGAAGTGACTTAGCAGCAGCAACGGCAATATAGTCTCTAGGGAAAAACTTTGATGTAATGGAAAAGGGAGTCCAAGGTTTTTTTAAATTTTGTTTTGTTTTTTAATCTTCCTCTTCCTACCCAACTTGATGTGCTTGGCTTCTTTCAGCCTTCATTAGTCTTCCTAAATGTAGCACATTAAGAGGTTCAAAATGTACATTTTGAATCATCATGAAAATATGCTTAGCTGTGCACTTTTACAGTCTAATTTTTCCCCTTGTGGGGTATTCCACCTCTGTAACTTAATTCTCTGTCTGGCGATTTTTACACCTGGGAAAAAATAGAATGTCTGAGCAAGTACATTGCATTCTTCCCCCCGTCCCTCTTTCCCTAAATAATAGTTACACCCATTACTGTCTCTGGGAATACCATCTGATAATAATCATCTATTGTAATGAAAAGGTTATGTAACCCTTCCAGTGGAAGCCATATCACTTAAACATTTTGAATCAAGTACTCATTTGTTTTTAGGGAAACTGTTGTTTAGCCCTTTGCTAGATTCAGCAGTGAGATGGAACTTCCAAAACTGTTTTTGCTTTTAAGTAATAACCTTTGCTGTTACATAAAGACAGGGCTATCACAGCTTTGAATACAGTTTAACAAGGACTTTCATGTACATTATCTCTCTAATCCTTTCAATAATTCTTTCAAGGCTGTTTAGGAATCAACACTCAGTTTTACAGTTGACAAATTTGCATCTTAGAGAATTAAGTGGCTTACTCCAAGATTCACTACTGGTAGGAATAGGCGTGGGAACATAGACAGAGCTCTTCTGACTTCTAGTCCATTGTGACTTTGGGATGTAGTATTTCAAGCAGTGTTTCTACTGATTATAAAAGTAACTTTTTTTTTTTTGTAGAAAATAAAGAGAAAATAGGAAAATATGTAAAGGTGAAAATTAGAGATGCTTTCATTCCCACCATCCAGTGAGCCACTGTTAACATCTTAGTGTTTTTCCTTCCAAAGTCATCTATATGGATGCGTGTGAGCAGTTTTGTGTATGCATGCATGTGAATCCTCAGCAAATTTGACTCATGTTGTATTGTAACTGAATGAGAACAGGTGCACAGCAATGATGATGAGACTACCTCAGTGTGTGTCATATAAACTGGATTTGTTTTTCTTGTCTTTCTACCCGTTAAGAAGAAAAGTACTGATTAGGACCAGAGAAAGTGTTTGTCCCAGTTCAATCTGTTTTTGCTCTCTTCCAAGAGAGAAAATGTTCCTGGGAATTTAACACCACTAAGTCGTTAAGATGCTGTCATCTGGGTGAGATGTATGTCCAGCTCCAGCTATGCCTCGCTCCAAGAGTGTGTCTGAGTCCTTTTCTAGTAGAAAATGAACAACCTCAATGACAAAATAAGGAGGCCATAGGAAGGCTTGGACGTAAAATCTTTCAGGATGTAATTACCAGGGATTTCATTCTTAGACTATGATAAGAACTTGACTTTGTACTGATGCCACTGGAAACAAACTAGAAAATAGCAGATTGTGTCATTGTTGCTTGGTGATGGTCCAGAAGGGACTGATTTTTCCCATTGGGTGGGATTAATTCCAGATTCCACTGGAAAATTAGCCAGATCATTATATCTGTGAGAATGACTCTAGCATTTGATAAATTAGATCATGGAATCAAAATGTCTGGGAATGGATACAAGTCCTACTTGAACCTAGTAGTGGTGCTCTATGTAGGTTACTGAACTTTCATTAGCAGGCCTATACATGGTAAATAAATTGTTCCCTAGAGTATTACTTTATTGTGAGGTTTAAGAAAGGTGATGTGTCTAGAACAGGGCCTATTATATACAAAGCCCCATATAAGATGTTGTAACGGAGGTCATTTTTCAGCTCCATTGGTTGAAAAGCTGTCTCTTAAGGGAGAAGTAATCTCTTGGCACTAGATGTTAGGCCTTTGTGCCATGGAGTATTGAAGCGTCTCAGCTGTCCAAGTACAGGAGTTTAAGTTTCTCTTCTTTTGTATTTATCCCTCCATGACCCCAAAGTGAAAAGTGACTCTTTGAATGGTCATGCTAAGAGTGTGTATCTTGGTACTTGAAAATAGCTCCCCAAATCCCCCCCATCATTCTCCCCCCCCCGCCATTCTTAAGGGCCACATTATGCACCTGTATGACTGTGTAGCCCATCAGCTCTTCTTCTTTAAACTGAAAAATAGTTGCTTTACAAGGTTGTATTAGTTTCTGCTGTACAATGTGGTCAATCAGCTATATGTATACATATATGCCGACACTCTTGAACCTCCCTCCCTCACACCCGTGCCATGCCATCCATGTAGGCCATCACAGAGCACTGGGCTGAGCTCGCTGTGCTACACAGCGAGTTCCCACTAGCTATGTATTATTTTACACATGGTAGTGTAATATGTCAATCTAAATCTTTCAGTGATAAGCCTCTATCCTTCTCCATCAGAGGTCAGACAGACTGAAAACCACAATCACAGAAAATTAACCAATCTGATCACATGGACCACAGCCTTGCTTAACACAATGAAACTATGAGCCATGCCATGTAGGGCCACCCAAGATGGATGGATTATGGTGGGGAGTTCTGACAAAACAAGGTCCAATGCAGAAGGGAATAGCAAACAACTTCAATATTCTTGCTTTGAGCACCCCATGAACGGTATGAAAATGCAAAAAGATAGGACACTGAAAGATGAACTCCTCAGGTAAGTAAGTGCCCACTATGCTACTGGAGATCAGTGGAGAAATAACTCCAGAAAGAATGAAGAGATGGAACCAAAGCAAAAACAACACCCAGTTGTGGAGGTGACTGGAGACAGAAGTCAAGTCTGATGCCGTAAAGAGAAATATTGCATAGAAATCTGAAATGTTAGGTCCATGAATCAAGGCAAAATAGAAGTGGTCAAAAAGGAGATAGCAAGAGTGAACGTTGACATTTTAGGAGTCAGCGAACTAAAATGGATAGGAATGGGTGAATTTAATTCAGATGACCATTATATCTACTACTATGGGCAGGAATCCCTCAGAAGAAATGGAATAGCCATCATAGTCAACAAAAGAGTCCAAAAAGGAGTACTTGGATACAGTCTCAAACATGACACAATGATCTCTGTTCATTTCCAAGGCAAACCATTTAATATCACGGTAATCTAAGTCTATGTCCTGACCAGTAATGCTGAAGAAGCTGAAGTTGAATGGTTCTATGAAGATCTACAAGACCTGCTAGAACTAATACCCCCAAAAGATGTCCTTTTCATTATAGGGGACTGGAATGCAAAAGTAGGAAGTCAAGAAACACCTGGAGTAACAGGCAAATTCGGCCTTGGAGTACAGAATGAAGCATGGCAAAGGCTAATAGAATTTTGCCAAGAGAATACACTGGTCAGAGGAGACACCCTCTTCCAACAACACAAGAGGAGACTCTACACATGGACATCTCCAGCTGGTCAATATCAAAATCAAATTGATTATATTCTTTGCAGCCAAAGATGGAGAAGCTCTATACAGTCAGCAAAAACAAGACTGGGAGCTGACAGTCGCTCAGATCATGAGCTCCTTATTGCCAAATTCAGACTTAAATTGAAGAAAATAGGGAAAACCACTAGACCATTCAGGTATGACCTAAATCAAATCCCTTGAGATTATACAGTGGAAGTGAGAAATAGATTCAAGGGATTAGATCTGATAGCCAGAGTGCCTGAAGAACTATGGATGGAGGTTCATGATATTTTACAGGAGGCAGTGATCAAGACCATCCCCAAGAAAAAGAAATGCAAAAAGGCAAAATGGCTGTCTGAGGAGGCCTTACAAATAGCTGAGAAAAGAAGAGAAGCAAAAAGCAAAGGAAAAAAGGAAAGATACACCCATTTGAAGGCAGAGTTCCAAAGAATAGCAAGGAGATGATAAGAAAGCTTTCCTCAGTGAAGAGTGCAAAGGAATAGAGGAAAACAATAGAATGGGAAAGACTAGAGATCTCAAGAAAATTAGAGAACCCAAGGGAACATATCATGCAAAGATGGGCTCAATAAAGGACAGAAATGGTCTGGACCTAACAGAAGCAGAACATATTGAGAAGAGGTGGCAAGAATACACAGAAGAACTATACAAAAAGATCTTCATGACCCAGATAACCACGATACTGTGGTCACTCACCTAGAGTGAGACATCCTGGAATGTGGGTCAAGTGGAAGTTAGGAAGCAACATTATAAGCAAAGCTAGTGGAGGTGATGGAATTCCAGATGAGCTGTTTCAAATCCTAAAAGATGATGCTGTGAAAGTGCTGCACTCAATATGCCAGCAAATTTGGCATACTCAGCACTGGCCACAGGACTAGAAAATGTCAGTTTTCATTCCAACCCAAAGAAAGGCAAAGCCAAAGAATGCTCAAAATACTGTACAGCTGCACTCATCTCACACACTAGTAGAGTAATACTCAAAATTCTACAAGCCAGGCTTCAACAGTACATGAACTGTGAACTTCCAGATATTCAAGCTAGATTTAGAAAAGGCAGAGGAACCAGAAATCAAATTGCCAACATCCGCTGTATCATCAAAAAAGTGAGAGAGTTCTTGAAAAACATCTACTTCTGCGTTATTGATTATGCCAAATTCTATGCATGGATCACAACAAACTGTGGAAATTTCTGGAAGCAATGGGAATACCAGACCACCTGGCCTGCCTCACGAAAAATTTCTATGCAGGTCAAGAAGCAACGGTCAGAACTGGACATGGAACAACAGACTGGTTCCAAATAGGGAAACGAGTATGTCAAGGCTGCATATTGTCTCCTACTTATTTAACTTATATGCAGAGTACATCATGAGAAGCGCTGGGCTGGATGAAACACAAGCTGGAATTCAAGATTGGTGGGGGAAATATCAATAACCGCAGATATGCAGAAGACACCACCCTTATGGCCAAAAGGAAGAACTAAAGAGCCGCTTGATGAAAGTGACAGAGGAGAGTAAAAAAGTTGGCTTAAAGCTCAACATTCAGAAAACAAAGATCATGGTATCTGGTCCCATCACTTCATGGCAAATCGATGGGGAAACAATGACAGATTTTATTTCGGGGGGCTCTCAAAGCACTGCAGATGGTGACTCCATCATGAAGTTAAAAGATGCTTGTTCCTTGGAAGAAAAGCTATGACCAACCTAGACAGCATATTAAAAAGCTGAGACACTACTTTGCCGACTAAGGTCTGTCTAGTCAAAGCTGTTGTTTTTCCGGTGGTCATGTATGGATGTGAGAGTTGGACTATAAAGAAAGCTGAGTGCCAGAGAATTGATGCTTTTGAACTGTCATGTTGGAGAAGACTCTTGAGAGTCCTTTGGACAGCAAGAAGTTCCTACCAGTCCATCCTAAAGGAGATCAGTCATGAGTGTTCAAAGGGAGGACTGATGCTGAAGCTGAAATCCAGTTCTTTGGCCACCTGCTGTGAAGAACTGACTCATTTGAAAAGTCCCTGATGCTGGGAAAGATTGAAGGCAGGAGGAGAAGGGGATGACAGAGGATGAGATGGTTGGATGGAATCACTGACTCAATGGACACGAGTTTGAGTAATTTCCGGGAGTTGGTGATGGACAGGGAGTCCTGGCATGCTGCAGTTCATGTGGTCTCAAAGAGTTGTACACGACTGAGCGACTGAACTGAACTGAATCTCTCAGTTTGTCCCACCCACCCCCCCCACACCACTTCTGCATGTCCGTTTTCTACATGTGCATCTCTATTCCTTTCCTGCAAATAGATTCATCTTTACCATCTTTCTATATTCTACGTATGTGTTCTTGAAGAGCCACTCATTCATAATCACACCAGGACACTCTTTACTCTCTTCACTGCATTGATGTGTTACTGATTTTCAGAAGCAACGGTAGTAAAATTCGATGGTGCCTTGGCACATTAGTAAAGAATGGCTTCAAACCATCCTATAAGTCATCTTATTCCTCATTCATGCACATGTGCAATGTGTTTTCTTTAACATGCCAGTTTCACTTAGAGATGCCTTTCATAAAGCCGTAAAAATCATTAGTATTATTAAACCTAGACCTTTGAGTACACATCTTTTTAATAGCCTATGTGATATGGCAAGTATATGTAAAACACCGTGATGGTTGATGAGAGAAACTCATATTGCTGCTTGAACTACAAGCCAGACTAGCAAGTTTTCTCATGGTACTCCATCTAAGTTTAAAATGAAGCTATAGTCATGCAAACTTTGTTTTTTTTATGGAAATTTTCTCCAAAGTGATCAAAGTGAGCTTGTCACTTCAAAGAAAACAACTCAATAGTATTTGTTGCCAGTAATAGAAATTTTTGAAGCAAAATTTAGAATTTGAGGAAGCTCCTATCTAACTCTACAGTGAGCCTAACAGTTTCTTTTAATTCAGATTGTTCTGAGATTGATGGTGATATAAACAAAGGTGTTCTTTTGATATTTTACAATCAAGTGTGTCAACATTGAGAAGATTTGCACTAGTCAGATAAATAATATTTTCTGGATATACGATGTTACAAAATTGTGAGTGGGTAAAAGGTCCATTCAAAATACAAGATGACTGGTAGATTTTACTGTAATACGGTATCAAATTTCATTAATATGATTATTTCACATTGTAATGTCTTAAAAATATACCACTTATTAAATTTTAGTATAGTATCAAAGAATAACCATAATTACCTTGAAAAGTCTACTAAAATATTCTTCCTTTTTAAAACTGCATGTACTATATGTGAGATGAGATTTTATTCATGTATTTCAAAATAGCATATCAAAACAAACATAAGAAAGCAGCTATTTTTATTACACCAGCTATTAAAGAGATTTGCAAAATGAATGTAAAACAATGCCACACTCAGTTACTTGTTTCTTATTTTGAAAATAATTTCTATATTAGTATATAATAGATTGAGAATAATTTTAAACAAATTAATGCATAAATTTTTATCTGTTTTAATTCCTTCTTCTTGTTCAGTCACTAAGTCATGTCTGACTCTTTGAGTCCCCATGAGCTTCAGGATGTCAGGCTTCCCTATCTTTCACTATCTCCTGGTGTTTGCCCAAGCTCATGTCCGTCGAGTCGGTGATGCCATCCAACCATCTCATCCTCTCTCATCCCCTTCTGCTCCTGCCTTCAATCTTTCCCAGCGTCAGGATCTTTTCCAGTGAGTTGGCTCTTTCCATCAGGTGGCCAAAGTACTGAAGCTTCAGCATCAGTCCTTCCAATGAACATTCAGGGTTAATGTCTTTTAGGATTGACTGATTTTAATTCCTAATGTGGACATATTGGTAGATAACAACCCATATATATAAAAAAAAAAAACTATTTGGAGTCCACAGTAATTTTTAGGAGGATAAAGTGATTCTAAAAGTTTAAAAATTACTGGTGTAATCAAAGACACATGCCTAGTTAAGAGAGTTCATAAGAGGAGTTATTTTTCTTAAATGTATACCCGAAAGAGAATCAAAGAACAGAGGAGGAAGGAGAGGGGTGGGGGAGAAAGAGAAGTGTCAAATTTGTAGTCTTTTTGTTTGTTTGCTGCCTCTTATTCCAAATATGATATTCTCAAATTCTCAGGAATGTCTCATTTTTATGCATGATGCTATGAGAAAAGGAGACAGACTCCAGAGTAGGAAAGAATATTTGTATGTGTTTGGAGGGGAGAGGTGTAGATTGGATGATTATGGGGAAAACCACATCATTTTCTTGATCATAAATTTTCATGTTTTAAAGAGGTTTAGTGTGAATGGTTTATAATTGTCTGCCACAGCTTCAGAGAATTCTTCAGACCAATGAGACTGTTAATCTAAGAAGAAAGCCCCCAAAGCAAGATGATCCTCTAAATACCTTTGGGCAGATTGGAAAAGAAAAGTTGAACATCTGGACTGAAGCTTAAGACAGTCTTGTAAATGTTTATAAGCTTGGACTTAATGAAGCTCTTAGTTCACGAAATAACTTAACAACTTGCTGAGTTTTCCCCTGGAAAAAGGTACTTCTGAATATAACCCTTCCTGTTTAGCAAAACAAAACAAAACAAAACTTTATTTTATATAGGAGTTTAGCCAGTTAACAATGTTCTGATAGTTTAATGTGGATAGCAAAGGGACTCAGTTATACATATGCATGTATCCATACTCCCCCTAATCCCCTCCCATGCAGGCTGCCACATAACATTGAGCAGAGTTCCCTGTGCTGTAAAGTAGGTCTATGTTATCTATTTTAAATACAGCAGTGTGTCTATTTGTCAATCTCAAATTCCATTAACTATCCCTTCCTCTGGTAACCATAAGTCTTCTGTAAGTCTGTTGTCTGTTACTCTTTTGTGAATAAGTTCGTTTGTGCCATTTCTTTTTAGATAAACACAATCCTTTCTGGTTGAACTGGGTGATACCATATAGAAGGACCCTGAACTATTCTGAACACATTTTTGCACTCAGTATCTTTTTTTAAAAATTGAATATAGTTGATTTATAATATTGTGTTAGTTTTAGTTGCTCAGTTGTGTCCAACTTCTGTGACCCCATGAACTATAGCTGCCAGGCTCCTCTGTCCATGGGATTCTCCAGGCAAGAATACTGGAGTGGGTTACCATTTCTTTTTCCAGGGGATCTTCCCAATACAGGGATCAAACCTGGGTCTCCTGCATTGTAGGCAGATTCTTTACCATCTGAGCCACCAGGGAAGCCCCGGTAAATATCTATATATATATTTTTTCAATTCTTTTCCATTACAAGTCATTGCAAAATATTTCACTTTCGTATTTGTAAAACAACTCAAGAAATATACCTCCGTACTGTTTTCTAGGGAGGTCAGAGGGAGCTGAAGTGGAGGATGTAGGGGAGGGGTGTGTCTGGGGAAGGCCTCATAGGGAACTACTTAGTTACATATCTATTTCCCTTTGTGTGTATCCAGGAGGATAGGATATCTGTGTATAAATGGCACAGTGTGGATACTGGCACTCTTGCTTGAGAAACTGTAGTTTTCTTTATTCTGTGTGTGTGTGTGTGTGTGTATTTAAAGGAACTTTGATTCACTCATCTGCCCTTCCTAAGAGGTAATATTTTAAATCCTTACTATCCAGTGGTTCCTTTACATGTCTTCCCTCACTGAATCCCCATAGCCACCCTGCAACCTGGGTTCTATGACTCTCCTCATTTTCCATTGTATTCAAAGCCACACAGCTAGTTGAGTCATAGAATTAGGATTCAAACCCACATCTGTTTTACTCTAGAGCCTATTTTATTTTCAGGTCTATTATACTTATGGAGCAAAATAATTCTACAATCAGCCCCCAGATTTATTACCTCTTTTAATGAATGTCTCTGTCTGTACCACCAAAATAAATAATCATACTAGAAAATGCAGGGCAAAAGATGCAGTTTTCATAGGGAAGGGAAAAGGACCAGTCTCTTGCACATGCTCCTACTTTTTTTCTCCTTGGGCTGCCTGGTGCTAAATGGTTTTTAAATAGCAATTGAACCACCCACAGAGAGACCTTGATTTACAATTTTTTTTTCTGTACATCAGTGCTGTTACTCTGCCTGTTTTTGGAGGTTCGGTTGAGTTTGTGCTTAAAATAATGGATGGATATAACGTGTAAGCACAACGCAAGTGACTAAATTTGAAAAAGAAAAATGTGTTTATATACATATTTTCCTTTCAGTCTGTTTCTGTGGAGATTAAAAAATATCTGGCACCTGAAGCTGCAGTTGTAGCAGAGAGAAATATTTTAAAATACTTAGAGTCACAGAATGTTATAGCTGGAAGGGATCATGTCTGGGAGCTGGTGACAGAGAACACATAGCCCATTCTATCTAAGATCTCGTATCAAGGGAGTGGTTGTGGTGTGGCTTGTGAATCATAGTTTATTCATCAAGGGGAGAGGGATGGCTTACCTTCTAAGCCTAATTTTCCTTCATTTGTAAAAGGTAGGCAGTAAGAGTGCTTACCCCAGAGGGCAGTTGTTACACACCTCATACAAAGATTGCTTATCACTAGGCCTGACCTACATGGGCTCAAGAAATGCCAGCTGTCCTCCTTTTTCTGCTCCTTTCATTCTTCTATATTATCATTAAAACTTTAGTGACTTATTTTTTTAAGACTTCTGTGTTTTGCATGCTCTTTCCTTTGATGCTAGAGATTTGTCATTTTTATTTGGAAAGTGAGTGATCATTGTTCTTTCTTTGTAGGTTTCAATAGATGTCATTGCCCCCTTCATTTTCAAACAAAACCTAGTTCTGGTATCTTCACAATTTAGACCATTATTCGCTTCTGTCATTCCCATAAAAATTCTGGGGTGTTTCCTAGAGGTCAATCACTGAACCTGATGTTTACATACACATCACTATTTCATTCACCTTATGCAAAACGGCTAAAGTCAACATTATCTTCACTTTTTGGTTGAATAAGTTAATCGGGAGAGGTTATGCAACTTATCCCAAGTTATAGCTTGTAAGAGGCAGAGCCTCTGTGCTATTTTAAGTCCAAGCACAGTATCTTACCTACTGTGCCATAAAGCCAACAGGGACCAAGAATACTTAACCTTCTGTCATGGAACTAGTTACTTGATTACAACATTGTTGCCAACCCTTCCATGATTCAGGGTTAAGCTTCAGGGCCAGTGGAGAAGACCAAACCCACCATGGCAACTGTGCATCACTTTCACCTGAATGTGTCTACTAGAACTCTAGAAAAGCCTGTATTCATGTGAGTTTTAACTCCAAAACAACCCATGGATCATTTCTTCCTACATTTGGCCTCTTGTATGAAGATCTCGCTGGACAGCAGCTGTCCCCTTGATGGCAGCGTTGAATGTGGGATCCACCTTCTGAGTTGTGTAAGTCTCAAGTTCTCCTACTTCCAATGAACAGGAGTTCTCTTATCTATGGGAGGGGGGAGGTCATGCTTTTCTGTGTGAATATATTAAGTACCCCTATTTCATAACATAGTTCATCCCTTTGGGCAGTTCTAATTACTGTTCATTTTTACCAGAACACTATTGTATTCCTTAGTAATTCTTTACGTTTATACCGATGATGAATTTCTTTCACAAGACTTAACATTTTACCTTTTTTTTTTTAATATACATATTCCTTCTGAAGGATTATCTACCTACAACAAGGGCATCATCTTTGCCTCTTCAAACGACCCATCATTTGGATTTAATTTCAGAAGCTGTCTCAGGCACAAAATCTTCCTGATCTTTTTATCTGACTCTTTCCTTCAAACCCTACCCCACAAGAGACAGACAAAAAACTAGACAAAACTACACCTGATCCTCAACAGAGTTTTAGGTTTTCCTCTCCTGTGACATTTAACACTGTATACCTTGTTTCTCTGCACTTGCTCCATCCTCTAGTCTGTGCTTCAGCAATGATGTAGAGATTATTGTATAATTAGGGTGCTTTGAATCTTTAAGAAACAGAATACCCAAATAAAATTGACTTATGTAGTGACATATTTGTTATCTCATTGAACGGAAGTTCTGAATTAACAGAGTTCTAGAATTTCTTAATTCAACCTCTCCACAGTTCTAGGCCTGCACATTTTGTTCTGTGAATTTCTTCATTTGCCCCTCATGGACTCAAGGTGGCTGCCACAGCAGCAAACACCACCTCCATAGGGGTGAAGGAAGGAGAAGAGGAAGAAAGCAGGTCCATTGCCTCTGTAAACCTGGGAAACATAATCCCCAGTCATTCATCTGGAAGAAGAGATTTCCCAAGAGTTCTCCATTGGTATTTCTCTATGTCTCGTTAGCCAGAAATGCATCACAAGCCTGCCTTCAAACCAATGACCAGCGAAGGAGAATGAATGGATTATCACTATTGGCTAAGATCGGTCTAAGTTTCAGTTCAGTTGCTCAGTCGTGTCCGACTCTTTGCGACCCCATGAATCATGGCACGCCAGGCCTCCCTGTCCATCACCAACTCCCGGAGTTCACGCAGACTTACGTCCATCGAGTCAGTGATGCCATTCAGCCATCTCATCCTCTGTCATCCCCTTCTCCTCCTGCCCCCAATCCCTCCCAGCATCAGAGTCTTTTCCAATGAGTCAACTCTTCTCATGAGGTGGCCAAAGTACTGGAGTTTCAGCCTCAGCATCAGTACTTCCAATGAACACTCAGGACTGATCTCCTTCAGGATGGACTGGTTAGATCTCCTTGCAGTCCAAGGGACTCTCAAGAGTCTTCTCCAACAAACAGTTCAAAAGCATCAATTCTTCGGTGCTCAGCCTTCTTCACAGTCCAACTCTCACATCCATACATGACCAGAGGAAAAACCATGGCGTTGACTAGACAGACCTTAGTTGGCAAAGTAATGTCTCTGCTTTTGAATATGCTATCTAGGTTGATCATAACTTTTCTTCCAAGGAGTAAGGGTCTTTTAATTTCATGGCTGCAGTGATTTTGGGGCCCCCCAAAAATAAAGTCCGACACTGTTTCCACTGTTTCCCCATCTATTTGCCATGAAGTTATGGGACCAGATGCCATGATCTTCCTTTTCTGAATGTTGCGCTTTAAGCCAACTTTTCCACTCTCCCTCTCAGTTTCATCAAGAGGCTTTTTAGTTCCTCTTCACTTTCTGCCATAAGGGTGGTGTCATCTGCCTATCTGAGGTTATTGATATTTCTCCTGGGAATCTTGATTCCAGCTTGTGTTTCTTCAAGGCCAGAGTTTCTCATGAGGTACCCTGCATAGAAGTTAAATAAGCAGGTTGACAATATACAGCCTTGACGTACTCCTTTCCCTATTTGGAACCAGTCTGTTGTTCCATGTCCAGTTCTAACAGTTACTTCCTGACCTGCATATAGGTTTCTCAAGAGGCAGGTCTGGTGGTCTAGTATTCCCATCCCTTTCAGAATTTTCCACAGTTTATAGTGATCCACACAGTCAAAGGCTTTGGCATAGTCAATAAAGCAGAAATAGATGTTTTTCTGGAACTCTCCTGCTTCTTCAATGATCCTCTGGGTGTTGGCAATTTGATCTCTGGATCCTCTGCCTTTTTTAAAACCAGCTTGAACATCTGGAAGTTCACAGTTCACATATTGCTGAAGCCTAGCTTGGAGAATTTTGAGCATTACTTTACAAGCGTGTGAGATGAGTGCAATTGTGCGGGAGGTTGAGCATTCTTTGTCATTGCCTCTCTTTGGGATTGCAATAAAAACTGACCTTTTCCAGTTCTGTAGCACTGCTGAGTTTCCCAAATTTGCTGGCATATTGAGTGCAGCACTTTCACAGCATCATCCTTCAGGATTTGAAAGAGCTCAACTGGAATTCCATCACTTCCACTAGCTTTGTTCATAGTGATGCTTTCTAAGGCCCATTTGACTTCACATTCCAAGATGTCTGGCTCTAGATGAGTGATCACACCATAGTGATTATCTGGGTCATGAAGATCTTTTTTGTATAGTTCTTCCATGTATTCTTGCCACCTCTTCTTAATATCTTCTGCTTCTGTTAGGTCCATACCATTTCTGTCCTTTATCGAGCCCATCTTTGCATGAAATGTTCCCTTGGTATCTCTAATTTTCTTGAAGAGATCTCTAGTCTTTCCCATTCTGTTGTTTTCCTCTATTTCTTTGCATTGATCACTGAAGAAGGCATTCTTATCTCTTCTTGCTATTCTTTGGAACTCTGCATTCAGATGCTTATATCTTTCCTTTTCTCCTTTGCTTTTCACCTCTCTTCTTTTCACAGCTATTTGTAAGGCCTCCCCAGACAGCCATTTTGCTCTTTTGCATTTCTTTTCCATGGGGATGGTCTTGATCCCTGTCTCCTGTACAATGTCATGAACCTCATTCCATAGTTCATCAGGCACTCTATCTATCAGATCTAGTCCCTTAAATCTATTTCTCACTTCCACTGTATAATCATAAGAGATTTGATTTAGGTCATACCTGAATGGTCTAGCGGTTTTCCCTACTTTCTTCAATTTGAGTCTGAATTTGGTAATAAGGAGTTCATGATATGAGCCACAGTTAGCTCCTGGTCTTGTTTTTGTTGACTGTGTAGAGCTTCTCCATCTTTGGCTGCAAAGAATATAATCAATCTGATTTTGGTGTTGACCATCTGGTGGTGTCCATGTATAGAGTCTTCTCTTGTGTTGCTGGAAGAGGGTGTTTGCTATGACCAGTGCATTTTCTTGGCAAAACTCTATTAGACTTTGCCCTGCTTCATTACGTATTCCAAGGCCAAATTTGCCTGTTACTCCAGGTGTTTCTTGACTTCCTACTTTTGTATTCCAGTCCCCTATAATGAAAAGGACATCTTTTTGGGGTGTTAGTTCTAGCAGGTCTTGTAAGTCTTCATAGAACCATTCACCTTCAGCTTCTTCAGCGTTACTGGTTGGGGCATAGACTTGGATTACTGTGATATTAAATGGTTTGCCTTGGAAACGAACAGAGATCATTCTATCATTTTTGAGAGTGGATCCAAGTACTGCATTTCAGACTCTCTTGTTGACCATGATGGCTACTCCATTTCTTCTGAGGGATTCCTGCCCATAGTAGTAGATATAATGGTCATCTGAGTTAAATTCATCCATTCCAGTCCATTTTAGTTCGCTGATTCCTAGAATGTTGATGTTCACTCTTGCCATCTCTTGTTTGACCACTTCCAATTTGCCTTGATTCATGGACCTGACATTCCAGGTTCCTATGCAATATTGCTCTTTACAGCATTGGACCTTGCCTACTGACCTGGGGATTTCTTCTTTCAGTATCCTATCATTTTGCCTTTTCATACTGTTCGTGGGGTTTTCAAGGCAAGAATACTGAAGTGGTTTGCCATTCCCTTCCCCAGTGGACTACATTCTGTCAGATCTCTCCACCATGACCCGCCGGTCTTGGGTTGTCTCACCGGCATGGCTTAGTTTCATTGAGTTAGACAAGTCTGTGGTCCTAGTGTGATTAGATTGACTAGTTTTCTGTGAGTATGGTTTCAGTGTGTCTGCCCTCTGATCAGTCAAAATCTATCCCCTGGGGCTAAGGGAGGGGCCTGTCTTTGATGAGCCATTGCCATCTGTCTGCTGAATAAAATTGGAGTTCTATTAGCAATCACAGAGGAAATGGCTCTATTTAAATACACTGAATCTGTGTTCTATAGATGAAATATTTGCCACAGCTTTGACTTAGCTATCTCTGCATTTCTCAAAATTGCTGCTCAGATGTCAATGAATACTAGTGGATGTATTGTTTCATTAATTTATTTTATTTCACAAATATTAATTTAAAGATTTACTATATAATGAGACTGTTCTGCTGCTGCTGCTGCTACTGCTAAGTGGCTTCAGTTGTGTCCGACTCTGTGCGACCCCATAGATGGCAGCCCACTAGGTTCCTCTGTCCCTGGGATTCTCCAGGCAAGAATACTGGAGTGAGTTGCCATTTCCTTCTCCAATGCATGAAAGTGAAAAGTGAAAGTGAAGTTGCTCGGTTGTGCCTGACTGTTAGTGACCCCATGGACTGCAGCCTACCAGGCTCCTCCATCCATGGGATTTTCCAGGCAAGAGTACTGGAGTGGGTTGCCATTGCCATCTCCGTGAGACTGTCCTAGGGATTATATACAATAGTATATATAATCTGATGGGGTCCCTGCCATTAATATCAAAATTAAAGCTATGCTTACAATGTACCAGGGACTTCCCAGGTGGCACTAGTGGTAAAGAACTCAGCCAACCAGTGCAGGAGATGTAAGAGATGCAGGTTCAGTCCCTGGGTTGGAAGGATCCCCTGGAGCAGGGCATGGCAACCCATTCCAGTTTCTTGCCTAGAGAATCCTGTAGTCTGAGGAGCCTGCCTGGCTACAGTCCATGGGGTCACTAAGAGTTGAACACAACTGAAATGGCTTAGCACACACGGTGCTAAAACTTTATGCATTATTTTAATCCTCAAAAAATTCTACAGGATTAGTTCTATTAAAAATAACCATGTTTTTCTTTTCTTTTTTTTTTTTTAGTTTTTTATTTTTTAAATTTTAAAATCTTTAATTCTTACATGCATTCCCAAACATGAACCCCCCTCCCACCTCCCTCCCCATAACGTCTTTCTGGGTCATCCCCATGCACCAGCCCCAAGCATGCTGCATCCTGCGTCAGACATAGACTGGCGATTCAATTCACATGATAGTATACATGTTAGAATGTCATTCTCCCAAATCATCCCACCCTCTCCCTCTCCCTCTGAGTCCAAAAGTCCGTTATACACATCTGTGTCTCTTTCCCTGTCTTGCATACAGGGTCGTCATTGCCATCTTCCTAAATTCCATATATATGTGTTAGTATACTGTATTGGTGTTTTTCTTTCTGGCTTACTTCACTCTGTATAATCGGCTCCAGTTTCATCCATCTCATCAGAACTGATTCAAATGAATTCTTTTTAATGGCTGAGTAATATTCCATTGTGTATATGTACCACAGCTTTCTTATCCATTCATCTGCTGATGGACATCTAGGTTGTTTCCATGTCCTGGCTATTATAAACAGTGCTGCGATGAACATTGGGGTACATGTGTCTCTTTCAATTCTGGTTTCCTCGGTGTGTATGCCCAGAAGTGGGATTGCTGGGTCATAAGGTAGTTCTATTTGCAATTTTTAAGGAATCTCCACACTGTTCTCCATAGTGGCTGTACTAGTTTGCATTCCCACCAACAGTGTAGGAGGGTTCCCTTTTCTCCACACCCTCTCCAGCATTTATTGCTTGCAGATTTTTGGATTGCAGCCATTCTGACTGGTGTGAAGTGGTACCTCATTGTGGTTTTGATTTGCATTTCTCTAATAATGAGTGATGTTGAGCATCTTTTCATGTGTTTGTTAGCCATCCGTATGTCTTCTTTGGAGAAATGTCTATTTAGTTCTTTGGCCCATTTTTTGATTGGGTCGTTTATTTTTCTGGAGTTGAGCTGCAGAAGTTGCTTGTATATTTTTGAGATTAGTTGTTTGTCAGTTGCTTCATTTGCTATTTTTTTCTCCCATTCAGATGGCTGTCTTTTCACCTTGCTTATAGTTTCCTTTGTTGTGCAGAAGCTTTTAATTTTAATTAGATCCCATTTGTTTATTTTTGCTTTTATTTCCAGCATTCTGGGAGGTGGATCATAGAGGATCCTGCTGTGATTTATGTCTGAGAGTGTTTTGCCTATGTTCTCCTCTAGGAGTTTTATAGTTTCTGATCTTACATTTAGATCTTTAATCCATTTTGAGTTTATTTTTGTGTGCGGTGTTAGAAAGTGATCTAGTTTCGTTCTTTTACAACATGTTTTTCTAACAAGAACACTGTGTGACCCAAAGCAGTTAAGAATCTTGACAAAGTTGACAAAGATGCATCAAGCCAAGTTTTGCATAAACCCTTTTTACATGTGTGTGTACATGTATGTCATAGATAGACCTATCTTGCTTGTTGGAGTAGTGAGCTCTTGGATTTTATTTTGATTTACAGGCTATCTTTTTATGTTCTCATAAATTCCATAAAAGCCCCTTGTATCTTACAGGGGTTTGGAGGAAGAACCTACAAAGTGCTTTTGATGATGATCCTCACCTTATTTTGTGACTTCACTTTCTGAAGAGAAAGCTCTGGCTTTTGAGGAATCCACTTGTAGACTGGGAAAGTAATTTCAGTCATTATTTTACCTCTTAGTTTGAACTACCTTCTGTTTTCATCAGTACCACGAAATAAACTTCATGGCTTGGTGCTAATTAAACACAATGTAGACAACAGACCTATTTTATTCTCCCTGTATAATATCTTAGAAATTAAGCTACCCATGCTAAAAAGTGGAATTGTTTCACGTTGAACGGGGATTTCCACCCAGTAATGAAAAACAAACTGATAGCACTGGGTGTGCGTGTTGGCAAGGGTGTGTAACAGGGCAACTGTTGGCAGGAGCCGAGTAGCTGCTGCCTATCTTGGATGGGGCCAAGACACCAGTGTGCCACCATAGCAAACATTTTACAGCCCATTGCTTTACTCATTTTAGGTGTCTGCTATATTAGTCAGCATCTGCTATAGCCAGCAGCTCCAAAACTTTAGTAACAACATCAAAAATTGAGTGCAACAACAAGCATTGCTCGCCCAGGTTGTGTGAGACCTGGGGCTCAGCCGGAGCTCTGGCAAGTGGCAGGGATCTGTGGATGTACTGCCTATAGGTAGGATCACAGAGGGCCTTACGCTGAGAGGGGTCCCGCTTTTGATTGAAGCTTCTGTTGTCTTGCTCTCAATTTGCAAGGGGCCCTAGATTGCCATTTTTCACCAGGTTCTGAAAACCATGGAGCCAATTCTGGTGTGAGGCACACCAGGTCTCAGACTGGAGGAGCAGCCACTTCCAGCACATGCTGTTCTCATGGCAGAGGCTTAAGGTCATGGGGTTAGAGTCACCACAGCATGCCTCTTTTTAAAAGTATTTTATTGAAGTATGGTTGGTTTACAATGTGCTAATTTCTGCTATATAGCAAAGTAACTCAGTTGAACATACCTATATTCTTTTCCATACAGTTGATCACAGACTACTGAGTATAGTTAGTTCCCTGTGCCGTACAGTAGGACCTTGCTGTTTATCCATCCCATGGATGGTAGTTTGCACCTGCGACTCCCAATCCTTTCCTCCCCGCACGACCAGGCAACCACAAATTTGTCCTCTGTCTTTGAGTCTGCTTCTGTTTCATAGATACATTCGCTTGTGTCATATTTCAGATTTCACATGTAAAAGTAAAGTTCCTCACTCATGTCTGACTCTTTGCGACCCCATAGACTGTAGTCTACCAGGCTCCTCTGTCCATGGGATTTTCCAGGCAATAGTACTGGAATGGATTGCCATTTCCTTCTCCAGGGGATCTTCCCAACCCAGGACTCGAACCCAGGTCTCCCGCATTGTAGACAGATGCTTTACCATCTGAGCCACCAGGGAAGTCCTTTCACATGTAAGTGTTAACCTGTTTTCACATTCTGACTTATTTTGCTTAGTTTGATATTCTCTGGGTCTATCCATGGACTGCATGTTGCTACAAATGGCAACATTTTATTCTTTTTAATGGCTGAGTAATATTTCACTGTGTATATATACCACATTTTTTTAATCCATTCATCTGCTGATAGACATTTAGGTTGTTACCATGTCCTGTCTATTGTGAATAGTGCTGCTTTGAACATAGGGGTGTATGTATTTCTTTTTGGACTATAGTTTTTCTCTGGGTATATGCCTAGGAGCAGGATTGCTGGATCCTATGGTAGCTCTATTTTTAGGGTTTTGAGGAACCTCCATACTGTTCTCCATAGTGGCTGCACCAATTTACATTCCCACCAACAGTGTAAGAGGGCTATTTTTCCTCTGCACCTTCTCCAATATGTATTATTTGTAGACTTTTGAATGATGGTCCTTCTGACTGGTGTGAGAAGCCTCTACCAGGAGCTAGTACATGGCAACTTTCCATGAGTCAGGCATGTTGTCTTGTAATCTAGCCCACATACATAGTTGTGAGGAAGAATGCTTCACTCAAGAACGCATCTATCCTGCCCTGGGATTTGTCACACTTGAAGCAGTGACAAATTCCATTCCTATACACCTGATATCCTGTCTTGAGCTGATGATCAAGGCTTAGTTGGATAGAGTGCCCAGTTGGTAATGTCATGGGATTTATAAGGTAATACCAAATGGCAGGTAATCAGTTTACCTAGAGCTGATAGTGGAGTCTTTAAAAGGTGTAAAACCAATCATGTTGGCTATAGTTTTTCTCACAAATTATTCCTTGTTCAGATTAAAGACTAATTTGAATCTTATTCAAAATGCACCATGAGTCGTTTTACGGTGTTTTAGTACTAATTTGTCTTCATCATGGGTGTCGTTTTTTCCACTTGGTTTTTCAAGCAAAGATGATAAAATTAAATAAATTGACAGTCTATTTAGCTTTAATATAAAGATCTTTTGTGGAATATTAGTGCTCCCTAATTAATTGAGTTTTCAATTATCTTGTGACTTATAGAATCTTCAGTCATGACGTATACCCCATCTGCAATGTCAGGACCTAATTTTAGGCTTCGTTATCATGATTGAGCTGAGAATCATGGCTTTATGAATCTTTATAAAAAGAACATATAGATGCCTTTAACATTCTGTCCCTGTTACATAAAAAATTCCTTTTGACAATCCCCAGAAATTCCTTTGTTAACAGAGAAATCTGTAGTTCACACAGAAGACAGATTTCTGAATCTGAACTGAGGTTGTGGGGCAGTCAGTCACTAAGCTCAGACTTGCAGGCTGTGGTTCAGGCTGTGCATCTGAAGTGGGAATTCTCTGATCACAGGGCAGAGCGGTACTGAGGGAGCTGTGGTCTCAAGGAAGGCAATGAAATAGGGCTAGGTTTGTTGGGTTGAGACCTTGGTTAGGAATTTGTACTGAACTATATGACAGTTTCAATATTCAGTTCCTAAAATGTTGCCAGGAGGCAATCTTACCACAAAATCTTAAGTAATTATGAAAAGCCTGACCACTTTGTTGGTGTCATGCCATCAGGTTTTTCAAAGATTCCATCCACCCATTCTCTCATGTGCTCATTACAACATTCAGGTGCCCAAGGTAGTCCCATATTACTATTATTTCTATTTTACATACAAGGAGATGGTAATCCAGGGGTCAAACAGTCTGCAAGGGGAAGAAAGAAGGGAGATTTCCTAAATGCTGGCCATTGCTGTGGCTCTGCTGGGATCGAAGTTAATATATCCAGTAGAAATGCGTTCCCTCCACGATTTATCTATGTAGAGCTAGACAAATGTGCAGGTTTCAGATTTGGAAAGAACTGGGTTTGGCTCCCAACCTCCTTACTAGCTGAGAGACCTCAGGTAAGGTATACAAACTACCTCAGGTTCCTCAAACACATGCGTTATTATCTTGATTACTTGAAATATAGCATGAAAAACATTGAGTATGGTTACTGGGACGTATTAGTCATGGAGGTCCTAGAATAAACTTCCTGTAAAGCTTTGATCAGAGAAATAACAGAAAAACTAGAGACCAAAACGTCACCTTATGTAATGATAGAGGGCAGGTTGGAAAATATAGCTTTAAGTCTAACTGCCAAATGGACTTGATAATAAGCAAGCTCAGAATGAGTCCCCAGTCATGGAAGTACTTTTCTGAGATAGGCCCCCCTCACAAAAGAGCCACAGGTGACATGGATAAGCAGAGGAGGAGCTGTGTTCTCCAACAAGGCAAGGGAAAAGCTGATGAAACATTCTTAGTTACTCTAAACAAACTTGTCAGTCAGAAAATCCTCTCCATTACATGGGGGACAAAGTGAATAAAAGAGTGGAGACAGGCTATTTAAGCTCTTCTCGTAAGAAATTAATATTAAGAGTGCAGAAATACTCAGCACTAACATAATTTTTAAATAAACCCTACCTATTAGTGTTATTGGAGTTAAAGTAGGAGATTTAAAAGTATACTCAAGTGTCCATGACTAGAATGTTTCCAAAGTTACACAAAGCCCCAAAGTTTCACAAGTTTCCAAAGTGACACAAGTCCTCACTTGGGTTAATCCCACAATAAGATTGCTTTTAGATGGGGCCGAAAACAATTTGTTATCAGAAGAAGGTTCCATAAACAAGCTAATCTGTACCCAGGACTTAGCTCTATCAAAATTCTAGATTCCTTTAGAAGTAGAAGCTATGCCTTTGTATGTTTATCTTTCCCACAGTGCCTTGCAGACCCTTTGCCACTAATAATTACACTGATTGCTCATCTAGCTTGCAAAGCACTTCTGTGTTGATGATCTCATTTGGTCTTTTCACCAGTCCTGAGAGGGAGGGAGGGAGGAAGGGGAAAGGTTACTCACCTCATTTCACATTTGAGGATGTTGAGACCCAGAGCAGCCGCACAAGCTGTGTGACTTGTCCAGCTTAGGAAGCAGAATGCCAACGTTTGATTCTCCAAATGGAATATGGGTCACTGACTCTTAACACAGTGTGCTTTCCATTAATATTTTATTATTTTATCTGAATGGTATTGATTTCTTTGGAAATAGTTGACCTAACATGTATGATCGTAGGAATTCCAGCAGCATTCAAAAGACAAGGTAAACTTCCCAGACTGGGAGGGTTTGGAGACTTGATTTACTTAGGGTTTTTGATGATAACTCCATGTTGTTCATCCATTCAAATGAGATAGCACCAAATTTGGAGGTGAAAATGATTGTCATAAAGGGAGAAGGCATTATAAAGTTGGTAACATCTCTTCTAGGTCTGCTACCTGAGTTATTGTCTCCCAGAGATACAAAAGCCATTAAGAAAAAGGCGATTTTAGCAGTAAGAACAAATTAAGTTATGTTTTGTCTTGAGCATCATTCATTAGAGCCATATCACTGTGTCACTAGCCCCAGTCATACCCCACAGCACAATGGAAAAAAGACTATGGTGGGCAGAATAATAACCGTCTCCAATGTCCACATTCTAACGCTCGGAGCATATGACTTCATTACCTTGCATGGCAAATGGACTTTGAAGCTGTGATTAAGTTAAGGATCTTGAAATGGGGAAATTATCTTGGGTTTTCTATGGGGCCCAATAAGATAACAATTGTGTAAATGGGAGGAGACAGGAGAGTCAAAGAAGAGTGTTATAAATAAAGTACAAGTTGGAATGATACAGTTCATGGCTGGGGCCCATGAGCCAAGGAATGAGGCTACCGTTAGAAGGTAGAAGAAGCAAGAGGAGATTTCTTCCCTCAAGTCACCAGAAGAAACAAAAGAATTGCAGCACTTCCATCACCTTGATTTTAGCCTTGAGAGACACATTTTGGAGATCTGGCCTCTAGAACTGTGAGGTGATAAGTTTGTTTTTATGCCACTAAATGTTCAGTAACTTTTTACAGTAGCAAGAAGAAACAATGTAAGCCGCATAGGGTTTAAATTTTGGTTCCTGAATTTAGTTGCCTCATACTTTAGGCAAGCTATAACTAAGTAGCAATTAACAGTATTTACATCATTGTAATGATAATAGTGCTTTATTCATCAAATTGTTGTTGCTAGTTGAGATAATATATGAAAGACATTTGAGCCCTGTGTTTCACATACTAGGACACTGATGAATAATTACTATAATGCCATTAAATATCACTGTGTGTTTTTTACTTTAGTATTTCATCAGCTGCAAAATCATAGAAATTAACTTCTAAATCTAAGAATCGCAACAAGTCTATGAATACCAGAGTTGACCTCAAGGGGAAAAAAAAATCAGCTTGTATTTCTTCTATGGGGTGTCCCTTGGGGCTCAATGGTAAAGAATCCACCTGCAATGCGGGAGACCCAGATTTGATCCCTGGGCTGGGAAGATCCCTTAGAGAAGGAAATGGCAACCCACTCCAGTATTCTTACCTGGAAAATCTCATGGACAGAGGAGCCTAGCGGGCTACAGTCCATGGGGTCACAAAGCGCTGGACACGACTTAGGACTAAACAACAATTTATCCTATATACAAGAAAATAAGAAATCAGATCTGATTCACCTTAGGAATGGGAAGTAGGTTATAGAGAGGGTTATCTTACAGGTTCCTTAAGAGAATATTGAGAGGGGCTCAGAAATATAGTCAGTACTAACTACAGGTTTGTAGCAAGTTACTTCAAGTTTTCCAACAGAGTCTAGATTTTGAGGAAAATATAAACTATGAATTTACATAATTTATACTTATTAAAAAAAAAAAAACAAAAAAAAAAACCTTTAGCTGGAGCACTGCCTCCTTCACCTGTGCAGCTAGTAGCAGTTCCTGTTCACCAATCAGCCTTGGCTTCTTACCCTTCTTCGTGGAAAGAGTTTCCTATCCCCCACCCTCCCACCCTCCTGCCTTTCTCAAGACACAGCCACAGCACTGCTGTGTAACTGTGCGTTCTGCTTTTCTGTCTTTCTCTTTGACATTAAGTTCCTTGAAAGAAGGGATGGTGCCCTTCTTGTTCACTCATCTCTGGGCACATGCCTCACTAAGTACGTATTTGAGGAAAGGAAGGATGGCAGGTGCTTCTTTGAGTCCTATCCTGGACATTATGAGCCTTGTAACCTTGCCAATCTTCTAAGCCTCCATTTCTAAATGTGTCAACTATAGTGTTTTTCCCATCAGTCTTGTAGGTTCATAGTGGGGTCTAAGGAAAGTAACTCAAATCCAGGAGTGCATGGTGGGTTATATAAGGGACACATCTCTGCTTCAGATCCACACAATGCTCCAGTTTCATCTGGTGAGCACACATGGGTGCCTTCCATCTTGAGCATGGTTTTCAGCCTTGAATGTAGCATGAATAGAACAGGCTGTCTTTGTTCTAATAAAGTATAAAGGTCTAGTGGCTAATTCACAAGAGCACAGGAAAGATCACCTTCTTTATCTGAGTAAAAGGATCTTCTTTCCATTTTCCAAGAAGATTCGAAGAACACATGTTAGCCTGTGTAAGGAATAAGGAAGTGAAGGAACGTTTTTACCCTGTGCTGTACTCAGTCACTTCAGTCGTGTCTGACTCTTTGCGACCCTATGGACTGTAGCCCACAAGACTCTGTCCATGGGATTCTCCAGGCAAGAATACTGGAGTCGGTTGCCTGCCTTCCTCCAGAGGATCTTCCTGATCCAGGGATCAAACCTGGGCCTCCTGCATTGCAGGTGGATTCTTTACCTCTGAGCCACCAGGGAAACCCATTTTTACTCTACATAAGTCCAAGTCTAACAGGGAGTAAATATATATGTAGACAGCTCAGAGATAAAGGCAGCCCATGGCTTCATCTCTAATATCAGTCCCACCAGGGGCATGAGGGATGACAAAACAGTGGTGCCTCACTTTTTGGAAAGAAATGGAATCTGAGTTGAGTTGAGTTGTTGTTGTTCAGTCTCACAGTCATGTCTGACTCTTTGTGACCCCATGGACTGCCAGGCTTCCATGTCCATCACCAACTTCCAGAGCTTGTTTAAACTCATGTCCATTGAGTCAGTGAATGCCATCCAACCATCTCATCCTCTGTCATCCCGTTCTCCTCCTGCCCTCAATCTTTCCCAGCATCAGGGTCTGTTCTAATGAATTGATCTTAATCAATTGAGTGTTTGTGTATGCAGGGTAGATCATAATCTATGTAATTACTTGTATGGAGGCTGAAAAGGAGGGACTGATTACTAAGAAAACAGAAAAGCCTGATGTGACATGATGTAGAGTGTTTTAATTAGATAGCAAAGGAAGGATGTTGGAAGATAAAACTATAAAGTATATTGGGACCCATGATTTAGACCTCCAAATAGCTGTTGAGATAAGGCTTGATTCTAATGACAGAGAATCATTACCGATTTGTGAACAGAATATTGCCGCAGAACAAAAAAAAAAAAATAGGGACTAGAGGGGGAATCATAATTTGTTGCTTCCTACTTCTGCCTGTTAGTGCCTTCAATTATGGTCCTATCACCATCTTCCCATATGATTAGAGATTGCACCCTTTATCCCCACATTGAGATTTGTATTCCTGGGTAAACTATATATGTTTTTCTTTTGTTGATGGTAGACTGTTATGTTGACTGTATTGACCTAACATAGTTGTGATATTTTGGTTAACTTCCTCCCCTCTCCCTACTTTATTTCCCTCTTTATTTCCTTCCTTTCTTCCTTCATTGCGCTATAACTGACACACAGTAAGCCTCACATATTTAGAGTATACAGTTTTGATACATGCATATACCTGCAATGTGTGCCTGCTCAGTCGTGTCTGACTCTTCTATGATCCCATGGACTGTAGCCCACCAGGCTTCTCTGTCCATGGAATTCTCCACGCAAGAATATTGGAATGGGTGGCCATTTTCTTCTCCAGGGGATCTTCCCAACCCAGGGATCAAACCTGCATCTCCTGTGTCTCCTGCATTGGCAGGCAGATTCTTTACTACTGAGCCACTTGGGAAGCCCATATACCCGCAAAACCTTCATCACAATCAAGATAGTTAATACATCCATTTTCTCAAAGTTTGCTCCTGATTCTTTGTAATCTCTCCCTCCATTCCTTCATGATTCCCTAACACTGGGCAACTGGTGAGCTGCCTTGTGTCACTATAGATTGGTTTGCATTTTCTAGACTCTTACATAAATGGAATAACACAGTATGTTTTTTTTTTTTTTTTTGCATGATTTCTTTCACTCAACATTGTCTTGAGGGTCATTTGTCCTATTGCACACGTTAGAGTCTTCCTTTTTATTTCTCAGTGGAATTCTAAGGCACAAATATGCTACAGTTTTTTTATGCATTCACCTTCTGATACGGGTGTTTGGGCTGTTTCCAGTTTTGTAACTGTTAAAAACAACCTGCTGTGAACATTGGTGGGTAAGTCTTTGTGTGATCATAGGTTTTATTTTCCCTTGTTTTTTTTCATTTCTTTGTCTTCATTCCTTTCCCCTGAAGACAGAGTACCTGAGTAGCCCCAGGCAGTGGGTAAACAGCAAAAGGACACACAGAGTATTGGATCCTGTGTTTCTGTGAATTTTCTTTCATGAGCAATGGAGTGGTAGGAAGACACCATCAGGAGCTTGCTTGGAGGTTTGGGGAATTCTAAATAATGAAACATAAAGTAATGATTCATAAAGGTTGAAAATGTGTGCACCTAAAAAATGAAAGTGAGGAAGAACTTCCTACATGCTTGAACTATTTAAGAGTGGGATTGGGATTTTATTAGAGCAGATGAACTTTAAGCTAGGAATGGCATGCAACAGGAACCTGGGCAAACACTCATGGGGGATATATTTATCTTTAGTTCATTTCAGTCCATAAGTGTATATTGAATGTGTATTGTTTGCCGGACACTAGGGCTATGATGACAGATAAATCACAACACGCTCACAACCTAGCATGGGAGACTAGCAAGTGAGCCAGCGATTGCAATATAGTATAATAAGCATTTGTAATCAAGCATTTGCAGAGAGTGACAGGGGAACATCTTATCAGAAACATCTGGGCCATTGAGGGGGGTGGAGCAGTTAGCGGAGGACTCCAGGAAGAGGGCCTGCTGCTCTCATTTAGGGAATGCTGGGCAAGAGAGGGAGAGGAATGGTGAACCAAGGAGAGATAGATGGTGCAGACAAGGAGAGCAGTGTGTGCAAAGATGGGAGGCCTAAGAAAGATGACATTGCTGGGAAAAGTAGGTTCTGAGTCCCGGGTACATGACATGAGGTGAGAATTTCTGATGAATGCCAATCCCATGTGTTTTACTTTCCATTTTTCTCTTTTTACTGTATCATACATAGATTTTTATATGCCCTTAAAGCATGAAGAGCTGGTGTGCCAAGCTGTGGAGTTTGGCAGTCAGGATCCATAGTAAGGGCTTTCAGTGGATCCAGACACAGATTGGCTTTAGAAAAATAAAGTCAGCAGGATGTCAAACATACCTGCATGGGGAAAGGCGCCACACTGCATGGTAACATGGGAACCTGAACTAAGGTGAGGATAGAAGAATAGAGAAAAGTAACAGTTCTGAGAGGTTTCTAACATTAGGAAGGTATCTGATAACCTTACACCAAATCTTTTACCTAGATGCAGGGGTCCCCAACCTCAGGAATTTAATGCCTGTTGATCTGAGGTGGAGCTAATGCAACAATAATAGAAATAAAGTGCACAATGAATTGTGATGCTGAATCATTCCTAAACCATCACTCTAACCTCAGTCAATGGGAAAAATATCCTCTATGAAACTGGTTCCCGATGCCAAAAAGATTGGGGACCACTGAGTCCTAGGGAGTCAATGAATCTATCAGAGTTTGCTGCAAGAAATACCCAAATGATAAATAAAAAGTCTCGCCCACCACACATACTAGCACAGAGGGACAATGACCACCAGGGCATTTGTAGATTGCAGTAGCCAGACCTGGGATTTCTAGTTGCAAGTGTCTCTCTCCTGACTCCCAGACTCAAGGAGCATTGGTGGAAGTTGCCTCGCTGGGGACATTTTTGATGAATGCCAATCCCCTGTTTACTTTCCATTTTTCTCCCTTTCATGTTTCGAACATCGAGTTTTATGTGCCCCTATTTCATCTGCGTAACTCTTTTGTTGCCATGGAAATCAGCTTCAATTTTCTCCCATTCTGGCAATTGTGTTTTTATAGTCTCCTGCTTTCAAAAAGATAAGCTGTCTTATATTTATTTCTTGTGGATGCCACAAGTTGACCTCGCTCAAGACACAGCCAACCTTTACTTCAAGAGTACACTGCAGTTATTTATTGTAGCTGATGTCATTTTGATTTCTGCCTGTGAGATTGGTTTCCAATAAAATTTATTCTGGCTTTTGCATACCTCTGCTATCCAGGGGCTAGAGCTTGGCAAGTCTGCAAGATTAAATTCTAGGTGCACTCAGGCTCAGGACACTGAGATCGAGCTATAAACTCTCTATGAAAGATGAGGGAAACCAGTTTGGATCAAAGGAGGAAGTTACAAGCAGTGAGTTCTATTCCCAGCTCATCTGCTAATTGGCTCTTTCAACTTAGTCTTACCACTTCTATCTGTATCTGCATTTCCCCATCTCTAAAACCAGGAGGATTGAGGAGATTAGATCTAGTCATGAAGTGAAGCAGTGTAAGAAAAAGATAAAAGTACAACTTGGTTAAAGTAGGGAGAAAATAATTATCTTGATTTGAGAGATTTCTGACCATTTTTATCTTTTGGATTCAAGAGGATTTTCTGTAACTATGAAAAGCCTGCGGTTATGAGAGTTGTTTCTATTGTCTGATGTCTGGTTGCCATAGTCGCAGCTTGAAATTAATTGTAATTAGCTCATTTCTCCTGGGGTTTTCTGATTTGGTGTATCCTGAGTTGCTCAAGTCTGTGTGCGGTCACAGACCCACCAATCCTACATGTATCTTGAATTCAAACTACAGGGCATGCAATAGTATTGGGTTGGCCTATTTTTCACTGTTCAGATGTTTTATTAGACATTGTAATGAAATATGAAACTTCTATGGAAATCTAAGATTTTGTAGGGCATGGTTACAGTAAGAATAATTCATTCAGTAAACATAGATTGAATGTGAGAGGCACGAACCATGTTAAACACTGATGATAAAGCTGCAAATGAAGAGGATCCCATCCTCAAGGAAGCTACAGTTCAGTAGGTGCATCAAGCATGTGGAAGACTAATGTGTACAGTGTGTTGAATGCCTGTCTCATAGAGGGAGGCATACTAGGCTTGTCATCTAGGCACAGAGCTGGTGGTGGAGGTGGTGGCTGCAATGGATGTATAAAGCTTCTCCTAAGAGATGAATGCTGAACGGAATCAATGTGAACCCAATAGGAAAGGGCAGAGTGGTAATAGTAGTGTTTGTTGCTCAGTTGTGTCCAACGCTGTGTGACCCCATGGACTGTAGCCTGCCAGGCTTCTCCGTCCATGGAAATTCTCCAGGCAAGAATACTGCAGTGGGCAAACATTCCCTTCTCCAGGGCATCTTCCTGTTCCAGGGATCAAACCCAGGGCTTCTGCATTGGAAGGCAGATTTTTTACCATCTGAATCACCAGACCCTAGGGCAGTGCAGGGAGGGAAAGTGTAAGGGAGTAAGAAGAGAATAGGATGCAGAGGCTGATGAGGGCCACATCTTGAAATGTCTTGTTTATGGCTTTGTATATGGACAGTGACGCTTGGTGTTTATCACTGAAACAGTGAGGAAATGTCAGTGTCCTAAAGTAGCTATTTGACAGAAACCACCTCAAAGTGACTAAATAATGTTTATTTTGTCACAAATATAAAAGTATCTTAATCTAAGAAGGGATACAATGGGTCATCAAAAAGAGACTGAAAATACACAGATGTCAAGAGCCTTTAGTATCCCCTCTCTTTGCCTCCCATGGCTTCTAGGCTTCTCTCTGCTTGTCTTCTCCATCCTTCTTTCTCAAAAAATTGCCTTGCCTTGTTAGTCAGGGCCCACGGTAGGTATTGATAACTCCCACATATACAACTTATGATTCTGGCTCCAAGGAGACCTGTGTATAAAGTTTCAAGCGCATACAAGTTCACATTTACAAGAGAGAGAATCAGATTGGCTTAGAAACCACTCTGTCTCTATGGATTAGAGAAAGGAGTGGGATGAGATGGAATAATTACCAAATAATTAAAAATATGGTTTTGACATTGAAAGGGGCTTAACAGCCTTTGAAGGATAAATGAGTGCAATCATCAGATTAAAAAAAAAATTCTGAATGTGGTATGTATTCATGTTAACAGGTGCTACCAACAGAGAATACAAAAAAAATAATCCCCCTGACATTCTCCCCTTCTCATTTTTATTCAATGACCTAGTTGTTTAGTAAATACTGAAAAGCACATAATATATGTAAGACAGCAGGCTGGGCACAGAACAGAACTGAGAGAAGACAGATATAGTCCCTGCCTTGACAAAGCTTATAGTCTAAAGTTATTTTTAAAAATATTTTTTAGTGCATCTTTCTAAAAATATTGCATGGGTTTATAGGAAATGTGTTTATAGATATAATTTTAGTCTACAGATCATTTCATCTGCATTATATATAATATATATTGTATGTATGTATATGAGTGTATATATATATAATTTGTGGCCTATTTAAATTTAAAGTATAAATCTGGGAGATAATCTTCTATCAGCATGTGCAGAACTTCTTCCCTCCTTACAGCACAGGACCCAGTCAGATATTCTGGCTGTCTTGGACCATCTCTACCCTAAGGGTGCTATCAGCCTGAAATATGGCCCTTATTCTCTGTCCAGCCCCTTTTTACCCTCCACCTACCAAGTCTCAGTGGTGGGGTCTGTTCATCTCTTACACAGACCCCACAGAAATAACTGACTGACTCTCAGCTCAGTGATGCTCTGTATTCCTACGGGATACGTGGAAACTTGTTCTCTTTTCTGTGCTGTGGTACTTAGGTTCTACATAGTTGCCAGGAACACTGGCTTCGTGATAAAACTATTACCCCTAAGGGAAATAAAGAATTAATTTCCTACAGGCTCTGGTCACAACATTTTCATCAACTGATCAATATATAAGCTTGTTTGATGTGTGTTTCTGTTCAGAGACCTCATGCTTAACGTATATCGCTAATTGATCAGCATTGAATTCACAATCCACAGTGATGTAACTCATGCCAGCACAGAACTTACCTTATGCACTTGCTTCCTCCATAAGGCACATCACGGCTCTCTTATGCTTAGGGACACTAGACACACTTCAGCACTCTGCTCAGGGGGACTCTCTTAAACAGTGATAGCAGCAAATACAAACACAAAAATGTGGAAAACATGGGATTCAATAGACTGTGAAAGGACTCTTGTTTCTAGGATGAGAACTGACGCAGGAAGGCAGAGTGTCCTTTTGTCTGACGTCATCTGGGGACATGCTTGCTCTGTGGTTCAGATTTTCAGTGCTCTTTGCCTGTCTGCAAATGACTGCAAAGGCGCCGTGAGCATGGAGAGCAGCACTGGGGAGCAGAAGTGGTTGTACTCCAGGAGTACTGAAGAGCCTGGAAGATGAAGAGTTCCATCTCCAGAATCATTCTGTTTAATTTTTTGAGGCCACTCTTTTTGGATCCCACCCAACTTGGAAGTCTCCTTTGGAATTCTAAATTAAAAGCTAATCATGAACTGACTTACAAAAAGCTGATCGCAACTTTTGTAAAATCATTTCTTTGGAATTTCTGTGCCAAGAAGGGGTTTAGTGGGGTATGTAGTATTAAATATTTAGTTACATATGAAAGAATTTATAGGTTATTTCCAGCTGTAAGCTATTGAGAATTTGTTCATTACAGATTCTTTTTATATTTAGCATCTTTGTAAGAAGAGAGTCATAGGAAAATCACTAGCACTGTAATCTCAGGACAGAAGAATATGTGCATTTAAAAATTTGATAAATACTGTATAATTGTGCTGCGTGTGTTGTGCCAAAATTTCTTATATTGGGATAAAAATACATAAAATGCAAAAAGTGGACCAGCAATACCTATGGGTATTGTATGCTAGTGGTAAAGAATCTGCTTGCCAATGCAGGACACGTAAGAGAAGTGGGTTCGATTCCTGGGTCAGGAAGATCCCCTGGAGGAGGGCATGATGACCCACTCCAGTATTCTTACCTGGAGAATCCCATGGACAGAGGAGCCTGGCAGGCTACAGTTCATAGGATCGCAGAGTCAGACATGACTGAAGTGACTTAGCATACATACACACCCAATATGTATACACACACACACTCAGCAGTAGAATATACCAAGTATCTCATAAGTTTGGCAGTTGTGACCATTACCATATTTTAAGGTATCTTAAAAATGTTACGCCGTTTTTAAAATTTTCTTTTCTTTAAATACACTTGATGCTGAGCATCTTATGTTATTTGGTTTTCTCTGAATTGCCTTTGCATGTTTTCCAATTTGCCCAGTTGTTTCATCAATTTCTAAGAGCCTTTTAAAAATTTTTGCATTGAAGAAATTATTCCTTTATTTCCTCATTTAGGACATGAACTATGATATAAACACCTGGGGGGAATGCCAGCAACAGAAGATAATGAGTATAGGTGCCAATTGAGAGGTAGCGATGATAAGAAAAAACAGGGACATTCCAGAGAAATTGGAGCACAGGGTAAGAATCTGAAAATGATTTTACCTCTGTGGTCTGAATTTGTGTGGCCTGTCCTCTAGCAGATTAGCAGCCTTATCACCATTCTGTTCCAACACTGTCTCGCTCACTCATGTGGCCCAAGGAGGTCCTGCCAGCTGGGAACATAGAAGCAGTACAGAGGTTAGGAACCAGAGCATCACTAAACTCCACACCACCGCTGCTGGCTTCCATGGGTATAGGTCAGACCATTAGGAATGTGTTCATATCTTCCCTGTTTTGCTGCAGGTCAGGGTGATGAGTTGTATTATTGGTGCCACAGTTCAAAACTCTCATTGGACTGAATAGATTTAGATCATGCTGGAATCAGCTGAGATGGGAGAGGAGAAGCTTTACTAGAGGTGTAGGAGGGGGAGGGTGTCCTAGAGGTGGAAAATGGCAAATGTACATGGAAATATACCATGACTTGAACAACAGCAGTGTGAAAGTTATAAGCATGAAATAAATCTGTAAAGTGGTAGACTGTGGTCAGATTGTGGGACCTTTTCTTACCAGCCTACATATTTGGTAGCAAGAAGGAGCTACTAAGGCTTGGGCAGGGCTGTGGAAGTCCCTGCTTTGAGAAAGAGTAGAAGGTGGTGAATCTGTCTCCAGGATTCAGCTCGAGTGGCTGAATTTTGTAGACTGTGTCACTTTATGCAGCTTAGTCTCTGAAAGTTGGTTTCACCTTGTATATAATGAGGTAAAACCAATATGAACATCATAAGATTACTATGAGAATTATAGAAGGTACTACATAAAAAAGTGCCTAGCTCACATCCTAGAAAATAGTAAGCTCTCTCTAAGTATTAGTAGTTATTGATGACTACTGAAAATAATTAACACATTTTTTAGAAGGAAAATGTGCTTCTATATTGAGAATCTATATTTTAACATATTCTTTTACCACATGGCATTTAATTTTTTTTTGCAGATTTCTAAAATTGTACCACTTGCTAACATAGCCTGAAGCCTCAAGTATAATAAATGAACACCACTTTAAATATTTTAAAAAATCTAAACAACGCCCTCCAAATATACAACAAGCAGAAGCATTTTATACATAACAGTGCTGAATACAAATAGCCCTTCTGGCCAAGCTGATATATAGGTAGGTTGATTTTTTGCTTTGTTGCTGAAGTTTAGAAAGGGAGTGTGTGCTAAGTCACTTCAATCATGTCTGATTCTTTGCAACACCTTGGTCTGTAGCCTGCCAGGCTCCCCTGTCCATGAAATTTTTCCAGGCGAGAATACTGGAGTGGGTTGCCATGCCCTCCTCCAGGGGATCTTCCCCACCCAGGGATCAAACCTGAGTATCCTACATTAAAGGCAGATTCTTTACCACTAGCATCACCGGAGAAGCCCAGAAAAGGAGTGAATATAGTCAACTGTAGCTACAGCAGTATAGACAGGAAATAGTCTTTCTCCAAAATATTCTTCTTCCTTCACCAAGGGGTGAGCCAGCCCCTGTAAGGATGACTCAAATATTGTGACCAAAAAAAGTACAAATAAGGTAAATCTCTGCCTTTATGAATTTATAGTGCAGTTAGGTACATCAGATGTTGTAGTCAGGTTAAAGACACAAAATTTGAAGTTTCCAAAAAATGAAATTGAATCCAGGATCCATCCCTTATTAAATGACACCTTGTATACCCTGCTCCCTCTGAGCATTTTCTCATTTGTAAAATAGAGATGATAAAACTATTCATAGAACAGTAGTGATAATTAAATAAGTGCACAGCAGACTTTGTGTGCCCTGTATAAATGGAGTATTTTAGAGTGCTACATACAGGATGGAAGGAATGCTCCATGAAATTAGAACACAAGTTGCCTGATCTTGCAATTCAATAATTCCATCACACTTTCTTTCCTGGGCCCTTGTTGCTTCAATAATACAAGATTGGATTGAATCAATGGCTATTACACTTTAGCACATGTCAGATTCACTTGGCAAGTTAGTTAAAACATCGATCTCTGGGCTCTACTATAGAGTTTCTGACTTGGTAACCCATGAATTTGCATTTCTAATGAGTTTTACTAAGTTCCCAGGGTACGCTGGGGGCTTTTCTCTGATAATCACTGGCCTGCATTATGTTCCTTTTTCCAGAAAGAAGAGACTCTTTCCATGTCAAGAAATTCAAGGTCCTAATCCTGTCTTTGTTGTCACAATGACTGTACTTAGTGTCCTTTGATTGAATAACCCTACAATAACCAAAAAAAAAAAAAAAAAAAACCACACACACACACACTGAACTGAATGAGTTTTTATTAATTTCAGCCAGGCTTGTTAAAGAATAGTTAATGTCTTTGAATTTGTATCATCAGCCTCTTGTGGATTGTTGCATTTTTGAAATGTCAGACCACACATTAGAATACTTTAACAATTAATTGCAAAGCAAATTTTCAAGTCTTAAAAAGATGCAGGATTTTGTAAAGTTTAGGGATGTGCCACTGGAATATGATGCAAATTCATTGGCAAATAAGGTGCTAACAGTGAGTCAATTGAGGAAGATCAAATCATCAAGGGTGATAAAACAAGGACATAAATGATGATTATTGAAGGTAAAGCAGAGTCCTCAAATAAATTGATAAGGCTCGCAAATATGATGGCCAAAAACAAGCTGCTTAACTATAATGTTGCAAGCATAAAATAAAAGATGTTGTTCTTGTGCTGCCATATGCTTTTGCTATAAAAAACAACATAAAAGCACTAGTCTCATCCCCAATCTTTGATTCATGCCTTTGTTATTCTAAACATCAGTGCTTGTCTATAAAAACCTAAATCCTGTTAAATATATGCAATGGTAATTCTCAAGAGAAGTCTCAAATGTATTGTTGTTTGTAGTTTGCTATGAAACTTTAGTATCTACTTTAATGGAGCCACTTTTAAGTATCCTTTACTCTGAGAGTGGACTTTTTTTTTTTTCCCACAGATAGCTAAGTTAGTCAATGAATGAATGATGGATAAGCCTTAAAAGAATATAGAAGAATGAGGAGAGAAATCAAATCAAGTTAGGTAGTTAAGGAAAAATATGTCAGTAGAAAGTTAACTAGGCCTTAATGAATAAGTTTCAAGAAAAGGAGATAAAACCTAGTATGGATGCTTCATAAGGAATTTGACCTTGGAAAGTATCCCACCACAAAATTTTGATGCAGTGGCAACATCACTGGTTTTAGTGTGAATACATTTCAGACAACTGAAAAGTTTTCATCTGTAGCAAATTGAATTAAGTGACTATGTTTCCCCAGTTGTTGGACTGCCACCAAATAGCCAAAGTGACTGAATTGTGCAGTCCACTGAGACAAGCAGGTGACTCGATGGGGATGACCCAGAAAGATGTTATGGGGAGGGAGGTGGGAGGGGGGTTCATGTTTGGGAATGCATGTAAGAATTAAAGATTTTAAAATTTAAAAAAATTAAAAAAAAAAAAAAACTCATTGTTCTTAGCTATGTGAGTGTCCATGACTTGGTTACCATCAGATGCCTCAATCAGCAGCTTTATGATCTGATCAGAAAGTTGAGAGAAGAGACCCTTTGGATCTTCCTCAGCAACACCCTTGGTACCCTTTGCTATTACCTTGCTTTCAGTCAGTAAGGTGACTTGGTGGCACTTGTCTTGGTGGCAAAGTGACTCTTTAACTGAGGCTCTCTGGGAGGAAGGCCACATGTTACTTCTTCTGCCGTGGAGGCAGGATTGGGACTACCTACCCTGACTGCTAATGCTTCTATTAGTATCCTCAAAGCTTGGCTTGGCAGTTTTCATGGTGAATGATGGGTAAGCTTCCACCAATTAGACAGGATCTTACTTCTTACTTTATCTGTTGGCATGACAGGTGACATGAAAAAAGGACTATTCTTAGACTTGAATGCATTTTAGAAACCTAAACAAGTGCTTGCATATATTTGGAGTACTTATTTAAGATCTGAAAGTTCTATACAGTCAGCAAAAACTAGACCAGGAGCTGACTGTGGTTAAGATCCTGAACTCCTTATTGCCAAATTCAGACTTAAAGAAAGTAGGGAAAACCACTAGACCATTCAGGTATGACCAAAATCAAATCCCTTACAATTATACAGTGGAAGTGACAAACAGATTCAAGGAATTAGATCTGATAGACACAGTGCCTGAAGAACTACGTGACATTGTACAGGAGACATTGATCAAGACCATCCCCAAGAAAAAGAAATGCAAAAAGGCAAAATGGTTATCTGAGGAGGCATAACAAATAGCTGTGAAAAGAAGAGGAAGCTAAAGGCAAAGGAGAAAAGGAAAGATATACCCATTTGAATGCAGAGTTCCAAAGAATAGCAAGGAGAGATAAGAAAGCCTTCCTCAGCGATCAATGAAAAGAAATAGAGGAAAACAATAGAATGGGAAAGACTAGAGATCTCTTCAAGAAAATTAGAGATAAACAAGGGAACATTTCATGCAAAGATGAGCACAACAAAGGACAGAAATGGTATGGACCTAACAGAAGCAGAAGACATTCAGAAGAGATGGTAAGAGTACACAGAAGAACTATACAAAAAAAAAAAAAAAAAAAAAAACTTCAAGAGTCAGATAACCATGATGGTACGATCACTCACCTAGAGCCAAACATCCTGGAATGCGAAGTCAAGTGGGCCTTAGGAAGCATCACTATGAACAAAGCTAGTGACACTGATAGAATTCCAGTTGAGCTCTTTCAAATCCTAAAAGATGATACTGTGAAACCGCTGCACTCAATATGCCAGCAAATCTGGAAAACTCAGCAGTAGCCACAGGACTGGAAAAGGTCAGTTTTCATTCCAATCCTAACAAAGAATATTCAAACTACCATACACTTGCACTCATCTCACATGCTAGTAAAGTAATGCTCAAAATTCTCCAAACCAGGCTTCAACAGTACGTGAACCGTGAACTTCCAGATGTTCAAGCTGGTTTTAGAAAAGGTAGAGAAATCAGAGGTCAAATTGCTAACATCCACTGGATCATTGAAAAAGCAAGAGAGTTCCAGAAAACATCTATTTCTGCCTTATTGCCTACACCAAAGCCTTTGACTGTATGGATCATGATAAACTGGAAGATTCTGAAAGAGATGGGAATACCAGACCACCTAACCTGCCTCTTGAGAAATCTCTATGCAGGTCAGGAAGCAATAGTTAGAACAGAACATGGAACAACAGACTGGTTTCAAATAGGGAAAGGAGTACGTCAAGGCTGTATATTGTCACCCTGCTTCTTTAACTTATATACAGAGTACATCATGTGAATTGCTGGGCTGGATGAAGCACAAGCTGGAATCAAGATTGCCGGGAGAAATATCAATAACCTCAGATATGCAGATGACACCACCCTTATGGCAGAAAGCAAAGAAGAACTAAACAGCCTCTTGATGCAAGTGAAAGAGGAGAGTGAAAAAGTTAGCTTTTTTTAAAAACCAAACATTCAGAAAACTAAAATCCTGGCCTCTGATCCCATCACTTCATGTCTTAAAGATGGAGAAACATTGGAAACAGTAACAGACTTTATTTTCTTGGGCTCCAAAATCACTGAAGATGGTAACTGTATCCATGAAATCAAAAGATGCTTGCTCCTTGGAAAAAAAAAAAAAAACTGTGACCAATCTAGACAGTATATTAAAAAGCAGAGACATTACTTTGCCAACAAAGGTCCATCTAGTCAAACCTATGTTTTTTCCAGTAGTCATGTATGGATGTGAGAGTTGGACTATAATGAAAGCTGAGCACCAAAGAATTGATGCTTTTAAACTATGGTGTTGAAGAAGACTCTTGAGAGTCCCTTGGACAGCAAAGAGATCAAGCCAGTCATTCCTAAAGGAAATCAGTCCTGAATATTCATTGGAAGGACTGATGCTAAAGCTGAAGCCCCAGTACTTTGGCCACCTGATGTGATGAACCAACAAGTTGGAAAAGACCCTGATGCTGGAAAAATTAAAGGTGGGAGGAGAAGGGGACAACAGAAGATGAAATGGTTGGATGGTGTCACTGATGGGATTGACATGAGTTTGAGTAGGCTCTGGAAGTTGGTGATGGACAGGGAAGCCTGGTGTGTTGCAATCCACGGGGTCACAAAGAGTCAGACATGACTGAGCAACTGAACTCAACTGAGAAGTTTCAAAGAATGCAGATTTAAGTGAACATTAGTAAGAACCCCTGAGAAACCTGCAAAAGATGCTTAAGAAAAGTCCAGTATGAATCACATAGATAAGAGATCAAAATAGAGGGTCATGATTATTATAGACAAAGGATTTTGATGGGCGAGAGGCATTTAAAACATCCCAGGACTAACTGAATAAAAATACTAGGTGCAAATAGTCGAGCAGCCTTAATCAAAACATAAAATTATAGAAAATCTTGAGTTACCATGAGAGTGTTATTAATGTCACTGTAGATGTTAGGGAAAAAGTCACACACCCAATACATAGCAGTGTTTTATGAATGCATAAACTCTGCCTGAATAGGGGATGTTTTGCCTGGTGTACCTACTTACTGCTAGTCCAGGATCACAAACTCTGAACTTCCTGGGTTCAGACAGTTAACCAAGTTGATGCATATAGACATTTGTGGACTGGAGTGAACCACAGTGCACACAACTCGTAACACTGGGAAGCCACTGTAGAGCTCCCACAGGTTTCATGTAGTATCACTAATCCAGCTGGTTAGGTCTTCTAGTTTTTAGGAGAGTCAGGATATTTACATGAGAATTATTATTTAAAAATTTTGGCATTAAATAAAAGCAAAAACCAACATTGTGTAGTAAGAAAATACTCTCTCTAGACAATAAAACTGAGGCTCAGAGAGAAGAAGGGGTTCGCTCAAAATGACCTGGTCAACCAGGGTTGGCAGAGCTAGGCTTAGAATATGGGATCCTAAAGCTCTAAGTTGCCTCTTGTGACAGAATCTGTGTTTAGGTCTTTGCATTTTCCCATCAAAAAAGAGGAGAGATGTTTAGGTACCAGATTGGACCATTTAAAAGCCTACAGGTTCAAGAGTAGTTGGTAGCAAACTGGTAGTAGTGAAAATATTAGTCGTTCAGTCGTTTCTGACTCTTGGCGATCCCATGAACTGCAGCAAGCTGGTAGCTAGCATTATATACATGCAACTTTAAGCCCAAGGAAAAGTTGACTCAGTCTCCTCTTAAAATGTCTTTAAAGAAGGGGTGCCACTCTTGTTGCCTGAACTTTTCAAGAATCAGAATGTCTCAGAGGTTGCTTGTCAAAGCAAAGAGCCTCATTTTCTATACTTTGAAAGGGCACAGAGAGGTTCAGGGGAAAACGTTTGAGAACTCTCCTAAAAGGGATGGGGGAGAATGATCCTCTGAGGCACTGACTGAGTTCTGAACTGCATCTCATTGGAAGAAAGCAGCAGCCAGCAAGAAACACTTAAAGCCTTGATGATCGAGTCCCAGACACTGTCTGAGAGATGAAACTGCTCTCACTACTTGTTATCAGTGGGTTCTTGATGCCAGAGATTTCCAGACTTATCAATTCCAGGGAAAGTTTCTAATTCTGAGTGCTTTGTTCTTATTCCATAAACCACCAACTGCTGAACTGTATAATTTCCCTATTGTCCAATCATGGAAAAATAACATAGGGAAATACAAAGATTTTCTGAATGTGGATTCAGAGATGGAAGGTCCAGGAGAGGAAATTATACTTAGGAAATCTGGGTTCTGGTCTTGGATCTGACCCTGCCAGGTTGCGTGACCTTGAAGATTTCACTCCATGTCTTTGGATCTGAATGGCCTCAAAGAGAGGGGGAATTCACAATAGGTCAAACAAATGTCTGATTCATTTTAAATAAAGAAGAACAACACCTCTGCCTATATGATTGTGGAGTGCTTCATGTCAGTTGCCAGGTATTTCTGAAACTGCTCTCCTTGAACCAAAGAACCAGTCAGCCATGGTGCCATCTGGGGCATCAGTATGGGTGAACAGCCTGCCCAGAGAAGACTTTTCTACACATCACCCTCATCCTTTAGAAAGGACAATTGTTTGCTTGTTTCTGGATTTTGTGTATGTCTTCCCTACCACTGGCCCCAGCACTCGAAATCACTGACTTTCTGGGAACCTCAGAGACCATGTTAACTGTTGCCAAGTGGAGGATGAACATCTTAGATGTAGCCCTGCTGGCAGTCCTTGAGCCCTTCCATTCATGGAACACCCAGGACCTTTTGAGGGGCTTCCCTGGTGGCTCAGATGGTAAAGCATCTGTCTGCAATGCAGGAGACCCGGGTTCAATCCCTGGGTCAGGAAGATCCCCTGGAGAAGGAAATGGCACTCCAGTACTCTTGCCTGGAAAATCCCATGGATGGAGGAGCCTGGTACGCTATAGTCCATGGGGTGGCAAAGAGTCGGACACGACTGAGCAATGTCACTTCCAGGTGGCTCCGTGGGTAAGGAATCCGCCTACAATGCAGGAGAATCAGAAAACATAAATTTCATCCCTAGGTGGGGAAGATCCCCTGGAGGAGGGCATGACAACCCACTCCAATATTCTTACCTGGAGAATCCCAAGGACAGAGGAGCCTGGTGGGCTATGGTTTATAGGGTCGCATAGAGCTGGACATGACTGAAGCCCCTGAGCATGCACGCATGCAGAAACTTTGGAGGTAGGCCCCTCTGTCATTGCTCACTTGAAGAAGAGATGAGAGACCAAGTTCACCACTTCACAGACCTGGTGCCAAATCCCTCCTTTACTAGGTGGTTGATTCTAAGGGAAGACTGAACCGTAAACACGTGCTTCAGATTCTAATATGAATCCCAAACATGTTCTTTTGCGAAAACAGACATTTTTAGAAAAACTTTTATTTTAGTGAGGGGGGGGGGCTGTTTTTTTTCTTCCAAGTAAGCCACAAAAATGGTTACAGGGTGTTGCCTTGAATAAGCAGAGTTTATGTTTCCCTGGGGCCATGTATTGCTTCTTTTCTAGTTATTGTCATTGCTGCATGGACCTTAATTATTGTTTTCCATGGATGGAAAGTTGCATTTGTGCCGTGTTGTGCTCAGTTGTTTGAATGTTTTTTCTTCCTTATTCTTTGCCTAATATGAGCAACACACAATCTGACATGATCTATCTTGTCACCTCTACATTGTCAGGGCCTGGAGCACAGGATGTCCTCTTATTTGTTCAGCAGGGTGGTGGTGCATGTTGCCCTGTCTGTCTGGCATTCTCTGTTCTATTCTTTGCTACATCTGTTCATTGTTAAGATCTAAGCTTAAATGTCATTCATTTTCGAAGTTGTTCCCTGACTTCCTAATCCACATTAAACTCTCACTTAACAGACTTCGAGAATGAATTTATAGCTACCTAGGGGGAAGGAGTAGTTAGGGAGTTTGGGATTGATATGTATGTACTACTGTATTTAAAATAGATAATCAACAAGGACCTACTGTATAGAACAGGGAGTCCTGCTCAATATTAGGTAACAATCTAAATGGAAAAAAAATTGAAAAAGAATAGATACATGTATATGTATAACTGAATCACTTTGTTGTGCTCCTGAAACTAACATAACATTGTTAATCAACTATACTCCGATATAAAATAAAAAGTTAAACGTAAATTCTCCCTTTATAGTCTGTAGACCATCTCTTACTGTGTCACACCTAACTAGTTGTCCTATATGTACTCTTATCAAAAGCTTCTCTTTCCTTGTACTTTAGTTCCATTAGGGAAAGGACAGTGCTTTTACTATTTATCATTGTGTTCCTTTTAATTATCACTGAACCTGCTACAGAGAAGATGCTCCATAAATATTGGTGAAAATTGGTGAAAAATCCACAGGAAAGATTATATTAGCCCAAGGAAATGGCAACCCACTCCAGTGTTCTTGCCTGGAGAATCCCAGGAAAGGTGGAGCCTGGTGGGCTGCCATCTATTGGGTCGCGCAGAGTTGGACATGACTGAAGCGACTTAGCAGCAGCAGCATTCTCTTAAGGGTGAAATTGTGCTTGTGTGTGCTTATTTGCTCAGTAGTGTTCAACTCTTTGAGACCCCATGGACTGTAGCCCGCCAGGCTCCTCTGTCCATGGAGATTCTCCGGGCAAGAATACTGGAGTGGATTGCCAGTATTGGGTTGCCGTGCCCTCCTCCAAGGGATCTTCCCAACCCTGGGATCGAACTCGGTCTCATGCATTGCAGACAGATTCTTTACCATCTGAGCCACCAGTGAAGCCCCAACTAAATGACATAAAGTCATATAAAAAATTACAGGGCTCATTTAAAAATGTATAGTATTCAACTAGCTATAACCATATGTTGATTGTCAATTCTGGCTAGGTGTCTAAATATTTCATCTTTCAGTAATGCCACCATCCTCCCAGATAGATTCAATTATTCTTATTTAAGTGAAAAATTTGAAGCACATGAGATTCCAATTCATAAAGCTATTGAGTATTGGAATCTGGAGTTGAGTTTGACATCAGAGCCTATATTCTCTCTTCTATGCCATGCTGCCTAGCATGTTGCCCTGTGTGAGCTTATACACACATATATACATAGTACAACACGTGTGTTAGATGTAAACTCCAAAGCCTAAATTTCCAATCTGTAAACTGGCCAGCCTACAGCTCAGCAGCAAGTGTCTTCTCTCTCCATAAACCTAATCAGGGGAGTGAAATCACGCAGAAGAGTCTCTCTGCCAATATGTTTCTGTCCCAAATGTTATTGCTCAGCCATATGGCTTTTTAAAAGTCACTTGCAAATATAAGGTGAGGCTTGAGAACAATAATTAAAAGTCATAGATCACAGGTTAATTAATCCCCAGCTTCACTTAGCACCTGGCCGCTAAAATATCCAACACCATGAATGACCTGCAAATCACAGGCCAAATAAACAGACGTTAACTGGCTTCTTCAACTGGGTAGTCATCCTGACAACCTGCAGTATATACAGTGAAGTCTAGTGCATCAAAGGCATTTTAATTAAATTTTTTCTCTTTTAATTTTCAAAGAGCTGTGTGAGCATGGCCAGACAGGTATTAGCATCTTTGCTGGATTTGTTTTCATCAGGTGACATTTAATGACCCATTAATAAATGTCCAGAATCTTTGCTAAGTACTGTATCTCCTCTTAGGTCATTTAGTCCTCACAGAAGCTCTGAAAGCTAGGGAATATTATTATTCTTGTTTACAACTGAATGAGCTGAGGTTTCGAGGATTCAGTGCCTTCTGCAGAGTCATCTGGCTGATTGTGGTTAGAGCAGAGTCATTGCCACATCACTTGTATTAGCATCATTTTCTTCTTTTATCAACAAGTGCTTTCTGTTACCAAGGACTCTTGTGATTGCTTGGCACAAATAGTTCTGGTCCCTGTGGACCATGTAATCCTATGAAATGCGTAATAGCATCATTCCTATTTCACTAAGTGAAAGAATTGTAACTAAAAAGAATCTTATAACTTGTCCATGACCGTAAAGCTGGTGAGTGGCAGAACAGGACTTGAACTCAGCAAGCAGTGTCTTTATTTCTGCAATCCTGAACTAACTGCAGCCCTGGACTAACTCACTTTTGATCCTTAGTCTACTGTCCCTGGTGATACATCGTTTTGTCTTTAATATATGCAGGATCTGAGAATCTTCTCCTTGCTGAAGTTTCCCAGTATGCATGTAGGAATACATGTGATGGAGTAAGTGGAAGACTTACATTTAGTAAATTTCCAGAGGTCATAACATTGTGTCTATGGGACTTCCAGTGGTTGCTGGCTGGGAATGACCATTAACAAGCAAGCTTCCCCTGTATCTTCCCAGAACTGAACAGAGCTGTGGATGGGCAAGAGCAGGTGGTCCAGCAAAAGTAGCGCCATATGGTGATTACTTAGGACCATGTGTCAGAGTCAGCAGACACCTGAGGTTTGGCTGAAGCTCTGCTAAAGGTTAGGAAAGAAGTCACGCTTCATACATCAGGTTTGGTGTGGGCTATCGGAAAGTGGGATACTTCAGATTTGAACTCACCTGCAGCATCTTCTTTGATCTCTAAATATCAGCACTTCCTCCTCCCTATTTCTGCAAATGTAGCCCATCCCTGAGGCACCTCCTGTCATATTGTCTTTTCCTTCACAAACTATCTTATCTGCTTTTAGTCTGTTTTCATCTGTAATTTAGATGTTTATATTAGTTTCTATTAATCAATACAAAAATGATTGTTAAAAGAAAAAAAAAAAGAAAGAGAATGGAACTTGTAATTATGAGACACATGGTTGTCAGATTTAATCTATTTAAAGTGTTTCATTCCCTTGTCTATAAAGTGAAGAAGACCTTCTTAGGTATATTATGTGAAAACCCCTCTGAGACATACAATTCATTCATTCATTCACATTCAAGCAGGATGGAATGGGTGCCCAGCACATGACTTTAGCTACACTCTAAGTTTTGGAGAAAGACCGAGGTGGTTGTCACTGGACTTCTGCGCTACTCATAGGCTTTCCAGTAGTACCCACCTCCACAAATGTGCTTGAGGGCCCAACAGTATTATTTATTTAAATGTGCTTTGTATTCGCTAAATCAGGACTTGGGAAGTTTCTTCTGTAAAGGGTCAGATGGTAAATAGTTTGTGTGTTGTGGGCTAGCTGATGAGTCTCTGTCTAAACCATTCATTCAGCTCTATCATTATTGAGTAAAAACGGTCATACACACACAAATGAAAAAGAATTTAAGTCCCTCTGATGCCTTGTTTAAAGTTGTGTGAGTGTCTAGTGCTAGGGTGAACGTGTGTGTGTGTGTGTGTGTGTTCATTACAGTTTTTTTAACTGGGGTATAGTTGCTGTACAATGTTGTGTTAGTTTGTGCTGTACAACCAAGTGAATCAGCTATGTGTATAACATATACCTCCACCCTCTTGGACCTTCCTCCCACCCCCCATCCCACCCTCTCTAGGTAATCAGAGAGCACGGAGCTGAGCTCCCTGTGCTGCACAGCGGGTTCCCACCAGCTGTCTGTTTTATACATGTTAGTGTGTGTATGTCAGGCCCAGTCTCCCAAGTCATCCTATTCCCCTCCCCCACCCATGTCCACAAATCAGTTTTCTATGTCTGCAGCTCTATTCCTGCCCTGCAAATAGGTTCATCGGTACTATTTTTCTAGATTCCACATATGTGTGTTAAAAAACAATACTTGTTTCTATCTTCTGACTGTATCTGCTCTTGTATGAAAATCACTGAAGATGGTGATTGCAGCCATGAAATTAAAAGACCCTCGCTCCTTGGAAGAAAAGTTATGACCAACCTAGACAGTTTATTAAAAAGCACAGGCATTACTTTGCCAATAAAGGTCTGTGTAGTCAAAGCTATAGTTTTTCCAATAGTCATGTGAGAGTTGACTGCAAAGAAAGCTGAGCAGCGAAGAATTGATGCTTTTGAACTGTGGTGTTAGAGAAGACTCTTGAGAGTCCCTTGGACTGTAAGGAGATCCAACCAGTCCATCCTAAAGGAAATCAGTCCTGAATGTTCATTGGAAGGGCTGGTGTTGAAGCTGAAACTCCAGTACTTTTGCCACCTGATGTGAAGAACTGACTCATTGGAAAAGACCCTGATGCTGGGAAATATTGATGGCAGAAAGAGAAGAGAAGGGGGCAACAGATGATGAGATGGATGGATGGCATCACCGACTCAATGGACATGAGTCTGGGTAAACTCCAGGAGTTGGTGATGGACAGGGAGGCCTGGTATGTTGCAGTCCATGGGGTCGCAAAGAGTTGGACATGATTGAGTGGCTGAACTGATGCTAAGTGTCACTCAGTCTCAACATCCAGCTGATACCCTTCTTTCCCCAGAACTTCCTGTTCTCTCCATCCCAAATACCACCGTCCTCCAAGATGAGATACTTAATAGAGCAGCTCTTCTCCTTTTCTTCATAAATCTTACTGATAGGAAAATAGTGAGAGCACCTGGTTACTTGCTTTATTGTTGTACTTGGCCCAGAGTAAGATCTTACGTGATGTTAAGTATTAGCATCTTCTTCCAACTCATTTGTTCCTTCTAGAATATAAGCTGCATGAAAGCTGGAACTGTGTCTGTCTTGTTTGCAGCATCTAACAGTTCCTTACACCATGCACATATTAAATATTGGTGGAGGGAATGGACACACCAAGTGCCTTCTGTGTGCCAGCCATGACGCTAGAGCATTTTACATGTCTTTTCTTATCAAGTACTTATAATGCTGACCTGGAGTAGACCCTGCTGTTAGCAGATGGGGAAACTGAAAAACAGGTAGGGGAAGTATTGCTCAAAGTCATACTGCTGAGCCAGACTCAAAGGCCGTTCCATCTGGGTCCTAGATTCCATGTTCTTTTATTATTTGCAGTGTTTCTTTCTTGGTTGAAAACACCTGCTGTCTCATTGGCTTCCAGATATGCTTTTGTACCCTAATGGTGGATAAAAGTTTGTGTATCCTAATGGTGGCCCCTGAAGGAGGGGCCATGTCTCATTTCATTTTATGGTTTACATGTACCCTAGCATTATGCTTGGCACAGAATGGAAGATTAATATCATTATTTTGCACATGACTTGACTGGCACTGAAGGAATTACTCCCTGTGTGTTTTAGTGCTGCCTGGGATTTGATCTTTCTCCAAGTGGAGTTGCTTGTAGTTTTATTATAACACTATTTTCTGCATCCTCAGGGACCAAATGCACTCTGTATACCCTAAATGCAAAGACTTGACATCTCTAAATAGAAGAGTAATTACAGGTGGTACCTCAAGGGCTTACAAGAAGCAGCAAGGCCTCCCATTTAATTAACTTAGAGCTGGAACGAACTGGGGCCAGGCTGGTAAAGAGGTAGAACAGATTTTACAGTGTATTACTGAGGTAAGGCAAATGTATTTTTATGCTTGTGATGCTTCTGACAGAGAGACAGCATGGACATTTGGTGCTTTTCCCTGAAGGTCACTGGATCTGCTCCCGCTGTCCAAGGTGCTCTGTTGAATTTATGGTGAGGAGGAGAACAGTGTGAGCCTAGGCTAAGGTGCTGGATGTTTCCCCTCCACCTGTCATTAAGCATCTGTCCCAGACCTGGGAGGTGATATGTCACCTTCCTGGTTAGGCATTTTCTTAACCTGGGGTAAGGCTATATTCAGACATGAGCTTAGGCCTCCAACAAATCTCTCAAAGTGCTGCTCCGTCTTTTGCCAAGACCCTGTTAAACTAGGAGAAAGATGACTCATGTTTTTTAAGTGTGTCATTACAAACAATCAATGCTTATATATCATAACAACTCACTCACTGCTTTAGCCTTGGGAACAAAATTTATCTGCCTTTATTGAATAGCTATTTTTGTTACCTACTATGTATAAGACTAAGTATTTAGTTCTAGGTGTTAAAACATTCTCCTCCTCCTTATCACCATCATCATCATCACCATGATTTTACAAAAACAACTAATATTTTTTAGCATTTGCTTTGGCCCGGGTGCTGTCTCAGAGAAGAGAAGGTATTATCTCCTATCATTTTCATATTACAATTTGAAGATGTCATTTTTCTGTTTTGGGAAACTAAAACACAGATACATAATTCCTGGCCTTAAAAAGCGGCCCAACAGCTGGAGCCTGGGTACCCATGGTCAAAGTCAAAGCAAGGCTGATGAATCATATAAAAGGTTAAGCTGAATACCTATGTGAAGATGAAAGAGTCACAGCAGATAGGTCACCTCTCCTCCCCCACACACGATAGACATTGCTAATTAATCATGACACTCTTTCCTACTGGTCTCAAATATGGCCTGAAAATTTCTTTCCACAAAGCTTTCCAGATATCCATGCCAGCTGATCAGTTTTTATCTAATGTGACTACTTGTCATCTATGACCAATGAGCTTAAGAAATGAGAGAACCTTTAATGGGGACATAAAAAAATCTCAGTGCTCATTTGAAATGCATTCATTCAAGAAGTAATAATTGAGGAATTATTCTAGGCTGCCTTAGGATGATGGTAATGCCTAAAATAAGGAGCTGCTGCTCTTAGAAGGGGGAGTAGATCATAACTTTAAAAATATATATGGATATTGTTATATCTGATAATACATTCTGTTAAGAAAAACAATGCAGAATAATTTAATTTTTAAAACCCAGTTATTTTTTAATTTAATTTTTATTTTATATTAAACAGTATAGTTTTGATTTACAATGCTGTGTTTTAGGTATATTAGCAAAGTAATTCAAATTTATATAGTGATTCATATATATATATATATATATATACACACACACACATGTATATGTATATATGGTTTGTGGAAAGACATTCTCAGACTATTAGGACCAGTAGGAAAGAATGTTATGATTAATTATATATAAATATATAAAACCTATATATAGGTATTATATATAGCCTATATATAGGTAATATATTACCTGTGGAATGTAAATACATATTTATATTTCCATTCTTTTTCAGATTCTTTTCTCATATAGATTACTGCAGGATATTGAGTAGAGTTCCTTCTGAAATCTGGTTAAAGTGAGAAGGGGAATGTGATTACCTTCGATAGCATTTCAGACAGAGAACTCTGGCTGACTATGGAAGACCAAGAACAGACAGGGAGATCCTTTCAAAAGAAGTCATACTGTGTTTTTTTCCATGCATAAAATTTCCGCTGTCTTCCATTACAGTGGAAAACATCCAGTGTCCTAACCTGTATTACAAGTCCAGCAGATCTGGCTCCTGGCCGCCTCTCTGAACTCTTCCACCATCCACTTCATTTGTCTGCAACTATCCTATCTTCCAGTGTTTTCTAACACTTTTGCCTCACAGGCTTTGTACTTTTTGGATGCTATCAGGTCTTTCTTGGGCTTCCCTAGTGGCGCAATGGTACAGAATCCACCTGCCAATGTAGGAGATGTAGGTTCGATCCTGAAGAAAGAAATGCTGATCCACTTCAGTATTTTTGCCTGGGAAATCCCATGGATAGAGGAGCCTGGCAGGCCACAGTCCATGGGGTCTGCAAAGGAGTCAGACATGACTTAGTGGCTGAACTGCAAGGTCTGTCTTATCTTTGAGTCATTTCAGGTAGAGGCAGATCTGTAACTCATCTTCTGATTCCAAATCTCCAAGTTTTTGTAAAGAGATGCACATACGAAGTTCACTACCAGGTGTTCTGAGCTAAAAACTATCAAAGCCTCAAAGTCTTGGTAAGTATGACCCCTGCTCCTTGGCTCTGCCCCCTACAGTTGTGGTGGCCAGTTAGAATCAATAGGATGAGTGAGTGAGTTAGCCCTGTACAGTAGGCTAATTCCATGCATCAAAGTCTGGTGACTCTTAAAGACAAAAAATAATTTAAGAGCTGACACAATCTCTGCACGTCCCTGTGGAAAGGTTTAACTAATAGCTTGTAACTTGCAGATGTCTCCTAAAGTTGTAGTTCTATCCATAGAAGTCAATTTGTGGAAAGCTATACTAATTGACTCATCTGTTTACCACTGTGACCAGCAACTTTCTTTAGTGAGTTAGTAAACTGGGATTTGGAGGGACATCTGTGGTAGCCAGCCTCCGAGATGGTCCCCAGTGATTGCCACTTCCTGGGGTTTGTGCCCCTGCATAGTCCTGTTACACACCGAATCAAGGCTGATATCTACAGAATACCTTGGACAGTCTGGGGCAGCATGTGATTTCTGAACCCTGTGTTACAAGATATGGAGCTTCTACTTTGAGCTCTTGGGTCACTCACTCTGCATGAAGCCAGCAGCCATATTGTAAAAGGATACTCAAGCAGCCTTGTGGAGGGGCCCGCATAGACAGGCACTGAGCTTTTCCAAATGGCCAGCACCAATCTGGCGGCCATGTGTGTCAGCCACTTTGGAAGCAGATCCTCCAGCCCAGTGGAGCCTTCAGGTGACTGCTGTCTTGGCTGACATCTACCCAAGCCAGAATTGTCCGGTCAAACCATTCTTGAATTCTTGACTTATAAACATTTTGAGTTAAGTGATTCTTGTTTTGTATGCACTATGTTTTGGGGGGATTTGTCATGTATACCAGTAGGTAACTAAAATAACATTGCTAATACTTTAGGGTTATATCCTTCTGTTCTTTGAATTAAGTCCAGAATTGTTGCCATGACTCCCGAGGCCCTGGTGATCTGACTCCTGACTGCCTCCTCAGACCCATCTTTTGAGAAATGCTGGTGTGGACAATAGGATTATATATAGAATCCTAGCCTCAGGGTGATCAGAGTAGCTTTCCTCAACAGGGTGGCCAACTGTCTTTGTTGATCTGGGACTGAGAGGCATTCTGGGAAGTAAGAGTTGCAGTGTTGATACTGGGAAAGTCCTAGGAAATCCAAAATAAGTTGGTCATGCTGTTCCTAGAGGATGTCAGAGAGGGTCAGGATCCTCAAGGATGATCAAAGAAATAAGGTAGGACTTTTTATGTTAGCGTAAGTTTAGCATCCTTATTGGAGAAGGCAATGGCACCCCACTCCAGTACTCTTGCCTGGAAAATCCCATGGACGGAGAAGCCTGGTAGGCTGCAGTTCATGGGATAGCTAAGAGTCAGACACGACTGAGCGACTTCACTGTCACTTTTCACTTTCATGCATTGGAGAAGGAAATGGCAACCCACTCCAGTGTTTTTGTCTAGAGAATCCCAGGGACAGGGGAGCCTGGTGGACTGCCATCTATGGGGTCGCACAGAGTCAGACACGAGTGAAGTGACTTAGCAGCAGCAGCATCCTTGTTAAAGTGGGCAGAGTAGGGAAGGAGTATGTGAAGGGAAAATTTCTCTTACATTCAGTATGGGTTCCCAGTGGCACTAGTGGTAAAGAACCCATCTGCCAATGCAGTAGACATAAGAGATGTAGGTTTGATCCCTGGATCGGGAAGGTCCCCTGAAGAAGGAAATGGCAACCCACTCCAGTATTCCTGCCTGGAGAATCCCATGGACAGAGGAGCCTGACAAGCTACAGTCCATAGGATTACCGAGTCAGACACAACTGAAGCAATTTAGCATGCACGCATGTTCAATTCTGCATTCTCAGCACTTAAAAAGAGACATTGCTTAGAATGACTTCTCCAGTCCAAACCCATGTTCTTATCCTTTTTTCATTACCTTGAAGCTACTGCTATATTCCTTCTGTTCTTTAACACACCAGGTTCTTTGTATAATTCATGGCTTTTGCCCTTGCTATTCCATTTGCCTGGAATATGCTTTATCCAGATTTTCATGTGGATGTCTTATCTCTAATATCTCTTTTTGTACTGTCTAAGAGAAAAACATCCCTACATGCCCTGCCTCAGTCAGTCTACATTGCATTTTTCCATTTTATTATCCTCAAAGTACATATAATGATCAGAAATTATCTCATGAGTGCATGTGTTATTTTTCATGCTTGGTGAGAACATGGGCCTTTTATGTTTGTTTTTCACTAAATCTCTTTGCTGATAGCTGTGCTGTCAAATAGAAGATGCACTGTTAATCTCTGTTGAATGAATAATAAATGAATGCATTAAGGCAAAGTGTGGCCAAATAATGGGCCTCATCTTATTATTCTCAGATTTAAGATCCTTCAGGGTCTTCCTATTGCTATAAGGAGGAAAGGCCAGCTCCGTAACATAGTCTGAAGTATTTATTATCCAGATTCTAAGTACCCTTTTTAGCTTTAACTCTTGCCTGTCCATCTTTGATTCTGGGCTTTAGGCATATTAACATTGTTAGGTATATTTGGGTTTTTTCAGACAAGGTTCCTACTTTGTACCAGCTAACTCACACCCATCCTCTGGGTCTTTAAAAGAAAAAAAAAAAATCTGACAAATTCTTTCCTGACATCACCTGACTCTGTTCCAAAAAGCAGTACTTCCTATGGGCCTACAAAGCACCTGTTATTCCTGTCGTAATACTTATAACACTGCCAGTTGCCTATTCACTTTTTTCTGTGCTAGATTGTGTACTTCATGAGAGCAGAGAACCCTAGGACTGAGTCACAACTATAGTTGTTGTTGTTCAGTCACTAAGTCATATCCAACCCTTTGCAACCCCATGGACTGAAGCATATCAGGCTCCCCTGTCCTTCACTACCTCCCAGAGTTTGCTCAGATTCATGTCCATTGAGTCAGTGATGCCATACAACCATTTCATCCTCTGTTGCCCCCTTCTCCTCCTGCCCTCAGTCTTTGCCAGCATCAGGGTCTTTTCCAATGAGTCAGTTCTTTGCACCAGGCGGTCTAAGTATTGGAGCTTCAGGATCAGTCTTTCCAATTAATATTCAGGGTTGATTTCCTTTAGGATTGACTGGTTTGATCTCCTTGCGTCTAAGGGACTCTCAAGAGTCTTCTGAAGCATCAGAATTCAAAAGTGTCAATTCTTTAGCTCTCAGCCTTCTCTATGGTCCAACTCTCACATCCATTCATGACTACTGGAAAAACCACAGCTTTGACTTTACGGACCTTTGTCAGCAAAGTGACTACGGAAGAGTTGACAAAAAAGTCAGTAAATTACTCTCAGCAAATCTTAGGCCTAAAGTACAAAAGCTTGAAGCAAGTGTAAAGGATGAAAAAAAATATGTAAGAATGCTGAATTCTCACCATGATAGGGTTCTCCAGAAGCATTGGTAGAGTGCCTAGGAGTCAGGTATTTGACCCCAGCTAGCTAAGCAAGTCCTCTCTAGCTTCAGAAATCCTTTTCAGTGGAATCACACCGCCAGAATATTGGAGCCCCACCCTCAAGTCTACTGTGATGGGTTACCTCTTTTAGCTTATTGCCTTGGGGAAATAGGCAATGTTTATCTATTGCCAGTGCAAAGCTGAGCAGATGGTAAATGTCTTGTGATCTGCCAACAAGAGTTAAGAAGAATAACTGGAATTAATTTACTTGAGACAAACTCTAGCCAGGGATTTAACTGAGAGTTGGCAAAGATAAGCTGTTAGCTTATGATTGACTTCTCAGTTCCAAGGAAAGAAGGGTGTCTGTTTGGTGGCCCTTGCAATTATCATGGATTATACAGAAATCCTTCATTAGAATTCCTATAGCATCTCCCCATCCCCCGAATACCAACCATCTCTTTCCGTGATCCTTCGTTTGATTTTCTTCCCTGTCTTTTTGCCTTGTCTTCTCTACTACGGAAATTTCAGCTGGTCTTGCAAAGGCTCCTTTAAAAAGGAGGAGTCATGGAGACATAGAATCACAGAATAAACTTTTCCTTTTGTTCTGTGATTTCCAAAGGGCAGCTGGTTCATGAAGTTGTATCAGGTTGGCTTTTTGAGAACCACTGGTGGAACTCTGAAAAATATGGATATCCAGGTCTCATCCTTAGAAATCCTAATTCAGTAGTTCTGGAGCTCTAATGTCACTTGTGCTTGTTTGTTTATTTTGGCCATCAGAAGAGATAATTTAGTTGCATGACTCCAATACTAAAATAAATCTAAATATGAAATGCATTTCACAGGGAAAATTTCTTTACTCTCCCTTTTTATTTTTTTTCTTCTATCTGATTTCTATAAATCAAAGGTGAAGATATCTATAATTTTTAGTTTTAAATGATATCTGTTTATTGATATTCAGGTTACTTAAAATATTTTCTAGAATAAACATTGTAATCATTTTAGTTCTATGATTGCTATTACTTTATTGTGATTATGACAGAGTCCTCAGGCCTATATTCTACTAAAAACCTGGTGATATTACTCTGTATTGATGGAATCCAGATCCAAAAAAAAAAAAATAATAACATGGAGAATAAAACCAAGAGGGAGCAATTTACAATGGACAGGCCACAGTTACCTGTGTTTTTAAACCTTTTTGAGGAAACATTGAATTAGGGTCTATTTAACAATTTGATTTTGTATCTGACTCTAAAATATCCTGATGGTGCTCAAATAACCCCTGTTCAAAAACACAAAATATTTCAAAGAAGGTTCTTGCCAACTGACCTCTGCAAACTGACCTGACCTAATGGGTCATTTGTAATTATATGATGATTCTGGTTAATATGGGTAGCCTCAGTGATTTAGAAGTAGATGCATGCTTATAGATTTATTCCTTCATGAGTTTACAACCAATTTATATGCTATAAAAATGTAATTCACAAACTAATATCTACCACAAATATAAACAAGTAGGCAGACAAGTCCTTGGCCATATGAAAAGTTAAATATAAGTTTACTTAAATTGTGGAAGCTTCTAACTGGAGTCAGGTGATACAATATTCCACATTAATATCTAAACTAACAAGCTTATGAATCCTAATCCTAGGCACCATTCTGAAGGATGTCTCTAGGGTTGCCACATTCTTATATCTTTGCATATAACAGTGTATTATAATATTTCTTAAGCTAATTAAGCAAACCTTTGATTTTGGTTAGAGAGAAAGGTAGCTAAATCATGTGTAAGCCTCTGTTTGTAGAATGAGCATTTCCTATTAAAGTAGGGAAAATACTAAAAGAAAAAAAAGTAGGAAAAATGCTAGCTTTCAGGTTGTATACTGAAACTAAATCATACATGCATATATAAAACCATACCAAAATATGTTAAATTATAGTCACAATAAGAACTGGAGACTGTGGGGAGATAATATATTAAGTCTTTGATAACAAAAATGTTGGAGAACATAATAAGAAAATGCCAAACATTTACACTTGTACAGAGAAGGTGAGAAAATCAGAGCAATTGCTTCTACATAGCATTGCCAAATTTGCTATCCTTTGAGTTAGATAAATCTCTCTTTTTGATACATTGTTTGTAAGTATTAAGTTCAAGAATGCCTTTGCTTTTCTTGCCTTAACTTTTCTCATTTGGAATAAAAGAAATTGGACATTTCTCACATGCAAATAAAAGAGATTGAACATTTAAAATAGTTGTTCATTTGCACTTAATATTTTATAAATCATGAGCATTTTCTCATTTTTTGCATTTTCTCATTCTTTATAAATGCATGTCCACACATGCACAGATTAACTCATTAACATAGAGGATAAATTTCCAAATCAGTTGATAAAATTTGCCTAAAGTAAAACAGTAAGTAAATTGGATACATGCAATACAATCTATTGAATAATGTGAATTTGATAAAATTCAGAACAATTATGATACTTTTAAATTAATTTCACTTAGTTAAGATACTTTTAAAAAGCCCAATAAATTGAATGCAACATTAGTTTTATTATTTATATTCATTTTAAGAAGTCTGTTTTCTAACTCAAAAAATTAGGAAAATGTATGTTTTTGTGTTTGTGTATTTTTAGTAGTAGAACCCAAAGTTTTCTAGTCTCAAACTAAGTTGATATCCATCTGGAATTTTGGAATGTCTACACTAATTGTAATTAGTGTACATATGTGTACATGTGAATTGCTGACAAAGATGTGGGTCCTGCATGGGAGAGTAATATTGAATTGGTGCTAAACAATATGGGATTGCGATTGTGTCAAAAACTTATTCTCACTACCACACTCAAACTTTGACACCAGATGGCTGGGTCTTTTTCTCATACCAAGCAATTCTCTATGACACCATCCATGTCCTACAATTCAGTTCTGACACTAACCAGCTAAGGACTCAGTCCCATGAGACTGGCCCTCACTTCAAATGCCAATCTCAAGTAGATTACCATACAGTTTCTGTCCAACTTGACCACAAATTGGAAATTCTCATGACCCCCATCATAGTTGTCTTTTTATTGTGCCCTCATGTGGCAGAAAGGCAAAGGAGGTCTCTGGCAGCCCTTTCCCATTTGTAGGAGAACAAATTCATGAAGACTCTAGTCATATTTGGAATTATTCCTGAGAGGTCCTACCCCTAAATATAACATAAACTGGGAGGATACAAGCATTCAGTATATACCATTCTGCCCCTGACCCCCCGATTCACATCCTTCTCTCATGAAAAAATGCATTCATTTCATTCTAGTGCCCCTGTCAACTAAAAAATATATAAATAAATAATACATGCAACCTAAAAGTTGAGAGTTACTTTTATTTGGTGGAAATTTTTAGGACTTAAGCCTGGGAGACAGGATCTCAAGGACACCTGAGAGAACTGCTCTAAGAAGGTGAGGGAAGAAGCCAGGTGACACAAAAGTTTTGCAAAAATGAGCAGGTAGTCTGAACATCAAAAGATTATTGTTATTTAAATAATCTAATATCCCAAGTTAAGGTATTTGGCAATTTTCTATATATGTACTCAGTTGCTTCACTTGTGTCTGACTCATTGCCACCCCGTGGACTGTATCGTGCCAGGCTCCTCCGTCCACGGGATTCCCCAGGCAAGAATACTGGAGTGGGTTGCCATGCCCTTCTCTAGAGGATCTTCCCAACTCAGGTATCGACCCTGCATCTCTTATGCCTCCTACATTGGCAGGCAGGTTCTTTACCATTAGCACCACCTGGGAAGCCTTTTCTTTGTAAAGGAAGAAGTGAGTCTGGGGTAACTGAAACCATTCCTTTGATTGGCACCTCACATGTCTGGAGCCAATTTCCTGTGTTTTTCACATGCTAAACTTCCTCAGGGCTCACCATAGAGCGTGGCTACAGTTGGATGGTTGCTAGATGGCAGATACTCTTTCTTTCCTGAGTTCCTTCAGGGCTCACCACCTGTGGTGGGGCTGCAGCTGCTGGTGAATGTGACATGCTTGTTTACTGACATGGCAGGAAATATTTCCTTTCTCACTCCCAAAGTCTTACCTCAATCCAGTATCCACTTTAAAGTCTAAGTCCAGCATCGCATGTAAATATCATTTAAATCAGATATGAGTGAGACTTTGAGGTGTGATTTATTCTGAAGAAAATTTCTTCTCTACCTGTGAACCTGTTAGAGCAAATAAATCACATATTTTCAAACTATAATGATGGAGCAAGTACAGGATAGGCTTTCTATTTCCCAAAGGGAAATAGACTAAAGAAGGAGGCAGTGACTGGTCCCAAGGACATTGAAAACCCAATGGTGCAAATTTCATGAGCCCTTAAGGCTTGAGAATAGTCTTTGCCTTGGCGTTCTTCTTTCCCAGCCCAGTGGGGTGTAACCATGACCCCCATGATTTGCTGGGACTGCCCCACAGCAATGACTTTCGGCTTGGGTGCTGTCTTGTCTCCACTGTGGTTCTCTGCTAGGGCCTCACCCCTGCAGCTCTTCCAGGCTGGGTTCCACAATCCATGGCTCTTCTGTGTGGCCTCACCTCATAGCTCCAGTAGACACGGCACATGCTGCAAGCTTCTGTGAGGGCCTTACCCCTGACGCACTAGGCAGGGGAATCCTGAAACTTCTCTGCCCCTAATCCCTTGCACTCCGATCCTGTGGTGAGAGTGTGGGGTTCCCTGAATCACCTTCAGTGTCATTCTTCCATTGTCTTGAAGAATAGCATCTGACCTCTGTCAAGGAGGCTGATATACACTAATACACTAATACATATACATATAAAATATCATTTATATATAATTATATATCTTATAATTTTATATAATTTATACATTTTATAAAATTTTATAATTTATATTATATGCTATATATTATTTGTATATATAACATATATGTAATTTTATTTATTTATCGGCTGTGCTAGGTCTTTGTTGCTGTGAGGGCTTTTCTCCAGTTGTGAGGAGAGGAGAGTGTCTACTCTCTAGTTGTAGTGCGTGAGTTTCTCACTGCAGTTGCAAAACAACTCTGTGGAGCACAGGCTCTAGGGCACTTAGACTTCAGTAGTTGCTGAGCGAGGGTTCAATAGTGGCGGTTCCTGGGCTCTGGAGCACAGGCTCAGTAGTTGTGGTGCTTGGGCTCAGTTTCTCCATGGCATGTGGGATCTTCCCAGACCAGGGATAGGACCTGTGTCTCCTGCATTGGCAGACAAATTCTTGGGCTCCCCTGTGGCTCAGCTGGTAAAGAATCTGCCTGCCATGAGACCTGGGTTCAATCCCTGGGTTGGGAAGATCCCCTGGATAAGGGAAAGGCTACCCACTCCAGTATTCTGGCCTGGATAATTCCATGGACTGTATAGTCCATGGGGTTGCAAAGAGTCGGTACAGGACTGAACGACTTTCACTTGTCTTTCAACATATTGCTTAAAAACTTCCTCAGCTAAATATCCAGTTTCATCACTTGCAGGTTCTACCTTCCATAAAGCACTAGAACACAAACACAGTTCAGCTGATTGATTTGACATGTTTTAACAAGGACTGCCTGGCTTTCAGTTTCCAATAACATTTTCTTCATTCCAGCCTGAAATTTTACCAAAATGGCCTTTATTATCCATATTTCCATAAATATCCTGTCCAGGATTACTTAGGTATTCTTTAAGAAGACTGAGGCTTTCTATGAGCTCTTCTCTTTTCCTTCTGAGCTCTTACCAGAATCACCTTTAAAGATTCTTTCATAGCCATGTAGGCTTTTTCTTGCATGCACCTTGAAACTCTATCAGCCTCTATTTCTTAGCTAGTTCCAAAGCCACTTTTATTACCTTTTTAGGTATTTGTTATAGCACCCAGCTCTTGGAATCAGTTTAAGTATTAATCAAGATTCCCTAGAGACAGATACACACACACACACACACACACACACACACACACACACACACACACACACACACACACACACACACACACACACACACACACACACACACACACACACACACACACACACACACACACACACACACAGATTTATTCTAAGAAATTGACTCACACAATTATGACAGCTGAAATAGTTGTCCCATGAGCTTCTATCTGTCAGCTGGAGACCCAGGAAGGCTGCTGGAGTAGTTCAGTCTAAGTCTGAAAGCCTAAGAACCAGGGATGTTGAAGGTTAGGTTCCAGTCTGGATCTGAAGGTTTAAGAACCAGGATTGTGGAGGGCAGGTGGATATCCTAGCTCAAGTATTCAAGCAGGAATGGCTGAATCCTTTCTTCTTCAGCCTCTTTGTTCCCTTCTGGATTGGATAATGACCACCCACTTTGGGGAGGGCAAATCACTTTATGGCAGTTCTCTGACTGAAATGTTCAGGTCATCTAGCAAATGAAGCAACTGACAAACAACTAATCTCAAAAATATACAAGCAACTTCTGCAGCTCAATTCCAGAAAAATAAACGACCCAATCAAAAAATGGGCCAAAGAACTAAATAGACATTTCTCCAAAGAAGACATACGGATGGCTAACAAACACATGAAAAGATGCTCAACATCACTCATTATTAGAGAAATGCAAATCAAAACCACAATGAGGTACCACTTCACACCAGTCAGAATGGCTGCAATCCAAAAATCTGCAAGCAATAAATGCTGGAGAGGGTGTGGAGAAAAGGGAACCCTCCTACACTGTTGGTGGGAATGCAAGCTAGTACAGCCACTATGGAGAACAGTGTGGAGATTCCTTAAAAAATTGCAAATAGAACTACCTTATGACCCAGCAATCCCACTGCTGGGCATACACACCGAGGAAACCAGAATTGAAAGAGACACATGTACCCCAATGTTCATCGCAGCACTGTTTATAATAGCCAGGACATGGAAACAACCTAGATGTCCATCAGCAGATGAATGGATAAGAAAGCTGTGGTACATATACACAATGGAGTATTACTCAGCCATTAAAAAGAATTCATTTGAATCAGTTCTGATGAGATGGATGAAACTGGAGCGGATTATACAGAGTGAAGTAAGCCAGAAAGAAAAACACCAATACAGTATACTAACACATATATATGGAATTTAGGAAGATGGCAATGACGACCCTGTATGCAAGACAGGGAAAGAGACATAGATGTGTATAACGGACTTTTGGACTCGGAGGGAGAGGGAGAGGGTGGGATGATTTGGGAGAATGACATTCTAACATGTATACTATCATGTAAGAATTGAATCGCCAGTCTATGTCTGACGCAGGATGCAGCATGCTTGGGGCTGGTGCATGGGGATGACCCAGAGAGATGTTATGGGGAGAGAGGTGGGAGGGGGGTTCATGTTTGGGAACGCATGTAAGAATTAAAGATATTAAAATTAAAAGAAAATAGAAATACCCTCACTCACACAAAAATAATGTGTAACCAAATATCTGAGCACATGTGGTCCAGTTAAATTGACACACAAAATTAATCATCACATGGATGACTTTCTCTCTCCTATAACAGCAATGATACTCATTCATATTTTTGACATGAGATCTCAGGATGGCAAAGGTTATTGGATAAAGCCATATAACTAACTAAATCATACAAGACAGAGAATGGGCAGATCTTTCTTAAGTATCTCAGAGAAAAGAACAAAATTTAAGGTAGAATGTAATGGATAAAACAACTCTACCAAATCTAGAGTTTTGTTGCAGGGGGGAAGACAGATTTAAGCCCAATTTATTGATGATGATATTAGTAAAATCTATGCTAGAAAACATGCTAATTTTTTTACATAAGAAATCACATTTAAACCTCATAAGAACCTGTGAGTCATGACAACTGTCAATAATTTGTAACTGAGGAAACTGAAATATAAAAAAAGTTAGTCATTTAAAAGGTTACAGCTAATAAGGGGCAGAGTCAGGATTTAAAATCCGATCAGTATGAATTCATGGCCTATGTTCTCACATTCTCTTGTCTCTTTCCTGTAATCTTGACTTTCTTGGGCAAATCCCTTTTCCTTTTCTAAACCACTTTTACTTATCATGAAGAGATATGCTTTTTACAGTATTTAAGCATTTACCTTACTGGAAAAAATAAATGTGACTGTAAATATTTATTTGAGTAGAAGAGATGATCTCTGCCTTAATCCTATCCCCTTAAAGAATATTCTTTCAAGTGTTGAGCTTAATAAGATGTTGCTATATTATATAGGCCAAGCTCAATTTATGAATTAGTCATCTGTTCCAACTAGAATTTCTTAGAAATCCGTAAGACTGTGACACCGAGTGAGTATGAGATAAATGTCTTCCCAGTGAATGAACTCAGTTCAGTGATGCTGTTATTTCATGCTCATCAGGGCAGGAGTCCTGAGTTAGTCAGGAGTCCTGACAGCCTGAAAAAAGACTTAGGTCCCAACTTAAACTGTCTTACAAAAACTAGGAATGTATTGGCTTATATCAGTGAAAAATCCCATAGTCAATAGCTTCAGATACAAACAGATTTAGGGTGGGTGTTTTTGGTAATCCATTTCTGTCCTCTCTGCTTGTCTTTCTTCTGTGTTGGCTTCTTAGTCATGCAAGATTTCATAACATGACTTTCCCGATAGATCCAGGAGAGTCTCAGAGTTGATGTTAATTTTATTGAGCATTAGTCCTGTTATGAACCTTTCAATGAAACAAGGAAATACAGTGTCCTGTTTGGACTGGTTGTGTGTCTCCTCCACTCCTGGAGCTAAGTAGAGTGAATCCCTTTTGAACAACTTAGATTCAGAGTTAGGGAAGAATGGTTTTTCCAGGGAAAATTGGAAAGTTACTGCCAACTGAAGGGAATTGGGAGAAACACTGGCAAGGATGAAACATTTGCCTCTCCCCTGAGTCTTCTCTTCTCTGGTATAAGGAGCTCTAGTTTTTCAAACATTCTTCAAATGTCACCATTCAGGGTCCTCCTAATAGTGTGGCTATTCTCCCCTGATAACTTCTAGAGGATTTATCCTCTATAGAAGATTGTAGGCAAGATACTGAGTAATGTGTAGATGAAGTAAGAAATGGCTGAAGGGAATTTTCTCAGGGTGTGGATTGGGTGGTGAGATTCAGTATTTGGGAGACAAAAGGGAGAGGTGAGTGCTTCTTTCTGGTTTTAAACAGTGTGTGAGTTTGAGAAAGTAGGGAGATGAAGTTAATGGAAGGTACAGCTTTTTGTTAATTGATGTTCACCAGTGTTTTAGAAATCTGAGACTGGAGATGCCCATAATTGTGTAACTATATATCATTTACAATGTGTCAGTTGGTATTTCTTTGTTGTTGTTGTTGTTGTTATTTTAACTTTGCATTTTGTTTTAGTGTATGGCCAATTAACAATGCTGTTGACAGTTTTAGGTAGATAGCAAAGCGACTAAGCCATACATATACATGTATCCATTCTCCCCCACACTCCCCTCTCATCCAGGCTGCCACATAACATTGAGTAGAGTTCCCTGTGCTATACAGTAGGACCTTGTTATCCATTTAAAATATAGCAGAGTGTACATGTCAATCCCAAACTCCCTAGCTCTCTTTCCCTCACTCGCCAGCCCCCGCATGACAACCATATATTTGTTCTCTAAGTCTGCTTGTATTTCATAAATAAGTTCATTTGTATCATTTCTTTTCACATGTAAGGGATGTCATGATATTTCTCTCCTGTCTGATTTATTTCACTCAGTATGACAATCTCTAGGTCCATCCACCAAAGCTCCAGATGTCATTATTTCATTATTTTTAATGGCTGAGTGATGTTCCATTGTGTATATATACCACATCTTCTTTATCCAGTCCTCTGCCAATGGACATCTAGGTGGCTTCCATGTCTTGGCTATTGCAAACAGTGCTGCAATGAACACTGGGGGTGCATGTATCCTTTCAGACCATGTTACTCTCTGGGTATATGCTCAGGAGTGGGATTGCAGGCTTACATAGCCCCATTTTTAGTTTTTAAAGGAACCTCCATCCTGTTCTCCAGAGTGGCTGTCCCAGTTTACATCCCCACCAACTGTTAGGAGGGCTTCCTTCTCTCCACACACTCTCCATCATTTATTGTTTGTAGATTTTTAAATGATAGCCATTTTCACTGATAGGCAGTGTTTTAAAATATAAATTTTGGGATTTCCCAGGTGGTCCAGTGGTTAATACCACACTTCCTATGCAGGGGGCACAGGTTTTATCCCTACTTACCAGGGACAGGGGAGACTGGTGGGCTGCCATCTCTGAGGTCGCACAGAGTTGGACACAACTGAAGCGACGCAGCAGCAGCAGCAGCAGCAGCAGCAGCAGCAGCAGCAGCAGCAGCAGCAGCAGCAGCAGCGTACTAGAATTCCACATGCTGCACAGTGTGGCTGAAAAATAAAATAAAATATAAATGTTAACTCATTAATCTTGAGAATCACATACTTTGATTATCCCCACTTTCCAAGAGTGGAAATTGAGGCTAGACAAGTTAAATAACTTGCTAAAACCCACTCAAATACTAAGTTGTAGAGTCAGAGCTAGAACTGAGATAGTTTGTGCTTTTAATCATTTCTGTATATTTGGGGTTAAAAAGAACCAGTAGACAATTGAAAGTAGAATCAGGAAAATCTATAAAATAGACCAAAAATGTAAAGAGTTGGAAAATTAGAGAACAAATAAAATGAAAGAATCATTACAAGATGACCACCACTGCACAAATGAAGAGGAAGAAATGTTAAAGGGTTAGTACAGAGAAAAAGATTCGTTCACCTGAAGAAGGTGTTTCTACATTGAACAGACCAAACCATCACATCTTTACCATGATTTTTCAAACCAATAAGATAAAAAGAGCTCATAAGTGTGTGAAGATGTGAAAGGAATAGGGAAATAAGGAACAGATATCAGAATAACACTAGATATTAGATAAAACTAGAACAAAACTGGAATAGCATTTAAACATTTTTGAGGACAAATTAGTTTCAACCTAGATTTATTTACCAAGCTAAATTATCAGTCAACCATGAAGATATATATATATATATATATATAGTTTCTAGTTTCCCTGGAAGAAACAATATGCTGTTGACATAAGAGCAATGCCGGGGTTAGGGATGCTGAACCTCCAAGCAGTAGAAAATCCTCATATAACTGTATAGTGGGCCCTCTCTAGCCGTGATTCTGCATCCATGAATCATGTAGTACCATATTATGTTTTTAGTGGAGACAATCCTCATATTGTGCACTTGTGTACCTCAAACCCCTGTTGCTGAAGAGTCAACTGTACTTATTATTTACATTAATCCTTATGAAGTTATTTTGTAGATGTAGTTCACATTATAATCAAGATGATTATCTATCCTTGATAATGTGTTGAGTCTCATTCATTAAGTTGAAAAGTTTTTAAGAGCAAAATAGAGGTCTGCCTGAAGAAGAAATTCTGATTGTGGAGTGCAGATTCAGCTCCTTCCCTAGAGTAGAGATTGTGGACTTGCCAGCCCCCTCAACTGGGTAAACTAGTTCCCTGAAATAAATCTCCATGTACAAGCCTATGTTTATCTGCATAATAGGTACATTGAAAGTGTTATGCTGCTGGCTAAGAAGATAGATTGATACTGAAGCTCCAATACTTTGGCCACTTGAGAGGAGCTGACTCATTAGAAAAGACCCTGATTCTGGGGAAGATTGAAGGCAGGAGGAGAAGGGGGTGACAGAGGATGAGATGGTTGGATGGTATCACTGACTCAATGGACATGAGTTTGAGCAAGCTCCAGAAGATGGTGAAGGACAGGGAAACCTGGCGTCCTGCAGTCCATGTGGTCACAAAGAGTCAGACACAACTGGGTGACTGAACAACAAAGAAAATGGAGGAAGGGGCAAGTAGCCAAGGAATGCATTTAGCCTCTTAAAGCTGGAAAACTCACAGAAATGGATTCTCCCCTTCCAGAAGAATTGCAACTCTTGATTTTAGTCCAGTGAGAATCATTTTTGACTTCTGAATTCCAGAACTGTAAGGTAAGTCTGTTTTAAGCCACAAAGTTTATGCTTGTCAGTGCATCTATTGTGCATTATCTGCTGTAAACCTTAAAACCATCACTGCCATCAAGTCATGCTTTATACGTGAGAGACCTGAAATTCAGAGGCATATTGTAACTTAGGCCAGACCAGAGAGTAACCATCACAGCTAGGAATTGGACCTAGTTCTTAAAACTTACAAGTCAGTGTTCCCTCTTTGTCTAGCATAAATTCTCATGGTATATCTGAAAGTTGACTCTATGGACTGGTTGGATCTCCTTGCAGTCCAAGACATTTCTACCTGTTATGAGTTAATAACAACAACCACCAAAAAAAAAAAAAAGATAAAGAGGGAAAAAATTGAGGAAACCTAAGTATTTGGCTTTCTAGTTGATGTTTCCTTTGTTGGTGAGTAAACCATCTGTCTGAATGCCTTGTTAGGTAGCACTGAGTGATTAATTGTATAGCTCATCTCTGTGAACCAAGATGATGACTTGTCCAAGATGTGCCAGGCTGTAAACACCAGTAACTGCTTTAATGAAGTACTGAGACTCCTTTTTTCTACAAAGTCTTTTGATGGTCCTTTCTAATACTTCAGTTCAATTCAGTTGCTCAGTTGTGTCCAACTCTTTGCGACTCCATGAATCACAGCACGCCAGGCCTCCCTGTCCATCACCAACTCCTGGAGTTCATTCAAACTCATGTCCATCGAGTCCATGATGCCATCCAGCCATCTCATCCTCTGTCGTCCACTTCTCCTCCTGCCCCCAATCCCTCCCAGCATCAGAGTCTTTTCCAATAAGCCAACTCTTTGCATGAGGTGGCCAAAGTACTGGAGTTTCAGCTTCAACATCAGTCCTTCCAAAGAACACCGGGACTGATCTCCTTCAGAATGGACTGGATAGATCTCCTTGCAGTCCAAGGGACTCTCAAGAGTCTTCTCCAACACCACAATTCAAAAGCATCTGTTCTTTGGCACTCAGCCTTCTTCACAGTCCAACTCTCACATCCATACAAGACCACAGGAAAAACCATAGCCTTGACTAGACAGACTTTTGTTGGCAAAGTAATGTCTCTGATTTTTAATGTACTATCTAGATTGGTCATAACTTTCCTTCCAAGGAGTAAGCGTCTTGTAATTTCATGGCTGCAGTCACCATCTGCAGTGATTTTGGAGCCCAGAAAAATAAAGTCTGATACTGTTTCCCCATCTATTTCCCATGAAGTGATGGGACCAGATGCCATGATCTTCGTTTTCTGAATGTTGAGCCTTAAGCCAACTTTTTCACTCTCCTCTTTCACTTTCATCAAGAGGCTTTTTAGCTCCTCTTCACTTTCTGCCATGAGGGTGGTGTCATCTGCATATCTGAGGTCATTGATATTTCTCTTGACAATCTTGATTCCAGCTTGTGCTTCTTCCAGTCCAGCATTTGTCATGATGTACTCTGAAAAAAAGTTAAATAAGCAGAGTGACAATATACAGCCTTGACGTACTCCTTTTCTTATTTGGAACCAGTCTGTTGTTCCATGTCCAGTTCTAACTGTTGCTTCCTGACCTGCATATAGGTTTCTCAAGAGGCAGGTCAGGTGGTCTGATATTCCCATCTCTTTCAGAATTTTCCACAATTTATTGTGTTCCACATGTCAAAGGCTTCGGCATAGTCAATAAGGCAGAAATAGATATTTTTCTGGAACTCTCTTACTTTTTCAATGATCCAGCAGATGTTGGCAATTTGATCTCTGGTTCCTCTGCCTTTTCTAAAACCAGCTTGTACATCCGGAAGTTCATGGTTCACGTATTGCTGAAGCCTAACAAACCACTAATCGTGGAAAGGCCATTTCAAATTCCTCAGCCATGGAGAGGATTGTATTTGCCTCTTCTCCCATTTTACCCCATACAGACTTTCTTCTGAATGCTATAGTTGTTTTTATTTTTGGAACAGGGCTTTCTTTTCCCACTTTTCCATGAAATTTACCCAAATTATATATTTTTCTTTTTTACAGTTTGCATAATTTTTATTAATCATGAATAGCACAATTTCAGAAATTATAATTAAGGCAAAACAAGATGTGTAATTTTAAAATTGTAGTTAAGAAACAGGAAATCTTCATGGAAACAGATCAACCGAAAATATTGGTGCAATTAAGAGATTATTTTGCTTTAAAAAGTCTCACAGGAAAACCAACTGGTAATATCGATTTTCATATTTGTATATTGCTTAATAAAATGCTTAAATTATAAATGTCGTGATAATTTATACCAGTTATGAAGAAGTAGGTGACTTGACACCAGAAAGAAAAACTGTGTTACTGATTCTACTCTGTGTGGACCTCCATATTGATAGGGAAGTTGAAGACTGGAAACTCAGGTGTTAACCGATCACTTTTGGTTCATGAGGGGAGAAAGTCATGTAGGGCTTGACATGGAGGGAGAGGATCAGGGCTGGAGGGCGGGTTCAGGCAAGACCAAGAGCAGAAGCAGGTAGTAGATGGTGAGTGGACTTCAGAAACAAGAGGCAATAGTGGGCGGGGCTCGGTGTATTCAATAACTATATTTTATTTTCTATTCCTTATGATGATTTCACATCTTAAAAATCATGATGGTCCATAAAGGACACTGCCTCCAAGGGTCAACCAATTCTTAGAAACAGAAAAGAGCTCTAACAAGACCTCATCCTTCAGATGAAAACCAACCAATCCGTACCCCATAATGCCCAATCACCCTATTTGATCCACCCCTCAGTCCCAAACTCACTATTTCCCTTACCCTAAATCACCCACTACAGACAACAGCTACTGAAGGTCACCTCTTCAACCCAGAGGAATCATTTGCAGGAGAAGATCCTAAAGAATTCTCCCTTTCCAGCTTTGCCTCCTTCTTTGGGATTGGAATGAAAACTGACCTTTTCCAGTCCTGAGGCCACTGCTGAGTTTTCCAAATTTGCTGGCATATTGAGTGCAGCACTTTCACAGCATCATCTTTTAGGATTTGAAATAGCTCAGCTGGAATTCCATCAAATCTACTAGCTTTGTTCATAGTGATGCTTCCTAAGGGCCTACTTCCTTGCACTCCAGGATATCTGGCTCTAGCTGATAGATTGCACCATTGTGGTTATCTGGGTCATGAAGATCTTTTTTGTATACTTCTGTGTATTCTTGCCACCTCTTAATATCTCCTGCTTCTGTTAGGTCCATACCATTTCTGTCCTTTATTGTGCTCACCTTTGCATGAAATGCTCTCTTGGTATCTCTAACTTTCTTGAAGAGATCTCTAGTCTTTCCCATTCTATTGTTTTCCTCCATTTCTTAGCATTTTTCACTAATGAAGGCTTTCTTATCTCTCCTTGCTATTCTTTGAAAAGAAAGAAAAAAAAATTGTAGTTATAAGGTATACATTTTCAATTGATCGTGCATTGAAATGCCTAGTTTTTAAAACCCAAAGTAATTTGCCTTCTAGAATGCTATTTCAAATGGAATGTATATGAAAGCAGTGGGAGGATAAAACTGTTGCAGACTTTCACTTTGTTTTTCCTGTTGTAAATTCTTACTTTTCATAAAACTTATCATCATGGAAAATTTCAAAGATATACAGAAACATATCATATAATATTCAACTAAACCCCCATGTACCTATCCTCTAGCTTGAACAATTATTAACTTAGAGCTAATCTTGTTTGATTTATTTCAATTCATTTATACAAATTGGATTATTTTGAAGCAGAGTTCTAGTTTCAAAATGTTGTTTGCAAGGGTTTGGAGGTGAGGGGTGAACTGTTATCTATTCATCAAGGGGAACCATTTGTATCAAAGCCATAGTTTGATGAATTTTTTCACAATTTAATTTCTGAGAATTAAATGCTTCTGGAGTTCTTCATTTCTAAAGTATACTGTCTTATTAATTAATTTGGCAAATTGAATTCTCAGTGTGTGTCAGAAAGAATACTAGATTTTGGTGATACAGTGATGACTAAGAAGAAAACATTAGGGCTCAAAACATTATGATCTCATAGGGTGAGTAAGTAGATTAATGAGTGATGAGAATAACAATATGCTTATGTGAGATTATAAAACAGAAACATTTGATCCAGTCTTGGAGGGTCCAGACATCTAAAGAGGGACTAGAAATAAACAAGACTGAGAGGTAAGGAGGGTAGGGGTGGGGCATAGTTGACATCTACTGGGAGGGAGAATCTATGTGCAGGTCTGTGAGTAGGGACATGTGTCTTTCTCCCCTGGGTACAGGTTTGAATATGAAGGGAGAGTTGTAAGAGGTAAGACTGGAGAGGTAAGCAAGGAGTTTAGTTTTTATCTAAAAGGATTTTATTTGGGAAGCTGACAAGATGTATCAGAAAAAGTGTTACTCCAGTCTAGTAGTGAGAGGAATTGATCTGAGAGATTAACTACTAATTTAAAGACATCAGAAAAATAGTCATCCCCATGCCTGGGTCTCTAGTCTTCTGACTTGAGTTCCAAGATATTGCATATTATTCTGTTCTTTGTTTTATGATTTTTATTTAAAATTTCAGTCAGTAAAATCGGCCAGTAATTCCCCTTAGTTGCAATCATCTAGCCTTGATTATTAACCCATAGTATAAGACAGAAAGCTAAGGAGTAAGACTCCTGAGTGCAGTTTCCTCAGTAGTAATCATTGTAGAGCTATTCAAACCATTGACTATCTGCTGGTTAGTCTAGTCTCTCTTCTCCCTTAGTCTTTATTCCTGCTATCTGACTTCCTGACATTGAAAGCATATGTGACTAAACCCACAGATCTGTGCCCAGTGAAGTTTTGCTGGGGTAAGGTTAGGTGGAAATAAACGACTTATGGGCATAGGGAAGGCAATCCAACTCTTTGAATCTGGGGACTTTGGCGACTTTGCCAACTGGAGTACTAGGTTTGAGCAAAGCAAAGGGGTAATATTGGTTGCTGGAACAGCTGGAGAGCAGGGGTTAGTAAATTTCAATTGATCAAATTCATATTATTGCCTACCTTTTATCAGTAAAGTTTGATTGGAACACTGCTGTGTTTATCTTTATATCTCCTGTGGCTACCACTATACTACAATGGCAAAGTTGAGTAGTTGCACTAGAGGGAATATGACCTGCAAAGCTTAAAGTATTTACTTTATGACATTTTACAGAAATAGATGGCCAACTTGTCCTACAGAGGGAGAGTCAGTGAGGGTGGATCTTGGCCTTGATTGTTCTCTGAGATCCAAAGAAACTCATGAGGCTAGAGTCTTTAGGGGGCTCTCAGAGGTGGATCTGGGGCCTTCATTTCTATGAGGCTGAGGAGTCCCTTGGATCCTATAAGACTTTGCTTCTGGTAGGATGCTTGAGGAGATTGCTTTTCAATTCATTGAACCCCAGAGGGGCTTTCACTTGAGACTACCTAATATAAGCTCAGTGGTGGTACAAGGGCACTTGTACCATCTGGGGGCTGGTGAATTTCCACTCCTGTATGGCATTTGTTTTATGGCATTGGAGCAATGAACAGCACTTTCACTTCCAGCTGTGAGGCATCTGGCTCGGATCCCTCCTCTCCTCTTAGCTACAGTGTTCTTGATGATCCCGCTGTGTGTTCTGAAGCAGATTGGCATATATCTTCCCCTTTGCAGTGTCCTTTAGGCTTTGCCCAATCCATCTTCTGCTGACTCAGCAGGCCTGCCCACTGGAAGCCTTCCTACCCTTGGGGAAACAGCAGAGTTTCTGTTTTGACTACAAAGACTCACAGAGCTATACAGAAACTGGATTTTGTTAATTCACCTATAATTATACCTCTTTTCAGCATCAACCTTGTGTATAGATAGGGGCCTGTGTGAAACACTTGAATCACTGAAAGATCTTCCCTGATCCAAAAAATATTATCTACTGACCTTACTGTGCTGCTTGAGCTATTTCAATTTGGATGAAGAAAGCTGAGCACTTATTGCAATAATGGTTCCCTTTGCAGAGTAACTCACCCAGCCATTAGCTGCCCCTAAAGCTAAACAGGAAGGAGTTTAATGGAGTCACTAAAGGAGAAATCTAAATCTCCAACTAAATGGAAAAAGTAAGATTTGAAAGGGTGAGGAATCTAGGTGATACTGGGGACAGACAGGACCACTGGCACATTCAGAAGGAAATACCTAGATAGTGCATATCAGGGAGATAAGACATCAAATTGGAGCAAAGAGCATGAAAGGTGCTATAACATAGAACTGATGGAGTAGAAAAGTTGGAAGAGACCAACTTGTTGACAGATGAGACCACTGAAGGACAGGGCGGGTCTAAGACTTCCCTGAGATACTGCAGAAAGTCATTGGCAGAGCACCTACCTCTGTGCTCTTTCTTAGCCTTTCCCAAAGTGTGCTCTGGAAAATTCTACATCTGCAAAAAATAACCATATTTTACCTGGAGAAAAAAATATAGTGGTTAAATAAATTTAGGAAACATGATTAGAAAGAGGCCTATCAGGGCAAAGTACTCCTCTACAGTCTTGGGACTTGAGCTCCAGCCATTTAGACAATAGATATTTAATGAGAACCTATTATGAAAGGATATACCTATAATAAATACTGTGCTGATGGCTAGAGGTTAATCATGAACAAGAAAGAGAGATGACTTTTGGTTTCATCATTTGCCAGCCTGTTCCACTACTGGAAGATATTAATAGATATTGATCAAATATTCATACAGGCACATAATGTGTTTGCCTGTTGAGTAGGGCCCTGCAGAGAGGCAGTTAAGTTCTCCAGGAGCATATGTCAAAGGGTTCTGATGATGCAGTGGTTCAGGGATAGCTTCTGGGGTGAAAAGTTTCTTCAGCTGGTCAATGAAGGATAAGTATGAGCTATCTTTATATAACTTATATAACTTATGAGAGGAGCAGTTCAAGCACAAGGGACAGCATGGACGGGAAAGCGTGGGGCATTGGAGAGTCAAGGTCCACCCATAGCCAGAGGAGGGGACAGGTGGACTGGGACCCTAATCTTCATCCTCTGAACACAACAGGTGTTGTATATTTCTCCCACTGGGTCTTACAAATATTGTTATTCTCTATGCTGTGAAACAATTGGGAAGTATAACATCAAGGTGACAAAAGGTGGAATTTGGTGAGTTAGGACAGTAGTGAGAAATGAGCATGGAACATCAAGGAGGAGTCCTAAAATTTGGATCTTAATCCTAAAAGCGATTGTTCCACCACTAACTCCTGAGTCCCATACTCTTTTCAGACTTCAGTATGTTCTTCCAAAATTGGACAAGATCATTTTGCTTGGTTTTTTTTTTTTTTTCTTTTTAAACTCAAGTAAAGGTAGTTGGCTCTGGAGAAAGCTGTACCACACTGGTCCTAACGGGGCGCTGAGTTACTTACTGTCTTGGCCTAAGATGATGTAGTCTGAATAGTCCTGCATGGTGATAGTGAGTTGTGATTTTTCATAATTCATTTTTGCTGGTACCCACCCATCTACTGCCCGGGGTCAGGAGCCTAAGATCCTCATGGCTTTCTATTTTAAACATGGCAGCTTCCCTCTTCACAGAGTTACATTTGCTGTGGGAGGAAGGGAAGTGGCAAAACCCAGCCCGACTGGTGGGTAGGGAGCTAGAGCTCTGTTTAGCACCACCACTTCCCTCAGGTACTTTTAAGCCATTATTGACAAACACACATTCCCACAAAAAATGAACAAACAGAGCAAAACCCCTCTTTCCAGAGTTGGCATTTCTCCCCAGACTCCAAGAATGTGTGATGGCTGTCTCACTACCTCCTGTTAGCCCTCTGCGACTGTGTGGCATTCCTATTTCACACATCATATGTAGGTAACTGAAGATGGGTACCTAGGGATGCGATGCTAGTGTTCTTAACAAAACATGTGGTGTAACCAGGAACTTTCTGGGCTGAAGCAATAAATGTAAATGGACTGGAAGAATCTGCCTTCTAGGAACTCCTGAGAACTTAGAGATGCTTGCTTAATGAACAGAGAGTTTATCCCTGAACTGGCCTAGACAGAGAACCTCAGATGAAGGGAATGAAGGACAGGGGAGGAGTGGCAGCACTTGAGCTCTGTGGTAGAGGCACAGGCTTCAAGCCCCAGTTCTGTTATTTACTGGTTTTGTGCCTTGAGTGAGTTAGATTCTGTGTATCCCAGTTTTTTCATCCTTTCAATGCAGATTTTAATAAAGTTGGGATATAAATTAAATGGAGCAATGGATGAAAGCATTTCACATAGTGTCAGGCATGTAGTAAACATTTCAACAGTTTATATAAACACTGTTTATACAAAAGCATTTGTATAAATAATAAAATTAAATATACAATAACTATCTCATAGTCTTAAGTGTATATTCTATTTATTCCTTTTAAAAAATTAAAAATTTTTCTATAATTTTTCAAAAGTTACACTCAATTTACAGTTATTACAAAATATTGCCTACCTCATTGTGGTCTTGATTCAGCAAAAGAGACACAGATGTGTAGAGCAGACTTTTGGACTCTGAGGGAGAGGGTGGGATGATTTGGGAGAATGGCATTGAAACATGTATGCTATCATGTAAGAAACGAATCACCAGTCTGTGTCCGATGCAGGATACAGGATGCTTGGGGCTGGTGCATGGGGATGATCCAGAGAGATGATATGGGGTGGGAGGTGGGAGGGGGGGTCCATGTTTGGGGACTCATGTATACCCGTGGTGGATTCATGTCAATGTATGGCAAAACCAATACAGTATTGTAAAGTAAAATAAAGTAAAAAAAAAAAAGTTGCCTATACTCCTTGCGACATAAAATATATCCCTGTAGCCTGTCTTAGGCCAACAAGTTTGTACCTCTCACTCCCCTACCGCTATATGGCCCCTCTCTTGCTCCTCACTGGTAACCACTAGTTTGTTCTCTGCATCTGTGAGTCTACTTCTGTCTTGTTACATTTACTAATTTGTTGTATTTTTTAGATTCCTCATAAAAGCAATAATGTACAATATTTGATAAGTCTTTCTGACTTATTTCACTTAGCATAATACTCTCTTAAGTCCGTCTTATTGCTGAAAATGGCGAAATTTCATTCTTTTTTATGACTGAGTAGTATTCCATTGTGAGTGTGTGTGTGTGTGTACACCACACCTTCTTTACCATTCATATATTGATGGACACTTAGGTTGCTTTCTTGCCTTGGCAGTTGTAAATAATGCTGCTATGAAAACTAGGGTGTATGTATACTTTCAAATTGGTGTTTTGGGGTTTTTTTTCAGATATATATCTAGGAATGGAATCGGTAGGTCATATTGGAGAAGGAAATGGCAACCCACTCCAGTATTCTTGCCTGGGAAATCCCAGGGACAGAGGAACCTGGTGAGCTACAGTCTCTGGGATTGCAAAGAGTCGGACATGACTGAGCATGCAGGCACACATATTAGTTCTGTTTTTCGATTTTTTGAGAAGCTGCCATACTGTTTTTCACAGTGGCCGCTATTTCTTTCTTCCTTTCCTTCTTCCTTCCTTCTTTCTTTTTACTACTACTTCGAGAGAACCATATTTTTCTTCTTGCAAGTACTTCTTTAAAAGCTCCATCTGTGCCTCCTTTTTAGGCTTGACTGACATCAGGGTCTCTGTTGCCAAGACTCCTGTTCAGTGTCATGGGAAACTGTTATCAGGAAGACACCTTCCAGGGCTGAGTCGTCCACATGTTCCTTATGAGTTCTTTCATCTGTGCAGCACATGACCATTTATCAAATGCCACTGGTTCATGAGACCACTTAACAAAGAGCAGAAAAAGCTGGTGAGTAGTAGTCAGAACCAAATGGAGAAGATTAGGTTTATATCTCTAAAGGGCATTGGAAGCCCTCAGGAAGCAGTTGCTTCCCACAGACATCCTGGACCTGTTCTGGCCACAGTTTCTGTGAGTTTTGTATGAATTATTCTTTAGCCCCAAAGGACTATTATTCCTGCCTTCAGGTTGTGTGGCTGTTGGCCCAGCTAAACTGCCTATCTGTGTGCCTGTGTTGTCATCACTGCCTTAAACCCTGAGACCTCATGTGTAGCCTTGACCCTGAATGCTTCTGAGGCACAATTCTGGTTGCTTTCAGTCCACAGGTACCAGGTATTCCCTGATGGCCACACATCCTGTGTGCTGATTCCTTGCTGCCTCATTAGTCTGTCATTAATTCTTGATTCTTTCTCTCCATGTCATCCATGTGACCCAGCAATAGACAGGACATGCTAAGGAGGATCAGTGGCTCTTCCTTTGGTGGCCATATAAAAGGGAAAGTAGAGGGAGTTCCCAGGTGGTCCAGGGCTTATGAATCCATCTTCAAATGGAGGAGATGTGGCTTAGATCCCTGGTAGGGGAACTAAGATCCCATGTCCAGTGGGGCAACTAAGCCCAGGCACCACGGCTACTGAGCCTGTGTGCTCTGGAGCCCACACGCCACAAGTGAGTCTGTGCATCACAATGAAAGACCCCACAGGACTCAATAAAGATCCCGTGTGCTGCAGGTAAGACCCAACACAGCCAAGTAAATATATATATTTTTTTTAAGAAAGGAAATTAGAGAGGTTATTTCAACTTAGTACTAGTGCACTCTAGGAGAAATTGGTATTTATCACTCAAGGGGCTTTAGAAGTAACCTTCTATGGCAGGATGTTCTTCATGATTTAATCTACCTGCATAGTTTTTATTAATTACCTTCTCTACCCCACCGTCTCATTCATCCAGGAACTCTTGTTGCTTACTTACCCTCTAGGAAACTCTTCTCTATGCTGGGAATATAGTGAAGGGTAAGCAGGTGGTCCTGTTCTTATGGACTTAAAATCTAGAGAGAGAAAGAGAAATCACGAGTTTATAAAACTACATGTCTGATGAGGGTAATTGAAGGTATTAGGAGAGCACTTACACAGCACAGAAATGAAAGATGAGTAAATGTTTGTTGTCTAGGCAAGGGATTATGGGGATTTGTATGTGTGTGAGAAGAAAAAATACAGTTGCCAAATCATATCTGTAAGTTTGGTCTTTGTTGTTAGGGTAACAGTGATCTCTTGAAGATTATTGAGCAGGAGAATGATACATGATAAGAGAGACATTTTAGAATTATCAGTCTGAATGCAATGAATAAGAGGGCACGAGCCTTGAGGAGAGAACATCCTTGTGGAAGCTCCTAGAGCACTCATAGGATTTGAAGTAGAAGCCAGGGAATTGGTGGTTGATTGGATATGAGGGTGAGGATGGGTAGCAGGAGGAAGAGTGAAGAATCACAGTTGACTTCTATGTTTCTGGGTTGATTAACTGGGTGAATGATAATGCTTTTCTAATAAGACAGGGATCTGGAAGAAGAAACAAGCTATTAAAATGTTAATAGGGAATAGTTTCCTTTTAGGATGAATGATCCAGCTGGGTATATTGTAACAATTCATGGGTCTAAATCTAGAAATACCTCCTGGTCTTTCAGCAGCAGATCTTGTTCTTTGGGTAGAGAAGGTAGCAAGCTCAACCCAGAGCCACTCTAATCTTACAGCTGTGGTCAAGGGCAAATGTGAGTACCAAGGCCTTCAAGGTCAGTTAACTGGATAGTTTTGGCTACATTTATATGGTTATATGCTGACAACATTAATTTCCATAACAGCTTATTGTCTTTATGGTCCAACCTTCCTCATTTCCTAATTGGTAAGTTGATGCTTATAACAAGCAACCTTCCACCCCAACTTTGAGTTTGGGAATATGTTTTCTTCATCATTTTAATTATATTAAGTGTAGGGTCATATCAATCAAGAGACAGGTACAAACATTTGCTAAAGATGTATTGAATGTGGAGAAGAGATGAGGCTCTGAAGTGTTAGGAAAAATGAAACTGAAATTCAGGAGAATAGTTTTGTATTCTGACAGCCATTTATTTGCTCTGTGACAGAAGGGTGACTCTCCTGGTTTCACTTTAGCTGTCTGTAAAGGAAGGAAGCTGGACCCAAATATGGCTTTTGTCATTAATATTTTATAATGTGCTTATGCTTCCCTCGTGGCTCAGAGGTTAAAGTGTCTGCCTGCAATGCGGGAGACCTGGGTTCAATCCCTGGGTCGAGAAGATCCCCCGGAGAAGGACATGACAACCCACTCCAGTATTCTCGTCCAGAGAATCCCATGTATGGAGGGGCCTGGTGGGCTACAGTCCATGGGGTAGCAAAGAATCGGACACAGCTGAGCGACTTCACTTCACTATGTGACACAGTGCAGATTGAGAAGGCTGTATATTTAGATTTCCATGTCTGTCTCTATCTGAGGCTTACAGCTGTCATTCATAGGCATTGCTGATTAGCATATTCATTCATTACCCTATAAACTTCTGGCTCCTGGAGGTAATACATTTTTAAATAGCTTTTTAAAAAAGTAAAGTCATTTTAGGCTATAGAAAGAGTATATTTCTCAAGTAAAAGGAAGAGATAAATCCCAGTTACTCTATGTTGACCTGGTCATACATGAAATATGTCTCTCTTTCTCTCCCCCTAATTTGTTTTCTTCAAATAAACACACATATGTACCTAATATGCACCAAGTACTATTTTAGGCATAAAGATGTTTTTATGATTAAAACATGGCTCTTCTCTTCAGAAGATTGCAGTTTGGTGATGACAGAAAAAAAATTAACCAATAATTATAATACAGCATAAATGTTCTGGCAGATATATAAATTACAGTGCTGTGGAAAACATGGGCTATTCATCCATCCATCTGTCTATCTAACAAGTATTTGAGTGGCTGCCATATCTTATTATACAAAGCCTGATCCAATTGCTATCAAAATAGACAAAGTTCCTCCCTTAACAGAACTTAAAGTCTCTTAGAAGAAGAGAGAAAAAGAATCAATAGCAAACATAAAGGCTTTCAGATAGTTAGAAATACTGTATGGAGAAATTCAAACTAGGGAATAGGCAATGGTGACGAGGACAGCAATTTTCTATAGAGTGGTCAGAAAGTTTTGTTGATAAGACATTTGATCAGTAAGCTAAGGTAAGTGGGGGAATGACGCAGGATCTAGAGGAACAGTGGTTCAGATGGAAGGAATGGCAGGTGCACAGACCCTGTGACGAGTGTGTGCTTGACCTGTTTGAGGAATACTGGGGAGGCCAGCCTGGGTAAAATGAGTCTGAACAACTAGAAGAGTGACTTGTCCATTGACTGAGTGAGGGAAGACTGCAGGAGGAGCAGTCGTGTCCAGAAAGGGACATCTGGGGTTTGATTTTGGACATACTAAATTTGCAATGTCTCTTAAGCATCTAAGAAGGATGACATGGGGACAGATAGATTCTTGGTTCTGGAGTTCACATGGTATGTCCAGGCTGCAGATGTAGATGTGGGTGTTATCACCATATAAATGCAGTTAAAATTTAAATATTTAATATGGTTGGAAGATATCTCTCCCAGGGAATAACTGTCAGTAGACATCTAGGTGAAGCAAAACGGCCAGCAAAGGAAAACTGAGGGAGTTTGGTCAGAAAACATAGGAAAATTGAGACTGTTGACCTCAAAGTTAAGTGAAGAAAGAGAAGGGGTTTCAAGAAGGTGGAAACAATCAGTTGTGCCAATGCTTCTGATAGCTCAAAAACTGACACACAGGGAAGAGAATTTTTGAGGACCAGTGGAAGATAGACTGGAGGGATTCAAGGCCAACGGCTGGAAGGGTGAGAGAAAGGTGGTCCAAGACGCATAAGTAGTGTGGTGGAGCAAAACTGAGGAAGCCAATGAGATGGACTGATTGGACTGGATACTGCAGGAGTGTTTATGGCACACCTTCATAGGAAAATAGGAAAAGGGGGCTGCTTTCCAGAATTCAGATCTCAATCACTGAAGAAGTGGAATTGTGATGCCATGCACTGACCGTGGGAACACTGGAAGAGGGGGCGTGTTTAGGGAGAGGAAGATGGTAAGTGTTTTGGGCAAATTGATTTTGAAATTCATGAGCTACCAAAGTGAATATTGGGAAATTGCCTGTGAAGTTGAAGCATGAGGGACAGCTTGAAGGTATTTCGTCTGTGGCTTGTGTTTTCATATTTTTACTGATGTAAAGGCAATGAGTACATGTTCAGAGAAAAGCAGCAGGAGAATACATGATCTAGAAACCTTATTAAAAAGAGGAAAATGTGGAGAAGCTGGTTGTCAGCCATCCTGGGTTCTAAGCTGAGCACGTTATGGGCTAGTTGTATGAGTTTTGGCAACAATCTGGTCAGCATTCTCTACTCTGTAAGATATATGCAATAACAACTTTAAGGTAACTTGACAATCCAGGCTGCTAGTAAATGGAGAGAGCATTCAAATTTATTCCACATGTTTATATCATTATAGCTACTTCTGCCATTACTACTACTACTACTGTTATATTATACCTACAAGACAATTTATTACTAATGAAATCTCCTCATCTCCATCATAATGAGGACAACCAGTTTTTTAAAGATTACATTTATAAAAGGGACCCCTTCTACTTTCTGCCATTAAAATATACTTCTTTTCTCCATCAAACTCTCATTAGTTTCTGATTTAAACTCAAGGGAGGCTATTATTTCCATGTATCTGGGAAACTAAGTCCATGCCCATTAACTAGACTCAATCATTTGGGGAAAAAAACAAGACAGTTTTAAGATTTCTTTAATAAGAACCCACTAGGATGAATTTCCATTTGCCTGTATCCGTCTATGTCATATATAACATCTTTTCAACTTCTGCTTTTGACAAACACCTGATTTTAGGTTCCTTAACTTGGCTAACAGCATCACCTCCCTGATGTGTGCGTCTTCCTGTGGCTGGAAGAGAGGAGGCAGGTGATTGTGTCTTTCAGCACTTAGCAGCCTTTCCTTACATCACTGTCACTTGCCATCCTAATGGCCAGCCTGGCCTGGACATCCTTAGTAGCTACTAAGAGTACTGAGTGTGACTGCCCTGCAGGGAAAACTGAAGGCTGGGCCAGTTCTCTTGTAGTGATGGTGTGGGTCTCATTCATTGATTGATTTCACTCATTTGTTCAATGGACAAAGGTAATTGGACACCCACAATGAGGATGAGGATAATGATCACTAGCATTTAGCACCCATGCCAGACTCTGTGCTAAGAAGTTTAAATATGTTTTATCCACTAAAGTTTCTAAGAATAATAGGTGTTGGGCACATAGCTATTCTTTCAGCTGAGAAAAATAAGAATTTAGAAAATCAAGTCATTTTCTCAGGTTCCTCCTGAGGTTGGTTAGAGCTGAATCATACATTAAGGTCTTTAAAATTTTTTTTGTTTTTATTTATTTTTATTTTTTACAAAAGCAGTAAATGTGGATGTAGAAAATATAGAGCTGGGGGCCCCCAAGAACCTTTTAGGAGAATCTAAAAGATCAATACAATTTTCATTCTAATACTAAGACATTATTTGCTTTTGACATTCTTGATCTTTCACGAGTATACAGTGGAGTTTTCCAGAGGTTAACATGATATACAATACGAAATACATACAGAAACATATGTAAGAATCCAGTTGTGTTTTACTGAGCCAGATGTCAGAGATTTTTCTCCAGTATTCTTTCTTGCCTGGAGAATTCCATGAACAGAGGAGCCTGGTGAGCTCCTTTATCCATGTGATCACAAAGAGTCGGACATGACTGAGCACTAACACACAGACAGAGTTTATTTTTTTTTAACGTGAAACAATGCCACTCTTCTCACTAACTTTATTTTGGAATAAATAAAAATATTTTATAATAGTAAATAAACATATTTTCATAAAAATATTTATGTTAACATGAAATGGGTTTGTTATTTGAAATGAAATAGACATCTTTTAAAACTCCATTTTTATGGAGGAATTAAACTTCCTGACTTCTGACTATATTATGAAGCTACAGTCATCAAAACAGTATGGTACTGGCACAAAGATAGAAATAGAAATATAGATCAATGGAACAAAATAGGACCTAATTCAATTTAAAAACTTTTGCACAATGAAGGAACTATAAGCAAGGTGAAAAGACAGCCTTCAGAATGGGACAAAATAACAGCAAATGAAACAACTGACAAAGAATTAATCTCAAAAATATATGAGCAACACATGCAGCTCAATACCAGAAAAATGAACAATCCAATCAAAAAGTGGACAGAAGACCTAAACAGACATTTCTCCAAAGAAGACATACAGATGGCTAATAAACACATAAAAAGATGCTCAACATCACTCATTAGAGAAATACAAATCAATACCACAATGTGGTATCATCTCATGCCAGTCGGAATGGCCATCATCGAAAAGTCTATAAACAATAAATGCTGGAGAGGGTGTGGAGGAAAGAGAACCCTCTTACACTGTTGGTGGGAATGCAAACTGGTACAGCCACTATGGAGAAAAATGTGGAGATTTCTTGAAAAACTGGGAATAGAATTGCCACACCTTCCAGCAATCCTCCTGCTGAGCATATGGGCTGAGGAAACCAGAATTTAGAGAGACACATGTACCCCAATGTTCATTGCAACACTATTTATAATAGCTAAGACATGGAAGCAACCAAATATCCATTGCCAGATGAATGGATAAGGAAGTTATGGTAATATACACAATGGAATATTACTCAGTTCTAACCAAAAAAATGCATTTGAGTCAGTTTTAAAGAGGTGGATGAACCTAGAGCCTGTTATAGAGTGATGTAAGTCAGAGAATGAAAATATTATATATTAATGCATATATATGGAATTTAGAAAGATGGTACCGATGATCATACGTGCAGGGCAGCACAGGAGACACAGACTTATAGGACAGACTTGGGGGTGGGATAATTTGAGAGAATAGCATTAAAACATGTACATTACCATATGTAAAATAGACAACCAATGCAAGTTCGATGCATGAAGCAGGGCACACAAAGCCAGTGCTCTGGGACAACCCAGAAGGATGGGGTGGGGAGGGAGGTGGGAGTGGAGTTCAGGATAGGAGAACACATGTATACCTGTGACTGATTCATGTTGATGTGTGGCAAAACCCATCACAATATTGTAAAGTAATCATCCTGCAATTAAAATAAATAGTTTATTTAAATTCCCCCCCCCCAAAAAAAGAAAATATAGAGCTAAAATAAGTAAATAAAACACCACATCCTTGCTATGCAGAAATCACCATTATGTTTTCTTAGGCTAGGTGTCCATCTATATCATTACATCTTCCATGCACATATGTAGAGATTTTCAACTGCTTCTAAAAAACTGACCCCTGTGCTTTGACATCTCTGTATGAAAAATTTCATCTTAGTCATTGAATTCCGTCCACTTACCACCTTACAGACAGGAGAGTGCTGTCTGAGGCAAAATCCTACAAATGCAGAACTTGCCAAATGAACTTGCTGTTTCAAAGGCGAACCCTCTTCAACTTCTTCCTGCTCTTGTTTGCACTCTAGTGCTATTGTTCTACTTTTAACGTTTTTATTTGAATTGGGGTATAGTAGATTAACGATGTTGTGTTAGTTTTGGGCAACACACTCTAGTGTTTTTAAATAGTCACGGTTTATATATTGTCCTGTGTTTAAAGATGTTATTTACAGGAGGGCTAATCCAGCACACACTTTTCTGCTCTTGCTGGTACCAAAACCACCTCATGTTGCTTTAGTTTGTGTTTCTCTTAGGACTTGAGGGTCTGTTTCATAGAGAGTCATGGTCTTTATTTTATGTGGATTCTCTGTCATGTGCTTTGCCTATTTTTTTTTCTATTGTGTTTTTTGTCTTTCTCTTATTTTCTGATTATTCTTTTTTATTTTGGAGAGAGTAGCTTTTTGTCTATGATATGAATTACAAATATTTTCCCACTTATTTTCAGATATTATTTCATATATTTGAAAATTTTGTTATAGTTATTTTAGTTACCTTTAAAAAGTTATCTTTTATATTATTGATTCTGTATTTTGAATCTTTGTTACAAAAATCTCATCCACTCTGATTTTAAAGGAGTATACTCCATATTTTCTTCATACAGATTCCCCTTTCCTCCCTTACACTGTGATCTTTAATCCATTTGAACTTTTTCTTGGTATATGACATGAAGTAAGGATCCAAGCTTGTAATTTTTCTAAAAGGTATGCATCTTTCTTAGTATCATTTAAAAATACATCTTAGGCCCACTCATTAGAATGCCTCCTTTTTAGCCTATTCTAAACTTTAATTTGTTTGAGGGGTAATTCTGGATTTCTTACTCTCTTCTATGTATATTTCTATCCATTTATGCACCAATATAATCCTAACTAAAGTATCGTAGTAGTGGGTTTTAATATAAGACTGATAGGACTGTCCCCACTTATTTCTTATTCTTGCTTGTCAGACCAAGTCTTTTTGCCACAAAATTTCATACTTTTGTCTAGTGTGTTATACAGGCCAGTACTCTATCTGTTCATATACCACATCATCACAGAAAATTGCAAACCTGTTTATGCTGGTCTTTGTGTTAGAGAGCCCTATCTTCAGTGAGCTTGAGTAGAATCCTAGTAGTTTTTATTTATTTATTTATTTGGAGGCTAATTACTTTATAATATTGTGGTTTCTGCCATACATTGACATGAATCAACCATGGATGTATATGTGTCCACTAGCCTGAACCCCCCTCCCACATTGCTCTGCATCCCATCCCTCAGGGTTGTCCCAGTGCACCAGCTTTGAGTGTTCTGTTTCTTGCATCAAACTTGGACTGGTCATCTATTTTACATATGATGATATACATGTTTCAATGCTATTCTCTCAGGTGATCCCACCCTCCTTCTCCCACAGAGCCCAAAAGTCTGTTCTTTATATCTGTGTCTCTTTTGCTGTCTAGTATATAGAGTCATTACCATCTTTCTAAATTCCATATATATGCATTCACATACTGTATTGGTGTTTTTCTTTCTGACTTAATTCACTCTGTATAATAGGTTCCAGTTTCATCCACCTCATTAGAACTGAATCAAATGTGTTATTTTTAATAGCTGAGTAATATTCCATTGTGTATATGTACCACAGCTTTCTTATACATTCGTCTGCCAATGGACATCTAGGTTGCTTCCACGTCCTAGCTATTGTGAACAGTGCTACAATGAACACTGGGTAAACATATTTCTTTCAATTCTGATTTCCTCAGTGTGTATGCCCAGAAGTGGGATTGCTGGGTCCTATGGCAGTTCTATTTCCAGTTCTTAAGGGAATCTCCACACTGTTCTTCATAGTGGCTGTACTAGTTTGCAGTCCCACCAACAGTGTGAGAGGGTTCACTTTTCTCCACACCCTTTCCAGCATTTATTGCTTGCAGACTTTTTGATAGTAGCATTCTGACCAATGTGAAATGGTACCTCATTTGCATTTCTCTGATAATGAGTGATGTTCAGTATCTTTTCATGTGTTTGTTAGCCATCTGTATGTCTTCTTTGGAGAAATGTCTGCTTAGTTCTTTGGCCCATTTTTTGATTGGGTCGATTATTTTTCTGATATTGAGCTGCAGGAGCTGCTTGTATATTTTTCAGATTAATTCTTTGTCAGTTGCTTTATTTGCTATTATTTTCTCCCACTCTGAAGGCTGTTTTTCATCTTGTTTATAGTTTTCTTTGTTGTGCAAAAGCTTTTAAGTTTAATTAGGTCCCATTTCTTTATTTTTGCTATTATTTCCATTACTCTGGGAGGTGGATCATAAAGGTTCTTGCTGTGATTTATGTCAGAGTGTGTTTTGCCTTTGTTTTCCTCTAGCAGTTTTATAGTTTCTGGTCTTACATTTAGATCTTTAATCCATTTTGAGTTTATTTTTCTGTACAGTGTTAGAAAGCATTCTAGTTTCATTATTTTACAGGTGGTTAACCAGTTTTCCCAGCAGGACTTGTTAAAGTGATTGTCTTTTCTCCACTGTATATTCTTGCCTCCTTTGTCAAGGATAAGGTGTCCATAGGTGCATGGATTTATCTCTGGGCTTTCTATTTTGTTCCATTGATCTAAATTTTGTCTTTGTGCCAGTACCATACTGTCTTGATGACTGTAGCTTTGTAGTATAGTCTGAAATCAGGCAGGTTGATTCCTCCAGTTCCATTCTTCTTTCTCAAGATTGCTTTGGCTATTTGAGTTTTTTTGTATTTCCATACAAATTGTAAAATTATTTGTTCTAGTTCTGTGAAAAATACCATTGGTAGCTTGATAGAGATTGTATTGCATCTATAGATTGCTTTGGGTAGTATACTCATTTTCCCTATGTTGTTTCTTCTGATCCATGAACATGATATATTTCTCCATCTATTTGTGTCATCTTTGATTTCTTCAGTGTTTTGTAGTTTTCTATATATAGGTCATTTTTTTCTTTAGGCAGATTTATTCTTAGTATTTTATTCTTTGTATCACAATGGTGAATGGGATTGTTTCCTTTATTTCTCTTTCTGTTTTCTCATTGTTAGTGTACAGGAATGCAAGGGATTTTGTGTATTAATTTTGTATTCTGCAACCTTACTATATTCATTGATTAGCTCTAGTAATTTTCTGGTGGAGTTTTTAGGGTTTTCTATGTAGAGGATCATGTCATCTGCAAATAGAGTTTTGCTTCTTCTTTTCCAATCTGGATTATTTTTATTTCTTTTTCTTATCTGATTGCTGTGGCTAAAACTTCCAAAACTATGTTGAATAGTAGTGGTGAGAGTGGGCACCCTTGTCTTATTCCTGACTTTAGGGGCAATGCTTTCAATTTTTCACCATTTAGGGTAATATTTGCTGTGGGTTTATCATATATGGCTTTTATTATGTTGAGGTATGTTCCTTCTTTGCCTGCTTTTTGGAGAGTTTTATCATAAATAGATGCTGAATTTTGTCAAAGGCTTTCTCTACATCTATTGAGATAATCATATGGTTTTTATCTTTCAAATTGTTAATGTGGTCTATTGCTTTGATTGATCTGTGAATATTGAAGAATCCTTGCATCCCTGGGATAAAGCCCACTTGGTCATGATGTAAGATCTTTTCAATATGTTGTTGGATTCTGTTTGCTAGAATTTTGTGAAGATTTTTGCTTCTATATTCATCAGTGATATTGGCCTGTGGTTTTCTTTTTTTGTGTCATCTTTGCCTGGTTTTGGTATTAGGGTGATGGTGGCCTCATAGAATGAGTTTGGGAGTTTACCTTCCTTGGCAATTTTTTGGAAGAGTTTGAGTAGTATAGGTGTTAGCTCTTCTCTGGTTCAGTTTTGGAAGGTTATACTTTTATAAGAATTCATCCACTCCTTCCAAGTTGTCTACTTTATTGGCATATAGTTGCTGATAGTAGTGTTTTATGATCCTTTGTACTTCTGTGTTGTCTGTTGTGATTTCTCCATTTTCATATCTAATTTTGTTGATTTTATTCTTCTTCCTTTTTTTCTTGATGAGTCTGGCTAATGGTTTGTCTATTTTATTTATCTTCTCAAATAAACAGCTTTTAGTTTTGTTGATTTTTTCCATAGTCTCCTTTGTTTCTTTTTCATTTATTTCTGCCCTAATTTTTATGATTTCTTTCCTTCTACTAACCCTGGGGTTCTTCATTTCTTCTTTTTTTAGGTGCTTTATTTATTTGATTTTTCTCTTGTGTCTTGAGGTAAGCTTGTAAGGCTATGAACCTTTCCCTTAGCTTGGCTTTTACTGAATCCCATAGGGTTTTTCTTTTCATTTGTTTCTATGTATATTTTGATTTCCTTTTTTTTTTTTTTTAAATTGCTTCCATGATTTGTTGGTTATTCAAAAGCAACTGGAACACATATGGGATACAAAGTTCTGAGCACTAATCTATGCATCTGTGTTTGAAAATCCCATGGGTGATTTCTGAAGAGCCATCAGATTTTAGAATAAATGGATTCTGAGAAGAAATAATAACCCAAGGCCTCCAATCTGGTAATTTCCTTATTTCCTGTCATATCATAAATATAATACATACTTCCAAATTGGAAGGGATCTCAAAGATCCAAATTCAGTCTGCTTATTTAACTTATGTGGAAATAGGTCTAGCTATAACGTAATCTGCTTAATATTCAGTGTCTTTTTTTGGCCAGGAAATGAACATTTATTTCAGTTTCGTTTTTCTTCTTCATTACGCCATGCTGAGACCTCATTGAACAAGCCAGTATCTCGTGCCTGAAAGGTGTGAAATTAATTTAATTCATATGTAAACATTGCTAAAGCATTCATTAGGCCAGGGTTGCTTTCACTCAATATTTTGAACACGATTTCTAAATTTATTCATTATCTGTTTGTTCATACATTTATTCATTTACTGATTAAACACATTTCCCGAGAGTTGTGCATCTTGGTTGATGAGATGAAATAGCAAACATTGAATATGTATTCAAGTATTTTAAAATTAACTGTATATGTAAGATACATATACAAGAGATATTAACAAACAATGTATAATTTGGATAGAATACAATACAGATGATTCAAGGAATGTTGCAAAGCATTTATATGCCACCTGAGTGAAATAAAGAGAAGTCAGTGTGGCCTGGGAGTTGTTAGAGAACGTGCTGAGGAGGAGGTGATTGTTTTGTTTGGTTAGATACTGGGGAAATGTGAAATGTATTTGATACCAGAAAATACAGATACATGTGCACCTAGCAATTGAGCCTCCCCAGTGGCTCAGCAGGAAAGAATCCACCTGCCAATGCAGGAGACCTAGGTTTAATCTCTGGTTCAGGAAGATCCCCTGGAGAAGGAAATGGCAACCCACTCCTGTATTCTTGCCTAGAAAATCCCATGGACAGAGGAGCCTAGTGGGCTACAGTCCATGTGGTCTGAAAGAATTGGACACGACTTAAAGACTAAACAATAACAACAAGCCTAGCAATTATGAGAAGCAATGAGAGACTTCTGTCTCTTTGCCTGACCTTTAGCAGAGCATTTTTTCCCTCCTTCTAGCCATGTACCTCTGTTTTACAACATTTCTCTTTTCAAACAATAGGAATGATTTGAATGAAAGCAATCAATAAATATACTACACAAATAAAAAATCCTCCCCAAAGAGCTAACATCATTGAGGCATGTAGTGTTTGATAAAAACTGAATTTTTCAGATTATTGAAGCTTACTCTCAACAAGTCAAAACGTTTTCTTTAATATATTTTACCCATTTTGTATATAAATACAGAATAGTTTTTCGACCACCTTAACTTAAGAATTTATGATACACCTTCTGAACTCCTCCTCAAGACTAGAGTTATCATAAGAAATGTGTTCTTTCTCTCTGCACAATTGAATAGCTCTGTTTGTCATTCAACTAAAATTTTTGTCAATGGTAATACATGTGAATTTATTTTGTCTTTTTAGTTTCCTTATTTCCTCTCTCATGGTGTCTTGTTATGTATTCCTGTGTTTTGGATATCTATTTTGCACAGCCTAGTTTCTCTTCTGAAAGTAACTTGTGTCCATTACTCATAAAAGAATAAATGAGAAATGAATTTGGAGAGGGCTTGCAGTATAAGGAAAGGAGCTGAACTGGGAGTTCTGGGAACTGGGTTTTATTAATGGCTTTGCCAACAGCCAGCTGATAACCTTAGGAAAGTTGCTTTCTTTCATTCCTGGGTTTCTCAGTTTAAAAGGCAGCATGATGATGCGGATATGATGATGTGTTGGATAGGAACCTAGGGGCTTAGTGAAAGCTCTTGGTCATTCCTTTCCTCCCCTCGATACTTTAACTCAACTATCCTAGCTTCTCTGTACCTCTGATATTTTCATAGAAAATATTCCATAACTTTTTTTTTCATTGAGAATGACACTGAATTAGAGTTGTAATGGCTGTGTTTTATTCATATATTGAATATCTCTGTGTTCCCAAATTTATCCTAGGCTTTTTATACATATCACCTCTAATGTTCACAAATTCTTAAAAGATGGTGGAGCACTATTATCCTCACTTCGCTTTTGAAAAAATGAGCCTTGGCTGTTTAAGAAACTTTCCAAAGAATAGATAGCCAATAAAAGTATAGGAATATGATTCTAGCTCTGTCTGACAAGACTCAAGAACTGGTGAAAGTTTCACATTGTCTTATAGTATGATGCCCTGCACTTCCACATGCTTATCACGGCTAGACATTGTATAGTTGCATCTAAACCAACTGCAAGAAAAACCTCAGAGTGAAGTGCTTTTCTATTAGGAAATTGTGTTACAATGTGAATTAGTGACATTTGTTCTTGCTTCTCTTGACCTTTTTGCTCCTCTTTTTTTCTGGCTCATGATCATGTTCTGAATATAGGTTCACCCTTATAGCTTTTAAATGGCATCATATTTACCATTTAAAACATGTAAAGATGCATCAATTGACTGTATGGGAGAACATGGACAAAAGAGAAATACAGTTTTGAGAAATCCCAAGTTATATTCCTAAAACAATATGAGTACTAAACTTGGAAAATACCATTTTTCAATTTGGAAAACCGATCTTCTATGTATTTGGTAAATTTCCACCCCAAAGTGAACTTCAGTGGCTTTTCTGTTCTTTAAATTCCTTTTGCCAAGGTCACAGGAGAAAGCTGTCTCTGTTGGCAGGAAGAAAGAACTTAAATAATAAACTGAAACCAGAGAATGGCGAAGACACAAGTGCATGCACACATGCGTGCGCGCACACACACACACACACACACACACACACACACCTTTGTCTCTGAATAGCAGTAATTACTAGTTCCCTGCACCTTTTATTCTTTCTACTCTGAGCTGTCAAACTTCTCACCTACCTTTAAAAAAAAATTAACAAAGGTTAATGTTCTTGCTTTTTCAATGAAAAAGTTCCAATTTAAGAGAGCAACCTAGAAACGCCCAAAGATTTTTCCCCAGTTGCCTGGTTTTCATCCTAAAGCTACATTTTTTTCCCCTCCTTGTCAGCAGATAGTGTGAGGGCAGAGCTTGACCTTCAGTATTTAATACAGTGCCTCACTGCTCTTTCCTAGTTTTTTGAACTCCGATTTCCATAGCCAAGGCTGAGTGTGGTCTTTGTCCTGAGGTTTCTTGACTTCTCAGAGGGAAAGTATACCCTTGAATAAGCCATATCCCCTTTGTTCTGGTTTGTGTTTCAGGGAGACATGACTTGGAATTCCTGAACATCTTTTACAATTCTCTGAGGCTCCTGTCCTCTATAAAACATTTTTTTTTCTTTAGGAGTGCATGAAAGCTGAAAAGCAAAGTAGAGTGTGACCAAACACCACGTACTTTATCTTACTCAAGTAGGTAGAGTTAACCTTAGGCAGAGTTAACCTAGCAAGTACTATGCAATAATAATCACAGGATTTAGGGGAGTACAGATTTATTTCAAATTCATCATTAATCTTTACTTCTATTTTCATGTTCTTGAGAAAATCTTTTCTTTTTTAAATTTTAAAAATTTTGACTGAACTGAGTCTTTGTTGTGGCACACAGGCTTTTCTCTAGTCGCAACGCACGGGCTTCCCTTGTTGCTGCACATGGGCTCTAGAGCACACGAGCTCTCTAGTTGCAGTGTGCAGGCTGTTTCCCCATAGCCCGTGGGGTCTTAGTTCCCCAGCCACGGATTGAACCCACATCCCCTACATTGGAAGGTGGACTCTTAATCACTAGAACACCAGGGAAATCTTTTAAGACTTTTCTTACAGAACAGTTTACCTGAGATATAATTCATATGCCATAAATTTACCTTTTAAAAGTATGTCATTCATTGGCCTTTAAAAACCTCAGATATGCTTCCATCACCACCACCTATTTCCAGACTGTTTGCATCATTTAAAAAAAAAACAAACACAACAACCACTACTCGTTTGTGGCCACTCCCAATTCTCTCTCCTTTACCTCCACCCCTGGTAACTCCTAATCTATGATTTGTCTACTCTGGACACTTCATCTAAATGGAATCACAATACATGACTTTTGGGGTTTACATTTTTCCACTTAGTATAATATTTGCAAGGTTCCTCTACTTTGTAATGTATTAGTGCATCATTTCTTCATATAACAGAATAATATTTCCCTCAATACCATATTTTGTTCATCTCTTCATCAGCTGATGGAAATTGAGGTTGTTTCCACTTTTGGCTGTTATGTAGAATGCTAGTATGAATGTACATGTACAAGTTTTCATGTGGATATGTTTTTAATTCTCTTGATTATGAACCTAGAAATGAAATGGCTGAGTTGTATGGTAATCCCATGCTTAGTTTTTCTGAGGCATGCAAGATTGCTTTACAAAGCGGTACATCTTACATTCCCACCAGCAGTGTTAACATTCCAAATTAGCATTCCAGTTTCTCCAAATTCTCACCAATACTTCTTGTTTTCCAGTTGTCTTATTATTACAGTTTTCCTAAGGGACGCAAAATGGCATTTCATTGTGCTTTTGATTTGCATTTCCCTCACTAGTAACACTGAGCATCTTTTATGCACATTCTGGACATTGAAGATCTTCCCTGGAGAAAACTATTCAAATCCTCAGTCCATTTTAAATTGAGTTGTTGATCTTTTTATTATTAGGTTGTAAGAGTTCTTTATATATTCTATATAAAAGTCCCTCATCAGATAAATTCTTTTCATGCATTTTCTCTCATTCTCTCTACTATCTTCTCACTTTATTGATGATATCCTTTCAAGACAATTTTTTAAAATGTTGTGAGCCCAGTTTCTATTTCTTTTTATTGCTTGTATTATTGGTGTTAAATCTAGGAAACTGTTGCCTAATTCAATGCCATGTATATTTGCCTATTATTTTCTTCTAAGATTTTTCAGGGCTTTCAGCACTTATATCTAGGTCTATAGTTTATTTTGAGTTACTTTTTGGTTATCGGTTGAGAATTTTTGTGTATGGGTCATTTCTTATACATATGTCTGTTCAGCTGTGCCTGCATTATTCACTGAAAAGACCATTCTTTGACTATTGAATTGTCTAAATCAATTGACTGTAACGTAAGGTTTTATTTCTGAGCACTCAGTTCTACTCTATTGATTTCTATGGTAATGTCTATGCTAGGACCACACTGTCTTACTATTGTTTTGTAGTAACTTTTGCCAGGTGGTTTTGGCTAATCAGGGTCTCTTGCATACCCATGTGCATCTTAGAATCAGCTTCTCAATTTCTCTAAGGAAAAAAAGTCTTCAGATCCATGAACGTGAGACATCTTTCCATTCATTTAGGTCTTCTAAATATTCATGTCATGCTGCTTCATATTTTTTGTCTAATTTTCACAATGGTTCATTCTATTTGGCAGGGGCTTCCCAGGTGGCTATGTGGTAAAGAATCCTCCTGCTAGTGCAAAAGAGGCAAGTTCAATCCCTGGGTCAGGAAGAACCCCAGGAGTAGGACATGGCAACATACTCTACTATTTTGCCTGGAAATTTTCATGGACAGAGAAGCCTGGCAGGTTGCAGTCCATGGGTTCACAAAGAGTTGGACACAACTGAGCATACACATAATGTTAGTGTAAAATCTCCTTGTTAAGTTTATTGTTGAATATCATTTTTTTGGATGTCATTGTAAGTGAAATTGAGTTCTTTGTTTCATTTTCGGATTGTTTATGTTGCTATATACAGATATAATTGATTTTTGTATAGCCCTCTGTATCCTTACTGAACAAGTATATTAGCAGTAATACTTTTTGCTGTTCACGTATAATTTTCTATATACAAAATCATGTAACTTGCAAAGAGATATCGTTTTAATTATTTTCTCTAGTCTAGATGCTAATTTTTATTTTTCTTGCCCAAATTCGCAATCTTCAACCTCCATTACAGTGTGAATAGAAGAGGCAAGAGTGGATGTTCTTGCCTTGTTCCTGTTATTAAGGGAGAGTTTTTAATCTCTCAGCACTCCAGTTGATAGCCTTGGAATTTTGGTGGATGCCTGTTTCTTTAGGTTACTCTTACTATAAACTTATTGACTTAAGACAATGGAAATATATTTTCTCACAGATATGTAGACTTAGAGTTCAGAATCTGGTTGAGTTGCACTCTCTTAGAGAGCTCTACTGGGAAACTTACCCTTTGCCTTTTTCAGCTTCTGGTGATCACTCTGTCATTCCTAGACTTGTGGCCATATCACTCCAGTTTCTGTCTCCATCTTCACTTCACTTTCTCTGCTGTGTGTCTGTATTTTATAAGTGCATATCATTGCATTAGGGCCTACCTAGATAATCCAGGATAAGCTCCTCCTCTTAAGATCCTTAATGAAATTACACACATTTCAGTGTAAGATAATACTCTTTTTACAAAAAAGGTAAAATGTACAGGCTCTAGTGATTAGGAGGCAGACATATCTTTTGGGGTGTCACCATTCAACCTTATATTGTGTTGAAGTTCCTTTCTGTTCCTGAGTTGTTGAGGGGTTTTGTTTTATCATGCAAGGTAGTTTGTAAAATTCTGTCTCTACATTAATTGAGATGTAATTTTATTGTCTCTTTCTATTAATATGTTGTAGTACATAGATTACCTTTGTTGTATTAAAGCAGCCTTGCGTTCCTAAGACAAATTCCACTTAATTATACTATTAATCATTTCTATGTTGCTCAATTCATTTTGTTAGTATTATGCTGAGTATTTATATATCTATATTCAGAAGGGTTATGGTCTGTAGTTTTCTTATTTTGTTGTATCTTTTTCTGATTTTGGTATCAGAGAAATGCTGTCTCAAGGAATGACTTGTGAAGTGTTTGGTTGTCTTCTCAGTTTTGGAAGAATTTATGGAAGATTTGTATTAATTCTCTTTTAAACATTTGGGAGAATTCACCTACCCATGAAACCATCTGTTCCTGGATATTTTTCTGCATGGGGGAAGTTTTTCATTTAATCTCTTTACTTAATGTTAGTCTATTTATAGTTTATACTTCTTCTGTTTCAATAGTTTGTGTCTCTCTAAGAAATAGTCCTTTTAATTTAAGTTAATTAATTTGATGGCTTATAGTACTTATAGTATTCCATTATGATTTTTTTTAGTTTCTAAAAAGTTGACAATGATATCAGCTTATATTTAATTCTTGATTTTAGCAGATTCTCCTTTCTTGTTTCACTCTACCTTGATCATTATAACTAAAATTTAATTAATTTTGTTGAATTTTTTCAAAGAAACAGCTTTTAGGTTTATTTTCTCTATTGTTTCATTTTTCTATTTTTTCAAATTTTTTTCTTTCTCAGTCTTTATTATTTTCTTCCTTCTGCTTTCTTTGGGTTGTTCCCCCCCCCCTTTATTAAGTTATTTTAAGGTGAAATGTTTGATTGTTAATTTCAATTTTTTTTCATCTTTTAAAATATGTGTTAATAGCTATATATTTCCTCTAAGCTCTGCTTTAGCTAAATTGCATAAGTCTTGATTATGTTTTCATTTACTTCAATATTTTCTAACTTCCTTTGTGATTTCTGTTTTCACATACTGGGTATTTAGAAGTTTGTTCTGAATTCTCATGTATTTTTGAAGTTACCAAATTTAGTTATTAATTTGTAATTTTAATTAATTGCAGCCAGAGAACATATATTGTATGATTTAAATATTTTTATATTTATTAAGATTTGTTTATTGGCCTTATATATTAAAAACTTGTAGAATATTATTCTTGTTCTTGAGAAGGATATATATTTTGCTGTTGATAGGAGGTCTGTTCTATAGGTGTGTTGTCAAGCAGGTCTACTAGCAATAAATTTGCTCAGACTTTGTCTTTCCTGGGAATGTCATAATTTCTCATTAATTTTAAATTTTAATTTTGATATGGTTTTATTTAACCACTTATATCATCTTAGTGCCTTCTGCTTTTGATGATAAGTCAGCTGTTAGTCTTATTGAGGATCCCTTGTAGGCGGTTAGTCCCGACAGATTCTCTTGTGAATTTTAATATTTCTTTGTTTTTACTTTCAGCAATTCGACTATGATGCCTCTAGAGGTGAAATCCTTTGAATTTATTCTTGAAGTTCACTAAGCTTCTTGAACATGTACCTTAATATTTTAAAATCAAATTTGGGAAAATTTTGACAATTATTTCTTCAATTATTCTTTCTGCCCCATTCATTCTCTTCTTTCCTTCTAGTTTTTCACTGTGCCAGGTTTTGTTTATTTTTCTTGATTCTTTTTTCTTTCTTTTCCTCAGATTGGATAATCCCAATTTGTAATCTAGTTCACTGATTCTTTCTTCTACCATTTCAGATATGCTGTTGGGCAATTTCACTGAAATTTCTATATCAGTTAATTTTTATTTTTGGCTTCAAAAATTTTTATACCAAATTACCTCTTTATTGATATACTCTATTTGGTGATACATTGTTCTCATGCTTTAATTTCTTTTAATTTTTAAAAATTCTTTATCATGTCTAAAATAACTGATTAAGTCTTTGTTAAGTCCAACATCTTGGCTCCTTTAGGAACAATTTCTATTGATTGATTTTGACATTTCCTGTGTTGTACTTTCCTATTTGTCTCTCATCTTGTGTTGAAAACTAGACATGTTAAAAAATATGGTTTGGTAATTCTGGAAATCAAATTCTCCTCCTTCCAGGATTTATTCTTATTGATGCTTGTCTGTTTAGTGACTCTTAGACTAATTCCTTAATGTCTGTATTTTTTGCCATGTGTGTTCACTGAAGTCTCTCTGCTTAGTCAGATTAATAGACAGAGATTTCCTTAAATACCTCAAATCATTGTATTATTCAGTCTTTGTCAGGGGGCTGTGTCTATTGGTTGGAGGATACATTCAACACTCAAGCAGAGTTTATAGCCCTTTCTTCACATATACATATCCTACTGGTGAAGTGCTTCAAAGTCAGCCAACTGTCTTTTTTTGATATTTCCTTTGGCATACCCACAGGCGTATGCTTACACACATTATTCTAGGTTCCTACATATGTCAGGGCTTTACAAAGTCTCCTGTAAACATCTTATTGCTCAGTTTTACCCATAAGATTTTTCTTTTTTCTCTAATTAATTTATTTTATCTGGAGGCTAATAACTTTACAATATTATCGTGGTTTTTGCCATACATTGACATGAATCAGACATGTTTCTCCCGTACTGAACCTCCTCCTGCCGCCCACCCCATCCGATCCCTCTGCTTGCTAAACACATTGGAAAGGTCACCTCAGACAGTTGCCAAGTTAAACAGTTGCAACCAATTGTTTTGACAAGTACCCTTCGATTAGGGTTCTTGAATTCCTGTTGAGCTATTTCAAACCTGAAAGTTGATGATGCAAAAGTGCTGCACTCATTATGCCAGCAAATTTGGAAAACTCAGCAGTGGCCACAGGACTGGAAAAGGTCAGTTTTCATTCCAATCCCAAATAAAGGCAATGCCAAAGAATGCTCAAACTACCACAAAATTGCAGTAATCTCACACACTTCTAAAGTAACGCTCAAAATTCTTCAAGCTAGGCTTCAGCAATAAGTGAACCGTGAACTCCCTGATGTTCAAGCTGGTTTTAGAAAAGGCAAAGGAACCAGAGATCAAATTGCCAACATTCCTGGGTCATGGAAAAAGCGAGAGAGTTCCGGAAAACCATCTATTTCTGCTTTATTGACTATGCCAAAGCCTTTGACTGTGTGGATCACAATAAACTGTGGAAAATTCTGAAAGACATGGGAATACCAGAGCTCCTGACCTGCCTCTTGAGAAACTTATATGCAGGTCAGGAAGCAACAGTTAGAACTGGACATGGAACAACAGATTGGTTCCAAACAGGAAAAGGCGTACATCAAGGCTGTATATTGTCACCCTGCTTATTTAACTTCTATGCAGAGTACATCATAAGAAATGCTAGACTGGAAGAAGCACAAGCTGGAATCAAGATTGCTGGGAGAAATATAAAAAACCTCAGATACGCAGATGACACCACCCTTATGGCAGAAAGTGAAGAGGAACTAAAGAGCTTCTTGATGAAAGTGAAAGATGAGAGTGAAAAAGTCGGCTTAAACCTCAACATTCAGAAAACGAAGATCATGGCATCCGGTCCCATCACTTCATGGGAAATAGATGGGGAAACAGTGGAAACAGTGTCAGACTTTATTTTTCTGGGCTCCGAAATCACTGAAGATGGTGACTGCACCCATGAAATTAAAAGACGCTTACTCCTTGGAAGGAAAGTTATGACCAACCTAGACAGCATATTAAAAATCAGAGACATTATTTTGCTACAAAAGTCCATCTAGTCAAGGCTATGGTTTTTCCAGTAGTAATGTATGGATGTGAGAGTTGGACTGTGAGGAAAGCTGAGGGCCGAAGAATTGATGCTTTTGAACTGCGGTGTTGGAGAAGACTTTTGAGAGTCCCTTGTACTGCAAGGAGACCCAACCAGTCCATCCTAAAGGAGATCAGTCCTGAGTGTTCATTGGAAGGACTGATGCTAAAGCTGAAACTCCGATACTCTGGCCACCTCACACACAGAGTTGACTCACTGGAAAAGACTGATGTCAGGAGGGATTGGGGGCAGGAGGAGAAGGGGATGACAGAGAGGTGGTTTCTATGCTGCTGTTATTCCTAAACTCTATATTTTCAAGTTGGTTTTTCAGACTACCATGGTACTGAGGAGACAGAAATGGAATAAGGGTAAGTTAAATTGCCACAAAGCTTGCTGTCTTAACAAGATACTTGAATTAACACTCCAGGTTGTTGCAAGCCTTTAGTTAATTTCCAGAGTTCTAGAACTGCTAATTTTTGACAGATTTTACTCATGTCTTCCCTACTTTTATGGAGGAACAGGTTTTACAAAGGTCTTCATTCTACCATTCTGAAAGTCACTTCCTTAGGAAAGTCTTCTGAATTTATTGAGTGTTTCTTTCTTAGCTTTGAGGACTTATGATCTCCTCCACCCAGTTCTCAAGCCTGCTCATACCTGGAAAACATTTTAAAATTCTGTTGTCTCAACTTTATCTCTAGAATTCAAATTTAATTGATCTGATATAGTGCTATTTATATGTTTAAGATATGTAGGTACCTTTAATGTGTATATAGAATGGAGAACAGCTAGTCCATTTCTTTTACAGATACAAAAAGTTAGAATAAGCAAGAGAAAGAAAGGTGCCCTAAATCATATGGCCCAATGTTGGCAGAGGCTGAACATGAGCCTGAGTTTTCCTGTCTCCTTGCTGAAGATTGATTAAAACGATCTCACATCATGTCATTTCCCTGAAATGATCTTTCTCTCTGCCTTGTTCCCACATTCATGCAGACATGTGTGACATGATTGATGTCCCCAGGCCTTCAGTTCAGTTCAGTTCATTTGCTCAGTCTTGTCTGACTCTTTGTGACCCAATGAATCGCAGCATGCCAGGCCTCCCTGTCCATCACCAACTCCTGGAGTTTACTCAAACTCATATCCATCTAGTTGGTGATGCCATCCAGCCATCTCATCCTCGGTCGTTCCCTTCTCCTCTTGCCACCATCCTTCCCAGCATCAGAGTCTTTTCCAGTGAGTCAATTCTTTGCATAAGTTGGCAAAGTATTGGAGTTTCAGCTTTAGCAACAGTCCTTCCATTGAACACTGAGGACTGATCTCCTTTAGAATGGACTGGTTGGATCTCCTTGCAATCCAAGGGACTCTCAAGGGTCTTCTCCAACACCACAGTTCAAAAGCATCAATTCTTTGGCACTCAGCTTTCTTCACAGTCCAACTCTCACATCCATACATGACTACTGGAAAAACCATAGCCTTGACTAGACGGACCTTTGTAGCGAAGTAATGTCTGCTTTTTTTTTTTTTTTAATTTTATTTTTACTTTATTTTACTTTACAATACTGTATTGGTTTTGCCATACATTGACATGAATCTACCATGGTTGTACATGCGTTCCAAACATGAACCCCCCTCCCACCTTCCTCCCCATAACATCTCTCTGGGTCATCCATGTGCACCAGCCCCAAGCATGTTGTATCCTGCATCGGACATAGACTGGCGATTCGTTTCTTACATGATGGTATACATGTTTCAATGCCATTCTCTCAAATCATCCCACCCTCTCCCTCTCCCTCAGAGTCCAAAAGTCCGCTCTACACATCTGTGTCTCTTTTGCTGTCTCTCATACAGGGTCATCATTGCCATCTTTCTAAATTCCATATATATGTGTTAGTATACTGTATTGATGTTTTTCTTTCTGGCTTACTTCACTCTGTATAATCGGCTCCAGTTTCATCCATCTCTTTAGAACTGATTCAAATGTATTCTTTCTAATGGCTGAGTAATACTCCATTGTGTATATGTACCACAGCTTTCTTATCCATTCATCTGCTGATGGACATCTAGGTTGTTTCCATGTTCTGGCTATTATAAACAGTGCTGTGATGAACATTGGGGTACACGTGTCTCTTTCAATTGTGGTTTCCTTGGTGTGTATGCCCAGCAGTGGGATTGCTGGGCCATAAGGCAGTTCTATTTGCAATTTTTTAAGGAATCCCCACACTGTTCTCCAAAGTGGCTGTACTAGTTTGCATTCCCCCCAACAGTGTAAGAGGGTTCCCTTTTCTCCACACCCTCTCCAGCATTTATTGCTTGCAGACTTTTAGATTGCAGACATTCTGACTGGTGTGAAGTGGTACCTCATGTGGTTTTGATTTGCATTTCTCTAATAATGAGTGATGTTGAGCATCTTTTCATGTGTTTGTTAGCCATCCATATGTCTTCTTTGGAGAAATGCCTATTTAGTTCTTTGGCCCATTTTTTGATTGGGTCATTTATTTTTCCAGAATTGAGCTGCATGGGTTGCTTGTATATTTTTGAGTTGTCAGTTGTCAACTATATTTGTCAATATAGTTGTCAATATAGTTGTCAACTATATTTTAGTTGTTTGTCAGTTGCTTCATATGCTATTATTTTCTCCCATTCAGAAGGCTGTCTTTTCACCTTGCTTATAGTTTCCTTTGTTGTGCAGAAGCTTTTACCTTTAATTAGATCTCATTTGTTTATTGTTGCTTTTATTTCCAGAATTCTTGGGGGTGGATCATAGAGAATCCTGCTGTGATTATGCTGGAGAGTGTTTTGCCTATGTTCTCCTCTAGGAGTTTTATAGTTTCTGGTCTTACATTTAGATCTTTAATCCATTTTGAGTTTATTTTTGTGTGTGGTGTTAGAAAGTGGTCTAGTTTCATTCTTTTACAAGTGCTTGACCAGTTTTCCCAGCACCACTTGTTAAAGAGATTGTCTTTACTCCATTGTATATTCTTGCCTCCTTTGTCAAAGATAAGGTGTCCATATGTGTGTGGGTTTATCTCTGGGCTTTCTATTTTGTTCCATTGATCTATATGTCTGTCTTTGTGCCAGTACCATACTGTCTTGATGACTGTGGCTTTGTAGTAGAGCCCGAAGACAGGCAGGTTGATTCTGCCAGTTCCATTCTTCTTTCTCAAGATTGCTTTGGCTATTCGAGGTTTTTTGTATTTCCATACAAATCTTGAAATTATTTGTTCTAGTTCTGTTAAAAATATTGCTGGTAGCTTGATAGGGATTGCATTGAAATTGTAGATGGCTTTGGGTTGTATACTCATTTTTACTATATTGATTCTTCCAATCCATGAACATGGTATATTTCTCCATCTATTAGTGTCCTCTTTGATTTCTTTCATCAGTGTTTTATAGTTTCCTATACATAGGTCTTTAGTTTCTTTAGGTAGATATATTCCTAAGTATTTTATTCTTTCCGTTGCAATGGTGAATGGAATTGTTTCCTTAATTTCTTTTCTACTTTCTCATTATTAGTGTATAGGAATGCAAGGGATTTCTGTGTGTTGATTTTACATCCTGCAAGTTTACTATATTCATTGATTAGCTCTAGTAATTTTCTGGTGGAGTCTTTAGGGTTTCCTATGTAGAGGATCATGTCATCTGCAAACAGTGAGAGTTTTACTTCTTGTTTTCCAATTTGCATTCCTTTTATTTCTTTTTCTGCTCTGATTGCTGTGGCCAAAACTTCCAGAACTATGTTGAATAGTTGCAGTAAAAGTGGGCACCCTTGTCTTGCTCCTGACTTTAGGGGAAATGCTTTCAATTTTTCACCTTTGAGGATAATGTTTGCTGTGGGTTTGTCATATATAGCTTTTATTATGTTGAGGTATATTCCTTCTATTCCTGCTTTCTGGAGTGTTTTTTTTTTTTAATCATAAATGGATGTTGAATTTTGTCAAAGGCCTTTTCTGCATCCATTGAGATGATCATATGGCTTTTATTTTTCAATTTGTTAATGTGGTGTATTACATTGATTGATTTGAGAATATTGAAGAATCCTTGCATCCCTGGGATACAGCCCACTTGGTCATGGTGTATGATCTTTTTAATGTGTTGTTGGATTCTGATTGCTAGAATTTTGTTGAGGATTTTTGCATCTATGTTCATCAGTGATATTGGCCTGTAGTTTTCTTTTTTGTGTGGCATCTTTGTCAGATTTTGGTATTGGGGTGATGGTGGCCTCATAGAATGAGTTTGGAAGTTTACCTTCCTCTGCAATTTTCTGGAAGAGTTTGAGAAGGATAGGTGTTAGCTCTTCTTGAAATATTTGGTAGAACTCAGCTGTGAAGTCGTCTGGACCTGGGCTTTTGTTTGCTGGAAGATTTCTGATTACAGTTTCAATTTCCGTGCTTGTGATGGATCTGTTAAGATATTCTATTTCTTCCTGGTTCAGTTTTGGAAAGTTGTACTTTTCTAAGAATTTGTCCACTTCTTCCATGTTGTCCATTTTATTGGCATATAATTGCTGATAGTAGTCTCTTATGATCCTTTGTATTTCTGTGTTGTCTGTTGTGATCTCTCCATTTTCATTTCTCATTTTATTGATTTGATTTTTCTCTCTTTGCTTCTTGATGAGTCTGGCTAATGGTTTGTCAATTTTATTTATGCTTTCAAAGAACCAGCTTTTGGCTTTGTTGATTTTTGCTATGGTCCCTTTTGTTTCTTTTGCAATTATTTCTGCCCTGATTTTTAAGATTTCTTTCCTTCTACTAACTCTGGGGTTCTCCATTTCTTCCTTTTCTAGTTGCTTTAGGTATAGAATTAGGTTATTTATTTGACTTTTTTCTTGCTTCCTGAGGTATGCCTGTATTGCTATGAACTTTCCTCTTAGCACTGCTTTTATAGTGCCCCACAGGTTTTGGGTTGTTGTGTTTTCATTTTCATTAGTTTCTATGCATATTTTTATTTCTTTTTGATTTCTTCTGTGATTTGTTGGTTATTCAGAAGTGTGTTGTTCAGCCTCCATATGTTGGAATTTTTAATAGTTTTTCTCCTGTAGTTGAGATCTAATCTTAATGCATTATGGTCAGGAAAGATGCTTGGAATGATTTCGATTTTTTTAAATTTATCAAGGTTCGATTTATGGCCCAGGATGTGATCTATACTGGAAAAGGTTCCATGAGCACTTGAGAAAAAGGTGAAATTCATTGTTTTGGGGTGAAATGTCTTATAGATATCAATTAGGTCTAACTGGTCTATTGTATCATTTAAAGTTTGCATTTCTTTGTTAATTTTCTGTTTAGTTGATCTGTCCATATGCGTGTTTGTTATTATTGTGTTATTGTTAATTTCCCCTTTCATACTTGTTAGCATTTGTCTTACATATTGTGGTGCTCCTATATTGGGTGCTTATATATTTATAATTGCTATATCTTCTTCTTGGATTGATCCTTTGATAATTATGTAGTGGCCTTCTTTGTCTCTTTTTACAACCTTTGTTTTAAAGTCTATTTTATCGGATATGAGTATTGCCACTCCTGCTTTCTTTTGGTCTCTATTTGCGTAGAATATCTTTTTCCAGCCCTTCACTTTCAGTCTGTATGTGTCCCTTGTTTTGAGGTGGGTCTCTTGTAGGAAGCATATATAGGGGTCTTGTTTTTGTATCCATTCAGCCAGCCTTTGCCTTTTGGTTGCGGCATTCAACCCATTTACGTTTAAGGTAATTATTGATAAGTATGATCCTGTTACCATTTACTTTATTGTTTTGAGTTTGGGTTTATACACCCTTTTTGTGTTTCCTATCTAGAGAATATCCTTTAGCATTTGTTGGAGAGCTGGTTTGGTGGTGCTGAATTCTCTCAGCTTTTGCTTGTCTGTAAAGCTTTTGATTTCTCCTTCATATTTGAATGAGATCCTTGCTGTGTACAGTAATCTGGGTTGTAGGCTATTTTCTTTCATCGCTTTCAGTATGTCTTGCCATTCCCTCCTGGCCTGAAGCATTTCTATTGAAAGATCAGCTGTTATCCTTATGGGAATCCCCTTGTGTGTTATTTGTTGTTTTTCCCTTGCTGCTTTTAATATTTGTTCTTTGTGTTTGATCTTTGTTAGTTTGGTTAATATGTGTCTTGGGGTGTTTCACCTTGGGTTTATCCTATTTGGAACTCTCTGGGTTTCTTGGACTTGGGTGATTATTTCCTTCCCCATTTTAGGGAAGTTTTCTTTTCTTTTCTTTTTTTTTCTGGGTAATTATATACACAAGATTTATTTATACCATAAATATTTCAACAAATTCCACTTTCTAGGATGAGTTCAATCTTCACAAAAGTAGGATGAACAGCACCTGTTTCCACTAGGATCCATAGCATTGCACAAAGTGACAGTGAGTGTGAAAATCTTAATGATGACCACCAGAAAGAAGGTCAGCACGGCTGATATCACAGATTTTTCAGTGTTCCAATACAAGTTCTACCCAAATCCATAAATAAAGACATACACATAGGAAACTACAAATTGAAAGCAAGTCTATTGAGATAAATACTGGACGTCAGTTGTATGAATCTTTAACGCATAACTACAGACATTCCTCAGACATTCTTCAAATTCATAGAATGACAACAAAGTATGGCTATGTACAATCCATTCAGTTTTATAAACCACTCATGAATAACCTCACAAGCCATTTAAAACCAGATGACAATTTCAAATAGCTTTGATCTACAAACAAGGCTGTAAGACAGAAAGTTAAAATCGAAATACATGAACTAAATCCTCAATAGATATGAAAACATCCCATGGTAGTGAAGTCAATTAACATTAGTTATTAGGGCTTTCATGCACAGACTCATCTCCGATCGATGTGATCTCAATTCATATTTGGCAAAAAATACGAAAGCTGATCTTAACAGTCATATTATTTTTCTTTGTACCCCTAAAAAGAAAAATGAACATGAAAAACTAAATTAAACTTGGAGACTCACATTTCCCAATCGGTATACAAAGCAACAGCATGTCAAACTTTCTAATTCACATATGCATTTAAATGAAATTGGATGAAATACCCCTAAATAAACACATACTGCTATGCCCAATGTTTCACAAGGCAGAAAACACTCAATGAATGAAACTGAGAGGTTAACAGCCAGGAAGGCCAGGGGTCTCCAAAGGGAGGAAATGGGGTGCAAGTGTCAGACAGTTGTTATCTGTCACTTCCGAGGCAGGAGGAAACAAGCTGTTATCTTTTTTCCCCTTCTCGATACAAATTTAAAAAGAGGTTTTCTCTTACAATTCTGTGTTGCTATAATGACACCTGGTTCCACCTGAACTTCACTTTTCTCATACTTTGAGCTGACTATGTATTTACCCTAGACTCTATCTTCAAGTAGGTTCTGCCTAAAGGCTCAGAACTGACTTGACAAACCAATATGCTTTACTCATACATGGTTCTCCTGATCTATGTGAATGAAGCTATCTATTTGCTCATATCAATCGTTTTATGGCCCAGGATGACTCACCTGGTGCCACGGTCATCTCCATATATCTTGTGGGTGAGGGGTCTGCTGCCATTCCTTTCTCTAATGAGTAGACTGCTAGTAGCTAGATAACATCCAGCTAAAGATGAGTAGGGGGCACTCTTTCTGCCCCCTTCTGATGTCTATGTCAGAAGCTTTCTCTGTTTTATACTTTAATAAAACGTTGTGACACAAAAGCTCTGAGTGATCAAGCCTCATCACTGGCCCTGGGTTGAAGTCTTCCTCTAAGGAGCCCAAGAATTCAAGCACCTTTCATGGTTAGACAACAACCTTTCCAAACAATGGTCTTTTCACAAAAAAAATGATGATAAATGATGAGTATGGATATGTCTACGAATGAAATGGGACCCATATGTCAAACCACATAAAAATATGTCTTCCCACAACATACATATAACAAAATCAGGCCTTCATATGCATCGATTCTCCAACTATCAAGTCATACAAATATGGATGTAAAATATCACAATACATTCCAAAGTTTAAAAGTGATGGATATTGACTTTCGCTCGCTGGTGCTTCTTTTTATGTCATCTCCTTTATATTAGCTATGACAATGAATCATGTGCTCTGCTAAGTCACTTACATTGTGTCCATCTCTTTGGGATCATATGGACTAGGCCCCACCAGGCTCCTCTCTCCATGAGATTCTCCAGGCAAGGACACTGGAGTGGGTTGCCATGCTCTCCCTCAGGAGATCTTCCTGCCCCAGGGATCGAATCCATATCTCCCATGTCGCCTGCATGGGTATGTTCTGCATGTTCTTTACCACTAGAACCACCTGGGAAGCCCCAAGACACATGAACATCAGTGGATTTGGGGATCCACGGGGCATATACAGAACCATTCCTCCAACAAAACTGAAGAATGACTTTAAAATCTCAAGCAAAACATGAGTATATGTGTTCACAAACTTCATGGAGCAAGGGTTTCTTCGATCTGAAAACTGGCGTCAATGAAGGACTGTGTGAAGAATACTTCAAAGTCTATTTGGCAAACAGCCTACGTTGGCTATATTTAGTCCTCAGATGAATGGAATGTCATGAGCACTGGTCGTTTCAAATAAGTAGCCTGTGAAGCTGTTTACACTTATTGGGATGCGTGGTATACCACATTCACACATTTCAGTAGCATTGGTGCAAAAACGATACATTTCTCAGGGGAAGCTTCTACATGGACTCTTGGGATCAGAGCTCTAACTCATACACACGTACTTTTCCTTTTAAAATGATTCTGCATGATAAACAAAACACTGGATGAACACCTAGATGGTGAGCTCTGTACTAAATGATTTTAAAGCCAGTAGATGGAATGAGCTGATGAGGAAGACTACAAACGAGTCATCTTCTTCAACTTGGTCAAACTGCTCATAGTCATACAAGTGAATGAAAAGTTGAGCCTGTTGTCATTAGATCCAGATGAAGTTCAGGGGAAGCTGTGATGCTCACTGCCCTTGAAGGAGTCCACATGGAATGAAGAAGTACTGTGGGAAGTATATTAGTAACCACCATGTCTTGGGTCCTCTGGATGACCAGAATTCTGGAGAGGTCAGGTGATGGGAGGCTCCAGTTCAGAGGTCCTACCAACCTCCCAGGATCCACTTCGCTGGAATCCATCTCAGCTGAGTGATGTGTGTGCCCCCAAGAAGGATCCCAATTCAGAATGCCTGTGTTCCAAGCCCTTCGCTCTGCTCGCTGGATGCCAATCGACGGGGACCCAGGAGCCCACGAAACGAGCATTCCCAGCTGCAATGGCGAGCCCTGAGAGCACAACTGGGAACCTCTGGCCCCGACGCGCCGCCATGTTCATCCCGCCCCACCATTTTAGGGAAGTTTTCAACTATTATCTCCTCAAGGATTTTCTCATGGTCTTTCTTTTTGTCTTTTTCTTCTGGGACTCCTATGATTTGAATGTTGGAGCATTTCATACTGTCCTGGAGGTCTCTGAGATTGTCCTCATTTCTTTTAATTTGTTTTTCTTTTTTCCTCTCTGATTCATTTATTTCTACCATTCTATCTTCTATTTCACTAATCCTATCTTCTGCCTCCGCTATTCTACTATTTGTTGCTTCCAGAGTGTTTCTGATCTCATTTATTGCATTTTTCATTATATATTGACTCTTTTTTATTTCTTCTAGGTCCTTGTTAAACCTTTCTTGCATCTTCTCAGTCCTTGTCTCTAGGCTCTTTATCTGTGATTCCATTTTGATTTCAAGATTTTGGATCATTTTCACTATCAATATTCGGAATTCTTTCTCAGGTAGATTCCCTACCTCTTCCTCTTTTGTTTGGTTTGGTGGGCATTTCTCCTGTTCCTTTACCTGCTAAGTATTCCTCTGTCTCTTCATCTTGATTATATTGCTGCATTTGGGGTGGCCTTTCTATATTCTGGGAATTTGTGGAGTTCTCTTTATTACGGAGCTTCCTCACTGTGGGTGGCGTTGTATCAGTGGCTTGTCAAGGTTTCCTGGTTAGGGAGGCTTGTGTTGGAGTTCTGGTGGGTGGAGCTGGATTTCTTCTCTCTGTTTTTGAAGACAATGATCTGCTTTTCTGGGTGCCTGATGTCCTCTGCCAGCATTCAGAAGTTGTTTTGTGGAGTTTGCTCAGCAAAATGTTCTTTTGAGGAATTTGTGAGGGAGAAAGTGGTCTCCCCGTCCTATTCCTGTGCCATCTTAGGACGGCCCCTGTCTCTGCTTTTTAATATGCTATCTAGGTTGGTCATAATTTTCCTTCCAAGGCCTTAGCAGAGCTCAATTCTAGAAGAGGGGAGAAAGACGCCTCTTAAAATATATCCTAGGTCAGCTGAGGCTGTCAAAGTAGAGATTCTTGCTGGTTAAATCTCAACGCTCAGTTTTAGCTTTATCCCAAGTCTTTGCCAAGTTTTTCTCTCCTCCCTAAGAAGCAGTTTGAAAAGCACAGTCTCTTTAGATCCTGTTCTTTGTGTTAGCCACTATGCTAGCTTAGTTGATTATCTCTGGGTATCCATGAATAATTTTAAGAATCTTTGATTTTATTGTGTTTTCCATACATATTTTACTTTTATGAACTTGGACTCTCCTAAACCAGTCTGTGGCTTTGTCCAACTGCTGAGTGTCTTGTATTCTGAACAGCTGTAGTCCATCCTGTGTGCTTCTCAGTTATGGAAGAAAAGAAAGAAGCCTCCTTTACTGCCATTTAAAACACTCCCTTCTTCATGGGTAAAACAAATGGTGGTCTTAGACAGGAGGAGAACCCTGTGTTGTTTATTGGGTAGTCTGTAGAACTTAGTTTTGCTTGCTTGAGGAGTGGAAAAGGGAACAGATGAGACTCAAGAAAGATCTTATTATCTTCTTTCAGCTCCTAGACTTATGATGAATCTTTCCTTCTGGAAGCCTTGTCTCTGCCTTGAGATGGGAGTGGCTATGAAGCAACATGGGGATGGCAAGTTGGTAGTGAATGGCAAAGGAAGAAAGACATAACATTTATAGCCATGTCAAGCATTTATTAATTTTTCCAAGCAAAATATTTCAGAAAGACTGTTATGGATAACAGATCCCAGAGATGTGCAAATCAGTAGTCAGTGTCAGATGAGAGGAAGATAGAATGTGAACCTAAGACATGGGGTAAAAGTGGAGCAGAAGACTGCTGGTCGGAAGACCCAGATTCATCTACTGTGTGAGCTTCCAGTCCCAGAGAGGCAACTGCATTCACTAGTTTCTTATCTTTAGAGTGAGGAACAACTTTAGACTAACTAAATTCCTCCCTGCTTAGATAACCAGTGATTTGGGATATAATATATACTCTCAAAACACTTCTGAGGGATCTCATGTCCTCAGTTACATCCAGTGATGGACAAGTGATGACTTTGGGTGGCTCATGATGAGAAGGTAACTGAGATTTGGCACTCTGTATACATTTTCTCATTAAATACTCATATCCTGAAAACATGGTGGTATTATCCCATTTTCTAGGTGAAAAAAACAAACAAACAATAAGGCTCAGAAAGATTTAGGCAGGCACAAATTACCCTGGAATACCAAAAATTAATCTAGTGAAAGAGAATGAAGTAATGCAAGTTTCTCTCATTAGGTATCAGAATGAAACAAAATAAATGAAAAATCATTCTGGATATACCAGCAATACTTAATGATGTCTTCAGAGCAACTGTATGTATACTCACATCATGCATTAACAAAAAATAATGGGAATACAGTAATAAGGAGGAGAAGGAGAAAAGGTGGAATAACCAACTTACTGAATATCTACTTCTTTCCAGGCATTATGTATAAGTCCTCCAGTGGACCAGGTCCTTTAATCTCTAATTCATAAAAATTCTGTGAAGTTGGTTCTATTATGGACCCCATTTTCAGGTGAAAAACAAGCAAACACACAGGTTTAAAGTGGCGGGAAGTGAATTGTTCAGCTTATACAAAACATTGACTATAGAGCTGAATCAACACCAGAGAGTCTGACTCTGAAAAATGTATACTTTGCCACTGTACTATATAAAAGCCAGAATGCTTTTATTAACAGGAAGAATCAAGTAAGGGTTCATGAAGGAGATGGTGTTTGAGATGTTGCTAAAGATAAATAGGATTTTGTTTGAAGAAAATGAGCCAGGACTGCCCCTTAAAGAAGAGGCATGAGCTAAAATACAGAAAGATAGTAATTTCAGATGAAGATACAATGGTCTTCATAGGAGGAACAAATGTGTGTGTGAGGAAGGAATAGGAATAAAAGGCTAAAAGGTAATTTGAACCTTGATATTAAGTATTTCTTGAATGATAGTTTAAAGCCTTTGATCATTTTCCTGCAGGAACTGGAAAATGAGCAAATGACCATGATGAAATGCATGTCCATATCTGTGTTTAGAGAAGACTCTGACTTCAAGGTGATAAACTCTGACCAGCCTCTACTTGTGTTCCCAACCTCAGTGGGGCTTCTGGATAGAGTCTGTAACCCATCTGTGAAAAATCTAAATACTGGTCATATTCTCCAGTTTGAATGGACACCTGTGGTTCTGACCTCAACTTGCTATCAGAGCCTGAATAAAAGTGTGTTTCTCCAACATGATCATTAATTCATCCATAGGTCTACCAGCTTTGGCTCACTGACTTGTTCAGTCACCAACATTTAATGGACAACTAGTCTATGTCAGGTACTATGCTATGTATTGGAATTCAAAATTTAATGAAATACAACTTCTGCTCTAAGCTGTCTCATTGTACCAGAGTGGAGATAAACATTTCAGCCAACAATTGCAATATAAATGATAAGTACAATCAGACAGATGTGTAAAGAGAACACACTAGGCAAGACCAGTAAAATTTGTTTGAGTCATATCAAAAGATATGATATTGAGAAGGTTCTTTAAAAGAAAATAATGGAAATGAAACAAGAAAAAAGAGCATGCTCAGAATACTTGAACTAGGATTTGAGTGGTGTGATGTGTGATGGAAAGGGGCAAAAAGAAAGTCATCCGAAGCAACAGAATTAACATTTTTATACCTGGAGCATTAACATGTTTTAGACTGCCTTATGTTTTATTCCTCTACATAACAGAATTTTAAAGAATTCTTAGGTAAGACTAAATAATGTATTAGACACTAGGTTCAAACAGATGTGATTCTACACTCATGAAATTTAAGTGAAGTGTGAAGAGTGACCTTAATTGTCATTACTTAACAATATAATTCCACGTGGTGGTTTAATGAGATGACAGGATTGTGGAGCTATGAGTGAGATTCCTGAGACTGGGTGTAAATGTCTGTGCATGGATCTGAGTGAAGGGTGGAGGGTGAGTACCATTTGGGGTAGAATGAAACACTAGGGGCAGATCACAGAGGGTTTTGTACCCCAGGAATAGAAATGTGCACTTTATCCTTAATGGGTGAGAAATTATAAATGAAATATAAAGCCAGGAAGCTTAGTTGTGTATATTTGAGATACTTTATAACAGTTTAAAAAACTGGTTTGAGGTAGGTAAGACTAAAGGCGACAAGAGTAATAAGCAGGTTCTTCTTAAATTTCTAATGAGAGATAGAATAGCCTAATGCTGTGACTATGAGGAGGGAGAGAAGATTAAAGAAGAATTAGTGATGTTAGGGAAGTAAAAGCAACGGGACTTGCTGGCCAGTTGGTTTCATGGTATTATTTCCCATGGAGTAGCTGGGAACCTACTTACATTAAAAATCCCATCCTACAGACAGAGTCCAACTCCCAGAAGCAGAGTTAGGTACATTTAAGTCACTCTCCTCCCACTCCCCCCAGCTGATGCTGATGTACGTAGTGTTCAGTACCCACCGATGTCAGGGATGGGGTGGACACACCGAAGACAGCCTGTGGTTTCTGACTGAGATTTTGGAAGAAAGCAGGATGATTGGTTCACAGACTCTAATGTGCTCACGAATCCACTGAGGTATTTGTTATAATGCAGATCCCCAGGCTGTCCTACGAGAGACTGTTTTCCCCTGGACTACGTGTGGGTCTTGGGAATCTCATTCCCCAGGTTATCACAGGTCATACCACAGCAAGAGGAATCATTTAAAGAGAACTCATGGCTGGACCACTGACCTAGCTCACCTCAACATTTTGCCCCTCTCCTTGCTTCCAGTCATCTCAAACTCCTTACTGACGTAAATACTAAGAAATGAAACCAAAGTAGAAGCGTTGTCCCTCAAGGTTTTTTGTTTGTTTGTTTGTTGTTTTCTCTCGCACTGGACTCTAAACCTGCTGAGTTCGGGTCTTTCTCTGTTTCATCCTAAATATAATACAATGCTCTGCACATAATAGGCTTGTAACATGTTTCCTGAAATTCCAACATGGAGAAAATTCCAATAGGAAAAGCAAAGCCCTATATGAGAGAAGTTTTAAATTCAGTACCGATTAATAAAGTAGCAATAGAACTTTAGGGAATGCCATTCATGAATGTAATATTTCTTCTCTAAATGGCTGTGTTCTGGTCCCCCCTCCCCAACCCCATACAAACTAAAATTAATGCTGGCTAAAACTGACATCAGGTACCACTGTGGAGGTAGCTTGAGCTGCTAGCATGTTTTTAGAGTCTTCAAAATTGTCACTGTAATTGTTCATATAAAATACCTGCTTGGCATGAGGTACTACACTAATTTTAATTTACACATTATGGCAAGTCTTGCGAAGTAGACATTATGGCTGCCTGTCAGTTATAAAAGCCCTGACTTAATATTGTTCCTCACGAGGTTGAATATCATTTTTTAAAACAGCTTTCATTGGAAGTTGCATCTATCTTTTCATTTTATCTCCTCTCCCTGCAAGAAAATATTATATAATCACGTGTAACTTACTTGATGACTGGATCAAAAAAATATTTATTGATGTGATACATCACTTCCATTTTCCTTTTCCTGCTGCTTCTGGAAGCTGCAGAATCTGTTGTTCAATTAACTAAAGGTCAGAGAGCTGTCAGCGTTTTCTGACTGTTCCCTCACTGTCAGTTCAGTGAGAGTGAGAAGAGCAAAAGCCCCCAGGATGGGTGAGGACTACCGGAAGTAATCTCCTGTGAGCTGTGTGTGGCCGCATCTCTACACAGACATCCGATCCCTGTGACACACCAAGCCCCCGGGCATGTAGGAATCACACTTTTTCATTACAGTTTGAAAAGAACCAAAGATGAGTAGATAAAATAGTCAGGATGTCAAAGCCATCACGTTTATTCACAAAAGCAGCAGCAGCTAAAGTTGAGCTTCCCTGATGGCTCAGTGGTAAGGCATCCACTTGCCAGTGCAGGAGATGCAGTTTCAGTGCCTGGGTCGGGGATATCCCCTGGAGTAGGAAATGGCAACCCACTCCAGTATTCTTGCCTTGAAAATCCCATGCACAGAGTAGCCTGGCAGCCTACAGTCCATGGGGTCACAAAAGAGTCAGACACGACTTAGTGACTAAAACAAACTAAGGTTAGCTTAGAGACCAGATGCCCCCACTGAGAAAATCCAAGTTCCGAGATTCAGTTTCCATCTCTGTGACCTTGATGAGATAGTCTCATCTGCTTCAGATCAGGGTATTCTGAATTAATCTTCAAAAGTTCATTTATTTGCTTGTTCATTTATTCATTCATCTTTCTGTTTTTCTATCAATCAGGTGGGGCTTAATGTTCTTTAAAGGGGATCATCTGCCTTTGTTCATTCCAGTTAACTGAGAAAGTAGGCATCTACATTTTTTTGGTAAAGAGTCACATAGTAAATATTTTAGTCTATGTAACCATATGCTTCCTGTTGTAGCTATTCCAATCTTTCCTATGCAAAGCAGCTGTGGACAATATATAAACAAATGAACAAGACTTTTCTTTATAAAATCTTTATTTTCAGAAGCAGGTGGTGACCTACATGCTCTAGTTTTCTGTTTCCTGAACTAGGACCATCCTAGAGTTGATGCAAGCATCCAGTATTTCAGAAAATCCTGGTTAAAGTTGGCATGAGTGGCTTGATACCCACAGGGTGTGACATGAAGACAAAAGAAACAGTACTAAATAAGGGTGCTGCTGCTGCTGCTAAGTCGCTTGAGTCATGTCCAACTCTGTGCGATCCCATAGATGGCAGCCCACCAGGCTCCCCCATCCCTGGGATTCTCTAGGCAAGAATACTGGAGTGGGTTGCCATTTCCTTCTCCAATGCATTGAAGTGAAAAATGAAAGTGAAGTCGCTCAGTCGTGTCCGACTCTTTGTGACCCCGTGGACTGCAGCCTACCAGGCTCCTCTGTCCATGGGATTCTCCAGGCAAGAGTACTGGAGTGGGGTGCCATTGCCTTCTCCACTAAACAAGGGTAGGGTTGCAGTTTAGCACTGAAGCTGCCTTCTGCTGTGACCAAGGATAATTGCATCACTTCTCTCTACTCCCATATCTTTACTTAGGTTTCTTCTCCTGGACTTAGAGACTAATGAGGGCCTCTTCAATGAATGGTCAAAATGAGAGATATTTAAACCCTAGTTGTAGGGTGAGCAGCAGAGTAATCATTCAGTGAAAGCCACCAAATAACGTGTGATCACTGAGATACAAATCACAACGATTGAAGGCTTTACTTGCAGCTGACGTGCACAAGATAAAATTGATGTGTTTTTTTTTTTTTTCAGGAAAAGAGCCTGTCTCTTTTGAAAGCACAGATCATGAGAAATGCTTTTCAGTAAGCATGGGAGCTAGAGAAAATGTAAGAATACAAATTGGCCCTGGAACTAAGCTCTTGTTTTTCAGTTCAATAGAAAAGTGAAATAAGCAAAAGCTATTTCATAATCATAGCACTCATTCATTTGAAAACGGTCTTGATAATGATCAAAGAAATCCTTCCTGCATTACTAAGAAGATATCCATGGGGTGTGACTTGAGTGAGTTTCTGGCAACTGTCCAATTAATCTATCCATCACCAAGATCCTGCTTTCTAGATATGATTGTTCTCTGCTTCATGGATGACATGTGGCTAAAACTAGTCCAGATGAGAAACGCAGACACAGATTGCCCAATTTGAATATGGATCAATACACAGAAATGCTTTGAACATTATCTTCTGTTTTATAGGGAATACAGCATTATTAGGCTAAGTGTTACCAAGCATCAGAACATGCACAGCAGGTATTTCATAGTTGTCAGATGAAAGATCTGGATGCTAGCTTCCTACCAAACCTGGAGGGAGAAGGGTTGACTTTTGCAGGTGGTCAGGAAAACTCAGAGGACAAAGTAAAAACTTGATGCATGAAAGGTAAGGGTTCTCTTCAAGATATAAAGGCAGGATATGGGGTGAAAAGTGGAGTGAAACTGACGTTTCTCAGTCGTGTCTGACTCTTTGCCACCCAGTAGACTGTAGCCTACTAGGCTCCTCCATGTATGGGATTTTCCAGGCAAGAGTACTGGAGGGGGCTGCCATTTCCTTCTCCAGGGGATCTTCCTGACCCAGGGATCGAACTTAGGTGTCCTGCGTTGCAGACAGACGCTTTACCATCTGAGCCATCAGGGAAGCCCAGCATATGGGGTATGGAAAAGAGAAAAGCATATTGAAAGTACACAACGTAGACTGGTAAATGAAGGAGCCAGTGAGTGAATCGGGAAAACAGGTTAGGTTACATTGGAAAGGACTTCAAGTTACACCATGGAAGGCTTGTAATTCTGTACCTGCAGTGACAAAATAGGGAATATAAATAAGCGGAATGAACAAAGAGCAGAGGGAGGAGAGAAGGAGAGAGCAAGAGGAAGCAGGCAAGAGGGAAAGCAGGTCACCAAGGCCCCTGCTAAGGGGCAGCTGGCTTTCAGTTCAGGGGTATTTTGTGTCCCAGGGATGTGAGCTCAATGTTGTCCATCACATAACTTTTCAGATTGAGTGGAGGATCTAGGACTTTATGTGAAATATTCTGCGTATTAGACTAACCAACTAAACACTTCTAAAGCGCTGTGTGAAGCAAAATAACAGCAATAGCAAAACCCCAAACCTGTAAGGACATAATCTGCTGGTGACATTTGTAGCTTCTGGGCTGGCCAGAAAGCCCTGGGAAGCACCTGTTGCTGATAAGGAATCTGGAAAGGATGGCATTTAGGAGGGACTGAGAGGGAGAAGCTTGAGAGCTCCTATGAGATTGTCAGAGTGGTCCAGGTGGGGTCAGTCAGATGGACTTGACCGTGGTTCTGGAAAGTGAGAGGGAAAGAAGATGGTATATGGGACACAGTGTGTGGCTGCAGAGGGAGGTCCAGTAAGAAGGAATCTTTCTGGGAAAGCCGAGAGATAGGCTGTGCTCCATTTCTCCACAGATGGCCCTGCCTGTGTTTTGTCCTGCGTGGGACACACCCTCAGTGGACATTTCGCTGAGCTGATAATGTTTGAATTGCTATGCTATTATTTATTGACTTTCCCAGTTCAACACTTTCATCCCCCTCCTCCCCAGGTAAACTTGAATGCAGGTCCAACTGAAGGCTGTAATCTTTAATACTGCCAAGTAGGCACTCATCTTACAGGCATATTTTGATGTGTTTTTTTTTCTCTTGCATTTCAAGTTGAAGAAGATCAAGGGCTTGCAACTAAATGATTTTAGAGATAAATGATCATAGGAAAATGTAGTACTTTTGAAGAGGAATATTCTATTTTCTCTTTTTGTGGCAATGCTCTTCTCTTTGAAGAAACTTCTAACCACTGCAGCACATCATAATCCTTTATTTATATATTTTGGACCTTTTAAAACTTTCCAGGTTATAGTTCATTTTCACAATATAAAGATTTACTTTATTCTCTGGTTTAAGGATTGTATACTTACTAAAACAATGTTTTCCAAAAAATACAAAACAGAAATTTAAACATCCCCACTGCTATATGTTTGTTTTAAATGGTGTTTTCTATATATTGTTCCAAAACCTGAAACTTCTCATTTAATAATAAATGTGTATATGAAAAGTAAAAGCTGCTCAGTCATGTTCAACTCTATGACCTTTCCAGGCTACTCTGTCCATGGAATTCTCCAGACCAGAATACAGGAGTGGATAGCCATATCCTTCTTCAGGGGATCTTCCCAACCCAGGGATGGAACCCAGTCTCCCACATTGCAGGTAGATTATTTACTGTCTAAGCCACCAGGGAAGCCCAAATACATATATACATTTCAATAAATATAAAATTGCATTGGCATTTTTAATAGCTGTGTTCTAGTGAAAAAGTTGGCTTAAAGCTCAACATTCAGAAAATAAAGATCATGGCATCTGGTCCCATCACTTTATGGGAAATAGATGGGGAAACAGTGGAAACAGTGTCAGACTTTATTTTTTGGGGCACCAAAATCACTGCAGATGGTGACTGCAGCCATGAAATTAAAAGACGCTTACTCCTTGGAAGAAAAGTTATGACCAACCTAGATAGTATGTTCAAGAGCAGAGAGATTACTTTGCCGACTAAGGTCCGCCTAGTCAAGGCTATGGTTTTTCCTGTGGTCATGTATGGATGTGAGAGTTGGACTGTGAAGAAGGCTGAGCACGGAAGAATTGATGTGTTTGAACTGTGATATTGGAGAAGACTCTTGAGGGTCCCTTGGACTGCAAGGAGATCCAACCAGTCCATTCTGAAGGAGATCAACCCTGGGATTTCTTTGAAAGGAATGATGCTAAAGCTGAAGCTCCAGTACTTGGGACACCTCATGCGAAGAGTTGACTCGTTGGAAAAGACTCTGATGCTGGGAGAGATTGGGGGCAGGAGGAGAAGGGGACGACCGAGGATGAGATGGCTGGATGACATCACGGACTTGATGGACCTGAGTTTGGGTGAACTCCGGGAGATGGTGATGGACAGGGAGGCCTGGCGTGCTGCGACTCATGGGGTCTCAAAGAGTCGGACACGATTGAGTGACTGAACTGAACTGACTGACTAGATATATCTGTGTGTATATCTACATAAATGTAACGATATATGATTGCCTTTTCAGTGGCTATTTAGATTGTTTCCAAATTTTCCAAAGTCTTATCAGTGAAGTAGACATCCTTTATGTTCATTTTTATGTGATTATCCAGTGATTCCCTTAAGATACAGAATTAAGATAGTTGAATCAAAAGTAAAAAATTTTAAGGATATTTGTCTATTTTTCCTCATAAGTGTTGTCACATTTACTTCCAGTAACAAATGGAAGTGTGGCCCCTTCCCTACAGTCATAAACGTTAGCAACATTTAGATATTTAATTATTCAAAAGGTAGAATTTTGTCTCTTCGGTTTCTATAAAATGTTTGTTTCCCTCATTTTGGGGATTTAGATGCTCAGTGAATTTTTTGACATTTAAAGACCTTGAAAATATTTGTCTTTCCTGTTAAAATATGAAGACGTAAGATGCTGCTTCCATTTATGACAGCCATCTCTAGCGTGGCTCTATCACCTTCATTTCTTCATTTGTTTTCAGTGGCCTTCCAGCCTTATTTCACTTTGCATCAGTTCAGTTCAGTTCAGTTCAATTCAGTTGCTCAGTCGTGTCTGACTCTTTGCGACCCCATAAATTGCAGCACGCCAGGCCTCCCTGTCCATCACCAACTCCCAGAGTTCACCCAAACTCAGGTCCATCGAGTCTGTGATGCCATCCAGCCATTTCATCCTCGGTCGTCCCCTTCTCCTCCTGCCCCCAATCCCTCCCAGCATCAGAGTCTTCTCCAATGAGTCTACTGTTTGCATGAGGTGGCCAAAATATTGGAGTTTCAGCTTTAGCATCAGTCCTTCCAAAGAACACCCAGGACTGATCTCCTTCAGAACGGACTGATTGGATTTTCTTGCAGTCCAAGGGACTCTCAAGAGTCTTCCCCAACACCACAGTTCAAAAGCATCAATTCTTTGGCACTCAGCTTTCTTCACAGTCCAACTCTCACATCCATACATGACCACAGGAAAAACCATAGCCTTGACTAGATGGACCTTTGTTGGCAAGGTAGTGTCTCTGCTTTTGAATATGCTATCTAGGTTGGTCATAACTTTTCTTCTAAGGAGTAAGCACCTTTTAATTTCATGGCTATAATCACCATCTGCAGTGATTTTGGAGCCCAGAAAAATAAAGTCTGACACTGTTTCCACTGTTTCCCCATCTATTTGCCATGAAGTGATGGGACTAGATGCCATGATCTTAGTTTCCTGAATGTTGAGCTTTAAGCCAACTTTTCGCTCTCCTCTTTCACTTTCATCAAGATTTAGTTCCTCTTTACTTTCTGCCATATGGGTGTTGTCATCTGCATATCTGAGGTTATTGATATTTCTCCCGGCAATCTCTATTCCAGCTTGTGCTTCTTCCAGCCCAGCGTTTCTCATGATGTACTCTGCATAGAAGTTAAATAAGCAGGGTGACAATATACTGCCTTGACATACTCTTTTTCCTATTTGGAACCAGTCTGTTGTTCCATGTCCAGTTCTAACTGTTGCTTCCTGACCTGCATACAGGTTTCTCAAGAGGCAGATCAGGTGGTTTGGTATTCCCATCTCTTTCAGAATTTTCCACAGTTTATTGTGATCTACACAGTCAAAGGCTTTGGCATAGTCAATAAAGTAGAAATAGATGTTTTTCTGGAACTCTCTTGCTTTTTTGATGATCCAGCGGATGTTGGCAATTTGATCTCTGGTTCCTCTGCCTTTTGTAAATCCAGCTTGAACATCTAGCAGTTCATGGTTCACGTATTGCTGAAGCCTGGCTTGGAGAATTTTGAGCATTACTTTACTAGCGTGTGAGATGAGTGCAATTGTGCGGTAGTTTGAGCATTCTTTGACATTGCCTTTCTTCACCTTGCATACCCTCCCCGCCCCCCTAAATAAGGAATCATGAGATTAAAAAATAAATTAGTAATATGCTTTTCATCTCCAAAGCAGCAAACATTTATTAATAGCCTATTCTGTGTTAATTTTTCATTCCTGCTAGGAAAAAAAAAGCCCCTGTAAACCCTGCTAGTGACATATATGTTAAATATAAATGCAGCCAAGGTTTAGAGCTACACTGTCCAATAAAACAGCCAATCGTTACATGGATCTAGTGAGTATTTGAATAATGGCTTGTCTGAATTGAGATATGTTGTAAGTATGAAATACACATTGATTTTGTAGGCTTAGGAAAAAATCCTACAAATAATTCTATATTGATTGCATTTTGAACTGATAATATTGTGGATATGTTGAACTCAATATGCTAGGCTAATTCATTTCACCTGTCTCCAACAATTTTTTCTTTTTAGTGTAGCTACTAGAAAAAAAAGTTAATACCGTGGCCTGCATGTGTGATTCACATTTTCTTATCTCTCTTTTTTTTGGCCATGCTGGGTCTTCATTGCTGCCAGGCGTTTCTCTAGTTGTGGAGAGTGGTGGCTACTCTGGTTGCAGTGCAAGCTTGTTGCAGTGGCTTCTCTTGTTGCAAAGAACAGACTCAAGAGCACTTAGACTTCAGAAGTTGTGGCATGTGAGCTCATTAGTTGCAGATCCTGGGCTCTGGAGCACAAGCTCAATTGTTGTTGCACACAGGCTTAGTTGCTCCAGGGCATGTGGGATCTTCCTGGACCAGGAATCAAACCTGTGTCTCATGCACTGGCAGGCAGATTCTTTACCACTGAGCCACCAGGGAAGCCCTCTCTAGTTTTTTTTGTTGTTGTTGTTAACTTTTTCATTTTTATTTTATTTTGGAGTACAGTTGATTAACAATGTTATGTCAGTTTCAGTTGTACAACAAAGTGATTCAGTTATTCATACACATGTATCTAGTCTTTTTCAAATTCTTCTCCCATTTAGATTGTCACAGAATATTAAGCAGCGTTCCCTGTGCTATATTGTAGGTCCTTGTTGGTTATGTTTTAAATATAGCAGTGTGTATATGTGTATATAGTGTGTATATGTCAGTCCCAAACTCCTGATCAACCGTTCATTCTTTAAGTTTGGGTGTCTGCTTCTGTTTTGTAAATAAATTAATTTGTATAATTTTTTTTAAAGATTCTGCATATAAGTGATATCATATATTTGTCTTTCTCTGACTTACTTTACTTAGTATGATAATATTTCCATCTAATGGTGCTGCTCTAGACATTTTTGCAGTATAAATAAATATTAAGACCATAAAAGGCCAACCTGAATGTACTAGCAGATGGTCTTCAGGTCAGAATTTCATCATTCTTTTGCAATAAGAAAGAAAGCCAAGCTCTCTAATACCATTGTCATACTGGCTAATGTTTGCCTTGTCTTTCATCTGAGGGAGCTTTGATGAAAGGAAACAGCTTCAACCAGAATAGTTTATAGCCCCTTTGGAAAGAAGCTTATATTGAAAAGGAAGAGATAAATTGAAATAGTTCTGACTTTGAACAACTGCTCATGTCACCACAAAGCCAAGGCCACTGTGTGATCTGTCAGCTGGCTGCAGAAAGAGGGCAAATCACTTGTCTCCTCAAAAGGTTGGGTATTGCAGAATCCTGAAGGCAGCACAGAGCTGATGGAAGCTCAGCCTGAGCCGTGAGGAGGGATCTTTATCTGGCTTGCTCGTCCTTCTGTCTGTAGGAGCGGAGGAAAGAGAATGGCTCTTCACGCAGGGTCCCGATGATCTTCCCAGTAATGATGTTTCTTTAGGGGCAATGTGGCCTCCCTCCCATTAAAATGGACACTTGCAGCACTTTGCAGTTGGCTTTCTCATTTTGTACATGAGATACATGGCTAGTGAAGTAAATGACCCAGACCCTAGAATGGAAGTGTCTGTTGAAGTAGAAGTCAAATTCAAGTTTTCACATTTATGGTGCAAAGTTCCTTTTGTAGCAGTTTGAACTGCCTATCATAGTTCTTTTAAGAGGGATATATCTTAGCTTTTTCTCCACACAGGTTTCAATTCTCATTTCTCCTTGAATGAGCTTCATCAGTTGGCTCTGGACAAAGCCTGTTCTATACTAGGTATTTATCTAACTTCTTTCCTCTATCCTCCTAACATTTGGCTTTACTGTTTGTTTTTTATTTTTTGTTATTATTGTATTTTTGCTATTTTTTCCTGTTATTGTACACATAGATTTGTGTGTAAAATAGTTATTTTTATTGTGTTTTTCTGTTATTATTGTTATTTTATTTATTTATTTTTTCCTGTGTTAATGTATGCCTTTGGATTGGCAGGAATATAGCTTGAACTGATCAAAATCAGAGTGGGTCTCAAACCCCTAACCCTGCAAATGAATGCAACTTCTTCATTCATTCATCTGTTGATAGACATCTAGATTGCTTCCATGTCCTAGCTATTGTAAATAGTGCTTCAGTGAACATTGGGATACATGTGTCTTTTTCAGTTACCGTTTTCTCAGGGTATAGTGGGATTGTTGGGTCATATGGTCATATAGATTTTATCCCTAGTTTTTTAAGGAATCTCCATACCATTCTCCATAGTGACTATACCAGGTTACATTCCCATCAACAATACAAGAAGGTTTCCTTTTCTCCATATCCTCTCCAGCATTTATTGTTTGCAGTTTTTTTTTGATAATGGCCATTCTGACTGGTGATACCTCATTGTATTTTTGATGTGCATTTTTCTAATAATGAGCGATGTTGAGCATCTTTTCATGTGTTGTTAGCCATCTGTATGTCATCTTTGGAGAAATGTCTGTTTAGGTCTTCTGAGATACAGGCATAGGCTTGTGGACACAGTCTGGGAAGGAATGATGCAGGGAGCTCAAACCTGGTGCTCTGTGACAACCTAGAGAAGTGGGATGCGGTGGGAAGTGGGAGGAGGGACATATGTATGTATGGAGGACGTGTGTATGTAAGGGGATATATGTATGCCTATGGCTGATTCATGTTGATATATGGCAGAAACGAACACAATATTATAAAGCAATTATCCTCCAGTTAAAAATAAACAAAAAATAAAACAAAATCCTACCCTTAACTTTCATCTTTGCATATTAGAAGAAGGTACTTAGATATCACACATCCAGATCTTACTAAATGTGTGTAGTATGTGGGTGTCCCTAGGTGTTGAAGGATATGAAAAAGGCATTTGTCTCACATATATTCTATAGAAATACTGGATTTGGGAAAAAAAATTAATATCCTACTAAAATGAAAGGACCAGGGAGCAAGCTACTACATTATCTATAAGTTATTTTGTGTAACCTCTTTCATTCTTACATTTAATGAGTTTATTCATTTTTCTACCCATCCACAACCTACTAAATACAGACGACTTTTGACTATGTATTGGGTTGGCCAAAAAGTTCATTCAGGTTTTCAGGTACTTCATACAGAAAAACCTGAATGAAATTTTGGCCGACCCAATATGTTACATTTGCTATTCTAGGAGAGACAGTCATAAGACAAGACCCCACTGTCCAGGATCTTATGGTAAAGTTATGATTCTCATATTAAGAGTATCAGGATGTTGAGAAAAGATGGTGAATGTTGAACTCTAGGAACCTGGGTTGGGTAAGGGATTGTCCTCTGTAAAAGGCCTTGGGCATCCATGGAGTGGTATGTGGCCTGTTGATAACTGATGAATAAAAGATGAGAGGACAGCAGAGATGGTTCATAGATAGGGGATGATAAACTTCATTTCCTTCCTAATTTTGTTAATGGTGGCCCATAAAAGAAGAGTTATACATTTAAACTGTACAACTCCGAGGGATTCATCAGACTCTGTGTCTTTGGACTTTAAAGAGAAAACGTTTACCATGGTCTAGCAGTCTGGGGAAGATTTGTCTTTCTTGATAAGAGAAATTTTGAGGAAGAGAAATGATTTTATTCTCTCCAATTTTCATTTTCTTTGAAACTAGAAACATAAGGCTTAGCAAGCCTGGGATTAGGGAAACAAAGACCCTTCATCTCGCAGTAAATAGCCATTTCCTGTAACAAGTCTGATTCCTTCCCCAGATGCTTGGAATTTGCAAGCCTTGTGATTCTATTTCTAGAATTGTTTATAATGGGCCTATCTTTCCTCATTTCCTCACCCTTTCTTTCTCCTGCATTCTGAATATACTGTTACTACTCTCTAGCTCTCTTCTCAATCTCAAAGATAGCCAAGGTCATGGCAGAGCAAAATAGGGCTAAATGTTAAGATTCGGCTAAATAAAATCTTTTGGAAACTCTGGAATTCATTATTTGGAAAACATATAATGTGCACTTGTTTAGGAGTAATGAAGAATATTATAGAAGATTAAGTAAGTGTTTCTGCCATGTAGTGACACATGCTTGTCTGCTAGAAATAGCTTCATAAACAACTGCACTTCCCAGGTGGTGCTAGTGGTGAAGAATCCACCTGCCAATGCCAGAGATACAAGAGATGGGGGTTTGATCCCTGGGTTGGGAAGATGCCCTGGAGAAGGAAATGGCAACCCACTCCAGTATTCTTGCCTGAAAAGTTCCATGGACAGAGAAGCCTGGTAGGCGACAGTCCATGGGGTCACAAAGAGTCAGATATGACTGAGCAAGTGAGTGCACACACATTAAACAATTGCTTGAGGTTTGGAAGTCATGCCATCTTAGGTGTGATTCTTGAGTAGTGTGACTGACTCAGTAGCGTACCCATCTTGGCCCGTTTCTCCATTTGTACACTCAATGATTGGTCCAGTTTAGTTTTGGTGACCTCTTATCTACTGAGATAATAATATGAGGTAATATATATCTCTTGAGCCCTTAATATGAAACAGCAGCTGTGCTAATGACAGAAGTGAATTCCCTGTTTTAATTCTTACAGGCTGTTCGACAGCTTGTTAGGTTAGGTAATAATGCTGTCCTCATTTTATAGAAAAGGAAGCCGTGATTTAAGTATGAGCCCAAAACTGAAGGGGCTAGTACTTGAAATAAGGTTGTTGAACTCTGGAGCTGAACTCTAGGCAACTGATATCTTCCTATGTCATCTGTTGCTTGATTGAATATTAAAGATGGAACAAGATTCATGACTAGAGAGTAATCTCAAAGTTAAAAAAAAAAGTTTGCTATATTTTTCAATTTGAGGTTCTACAATATGAACTTAAAGAAAACTGAAAGGAAAAAAAAATGTACTTGATGTTTGGGGGGATATTTGTATAGAAAAGAAAGAAGAATGCCAACCTTTCAGGTTGAGCCAAGAGAGATATATGTCAGAAGTGAACTGAGTGAGTGAGTCTGGGGAGTATAAAATGGTTAGGTTGGCTTTTAAGCAAGTCTCTGGGTAGATGAGATTGAATAGATAATAACATTAGTTAATGGACAGCATCAGGCTTCCCTGGTGGCTCAGAGGGTAAAAAGTCTGCCTGCAATGCAGGAGACCTGGGTTTGATTCCTGGGTTGGGAAGATCCCCTGGAGAAGGAAATGGCAACCCACTCCAGTATTCTTGCTGGAGAATCCCATGGACTGAAGAGCCTGGTGGGCTATAGTCCATGGGATCGCAAAGAGTCGGACATGACTGAGCGACTTCGCTTTCACTTTCACTATGGACAGCGTCAAATATCATGCTCAGTAAAAAGGAATAAATTCACTCATTCAAAATATATTGACAGAAATGAAACATAGATACTTTCATGAGTGCATAACCTAATACAGAATGAGTGTTCCTTTTGGGTTTGAATCACGGCTCTGCCATTTGCTAGTTCTTTGGCTTGAGTTAGTGATTTAACATCTCTGGACTTTAGTTTTTCATCTGTGGAATGGAAATAATGATGCATGTTACATAATTCTATGAGAATTCAAACTTGTATCTGAGATACCTCCAAAATCGTGTACTCAATGGAGCAAATGATATACTCAGTCTATAGCACTGCTGTTATTTCCTGAATTAAAAAATAATATATGCAAAGTATCTGATACAAGGTCTAGCCCTTTGTAAGCCCAGAATAAATGTGAACTCTTTCTGCTGCTACTTCTAGTGTAAGACAGATAAGCAGCCTCAAATTGTAATCTAGTAGAGAGAAAAGCCAAATACAGTTCATGAAAATGCAATGTAATTGTTATGGAGATATTACAAGGTACACTGTAAATATCAATGAAGAGACACCAAGGTTAGCCAAGAAAATGTGGATAATCCGTGAAAGCTTTATAGAGTAAACCACATTTAGGGAAAGCATCTTAAAAATAAAGAGGAATTGGAGTAGATGAAGAAGCCGGTGAAGGGTATTTTGACAGGAAACCCAAGCAGGAAGATGTTAGAGATCATGGAGCACGACCTGAAAACAAGTAGGAAGTGAACTGCTGAGACATGATGTGAGAAGAGGGAATGGCAGGAAATGGGGACCCACCACCAGATAAGGCTGGACCTTATCCACCACGTGAAGTCATTTAAGATTCCACATGGAACACAACAGGGGAACAGCATCTAACTGACATGGTCATGATCGTGAAAAGGAGACTTTTCATGATCATGTAAAGGAGTCTGAAAATGTCAGACTGTCCAAAGGGAGGGAGCTGCTTTTTGCATTTTTAAAACTGCTAACTGAAGGTGTGAGTCCTCTCCAAATCGAGGTGTTAGACTCCAGACTGCGGTGGGGAATTAGTGGCATCAATCTTCGCTTTGAATTCTGTCCTCTCACAATTGGGGAATGACAGTCTTTAGCTTGCATCAAAGGAAGCAAAGTTACATGGGAACAGTGTGTCAGATTGGTGGTGAAAATGACAGCTTGACACAAAAAGTATTGATTCTAACTGTTAGCAGATACTTTTGTGACCTGGGAGTCACAAAACATACTGTTCACCTTGTCAAAAAAGAGGTTGATGTACATTAAAATTTTATGATGAAATGAAACAAGCATGGACTTTGGAGCTCTTTCTCCTGGGTGGATCTGCCCCCCTTCAACTGCCCACTTGCCCGTCTACCTTTCTTCCTTCCAAAATATTTAGTGAGCACTTGCTGTGTAACCTTAGACAAATTACTTTACCCCTCTGAGACTTATTCCTCACTTGCAAATTGGAAATTAGCTCCCCAATGGCTGAGCAGTAAAGAACCTACCTGCAATGCAGGAGATGCAGGTTCAATCCCTGGGTCAGGAAGATCCCCTGGAGAAGGAAATGGCTACCCACTCCAGCTTCTTTCCCGGAGAAAACCAAGGACAGAGGTGCCTGGCAGGCTACAGTCCTTGGGATTACAAAGAGTCAGACATGACTGAGTGACAGATCACACACACACACACACACACACACACACACACACAACAATGCCTCCTTCAAAACTGAGAATCAATAAGGCAATGTATTTGTCCTTTTAACAGTTATTGTTGGACTATAGTTGCCTTCCAGGGTTACATTAGTTTCTGCTGTACAGTGAAGTGAATCAGCTGTATGTATACATATTGTTATTGTTGTTCAGTCACTAAGTCGTGTCAGATTCCCTGCAACCCCAGGGCTACAGCACGTCAGATTTCCCTGTTCTTCACTATCTCGCAGAGTTTGCTCAGACTTCTGTCCACTGAGCTGGTGATGTCATCCAACCATCTCATCCCCTTCTCTGCCTGCCTTCAATCATTCCCAGCATCAGGGTCTTTTCTAATGAGTTGGCTGTTGGCATCAGGTGGCCAGAGAATTGGAGCTTCAGCATCACTTCTTCCAATGAGTATTCAGGGTTGATTTCCTTTAGGATTGACTGGTTTGATCTCCTTGCTGTCCAAAGGACACTCAAAAGTCTTTTCCAGCAATCACAGTTTGCGGTAAATATATATATCCACTCTCTTTTGGACTTCGTTCCCTTTAGGTCACCACAGAGCACTGAGTAGAGCTCCCTGTGCTATTTGAAAACATTCACTCCAGGTCTAACAACATGGTAGGTGCTCAACAAGCACTTCTCCTTTGTACTCACTGTTCCATAGATATTCACTCAGTACCGTTTGTGTTCCAGGCATGAGTGTGAACACTGGCCAGGAACAGAACAAGCAGACTCTCCTGAAGCTTTCAGTGGGGAAACAGGAAATAAATGAGTTTTAAAAAAAAAGCAATATCTGATAGTATTAAATGTGACAGTTAAAACAGTGATGTAAAAGGCAGCATGCACTGGAGAGTGTGCTAATTTTGTAGGGTGGTAAGTTGTATTATCCTGGAGGCATGGTATTTTGAAGCAGAAACATGAATAAAAATTGGAGCCTAATGTGCCCATTTCTGGGAACATGCTTTCCAGGCAGAGGGATCTCTTATTTGGTTGGTGCTGAAGTACAAACCTGGGGCATCAGTGAAGCAGAGCAGAGGCCAGAACCTGACCCATGAGGGGGAAAGTAACCTTAGCAAGTTTGAGGATAGTAGTCAGCAGCCACTGTAAACCAGCAGTCCTCACTAGCAGAGTAAGGTGCTGCTGTCAGAAATGATACAGTTAGAAGACCAGCATCCTCTAAAGCAGCCTTCTTCCTGTACATGAATCCCTCCTACATGACCTTGCCAAGTGCATTTAAGAGGGGCTTGGACATCTGGACTAAACAGATAATTTTCCTATTTCCTTTAAGCCAGCAGTTTTCAAAAGCACAAACTCAGACCTTCAATCTTTCTTTTATCTCTCGGTTTGTGGCACATGTCACTTTTGAAGATACACATTTTATGATAAAATCATAGAGCTTACAAGGTTATGGTAGAGATAAGTGCACACAGTAGAGGTGATACTATAGCAGAATTCCAGAAGCTCTGTGAAAATGCAGAAGATAGGCAAAATCTACATGTGTGGTCTGAAAAGTCTTCACAGAGGAAGTTTTAAGTCAAATGTTGCTGGTCTCCAAAGGTGGAAGGTGTAGTCTTCTTCCCTCGTTTTTTTATTTTGTTGTTGTTCTTTATAAATATGTCCAGATTTTACCAACCTAAATAATTCTAGATTTCTTCTAATTCATTTCTTCCTGCTTTTCTTTAGAATTGCCTTTAACATGAAGATTTTTTAAAAAAATTTGTCCCAATTCAGGATGAGGTGTTCCCATATCTTAGATGTGACCGTTCTCATTTATATTTTCTTTTATAACCTCCAGTAAGGTGATATGATTTAATTTGCAGTGAAGTGTCAGTTCCCAACACTTACAATAATTAAACATTATCTAAAATTATAGCTTTGTTAGAACCCAGAAAGCTCTAGCATCTCTTCCAGTTGCCACTCCAAAATTATATGATCACCCTCGTTAAAAGCAAAGACACATAAGAGAAAGTGTTTTCTCTCTTTACAAAGCACAAGCAACATTTTCCTCTTTTTCTCCCTCATATATTTATTATGCACTAATTAGATGTCAAGCTTGGCCGTAAGGATTCTGGCTTAGAACATGCAGTTTGGTGGGGAGAGGGAATGGAGCAAAGGTTATAGAACTGGGAAGAACAGTGTGGTCATTTCTGGGTTCTTGAAGAAGCTTCTGAGAAGGGGATATACAAGGCTTTTTTCTGAATAGAAAGGCCATTTCCTGGAAGGAGATATGTAAGTAGATCCTGGGTCCTAAATATCCAAAGAAAGGATGTTTATTTATTTAAATTCAACTGTAGACTGAGTGGTCGCAACTATTTGTGCTGGAGAAAGAGGTCAGGAATAATCACCTACCCAGAGATATATGGATTTTTTTTCAGACAGTCATTACCATAATTCTAAATCTTCAGTTCAGTTCAGTCTCTCAGTCATGTCCAACTCTTTACGACCCCAGCACACATCGCAGCAGGCCAGGCCTCCCTGTCCATCACCAACTCCCAGAGTTCACTCAGACTCATGTCCATCGAGTCAGTGATGCCATCCAGCCATCTCATCTTCCATCATCCCCTTCTCCTCTTGCCCCCAATCCCTCCCAGCATCAGAGTCTTTTCCAATGAGTCAACTCTTTGCATGAGGTGGCCAAAGTACTGGAGTTTCAGCTTAAGCATTAGTCCCTCCAAAGAACACCCAGGATTGATCTCCTTTAGAATGGACTGGTTGGATCTCCTTGCAGTCCAAGGGACTCTCAAGAGTATTCTCCAACACCACAGCTGAAAAGCATCAGTTCTTCGGTGCTCAGCCTTCTTCACAGTCCAACTCTCACATCCATACATGACCACTGGAAAAACCATAGCCTTGACTAGGCGGACCTTTGTTGGCAAAGTAATGTCTCTGCTTTTGAATATACTATCTAGGTTGGTCATCACTCTTCTTCCAAGGAGTAAGCGTCTTTTAATTTCATGGCTGCAGTCACCATCTGCAGTGATTTTGGAGCGCAAATACTGATACAGGTCGTATTTATAGTTCACCTTCCTCCAAACGATTTGCTGCCTGAAGAAAAATAGACTCATGAAATCTAGCCAACTTTTGTAGTGCTCTGTGGGTAGGTGCATTCATTCCATTTGCTGATTTGTCTCCAGCATACTCAGGATGAAGAAGCATAGGTGAGTTATTATTCTTATCTGTAGCTGCAATAATATTTTGTTGAATGTAGCTTATTTTCTCTGATAACAGTAAAAGCTCATTGAACAAAATTTGGGAAATTGAGCATAAATAATAGGAGACAGATGAGCTATAACTTTAGATCTCAAGGAAAATTCACTTTATCATTTGCATCTTGCTTCTATTGCACGCATATTTGTGCTAAGGACAGCTTGCTCTCCATAAACTTTTTAATAATGTGAGGTACCTAAATGGCCTACCATAAAAATGAGCCATACTGCTTTTTTTTTAAAGCTTTTTATTTTATACTGAAGTGTAGGTGATTAACAATGTTGTGATACTTTCAGGTGAACAGCAAGGGACACACACACACACACACACACAGACACACACACACACAGACACACACACAGACACACACAGACACACACACACACAGACACACACACACACACAGACACACACACACACAGACACACAGACACACACACACACACACAGACACACACACAGACACACACACAGACACACACACAGACCCTGTATCCATTATCCCCCAAGTCCCTCTCCCATCTAGGTTGCCACGTAACATCGAGCAAGGTTCCCCTGGTCCTTGTTGGTTATCTATTTCTTACTGCTTTTAAATGGCAGGGATATGCCCAGTGTTCACTGTGATTGTTTCTCTTTCTGTTCTCATTGAGTTGCTATGATAGAAGCAGTATATTGGAGAGGTTCTGACTCAGTTCTGGAGCCAGAATATCTGGGTTTGAGCCCAAGGTCACAATAGCTGTGTGACCTTGATTAAGTTTCCTAATATCTTAGTACCTTGGTTTCTTCATCTGCAAACTGGAGATAAAAGGAGTACTGAGTAGTGACTCGGTACTTTGTTGAGTGAGTTAATATGTAGGGACCAGAAGAATTCCTGGCACATACAGTGTGTGGAATTATGTAAGCTATTAACCACAGGGGGACACAAACTCTAATGCCTATAAAGGGATCAAGGAGATGATGTAATAAAGTCAGGTGTAAAATAATGCAGCTCTTTTGGAAAGTGCAGCTCTAGCAGTATATTCAAAATAAGAGGATGGAGGACATGTCTCAAACATGAAGGGGAAAAAGGTCCCTTGAAAGCATAATAAATGCAGATAACTCTTATTTATTGTTGGAAAATAGTAATAAATAATCAGGACCATAGACAGAGGACTTGGAAGCTAGATGTACTAAGATCCACACAACTTCTGCCAAGAGAAGCTGGAACACTAGATTAATATGTGAAATTTCCCAGTGTTTAAATGTTAGCACCCAAGGCAAACTTGAAAAAAAAAAAATTGTGTGTGTGTAACCTAAGCAGCTAATGCCCTTAAGCTACATTTGACCCCGAAGTTGGCAGTTTAATAACTCTGAACTTCGACTAAGTAAGTACTATTTTTGAGTTCTAGCCAAGGAGTCCTGGACTCCTTCTATGACAGCTGGCTGTAATGTCACACATTTATTGACCACTTTAACTCTTGGATTGAAAGGACCAAAAGATGTGACCCACACTGGTACTCTGCCCATTGCTAGCATTGGTATATATGGATCATCCAGGGGCTGCAGTAAGGAGTGATCAGTCAGAGAAAATAGCACTGTCTCTAGTTCCTGTCCCTGTCCCTTGGCCACACAATAACTATTTTGTCTTAGTTGGGAATCCCAGCCTCTGCCTAAATCACTGTCTACTTACTGGCTGATGATGGAGGCTTTCCAAATCTTCCATCTGACTTTGGAAATGTCACTGTGCTACTCATTCTGTTTAATTGCTCCCTCCTGTGGAAACACTGTGATGTCCCTGCTGCTCCTTCGAGTGGAGAATAACATGTCTTTAGGTTTTTCTTGGCTCTTACTTGCTGAGGAAGGAGATGATAAATGCTCGGTGCTGAGGGGGCTGCTTTCTGAACCACCCTGAGGCGACAATTGCTTATTCAGACTTAAGAAAAGGAGGCAGGCATGCAGGGAGTAGCTTTTGAATAAAACAGTTTCTGATCAGGGAAGGCAAAGGAGAAAGGCAGACTTGACCTCTGGGGATGTCCTCTCACCACGACAAAGAGCAGGCTGAAAGGAGAAGTACTGCAGGGGACCAGAGTGCAGCATTTAGAACCAGCCAAAGGGCTGCCTCGGAGCAGGCTGTTTGGCTTTACGATAACTGTCTCTAACAGCTGGTCAAATAGAATGAAATAGGGAAATTCCGACAACCCTGTTGCTCTCCAAATCTCAGACTCTCCTCCACCCCCCTGCCACCCCAACAAACTTCCAAGTATATTTGTAGAGAGAAATCTTACATAGTCATTTCTTTAACTAGTCCTATCTAATGAGACTCCATTCTTTTGATTTCTGTCTTATCTAATCCCACTACGCTCTAGTCTTCTCACTTGCTATACACTGTCTTTGCCTTTGCACATGGACTTTTCTGTCTGGAATACCCATCTCTTATCTCAACCTACAGAAATCCTGGGCTTACTTCAAACTTTGTCTCTACCAATAAATCTGTCTGGATTTCTCCCAGTGCAATAGAAATCATGAGCCTCTAGGAAGGAAAAGACATTCTTTGCTTTTCTTCCCACCCATTCTTCCTTCCTGCATCCTATTCCAAGGAAAATATATAAATCTGATTGGCCAAATTCTAATACTTTTATTGGGAAATTTTTTCTAATGGTAGAATCACTTTACTTCCAAAGCTATGTATCAAGATGTTTCTCTCTCTCTCTACACTGTGTTTTGTTCTTATAGTGAGAGGAGTGATTGCAACTAGGGTCTGCCCTCCTGGAGATGACACAACCAGCTTTCCAGGAAACCCTTCTCTTTTGTCTTGAGTCTTTCCTTTCCTACACTGATATTGTAGAACTGAGGTGGTCATGAGACAGGAATCTGAGTTTTTGTCCATGGAGCTGAAGAACAGAATCCACAAACACACATTCATGGTAGCAAGTGAAGAGGATTTATTAAACAGAGGAAAGTACAAAGCTCTCAGCATCCACACTGAGAGGGAGTAAAGAGTCCCCCCAAGGTGGGACTTACAGCAGTTTTTATATCCTTCCTTAAATCACATTATTTCTTACCAACCAATTTAAAGGTCAAGATACTTGACATCTTTATGGCTTCTCTAGATCCTTGGATTAAGTCACCACCCTTTCTCATGCCCTCTGGCCATTTTACCATGGACCAAATGTATGGGTTTAAGATTAATGATCACCAGTTTTTGTTTTTCCCTCAAGGACATGAAACAGAGTTTAATTACTGCCCTTCCTTGGATCTGAGTGCTGATAATTTATCAGACTAAAGACACATTCCAGGAATTCAGGACAATGGAGTGGGATGTTTACTGAAAACACAACTGAGGTCTCAGAGTTCTACACTGACTGCCTAGTAATTTCTACCTTAGCTTAGGAATCCAGCACTTTCACTTTTCCCTCTCATGCATTGGAGAAGGAAATGGCAACCCACTCCAGTGTTCTTGCCTGGAGAATCCCAGGGATGGAGGAGCCTGGTGGGCTGCTGTCTATGGGGTCGCACAGAGTCGGACATGACTGAAGTGACTTAGCAGCAGCAGCAGCAAGGAATCCAGGGTACAATTTGGGAGTAATGGGAGATTCTTAAGCCTTCATGTTAGTGTATATGTTCTAGCTCCTTTCATCAGAGCTTCCTTGCACTATGCTTAGGTTTACAAGTTCAGTAAATGGGAAAAAGAATATTTGCGTTAAATTTACGGATGTTCTTATCTCCTCTGGGGACTCTTTAGGCATGGTTTCAAACCCCACTCCCTTTTCAGGAGGCAGGAAATTGGCCTGAAGAAAACAATGTTTGAAGCTAGACTCCCTGGATTCAAATCCAAGTTCCGCCACTGAATAGATGTGTGATTTTAAGACAGTTATCCAACTTCTGTGCTTCGTTTCCTCATCTGGATTATGAGAGTGGTTATAGTGCTAGCCTCTTAGGATAGTCCAGGAAATCAATTAAAATATTATCTCCAAAATGCTAAGAGCAGCTCCCTGGAGCATAGTCAATTACCAAATGTTAGTCTTCATCCTCATCATCATTTGCACGCCTAAGTGTTGTTGTTCGGTCACCAAGTCATGTCCAACTCTTTGTGATCCCTTGGGATGCAGCATGCCAGGCTCCTCTGTCCTCTACTATCTCTTGGAGTTTGCTCAAACTCATGTCCATTGAATCAGTGAGTCTATCTAACCATCTCGTCTTCTGTTGTCCCCTTCTGCCCTTACCTTTCCTAGCATCAGGGTCTTTTCCAATGAATCAGCTCTTCACATTGGGTGGCCAAAGTGTTGGAGCTTCAGCATCAGTCCTTCCAGTGAAAATTCAGGGTTGATTTCCTTTAGGATTAACTGGTTTGATCTCCTTGCAGTCCAAGGGACTCTCAAGAGTCTTCTCCAACACTACAGTTTGAAGGTATAAATTCTTTGGTGCTCCGCCTTCTTTATGGTTCAACTCTCACATCCATACATGACTACTGGAAAAACCATAGCTTTCACTATATGGACCTTTGTGGGCAAAGTGATACCTCTGCCTTTTAATATGCTGTCTATGTTTGTCATAGCGTTCCTTCCAAGGAGCAGTGTCTTTTAATTTTCTGGCTGCCGTCACCATCCGCAATAAACATCCGCATGTACGATGTCATGACAAATTTTAGAACTGAAATAAACTTTACAGATTATTGAGTCCAAATTCTTCTTTTTAAAGATAAGAAATCTAAGGCCCAGAATGTAGAGGAAACCCCTGAACCTCCCAATCTGCAGAAGGCTCGTCCCTGCTGCCCAGTTGTCAGAGCACATCATTGGACACCTTTGTCTCTGCAGTGCCACTGTGGGGAGCGAACAAACCCTTCAGTGCTCCAGAGTCTCACTGGGGGCTTTAAAAATTAAGGGTGGTGGTTATCTTTGCATCCAAGATAAGAAATAGTGTGTTTAAATGTCTCTCCAGATGGCTATATTTCCAGTTTAATAGGCACATTGCTCTTGTATGTTAATTAGACACCAAGTTCCTGTTTGAAAGGATACCTCATAAGGTTTTATAAATAAGTTTAGAGGCCAGTGCTCTGTGACTCCCTACTGAATAATTAGTTTCACCTGTTTATGATGACTATTACCAGCAGGATTAACACAATCATGTATACAGTGTAATAAGTATAGCAGCTGATCTTTCTACACTTCTCCTAGTCTATGCCTTTACCTGCATTCATTCCCAATTTACTTGTAAACTACGTGGCTTCTTTCAGCATTTGGACAGTTGCCAAACAGTTTTTAAAGACTTTAAATTGATAACTAATTGATATGTGAAAGGATGAACTTACATTTGTTTCCTACTATTCATTAAACACAAGCAATTTTCTTGTAAGTTTCATGGGCTCTTTCCAAGTGCCCTGTAACGAGTAACAGTGTCTTTGTAATTTATATGTCATTGTTTGCTAATCTCACAATCAGTAATTAAAAAACCAGTGAAGGTCCTTTCAGAAATCTGCAGACATTAATCTGATATGGAACATTTCACCAAGGGTAATAAAATAGATATGCACAGGAGATATTAAACATTGATGAAAACTCTACAACAACAACAACAACAACAAAATAATTTTAAGTCATTGGAGAAATAATCCTCCTTGTATTCAATAGTCTATCCAGCTACCAAACGACAGATTGTGCTTGCGCACTTTCTATGTATAAATATCATCCTAGTCTTACAATAAGATAGAATCCTATGTCCCAAGGTGTTTATTGTACAGTGAGAAAGATAAGGCATCTCCTGAAAGAATGTTCCTTCAAAGTATAAAGTGGAAAAAATGTCAGGAAGTTCATACAAAGGGCATTTATATTAGAATACAGGAGATACACATAGGATAAGGGTTAGAGACACAGGCTTTGGGAGGCAAAGAGATAAGGAATCAATCCTGCCTGATAGTATGCCAGTTTGGGGATAACCAAGTTGTTTAAATCATCACAACCTCAATTTCTTCACTTTAGGAATTAAATTGGCACAGTAATGAAACTGCCTGTGTCTGATGTTTTATACACTGAGAGTCTTAGAGAGGTGATGTTTATACTAGTACTTGAAGAATGAAAATATTTGGATAGGTGATGATGAGTGAGATATAGTGTGTCTAAGGAGAAGAAACTAAAGCAGATACCAGACAACCATGGCATTGAAAGGAGACGAGTGTTAAAAATAGGTAGTGTGTCAAGGGAATATTTAAAGATGAAACTAAAAAAGTTAGGGCCAGGTAATAGAGTGATGTATCAAGAGATTCTGTGTAATACGTGATTTCCATATCATTGCATTGATGGGGCCAAAAATTATCCTGCTTTTGTCATGGTTAAGAATGTGAGCCCAGTAGATAGTCTGTGTGGCTTTTTCTCTTAGCTTTACTTTTTGCTATCTGGGTGATTTCAGGAAGTTTTAGCTTAACTTCTCTGCCTCACTCATAAAATAGAGCTTACGTTAGTAAATATGCTTTCTATGTTCACTCTTATTATTGTGTTTCTCTCAAAAATGACTCTTTTCATCTCATTTCAGTCTTTCAGTCATGTCCGACTCTTTGAGACCCCATGAATCGCAGCACACCAGGCCTCCCTGTTCATCACCATCTCCCAGAGTTCACCCAAACTCAGGTCCATCGAGTCCGTGATGCCATCCAGCCATCTCATCCTCTGTCGTCCCCTTCTCCACCTGCCCCCAAACCCTCCCAGCATCAGAGTCTTTTCCAATGAATCAACTCTTCACGTGAGGTGGCCAAAGTACTGGAGTTTCAGCTTTAGCATCATTCCTTCCAAAGAAATCCCAGGGTTGATCTCCTTCAGAATGGACTGGTTGAATCTCCTTGCAGTCCAAGGGACTCTCAAGAGTCTTCTCCAACACCACAGTTCAAAAGCATCAATTCTTCAGCACTCAGCTTTCTTCACAGTCCAACTCTCACATCCATACATGACCACAGGAAAAACCATAGCCTTGACTAGACGGACCTTAGTCGGCAAAGTAATCTCTCTGCTTTTGAATATACTATCTAGGTTGGTCATCACTCTTCTTCCAAGGACTAAGCGTCTTTTAATTTCATGGCTGCAGTCACCATCTGCAGTGATTTTGGAGCCCCCAAAAATAAAGTCTGACAGTGTTTCCACTGTTTCCCCATCTATTTCCCATGAAGTGATGGGACCGGATGCCATGATCTTTGTTTTCTGAATGTTGAGCTTTAAGCCAACTTTTTTACTCTCCTCTTTCACTTTCATCAAGAGGCTTTTTAGCTCCTCTTCACTTTCTGCCATAAGGGTGGTGTCATCTGCATATCTGAGGTTATTGATATTTCTCCTGGCAATCTTGATTCCAGCTTGTGTTTCCTCCAGTCCAGCATTTCTCATGATGTACTCTGCATATAAGTTAAATAAGCAGGGTGACAATATACAGCCTTGACTTACTCCTTTTCCTATTTGAAACCAGTCTGTTGTTCCATGTCCAGTTCTAACTGTTGCTTCCTGACCTGCATACAGATTTCTCAAGAGGCAGGTCTGGTGGTCTGGTATTCCCATCTCTTTCAGAATATTCCACAGTTTATTGTGATCCACACAGTCAAAGGCTTTGGCATAGTCAATAAAGCAGACTCTTTTCGATGGGATGAAAAGAAAATCTTCTCTGAACAATAATAATTTTTAGCTCCCTTATCCTTCTATCATCTACTTCTAGGAATAATGACCTAGATTCTTGAAACTCTTTTGCTCACATTGCCCAAAATTCTGCTAATAACACTGGACCAAATAAATATTTTAATTCACCTTAAAAAAAAAAAAAAACCTATAGAGCTAAAAGATAATGGCGCATTACCATGCCAAGGGAAAGGCTGTAGAAAAGATAACCCTGGGCATACAATAAGGAAATATGGCCCTTCCCCATGACATATGGTTGGAACTGAGACTCTCCCACCCTATCTGGATATGGGTAGTGAAAACATGTACAACATATGCTGGGGACTGTCCAAAAGTATTAGAAGCATGAATGTGGGTGAATCTCCTTAGATGACAAACTTTACTCCCGTCAGAATGCATAAGCCCTCACCCATATATACTACTTGAGTACTGTTCTTTCATATTCAGTTTAGTTTGATGCTCAGTTGTGTCTGATTCTTTGCATCACCATGTACTGAAGCATGTCAGGGTTCCATGTCCATCACCACGTCCATCCCTGAGATTGCTTAATGTCATGTCCATTGAGTCAGTGATGCAATCCAACCATCTCATTCTTTGTCGTCCCCTTCTCCTCTTGCCTTCAAACTTTCCCAGCATCAGGGTCTTTTCCAATGAGTCAGTTCTTCACATCAGGTGGCCAAAGTATTAGAACTTCAACATCAGTCCTCCCAATGAATATTAAGGATTGATTTCCTTTAGCTTTGACTGGTTTGATCTCTCTGCTGTCCAAGGGACTCTCAAGAGTCTTCTCCAACACCACAGTTCAAAAGCGTTAATTGTTAAGCACTCAGCTTTCTTTAAGGTCCAAATCTCACATCTATACATGACTACTGGAAAAACCATAACTTTGACTAGATGGAAATTTGTCAGCAAAGTAATGTCTCTGGTTTTTAATATGCTGTCTAGGTTGCTCATAGCTTTTCTTTCAAGGAGCAAGTTTCTTTTAATATCATGACTGCCGTCACCATCTGCAGTGATTTTGGAGCCCAAGAAAGTAAAGTATGTCACTGTTTCTGTTGTTTCCCCATGTATTTGCCATGAAGTGATGGGACCAGATGACATGATCTTAGTTTTCTGAAAATTGAATTCTAAACCAACTTTTTCACTCTCCTGTTTCACTTTCATCAAGAGGCTCTTTTAATTTCTCTTCATTTTCTTCCATAAGGGTGGTGTCATCTGCATATCTGAGGTTATTGATATTTCTCCCAGCAATCTTGATTTCACCTTGTACTTCATCCAGCCCGGCATTTCACATGATGTACTCTGCAATTAAGCAGGGTGACAAGATACAGCCTTGACATACTCCTTTCCCCATTTGGAACCAGTCTGTTGTTCCTTGCTTGGCTCTAACTGTTGCTTCTTGACCTGCATACAGATTTTCTCAGGAGGCAGGTCAGGTGGTCTGATATTCCCATCTCTTTGAGAATTTTCCATAGTGTTTTGTGATCTACACAGTCAAAGGTTTGGTGTAGTTAATAAAGCAGAAGTAGAAGTTTTTATGGAACTCTCATGCTTTTTTTAATGATCCAGTGGACATTGGCAATTTGATCTCTGGTTCCTCTGCCTTTTCTAAATCCAGCTTGAAACATCCGGAATTTCATGGTTCACATACTGTTAAAGCCTGGCTTAGAGAATTTTGAGCATTCTTTGCTAGCATGTGAGATGAGTGCAACTGTGCAGTGGTTTGAACATTCTTTGGCATTGCCTTTCTTTGGGATTGGAATGAAAACTGACCTTTTCCAGTCCTGCGGCCACTGCTGAGTTTTCCAAATTTGCTGACATATTGAGTGCAGCACTTTCAAACATCATATTTTAGGACTTGAAATAACTCAGCTGGAATTCCATCACCTCCACTAGCTTTGTTTGTAGTGATGCTTCCTAAGGCCCACTTGACTTCACATTCCAGGATGTCTGGCTCTAGGTGAGTGATCACACCATCATGGTTGTCTGAGTCATGCAGATCTTTTATTTTGTATAGTTCTTACATGTACTCTTGGCACCTCTTCTTAATATCTTCTGCTTCTATTAGGTCCATGCCATTTCTGTCCTTTATTATGCCCATCTTTGCATGAAATGTTCACTTGGTGTCTCTAATTTTCTTGAAGAGATCTCTAGTCTTTCTCATTCTGTTGTTTTCCTCTATCTCTTACATCAATCACTGAGGAAGGCTTTCTTATCTCTCCTTGCTAGTTTTGGAACTCTGCATTCAAATGGGTATATCTTTCCTTTTCTCCTTTGCCTTTAGCTTCTCTTCTTTTCCCAGCCATTTGTAAGGCCTCCTCAGACAGCCATTTTGCCTTTTTGCATTTCTTTTTCTTGGGGGTGGTCTTGATCACTGCATCCTGTACAGTGTCATGAACCTCTGTCCATAGTTCTGCAGGCACTCTTTCAGATCTAATCCCTTGAATCTGTTTGTCATTTTCACTGTATAATCATAAGGGATTTGATTTAGGTCATACTGAGTGATTAGTGGTTTTCCGTACTTTCTTAAATTTAAGTTGGTATTTTGCAATAAGAGGTGCAATTACTTGAGAAACTACCAAAAATGAGAAGGGCTCACTTTTTGTTTGTTAATGCTGCATGCTTCTTAACCAGCCTTAGAGTTAAGGGTTAGGACTAGAATCTGTTTTACTTACTCAGAAAATATACATTCTATGATGACTGATACAAACACTATGAAAGACGTTTTTACATTCCTTAGCCTATCGTTGATCACTCTATTTTGTAGGTAGTATTGTCATCTTTATAAATGAGGAAACAAGGATGCAGAGAGGTTAAAGATCTTGTCCTTGTTTGCTCAGCCAGTGGATGGCAGATGAGGAATATAAACTCAGAGCCTGTGGTTTTTCTAGGATACCAAATTGCTCCACTAGAAATTTCATTTTCAGTCTGTAGGAACTAGATGTATTAAAAGCCCGTTTTAAAAATTTCAGAGCTTTTGGATTCTTTCTTATATGTAGGACAGGTTCTTTTTGTTTTTGACAAGTGTACTTGATTAACAATGTTAGTTTCAAGTGTACAAGCATAGTCATTCATTATCTTTACAGATTATACTCCATTTAAATTTACTACAAAATAATGGCTGCATTTCCCTGTGCTGTACAATATACCCTTGTTGTTTATCTATTTCAGTAGATAGCAGTTTGTATCTTTTAATTCCCTACCTGGGGAAGGAGCATGTTTTCTTTCCCTATGCCCAGAGATATCTTATCTGAAGCCATGTCCTTGAATTTACTTACCTAGGAGTGTGCAAGCCAGCCTAGAATTGAACAAAAGATTAACAGATGGATTTAGAGATTCACTTGTATTTTACAAGACGAAAATAAGTGGGAGAAAGAGTGATGAGATGGGAAAAAGTGACCATACAAATTCTTCAAAAATATTAACAAATGGAAAACCCAAAGTAGTGGAATTACTGGTCCATGCACAATCAGGTCTGAAAGGACCCCAAGAAATAGAGGATTCAGCCCCCATTGTAAAATCATGAGGAGTAGAAACGGCCATTTCCCGAGTGAAGGAGCAAAGCATGCTTGCTGGAGACTCGGTTCTCTTCCAACATGCAGGGCTGAACACACATGGGGAAGTTTAGGGCAAAGCCTGCTTTGGGGCAGATAGTGTTTAGTGCTTTTGCTCCCAGAAACACACAGATTTACTATGGTGATATTTCTGGTGAGTTAGAGATACATTTTATAGTTCCAAATTTGAAACTAAGAGTAAACTCTCTTTCTATAACTGAGTGGGCTCTCATGGGGAATACAACATTCTCTAGGTAAGAATTTTAAAAAATAAATCTTAATGACACTTCTTGCCACTTCAGAGCCAGTGGAAGGAAAAGGAGGGCCTTGAACTCAGGGGAGAATAAGGGTCATGTTCTTACCTCCCCAAACAGAGTGATATGTCCAATGAACCAATGATGGGAAGAAGTAGGCATCATTCCACAATATTCAGGTCTCCTGTGATTCTGGATCACCTTGTCCACTCGTGGCAAAGACAGCAGTTCTGGCCACAAGTTCTATTCATTACTTTGGCGCAGACTTAAGTGTATGTACCTTCCTCCATCAGGGTGTCACATGTGTACTCAGTGACTCAGTCACGTCTTAACTCTTTGCAGCCCCATGGACTGTAGCCCAACAGGCTTCTCAGTCCATGGAATTTTTGAGGCAAGAGTACTGGAGTGGGTTACCATTTCCTCCTCTGGGGATCTTCCTGACCCAGGGATCAAACCTGCGTCTTCTGCATCTTCTGCACTGGCAGGCAGCTTCTTTACCACTGAGCCACCTGGGAAGTCTCATCAGGATGTTCAGTTCAGTTCAGCCGCTCAGTCGTGTCTGACTCTTTGTGACTCCATGAACTGCAGCATGCCAGACCTCCCTGTCCATCACCAACTCCCGGAGTCCACCCAAACCCATGTCCATCAAGTCGATTATGCCATCCAACCATCTCATCCTCTGTCATCTCCTTTTCCTCCTGCCCTCAATCATTCCCAGCATCAGGGTCTTTTCCAATGAGTCAGCTCTCCACATCAGGTGCCCAAAGTATTAGAGTTTTAGCTTCAACATTATTCCTTCCAGTGAACACCCAGGACTGATCTCCTTTAGGATGGACTGGTTGGACCTCCTTGCAGTCCAAGGGACTCTCAAGAGTCTTCTCCAACACCACAGTTCAAAAGCATCAATTCTTCTGCACTCAGCTTTCTTTATAGTCCAATTCTCACATCCATACATGACAACTGGAAAAACCATAGCCTTGACTAGACGGACCTTATTGGCAAATTAATGTCTCTGCTTTTTAATATGCTGTCTAGGTTGGTCATAGCTTTCCTTCCAAGGAGTAAGTGTCTTAATTTCATGGCTGCAATCATCATCTACAGTGATTTTGGAGCCCCCCAAAATAAAGTCTGACAATGTTTCCACTGTTTCCCCATCTGTTACCCATGAAGTGATGGGGCCAGATGCCATGATCTTCGTTTTCTGAATTTTGATCAGGATGTTAGAGAGCCAAAATGCTTTCTCTCAGGCTGAAAGGTACACCCACAACTCTTAACAAAAGTCAGGCACTGTAGACCTCATGTATACAAGTTCCCTGCACCTCTCCTCAAGCATTTAAAACCAAGCCTACTCTTAGAGTCACATGAAATTTTTACCTAAAGTCAAACTGTCCTATGAAATATCTTGCATAATTCAAGGACTAGAGGACCATTCTCTGGTCCAAGGCAGGAAGCCTCTTTACAAAACAGCACTTATTTGGAGGGTCTGGGTACCTTACATGAGAGAGATCCTCCCATTTTCCCACCACTGTAGCCAAAAGGAAGAATTTGAAAAATGACACTTGCTGAATGGTTACAGTGTGCCAAGTGCTATGCTGATTATTTTACATAAGCTACCTGTGAAGCTCAAAGCATTTAAGGAAAAACTATTATTCTAAACTCCCAGAGAAGTTAAGGAAATCACCTAAGTGTATAAATAGTTAATATTTAGGTGCTATAAATGAGATTTAATAGAGGTCTACCTTTTAAATTTTTTGTTTTTTCCACTGTACCTATTTCCAATAAGAAGTTATTCAGAGTAACAGTGTTGTTGATCCTGTACAGTTAAGACAAGAAAAGATAACATTTATCTAGAGAGATACAGTCTTCCTTTGAATAGAAAATGATACTAGTTGTAGGTGACGATTACTTAGAATATTAAATCACTGTTCATTTCTAAAATATATTAGGTATTAACATATTCTTCCTCCATTCATGAATTATTTCAGTACAATACACTGAACTGCTTTGAGTGCTTATGGCTTCAAATTGACTATATTGTTCTCATGAAGTTTCATTTTTTTCTTCATTTGTGTATTAAGACATCTCAGCAGACAGAATTCAAAGACTATGGCTATTTTTCCATGTATATTTGTTGCCTAATTTCTGCCTAATGAGCTTTATGAGAATAAAGAAAGCTAGAAAAATAAAAGCAACTCTATTTGTCTTTTTTTTTTTTTTTTGGATAGCTAATGCACTTAAAAATGTGTTTTTCTAGAGAAATTGTTTGGCTCTGTATGCTTATTTTTATTTTTACTTTTGTTGCCATTATTATTCAAAGCACCTCCTGCTTCTCTACAAGAAGATAAAAGTATTTCACATTCTTAAAGTGCCTCATAATATCCCCAGGGAATAGCATTGCAAAATTAACCCCATTTTTCAGCTAAAGAGGCATGGAGCTGTAGACTAGTTTTCCTGGGTCAAATGATTGATTTCATTGAAAATCTAGGATCTGGGGGTCCTTCTGAGTTCCACTATTCAGTTTTGGGATTGAGGGAAATCTAACTTTTATCCTTGTGTGTGCTTTCAACTGCTCATAACCCAGGGACAGATATGGGGAGATCTATTAGCTATGTTATGAGCTTCTCTGGTGGCTCAGTGGTGAAGAACCTGCTTGAAATACAGGAGACAAAAGAGACACAGGTTCAGTCCCTGGGTTGGGAAGATCCTCTGGAGGAGGGCAATGCAAATGACTGCATTATTCTTGCCTAGAGATTCCCATGGACAGAGGAGCCTGGCGGGCTACAGTCCATAGGATCACAGTCAAACATGACTAAAGTGACTGACCATACATTATCTATGTTATACATCTCATTCTCTTTTCCCACACTTGTGTTAAATTATATTGGAGGAAGCACAGAATAATAATCTTTCCCAATATCAACAAACTTCAAAATGTGCATGTTTTCCACCGCTTCCTGGCCCCCAACCTAACTATAACACACTACCCAGTACTGAGTCTCTACAATCTACATTTTTACAAAAGCATTTACGATGGCTCTGGGACTCAGCAAGAAGGGTTTGGGAAGTATTAAGTTGTCCCTGGTTTATCTGATACGTGAAGACGCTTCTGAATCTCTAGTTTCAGTGATCATTTTGGAAGTAGTATGGCTTGGATTTGATTACTAGTTCTGCCCCTTGCTAACTAGTTAATCTTAGATAAATTACGTCACATCTCTGAATATCATGTGGATTGACAAGTTTAAAAGTTTAGATATATAAAGATAAAGTACCTAGGAACAAAAACAACTAAACAGAATAATGATGCAATTAATTTCTGCTAGTTGAAATAGTGTAGGGGTAAGAGAAGTAACATTGGCCCTCTGACAGCCTATTCCATTTGTACCTATTTATTAGATGATCTTACTTATGAAACTAAAAGATGCTTGCTCCTTGGAAGAAAACCTATGACCAACCTAGACAGAATATTAAAAAGCAGAGACATTACTTTGCCAACAAAGGTCAGTCTAGTCAAGGCTATGGTTTTTCCAGTGGTCATGTATGGATGTGAGAGTTGGACTATAATGAAAGCTGAGCGCCGAAGAATTGAGGGTTTTGAACAGTGGTGTTGGAGAAGACTCTTGAGAGTCCCTTGGACTGCAAAGAGATCCAACCAGTCCATCTTAAAGGAGATCAGTCCTGAGTGTTCACTGGAAGGATTGATGTTGAAGCTGAAACTCCAAGACTTTGGCCACCTGATGCAGAGAGCTGACTCATTTGAAAAGACCCTGATGTTGAAGGCGGGAGGAGAAGGGAACGACAGAGGATGAGATGGTTGGATGGCATCACTGACTCAATGGAGATGAGTTTGAGTAAACTCTAGGAGTTAGTGATGGACAGGGAGGCCTGGCGTGCTGCAGTCCATGGAGTCACGAAGAGTTGGACACGGCTGAGCAACTGAACTGAACTCAGCTTAGATTGAGGGGATGTTTTATGTTACTTCAGTTTCTGGCAATCATTGTTGGGCATACCTTCTTAACGGTGAATAACTTGTATTTATTATTCCCCATGAGAGGTCTACTCAACTATTTGCTAAAATCTCTTCTACCCTCATCCATTTCTTTTCTCTAGATCTGTTCCTTCAACAGTAGCACATTAAGAAATGACCCTGGTCCTGGTGTGTAGTTTGAGAACTGTAGAATATCCCTGATTGATCTTCTCTACTAAGGAACCCCTCTGACCCGTAGTGGACCAGTATTTCCATACCATTGTAAAACCAGACCTGAAGACAGTATGTCCACTACAACAATGCTTAGCCAACTTGAATATGCTTATGAGTCACCTGGGAATCTGGTTAGGATAAGGACACTAATCCAAGAGGTCTGGAATGAGGCCCAATATTGTGCATTTCTTACCCCTCCCCAGGTGTTGCTGATGCTGCTGGTCCCTGGGCTTCATCTTGAGGAAAGATGCACTACACCACTAACTGTTCTTTATACACAGCTTTATGTGGTAAAATCTTTCTTTAATCATACAGAAAATAAAATAAAAATAAAATAGTCTCTGCATATGAATTTATATAATGTCTACTGTCAGAAAATGGCATCACTGCAACTCAGTCACAGTTTCCTTTTGGAAAAAAACTTGACAAAAATCACTGTCCACCTGTTAGATCCTCTGTGCTGTTTCCCACAACCATCTATCATGTCAGATATGGGCATATAAAATTGACATGTGTGTATACCCAAACAGTTGAACATGTTACCAGTTCCATGTTCTGTGTTTCAGACTGTACATATTTTGACTTATGGCAACCCACTCCAGTGTTCTTGCCTGGAGAATCCCAGGGATGGTGGAGCCTGGTGGGCTGCCATCTGTGGGGTCACACAGAGTCGGACATGACTGAAGCGACTTAGCAATATGGTTTTAAAGCTTAAAAGTCTCCTGTAAACATTCCCCTGTTCTATGTTCAACAGCATCATTAAAAATGGTAATATTAGTGCATCAGTGTACATTTTGTTTGTTGTTCAGTAGTATCCAGCTCTTTGCAACACCATGGACTCCTCTGTCCATGGGAATTCTCCAGGCAGGAATACTGGAGTGGGTAGCCATTCCCTTCTCCAGGAGATCTTCCCTACTCAGGGATAGAACCTACATCTCCCACATTGCAGGCAAATTCTTTATAGTCTGTGCCACCAGGGAAGCCCCAGTTCTTTATTATTGGAGGATTTGTTTCCATTCCTTCCAAAGAAACCCCAGGGCTGATCTCCTTCCGAATGGACTGGTTGGATCTCCTTGCAGTCCAAGGGACTCTCAAGAGTCTTCTCCAACACCACAGTTCAAAAGCATCAATTCTTCGGCACTCAGCTTTGTTCACAGTCCAACTCTCACATCCATACATGACTACAGGAAAAACCATAGCCTTGACTAGACGGACCTTAGTCAGCAAAGTAATGTCTCTGCTTTTGAATATGCTATCTAGGTTGGTCATAACTTTTCTTCCAAGGAGTAAGCGTCTTGTAATTTCATGGCTGCAATCACCATCTGCAGTGATTTTGGAGCCCCCAAAAATAAAGTCTGACACTGTTTCCACTGTTTCCCCATCTATTTCCCATAAAGTGATGGGACCGGATGCCATGATCTTTGATTTCTGAATGTTGAGCTTTAAGCCAACTTTTTACTCTCCTCTTTCACTTTCCTCAAGAGGCTTTTTAGCTCCTCTTCACTTTCTGCCATAAGGGTGGTGTCATCTGCATATCTGAGGTTATTGATATTTCTCCCAGCAATCTTGATTCCAGTTTGTGATTCTTCCAGTCCAGTGTTTCTCATGATGTACTCTGCATATAAGTTAAATAAGCAGGGTGACAATATACAGCCTTGATGTACTCCTTTTCCTATTTGGAACCAGTCTGTTGTTCCATGTCCATTTCTAACTGTTGCTTCCTGACCTGCATATAGGTTTCTCAAGAGGCAGAACTGAACTGTTTCCATTTTGTTTCTAGTTTTTTCCACTATTTTACATGTTGCTCAAAAAATAGTACTCCAATACTTTGACCGCCTGATGTGAAGAACTGACTTATTTGAAAAGACCTTGATGCTGGGGAAAGATTGAAGGCGGGAGCAGAAGGGGATGACAGAGGATGAGATGGTTGGATGGAATCACCAACTCAATGGACATGAGTTTGAGTAAACTTGGGTATTGGTGATGGACAGGGAGGCCTGATGTTATGCAGTCCATGGGGTCGCAAAGAGTCAGGCATGACTGGGTGACTGAACTGAACTAAGTGTTGTTCAGTAAATGTCCTTACAAAGAACTGCTTGTGTATTGTATACACTCACAATGATTTTCTTAAAATTCCCCTCAATTCGATTAATGGGTTAAAGCTTTACGCATATTTTAGATGCTTTTGATGCATTTTTAAATGCCAGCATCTGTATATGAGCACGCACCTTTCACTGTATTTCTGCCAGCTCACAATCTTGATGTATTTTAATCCTTTCTAGGTTGATAGATGAACATGATATTTTATTATTTGCTTTATGTTATTAAAGTGAATGATGTTTGTACTGTTAGCATGTTTTATCTTTTGTAATCTGCATACAATATAATCTTCTTTGGTATATTTTACTAGTTTGGCTGTCTCCTTATTTCCAGATTAGAAGAGTTTCTAATTTATAATGTTGCCTTTTCCTGTCACTGATATTGCAAATATCCCTCATTTTCAGTTACTTTTTCACACTCTTCAAGATAGATTTCTTTTATTCTGTGATTTTAAAAGCCTTTTTTTTTTTTTTTTTTTTTTTGCTCTTTTCATTTGTGGTTTGTGCATTCAATGTTTAAAAATGTCTCATGCTGTCTAATTATTTGGGAAAAAAAAATCCCTAGCTTTTCTTTGTATAGTTCTTTTTAACAATTATTTATTCAGTTAATCCAAGATTATTTTAGGATGTTACATGAAACAAAGGTCCAGCTCTCCTTTCCTCTGAGCACAATTTATTGAACAATCCATCCTTTAATTGGAAATGTTAAATTCACATTTATCCTAAACTGAATTTTGTTATATGTGTGTGTGTTTCATGTATTTCACTTCTTTTTTATTCATCCGAATGCCTGTTCTGTAGCCATTGCCAGTAGCAACCAAGTTATTATACATATTTAGAGTGGTTGGAAATATGCTACTCAGTGTCTTTGAAAGTTTTCTTCACTCTTCTTTCTCATTTACTCCTTTGATACTAATTTTGTTCAGTTATGAAGAAAGCATAATTTCCATTGAGAATCAATGAGAATTACACTGAATTTTAAAATTAATTAGAGGACTATGAAGATACATAAAACTGTGAACTTTTCTCCAAAAATGGCAATTATTTTCAATTCTACAAATCATCTTTTATGTCACTAACTAAAGATTTATTTTGAATGGATCCTATACATTTTTAGTTAAGTTTAGCGGAATGAATATTCCGTCTTTGATTGCTGTATGAATAAGATTGTTAAAAATCACATTTCTGACTGGTTTTTGTAGGATTCTAGGCATTGTTCCTTTTTTTTTTTTTTTAGTAATAGATTATCTTACAAAACTCTCGAGATTTAATAATTATTCCATTTCCCCTTAAGCTCATTATATGAATCATCTTATCCGCAGTACTTCAGCAGTTAATGAAAATTTGGCATTAACTTTTAAAATAAATTTCATATTTGTATTCATTTATCTTATGTTATTTTTTACCCTATCTTAATGTCTAGAATTTCCAGAATCTAATGATGATAGCATTGTTTTCTTTTTTCAGGTTTTAGTTGGAAAGCCAATGTAGTTTTACCTTAAGTACAGTGTTGACAGTTAATTTTAGACACACTTTTTCCATGTTAATTTAGCGGCATTCTTTTTTATAAATTGCCAGGAGGTGTTTTTTTGTTATTTCTGGTTTTTTTTTTTTTTTTTAGCTATAATGTCTGTTGAATTCTGTCAGTTGAATCCTGGCCTCATTTGAGATAATGCTATTTCTCCTTTGATCTGTTTATCAATAAATTACACTGATAGGTTTCCTTATATTGTACCATTATTGTTTGCCTAAATAGTATCTGTTTGTTCATGATATGTTATGCTTTTTAAATGACTTTAACTCAGATCTGTTTTATTAGAGGTATACACATATACACATCTTGATTAGGTTTTATTTTCAGAATTATGTTAGCTTGGTGAGAATAGTCAGGAAGATTCCCTGCTTGTTAAAGCCTTTGAGCAGGTTGTAGGAGATAACATATCTTGGGACCAGTTTCATCCCCTCCCCATAAAGAATACAGATATGTTATTAGCTGTCTATATACTCCCTATTTTTAGAGCCATCTAAAAAGTTTGTACCTCTGAAACAGCCCTTATGAAATGGTGGGAACACTTATGTTTTATCCCTAATTTGTTTTTCATTTGAACCAAGACTGCTTTCCAGTTGTTCAGAAATTTCTCTGTCTTCTCTTATCTTTCCAAATGAGTTTTAGATGTAGCTACTTGATTTTAACTCTCTTACACCATATGATTCTGAAGTCCAACCTTTTAAATTCAGGTTTAAAAACTAAACCAGCAAACACTGCAAGTAAAAACTGTAGTTTAACTTGACAGTTGGGGGATCCACCCATGTGTGCAGAGGTGGATGGGCAGTGGTTGAGCAAGAGAAGTTGGAAATAGTCAACAATTCCTTCTTTACATTCGCTACAATAGCTGCAAATTAGCTGGGGTAACCTGTCTCTAACCTAGGAGTGGTCTTTTGCAGGAGATTCAACTACTGTGCTCCTATTCTTTTGGTAAAATAAGCACAAATATTCCATACAGGTGCTTTCTAAATACATTACTAAAATGACAATATGTTATTTATTAATTTTTTTATTTGATCCCTTTATAATTTAGAAAATATAGATAAGTGGATGTTCATTAGAGATTCACTTTATCAGCCAACACGTCTTATACATATGGTCAATAATGGGCCAGCGTATCCATTTTTCAGTTTAGTGTTTTCTGTATCTTTTTTCCAAAATATATACCTTTTTCTGTAGCATAGGCAGCCCCTTTCCTCAATACCATTCCTAGTTTGAATTTCTCCCCTCATTGTATACTTTTGGTCATGTGAGTGGGAAAGCAGAATGAAAAGAAAGATGTGCATAAAGATAAAACCGTGTCCTCACTTCCCAAAATTTCCTCATAGGTACGTGTTGCCTTTGACTTCACCCTGAGGACACTTGGCCAAGGAAATCAATGAGAAAAGTTGCCCCATGTAGATTTCATATAAATCTAAGGGTAAGCTTCTCATGTTGTAGAGACTTGAGGAAAAGGTATTGTAGGCATTTAGGGAGCAAAGAGCTAGCTCAGATCTTTGTGTGAGAGGGTTTTCAGCATCAGTGACCCCATGGCATATGTGAATGGGGGGTAACTATCAACAGTAGGACACATGGTCCCCCAGTTATGTATGTGAGAGTCAGACATTCTTCTCATGGGCACCTAAAGCACAAATATTTCACTACCTTCATATGCTTTATAAAGACTCATCTCTTGATTCCACATACATTTAAGAATCAATTTGTTCTTGACAGTGCCCACCTACAGAGTGAGGCCTGAAAAACTAGGGTTATATTTTACGTAGATAGCTAGGAAAATGCCTGCCATTTTGTAAACAAGGAAACTGAGGGTCACTAAGGTAGCCAATGTCACCAAGCTAGTCAATGATATGAAACAGGACTAGAGACCCAGGTCCTTAGACAACTAGTGTATGGTCTTTTCCATGCTGCTGTTTATTTTTAAGTCATTTCAGGATTTTGGTGCCACATCTTTACAGGGAAATTTCACAGAAGCCATTTCTATTTCTGACCCAGATTGTAAAACCCAAACCTGAAGCAATTGACTCTTTACCAAATGAAGCGTTTTCCCTTAGATTTTTCAGAGGAGTTAGCCAAAGGAAAATTCAATAATGCACCTAGAAAATTGAATACTACTGTACTATTCTATAGGCAGTTCATTCTCTGACCCCAGCTTGAGCTCACTGCATACCCTGACGCCAGGGGATTAATTGGCCATGTAATTGTTATTCTTGCTAGTAACTGCACAAGCTGTTCTTATTCATATAAGCACCTAATCCTTTTCCAAATTCTTTTTGCTTCAATTTGCCTCAATAATATCCTGCAGTAGTGGATAATTGCACATTGTGTAGAGAAGGATTTCCTTTGATCTTCTCTAAATTTAGGCCCTGCTAATTTCATTTGCTCTCCCCTTCTGGGTAGGCAACAGGACCAGGTAGCAAGGAACACCCAATTAGATGCCCTATGGCATATCATTCAGATCCCTCTGTCGTATCAAATAGCACTTCATTCTCTCCATCTCCCTGCTGAGGAGACTGACTCTTTTTGTCCCTGCCTGAAATATTTCCCTGTTACACTTCCCCAGCCATTCTAATTATTTCTGCTGCAATCTGATAGACCTGGCTGCATTGCTCAGGTTCAAAGGAAGAATAAATGGAGATAAAATCATTGATTTCAAGTGTCTGGAGGGATATCACAGGGATAAAGGATGAGACTTAGCCTGAAGAGTTTAAGATTCTGAAATAACAATTATATAAGTCGTTGAAAAATGGACTTCAGCTGAATGAGAAGTAGGGATTATATATTTAATCGAGTTATCTAGCTAGGAAATGGTTACCTCAGAACAAGCTTTCCTATAGGAGACTTTGAAGCTGGTAAATGGTGAGCTAAGGATCTGTTGATTCTAGGGCGTTTAACTTCTTTCTGTCCTTCTAACTTCCTCTATGTAAATAGATATGAGCACCTATTTGGAAACACTTGTATAACCATTAATTACCATCATAATTATTCATCTGAGTGAAGGTCAAGAGCCAAGAGAGCAGGATTTGAGATATATGTAGGAGACAAAATCAGAAGTACTTTGAATTGTTTTGAGGATGAACAAGATTTCAGGCACAACTTTCTTGCTTTTAAGGATCTCACATTTGTGGAGGAAAAAAATACATATGAAATATAAGATATTTTGCATACGTATTTTTATTTGTATGTTTTTCCCCACAAATACTTTTGTGGACAGAAAGATACGTGCAAGAAATATATATATATAAAGTATCACTTTGCATGTGTTGAATGTTATAATAAATTTAATAAAGGTGAAGTTAGGAAAGGGGCTTTCCAGGTGGCTCAGTGGTAAAGAAGCCACCTGCCAATGCAGGAGATGTGGGTTTGATCCCTAGATCAGGAAGGTCCCCTGGAAAAGGAGATGGCCACCCAATCCAATCTTCTTGCCTGGGAAATCCCATGGACAGAGGAGCCTGGCTGGTTACAATCCATGAAGTTGCAAAATAGTCAAACATGACTTAGTGACTAAACAGCAAAGTAGGAAAGGTCAAGGAATGCTCCACAGAGGTAGTGATGGAGCTGTGTTGTAACCTGGAAGAAGCATTAGAAGCAGGGCAAAGGCGTGCTGAGCCAAGAATGGTGATGATAATGATGGCACCAGTGATGACATTTACTGACTATTCTATCTGAGGATCTCTGCAAAGGAAGTTTATGTAGAATCTGAAAGAACTTTCTTTCTCATATGAAAGAACTGAGTTTCAGAAAGATTGAGTAATGTCTCCACAGCTGCATATCCATCTATTACTGTCAAATCCATCAATTACTATTACTGCATAGTCATTGATGGAGGAAGGGATTCCAACCCACAGCCACTGTCTTTAATGACTTTGGAAAACGACTTGAGATAGATACATTAAGAGAGATTCTTAGAAATGTGTCTATCTTTAGGAGACGTTGTGAGTACATGGAGGGCTAAGTTTGCATTGATAAATTTTTCAGAGAAAGGGTTCTAGGATAGAGCAGCAGAGATGGAAAAGAGGAAGGCGTAGAGGAAGCTGATGATGCTGGGAAAACTGCAACCAAAGGGAGCCCCAAAATGGACATTGAGGTGAGGGGTCACACAACATTCAATTATATGCCAAAAAAAAAAGAGGAATGGCCAGGAAGGATGAGGCTGTGAGCAGAGAAAATTCCCAAAATAAACTTGTGTGACATCAAGTTAGCTTCAGGGTCAAAATAGGATTCATTCTGATGAAAATAAACAAGTATAAATTCATGAACATGATTTCAGAGATCTCTTAGTTCAAGCTACTCCATCCTGTTTCCCTCATTAAACAAAATGTGATTAGGCTGCCAGGAGAAGGCTAAAATAAAGGACACTGTGTGATATGGTTGCAGAGAAATGAGAGTATCCAGGAATGGGTAATGAAACCCCTCAGAGCCTCAGTTAAGCTTAAAATGAAAACTATACAGTTAGAACCTAGGCAAATAGCTCAGTGTTTTAAGTGGCCTCTGTTTTGTGCTTACTTGGACATTTATCTTTGCCTTGATTGCTGGGAGAATATCATAACCTCAGATATGCAGATGACACCAGCCTTATGGTAGAAAGGGAAGAGGAACTAAAGAGCTTCTTGTTGAAGGTAAAAAAGGGGAGTGAAAAAACTGGCTTAAAGCTCAACATTCAAAAAATGAAGATCATGGCATCCTGTCCCATCACTTCATGGCAAATAGATGGGGAAACAATAGAAACAGTGACAGACTTTAATTTCTTTGGCTCCAAAATCACTGCAGTTGGTGACTGCAGCCATGAAATTAAATGACACCTGCTCCTTGGAAGAAAAGCTATGACAATCTTAGACAGTGTATTAAAAAACAGAGACATTACTTTACCAACAAAGGTCCATCTAGTCAAAGCTATGGTTTTTCCAGTAGTCATGTGTGGATGTGAGAGTTGGACCATAAAGAAGGCTGAGCACTAAAGAATTGATACTTTTGAACTGTGTTGTTGGATAAGACTCTTCAGAGTCCCTTGAACTGCAGGGAGGTCAAACCAGTGAATCCTAAAGGAAATCAACCCTGAGTATTCATTAGAAGGACTGATGCTGAAGCCCCAATACTCCGGCCACCTGATGCAAAGAACTGACTCATTGGAAATGGATGCTGGGAAAGGTTGAGGACAGGAGAAGGGGACGACAGGGAACAAAAAGGTTGGATGACATCACCGACTCAATGGACACAAGTTTGAGCAAGCTCCGGGAGTTGGTGATTGACAGGAAAGCCCGGCAAGCTGCAGTCCAGGGGACCACAAAGACTCAGACATGACTGAGCAACTGAACAACAACCTCATCTTGAACATGAAGCAACATCGCTGCCCAAATCCCATTTCTGTGCAACCTCTCACCAAAAAGACTTCCATGGATTGGCTTCCAGTTTCCATGAATCATACTTTAGATTTACAAGAGAAAAACAATCTAGTTGTCATTGATTCCACAGTATACTCTAGTGTTCTTTTTAGGATCTGAGAGCACAGAACACAGGGATAGACATGTCTGCAACAGGTAGTATCCTAGAGGAGAAGCTATTTGAAAAAAGTTACACAGCCCAGGCTTCAAGATTTGCTCAGGACCCACTGCATCATTCTGAGATGCCCCCAAGGAGTTCTCTTAACAGTGCTGCAATGGCGAGAGTTAAACAAGCTGCAATAGGAAAGAAAGCAAGTGGTAATAATTTGAGATGGCATTATTGCACTTTTATTTGACTGTGAATTTAAAATAACTTTACAAAAATAACAGGGAGACACTCCCTGCCACCCACATCCTTTCCATCAGTGGCTTAGCAAGTCAGCTAATATATAAGATCCCTTCTGGGGGAGGGGGAAAAAAAAGTTTGGTGATTCTAGGATAGGCAATAAATATTGACAGTTGTGACCTCAGGGGGGCAGCTGATACCCAGAAAAGGGAAGAAATTAGTCCATAGTAGAGAGTAGATCAGTGGCTAAGCTAGATCTAGAACACTGGTACCTTAATTTCCAGTCTGAGACTAGAATCCAGCTTTCTGAAGATTGGTGTTATCTCATATGTCAAGTCCAGTTGGCCAGTCTGTATTGTTTTTGTAGGATTCCAACACCAATTCTTAACAGAAAAGAGCTCTGTGATTAATTTGTAATGTCTGTATCGATGTAGGAAAAGGGGATGGTGGGCTGTGTGTTTACCATAATACATTTGTTGGTCTTCTTTTCCTCCGTTCCTCATTGTGGCTGGGCTACTCCTCAGAAAAGCAATAAACTACATTTCACATGCAGTGGGTTTTTTTTTTTTTTTTTTCTATACATGATGGTATCTTTTACGAGCATTCTAATCTGTTCTGTCTCAACAGGAGGGGATTGATTAGAGTTAAATTTATTTTAGCTAAAGTGATAATGTGGAATACTTGTTCAGTTGTTTCCAATAAACATCTGTCTTCTACTAATTTATTTGCCTTGAAAGGAAATCAGAATTTTATAGATACACTGAAACCACTAATGGTAATAATCACTTATGTTTATAGTACTTTAAATTATAACTAATTCTTTTTATTTTTTTCCATTTTTATGTTTAAAGAAATGATATAAATCAGCAGGCCTAAGAGGAAAATATTTTTGTGTGTTCTGTACTATAATAGGTCCCTGTATAAAATGCACTTAAACTCAAGCAGGTGACATGAAACAGAATCATATATAATGTTACTGCCGCTTGTGTTATTTCTTATAGCTATTCTACCGTGTTTTCACTATAGGCCATTGGATCATTATTAGATAGAATTCCTAAAAGCATTGCACTCTAGTGCAAGGGACATTGAACCACAGAAATAGTAGCCTGGGTTTTGTGTCAGATTGTGTGAAACAGAAAGTGTTAGTTGCCCAGTCATGTTGGACTCTGCAACCCCATGGACTGTAGCCCACCAGGCTCTTCTGTCCATGGAATTCTACAGGCAGGAATACTAGTGTGGGTTGCCATTCCCTTCTCTAGGGGATCTCCCCGACCTAAGGATAAAACCTGGGTCTCCTGCATTGCAGGCAGATTCTTTACCATCTGAGGCATAAGGGAAGCCCTGGTGTGACTTTATTAAAATATCACCAACTTGGATACCTCTTATTGTACACATATTGGACCTTATGTTTTTATAGGAGGATATACTTGGAAAGTATTTGATTCCTCAACATTAGGCCATATTCAAAATCACTTCCTCTCTCTGAGGAGTCTGTGTACAGTGACAGAAAATATTTCTGGTCTCTTAAAATAGCTCTAATCTATTGGCTATGGTTTGAGTATTCTTTGGCATTGCCTTTCTTTGGGATTGGAATGAAAACTGACCTTTTCCAGTCCTGTGGCCACTGCTGAGTCTTCCAAATTTGTTGGCATATTGAGTGCAGCACTTTCACAGCATCATCTTTCAGGATTTGAAATAGCTCAACTGGAATTCCATCACCTCCACTAGTTTTGTTTGTAGTGATGTTTTCTTAAGGCCCACTTGACTTCACATTCCAGGACTCATTGGAAAAGACTCTGATGGTGGGAGGGATTGGGGGCAGGAGGAAAAGGGGGCAACAGAGGATAAGATGGCTAGATGGCATCACCAACTTGGCGGACGTAGGTTTGGGTGAATTCCAGGAGTAGGTGATGGACAGGGAGGCCTGGTGTGCTACAGTTCATGGGGTTGCGAAGGGTCTGACACAACTGAGTGACTGAATTGAACTGAACTGATTGACTATGGTTGTGCTTGGATTAGAAAGATACAGAGAATACATGTAACATTAGCCAAAGGAATGTTAGGGAACTCTAAACAATACATGACAGAGAGGTATGCTGAGCCGTTTGCTTAATAAAATTTTAAATATTGCCCCCCTTACCATATTCTTAGTTCTTTTTCCCAGGATGTGATTCGTCCATGTTCAAGTGGGTCTAAACCATAGTAATTAATAAGTCTACAAGTTAAGACTACCACCCTACCTACTTCTACTCATCAGGAGAATGATCTTTCCCAGGAATTCTTTTTTTAGTTTCTAGAATCCTCATCTAATCATACTCAAAGATCTATTCTCAGTGACCAGTCTCATAGACATTCCAAAGGTAGACGTGCTCACATCCCTCATCCCTGGCTGTCTGCGCTTCCCCTCTTTCAGAACCTGATACCTCTGCCGAGTGATGCATGAGATGCACAGTTGGGTGCTTGGGGCAACACTGTGACACTTGGATTACCAATTGGGAGCCCCACGTTCTTATCCTATTTCCATTTTCTATTTTGTGTGCCCTGGGAAAGACACCTCATTTCCTAATGAAGAACAGAGAGGAGTCACCATCCTCCTCCTCAACAGCAGAAGGTCAGAGTGGTGGCTGCTCAAGGCTTCCCAGCTTCAGGGATAGCCCCCAGACCCAGTAGTCTTTCTACCACATTTTTGCTGCTGCCATAGTCCCATCCTCTGAGTTCTGAAGTCAGTTCTGTAGAAAGAAACGGGAAAATGGTTTAGTTAAAAAATGGGAGCCTTCAGAAGCCATTTGTTTGCAGCTTCTTCCAGCTCCCATCTAGTTAACCCATCTGTCCATTGAGCCCTTCATCCTGATGTGATTTGACTTTAAAGATACAGACATATTTTCCTTGGGAATATAGAGATTCAAGAAAGTCAGTCAGTTGTCAAATTAACAAATCGCTTCCTCCTCCCTTTCATGCTGAGAACTCTAAGGAGCACACCCTTTTAAGCTCATTTTAATGCCGAGAAGACAGAGCCCCTAATTCTGGCTATTTATGTTTTTCATTATTGTTGAAACCCTTAGTTTTCACTTATAGACTAAGAATTCAGTGGCAAGTGCCTAAGAATTAAACTAGTCAGATCACCTCAATGTACATAGAAGGAACTTGAGACCTATAGATGAGATTTCCTAAGGTTAGATAATATATCAATAATGGAACTTGGACTAGAACCCAGGTCCCTGGAAGAGTGCTCCTACAAGGTAGCTGGTCAACCTCCTTCAACAAATATTTTTCAAAATTTGGTGGGCCTTCGCTCCAGATGCCTATTGTTATGTTGGAAAACATCCTAATGTTAAAAGACATTCTGAGATGTTAGTGGCATAAAACAGTCATTTTCTTATGTTTATTGATTACACACATCAGGAATCAGAACAGGCACCACCAGAACAGCTCTGCTTTGCTCTGTGATTTTATAATTTCCAGGGCTTTTTCTGGGATGACTTAAATGAGGACTGCATCACCTGATGCTGAAGGATCTACTTGCAGGATAGACTCTACTCGCATACCTGAGTCTTGGGTTGGGATAGCTAAAGAAAAGGATCAGCTTAGATTATTTACCAACACTCCCATGTGTGGCCCCTCCCGCATGGTAGTCCATAAGTAATGGATTTCTTATGTGGCAGCACAAGGATCTGTGTGTGAGCATTCCCAGCAAACAAGGCAGAAGCTGCATGTCCCTTCATGACTTACTCTCGAAAGTCACAAAGCATCCCTTCCACTCTATCTTATTTATTAAAGCTTTCCCAGATTTAAGAGCCAGGAACATAGATCTTACCTCTCAGTGGAAAGAGTATCAAAGAATTTACAGCCAGGTTCTAAACCTGCCATAGCCAGTTATCTTCTATAATAAGTCAGTGTCTTAGGTAGACATAACCACTAAGATTCCTCTCTTAATGGAGCTGATCTCTTTAAGAAATGGACAGACTAAAATAAGTAAATAAAATAATATAAATAAGAAAATAATTAGATTTGGACACATGCAGTAAAAGAAATACATGGGATACTTTGATCAGTGTTTAATACATCAGGATAGAATCATGGGCTGAAACATGAAGGGATCAAGAATTGTTTCTTGAAAGAGATAGTATTTAAGCAAAAACTTGCAGGATGAGAAGGAGCTAGCCATGTAAAGTCATGGAAAAAGCATTCTAGGGAGAGAAAAGAGTGTAAAGGCCCTAGGGCAGGAATCAATTTAAGCAAACCAGTGATGAGGCCAGACAATTGAGATAGAACAAATGTTGGGAAAAGAAAAGAGGTTGCAGCGGAGGGTTGCAGGTCATGAAAAGAACCTGTGTGTCCTGATTTATTTTAAAAAATACAACTTTTCTCTCAAGTTTGATGGGAAGCCATGAAAAGGTTTTAAAATTATTTTAGCGATATGGATGAGAACAATTGGATTGGGTTAATATTGGTAGTGGGAAACTATTTACATGCATGTGGTAGTGTCCCAGGAACAAATTGCAGGATACATGTGATGAAATGGATTTTAAGAAAAGTAGATAGAATGCAGAATATGTTGGAGGCAAAGAGACACACTTTTCTAGTAGATTTGAAGTGAGAAATTCTTTCTTAAAAGCCAAAGGTAATTTCTAGATTTGGGGCTTGACCAGTTGGGCTGATATTGCTGCCACTTGCTAAGACAGTTTCATCTTCCATGTTAGCTCTGATCAGTCGTGTATGCCTCCTCAAGCATTGCATTCATGTGCGTGCTTTTGAATGCAAGTAACAAAATCTTTGATTCAAATCTCTTTAAACTAGAGTGTGTTTATTATGTCTATAACTGAAAGTTCAGAAGCGGATAAGTCTTAATAATGTTACTATGGACCCAGTTTTTTCCATGTCTCCACTCTGTCTTCCTCAGTATTCCTTTTATTATAATGCTGATTCCTATATGGGAGCAATGTGATGTCTTTTGATATTTGTAACCATGTGATGTTTTGTTTATTTTCTGTAGAAAAGAGAGAGACAGCTACACAAACCTACTGAGGTTGAAGCCAGTCAACCAAGCATAGTCTGTGATGTTCCATTTGTACTAAATGAGGTCATCTCTGAACCCCATAAGTCATCCAGAAAAGACCACGGGCTGCTAACTTGGACCAATCAAAATCTGTACCTGGATTAGATGGTAAGGTCATCTTTCCTTGAATTATATTTGAAAAATTTAGCAACCTGAATGTATGCAGAGTTCTAAAAAGAATAAACAGAGGAGAAAGGAATGTTGAGTGCCTAATAAAAACTGTTGAAGGCTCTGACCATGCCATAGCTGGACTTAGAGGAGAAAACTGACTTTGTCCAAAGAAATTACTTTGTTGTAAAAATTTCAGATATTTAAATTGGACAGAAGCATGTCTCTCATGCTTCTGATGAGGGACATTTTGTTGATAGTTAAACTGTTTCTAAGCATCATCTCTCATGAATTATGGCCCACCCCATTCTCCTTCCAAGAAACCTGGTGCAGTGGAAAGTGATGGCTGTAATACATTTTTGTGGGCCAAACAAGCAGGCACTCTCAGAAAGAGGAACTCTGGTAGAAAGAGATACCTGTCACCTTATGCTGCTGCTGCTGCTAAGTTACTTCAGTCGTGTCCGACTCTGTGCGACCCCATAGATGGCAGCCCTCCAGGCTCCCCCGTCCCTGGGATTCTCCAGGCAAGAACACTGGAGTGGGTTGCCATTTCCTTCTCCAATGCATGAAAGTGAAAAGTGAAAGTGAAGTCACTGAGTCGTGTCCGACTCTCAGCGACCCCATGGACTGCAGCCTACCAAGCTCCTCCGTCCATGGGATTTTCCAGGCAAGAGTACTGGAGTGGGGTGCCACTGCCTTCTCCCACCCGTCACCTTATACTTACCTTTTAACTTCTGAAACACCATGGTGCTACTTTTTTTTAAAGTTAACTATGAAACAATTTCTGCTATTTCATATAAGTAAACTGCCTTATAGAAGAATATGAAGAGTAAAAAGATTTTATGATTTATAATAGGTAAGGTTAGAGTAAAAAGTCAAGGTTCCTGAGTATTGTTAGTATGACCATATAATTTACTGTCCAAATTGGGACAGTTCTGAGGATGTTGACAATCACTTGGGGACATCAGCATAAGCTGGGGCCCTCTTGGGCAAACGGAGACTCGTTTGCTCTAAAGTATGTATGGTGAGAATATTTTGTGGCTGCAAGAGATAAGTGACTTAAAGTTAGTTTAATATAGCATAGGAATATTAGTCAATTATTGCTTCTTTAGTCTAAGTTTGTAGGGGTTTTTTTCCTGTATCATAACAGTTATATTATTTACTGCTTTTTACCCTGGCTAATTTTCATAGTTTGATTTCTATCCATGGATATAAATATGAATAAACATATATCCATAGTTTTTAAAAGATGAAACTGTCATATTTTGAATTGTGGTCCCAACAAAATAGTTTCCACTATAGATTATCAGTTCAGTCCAGTTCAGTCACTCAGTCATGTCTGACTCTTTAGGGCCCCATGGACTACAGCATACCAGGATTCCCTGTCCATAAGCAACTACTGGAGCTTGCTCAAACTCATGTCCATTCAGTTGGTGATGCCACCCAACCATCTCATCCTCTGTCATCCCCTTCTCCTCCTGCCTTCAATTTTTCCCACCATCAGAGTCTTTTCCAGTGAGTCAGTTCTTTGCATCAGGTGGACAAAGTATTGGAGTTTCAGCTTCAGCATCAGTCCTTCCAATGAATATTTAGGACTGATTTCCTTTAGGACAGACTGATTTGATCTCCTTGCTGTCCAAGGGATACTCAAGAATCTTCTCCAACAACACATTTCAAAAACATCAGCTCTTTGGTGCTCAGCTTTCTTTATAATCCAACTGTCACATCTACACACAACTACTGGAAAAACCATAGCTTTGTCTAGATGGCCCTTTGTCAGCAAAGCAATGTCTCTGCTTTTTAATATGCTGTCTAGGTTGGTCGTAGCTTTTCTTCCAAGGGACAAGTGTCTTTTAATTTCATGACTGCAGTCACCATCTGCAGTGATTTTGGAGCCCAACAAAATAAAGCCTGTCATTGTTTCCCCTTCTATTTTCCATGAAGTGATGGGACCAGATGCCATGATCTTACTTTTTTGAATGTTGAGTTTTAAGCCAGCGTTTTCACTCTCCTCTTTCAGTTTCATGAAGAGGCTCTTTAGTTCCTCTTTGCTTTCTGTCATAAGGATGATGTCATCTGCATATCTGAGGTTATTGATATTTCTCCATGCAATCTTGATTCCAGCTTGTGCTTCATCCAGTTGAGCTTTTCACATGATGTACTCTGCATATAAGTTAAAAAAGCAAGGTGACAATATACAGCCTTGACATACTCCTATAGATTTTACTGAATTTTTATTTTTAAAATGCAAAAATATAGGGAATAAGCATTAAATATACTCAGTCTTGTTTTCCCTTGTACATTATTTTACATTGTACTTAAAGCACATCTTCAAAATATATAGTGTGAACTGATGTAAACTTACACATGAAGACACACCATATGTAGTTTGATTTTGATAATTCTGTTTCCACAGTGCTACTTGGATAGCCCTCTCCTCTGCTTTCCCCTAAGCCCTAACTCTGAGGTTATTCTTGTGGGAATTTGGATTATTACTTGGAGTGTTGAAATCACTTTTTTACAATCAAGGAATTCCAGTCATGGTTAAGAATCGCAGCTTTGGAGTCACACCTGAACTTGACCCATATCTCAGCTACTGTGAACTAGAGCCGTGTTTACTTGTCTGCACCTCAGTTTTCTCATCAAAGCCTCAATATCTTCATCTTTGATTTCACCTTAGGGCTGTGTAGAGTAAAATAGAATATTTATAAGGCATTTTGCAGTGTACTGGCACATAGCAAGTAATCAGAAATAGTAGTTTGAAGAAGGGGATGGCAATAAAGAATCAGTGTGGGAGACTCAAGGACATATAAAAAATTCAAAGGCAAAGCTTGGTGACACTTGATAGTCAATTAGGTCTTTCAGACATCTGAGAGGATAGCTCTGGTTATTTATTAAAGGAGATGATTCATTTTTCATAATGCTATTTTACTTAATTGTATAATTAAAACACTTGATTATAAGACACTTTTATTTCAATACAATATTTTAAGAGAAAATAGCTGTAGGTATCACATTAAATGCATGCATCAATGTTAAGACTCATCCTAATTTCAGAAATAGTTTAAGAAAATTACAAAAACCATTACCATAGAATTGAGAAACAGGGGATTTACAGAGTGTAAGAGAAATGTTAAGCACTTACCTTTATTAGATCCATAATATTTGAGAACCACTGTGATTCTCCTCATATGCCTAATGTCTTTGACGCTCTTAGTTACCAAGAGAAACTTGTCGTCTCTTTATTTGGAGTTGCATGTTGATAGAATTTGGAAAAAAAATTATTACATAATTGCTTTGGGCCAAACAATGTTCTGATAACCCTACTTTTCGTATCTCATTTAATTTGGCACCAGTGCAGTGATTAGTAATTACCAATGCCCTTGTGTACAAGAACCAGAAGTGGCCAACATCTTTGGACTAGACGGTGGCAGGAGTCAGTTTGGAATCCAGGGTTGTGTGACTAAAAAGCCTCTACTCCCATTTTACTAAATCAGCTCTCTGCATAATTTGCCTGCCTTAGTATCTAACAAATGCATCACCCCTTTCAGCCTGGGTAGTAGGAATAAGTGGCAGAGCTCAAAGAAACCACTCACTCAGTCTCAGCGCTCTCCACTGCAATTCCTCTTCTAGATCCCTCTGACAGCCATAATTAACATGGACTCTGAGGATTGGGGGAAAACAGCAGAGGTGATTTCTTCACTGCTGGCTTGCTCTGGTTAAAGTCATTGCCCATATTTAAGGTTTCAGGAGAAGAGCATCCCTGAAAAAAGAGTCAGAGGGAAGGATAATGGGAGTATGGGAAGGAAAAAAAAGAGTTTAATTATAGCGGATGCTGCTAATTTGGAGCTGTGACATTATACTAATTTTTTCTTCTTCTAACTAGGTTTGTAAAGTTTATGTTCAGGTCAGTCACTCAGTCGTGTCCAACTCTTTGCGACCACATGAACTACAGCACACCAGGACTCCCCATCACCAACTCCCAACTTGCCTCTTGGTGAAAGTGAAAAAGGAGAGTGAAAAAGTTGGCTTAAAGCTCAACATTCAGAAAACTAAAACCATGGCATCTGGTCCCATCACTTCATGGCAAATAGGTGGAGAAGCATTAGAAACAGTGACAGACTTTATTTTTGGGGGCTCCAAAATCACTGCAGATGGTGATTGCAGCCATGAAATTAAAAGACACTTGCTCCTTGGAAGAAAAGCTATGACCAATCTAGACAGCTTATTAAAAACTGGAGACATTACTTTGCCAACAAAGGTCCGTCTAATCAAAGCTATAGTTTTCCACTAGTCATGTATGGAGGTGAGAGTTGAACTATAAAGAAAGCTGAGTACTGAAGAATTGATGCTTTTGAACTGTTGTGTTGGAGAAAACTCTTGAGAGTCCCTTGGACTGCAAGGAGATCCAACCAGTCCATCCTAAAGGAAATCAGTCTTGAATATTCATTGGAAGGTCTGATGCTGAATCTGAAACTCCAATCCTTTGTCCACCTGATGCGAAGAACTGACTCATTGGAAAAGACCTTGATGCTGGGAAAGATTGAAGGCTGGAGAAGGGCATGAGAGAGGATGAGATGGTTGGGTGGCATCACCAACTGAATGGACATGAGTTTGAGTAAACTCAGGGAGTTGGCGATGGACAGGGAGGCCTGGCGTGCTGCAGTTCGTGGGGTTGCAGAGAATCGGACACTACTGAGAGGCTGAACTGAACGGAAAAATACAAAACATGTCTGTTTGCGGTCCTGACTTCCTCAAACTATGGGAGTCATTCTACCAGCTTTGGCTACACTGATGGCAATTTGCTGAATGTTCTAATCAAATTAGTAGTTGATGAGTGTATTAAGTTTGTTAATTGAATTCTGCTTGCGTAAAATCCTTACTTTTCAGCAATTAGTATTTTGGAAAAAAGCAATGGATTTTTCATCCTGGTACTGAAAAACAATTTTGAACAATTGGAGAAAGAAATATATAATATACATAGTATAGCACAGACTTCTAAAAAGATTTCTTTGGCAGTTTGCGCAATTATTATCTTAAAAACAAAATGCATCTTTCATGAACACATCCACTGCGTTTCACCTCTGACTTCTTCCCCCTAAAAAATGGTAGGGTCTCTTATGAGCTGGAACAGGATTTTAGGAAACCTAGTTCTGTTTTTAGTGATGGAACTTTTCAAACAAAAGAGAAACAAAATTCAAACGTATAAAACAGAGAAAAGTGGGACTCCTTTCATTGGCAGGGTGAGTAGAGGACACAGAATCCAGCCCACTAGATACTTTTCAACCCCATAGACCCTTTTGGCAGAGCATTTGAACCTCCTGATCGTAACCAACCCCTCAATATACGAAAAAGGAATTGCAATTCATGCGGGCTTAGTGACTTACTCACGATCACACATTGAGATAATGGCAAGGTCAAAGCTTCTACCTGGGTGTCTGACCTTCAAATCAGTGCTATGAGATAGAACTCTTGCCATATGGCTGAATTTTAGTGATGTTCATTATACATTATCTTTATACAGAAGATCAGTGAAGTTTCGCCTCTCTCTTTTCTCCTGTTGTTTATTTTGTAGCCTATTTAAATAATTTAAGACTCAAAAGCATTTGCAATTGTATTAGTAAGTTCTAACAATATTTTTGTTAGATTATTTGTTTGTATATATGTATTTTCTGTATTAGAGTTTCCTTTAGGGTAAAGCCTCAGTGTCCAGCATATATTTTTAATAAGCATGTCTTAACATAATGAATGTGTAATAATAACCTGGAACATATGTTTATAGAAACTTTTTTATTAAAAATAAAGACAAACAAGACACACACACACAAATCAGGCATATAGAATGCTTCCACTTCAACATCCTGGTAGCAAATTTTTGTGACATTTGAACACCACAAACACTTACATTTGAAGACCAGAAGCACTTATTGACTGAAGTCCTATTTGGAAATGTTTTTATGACTGTTCTTCCTAGGTAGATTTTTCTGTTGATATATCTCACATTCTAAATTAATCTGTGCACATTTCTTCTTGACTTATCATATTGTGCTATCATATGTATTCTATCACATTATTACTAGAGACATTAAAATTATTTAGCAACTGGTATACAACACAGACCCTGACCAAGCAGAATGGATACTAGCTATTAACAATGAAAAGCCATCACAGCCCTCTCTGTGCTGTCTGCAGAGTATTCATGTCATGCACTCCACATGGAACAAGGAGCAGGCTCCTGTGGGAATCTTCTTTTTTGTCCTCACCAGCCTCCCCCTTACTCAGCAATTCTGTCCATGTTCTACTTTCAGTCTGCTCTACCAGACCTTAATGAAGCTAGTTATCTTCCCGAAGAATTTGTGCAAACATGAAAGGATGTTATAGTACATAAATTTCACTTTTCAAATACACATCACACTTCTGTGCTTTTTTTCAGCAAATATTAATTAAATGCCATAAACCATAAGGTATCTTCTTCTCCATTACCTTCTTTTCAGCTTCTGTGTCTCCAGATCTCTCACTTTCCCTTCCACCCTTCCCCATGGGCAGCCATCAGCCCAGTCCTCCTCCCAAATCTTCCTCCCAAGCTCTCTGTATTCTTGTTTTCTTTTCCAGAATGATTCTAGTCAGCCACCGGCCAGCCATATCCATCATTAATACATGGTTCAATATGAAGATGTTTGCAGAAAGATGATGTGAGCTCACTGAACAAATGCTGCTCAGTTGTTAGGCTTAGTCTCCTTAGAAACAGGAAGAGGAAAAATAACTATTTGTGTCAGAAGATAATTTTTAAGATAACAATTTCTATTATTATGTATACAGTGAAGTGCATATAATAGATGCTCTGATAATATATAGAAAGAAAAATCAGGGAAATAAGTTAATTCAGCAATCCTCTTTTCTTATTTTTAAAGTATCTACTAAAATATATACAATGTTGGATGCTGATACTAAATGGAAGGCATTTATTCAACCATCAATACATCAATTTTTGACAGCTTGCTGTTTTGATGTGAGAGAATGGGGATCTGAAGGATAATAACAAGAAACCCTTGCTTTTCAGTGGAGGAGATGGACAGTGGGGGTAGTGTGGCCAGAATTATGACAGAGGAATGCACAGTCCATTCTATGGGAGGGGCATTCAAGGCAAGTGAGGTGCACTGGAGACCACCAGAATGTGATCCACAGAACACAGAATACCTTCCAGGACTTTGAAAGAAGGAGTAGGAATTACTTAGGTGAAAGGGGTCCACACATTCCAGATAGTTGAAGCAGGTCATGTATAAACCACAAAGAGCATGGTAACTTCAGGGCACAGCACAGGCTCAGTAGAGGGTAACTGGAGGTGTGAATAGGGGGTCTGGGAAAGCAGAGGGTGCAGAGATAGGCACCTTCTGTTTTCTTTTGTTTGCCTGATTTTAATCACTTTATTTTGATAAAATTTCAAACTTAGGGAAACATCGTCAGAAGAGTACAAAGTACTCTTTTTAAAATTGGAGTATAATTGTTATACAATGTTGTATTAATTTCTGCTATATAACACAGTGGATTAGCTGTAGATACTTGTGTGTGTGTGTATGTATATATATATATACATACACACACATACACATACATACTTATATATACACATACACATCTCCCTCTTGAGCCTCCCTCCCCACCCACCCTCTAAGTTATCACAGAGCAAAGTACTCTTATTTCCATTGTGTCCTATTGACCTTCCACTTCTCCCTCTCCCTCCCATCTCTGTCTCTCTGTAATTTTGTTTTAGCTAAAAGTTCCTGATATGTTGCCTTTGGGGGCTTCCTAGTTGGCTCTGCTGCTGCTAAGTCACTTCAGTCGTGTCTGACTCCGTGCAGCCCCATAGACGGCAGCCCACCAGGCTCCTCTGTCCCTGGGATTCTCCAGGCAAGAGTACTGGAGTGGGTTGCCATTTCCTTCTCCAATGCATGAGAGTGAAAAGTGAAAGTGAAGTCGCTCCGTAGTGTCCGACCCTCAGTGACCCCATGGACTGCAGCCTTCCAGGCTCCTCCACCCATGGGATTTTCCAGGCAAGAGTACTAGCTGGCTCTAGTGGTTAAGAATTCACCTGCCAATGCAGGAGTCTTAAGCGACGCAGTTTCAGTCCCTGGGTTGGGAAGATTCCCTGAAGGAGGAAATGGCAACCCACTCCAGCATTCTTATCAGGAGAATCCCATGGACAGAGGAGCCTGGAGGGCTACAGTCCATGGGGTCACACAGAGTCAGACATGACTGAATTGACTTAGCACAGCACACAGTATACAAAACGTGTTGTCCTTTTGATATTTCACACACTGAAGTGTGTATTCCTAAGAACAAGAATATTCTCTTACGTATGACCACAATACAGTTCTTGAACTTACATATTTTAGCATAGATGTAATGCTGATATTTCTTGATACTCATACTTTGCTACTTACCCAGGACTGTTCTTAGGTGGGGGAACTCATAGGTGGGGGAGGGAGTCTCCCCCTCCCCTCAATTCAATACCCAGTCCAGGAACAGTCATTGCATCTGCTGTCAGATATCTTTAGTCTCCTTTAATTTAGGACAGTTCCTCTGTTTTTCTTGACATTTTTGGAGAGTACATACTAGTTATTTTGTAGAATGCCTCACACTTTGGGTTCCTCTGACTTTTTCTTATGATTAGATTTAAATGTTACATTTTTTGGCAGGAATTTTGCAAAAGTGATACTGTGTTCTTCTCAGAACATCACATCCGGAGGCACAAGATGTCCTTTTATTGGTGACCTTAACTGTGATCACTTTGTTGTGATGATGTCAGTCAGGTCCAACTATAGTTACTATTTTTACCTATTGTAAAAAATAGGTTAAAATTTGTAAATTTCTAAAAAAAAATACAATAGGTAAAGATTCTATAAGTAGTTTATGGGAGATACTTTGAGGCTGTTAATCTCACAAGAGTTTCACCCACTGATTAGGATCTCTTGATTTTTTTGTCTGAGTCACTTACTAGTGTGGCGGTTGAAAATATTGATCTAACTCCATCGTCTAGATTTATTGGCATTCTATTGTTAAGAAAGGCTTTCCCTCCTCTTCCTTTATTCGTTTATCATCAGCGTGTAATCCTGGGTTCTTAATTTAGGCAATGGGTTACTATCTAGTGCTGTCATTTATTTTGAGGCTGAAATTGGCCAGGGGGAATCCCTTCAGGTTGTCTCCTGCGAACTTTTAACATGTCTTCATCATTTTCCTATAGTATTTTTTTCTTTCTGGCACTAGATATTATGAGCTCAATTTATCTTTCCCCTGCCCCAGACCCTGAATCAGTTGTTTTGATTCTTCTCTTTGAGCAGGGCTTTCTTCAGGTTTGAAGTTTAGACTATGGGACACTCTGTAGGTTGTTTGGCAACATCGAAGGGTTTCAGGTGGGCAAGTGACATATTTGTGTTTGTTTTTGAAACTGATGATGTTAGCTCGAGAGTAAGAATGGACTGGAGGCAGTACAACTCTCCAGACCAAGCTCAGATAAACCAGTGACTCTAAGCTTTGCTGGAAGTTAGTTAAACCCTAACCCTAATAACCCTTTGACAAATCTTCATGCTCAACAGGACTCCGTGACTTATTAATCAGAATCTCTGAGAATGAGACAAAGATATAGGTACTTTAAAAAAAATTCAGATAATTCTCATATGTACCCAAGACTGAGCATCAGTGTGTTAGGGGCCCTTGCAATATCCAGGGTTAAGATGATAATGGTCTCTGAAGTAATAGCTGTGGATTACTGAGTATGACCTTTGTGTCAAATCTTTGGGTTTAGAACTTATTTCCATTTTCTTGCTTGTTTCTGTGCCATCTTGAGTTCCAGGTTCTTTCCTTAAAGGACATACTTTGTTTTGCCTTTTTTTTTTTTTTTTTTTACAAAATTTTTATAAAAATAAGGTAAAACCATAGATGAGAGGAGTGTCTGTTCACATGCAAATGCTTTAACTGTAAAGTTGTAGTATTATAATCATTTCATTGATTGAATAAGTAAATTAGATAAATAAATAAAGCCTTTTGCATCCTTTGCCAGATCCTTAGTTTTGCTGTCAGATTCTTTTATTCTTTCAACCAGTATTAATTATGCATGGGTACCAAACACTGAGACTACAGTAATAACGAGGAAAGACAAGATTCTAAGGCTCGTGTTTCTTACAGTCTCGCTGAGTGAGGTAGACATTAATTCAGTGGAAGTAAATGCAAATGTACAATGTGGTAAGTCCTGGAAAAAAGAGGATTACAGTGCTAAAAGCAAATGTAGATAAAGGAAATTTAATTGGGAATAATTCAGAATGAGTTATTTGAAGGAATGAGAGATGCAGATTAACCTAAATGTCAAAAGGATATTAAAAATTAACAATGCGGGCAGGTGTGTATATCTATAAAGTAAACCATACATCTTGGTTTGCTTAGGGAAATCTTGGTTTATACCATCTGGCTTACATTTAATTAGATTTTTCTCTCTTTTGTTCCCCCTGCCTTCAGTAAGGTATAGTCAAAGTGCAATAAACAGTGCATGTTTACTGTATGAAATTTGATGCATGTGTACACTTGTGAAGCTATCACCCTAAACAAGATAATGGATATCTCCATCTTCCCAGAAGTTTTCTCGAGCATTTTGCAACCTGGCCCTTCCTTACCCACCACCAAGTCTCACTTTGTCCCAAGGGAGCCATTGATCTACCTTCTGTCTTTATATGTCTGTCTTCATTTTCAGCAGATTTATATAATAGAATCATCAAGTATACACTCTTGTTGGTATGTGAGATGAGAGTCTGGCTTCTCTCACTGAGTGTAATTATTTGAGATTCATCCATGTTGTTGCCTGTGCCAGTCTTTTTTTTTTTTTTTTAATTGCTAAGTAGTGCTCTTTCGTATAGATATACTACAATGGTTTTACCCTTTCTACAGATGAACATGTGAGTTGTTTCCAGTTTGGGGCTATAACAAAAAAGCTGTTAATGAACATTTGTGTACAAGTAAATATTTGGGTAAAGATTTGTTTTCATTTCTCTTGAGTAAATACATAGGAGTGGAGTAATTATGTTATGGTAGAATATGTTCAAGAAAGTCCCAAACTTTACTCTTCCAAAGAATCTAATCTGTAATGTATGAGACTTCCCATTCCTCCTTATCTCTGGCAGCATTTGGTATTATCAGTTTTTTAAATTGTAGCCATTCTAATGGGTGTGCATCTTACATTATTAATTTACATTTTCTTAATGACAAATGGTAAGCATCTTTTCATATGGTTATTTGCCATCTTCATATCTTCTTTGAAGTGTTTGTTCAAATTTTGACCAATATTTCTAAGTCAAGTTATTTATAAAAACAAAGATATTAAAACAAAGCAAAGGTTTTTTGTTGTTCTATTTTACTTTACTTTTAGAGATCAGTCTTGCAAAATTATTTTCTCCCAGCCTGTGGATTGCCTTTATTTTTTCTTCACCATTTTATGAGGAGCATAGGTTTAAATTTTGATGAAATTTAATTGATTTCTTTTATCATTTGTTCTGTTTGTGTCTTGTTTAAAAATATTTTCCGCACTATGTGTCACAGAGTTTTTCTCATATTCTTTTCTATTCTAGAAGGCTTATAGTCTTAGCACTTACTTTTAGGTCAATTTTGAGTTGGTGTTTTATGGATGGCATGATGTGGATTGAGGTTTTTTTCAGTTTGTTTTGCATATGACCAACCAGTTGTTGAGGCAACATTCATTGATAGCTTGCCCTTTCTCTATTGAGTTGCCTTGGCACCTTTGTTGAAAATCAATCAAAAACATATGTGTGGGTCTATTTCTGAACTCAACAGTCAATAATTGTTTCATGAATGAATCTCCAGTCCAGGTTGGATACAGGATGCTTGGGGCTGGTGCACTGGGATGACCCAGAGGAATGGTACAGGGAGGGAGGTGGGAGGGGGGTTCAGGATGGGGAACACGTGTATACCCATGGTGGATTCATGTTGATGTGTGGCAAAACCAATACAATATTGTAAAGTAATTAGCCTCCAATTGAAATAAATAAATTTAAATTAGATTTTTAAAAAGGAAAGAAAGCATTCATAAAACTTAAAAAAAAAAATTGTTTCATGAAGACATTCTCCAAAACAAAGATTTAATGCTTCTGATGCAGAAGGTACATTTGCAGAGCACTCTGTGAAACATCGCTTTTCTTATGAGATAACATTCTCATATTTACATGTGCGTCTATGTATCCTGGGAGGCTTGTTCAAACAAAGACAGCTGAGGTCTACCTCCAGAGTTTTTGCTTCAGGTAGGTTTGGGTTGGGGGTCAAAGAATTTGCATTTTTTAACAAATGTCTAATCAAAAATCAAATTAATACTCTATGTTTAATTTTGCTCATTCGTATTTCTAAGTTTTCTGCGAATGCCCAGGAAATGAGACAATAATTGATAATACATGGCTTCAGTTTAGCAGAAAAAGGACTTTGCAAGTTGCTAATGATGCCTGTGTTCCATTGCTACCATCAAATGCTTCTATTATAAAATTAATTCATTCCAGTCATGAATCAATGTTAACCATTTCATGGAATCAATGTAAAACTTTGTAAACTTCATCTGTCAGTGGTGAAATATGACATTATTTTGATTGTTAATATAAATTCAATTTAAAATTTCATCATTGAAAATAATTTTTATGATGGTAAAATGCACATTTTGCTGGGATGTAATATTATATTCATTCTAAATTAAGTGTTCTTACTAAATTAAATTTATGAAGCTGAAATGTACTTGGCACTATTTGTTAGACATCCATATTTATAACTGCCTCCAAGCAACATAAGAGGTTTTTTTTTGTTATTGTTTTTAACCAATCAAAATAGACACAGCAGTTGTCAAAATTTACAACCATTTTTATGCAGGAAGAATTAGGATAAGTAAACCATGACATTTGTTTAACAAAGATAGGATTGAATGTATTTTTTTTTTAAACCTTCGTTGTGGTGATACTTACTTTTTCTCTTTGCTGCCCAAATTCAGTTGATTTTCAGAAATGTTTAAGTTTTTATTAAAGTCACCTGATGGAGTCTTATTATATTATTGATTTTTGTAAACAAACCCTCTACATTTTTTTTGTTTTGTTTTCATAAAAATTTGTAGACAGTCTTTATTCAAATATTAGTACAGTGGAGTACAAAGTACATCCACCTTTTTTTTTTCAGCCCCTTAAAGTATATTTGTTTTCTGGCCTGAGTTTTAATTACCTGAGTACTAATTACTTTGGGAAAATATTAGTAATTATGACATGAGTTTCCAATATTCATATTAATTAGAGCTACCACATAACTCCAACCTTGAATTAATTTTTTTTTTTCTGGTCTGTTTGTTTTTAAGAGCTTTTCTTAGAAATAATTTCACCGTGGTATGATTTACTTACCTTAAAATTCACTCCCTCTGTTGTATATTTCTATTTATTTTGATAAGCTTCTTTAATCTTATAACTACCACCACAATCAAGGTATATAATGGTTCTATCAAAGTCTCCTTATGTCCTATATAGTCAGTCCCTTTCCTACTCTCACTCTCCATTCCTGTATTTTTTCCCTTTTCCAGAATGGAATGTAAGTTGAATCATACAGTATGAATCCTATGAGTTTGGATTCTTTCACTTAGGGTAATGCATTGTTCATTCCTCTGTAGTGTAGTACTTCAGGGTATGGATGCACCAGAGTTCTTTTACCTATTAACAATTTGGAGGATACTTGGGACTATACTCAGGCTTCCCTGGTGGCTCAGATGGTAAAGCGTCTGCCTGCAGTGCAGGAGACCCGGGTTCAACCCCTGGGTCAGGAAGACCCCCTGGAGGAGGAAATGGCAACCCACTCCAGTATTCTTGCCTGGAAAATCCCATGGAGAGGAGCCTGGTGGGCTACAGTCCATGGGGTGGCGAAGAGTCGGACACAACTGCGTGACTTCACTTTCACTTTCACTTTGGACTACATTCAGCTTTTGGCAATTAAGGACAGAGTTGCTATCAACATTCACATACACATTTTTGTGTGAACGTAACTTTTTATTTCTCTTGGGTAAATACCCAGGAGAGGAATTGCTGGGTGATTTAATGAGTATATGTTTTTCTAACTGTATAAGAAACTACCATACCACTTTCTAAAATGGCTGCCACTGTTGTTACAAAGCTTGCAAACTAAACAACAGTAAAAAAACTTTCCCTATAAAATGAGGAGGAGCCAGTCACATTAAATCATGAGATTGCAAATGTTATGCTGAATTTTAAACTTGAAATTCTAGAATTGGGATATTATCTTGATGTATAAGGAAAACCTTTTGATGAAGCTCATATTCTAAATGGATAAATTTTTACTCCCTACTGAAAAGGAATGAAATTGCAATGACATATGAATGTGCTTTATCAGCTTAAAAATATCAAGTCAATCATGGAGGTAAGTTACTTGGAAGAATTTTTTCCCATAAAAATATTTCTTACGTCAAAGCTAAAAAAGTATGAAAACGTTTGTATACAAAGACTATTTTCCATTTAGCAGAATGGACATCTAATAAGTGTATGCCATATCTAGAGAAGTTTTATAATTTAAAAAAATTTTTGTAGAAAAAAGTTAAGTTGTCAATTTTTTCAAATTTATTAAACACAAAATGCAACTTTGAAGAAACTTGCAAGTAATTTTAAAGAAAAAGTAGCAATAATAACAAAGACATCAGTTCAGTTCAGTCTCTCAGTCGTGCCTGACTCTTTGTGACCCCATGAATCACAGCACGCCAGGCCTCCCTGTTCATCACCAACTCCCAGAGTTCACTCAGACTCACATCCAATGAGTCCGTGATGTCATCCAGCCATCTCATCCTCGGTCGTCCCCTTCTCCTACTGCCCCTAATCCCTCCCAGCATCAGAGTCTTTTCCAATGAGTCAACTCTTCTCATGAGGTGGCCAAAGTACTGGAGTTTCAGCTTGGGCATCATTCCTTCCAAAGAAATCCCAGGGTTGATCTCCTTCCGAATGGGCTGGTTGGATCTCCTTGCAGTCCAAGGGACTCTCAAGAGTCTTCTCCAACACCACAGTTCAAAAGCATCAATTCTTCAGTGCTCAGCCTTCTTCACACTCCAACTCTCACATCCATACATGACCACAGGAAAAACCATAGCCTTGACTAGACAGACCTTAGTTGGCAATGTCTCTGCTTTTGAATATACTATCTAGGTTGGTCATAACTTTCCTTCCAAGGAGCAAGCGTCTTTTAATTTCATGGCTTCCATCACCATCTGCAGTGATTTTGGAGCCCAAAAAAAGAAAGTCTGACACTGTTTCCGCTGTTTCACCATCTATTTCCCATGAAGTGATGGGACCGGATGCCATGATCTTCGTTTTCTGAATGTTGAGCTTTAAGCCAATTTTTCACTCTCCTCTTTCACTTTCATCAAGAGGCTTATTAGCTCCTCTTCACTTTCTGCCATAAGGGTGGTGTCATCTGCATATCTGAGGTTATTGATATTTCTCCTGGCAATCTTGATTCCAGCTTGTGTTTCTTCCAGGCCAGCGTTTCTTATGATGTACTCTGCATAGAAGTTAAATAAGCAGGGTGACAATATACAACCTTGATGTACTCCTTTTCCTATTTGGAACCAGTCTGTTGTTCCATGTCCAGTTCTAACTGTTGCTTCCTGACCTGCATACAGATTTCTCAAGAGGCAGGTTAGGTGACCTGGTATTCCCATCTCTCTCAGAATTTTACACAGTTTATTGTGATCCACACAGTCAAAGGCTTTGGCATAGTCAATAAAGCAGAAATAGATGTGTTTCTGAAACTCTCTTGATTTTTCGATGATCCATCGGATGTTGGCAATTTGATCTCTGGTTCCTCTGCCTTTTCTAAAACCAGCTTGAACATCAGGGAGTTCACGGTTCACGTATTGCTGAAGCCTGGCTTGGAGAATTCTGAGCATTACTTTACTAGCATGTGATATGAGTGCATTGTGCGGTAGTTAGAGTATTCTTTGGCATTGCCTTTCTTTGAGATTGGAATGAAAACTGACCTTTTCCAGTCCTGTTGCCACTGCTGAGTTTTCCAAACTTGCTGGCATATTGAATGCAGCACTTTCACAGCATCATCTTTCAGGATTTGAAACAGCTCAACTGGAATTCCATCACCTCCACTAGCTTTGTTCGGAGTGATGCTTTCTAAGGCCCACTTGACTTCACTTTCCAAGATATCTGGCTCCAGATTAGTGATCACATCATCATGATTATCTGGGTCGTGAAGATCTTTTTTGTACAGTTCTTCCGTGTCTTCTTGCCACCTCTTCTTAATGTCTTCTGCTTCTGTTAGGTCCATACCATTTCTGTCCTTTATCGAGCCCATCTTTGCATGAAATGTTCTCTTGGTATCTCTAATTTTCTTGAAGAGATCTCTTTCCCATTCCGTTGTTTTCCTCTATTTCTTTGCATTGATCGCTGAAGAAGGCTTTCTTATCTCTTCTTGCTATTCTTTGGAACTCTGCATTCAGAAGCTTATATCTTTCCTTTTCTCCTTTGCTTTTCACCTCTCTTCTTTTCACAGATATTTGTAAGGCCTCCTCAGACAGCCATTTTGCTTTTTTGCATTTCTTTTCCATGGGGATGGTCTTGATCCCTGTCTCCTGTCCAATGTCACGAATCTCATTCCATAGTTTATCAGGCACTCTATCTATCAGATCTAGGCCCTTAAATCTATTTCTCACTTCCACTGTATAATCATAAGGGATTTGACTTAGGTCATACCTGAATGGTCTAGCGGTTTTCCCTATTTTCTTCAATTTGAGTCTGTTTGGTAATAAGGAGTTCATGATCTGAGCCACAGTCATCTCCTGGTCTTGTTTTTGTTGACTGTATAGAGCTTCTCCATCTCTGGCTGCAGAGAATATAATCAATCTAATTTCGGTTTTGATCATCTGGTGATGTCCATGTGTAGAGTCTTCTCTTGTGTTGTTGGAAGAGGGTGTTTGCTATGACCAGTGCATTTTCTTGGCAAAACTCTATTAGTCTTTGCCCTGCTTCATTCCTCATTCCAAGGCCAAATTTGCCTGTTACTCCAGATATTTCTTGACTTCCTACTTTTGCATTCCAGTCCTCTATCATGAAAAGGACATTTTTTGGGGGTGTTAGTTCTAAAAGGTCTTGTAGGTCTTCATAAAACTGTTCAACTTCAGTTTCTTCAGCATTACTGGTTGGGGCATAAACTTGGATAACTGTGATATTGAATGGTTTGCCTTGGAGATGAACAGAGATCATTCTGTCATTTTTGAGATTGCATCCAAGTACTGCATTTCGGACTCTTTTGTTGACCATGATGGCTACCCCATTTCTTTTGAGGGATTCCTGCCCACAGTAGTAGATGTAATGGTCATCTGAGTTAAATTCACCCATTCCAGTCCATTTTAGTTCGCTGATTCCTAGAATGTCAACGTTCACCCTTGCCATCTCTTGTTTGACCACTTCCAATTTGCCTTGATTCATGGACCTGACATTCCAGGTTCCTATGCAATATTGCTCTTTACAGCATTGGATCTTGCTTCTATCACCAGTCACATCCACAACTGGGTATTGTTTTTGCTTTGGCTCCATCCCTTCATTCTTTCTGGAGTTATTTCTCCACTGATCTCCAGTAGCATATTGGGCACCTAATGACCTGGGGAGTTCCTCTTTGGTATCCTATCATTTTGCCTTTTCATAATGTTCATGGGTATCTCAAGGCAAGAATACTGAAGTGGCTTGCCATTCCCTTCTCCAGTGGACCACATTCTGTCAGATCAGGGGAAAACATACATTCCTCAGAAAAAAATAAATAAATAATATATTTGATAAAAGACAAATATGGCTGGGAAACTGACTAAAGTACTCGATTATCTCTTTTACCGATCATTTTATTTTTAATATTTAAGCAGTCAATATAAAGTTTTATAAAATTTGCATGCAAATATATGTTGCTTTTATATTTTAAGAAATACTTTTACTTTTGAGGATAGTTTAGGAATAGGACAATAAATATAAAACAATAAAAAATATAAAATAAAAATAAAACCAGTTTAAGAGTGCATAATCATTTCAGTCGGGCTTCCCTGGTGGCTCAGATGATAAAGAATCTGCTTGCAATGTCAGATACCTGGTTTCAGTCCCTGGGTTGGGAAGATCACCTGGCAAAAGAAATTTCTACCCACTCCAGTACTTTTGCCTGGAAAATCCCATGGACAGAGAAGCCTGGTACTCTACAGTCAATGGAGTCGCTAAGAGTCGGACATGACTGAGCAACTTCACTTTCACTTTTCGCTTTCATGCATTGGAGAAGGAAATGGCAACCCACTCCAGTATTCTTGCCTGGAGAATCCCAGGGATGGAGCAGCCTGGTGTATGGAGCAGCCGTCTTTGTAGTCGCACAGAGTCGGACAGGACTGAAGTGGCTTAGCAGCAACAGCAGCTAGTACTCTTGCTTGGAGAATTCCATGGATAGAGGAACCTGGCAGGCAACAGTCCATGGGGTCACAAAGAGTTGGACTGACTGAGCAACTAACACTTTCACTTTTGTTTTCACTATCTAAACTGTTCTGGCTTGAAGCATAATTTCTATTGTCATCCAGCTTGAAGAAAATGTAGTTTTGACTAAATGATCAGTATTTTAATATTAGTGCAATTTTGTGTGCCCAATGCACAGCAAGGCTAAACAAGCTGAAACATCAGAATTTGGAGCAAAGAAAGATTTACTGCTGGGCCATGCAAAGAGATGGGTGGCTCATGCTCTAAAAACACCCTGAATTCCTGGAAAGTTTTCTGCAAAGCATTTTTAAAAGCCAAGTGAGGAAGGAGGATGGCAGGGTGTGTGTTCAGCTCATGTGCAATCCTCTGATTGGCTGATGGTGAGATAACAAGGTGGTGTCACACAGGTTATCAGTCCTTGGGTTCCAGGAGCCCTGGAGCTATGTGTTCATGGTCATCAAGTAAAGTATTTCATTGATTGGGTGGGCGGGGGGTGGTTTAACATCTGTAAAACAATTTGGGAAATGTGCCTCAGATGCAGAGGATATGGGGGAGGCCCTATCCCAGGAAGGCCCCTTAGAGTCCTGCTCAGTTACACTAAGAGACAAGAACTTAGGTATTTGTAAATTGAAAAGAGGGCTTCCCAGGTGGCACAGTGCTTAAGGAAGCCACCTGCCAATGCAGGAGACTTCATCCCGGGTTGGGAAGATCTCCTGAAGGAGGAAGTGGCAAACCACTGCGGTATTCCTGCCTGGAGAATCCCATGGACAGAGGAGCCTGGCAGGCTACAGTCCATGGGGTCACAGAGAGACACGACTAGAACACAAATTGAAAAGAAGGCCGGTGAAGACTTTCTGTGCTGCAAGATTTCAGATCAGCCTCATTATCGACTCTCTTTTTCCTGATACATAGAAATGACACTGCCTTGTAGCCAAGGATGTGCTTTCTAGTAAGTGAGAATCTGCAAAGACCTGCCACTTGTACAAGATCCAGCCACTCATTTAGAATAAATACAGGCTGCTATTTAATAACCGAATTAGCATTCATCTGGCTGTGCTTCAGCTTCGAACTGGGTGTAATTGGACCCTATTGTATTATTCTTTCTTACTCTATTTCAGTTAACATATGCTAATTTTGTTGGAGACTAAAGAGAACAATAACAAAAACAAAGATAAAAATTCTTCCTTAAGGTGCTTCCTCTGAGGACAGTTCAGGAGCATTGATCTTGCCTGGTGACTTCTTTAAAAATTGCCTCTGCCTAAGAGAAGATTTTCCAGTGGTCATGTATGGATGCGAGAGTTGGACTGTGAAGAACGCTGAGAGCTGAAGAATTGATGCTTTTGAACTGTGGTGTTGGAGAACACTCTTGAGAGTCCCTTGGACTGCAGGGAGATCCAACCAGTCCATTGTAAAGGAGATTAGCCCTCGGTGTTCATTGGAAGGAATGATGCTGAAGTTGAAACTCCAGTACTTTGGCCACCTCATGCGAAGAGCTGACTCATTGGAAAAGACTCTGATGCTGGGAGGGATTGGGGGTAGGAGGAGAAGGGGACAACAGAGGATGATATGGTTGGATGGCATCACTGACTCGATGGATGTGAGTGTGAGTGAATTCCGGGAGTTGGTGATGGACAGGGAGGCCTGGTGTGCTGCGATTCATGGGGTCGCAAAGAGTTGGACAAGACTGAGCGACTGAACTGAACTAAAGAGAAGATTCTCAGGTTAGATGCCCCACCTGCTGAGAAGGTATTAAAAGGGACCTAAGTGATCAAACATGGAAGCTCTTTCCTTTATTTTTATGGCAGCCATGCAATATTGTTGCAGGAAGGGGGACCCCATTCAGGACCTGAGAGTTGCCTCTTGTGTAACGTTCATAAATAGTCTGAGGAGACACACAAACTAACAAAGCAAGAGACTTTATTGGGAACGAGTGCCTGGATGGAGAGCAGCACGGTAAGGGAACCCAACAGTACTGCTCTGCCACGTGGCTTACAGTCTCAGGTTTTATGGTGATGGGGTTAATTTCCAGGTTCCATTCAGTTCAGTCACTCAGTCGTGTCTGACTCTTCACAACCCCATGAATCGCAGCACACCAGGCCTCCTTGTCCATCACCATCTCCCGGAGTTCACTCAGACTCACGTCCATCGAGTCCGTGATGCCATCCAGCCATCTCATCCTCTGTTGTCCCCTTCTCCTCCTGTCCCCAATCCCTCCCAGCATCAGAGTCTTTTCCAATGAGTCAACTCTTCGCATGAGGTGCCCAGAGTACTGGAGTTTCAGCTTGGGCATCATTCCTTCCAAAGAAATCCCAGGGTTGATCTCCTTCCGAATGGACTGGTTGGATCTCCTTGCAGTCCAAGGGACTCTCAAGAGTCTTCTCCAACACCACAGTTCAAAAGTATCAATTCTTTGGCGCTCAGCGTTCTTCACAGTCCAACTCTCACATCCATACATGACCACTGGAAAAACCATAGCCTTGACTAGACTGGTTATCTCTAGCTTATTATTCTCACTTGGGGTCCCGGTGCTGTGTGTGTTGCTCAGCCAAGATAGATTCCAGAAAAGGTTCTGGGAGGTAGGTAGGACATATGGGTTGGTGTCTTCTCTCTCCTTTGACCTTTCCCAAATTCTCTGTTTGGTAGTAGCTTGTAAGTTTCATGTTCCTTACCAGTAGTGCCTGTTGTTAAGATAACTCAAGCAAGTGGCTACTCTGATGCCTGGTCATGGCGGATGGATTCAGTCAGTTTCCCCAACAATATCATGAAAAAAAAAAGCGTATGTATATATAGTCTCAAATATACATTTGACATATATATATATATATACATACATGAGTGAAAGTATTAGTTAGTCATGTCCAACTCTTTGCAACCCCATGGACTGTAGCCCACCAAGCTCCTCAGTTTATGGAGTTCTCCAGCAAGAATACTGTAGTTGGTTGCCATTTGCTTCTCCAGGGGATTTTCCCAATGCAGGAACTGAACACAGATCTTTCACACTGAAGGCAGTTTCTTTACAGACTGTGCCACCAGGGAAGTCCATATATATATATATATATATATATATATATATATATATGAAGTCTTCCTAGTAGCCTACCAAGGTTCCATTAAGAATCATTAAAGTTTACTGCTCTTCTTCCTCCTCAGTTACTTAGACTATCACTTATATTGTTGACTGAGCTCTAAATGTATATGTTTTTAACCAAGGACTCTACACATTCATTGACAACATTGAAAATCTCTTTCATTCCCTCCACACACCAGAGTTTCTTGCTTTTTCCAGTAAGATCCTTGATGAGCTGGCTGTAGTTTTCAATTGCTGCACTTCTGTTAGGTTAGACTTCTTTGGGTTATTTTGTGCTTTCATGATAAACAATCTTATACCCTTATAACTATTTTGATTCTTATGATTTATCACCAAATTCTATCCCTCCACACACATCCCAAAAGCTAGTAGTGGATTAAGTTGGTAAACCAAGGGATTTTCTTCATTTAGAGAAACTGTGGTATTAAAATAAAAATCAGTGCTGTACCTGAAGGTACATCTTCAAGTAATTTAAGCCTGACTGGGTTTAGAGGGGTAGCAGGAAAAGATTTTTGGAGTAATCTTGATTAGCCATGGAGGATGAAAGGGAACTGGCATTAGTTCATTTATTCATTTGAATTACATGAAACACTTTAATTGTGCTGTTCTAGGAACTGAGGAAAAGGTAAAGTATATTGCTCAGGTGCTTAGTCCAGTTGGGGAACTAAGCCATGACATAGAAAAGTGAAAGTCACTCATTCATGTCTGACTCTTTGCAACTCCCTGGACTGTATAGTCCCTGGAATTCTCCAGGCCAGAATACTGGAGTGGGTAACCTTTCCCTTCTTCAGGGGATCTTCCCAACCCAGGGATTGAACCCAGGTCTTCCACATTGCAGGCAGATTCTTTACCAGCTGAGCCACAGGGGAAGCCCAAGAATACTGGAGTGGGTAGCCTATCCCTTCTCCAGGGGATCTTTCTGTTCCAGGAACCAACATAGAAATAAGTTCAGTAACTATATTAGCCAGCATAAGTTTAAGCATCCAAAAACTTTGCTAATAGTATGTTACAAGGACTCGTAGAAAGGTTATCATCAGTGCAGGAGACTTCAAAGAAAGCTTTGTAGATGAACACAGGATTAGCAGCATATTAAAAAGCAGACAGCATATTAAAAAAACAGAGACGTTACTTTGCCGACAAAAGGTCAGTCTATTCAAAGCTTTGGTTTTTCCAGTAGTCGTGTATGGATGTTAGAATTGGACTGTAATGAAAGCTGAGTGCCAAAGAATGGATGCTTTTGAACTGTGGTATTGGAGAAGACTCCAATATTTGGCCACCTGATGAGAACTGACTCATTGGAAAAGACCCTGATGCTGGGAAACATTGAAGGCAGGAGGAGAAAGGGACGACAGAGGATGAGATGGTTGGATGGCATCACCAACTTGATGGACATGAGTTTGAGTAAGTTCCTGGAGTTGGTAATGGACAGGGAAGCCTGGCATGCTGCAGTCCATGGTGTCGCAAAGAGTTGAACACAACTGAGCAACTGAACTGAACAGAATTGGGATAGATTTTGAAGGAGTAGTCTTTGAAAAACTAAAGGGAGAAAGAGATAAGACACTTACGGTCATAATTCAAGATTTTCAAATGTTCGTCCAAACATAGTATTTACTCCTTCAGGTCAGTGTGGTCTACTCTGTTCTAGAAACAAAGAATGTTCCCCATGACTGTAGCAGGGAGGAAAATGTAAGCATTATGCTATATTTATTGTTAGTTAACACTGAAAGATACATATCTTAGGGACTTCCTCAGAGTCTGTAAACTTCTTGAGAGCAGGCACCATCTATTTCCCACCCACCTCCACACCTTCTGCCTTCACGACTTATACAACATATTCAGCACAGTGCTTTGTCTGAAATGTTTGGTAAATATGTATCTTCATGAAAACTTGAGCACCTTGACTCTGGTAGAATTTTCCTTGGTTCGCAGAATTTCATTTGAATTAGATTACATTTAGATTAGAAATTTAGGCAGAATGAAGGTGAAATTCCTGGCTAAATCTCAGCCATTGACAAACTCACAGATTGCTTATCAAATCTGCCTCTTATATTGTGAGTTGCTGGGGGCGGGGAGAGGGGAGGAATCCCTGATTATGATTATCTCTTTCTTCCAAATCCAATGCACCTGCAATCCAATGCACTTGCTATCTAATTTAATAGACAGGTGATCATATGCTGAGTGAAATTGACATAATCAAAACAGAAGAGTTGTAAAGGTCTGAAGACCTGAGATTCATTCCTGTCTCTTTCTGACTTGAAAGTCTCCTGTATTCTGTGGAACCCATGCATAAAAATTTTAACATCTTACTGATTTTACCACTGTTTATGATTATTTTTTCAAGGGTTTGGAAGCATATACTTCCTGCTTTGAAAGGGTTTCCCTTGCAACTTCTTTATGTCTTGCCCTGGATGTTTATGAGACATTTAGCAGCTGTTCCCGTTCTATGAAAAATGAAGTGAGTAGATTTGACAGCTGTTTCCATGTTGTTTTGGGATACATGAGCTTACACTATTCTTGTAAATGAAATGTATTAATCATTCTCCATTCAAGTGTTTACATTTTATAGGCAGCTTCAGAAATGAAAAAGAAAAAAGTTCAACTTGTGCACAGACACCTAAAAGTAATTAAATGTTAATTCCAACAATTGTTCATAATAACAAATATAGTGATTTTTAGATGTCCTTATTAAAATATTTTATGGATTAGACAAACTTAAAGTTTAGGTTTGAAGTCTCATTGTGTAAGAAACTTTGGGCAGGGGATTGGCAGAGAGTGGGTGAGGAAGATGGAATGGGTGAGGAGGAGGAATAGTATTATACCCAGATATCTATGTACCTATGTGAAGAAACAGACATCTGACTCCAAATGAAAGGATAGGAGAAATGGGTATAGCATAGGAGACAAATATTAACTAAACATAGGACCTTTCTAAAGTCAGCCCAGGGATGGAGCTCACACTAGGACCTTTCTAAAGTCAGTCCAGGGAATGGAGCTCACACTAGGACCTTTCTAAAGTCGGTCCAGGGAATGGAGCTCACACTAGGAGCTTTCTAAAGTCAGCCCAGAGATGGAGCACACACTAGGAGCTTTCTAAAGTCCGCCCAGGGAATGGAGCTCACACTAGGAGCTTTCTAAAGTCAGCCCAGAGATGGAGCACACACTAGGAGCTTTCTAAAGTCCGCCCAGGGATGGAGCTCACACTAGGAGCTTTCTGAAGTCTGCCCAGGGATGGAGCACACATATGGCTATGAATTCCCAGTCTCTTGGGGCATTTGGGTGTATGGCAACATTGAGAACTACTTGATTTGGATGTCTTTCAGTTTCAAGTGAAAAATAGCAACAACAACAACAAAAAATCAAAACTCTTCAGTCAATTTCAAGGAAAGAGAGAATTTATTATTTCAGGTGGCTAAATAGTAAAATCCCAGCAGCATCCAGGGGTTCGATTAATATCACAGGACCTAGTGTCTACCTATGTCCTGACTCTGCTCTCTTCAGTGATGGATCTATACGTTTTCATTGATCAGCTTTATTGCTCCAGGCAAGTCCTGGCCCCTCATACAGGCAAGATGGCTTCTAGAAAAGTCATATTTACATGCTATGGATCAGTTCTGAGTTTAATGAAAATAACAAATCCTCTCTGTCTAGTGTTCATCTTGGTCTCAGCACTGGCTCAGAGTTGGTATGAGTCCCTTGACCTTCACCATGGCTTCATCATAGCCCAGGTCTAGATAAGAATTGCTTCTCCTACCCAGAGTTATCTTTACTGCTATCTTGGCAGACAGTATCCAGTATGTGAAGTGTATTCTATGAAGCAAAATCAAGTCTCTAGTGGTATGAGAAGAAATGAAAGGTCAGTAGCAAAAGTGACAAGTTTCCATCATAGTACTGGAGCCCTTGAGAAGTGATAAGATCAGATCAACTATTTTTAGTAAATTTATAGCAGTGAATTAATATTCAGTTCAGTGGCTCTGTCATGTCCAACTCTTTGCAACCCCATGGACTGCAGCACACCAGACTTCCCTCTCCATCATCGACTCCCAGAGCCTGTTCAAACTCATGTCCATTGAGTCGGTGATGCCATCCAACCATGTCATCCTCTCTTGTCCGCTTCTCTTCCTGCCTTCAGTCTTTCCCAGCATCAGGGTCATTTCCAGTGAGTCAATTCTTCACATCAGGTGGCCCAAGTACTGGAGTTTCAGTTTCAGCAATGCATTGTTTCATGAAATATATCTGTGTGTGTGTGTGTGTGTGTGTGCATGTATAAAACATAAAGAATCCTCTTCTGGTTGAAGCAGGCTGAATGCCTAATTAAACAGAATGAGTGACAAATTAAACAGTGCCTTCACCCCTATTTATATCCCCCTCTGAAATCTGCTGAGCAGGATAAATAGTAAGACTCCATAGAATCTTGAGTCTGTGATTATTATATCAATTTGGTCCTTCTGTCTGATGGAATCTTACTGTGCTTAATCAATATTTGTTGGGTTGAATTTTAATGAGATGAATTTAGCGAGGGGGGGATACCTGTGTGCCCTTCATGTATCATTTGCATTTTCCAAGGCATTTTTGCTTATGTGGTCATTTGTTTTTAATGATATCCCGTGAGCTAGGTTATTTTCATTTTCTAAATCTTTATTTTGGTATACTTATATGAACACTAAGGAGGAATAATATAATGAACCACTTTGAACTCACCAGCTAACATTTTTCAAGTTTTAATGTTGTATATACTCTAGTTCTCTTTCTCCATTTTTATGACGAAAACTTTACAGTTAAAATTTCCTATATTCTACTTACATTCATTTCCCTCCCTCTCTGCCCAGAAATAAACATTATCATGTATTTGAACATTTACAGTCTCCATGAATATTTTATTATTTTTCTGCTACCTATTTGATTATCCAAAAATATGAATGCATATACTTTGTATTTAATATAAATAACATTAACCATATGTATCCATCTTTTGTGTTTGTGTTTTTGTTTTTACCTAAATGATTTTGAAACTTGTACTGATACATATTGGAGTTGGAAATGGCAACCCACTCTAGAATTCTTGCCTGGAAAATTCCATGCAAAAAAAGTCCATGGGTTTACAAAGAAGTGGATACAACTGAGTAACTTAGCATGCACACACCAATACATATAGATATAGCTTGTTTTTACTGTTGGAAGGAGTTAAAATGATCAGTTTAATCCAAATGATATAAATGTTAACTCAGTAGTATGTTTAAGTGGTTTTTTTTCCCCTGTGTTTTTCGTTTGTTTGTTTTTCAATGAACATTGATCATGAATCAAGGGATTTAACAAACATGAGACACCATCACACTGTGCAAAGCTAGATCTAATCTACAAAATACAGACACGTGGCCATATCTCCATAGTAATTGTTCCTGCCCTAGGATCTCTGTGTAAGATCCAGGAACTCCATGAAAATCCTGAAGCAGATTGTGGAAACTTGATGTTTGTATTAGAATGTCTCAGAGAAGGATCTGATTTTATCTTCGGAATCTCAGAGAGTACTATAACCTGCAAAATATAAGAACACTGCCTTAGATGTTTTATAAAACATTTACAAGTCATCTCCAACTTAGAGAATTAAAACAAATTTCTAGCAGGTAGAATAGGGGTACTTTGTAGTCCCTTTCTCAGCAGCCTACAGAAATGACATTCATTATTTTTTATTCCCTCTATGTCTCAAAAAGCAGGGGGTGAAGTTTAGCAAATGAATAATCATGGCAAAACTGTATTAATCTATTCGTTTCATATACTTCCATATCACAAGACTTGCGAAACCAAAAGCCAGCCTGACCTTTTGTTCTTTTGTGGTCAGCATGTTATGATAACATATCATTGCTTCTAAACCCACTGAGCTCAACACAGTAAGAAACCAACTCAACACACTCATTGAGAACTTAGAGGAAACTACTTCTCAGCACGTGGAAAGTAAGGTGAAGAAAGAACCCTCTACCTTTTCCAACCCCATTCTGCCTAAACTTCTAACCAGAGAAGCTTGAATTTTAGAGTATATCTTAAATATAGATCCCATGTCTGTGTCTCAAGCTAGAGACCCTTCAACCCATGGGTCCAGGTTGAACAGATGATACAGTTGGGTTTCTGTTCAGCTACCTTATAAATTCCTTATTCTCCACTAAGCTTGGAGAACTGCTTTAAACATTGTTATCCTATATTTGATACCCTACATTTACCACCCTATATTTTTCTTAACCTCCCTATCCCTCTTTTCAACTACTACAGAAGTCTAATACCAAAAAACAGTAACAGCAAGTGTAACAGTAACCAGTGGTTACTGACTGCTGGCTCTAAGTCAGATACCATGCTAAGCACTTGATTCATGATTCATTTGTCAGTTCATTTATCTATTCAAGTAATATTTGCTGTATACATACCATGTTATCTGCCAGGGATAATCAATGCTGAACATAGACACTATTCCTTGATGTCATCGAGCTTACAGTCTAATGCGGAGGTAGATATGAACCAAACATCAGCTAACGAATGTGAACTTGCAGTTGTGATCAGAACTACAAAGGAGAATTGTATAATTATACAGGAACAGGTAATGAAGGAATTTGAACTGGCTAGGAAGGAAATGAATGGATTTCCTCAAGAAATGATGATGGCTTTGACATAAGAAGGATCAGTAAGAGTTAACTAGGCACAGGAGATGGAATGGAACTCTACATAGAACAAACATTATGTATAAAGGTTCTAGATGATGAGAAGGAACATGCTGGATTCTAGGCAAGATTTCATTTTACTGTTGAATTTAGGCTAAGTGAATTTAAGTGGGGAAGTAGCAGGACCAAATCAAATTAATGTCTAGCCTCAAAAGGTGTATGCTTAAAACCAGATCCCTCGTTTGCCTCATGAAAGGAGCCACAGACCCAGATGATTCACAGAGGAATTCTAACAAAGATAGAAAGATCACATAGTCTCAGTACTTATTTTAGATAATAAAAAAAGAACAAATCTCTAATGTTTCTTTTTTTATGAGACATCTCATGGCCAATCTTGTTTCTTTCATATGTGTGATTTTTAATCAAACCCTGTCATGTCATTTCAGTCATAAATATACCAGGATATATCTCTAAAAATATTCTTTAAAGATATAACATCTAATATTATCATGTCCAAGTAGATACAAATATTAATAATAGTGATTAAAGTATTCAAATGTTCTCAATTGTCTCAGAAGCTCTGTGTCCCTGTGTCTCTCTTATTTTCTGCTTTTCACAAATGTTTCCAAAAATAAAACTTAGGTCTGTAAATTTTTAATTGATTAATAAGTCTTTTAAGTTCCTTAATCTTTAGGTTCTCTTTCCATCTCTTACCTTTTTCTTCTAATATATTTGTTGAAGAAACAATTTTAAAAAGGAAAAAGTTTTTCTTTATAGTTTCCCATATTCCTGATTCTCATTATTTCATATTTTTCTCTCAAAAATTTCTGCAATTTGGAAATTACAGCAGTAGCTTTTTTTGTGTGTGTGAGGAGAATCTTCATAAGTGGAAAATACATAATAGCTATTTTATTTGTTGAATGCATCAATGGTTGAACTGAAAATGGTTGGCTGGAAATTTCCATTCATGTATCCCAAGTTCAGTTCAGTTCAGTCGCTCAGTCGTGTCTGACTCTTTGCGACCCCATGAATTGCAGCACGCCAGGCCTCCCTGTTCATCACCATCTCCCGGAGTTCACTAAGACTCACATCCATCGGGTCAGTGATGCCATCCAGCCATCTCATCCTCTGTCGGCCCCTTTTCCTCCTGCCCCCAATCCCTCCCAGCATCAGAGTCTTTTCCAATGAATCAACTCTTCTCATGAGGTGGCCAAAGTACTGGTGTTTCAGCTTTAGCATCATTCCTTCCAAAGAAATCCCAGGGCTGATCTCCTTCAGAATGGACTGGTTGGATCTCCTTGCAGTCCAAGGGACTCTGAAGAGTCTTCTCCAACACCACAGTTCAAAAGCATCAATTCTTCAGCGCTCAGCCTTCTTCACAGTCCAACTCTCACATCCATACATGACCACAGGAAAAACCATAGCCTTGACTAGTCGGACCTTAGTCGGCAAAGTAATGTCTCTGCTTTTGAATATACTATCTAGGTTGGTCATAACTTTTCTTCCAAGGAGTAAGTGTCTTTTAATTTCATGGCTGCAGTCACTGTCTGCAGTGGTTTTGGAGCCCAAAAAAATAAAGTCTGACACTGTTTCCACTGTTTCCCATCTATTTCCCATAAAGTGATGGGACCGGATGCCATGATCTTCGTTTTCTGAATGTTGAGATTTAAGCCAGCTTTTTCACTTTCATCAAGAGGCTTTTAGGTCCTCTTCACTTTCTGCCATAAGGGTGGTGTCATCTGCATATCTGAGGTTATTGATATTTCTCCCAGCAATCTTGATTCCAGCTTGTGTTTCTTCCAGGCCAGCATTTCTCATGATGTATTTTGCATATAAGTTAAATAAGCAGGGTGACAATATACAGCCTTGACGTACTCCTTTTCCTATTTGGAACCAGTCTGTTGTTCCATGTCCAGTTCTAACGGTTGCTTCCTGACCTGCATACAGATTTCTCAAGAGGCAGGTTAGGTGGTCTGGTATTCCCATCTCTCTCAGAATTTTCCAGTTTATTGTGATCCACACAGTCAAAGGCTTTGGCATAGTCAATAAAGCAGAAATAGATGTGTTTCTGGAACTCTCTTGCTTTTTCCATGATCCAGCAGATGTTGGCAATTTGATCTCTGGTTCCTCTGCCTTTTCTAAAACCAGCTTGAACATCAGGGAATTCACAGTTCACATATTGCTGAAGCCTGGCTTGGAGAATTTTGAGCATTACTTTTCTAGCGTGTGAGATGAGTTCAGTTGTGCGGTAGTTTGAGCATTCTTTGGCATTGCCTTTCTGTGGAATTGGAATGAAAACTGAACTTTTCCAATCCTGTGGCCACTGCTGAGTTTTCCAAATTTGCTGGCATATTGAGTGCAGCACTTTCACAACATCATCTTTCAGGATTTCAAACAGCTCAACTGGAATTCCATCACCTCCACTAGCTTTGTTCGTAGTGATGCTTTCTAAGGCCCACTTGACTTCACTTTCCAAGATGTCTGGTTGTAGGTTAGTGATCACATCATCATCATTATCTGGGTCATGAAGATCTTTTTTGTACAGTTCGTCCGTGTTTTCTTGCCACCTCTTCTTAATATCTTCTGCTTCTGTTAGGTCCAGACCATTTCTGTCCTTTATCGAGCCCATCTTTGCATGAGATGTTCTCTTGGTATCTCTAATTTTCTTGAAGAGATCTCTAGTCTTTCCCATTCTGTTCTTTTCCTCTATTTCTTTGTATTGATCGCTGAAGAAGGCTTTCTTATCTCTTCTTGCTATTCTTTGGAACTCTGCATTCAGATGCTTATATCTTTCCTTTTCTCCTTTGTTTTTCGCCTCTCTTCTTTTCACAGCTATTTGTAAGGCCTCCTCAGACAGCCATTTTGCTTTTTTGCATTTCTTTTCCGTGGGGATGGTCTTGATCCCTGTCTCCTGTACAATGTCACGAACCTCATTTCATAGTTCATCAGGCACTCTATCTATCAGATCTAGGCCCTTAAATCTATTTCTCACTTCCACTGTATAATCATAAGGGATTTGATTTAGGTCATACCTGAGTGGTCTAGAGGTTTTCCCTACTTTCTTCAATTTGTCTGAATTTGGTAATAAGGAGTTCATGATCTGAGCCACAGTCAGCTCCTGGTCTTCTTTTTATTGACTGTATAGAGCTTCTCCATCTTTGGCTGCAGAGAATATAATCAGTCTGATTTTGGTGTTGACCATCTGGTGGTGTCCATGTGTAGAGTCTTTTCTTGTGTTGTTGGAAGAGGGTGTTTGCTATGACCAGTGCTATTCACATAAAATAAGTAGGATAAATACTTGACTCAGTTCCTCTGTTTACCAGCTTTCAAATAGATAAACTCTGTCTTCTGGCATATGCTAGTATTGACCAATATGTTTTTCTCACATACTGTTACTTGGTTTTATTATGAACTAATACATTTATTTGGAGAAGGCAATGGCACCCCACTCCAGTAGTCTTGCCTGGAAAATCCAGTGGACGGAGGAGCCTGGTGGGCTGCTCCATGGGGTCCATGGAGTCACTGGGAGTCCATGGGGTCGCTAAGAGTCGGACATGACTGAGTGACTTCACTTTCACTTTTCACTTTCATGCATTGGAGAAGGAAATGGCCACCCACTCCAGTATTCTTGCCTGGAAAATCCCAGGGATGGGGGAGCCCAGTGGGCTGCCGTCTCTGAGGTCACACACAGTTGGACATGACTGAAGCGACTTAGCTAAGTAGCAATACATTTATTACAAAGTTATAAAATTATTAGATATATTTTAAGTCACTGCAGTTATTTTTCTTATTGAGCAAAGCCCTGTAACATTCCTAGCTAAGCCCATTCAAACTGGCTCCTGAGTCTCTTTGACATGATATTGTTTTGGTTCAGTTGCTGAGGCATATTCCTACTCTTTGCAACCCCATGGACTGCATGAAGCATGCCAGGTTTCCCTGTCTATCACCATGTCCTGGAATTTGCTCAAACTCATGTCAAGTGAATCAGTGATTCCATCCAACTATCTCATCCTCTGTCATCCTCTTCTGCCTTCCATCTTTCCCAGCATCAGAGTCTTTTTCAATGAATCAACTCTTCTCATCAAGTGGCCAAAGTATTGGAACTTTAGCCTCAGTCCTTCCAATGAATATTCAGGGTGATTTCCTTTAGTATTGACTTCTTTTTTAAATTTATTTTAATTGGAGGCTAATTATTTTATAATAATGTGGTGGTTTTTGCCATACATTCACATGAATCATCCATGGGTGTGACTGCTTTGATCTCCTTGATCTCTCTCTCTCTTGATCTCAAGAGTCTACTCCAACACCACAGTTTGATAGCATCAATTCTTTAGCATTCAGCCTTCTTTACGGGTGAACTCTCACATCCGTACATGACTACTGGAAAAATCATAGCTTTGACCATATGGTCCTTTGTTGGCAAAGTGATGTTTCTGCTTTTTAATGTGCTGTCTAGGTTTGTCATTCCTTTTTTTCCAAGGAGCAAGTGTCTTTTAATTTCGTGCCTGCAGTCATTGTCCGCAGTGATTTTGGAAACCAAGAAAATAAAATCTGTCACTGTTTCCACTTTTACCCAATATATTTGCATGATATGGTGGGGCTGGATGCCATGATCTTAGTTTTTTTGAGTTTTAAGCCATCTTTTTCACTCTCCTCTTTCGCCTTCTTCAAGAGGCTCTTTAGTTCTTCACTTTCTGCAATTAGGGTGGTGTCATCAGCATATGTGAGGTTGTTGATATTTCTCCCAGCAGTCTTGATTCCAGCTTGTGATTCATCCAGCTTGACTTTTCATGTGATATACTCTGCATTTAAGTTAAATAAGGAGGGTGACAACATACAGCCTTGACGTACTCCTTTCCCAACTGGGAACCAGTCCATTGTTCCATGTCTGGTTCTAACTGTTGCTTCTTGACCTGCATACAGATTTCTCAGGAGGCAGGTAGGTAGTCTGGTATTCCCATCTCTTTAAGAATTTTCCACACTTTATTATGATCCACGCAGCCAAAGACCTTAGTGTAGTCAATGAAGCAGAAGTAGATGTTTCTCTGGATGGCTCTTGCTTTTTCTGTGATCCAGTGGATGTTGGCAATTTGATCTCTGGTTCTCCTGCCTTTTCTAAATCTAGCTTGTATATCTGGAAGTACTTGGTTCACGTACTATTGAACCCTAACTTAAAGGATTTTGAGCATTACCTCACTAACATGTGAAATGAGTATACTAACATGATACTAGTAGTAATTGATAACTTCTTTGATGCCTAATATGACACAATTCTAGGGTTCTCTTATTATTTATCTCAAACTTTAATCATTCTTCCTTAAAAATCCCTGGTGCCTTTAAGTTAGGAAGTTACATTTGGAGGCTAAAATGTGTATACTCAGAGTATTCACTGCTACCAGGTGAAGGTATCATTTATAGTCCTTCTCAGTGGATAGGTAGGAAAGAAACAGTGAAAAAAATAAAAGAAGAAAAACACATACTTCTTGAATATGTATTAGTATTTACAATTGAAACTTGTGATTATAAGACTGTAACCTTCTTTATTTTATATCACATTTCTCATATTAAAATTCATATTTTCTAAAGCTAAGTCTAGATTTTTTTCTCTATCCTCTAACTTATTTATAATTACATTAAAAGTACATTGTCAATAGTATTTTTACTAATAGTATTGTAACTGAAGGCTGCTAAAACTTCGTTTCAGTTACCTCTGTCTTTGGGATATATAACCCTAAACCGAAAGTACTTCTGAATTACAGTGCTTCAAAAATCACTTAAAATAATTCTTTTCTCTGTGGATATGCACATTTGGTATGTGCTTGAATTCTTTCATCCCCACCTTCATTTTGGAAAAAGAGAAAAATTATCTTGTTTTCTAATTATGTAAAACACTAACAGGGTATTTAAATAAGTAGGGCACAATAAGGAAGAAGTATTATGCTTTCTTGGCGGTTAAAATATGACCAAGAGCAGTGAATGCAGTGGTAGAGTGAATATACGAATTGGAGAGTACTGGATCCACAGCAACCTTTGTACTCCACAGCAGCAGGCTTGATTTTCTGGGTTTATTAGTTTCACTTCTGATCTACAGGGTGAGGAACAGTACGGCTTGTATTGGTCAGGATTCTTTTGATTACTGGAAACAAAATTTAGTTTCTATGTTTATGAAAAATACTTTAAAATTTTTTAAAAAATCTCTATTTAGATGTTGTTATATTAGAGGCACAAAACAAAACCTGAGCAAAGCTGACTCACTCATTAGCTTTTTGGATTTCCTTCTCTTTTTGAATTTGCTTTTAGATTGGGTTCTTTTCATGTCATAGCCAAGTGAGGCTAACTCATACAGACCATTGTTCAAATTCTGGCTTTATACCTGAAGACTTGTTTATCTCTAGAAAATTCATATAATCTCTTTGCCTCAGTTTCTTTATCCATAAAATGAAGATTCTACTTTAGGAATCTTGTGAAGATTAAATGAGATAATACATGTAAAATACCTGGTGCTATGTCTGGCACATACTAAGATTCCAATTGCTGTTGGGTTTTGCTATAGATATTGTTTTTTTTAATGTGTCTCTGATTATAATTGGTGCAAACTATATATTTTTTTGTTCTCCTTTCTTTGTCACGTTCTTCCTTGAAAACTGCAAAGACTTTGTGCCCTATAATTTTTCATTCAGTTCTACTCGTCAACCAAAACTTAGCTAAAGATAGCTCTCTAAACTTAGACTTCTTAAAAGAGAAAAGGGGGAAGATGTTTGAGCCTTTCTTTAATCTGAGCTAGCTTGGTTCTATATTTTGAATTCTCAGCACCAAGCCAGGAATCAGACGCGTGTGGCTCCTCTTTCCTCCTGGAGAAAGGCACTATGTGGATTTCAAGGTATATGATGCAATAATATGGGAAACATGGTGGCCTCTGAGCCCCTGATCCCTGCATTAGCCAGTTCATGATTTAGGTGATCTTGGGAAATTTGCTTCCTTTCTCTATGCCCAAGTCTGTCTGTGAAATTAGGTCACTCAAAGAGATCTGAATTTGCTTCCAGTTTTTGAAGTGTTTAGTTCTATTATATCAACTCTCTCCTTGATGTATTTCATGTAGTTTTGTGACTGCTGTAATGCATGCTTCTTTTGCTCAATGTTTGGTATCCTTCCTTTTCTAAATGATAAACCTTATGGAGTCTGTAGGTTTTCCTTTCTCCTTCTTGGCTGCCAATAAGCCTGAAGTTAATTTTCATAGAAAGTTGTAGTAACTCTAGTTAGAGTTTTTTTCATACAACAACACCCTTCTCCATCTCTTAACTGTGTGGATTTTATTCTTTTGACATACTTCTCAGTTCAAGTAATATCTGTCTTATTTTATACCATCTTAACCACATTGTTGCTATTATGAGACCCTTTATGGATTATAAATAATATTTCTGTGTCCAAATTGCTTCATGACTATTTAGGAGGAAATAATCCCACTCATGTATGGATGTGAGAGTTGGACTGTGAAGAAGGCTGAGCGCCAAAGAATTGATGCTTTTGAATTGTGGTGTTGGAGAAGACTCTTGAGAGTCCCTTGGACTGCAAGGAAATCCAACCAGTCCATTCTGAAGGAGATCAGCCCTGGGATTTCTTTGGAAGGAATGATGCTAAAGCTGAAACTCCAGTACTCTGGCCACTTCATGCGAAGAGTTGACTCATTGGAAAAGACTCTGATGCTGGGAGGGATTGGGGGCAGGAGGAGAAGGGGCCGACAGAGGATGAGATGGCTGGATGACATCACTGACTCGATGGATGTGAATCTGAGTGAACTCTGGGAGTTGGTGATGGACAGGGAGGCCTGGCGTGCTGTGATTCATGGGGTCGCAAAGAGTCTGACATGACTGAGCGACTAAACTGAACTGAATCCCACTCCAACCTATTCTGTTATGATATAAAAGTGACTGTATAAAAATTGAGGGAATTGATAATTTTTATAAATATAAAATTAAGGAAATTATGTAGTTCATGCTGAAGGCCTGTTTCCTCAGCTATGTACAGAGGACTAGTTCCTTATTGGATTTAAACCAAGACTCAAATGGTCAAGAACCTGTCTGCCAGTACAGGATATGTGGGTTATATCTCTGGGTTGGGAAGGTCCCCTAGAGAAGGAAGTGGCAACCCACTCAGTATTCTTGCCTGGAGAATTCCACAGACAGAGAAGCTTGGTGAGCTACAGTCCATGGGGACGTAAAGAGTTGAAAACGACTGAGCGATGAACCCTTTCAAGGAGATTATAGTTTTTAGATATAGTTTTCAGTTACTACTATAAAGGAGTTAAACATAACTACAAAGGGATAATAATTGTTACATTAGTATGTTAAAAACATTATCTAAAATCCAGTATTTTAGCCTTATACAAAGATTCTAGTACAGAAACTGCTGTCCCCTAAATGGTGATCAAAATATTCTTCTCCTCAGAGTAAGCTGTTGTTTAGTTACAGAGTTGTGTCTGACTCTTTTGTGACCCCATGGACTGTAGTCCATCATCTCCTCTGTCCATGGAATTTCCCAGGCAAGAATGCTGGAGTGGGTTGCCATTTCCTTCTCCAGGGACTTTTCCCAGACCAGGGACTGAACCCTCATCTCCTGCATTGGCAGGTGGGTTCTTTACCACTGAGTCACAGGGAAGCCCAGTAAGTTGTTTCACTATGTGAAGCAAATTATAGGACTGTTGCTATAGCTTTCTTGGAAACACTGACAAGTAATTTGCCAGTTGGTATGATAAGGTTCTAATTGACTTTTCAAATGTTCTCATGGATTCTAGGATGGACAAAGAGCCCAATCCTTGGTAAAAAGAAAAATCACATAAAAACTAACAGTGTTATTTCCTCAGCCTAGTTCTATTGATCACTTCTGCTAGTAACTTGTACATTGCATACTGATTACATTTGTACATGACACCATAAGAATTGAAGAAAAGTCACGAAGAGTATGGCCCTGGAGTTCCAACCTGTGTTGGAATCCCAGCACCTCTACACACTATTTTCATAACCCTCTACAGACAGAATTGAGAATAAAGCCTAATTGCTGCAGGAAGACAGACTTCAACTCATAACACGGAGGACTTTTCTAGAGAAAAAGCTTAAATGACCTTTAACTATATTGCTGGTTCTAGAACAAGAAGGAAATGGTAAAGATCAAGAGTTTTTATTATGTATTTAAATTCTGAACTTGTAAACTCTGAATTAGATTATTGGTAATTTTTTTTAATTTTTATTTTTTATTTGACTGCACCAAGGCATAGTGGGATCTTTGCTCTTCCTTGCAGTATGTGGGATTTTTAGTTGTAGCATGCAGGATCCTTTGTTGTGGCTTGTGAGATCTAGTTCCCTCACCCAGGAACCCAGACCCCCTGCATTGGGAGTGCAGTCTTAGCAACTGGATTACCAGGAAGCCCTCTAAATTAGAGTATTAATTGCTGTTGTGATAATGGCAGTGGACAATGGTTGATGAATGGGACTGATGACATTGTTGGCCCTGTCCCACTTAGGATTTATAAGATCACACACTTCTAGGGATAAGAAGAATGTCGCTGAATTTTAATGAATAGGGAGCTACAAGACCAAGCAGAGATGACTATGAAACCAGAATGAAGGAAATGGGGATATTTAATGAGATGTTTAGTTTTGGGAACATATCTTTAATGTCATGTACAATGCACCTTTTATGATTGTTCAGACAGTAGAATAAGAACTAGTGGTTTGAAGCTCCAGAGAAACTTACTTCAGTTCAATACAAAAAATTACAGCGAAAAAATTTGGATATTAGATTGCCTTAGGTTTGAGTTCCAGCTTGGCCATTTACTGTGTTACCATTTTAACGTCTTTAATGTCTTTCATCTATCTCAACTATTTCATTTATCTCATCTATCTCAACTTTCCCCTATCTCAACTGTGAAGTGGAGGTGATATTAGACTTTTACCTCATAGGACATTTATACAGATTAAAATGAGATATCACGTGAAGATAAATAACACAATGTCCAACACATAGTGCGTGCATCCTCGGTTGTGTCTGATTCTGTGACTCCATGGACTGTAGCCTCCCAGGCTCCTCTGTCCATTGGATTCTCCAGGCGAGAATACTGGAGTAGACTGCCATTTCCCACACCAGAGATCTTCCCAACTGAGGGATCAAAATTGCATCTCTTGTGTCTCCTGCATTGGTAGGCAGATTCTTTACCACTGTGACACCTGGGGGTACATACTTATAATTGTTATTATAGTTGTGGCTCGTAATCTTGTTAACATTACTAGTAGTTAGGTCTAAAATATAATGAAAGTTTGCATGCTTCAAGGGGAGGCAACAAGGTAGCTGTCATTGGGTATTATTTTTAAAACGTGGGAAACAAAATGGAGATGATTTGACATGAGATGGACATGTCCATGACCCATTCATTCTCGAAGTGCCTTTCTGGCATCATGCTGAGGGTATCCATGGTACATTTTCACTGATGCCAAGTTTTCCTGGGTTCTTCTATCCTAGGTCCCCTATCCCTATGATCTACTTAGGCATCTGCTGGACCAGATTTAGCAGTCTCTCTACCGTATAATTATCTGTAACTGCTTGAGCACTTACATGCCTAAATTTTTCATAAACCACTTTATGCTTTAATACCAATGGCTAATCATAGAGCCTTTGATTATAATCTCTCCAACATCAGTCTTTCTCTCTTGTTTACAACTGATTGGCCAGAGTTTATAATAGTAGCAGACATTGAATACATAATGGCTAAATGAATGGATGCATGCTTGAATGCATGAATAAATGGAGAAAGATGCAAGTAAACTGGTAAAATTTCATATGTATATGAGCAGTCATTATGTTTAATATTCCATTCAATGCCTAAATATTTATATTTGATACTTCTTCCAGGTGGCTATTTGGCCTCTACTTGAGAACCTTCTACAGTAGGGAATTTATCACCTCTTCAGGCATCTCATTTTTCCTTTGGACAAGTTTATTAGCATAGGCTTGCAGTGTTTCACCATATATTGAACCTAATTTCATCACTCAGCTAATAAATGAATATATTGCCTCTCCTAGTAGTATTTGAATTTTAACAGGAGATTCCTAGAAGTGCATTCTTTAAATAAAATAATTTAATTTTGAGGACAGAATTTTAGATACCAAGGCTTGCAAAAGGAAGCTACGCTAATTTGCTTCTTCACAAATATGAGATCTGTTGTTGTATAGTTGTGGGGGATATAGGATGACAGATGTTTGCAGTATTTCTATGTTACAATAAGAAATGGATTTTGCACATCAGTAGGTTTGTGGGAGATGAAATATAAACTATGATAGAACTAAATACATAGTAGTCATGCTTCATGAATATATAAACAGTTGCATAAACTTTCTTAAAACTAAAAGAAAAATATAGCTCTTAGTTTTCAGAAATGCTATAGAAGCGCATTGTATTTTTATTTTAACTCAACAGCTCTTTTAACTTAGAAAACCATGAGAGTCACTGTATTTGAGTCAAACATTTTAAAAAATGGTTTATTCTAAGGAGCAATTAAGACTTAAATGTCATTATTTGATGTCTCCTGAGAAAGCATTTGTTTGCCATCCTCTGACTGAGCTGCAAAATTGGCCACATCTGGAGACAAAACAAAGACAATGTGCTATCATATCTAATTTTCAGAGGGAACATCTGCTTCTTGAGGGGAAAAAAAAATAAGACAACCAAAGATAAACCAAAGAACCATAGTGAATATGTGAAGGTGAGTGATAAACAAGTTATACTATGGAGAAATGTTGGATTAATTTGTGTCCTACTTACCAGTGTGTCTCTGTAATATGATGATGCCTCTGGATGGGGCAGAGACTTCTAGAAAGAAAGATATCACAGGACAAAGCTCTAGGTAGACTGATGGACATGTAATCAGACTATAATGATCCTGTTTCTCTGACAGCTGCCAGAAAGAGTTACTCAGAGGGTTAAGCTCCAGAAGCCAGGTTTATATGATGTGATCCTATCTCCCTCTCATGGTCATAACTGAAAGGACCTGTGTAGACACTTGGCTTGAAGTTGATCAGTCTTTGCAGGTATTTGGCACTTGGTTTGAAATATCTCTCACTCTGGCCAGTTTGCTTGAATAGAGGAAATGTTAACCTTAGAACTTTGAGGAAGCTGTGTTTGTCCAAGTGCTGGGGAGGAGTAGATGAAAGATGGAAGTAAATCACTGCCATAGTTCTGAATGGATTTCTAGTCTCTGGTTCTGGACCTTTCCTTATCCTTGGCCTCTAAGATATTACCCCAAAACTCTAGCATATTTATCTTAATTGGTTGAAATATTTGAAGTCAGTTTCTGTAAATTGGAAGATAAGAATATCAACTTAAAAGATGTAAAAATTGATGCCATTATCTTGGTTTCTCAGTGGTCAGTGACTAAGTTTTTCAGAATATTCAAACCAGGGAGACTTTCTTTAGTACTTCCTCTGTACTAGATGATGAAGAAAACATAGAGAAATTATAAATTGCTATATTATCCTCTTCTTTTTCTCTTTTTAAAAGAAATTTCACTGAAGCATATTTGATTTACAAACTTGTGTTAATTTCTGCCATACAGCAAAGTGACTCAGGTATACATACATAGATTATTTTTCATATTCTTTTTCATTGCAGTTTATCACAGGATGCTGAATACAATTTCCTGTTTTGTACACTAGATCCTTGTTTATTCATCCTATGTATACTAGTTTGCATCTGCTAATCCCAAACTCCCAATCCTTTCATCTGCCCTCCCACCTTGGCAAGCACAAGGCTCCTCTGTGAGTCTGTTTCTATTTCATAGATATGTTCATTTGTGTTGTATTTTAGATTCCAAATGTAAGTGATATCATACGGTATTTGTCTTTCTTTTCTGACATACTTCACTTAGTATGATAATCTTTAGGTCCATCCGTGTTGCTGAAAATGACATTATTTCACTCTTCTTATTCTCCTATCACTGCGTGATATGTCAATATCATATCCATACTAGGCTTTTCTAGGGAAAGTGAAACTTGGTGGAAGTAGATGTTCCTATATCTTTAAGGTTAAAAACAAGTCTGAAAGGACATTATGCTTCCAGTGTTCTCATTTTAGCATTGACTAAAAGGTAATGTTCCTCTTAATAAATGACCATCTCCATCTTCTAACATGGGAGCAGTGATTACTCTTTTAATTAGATAGCAACTTCTCCTCAGCTTAAGAGGAGTGAGTTGTATTAATTTTATGTTATTAGTAAAGTCACTCACTCAGTTGTGTCCAACTCTTTGCGACCCCATGGGCTGTAGCCTACCAGGCTTCTCTGTCCATGGGATTTTCTAGGCAATAGTACTGGAGTGGATTGCCATTTCCTACTCCAGGGGATCTTCCCGACCCAGGGATTGAACCTGGGTCTCCCACATTGTAGACAGACGCTTAACCATCTGAGCCACCAGGGAAGTCCTGGTTATTAGTAAAATTAATAATTATGTTATTAGTAAAATTAATAATTCATTGATTAATTTTCCATTTCTCTCTGGAATGGGAGGAGGGGAATATGAGATTTCCTCAGTGGGGAAAGCCTGAGAGACTTGAATTTATCATGAAGTCTCCTTGTAGGACCACAGGGTTACAGAAACTGAAATGAATCAGTGGGTTTGAGTAAAAGAATAGATTTCATGGAGGCTATTCACCATCACTTTATAATGGGCTTTCCTTCTTTCTCTCTTTCTTTTTTAATTAGTTTTTATTGGAATACAGTTGCTTTGCAATGTTTTGTTGGTTTTGACTGTAGCAAAATGCATCAGCCATACATACAGCTATATCCCTCCTCTTTTGCTTTCCTTCTCATTTGGGTCACCACAGGGCATTAAGCAGAGTTCTTGTGCTATACAGTACGTTCTCCTTAGTTATCTATTTTATATGTAGTATCAATAGTATATAAGTGCCTCTCCCATACTCCCACGCCCTCTTGCTTTCACATATCTGTCTATGGTTATTTACCTCAGTACTTTCAAATCGAAATTCCATGTTTATTAAATATTAAGTTAGTAAATAAGAACTTGAAGTTTCTATTAATTTTGGAAATTAAAATCCAGTCAGTAATTTAGCATCCTGTACCTTACAAAACTAACCTTCAAAACTGAAGAAGAAATAGACTTTCTCAGACAAATAGAAACTGAGGAAATGTGTTGCCAGTAGAACTGCTTTATAAGAAATGTTTCAAAAATTGAGAAAGAAAATGATACAGGTCAGAAACACAAATCTATATAAAGAAAGGACATCAAAATATGAATATGTAAAAATAAAATACAATATTTTGCTTTTTTATTCCTAATTGATATGGTATAATGATTTGTTGAAAATAATAACAGCAACAATATATGCTTATGCTTATGTATCAGTAAAATGAATGATGATAATGATACAGTGGACAAGAGGAGGGAATTAGAAATGCTGTGTTGTTATAAGTTGCACTGTTCAGGAAGTGGATAGTGTTACTTGAAAATGAATTTGAATTAGTTGGAAATACATATTGTAAACTCTAGGTCAATGACTTAAAAATGTTAACGAGATAGATAGGAAAATAAATAGAATTAATTTTCTAAGAAAAGAAAATGAGATCATCTAAAATGCTCAGAATGACACAAATCAGCAAAAGTGTGCAAGGTAAAAAAAATGTAACAAAGGATAGGTTAATACTTTTTTTAAAAAATAATCAGTATGGTAGATATTAATATAACTAGCAAAGGAGAAGCCTCAACAAGATGGTAGTGGGGGCGCAATAGCATTTAAAATCAAATCTCAGACCTGCCAGAGATGCTCAGAGGGTGCTAACAAAATCGTGTGCACACCAGGACCCATGAGAGACTGAGCCAGACCTGCCTTTGAGTGTTTGAGTGACTCCTGCGGAGGCAAGGGTCAGCAGTGACCTGCCTCGGGGACAGGGGCTCTGGCTGCCTGGGAGGCCTAGTGTGCAACATAAGTCCCCCAGGAGGTTGCCATGAGTTCCACAATAGAGCCACCAAACAGATGAGCTACAAACTGGAGAACAATTATACCAAAGAAGTTTTTGTAATACACAGAGTTTCTAGGGCCAACAACAGATTTCCCAACCTGGGGATCTGGCAAAGAGGCTGAGGACCCTCAGGGAATTTGTTTGAAGGCCAGTGGGATTTGATTACAGAACTTCCACAGGATTGAGGAAAAGACTCTTGGAGTGTGCACCTCGTGCTCACCAGGACCCCGCAGAAAGGAGCAGTGACCCCGCAAAAGACTGTGCCAGCCTTGCCTCTGAGTGTCAGAGGGTCTCCAGCAGAGGCATGGGTCAATAGTGGCCTGCTGTGGGGTGAGAGGCACTAGCTACAACAGTCCCAGAAGCTGTGGCATGCTGTAATAAGTTCTTTTGAAGGCAGTCACCATTACTGCCATTGCCCCTACGTACTTTGGCCTCAGACTAAACTTCAGGTAGGGAACACAGCCCAACCCATCAACAGAAAATTGGATTAAAGATTTGCTCTGCATGGCCTTGCCCACCGAAACAAGACTCAGTCATACACATGATAGATGAAATGAAAATCACCATCACAGGAAACTAATCAGACAAATCATATGGATGACAGCCTAGTATAACTTAATGAAACTATGAGCAATGCTGTGTAGGCCTACCCAGGACAACTGGGTCATGGTGGAGAGTTCTGCCAAAATGCAGCCCATTGGAGAAGGGAATGGCAAACCACTTCATCATTCTTGCCTTGAGAACCCCATGAAGAGTATGAAAAGGCAAAAGATGTGACACTGAAAAATGAACTCCCCAGGCTGGTAGGTGCCCAAGATGCTACTGAAGAACAGCGGAGAAATAGCTCCAGAAGGAATGAAGAGTCTGAGCCAAAGCAGAAACAATGCCCAGTTGAGGATGTGACTGGTGATGGAAGTAAAGTTACTGTTAGAACAAAATTGCATAGGAACCTAGAATGTTAGGTCCTTGAATCAAGGTAAATTGGAAGTGGTCGAATAGGAGATAGCAAGAGTGACCATCAACACTTTAGGAATCAGTGAACTAAAATAGGCCAGAATAGGTGAATTTAATTCAGATGATCATTATATCTACTACTTTCCAGTAGTCATATATGGATGTGAGAGTTGGACTGTGAAGAAGGCTGAGTGCCAAAGAATTGATGCTTTTGAATTGTGGTGTTGGAGAAGACTCTTGAGAGCCCCTTGGACTGCAAGGAGATCCAACCAGTCCATTCTGAGGGAGATGAGCCCTGGGATTTCTTTGGAAGGAATGTTTCTAAAGCTGAAACTCCACTACTTGGCCAACTCATGCAAAGTGTTGACTCATTGGAAAAGACTCTGATGCTGGGAGGGATTGGGGGCAGGAGGAAAAGGGGATGACAGAGGATAAGATGGCTGGATGGCATCACTGACTCGATGGATGTGAATCTGAATGAACTCTGGGAGTTGGTGATGGACAGGGAGGCCTTGCGTGCTGCGATTCATGGGGTCACAAAGAGTCAGACCTGACTGAGTGACTGAACTGAACTGATGGGCAAGAAACCTTAGAAGCAGTGGAGTGGTCCTCAGAGTCTACAAGAGAGTCTGAAATGAATGCAGTACTTGAATGCAATCTCAAAAATGACAGAGTAATCTCTGTTTGTTTCCAAGGGAAACCATTCAATACCACAGTAATTCAAGTCTATGCCTCAACCACTAATGTCAAAGAAGCTGAAGTTGACAGTTCTATGAAGACCTACAAGACCTTCTAGAACTAACACCAAAAATAGATGTCCTTTTCATCATAGGGACTGAAATGCAAAGTAGGAAGTCAAGAGATACCTCAAGTAACAGGCAGTTTGGCCTTGGAGAACAAAATGAAGAAGGGAAAAGGCTAACAGTTTTTCTAAGAGAATGCACTGGTCATAGCAAACACCCTTTCCAACAAACACAAGAGAAGACTCTACACCAGGACATCACCAGATGGTCAATACTGAAATTAGATTGATTATATTCTTGCAGCCAAAGATGGAGAAGCTCTATAGAATCAGCAAAAAAAAAAAAAAAAAAAAGTCTGGGAGCTGACTGTGGCTCAGATCTAAACTCCTTATTGCAAAATTCAGAGTCAAATGGAAGAAAGTAGGGAAAACCATTAGGGCATTCAGGTATGACCTAAATCAAATCCCTTATGATTATACAGTGGGAATGAGAAATAGATTCAAGGGATTAGATCTGATACACAGAGAACCTGAAGAACTATGAACGGAGGCTCATGACATTGTACAGGAGGCAGTGATCAAAACCATCCCAAGAAAAAGAAATCCAAAAAGACAAATGGTTGTCTGAGGAGGTCTTACAAATAGTTGAGAAAAGAAGAAAAGATAAATGCAAAAAAGAAAAGGAAAGATATACCCATTTGAATGCAGAGTTCCAAAGAGTAGCAAGGAGAGATAAGAAAGTGTTCCTAAGTGAACAATGCAAAGAAATAAAGGAAAACAACAGAATGGGAAAGACTAGAGATCTCTTCAAGAAAATTAGATACCAAGGGAACATCTCATGCAAAGATGCTTACGATAAAGGCCAGAAACGGTATGGACCTAACAGAGCAGAAGATATTAAGAAGAGGTGGCAAGAATACACAGAACTATACAAAAAAGATCTTGATGACTCAAATAACCATGGTGGTGTGATCACTCACCTAGAAGCAGACATCCTGGAATGTGAAGTCAAGTGGGCCTTAGTAAGCATCACTAAGAACAAAGCTAGTGGAGGTGATGGAATTCCAGTTGGGTTATTTCAAATCCTAAAAGATGATGCTGTGAAAGTGCTGCACTCACTATGCCAGCAAATTTGGAAAACTCAGCAGTAGCCACAGGACTGGAAAAGGTCAGTTTTCATTCTAGTCCCGAACAAGGGCAGTGCTAAACAATGCCCAAACTACTGCACAATTGCACTCATTTGACATGCTGGCAAGGTAATGCTCAAAATTGTCCAAGCCAGGCTTTAACAGTACGTGAACCAAGAACTTCCAGGTGTTCACGTTGGATTTAGTAAAGGCAGAGGAACCAGGGATGAAATTTTCAACATCCATAGTATCATAGAAAAAGCAAGAGCATTCCAGATAAACATCTACTTCTGCTTCATTGACTACACTAAAGCCTTTGACTATGTGGATTGCTACAAACTGTGGAAAATTCTTAGAGATGGAAATATCAGACCATCTTACCTGCCTCCTCAGAAATCTGGATGCAGGTAAAGAAGCAACAGTTAGAAGCAGAGATGGAACAATGGACTGGTTTCAAATGCAGAAAGGAATATGTCAAGGCTGTATATTGTCACCCTGCTTATTTAAATTATATGCAGAGTACATCATGAGAAATACAGGGCTGGATGAAGCACAAGCTGAAATCAAGATGGCAGGGAGAAATATCAATAACCTCAGATATGCAGATGATACCACTCTCATGGCAGAAAGCAAAGAGGAAGTAAAGAGCCTCTTGATGAAAGTGAAAGTGGAGAGTGAAAAAGCTGGCTTAAAATTCAACATTCAAAAAACAAAGATCATGGCTTCCGGTTCCATCATTTCATGGCAAATGGATGGGGAAACAATGAAAACAGTGACAGATTTTGTTTTCTTGGGTTCTAAAATCACTGCAGATGGTGACTGCAGCCATGAAATTAAAAGACGCTTGCTCCTTGGAAGAAAAGCTATGACAACCCTAGACAGTGTATTAAAAAGCAGAGACATTATTTTATCAACATAGGTCCATATATTCAAAGCTGTGATTTTTCCTTTAGCCATGTATGGATGTGTGAGAATTGGACTGCAAATAAGGCTGAGTGCTGAGGAATGGATACTTCTGAACTGTGGTGTTGGAGTAGACTCTTCAGACTCCTGTGGACTCCAAGGAGATCAAACCAGTCAATCCTAAAAGTAATCAGCACTGACTATTCTTTTGAAGTATTTTGCTGAAGCTCCAATACTTTGGCCACCTGATGCAAAAAGCTGACTCACTGGAAAGCCCCCAGTCCTGGGAAGGGTCAGAGGCAGGAGCAGAAGGAGACAAAAGAGGATAAGATGGTTGGATGGCATCACAGACTTATTGAACATGAGTTTGAGCAAGCTCTGGGAGACGGTGAAGGACAGGGAAGCCTGGCATGCTGCAGTCCACAGGGTCACAAAGAGTTTGTCATGACTGAGTGACTGAACAACAACAGTAATCACTTTAAACATCAGTAGTGTAAGAAGAGCAGTTTAAATAATAGAAATTTTGAGAATGAATCAAAGAAAAACACAGCTAATGCTGTCTACAAGAAACCCACTTTGAATACATAGAAACATATAGAATAAAATTGTGTGGATGGAGAAAAAATATATCATGGTAACACTAATCAAAGAAAATTAGGAGTGTATAACTTTCAGATGGAGCAAATTTCAGAGCAAGAAAAATTAATGGGCATAGAGAAAGGCTTTGGAAAATAAAGGATTCTATACTTCAAAGAAGACAAAACAATCTTTACTGTGTGAAAAAAGAATATAAAATATGCAAGGCAAAAACTGTTAGAACTGCAAGTACTAATGGATGAGTCCACTATTATAGCTGGAGAGTTTACCATCTCTTTATGGACCAATATAGCAGACAGAAAATCTGTAAGGACATATTTGAACTCAACAGCACCATCAACCAACTGGATACAATTAATATTTATTGACTACTTAACCCAACCACAGAAGAATATATGCTCTTCTCACAGTCACAGGGACTATCCACCAAGAGAGATAACAACCTGGACCATAAAACACAGTCCAAAGAAAGCAAAAAAAATTAAAAGTACAAATCATAAAATGTCTGCTCTTGAGGGAAAATTATATTTTAAACTACAAATCAGTAACAAAAGAAAATTGGAAAATCTTCCAAATACTTGGTGATTAAAAACACATTTTAATAACATATAAATCAAGGAGAAATTTCATGAGGAATTTTAAAATATTTTGAACTTAATAAAAATGAAAATACAGCTTATCAAAATTTGTAGGAATCTGTGAAAGTAGTGCTTAGAGGAAATTTATAGCATTAAATACACATACTTGAGAAAGACCTAAAATCAGTCATATAAATTTCTACCTTCAAGAAATAGACAATCCAAAATTAGCAAGAGAAAAAAATAATAAAAAATAAAGCAAAATTCAATGAAATTGAAGACAGAAAATCAATAGGAAAAATCAATAAAACTTAAAGATGGTTTCCAGAAAAGACAAATAAAATGTATTAATCTTTAGCCAGGCTAATTAAGTAACAAGAGAAGACGTAATTACTAGTATCAGGAATGAAAGAGTGGCCATCACTACAGATCCCATAGAAAGTAAAAGTATAATAAAGGAGTATTCTGAATGTTTTGTGCTCACATATTTGATAACCTAGATTAAATGGATGAATTCCTGGGAAAACACAATCTACAAAAACTCACATAAGAAGAAATATACAAAAAGTACTCTCTGTACTTTCCACTCACCTTTTCTATGGACTTAAAACTATTCTGAAAATAGTTTCTTAAAGAAAAAAGAAGAAAAAAAACCCTGGACCCCAACAGGCAGGATAAAAAATCAGAGTAGAAATTTACTTTTGTAATTAGTGTATTTTTAAAGGAATGCTTTTATAAATGTTAGGCATGAGCAAAATAAAACCATTTATATTGTTTTAACCATTATTGTTTAACTCCATGTGAACAAGGGCAAAATATATCTTCCCCAAATCTTCCTCCATCTCTCACACTGAAGTCTTCTCAAGTATTTCTGGAATTCACTATGTCTTAAGGCAAGCTCTAAGTCATAGTAGGTAAGAGCACAGCTTTAGAGTTCTGCTATTCACCATATGACCATGGGCAAATAAAAACTCCGAGAACCCCTGTGTTTTCCTAAATACAATGAGGGAAATTATAGAACTTCCCTGCTAGGATTGCTATAAGCACTCAAGGAGACAATGCATGCCAAATTCTTATGCAGGGCTTGGTACGTGTGAGTATTCAACACTTGATCATTTCTATTCTAATCTTTTGTTCTTAGTCAGCCTATTACATTAACCCTTTCATCCTGCCCTGCTTGGCATACTTAACCCAAAGTCATATGGTCATGTCTTATTGCTAAAGGCAAGATTTTAACTGAAAATCTTGAAGTAGTTACTCACTACAGATATTGTTCTCAGTCTCTCTTGAGCAAGATTCACTCTCATTACTCCACCAAAGAGTCTGATGCTGTAAAGAGCAATATTGCATAGGAACCAGGAATGTTAGGTCCATGAATCAAGGCAAATTGGAAGTGGTCAAACAGGAGATGACAAGAATAATCATCGACATTCTAGGAATTAGCAAACTAAAATGGACTGGGATGGGTAAATTTAACTCAGATGACCATTATATCTATTACTGTGGACAAGAATCCCTTAGAAGAAATGGAGTAGCCATCATAGTCAACAAAAGAGTGCAAAATGCAGTATTGGATGCAATCTCACAAATGACAGCATGATCTCTGTCCATTTCCAAGGCAAACCATTCAATATCATGGTAATCCAAGTCTATGCCCTGACCTGTAATGCTGAAGAAGCTGAAGTTGAATGGGTCTGTGAACTTCTATAAGACCTTCTAGAACTAACAACCAAAAGAGATGTCCTCTTCGTTATAGGGGACTGGAATGCAAAAGTAGGGAGTCAAGAGACACCTGGAATAGGAGGGAAATTTGGTCTTGGAGTACAGAATGAAGCAGGGCAAAGGCTAATAGAGTTTTGCCAAGAGAATGCACTGGTCATAGCAAACACCCTCTTCCAACAACATAAGAGAAGACTCTATACATGGACATTACCACATGGTCAATACTGAAATAAGATTGATTATGTTCTTTGCAGCCAAAGATGGAGAAGCTCTATATAGTCAGCAAAAACAGGACTAGGAGCTAACTATGACTCAGATTATGAATTCCTTATTGCCAAATTCAGACTTAAATTGAAGAAAGTGGGGAAAACCACTAGACCATTCAGGTATGACCTAAATCAAATCTCTTATGATTATACAGTGGAAGTGAGAAATAGATTCAACGGATTAGCTCTGATAATCTGACAGAGTGCCTGAAGAACTATGGACAGAGATTTGTGACATTGTACAGGAGGCAGGGATCAAGAACATCCACAAGAAAAAGAAATGCAAAATGCCAAAAAGGTTTTATGAGGAGGCCTTACAAATAACTGTGAAAAGAAGAAAAGTGAAAAGCAAAGTAGAAAAGGAAAGATATACCCATTTGAATGCAGAGTTCCAAAAGAATAGCAAGGAGAGATAAGAAAGCCTTTTTCAGTGATCAGTGCAAAGAAATAGTGGAAAACAATAGAATGGGAAAGACTAGAGATCTCTTCAAGAAAATTAGAGATATCAAGGGAACATTTCATGCAAAGATGGGCACAATAAAGGACAGAAATGGTATGGCCTTGACAGATGCAGAAGATATTAAGAACAGGTGGCAAGAATACACAGAAGAACTATACAAAAAAGATCTTCATGACCCAGATAATCACTATGGTGTGATCACTCACCTAGAGCCAGACATCCTGGAATGTGAAGTCAAGTGGGCCCTAGAAAGCACCGCTACAGACAAAGCTAGTAGAAGTGTTGGAGTTCCAGTTGTGCTCTTTCAAATCCTAAGAGATGATGCTGTGAAAGTGCTGCATTCACTATGCCAGCAAATTTGGAAAACTCAGCAGTGGCCACAAGACTGGAAAAGGTCAGTTTTCATTCCAATCCCAAAGAAAGGCAATGCCAAAGAATGCTCAAACTACCACACAATTGCACTCATTTGATATGATAGTAAAGTAATGCTCAAAATTCTCCAAGTCAGGCTTCAACAGTACATGAACCATGAACTTCCAGAAGTTAATGCTGGATGAAGCAAAACCAGAGATCAAATTGCAAACATCCATTGGATCATCAAAAAAGCAAGAGAGTTCCAGAAAAACATCTACTTCTGCTTTATTGACTATGCCAATGCCTTTGTGTGGATCACAAAAAGCTGTGGAATATTCTTCAAGAGATGGGAATAACAGACCACCTTACCTGCCTCTTGAGAAATCTGTTTGCAGTTCAGGAAGCAACAGTTAGAACTGGACATGGAACAACAGACTGGTTCCAAATCAGGAAAGGAGTATGTCAAAGCAGTATATTGTCACCCTGCTTATTTAACTTATATGCAGAGTACATCATGAGAAACACTGGGCTGGATGAAGCACAAGCTGGATCAGGATTTCTCGGAGAAATGTCAATAACCTCGGATATGCAGATGTCACCACCCTTATGGCAGAAAGTGAAGAACTAAAGAGCATCTTGATGAAATGAAAGAGAAGAGTGAAAAAGTTGTCTTAAAACTCAACATTCAGAAAGCTAAGATCATGGCATCTGGTCCCATCAATTCATGGGAAATAGATGCAGAAACAGTGGAAACAGGGTCAGACTTTATTTTTCTTGGGCTCCAAAATCACTGCAGATGGTGACTGCAGCCATGAAATTAAAAGAGGAAGAAAAGTTATGACCAACCTAGACAGCATATTCAAAAGCAGAGATATTACTTTGCCAACAAAGTTCCATCTAGTCAAAGCTATGGTTTTTCTAGTACTCATGTATGGATGTGAGAGTTTAACTATAAAAATGCTAAGTTCCAAAGAACTGAAGCTTTTGAATAGTGGTGTTGGAGAAGACTCTTGAGAGTCCTTTGGACAGCAAGGAGATCCAACCAGTCCATCCTAAAGGAAATCAGTCCTGAATATTCACTGGAAAGACTGATGCTAAAGCTGAAACTCCAATAATTGTCCACCTGATGTGAAGAACTGACTCATTTGAAAAGACTCTGAGGCTGGGAAAGATTGAAGGCAGGAGGAGAAGGGAATGACAGAGGATGAGATGGTTGGGTGACATCACTGACTCAATGGGCATGAGTTTGCGTAAGTTCCTGGAGTTGGTGATTGACAGGGAAGCCTGACGTGCTGCAGTGCATGTGGTCGCAAAGATTTGGACATGACCAAACAACTGAACTGAACTGAAGTAGTGTCCTAGTGTGAGCCACTTACATCTCTGCAGTAGCCTCCTGATTAATCCTGGCTGCAATTACAGTTAATATACCATGAGCTGGTTCAGTTCAGTTCAGTTCAGTCGCTCAGTTGTGTTTGCCTTTTTGCGACCCCATGAATCGCAGCACGCCAGGCCTCCCTGTCCATCACCAACTCCCGGAGTTCACTCAGACTCACCTCCATCAAGTCAGTGATGCCATCCAGCCATCTCATCCTCTGTCATCCCCTTCTCCTCCTGCCTCTAATCATCCCAGCATTAGAGTCTTTTCCAATGAGTCAACTTTTCACATGAGGTGGCCAAAGTACTGGTGTTTCAGCTTTAGCATCATTCCTTCCAAAAGAAATCCCAGGGCTGATCTCCTTCAGAATGGACTGGTTGGATCTCCTTGCAGTCCAAGGGGCTCTCAAGAGTCTTCTCCAACACCTCAGTTCAAAAGCATCAATTCTTTAGTGCTCAGCCTTCTTCACAGTCCAACTCTCACATCCATACATGACCACAGGAAAAACCATAGCCTTGACTAGACGGACCTTAGTCAGCAAAGTAATGTCTCTGCTTTGAGCTGTTTATATTCTGCTAAAATGTGATTGAGTGAGTTTCTTTCATCCCCTAATTTGTTTCCATATACAGTCTGATACTAACATCTCATACAGTGATCTCAAAAGAAGAGTTTCCTTTGCTCCCACATTTCAGGACAGTTTTGTACGTGAGATACTTTTTCCCTTCCCAGACCCACCAGTCATGAACCTGTAATGCAGTGTCTGAGATGCTTATTGACACTCATTACTTGTCCACACTCTCCATCTTCCTTTACTACTCAAGCCATCCTTTTATTTCCCCCCTCTCACCTTCTGATGATCCACACTCCCCCATTGTTTGTAAAGCAGCGCTCTTTATTATCCTTCAGGTTTTGCTATAAAAACTGAGAAGCTAGCAGTCTTTATTTACATGTGTCATAGCCATGCCCATGGTATTCTGTGTAATAGACATGTATATAGCTGCCAAACTCTACAGAAGAGAAGAAGCACAGAAAGTGGGAAGGATAAATGATGCATTGTACAGTTGATCAGAATGTGTTAGAATCACATTTTTTAAATGGAGTTTTTCTGAATTGTCTCTTAGGAAGCTTTGCATTATTTTTCTTGTGAAATAGAAAAGAAGCCACAGTGATAAATGATGATATCCAAGGGGTACAAGTTAGTTAGGCAGAAGAGCACTTTGGAAGGTGGAGTGAGAAAACACTCTTTTATGAGCTAACATAATTCTTATGCTCAGGAGGAAAGTACAAGAAAGAAGGCACGGGATCTACCTTTTTTGTTCAGAAGCCCAGGAACATATGGACAGTTTATACTTGATCCCTTCAGCCATGTGAAGATGCCTTGAAAAGAAACAAGTTGTTTCCAAGTTTCCAGAGAAACAGCACAATTCGCTTTCTGATTAGCTTTTCTAGGGAACTGCTCAGTTTCAAATTCAGCAGACTTTTATTATGGACAAAGCTGTGTAAAAAGCACAGTAGAAAACATTTTAACAAAAATTTTTATAACAACCCTGTGAAGCAGGTGTTCAGTCATCTAGTCTTCTTATCTCTGTCCTCTCTTTCCATCATCTATAGTTCACCTCTTATGTACCATGCCCCTGATGCCAAGAATCATAAGGCATTGTCCTTGCCCTCAGTGTGAGATTGGTTACATAAGCTGAGTATGTATTCTAGTCTATGGATGATTTGAAGAATGTTTAAGTGTCCCTTTGTTTATATGTGGCTTTCTCATTATCCCTAAATGAGATCTACATTTTCTGTTAAAAGTAATTCCATTGTATGTCCTATATATCACCACCCCACTACTTTGTCTCAAGTTACTGTAGATGGGGTACACACTTTCTTCTACATTAATCAAGTGTTTCTGAGCCTTCAAGGCTAAGTTTCCATAAAACACTATTAGTTCCCCTAGCCTAAAACATCACTCCTCTTCTGTTTACCCCCCAGCATCTGTGTTGGCATCTAATTATACGTCTCATTCTACCTTGCCTCAGCTGATAGCAGTTGTGATGTCTCGCTTTTCCACTGGACCAGAAAGTTCCTTGAGGGCACTGGGAAACTGTGGTTCTCTTTACTTTGCTTGGGATGGTCAACACTGGACTATCGCTGAATACATGTTTATTGAGCTAAAACACACACACACACACACACACACACACACACATATACACACTTGGGAATGGGAGAATATCCTAGCTCTTCTAAGTGGAGGCTTATTGTTGTTGTTGTTTAGTTGCTAAGTCATGTCTGACTCTTTGCAATCAGGCTATTCCCATGTAAATAATCTATGGGTATTTTTTTAAATTATTATTATTAAGAAAGTACTTTCTTCAGTGATTTAGCCTTGAGGTCCGTTTTCTAATTAGCCATGGTGTAACTAATGTCTATAAAACTGACATTGGTTAATTACAAGTGTTGCAAAGATAAATTTAGTTAGAAAAACACTGCATAAACATTAGGAGATCTGCATTCTACTTTGAGCTCTGACAATAATGTGCTCTGTCACCTGAGTGAGTTCCTTCCTATTTCTGAGCCTTAGCTGCCTGAAGTATAAAAGGAAAACAATAATCTGTGCAGTACTTTTTCTATAGTTCTACTAAAGTACCTTCTAAACCAGTGCTTCCCAATGCTGGTTTCCCATCAGAGTGTCTAAGGAGTTTTAATTTAAAAAAACAAAATGAATAACAACGAAAGTAAAACCCAGATGCCTAGGTTCTTTGTCCAGAGATTCTGATTTCAGCATGTTTGAAGTGGGGGCTGGGATTCATGTGCACCAGAGCACTATCATTTAAAAAGCACCCCATGTTGTTGCAGTATACAAACAAATTTGGAAACAATTGTCCCAAATGAAGAGGGAGTGAATATATACTGCAATAAGTATAGGGGAATGGGCTTCCCAGGTGGCTTAGTGGTTAAGAATCTGCCTTCCAAAGCAGGAGATATGTGTTCAATTCCTGGGTGTGGAGGATCCCTGGGGAAGGAAATGGCAACCCAGTCCAGTATTCTTGCCTGGGAAATCTCATGGACAGTGGAGCCTGGCAGGCTACAGTCCATGGGGTACAAAAGAGTCAGACATGACTGAGTGACTGATCACACATAGAAGTATAGAGGGATAGTCTGAAGCAATGCAAGATCTCAATTTCTTTGAAGTGTCACAATATGTCTTAAGAGTAGTTTGCAACTGTTTTATTGTTTAAAATCTATGCTTGTTTTACTCTAAAATGTATGTTTTCATTTACTCACAATTGAATACAATTCTTTTCTAGAATGATGTGCAGTTGCCTTATGGCTTTGCGTATCCTCTGGTGCACCACTGAAATACATACACTCCAGGTTCAGAAACACAGGGTTTAATAGTCTTCTGAGCTCATTTCCAGTTCATACAACTATTGAGAAATATTTAGAGCTGGATACATGTTGTCCAGCTTTAAATGTGCTGTTTCCACCCTCTGGATCTTGCATACAAAATGACATGAACATTGTCCTCGCCTACGCAGTGAAATGAGGCTTTGAGAAATTCTTTTAATGAGGTCTAATTAGCTCAGAGATGCTGGCAGATTAAATAATGTTGATTTTTATTACATTAGGTATCATTCTTTAAAAAGCTAAGTCTATTAAAAGCATTGGCAGCTATGATGGAATCAAGAAGTATCTTCACAGTTTCTCCCCAATTCGTTCTGAACCTCTCTGGAAGAATGTCTTGCCTTTATAGATGTATTCTCAAAGTTTTTTTTTAATATAGAAGTAAGTGCATAGACCACCAAAAAGGAGAAAGAGGAGAGAATAAGGTTTAATAAAACATGTTAGGTTCACTGACATAATATTCAAGAAAAAAAGAGAAAACCACACAGCTTCTGAAAAGCATTGCATGCAGCATTGCATACAAGAGGCTTGGAAAGGAGAAAAAAGTCATATGAGGAATGTCTCTTGAAAAACATAAAATATTGTAAGATTTTAAAATTAATTTTGACACTTTGGATTGTATTTCCATTTAAGCTATTTGGGGGTGTAGACTAATTTTTAAAGCATTTCACAACCTTACAAATTTCAGGGTATTAAAATGAAAATAATGTAATTCAAAGCTAGTGAGACACAATCTGAGTGTGCAAGGGAATTCACAATATTAACTCTAGGGAGTATACAACTATGAAGATAATTTCTAGTTCTCTGTGTAAAATATTTGTTCTTTTTCCTGCTTGAGTCACAGGCCCTGGATTCAGTGAGATGGACAGTTTGTATGAAATCAGCACACTATTTCAGTCAAGCAAGCAGGTGTTCTTGAAAGTAGGTTATCACACCAACTCTCCTGAGGTGGCAACTGCCTACTGTCATTGAAGGTTTAATGGCAGCTGTATGTGATAGAATTGTCAAAACAAACAAAAGAAAGCCGAGCAAAGAAATGACATCTGGACCACCTATGGTTGCCAAGCATGAACTCTGCCATGTGTTTTCTTAAAGAATACTTGCCTCTAATAATTCCATATTCTTATCTGCCCTAGACATGTTTTATTTTTATAATCTTTTAAAGATTCACAATGAATGACAAAATGCAATAAAGTTTACAATAGAAAAAATGAGCAGGGACTAAGGAAATAATATATTATGATTTAAAAAAAATAGTATTATGGAGTAGAGTAAAACATCCATTCCCAGAGAGAGATCACTGAGTTTCACATCAAACAATAGACTACTGACTCATGTCAAGGAAACCAGCTTCTGCCCTATTATTATGATATGCTGATGGTTTTTCTCCTACACCAGTCACCCCAAATCTGTAGTCTTATGATACTCAAAATATCCATGTTTAAATTGAAAATAAGTCATTATGCCAAGAACTGGGAAGATCTAAAACTGAATGATGAAAGGTAACATTGAATGCCAGCACCAAGATGAAAGAAATGTTAGAATCATTTGACAAAGACTTGAAAGCAACCATCTGGAAAAATGAAAGATAAACAATTATGAACATCCTTGGAACAAGTGAAAAGAAAGTTTCAGCAAAAAAAAAAAAAAAAAGAAGAAAGTAGAACTAAATGGAAAATTTTAACCTTAAAAATACAGTAACCAAATCAAACTTAATGGGTGAATAAATAGCAAATACAGAAGACAGAGAAAAGAATCAGGAAGCTTGATACTAGTGATACAGTGTGAAACACAGAGAGAAAGTAGACTGGGGGAAAAAAAATGAAGAGAGCTTCAGGGACATGTGGGAAGAAAAGATAGAACATTCTTATTACTGAAGTCTTAGAAGGAGAGGATGAAAAAGGCATGGCTAATAAAGTAATTAAAGCTTCTAAAATTGGGTAAAAGATTAAACATAGAGATTCAAGGATCTTAGCAAATAGTATAAACTTCAAAAAATACACTTCACGACTCACTGTACACAAACTTGTGAAAACTAGAGACAAAGGAAAAATCATGGGAAGAAGGGAATTAAGAGAAAGGACAGCTTAACTATTGAGATACACTCCAAATGACAGCAGATTTCCCCCCAGAAACCATAGATGCCAGGAGGAATTAGCACCGCATTATCAAGTTACTGAAAGAAATGTCAACTCAAAATTCTATATCCAACAAAAATGTCCTTTCTCTAAAAAAAGAAAAAAGAAAAAGAGAGAGATATTCTCAGATGAAGTAAAACAATTTATTCCAGCAAATTTACCTTAAAAGAATGGAGGGAAAAAAGAATAGCAAAAGAAAGTTGTCTGAACAGAAAGGACACAATAAAAAAGGATTCTTGGAACATTAGAAAGGAAGAACAGGTAAGCCAAAAATAAGGATAAATATAGTAAGTGTCTGTCTCAAGTTTTCTTCATTGTTTAAAGGGGCTTCCCTTATGGCTCAGCACTAAAGAATCTGCTTACAATGCAGGGAATGTAGGTTTGATTCCTGGGTCAGAAAAATTCCCTGGAGGAAGAAATAGCAACCCACTCCAGTATTCTTGCCTGGCAAATACCATGGACAGAGAAGCCTGGCAGGCTATAGTCCATGGGACCACAAAGAGTCGAACATGACTGAGCAACTGAGCACAAACACATGCCTAAAGCAAGACCCAGTACAGCCAAATAAACAGACAAATATTTTTAAAAAAAAAGAAGAAGAAGAGGATTGCAGTACAAGATTGAGGGATTGCAGTACAAGACTGAGGGACTCCAGGAGCACAGAGGAGAAAATGCGTAGCTCTACTGGCCAAAGTCCATGAGCACCTACTTACTATGTGCTCAGCTCTGTGAGTGAGTCTTCTTCTGAGTCATCTTGTTTGGCAATAGAAGCAAAAGTTTTAGTACTCTTTCATGTGACCCTAAATGTGTTTGAAAATATAAATAAGGCGACTATACTTTTTTAAATGCTATGAGCTGAATTGTACTTCCCCAGATTCAGATGTTGAAACCTTCCCCTAATGTGATATTTGGAGATGGGACTTTTGGGAGACAGTTAAGCTTAGATGAGGTCATGAGGGTAGTGCCCTCATGATGAAATTAGTACCCTTATATAATAAGAAGACTGCAAACTGCGTGCTTTCTCTCTCTCCATGTCTCCTTGTTCCCCTCTCTTACTCCTTCCCCACACCACGAAAGAAAATAGTATGAAGATGGCCTTCTGCAAGTCAGAAACAGAGTGCTTACCACAACTAGGTCATGTTGGCAACCTCACCTTGGACTTCTAGCCTCAAGAACTGTGAGGAATGAAGTTCTGTTGTCTATGTCCTAAGTCTGTGGCATTTTTGCTACAGTAGCCTGAACTAAGCCACAAATGGAAGAAGAAAAAAGGACATAAAAGTAAGAAAAATCTGTATCTTTCATTTAAACTATTAACAGATGACATTGTAGCCTATTAAGTTATACACACACAGAGAACCCACTATAAAAGTTATACAAAAATATACTGCAGAGCACTGGAGATTATCAATCAAACTGGAATTCTAAAAATATTCAATCCATCTACAGAAAAACAGAAGGAAAAAAACAAAGAAATAAAAAATGGAGAGCAAACATAAGTCAAAAATACAATGGCAGACTTAAGCCCTATTATATCAATAATTGCATTAAATTAAAATGGTCTAAACATACCTATTTGAAGACATAGATGGACAGAATGAAAAAATATCAACATGCTATCTATAAGAAAATCACTTCAAGTGTGATATAGACAGAGACAGTAAAATGTCTCATTCAAGTAGTCATCAAAAGAAAGGAGGAGTGCCTATATTGATATCTGATGAAGCAGATTTCCCCACAGAGAAAATTACCAAGAGTAGAATGGAATATTAAGAACCTATGGAACTCTAAATAACAAAACTGCAAATTACACAACAGTTTATAACTGCAAGGAGAGATAGACAAATCCACTCTTACAGAACAAACTTATGGTTACCAGGGGATGAAGTAGGGGAGGAATAAATTGGGAGATTGGGATTGATATATACATACTACTATATATAAAATAGATAACTAATAAAGACCTACTACTATATAGAACAGGGAACTCTATTCAATACTCTGTAATGGCCTATAAGGGAAAAGAATCTGAAAAAGAGTAGACATGTATATATATAACTGATCTGTTTTGTTGTACACCTGAAACTAACACAACATTATAAATCAGCTATACTCCAATAAAAATTACAACAAAACACATACACACAATCATATCTGCACTTACAGCTGAAAACTTTAACATACGTTTGTCAACAATCGATGAAACAACTAGACAGAAAATCAGGAAGGATACAGAAGAATCTACCAAGCCCATCCATTGACAAAATCTAGTTATTATCTATAGAATGCTCTACCCAACAAAAGTAAAATATAAATTCTTTTCAAGTGCACAGAGAGCATATTCCAAGACAGACCATATACTGAGCATGAAACAAACCTCAGCAAATTTAAATGAACTGAAATAACTATAAAATAATCAAATTAGAAATCATTAACTGAAAGGTGACTGCAGTGTCTTCAAAGACTTGGAAACTAAATCAAGTATGTCTAAATAACTCAAAAAAGAAGTTTCAAGAGAAAAAACTTTAGCTAAAGCACAGCTGAGAGGAGCAGCTAAAACACTACATACATATATAAGAAACAAGGAAAACTCTCCCATCAATAATCTAAGGTCCAACCACAGAAACTCAGAAGAAGAATAGCAAATTAAAGGCAAAGCAAGCAGACAGATGGAAATAATAAATAGAAGAACAATAACAAATGAAATGAAAAACAAAGTACCTACCTCATAATATTCATTCAAAAATAGTAATTATCATCCTTATTTATTCAGTGGTTTTCAAACTCTTTTGACCTTATTTTTCTTAGAACATTTTTGAGTGTACTCAAATATATGAGTATTTACTGTTTATAGATTATGTATAGGTATTAGTCTACACCTATCTGCACATGCTAAGCATACACAAAATTTTAAATAGGAAGAGATAAAATTAATTAAAATATAGTATCCTCATTGTTTGCCAGTGAATTGTCTTGGATACTTTAATTGAGTATCGCTAGTTGAACATCATTATCAACTAAGGACTATCCCTTCTTTAAATTTAGCTGAAGTAGCATCATTTCCAGGAGGCTTCTGCTAATCCCATGAGTCCTCATGAAAACTTCCTTTCTCCAAAATTATATGTTAATTTTACTGTGCCTTTGATTTTATACATATACTATTTTGATTGTCTTAGTTCAATTCAGTTCAGTCACTGAGTCATGTCTGACTCTTTGCAACCCCATTGACTGCAGCAGGCTAGGCCTCCCTGTCCATCGCCAATTCCCTGAGTTTACTTAAACTCACGTCCATTGAGTGAGTGATGCCATCCAACCATCTCATCCTCTGTCATCCCCTTCTCCTCCCGCCTTCAATCTTTCCCAGCATCAGGGTCTTTTCCAAGGAGTCAGTTCTTCATATCTGGTGGCCAAAGTATTGGAGTTTCAGCTTCAGCATCAGTCCTTCCAATGAATGTTCAGGACTGATTTCCTTTAGGATAGACTGGCTGGATCTCCTTGCAGTCCAAGGGACTCTCAAGAGTCTTCTCTTACACAACAGTTCAAAAACATCAATTATTTGGTTCCCAGCTTTCTTTATAGTCCAACTCTCTCATCCAAACATGACTACTGGAAAAACCATAGCTTTGACTAGATGGACCTTTGTTGGCAAAGTAATGTCTCCAACTTTTTAATATGCTATCTAGGTTTGTCATAACTTTTCTTTCAAGGAGCAAGTGTCTTTCAAATTCATGGCTGCAGTCACCATCTGCAGTGATTTTGGAGCCCCCCAAAGAAGTGTGTCACTGTTTCCACTGTTTCCCCATCTATTTGCCATGAAGTGATGAGACCAGATTCCATGATCTTAGTTTTCTAAATGTTGAGTTTTAAACCAACTTTTTCACTCTCTTTCACTTTCATCAAGAGGCTCTTTAGTTTTTCTTTGCTTTTTCCCATCAGGGCGGTGTCATCTACGTATATGTGGTTATTGATATTTCTCCTGGCAAGCTTTATTCCAGCTTGTGCTTCATCCAGCCTGGCATTTCAGATTATGTACTCTGCATATAAGTTAAATAATCAGGGTGACAACATACAGCCTTGATGTACTCCTTTCCCCATTTGGAACCAGTCTGTTCCATGTCCAGTTCTAACTGTTGCTTCCTGACCTGCATACAGATTTCTAAAGAGGAAGGTTAGGTGGTCTGGGATTCCTGTCTCTTGAAGAATTTTCCACAGTTTGTTATAACCATTTGCCTAATAAATTTCCTGATATAAATATGATCCTAAAAAAACCACATATAAAAATCTGAGGGATTGAGCACTTGACAAAAAACATGAGAAGGAAAATGTCAAACATTCTCACAAAGATACATAAAATATTAAAAATCTAGAAGTTGATGGAACTATAACTGTGTAATCATTTTTTCCATATATATATTGAAGGATCATAACCTGGCTGTCCAAAGACCAGGCTACACAGACATGTGATCTGTTTGGCACAGTGCTTTGGATTATGTTTTCTGTTACTGCTTTTATAATGGGCATGCACTCTCCCTTTCAGCCATCATTCCATTATTCTCAACTTTTAATACCTGAGTGCTTCCAGTATTTTTACTTATAAGTCACCTGATGTTAACTTTGACAACTCTCTGAGGGTGTTCATACTTTATAGACCAGCACACTAAAGTACAAAGAATAATAGTGGAAGAATCCAAAGATCTGAGTTTCTGGCTCATGTGCCACTTGCTAGCTGTGTCATCTTGAGAAAATCATGTTACTTTCTAAAGCACAGTTCCTTCAACTGCATAATAGAGATGGCAATTCCTGCCCAGTGGCGTCTCATGGGATAAATGAGAAGACTGGTTGAAAAACTGTAAAACTGTTGAACAAATATTACAGTTATTGTCAGATGACCTTGGTTCCCTTCCTACTGTGAAATATTTTGTTCCTATCATTTCTGGGAAATCGTGGGTAATTACAACTTCATTTCCTAACAAAGTCATCAATCCCGTAGCTATAAATATGCTACTTAGAGTTATGAGGATAAAAATGTTAGAAATCCTTGGCTGGTTTTCTGATAGAATTATAATTATAATACATGAAAAGAATGCATTGGGTGTTAAATGTTGACATCTCAGGAAATTGTGTGATACAGTTTGATAAGAGCCTGCCTGTAAGATTAATTGTAAATTGGCTTGGATATGAACACTGTCATCAGGATTGAACATTGTCAAAAAAAAACATAATGACAAGGGTGACAATGGGTGGCATCACAGGCTTCAAGAAGGTCAGGGTGTCTACAAGAGGGGTTTCTGGGATCAGAGATCAGTGAAATCTCATTACCATCTTCATTAACCACTCTAGAAAAGGGCTGCATGTTTTCCTAGAGAAATTTGCACAGGATTCTTAGTTGGCAGGGGCTGTAAACAGAGATGCAAAATTATCGCAAGAAATCAGACAGATTACAGTGGAATTTTAGGCACACATAAAAACCAAATTCTTCTAGGGACATAGACGTTTGAGATCATGATCTCTGAAATGCTTTCCTTAACTCTGTCTACTGAATTAAAGTTGTACTCTTGACAATTTAGAGACCCCTCTTTCTTGAGGTTTCCTTGATCCCTTCAAAGAGAACTACTCTGTCTTGTGAAATTCTACAGATTCTCCTATCTTATGCTACTTATTTGGGCTTATTGATATGAAACCAAGTTTTACCCCCATCCAAGTCATAAATACTTTGAGAGAGAGGATCACTGTATTAATTATTCATGAATATCATGGTAATCAGCATGATGGCACATTCACATAACTTTAGAATTTGAATCTGCTTTTCTTCCCTATCTCCACTGACCTGTTCCCAACCCTTTATGTCTTTCTCAGAATATGTGGCATTGCCTCCTAATTGTTCCCCCTCTGTTTAATCACTTCTACTCTCTTTGACTCTGCCCTTTAATCCATCTTTTATAAGCAGCCATGAGAATCTTCCTGATGTTCTTACTTAGTCATGCACTTCCTCTTTTCTGAAGCATTCTTGGCTCCTACTTGCTACTGGATTATGCATAAACACCTTAGCCTGGATCCTGAGACTCTCATTGATCTGTTTCCAGCTGTTTCTACCTAGTTTCTTACTATTTATCTCAACAAGTGGCTTTTGCTGACTTTCTGCTTACCCAAACCACCCCTCCCCATTGGCCTGCCTCTTGCCTTTTGATTACTTTTGATTACACTTGCCTCACCTCCTGTTTGCATTCCCCAATTCTCCTACTGAAACATTTACCCTAGTTTCCTGCTTTCCTATTACCTTTTGTTTGTTTTGAGATAACTGCACAAACTTGCCTTTGATCCTAACACTTCCCTCTCTCATCCCAAGCTCCTACATCCAATCCAAACCTCCTGTTATGACTAAGTACCTCTGAATTTATCCCCTGGTAATCACTCTAATGGGCTTCCCTGGTGGCACAGACGGTAAAGAATCTGCTTGGATTGCAGGAGACCTGGGTTTGATCCCTGGGTCAGGAAGATACCCTGGAGAAGGAAATGGCAACCTACTCCAGTATTCTTGCCTGGAGAATTCTATGGACAGAGAAGCCTGGTGAGATACAGTCCATGGGGTTGAAAGAGTCAGACACAACTGAAGGATTAACACTTTCAATCACTTTAAAAGTCAATTTCTCAAACCTCTATTGCTAACAGCACAGCAGACTGTCTCCTGGACTTGACTATGCATTCCTAGTTGGTCTCCCACTAGATTCTTGCTTGCTCTGCAGTACAATCTAATAAAGGTTTTCCTATCCTATGCTTAAAACCCTACAAATGTTTGTTGTTGTTTATCCTTGTCATTTAGTTGCTTAGTTATGTCTGACTCTTTGAGGCCATAGGGACTGTAGTCTGCCAGGCTCCTCTGTCCATGGGATTCTCCAGACAAGAATACTTGAGTGGGTTGTCATTTTTTTCTCCAGGGGATCTTCCTGACCCAGGGATTGAACCTACATCTCTTAGGTAACTGCATTGCAGGTGGATTTTTTTTTTTTTTTTAACCACTGAGCCATTGGTGAAATGCTCCTAGTGTTTTGGTTACTATAAAATCAGAATACATGCCATAGCCCACCAAAGCCCTATAAGTTTGGCCACTATCTCCACAATTTGACTCCATGCTAGCCTATCCAAAGGACAGACTAGTTCTCAGTATCCTAACCACTCTGTCCTTCCAGATTCTCAAATAGACCATGCTTCTTTGTCCCTGAAATTACTTGACCACACTATGTCCTCCATATGAAATATTCCTCTTTTTTCCATCTTCTTAACCTGAAATCTGTCCCCAGAGTCTTAATTGAAACATAAACTTTTCCAGAAGAACTTTTATTGATGCCTCAGAGATGCCCTGCTCTGTGTTGTCATAGTACCCTGTGCTCCTTGACTATAAGCCATTCTCTATGTAATGTGATCCTGGTACATTATTTGAATAATGTCTTTCTCTCCTGCTAAGGCTGTATCTCTCTATAAGGGCAATACATTTTGGCATTTTGTACATAAGTATATTCTCATCTCTTCACACAATGGATTCATATTTTCATACATTCATATTTTAAAATGATGAAAGACCAAAAACTATTAGCTTAAAGCTAATAAGCTTTTTTTTCCTATCTGTACATTATTATATTGTCATGCAATTTAAATGCAAAATGTTAGTAAAATATTCAGCGAAGTATCTGTAACATAATAAATATTTTTTAATGATGTTTTAATTGTAGTCATGTTTGACACTTACCACCCAGTTTCTTGGATATAGACCAGATCTCCTTTTTTAAAGTCTAATTTTGTGTATTCCTTGTGATACTTTCATCAGAGAAAGCCACAAACAATGTGTATGTGTATATATATATATATATATATATATATGTATGCATACACACACACATATAGTGTACACATGTATATATGCTTAGTCACTCAGTCGTGTCCAACTCTGTGAGCCTTTACATTGTAGCCTGCCAGGCTTCTTTGTCCATGGAATTTTCCAGGCAAGAATACTGGAGTGGGGCTACCATTTCCTCCTCAAAGGGATCTCCCTGACCCAGGGATCAAACCTGCATCTCCTGCATTGCATATGGACTCTTTAGTGCTGAGCCATCAGGGAAGTACATATGTATATACAGTGCATACGTATATAGTGTATATGTATGTGCATGTGGGCTCAGTTGTGTCCCATTCTTTGTGACCCCATGGATTATAGCCTGCCAGGCTCCACTGCCTGTTGAATTTTCCAGGCAAGAATACTGTAGTGAGTTGCCATGCCCTCCTGTAGGGGATCTTCCCAACCGATGGATTGAACCCACGTCTCCTGAGTCTCTTGTGTTAGCAGGTGGTTTCTTTACTGCTGTGCCACCTGAGAAGCCCATATATATACCTGTGTGTATATACATATACAATATTAACATATACACATATTTCTGTGTGTGCGTCTGTATACACACACACACACACACACACACACATATAACATCTTTACAAGTAAGTCTGTTATGGATTCTGTTATCCTTATCACCATGTCTCTACCATTTCTCGATCTCACCGCCACAGTGAATTTCTAAGCATATAGTAGATACAGGTGAAAAGTTTCTCTTAGAGATAAAGGAAAGCAGGATTGCATCTTGGAATAAAGTGGTTCTCAAGGTACTCACAGGTCAACAAGACTATCATCTGATTAGGCATGACAACATGCCTGAAAACACTCATGTGTCAAGAATGGTCATAAGATGCAATTCCAACCAACAAGAAACAATAGCACCTTTCTCTGAGATTTATAGGAATACATTCTTGTTTTCCCTGTGGTGTGAAATCAACAGACCATGTTGTTGTTCAGTTGCTCAGTCATGTCTGACTCTGTGTGACCCCATGGACTGCAGCACACCAGGCCTCCTTGTCCCTCACCATCTTCCAGAGTTTGCCCAAGTTCATGTCCATTGCTCTGGTGATGCCGAACAACCATCTCATCCTTTGGCACCCTCTTCTCCTTCTGCCTTGATCTTTCCCAGCATCAGAGACTTTTCCAATGAGTTGTCTATTCAGATCAGATGACCAAAATCAAATCAGATGAGCTTCAGCTTCAGCATCAGTCCTTCCAGTGACTGATGATTCAGGGTTGATCTCCCTTAAGATTAATTGGTTTGATCTCCTTGCTTTCCAAGGGACTTTCAGGAGTCTTCTCCAGCACCACAGTTTGAAGGCATCAATTCTTTGGCATTCTACCTTCTTTACAGTCCGACTCTCACAACCATACATGACCATTGGGAAGACCATAGCCTTGACTATACAGACCTTTGTCAACATAGTAATGTCTCTATTTTTCAACACATTGTCTATATTTACTATTGCTTTCCTGCCAAGAAGCAATTGTCTTCCAATTTCATGGCTTCAGTCACCATCCGCAGTGATTTTGGAGCCCAAGAAAAGAAAATCTGTCATTACTTCCACCTTTTCCCCTTCTATTGGTCATGCAGTAGTGGGGCCAGGTGCCATGATCTTAGTTTTTGTTTTTAATATTTAGTCTTAAGCTAACTATTTTCACTCTCCTCTTTCACCCTCATCAAGATACTCTTTAGTTCCTCTTCACTTTCTGCCGTTAGGGTAGTACCATTGCATATTTGAGGTCGATGTTTTTCCCACCTATCTTGATTCCAGTTTGTAACTCATCCAGCCTGGCATTTCTTATAATATGCTCAGTGTATAGATTAAGCAAATAAGGTGACAGCAGACAGCCATGTCATAGACCTTTCTTGATCTTGAACCAATCAATTGTTCCTTTCAGGGTTCTAACTGTTGCTTCTTGACCTGCATACAGGTTTCTCAGGAGATAGGTAAGATGGTCTGGTATTCCCATCTCTCTAAGTGTTTTCAAGTTTGTCATGATCCACACAGTCAAAGGCTTTAGCATAGTCCATGAAACAGAGATAGATATAAGCAGAGATAGATAGATAGACCATAGGGTCTGTTTATAGGGTCTAGAGTTCATGGAGAAGAACAAATGTTTGAAACAAAGAGACCTGGAACTTGGTGATATTTTCTTGAAACAAGCTATTTTTAAAATTTTATTTATTTTTTAATTGAAGGATAATTGCTTTACAGAATGTTGTTGTTTTCTGTCAAGCATCAACATGAATCAGCCATAGGTATACCTATGTCCTCTTCTCTTGAACCTCCCTCCCATCTCCCTCCCCAAGCAAGCTATTCTTAAAGCCAGATTTCCCTTAGAAATGCTAAGGGAAATATACATAAGCTACATAAGACAATAAATGTCCTTTTAAAATATAAGCCAGTTAGAATTGAGTTTTCTCAGTTGCAATCAAAATAATCAAGAGTGATTCATGGCTTCAAAGATGAAGACTAAGCCAAATCTTAAAGATGGCAAGGTCTGTTACAAAAGACCCAGGCAAAGGGAATAACAGGTCCAAGACATGAAAACTGGTATAACATTATGGGCTTGGGGAACTGCAAATATGGGTTGATTCTTGTTTCAGGGTAAAAGAAAAGAGATTGTTTAGTTTGTGAGCATGCCTCATTTCTGAGAGGCACTTCCCACCATAGTTTCTGCCATGGTCTCTGCTCATAGTCACCTAAACAAATGTTAAATTCATAAGAAAATATTAACAGAAATATGAAAAATGCACAGAAATCCCAAGAGGAAAGAGAAATATTAGGGGCAAGGAGGGGGAAAAAACTAATTTCTTCCTATACTGCATTTAAAGATTGGAGAGAAAGACAGACTTTAAAAGCTATCTGCTGGCTACTGTAGAGATATTAATGTCATAAAGCATGCAAATTAAAATCCTGCTGAAGACAGATAAAATTTCATTAGCCATTCAGTGTTTATTCTGAGACTAATAATAATTCTAGCTCAAAGAATGGTTATTAATTGGTACCCCTGATGCTGTCAGGCCACCTTGTCCTCATATATCCAGGAGCCCTGCTTGAATGTCAGGGACATGTAAGCTGTCTGGAGACCACCCATCACCAATTATATTGTTTTGTTTATCCTTGAAATCATTGCATTATGATGTAGAACAGACAGGAAGTCTCACCATATTAAAGAAAAGGAAACTGAGACTTACTGCTGTCAAGTCACTCACCCATGATCACTCCTTAAGGAAGTATCAAGCTGAAATTAAACCCCAGATTGTCTGTTTCTAGTGATTTTTTTCCTTCTGCAAGAAATGATAAAAAATGTTTATTTCTGATGTTTTTCTGAAGTTGACTGGATCAGTTAGATCCATTCATTGCAGTATCTTTTGATAAGGAAAGGAATATTGAGGGCCTAAGAGATACAGGGAAGATAGGTGGTGATGGAAAACAGAGAGGAGCAATGAAGAGGATCAGGGGAATACAGTAAAAGAATCAAATGATACAGCCTGATGTTGGTCTGAGGTACCAGATAACATACTGCTGCTGCTGCTGCTGCTGCTGCTAAGATGGTTTAATCATGTCCAACTCTGTGCGACCCCATAGATGGCAGCCCACCAGGCTCCGCCATCCCTGGGATTCTCCAGGCAAGAACACTGGAGTGGGTTGCCCTTGCCTTCTCTGAAATAATATACTAGTGTCTTGCAATTAGTAAGACAGGAGTTGTGTTGTAGATTGCTTCAAATATTTAAGCAATTGCTGTACAACTCATTTACTTTTATTTAAAAATACACCCCTCTTTCTCCTCCATACCACTTTATATGTAATTTTGTTTAAATTTTGAGGTAATCATAGCTTGATGAGCAGTTTCAAGAAATAATACAGAAGGCTTCTGCTTATTATTTACTCAGTTTACCACAATATAACATCTTGTGAAACTATAAAACAATATTACCATCTGGGATAATGACAATGATACAGTCAAGATACAGAAAAATTCCACCACTTCAAAAGTGGTGCAGCTCTTTTTTTTTAATAGGGGTATAATTGCTTTACGATGTTGTGTTTCTCCTGCTGTGTAGCACAGTCAATCAGCTATGCATATACATATATCCCCTCTCTTTTGGGCCTCCTTCTCACCCCCTAGAGGGGTGGGATGTACTAGTTTTGTTTTGTTTTGTTTTTTTAATAATTCACATGGTGAAGGGCATCTAGATTGTTTTTGATGGAATAGTTTGGGGATATTATGAATAAAGCTGCTATAAACATTTGTGTACTGGTTAGGTGTGAACATAAATTTTCATTTCTCTGGGACAAAGCTCAGGATTATAATTTTTTGGTCCCATCATATTCATGTTTTATATATTTTTTAAGAAACTGCCAAATTGTTTTCCTGAGTGGCTGTATCATTTTACATTTCCCAGTAATATGATCAAGTGATCAAAAATGTCTGGCTCCTTTCAAACATTTGGAGGTTTTGTTTCATTTTTCTTTTCTTTTTTTTATTTTAGCTATTCTTCTAGGTATGTAATGATATCTCACTGTGGTTTTGACATGCACTTCCCAAAGGCTAATGGTATGAGCCATTTTTCACGTGCTTGTCATCTGTTTATCCTCTTTTGTGAAATACTTATTCATGTCTTTTGCCTATTTTCTAATTTGAACTTTTGATTTTTCAGTATTACATTTTGAGAATTTTTTTATATTTTGTAGATACTAGTCATTTGTCAGATACATGTTTTATAAATGTATTCTCCCACTCTGTAACTTGTCTTTTCATCTCTCAACATAGTCTCTCATAGAGCAAGTTTTTTTAATGTAAATTAAGTTCAGTTTCTTTCTTTTATGGCTTATGCTTTTGATGTCAAGACTAAAGACTCTTTGCCTAGAACTAGATTCTAACGATTTTATCTTACTTTTCTCTAGAATATATATAGATTTTCAAAATAATATTTAAATTTATGATTTGTTTTGAGTTAATTTTTATTGGGAATGATATTTAGGGTTTTTTACTTGTTTGTTTTGGCTACTGATTTCCAGCATCATTTGTTAAAAAGGGTCTCTTACCTCTGTCAAATTGCTTTTGTATATTTATCCAAATTGAGTTGGACATATTTGTTTGCATCTATTTCTGAGTTCTCTCTTTTGTTCCATTGATCTCTATGGCTATACCTTGGCCACTATATCAGTCTTGATTATATGGCTATATTTTAAAGACAGAAATCAAGTAGAAAATTTTCCTGTATTATTCTTTTTTTTTAAATGTTAGTACCTATTAAAGTTCCTTTGCATTCCATATATTAATACATAGTTCCTTTGTGGAGCATTTAAGTACAAAAAAAAATCTTTCTGCAAAAAAATATTTTAATGACAATTATGTTAAATCTATATATCACTGTGAGGAGAATTGATGTCTTTACTGTATTGTGTTCTTTTTTTTTTCAGTTACTTTTTATTTTTATTTATTTATTTACTTTTTACTTTATTTTACTTTACAATACTGTATTGGTTTTGCCATACATCAACATGAATCCACCATGGGTGTACACGTGTTCCCAATCCTGAACCCCCCCTCCCACCTCCCTCCCCATACGACCTCTCTGGGTCATCCCAGTGCAACAACCGCAAGCATCCTGTATCCTGCATTGAACCTAGACTGGCGACTCATTTCTTATGATATTATACATGTTTCAATGCCATTCTCCCAAATCATCCTACCCTCTCCCTCTCCCACAGAGTCCAAAAGACTGTTGTATACATCTGTGTCTCTTTTGCTATCTCGCATACAGGGTTATCATTACCATCTTTCTAAATTCCATATATATGCATTAGTATACTGTATTGCTGTTTTTCTTTCTGGCTTACTTCACTCTGTATAATTGGCTCCAGTTTCATCCACCTCATTAGAACTGATTCAAATGTATTCTTTTTAATGCCTGAGTAATACTCCATTGTGTATATGTACCACAGCTTTCTTATCCATTCATCTGCTGATGGACATCTAGGTTGCTTCCATGTCCTGGCTATTATAAACAGTGCTGTGACGAGCATTGGGGTACACGTGTCTCTTTCAATTCTGGTTTCCTTGTGTTTATGCCTAGCAGTGGGATTGCTGGGTCATAAGGCAGTTCTATTTGCAATTTTTAAGGAATCTCCACACTGTTCTCCACAGTGGCTGTACTAGTTTGCATTCCCACCAACAGTGTAAGAGGGTTCCCTCTTCTCCACACCCTCTCCAGCATTTATTGCTTGTAGACTTTTGGATCACAGCCATTCTGACTGGTGTGAAATGGTACCTCATTGTGGTTTTGATTTGCATTTCTCTGAGAATGAGTGATGTTGAGCATCTTTTCATGTGTTTGTTAGCCATCTGTATGTCTTCTCTGGAGAAATATCTATTTAGTTCTTTGGCCGATTTTTTGATTGGGTTATTTTTTCTGGAGTTGAGCTGCAGGAGTTGCTTGTATATTTTTGAGATTAGTTATTTGTCAGTTGCTTCATTTGCTATTATTTTCTCCCATTCCAAAGGCTGTCTTTTCTCCTTGCTTATAGTTTCCTTCGTTGTGCAGAAGCTTTTAATTTTAATTAGATCCCATTTGTTTATTTTTGCTTTTATTCCAGTATACTGGGAGGTGGGTCATAGAGGATCCTGCTGTGATTTATGTCGGAGAGTGTTTTGCCTATGTTCTCTTCTAGGAGTTTTATAGTTTCTGGTCTTACATTTAGATCTTTAAGATCTTTAATCCATTTTGACTTTATTTTTGTGTAGTGTTAGAAAGTGTTCTAGTTTCATTCTTTTGCAAGTGGTTGACCAGTTTTCCCAGCACCACTTGTTAAAGAGATTGTCTTTACTCCATTGTATATTCTTGCCTCCTTTGTCAAAGATAAGGTGTCCATAGGTGCGTGGGTTTATCTCTGGGCTTTCTATTTTGTTCCATTGATCTATATTTCTGTCTTTGTGCCAGTACCATACTGTCTTGATGACTTTGGCTTTGTAGTAGAGCCTGAAGACAGGCAGGTTGATTCTGCCAGTTCCGTTCTTCTTTCTCAAGATTGCTTTGGCTATTCGAGGTTTTTTGTGTTTCCATACAAATTGTGAAATTATTTGTTTTAGCTCTGTGAAAAATATCGCTGGTAGCTTGATAGGGATTGCATTGAATCTGTAGATTGCTTTGGGTAGTATACTCATTTTCACTATATTGATTCTTCCGATCCATGAACATGGTATATTTCTCCATCTATCAGTATCCTCTTTGATTTCTTTCACCAGTGTTTTATACTTTTCTATATATAGGTCTTTAGTTTCTTTAGGTAGATATATTCCTAAGTATTTTATTCTTTTCGTTGCAATGGTGAATGGAATTGTTTCCTTAATTTCTTTTTCTACTTTCTCATTATTAGTGTATAGGAATGCAAGGGATTTCTGTGTGTTGATTTTATAACCTGCAACTTTATTATATTCATTGATAGCTCTAGTAATTTTCTGGTGGAGTCTTTAGGGTTTTCTATGTAGAGGATCCTGTCATCTGCAAACAGTGAGAGTTTTACTTCCTCTTTTCCAATTTGGATTCCTTTTATTTCTTTTTCTGCTCTGATTGCTGTGGCCAAAACTTCCAGAACTATGTTGAATAGTAGCACGGAAAGTGGGCACCCTTGTTCCTGACTTTAGAGGAAATGCTTTCAATTTTTCACCATTGAGGATAATGTTTGCTGTGGGTTTGTCATATATAGCTTTTATTATGTTGAGGTATGTTCCTTCTATTCCTGCTTTCTGGAGAGTTTTTATCATAAATGGATGTTGAATTTTGTCAAAGGCCTTCTCTGCATCTATTGAGATAATCATATGGCTTTTACTTTTCAATTTGTTAATGTGGTGAATTACATTGATTTTTGGATATTGAAGAATCCTTGCATCCCTGGGATAAAGCCCACTTGGTCATGGTGTATGATCTTTTTAATGTGTTGCTGGATTCTGATTGGTAGAATTTTGTTAAGGATTTTTGAATCTATGTTCATCAGTGATATTGGCCTGTAGTTTTCTTTTTTGGTGTGTGTGTGTGGCTCTTTGTCAGGTTTTGGTATTAGGGTGATGGTGGCCTCATAGAATGAGTTTGGAAGTTTACCTTCCTCTGCAATTTTCTGGAAGAGTTTCAGTAGGATAGTTGTTAGCTCTTCTCTAAATTTTTGGTAGAACTCAGCTGTGAGGCCGTCTGGACCTGGGCTTTTGTTTGCTGGAAGATTTCTGATTACAGTTTCAATTTCCATGCTTGTGATGAGTCTGTTAAGATTTTCTATTTCTTCCTGGTTCAGTTTTGGAAAGTTGTACCTTTCTAAGAATTTGTCCACTTCTTCCACGTTGTCCATTTTATTGGCATATAATTGCTGATAGTAGTCTTTTATGATCCTTTGTATTTCTGTGTTGTCTGTTGTGATCTCTCCATTTTCATTTCTAATTTTATTGATTTGATTTTTCTCCCTTTGTTTCTTGGTGAGTCTGACTAATGGTTTGTCATTTTATTTATCCTTTCAAAGAACTAGCTTTTGGATTTGTTGATTTTCGCTATGGTCTCTTTTGTTTCTTTTGCATTTTTTCTGCCCTACTTTTTAAGATTTCTTTCCTTCTACAAACCTGGGGTTCTCAATTTCTTCCTTTTCTAGTTGCTTTAGGTGTAGAGTTAGGTTATTTATTTGACTTTTTTCTTATTTCTTTAGGTATGCCTGTATTGCTATGAACTTTCCTCTTAGCATTGCTTTTATAGTATCCCATAGGTTTTGGGTTGTTGTGTTTTCATTTTCATTAGTTTCTATGCATATTTTTATTTCTTTTTTGATTTCTTCTGTGATTTGTTGGTTATTCAGAAGCGTGTTGTTCAGCCTCCATATGTTGAAATTTTTAATAGTTTTTCTCCTTTAATTGAGATCTAATCTTACTGCATTGTGGTCAGAAAAGAGGCTTGGAATGATTTCAATTTTTTTTGAATTTACCAAGGCTAGATTTATGGCCCAGGATGTGATCTATCCTGGAGAAGGTTCCATGAGCACTTGAGAAAAAGGTGAAATTCATTGTTTTGGGGTGAAATGTCCTATAGATATCAAATAGGTCTAACTGGTGTATTGTATCATTTAAAGTTTGTGTTTCTTTGTGAATTTTCTGTTTAGTTGATCTATCCATAGGTGTGAGTGGGGTATTAAAGTCTCCCACTATTATTGTTATTGTTAATTTCCCCTTTCATACTTGTTAGCATTTGTCTTACATATTGTGGTACTCCTACGTTGGGTGCTTATACATTTATAATTGTTATATCTTCTTCTTGGATTGATACTTTGATCATTATGTAGTGTCCTTTGTCTCTTTTCACAGCCTTTGTTTTAAAATCTATTTTATCTGATATGAGTATTGTTACTCCTGCTTTCTTTTGGTCTCTATTTGCGTGGAATATCTTTTTCCAGCCCTTCACTTTCAGTCTGTATGTGTCTCTTGTTTCAAGGTGCCTCTCTTGTAGACAACATATATAGGGGTCTTGTTTTTGTATCCATTCAGCCAGTCTTTGCCTTTTGGTTGGGGCATGCAACCCATTTATGATTAAGGTAATTATTTATAAGTATGATCCTGTTGCCATTTACTTTACTGTTTGGGGTTCGGGTTTATATGCCTTTTTCATGTTTCCTGTCTAGGGAATATCCTTTAGCATTTGTTGGAGAGCTGGTTTGGTGGTGAATTCTCTCAGCTTTTGCTTGTCTCTAAGGCTTTTGATTTCTCCTTCATATTTGAATGAGATCCTTGCTGGGTACAGTAATCTGGGCTGTAGGTTATTTTCTTTCCTCACTTTAAGTATGTCTTGCCATTCCCTCCTGGCCTGAAGAGTTTCTGTTTAAAGATCAGCTGTTATACTTATGGGAATCCCCTTGTGTGTTATTTGTTGTTTTTCCCTTGCTGCTTTTAATATTTGTTCTTTGTGTTTGATCTTTGTTAATTTGATTAATATGTATCTTGGAGTGTTTCACCTTTGGTTTATCCTGTTTGGGACTCTGGGTTTCTTGGACTTGGGCAATTATTTCCTTCCCCATTTAGGGAATTTTTCAACTATTATCTCCTCAAGGATTTTCTCACGGTCTTTCTTTTTGTCTTCTTCTTCTGGGACTCCTATAATTCGAATGTTGGAGTGTTTCATATTGTCCTGGAGGTCTCTGAGATTGTCCTCATTTCTTTTAATTCGTTTTTCTTTTTTCCTCTCTGATTCATTTATTTCTACCATTCTATCTTCTACTTCACTAATCCTGTCTTCTGCCTCCGTCATTCTACTATTTGTTGCCTCCAGAGTGTTTTTGATCTCATTTATTGCATTATTCATTATATATTGACTCTTTTTTATTTCTTCTAGGTCCTTGTTAAATCTTCCTTGCATCTTCTCAATCTCCAGGCTATTTATCTGTGATTCCATTTTGATTTCAAGATTTTGGATCATTTTCACTATCCTTATTCAGAATTCTTTAACAGGTAGATTCCCTTTCTCTTCCTCTTTGGTTTGGTTTAGTGGGCATTTATCCTGTTCCTTTACCTGCTAGGTATTCTCTGTCTCTTCATTGTTGTTTATATTACTGCATTTGGGGTGGCCTTTCTGTATTCTGGCAGTTTGTGGAGTTCTTTTTATTGTGGAGTTTCGTCACTGTGGGTGGGGTTGTATCAGTGGCTTGTCAAGGTTTCTTGGTTAGGGAAGCTTGTGTTGGTGTTCTGGTGGGTGGAGCTGGATTTCATCTCTCTGGAGTGCAATGAAGTGTCCAGTAATGAGTTATGAGATGTCAGTGGGTTTGGAGTAACTTTGGGCAGCCTGTATATTGAAGCTCAGGGCTATGTTCTTGTGTTGCTGGAGAATTTGTGTGGTATGTCTTGCTCTGGAACTTGTTGGCCCTTGGGTGGTGTTTGGTTTCAGTGTAGGTATGGAGGCATTTGATGAGCTCCTGTAGATTAATGTTCCCTGAAGTCAGGAGTTCTCTGATGTTCTCAGGATTTGGACTTAAGCCTCCAGTTTCTGGTTTTCAGTCTTATTTTTACAGTAGTCTCAAGACTTCTCCTTCTATACCACAGATAACATCTAGGTTAAAGGTGAAAAGTTTTTAGCTTAAAGCAGTCTCATTAATTTATCTCATAAGAGCCAGTTTAGTGGTGAACTTCTTTACTTTTTGCTTAACTAGGAAGCTCTTGATTTCTCCTTCAACTTTGAATGATAACCATGATGGATAGAGAATTCTTGATTGGAAATTAATTTTCCTTTCAGCACTTTGAATACATTATGTCATTACCTTCTGGCCTATAAAGTTTCTGGGGGAATTCTATTCATAATATTACAGGATTTCCTTTGTATATAACAAGTTATTTTTCTCTTGCTATTTTTAGGATTCTCTCTTTGTATTTTCTGTCAGGCCTCTCCACCATGACCCACCCGTCTTGGGTTGCCCTGCAGGCATGGGTGGGTTTCATTGAGTTAGACAAGGCTGTGGTCCTAGTGTGATTAGATTGACTAGTTTTCTGTGAGAATGGTTTCAGTGTGTCTGCCCTCTGATGGCCTCTTGCAACACTTACCATCTTACTTGGGTTTCTCTTACCTTGGCATGGGGTATCTCTTCACAGCTGCTCCAGCTAAGCACAGCCGCTGTTCCTTACCTTGGACGAGGGGTATCTCCTTACTGCTGCCGTTCCTGACAGAATGTGGTCCACTGGAGAAGGGAATGGCAAGCCACTTCAGTATCCTTGCCTTGAGAAACGCATGAACAGTAGGAAAAAGCAAAATGATAGGATACCAAAGAGGAACTCCCCAGGTCACTAGGTGCCCAATATGCTACTGGAGATCAGTGGAGAAATAACTCCAGAAAGAATGAAGGGGTGGAGCCAAAGCAAAAACCCAGTTGTGGATGTGACTGGTGATAGAAGCAAGATCCAATGCTGTAAAGAGCAATATTGCATAGGAACCTGGAATGTCAGGTCCATGAATCAAGGCAAATTGGAAGTAGTCAAACAAGAGATGGCAAGGGTGAACGTCGACATTCTAGGAATCAGCAAACTAAAATGGACCGGAATGGGTGAATTTAACTCAGATGACCATTACATCTACTACTGTGGGCAGGAATCCTTCAGAAGAAATGGAGTAGCTATCATGGTCAACAAGAGAGTCTGAAATGCAGTACTTGGATGCAATCTCAAAAATGACAGAATGATCTCTGTTCCTCTCCAAGGCAAATAATTCAATATCACCCAACCAGTAATGCTGAAGAAGCTGAAGCTGAATGGTTTTATGAAGACCTACAAGATCTTTTAGAACTAACACCCAAAAAAGATGTCCTTTTCATGATAGAGGACTGGAATGCAAAAGTAGGAAGTCAAGAAACACGTGAAGTAACAGGCAAATTGGGCCTCGGAATGTGGAATGAAGCAGGGCAAAGGCTAATAGAGTTTTGCCAAGAAAATGCACTGGTCATAGCAAACACCCTCTTCCAACAACACAAGAGAAGACTCTACACATGGACATCACCAGATGGTCAACACTGAAATCAGATAGATTATATTCTCTGCAGCCAAAGATGAAGAAGCTCTATACAGTCAACAGAAACAAGACCGGGAGCTGAAGGTGGCTCAATCATGAACTCCTTATTACCAAATTCAGACTTAAGTTGAAGAAAGTAGAGAAAACCGCTAGACCATTTAGGTATGACCTAAATCAAATCCCTTATGATTACACAGTGGAAGTGAGAAATAGATTTAAGGGCCTAGATCTGATAGATAGAGTGCCTGATGAACTATGGAATGAGGTTTGTGACATTGTACAGGAGACAGGGATCAAGACCATACCCATGGAAAAGAAATGCAAAAAAGCAAACTGGCTGTCTGAGCAGGCCTTACAAATAGCTGTGAAAAGAAGAGGCGAAAAGCAAAGGAGAAAAGGAAAGATATAAGCATCTGAATGCAGAGTTCCAAAGAATAGCAAGAAGAGATAAGAAAGCCTTCAGTGATCAATGCAAAGAAATAGAGGAAAACAACAGAATGGGAAAGACTAGAGATCTCTTCAAGAAAATTAGAGATACCAAGGGAACATTTCATGCAAAGATGGGCTCGATAAAAGACAGAAATGATATGGACCTAACAGAAGCAGAAGATATTAAGAAGAGGTGGCAAGAATACAGGGAAGAACTGCATAAAAAAGATCTTCACGACCCAGATAATCATGATGATGTGATCACTAATCTAGAGCCAGACATCTTAGAAAGTAAAGTCAAGTGGGCCTTAGAAAGCATCACTATGAACAAAGCTAGTGGAGGTGATGGAATTCCAGTTGAGCTGTTTCAAATCCTGAAAGATGATGCTATGAAAGTGTTGCACTCAATATACCAGCAAGTTTGGAAAACTCAGCAGTGGCCACAGGACTGGAAAAGGTCAGTTTTCATTCCAATTCCAAAGAAAGGCAATGCAAAAGAATGCTCCAACTACCGCACAATTGCACTCATCTCACATGCTAGTAAAGTAATGCTCAAAATTCTCCAAGCCAGAATTCAGCAATATGTGAACCTAGAAGTCCCTGATGATCAAGCTGGCTTTAGAAAAGGCAGAGGAACCAGAGATCAAATTGCCAGCATCCCCTGGATCATGGAACAAGCAAGAGAGTTCCAGAAAAACATCTATTTCTGCTTTATTGACTATGCCAAAGCCTTTGACTGTGTGGATCCCAATAAACTGGAAAATTCTGAAAGAGATGGGAATACCAGACCACCTAACCTGCCTCTTGAGAAATCTGTATGCAGGTCAAGAAGCAACAATTAGAACTGGACATGGAACAACAGACTGGTTCCAAATAGGAAAAGGAGTACATCAAGGCTGTATATTGTCACCCTGCTTATTTAACTTCTATGCAGAGTACATCATGAGAAACGCTGGACTGGAAGAAACACAAGCTGGAATCAAGACTGCCGGGAGAAATATCAATAACCTCAGATATGCAGATGATACCACCCTTATGGCAGAAAGTGTAGAGGAGCCAAAAAGCCTCTTGATGAAAGTGAAAGAGGAGAGCGAAAAAGTTGGCTTAAAGCGCAACATTCAGAAAACGAAGATCATGGCAACTGGTCCCTTCACTTCACGGGAAATAGATGGGGAAACAGTGGAAACAGTGTCAGACTTTATTTTGGGGAGCTCCAAAATCACTGCAGATGGTGACTGCAGCCATGAAATTAAAAGACGCTTACTCCTTGGAAGAAAAGTTATGACCAACCTAGACAGCATATTCAAAAGCAGAGACATTACTTTGCCGACTAAGGTCCGTCTAGTCAAGGCTATGGTTTTTCCTGTGGTCGTGTATGGATGTGAGAGTTGGACTGTGAAGAAGGCTGAGCACCAAAGAATTGATGCGTTTGAACTGTGGTATTGGAGAAGACTCTTGAAGGTCCCTTGGACTGCAGGGCATCCAACCAGTCCATTCTGAAGGAGATCAGCCCTGGGATTTCTTTGAAAGGAATGATGCTAAAGCTGAAGCTCCAGTACTTTGGCCACCTCATGCGAAGAGTTGACTCATTGGAAAAAAACTCTGATGCTGGGAGAGATTGGGGGCAGGAGGAGAAGGGGGCAACCCAGAATGAGATGGCTGGATGGCATCACAGACTTGATGGACGTGAGTCTGAGTGAACTCCGGGAGATGGCGATGGAGAGGGAGGCCTGGCGTGCTGCGATTCATGGGGTCGCAAAGAGTTGGACACAACTGAGTGACTGAACTGAACTGAACTGAACTCTCTAACTCTTACCAATTTAAGTATAATATGTCTTAATGGTTATCTCTTTGAGTTCATTTTATTTGGAACTCTCTGCCCTTCCAGGACCTCAATGTTTGCTTCTTTCTCCATATTAGGGAAATTTTCAGATACTATTTCTTCAAATAATTTTTTGGCCCTCTACCTCTCTTTTCTCCTTCTGAGATAACTACAATGTGAGTGTTACTATGCTTAAGGTTGCTCCTAAAATTCCTTAGGGTATCTTATCTCTGTATTTGTTGGTTTTGCTATTCTGTTTGGGTGAATTCTACTGTTTTCTGTTATGGCTCACTGTTTCATTCTTCTACTTCATTCTGGTACCTTTTACCTGTTCTGTTGAAACCTTCTTGTGTTTTCTAGTACTCTTATCACTTGCATTGGTACTTTCTTATATTTTCCATCCCTTTGTTGAAGTTCTCATACGTTCATGCCTTATTCTTCCAATTTCAGTGAGCATCTTTATGATTATTATTTTGAACTTTTATCAGATAGGATGCTTATCTTTGTTTTGTTTAGTTCTTTTTCTGAGTTTTACCTTGTTCTTTCAGTCAGAACATATTCCCCTGTCTCCTCATTTTGCCTCATTTTATGTGTTTATTTCTATGAATTAAATATATCAACTTCCTCTCCCAATCTTAAAAAAAGTGGCCTTTTTTTAGGATATGTCTTGTAGGGCTCAGAAGCACAATACAAGAGAGTTCAACAGACACTGAATGAGGTATAAGAGTGAAATAGTGATAAAACAGTAGAATTCACCCAAACAGAAAAGCAAAATGAAAAATGACCTCCAGATTTAGGTACTCAGTGATGTTCCCCTGTGTAGGCTGTGTTTGCCTTCCTGTTTTGTGGGGTCACAGAGGGCTGGTATGTGGTGTTAATGCTCAGCCAGCTGTGGGGCTGAGCAGAAGTGCAGGGTATGCCAATTGACACTAACAGGTTAAATGGAGAATTCCAAAATGACACCTACTAGCATTGATATTATCAAGTTAAGCTGAGATCACATAAGTGGCTCCTGCCAATTCCTCACGTGGTGTCCCACCTGATTGCTGCATATCCTCAGATGATTCGAGATTAGTATGTGAGTTCCCTTTGCCTATGCTCCATGCACTTTTAGCTGATGTTTTTGCACTGGTTTTCAGGTCAAGTGAGTCTGTACACAAACCCTTTATGAGTAAATTTTCCATTCACTGCAGTTATGTAATTTTGGGGGGCATATTCACTATTGATTTACAAAGTCAGTTGTTTCATGGGGCTTGTCTCTGCAGTGAAGGACCTAGGGGTTATGGTGCTTGATGTGGAGCTCAAATTACTCATTTCTCAGGGAATATTTGTACCTTTGTGATTGCTCTCAATTGTGGATTGCTGCAGCTATGGTGTGTATTTTCCTAGACCAGCGCATATCTTTGCCTCTTCTAACTGTGTTGATGCTGTCCTTTTACCTGTTTTTGTGGAGGCTTTGTTCATCCAATTTTCAGGTCCCTTTCTGAGAGAATTACTCTATATTTAGTTATAGATTTGTTATGTCAGTGGGAGGAAGTAAGTTCAGGGTCTTCCTACATGACCACCAAGAGACTTCTGAATGTTGAACCAGCCTTGCATCTCTGGAACAAATTCTACTTTATAATTCTTTTTATATATTATTTATTTTGCTAATGTTTTGTTAAGGATTTTTGTGGTCATATTCATAAAACATAGTGGTCTATAGTTTCTTTCTTTATACTGTCTTTGTCTGGTTTGGAATCACCTTGATGCTATCTTCATAAATGAATTAGAAAGTATTGCTTCCTCTTCTGCATTCCAGAAGAGATTGTGTAGAATTGGTGTTACTTCTTTTTAATAATTTGATAGAATTTTTCAGTGAAACATTCTGGGCTTGGAGATTTTACTTTGATGGGAGTTTTTAAATTATAAGCCTCATTTCCTTAATAGTTAAAAGGCTAGTCTTAATATTTCATATTTAGTGTATTATGGGAGCTTCCAGGAATTGGTCCATTTCATCTGTTTTCCAAGTTATGTGTATAAAATTGATCATAGTATTTCTTTATTATCTCTTTTATGTCTCAGGGTTTGTGATAATAACCCTTGTCATTACTGATAATAATAATTTACATCTTTTCCCTTTTTGTGCTTGTCAGTCTTGTGAGAGGTTTGTCAATTTTATTGATTTTTTTCAAAGAGCCACTTGTTTATCTCATTGATTTTTCTCTATTTTTGTTTACATTTTTATCTATTTCTGCTCTTACATTTATTAACATGAGAATTTTATTCTTTTCTAATGTATGTATTTGGGAGGTTCCCTTGTAGCTCAGCTGGTAAAGAATCCACTTGCAATATAGGAGAGCCCAGTTTGATTCCTGGGTTGGGAAGATCCACTGGAGAAGGGTTAGGCCACCCACTCCAGTATTTCTGGGCTTCCCTAGTGGTTCAGGTGGTAAAGAATGCACCTGCAATGTGGGAGACCTCATTCAATCCCTGGGTTGGGATGATCCCCTGGAGAAGGGAATGACTGCCCACTCCAGTATCCTGGAGAATTCTGTGGACAGAGGAGCCTGAGCTATATTCCATGGTTGCAGAGTTGGATACAACTGAGTGACTTTCACTTTCACTTTCACTGTATGTTAGTACTGTAAGTTTTTCTCATAGCAATGTGTTAGCAGTGCCACATGAATTTTTATATACTGTGTGTTTCTTTGTTTATTTACAACTATTTTTAAGTAGTTTAAGTTTCATAACAAAATTAAAGAGAATGTAGAGATTTCCTAAATGCCCCTTGCCTCTATATACGTATAAGCCTTTGTCTTTATCAACATCCCCACCTGAGTGGTACATTTATTAAAATTGATTGAGCCTCCATTGACACATCATAATCACCCCAAATCCATAGTTTGTCTTAGAATTCATTCTAGGTGTTCTACATTCTATGTGTTTTGATAAACATATAATGACAATTGTCCATCATTTTACTATCATATTCAATAGTTTTGCTGTCCTGAAAATCCTCTGTGCTCTTCTTATTCATCCTGCCCTCCCCCTTAACCCCTGGGAATCACTGATCCTTTTATTGTGTCCATGGTTTGCCTTTTCTGGTATGTCATATACTTAAAATTATTTTATGGTATGTAACCTTTTCAGATTGGGTTCCTTCCCTCAGTAATAGCCATTTAAGATTCTTACATGTCTTTTCAAGTCGTAATCCTTTATTTCTTTTTGGTGCTAAATAGTATTCCATTGTCTGGATGTACCACTGTTCATCTGTTTATTCACCTACTGAAGGTAGGTTGCTTTAAAGTCCTGGCAGTTATAAATATAAAGCTGCTGTAAACATATGTGTGCATATTTTTGTGTGGACACAAGTTTTCAACACCTTTGTGTAAATACAAAGGAGTATGATTCCTGGGTCATGAGGTAAGAGAATGTTTAGTTGTTTTATAGTTGTTGTCTAGTCACCAAGTCATGTCCAGCTCTTTGCAACCCCATGGACTGTCACACACCAGGCCTCTCTGTCCCTCACCATCTCCCAGAGTTTGCCTAAGTTCATGTCCATTGAATTAGTGGTGCCATCCATTCATCTCATTGGCTGTTGCCCTTTTCTCCTTCTGCTTTCAATCTTTCCCAACATCAGGGTCTTTTCCAGTGAGTCAGCTGTTTGCATCAGGTGGCCAAATACTGGAGCTTAATCGTATAAGAAACCACAAAACTGTCTTCCAAAGTTGCTGCACCATTTTGTATTCCTGCCATCAATGAGTGAGATTTCCTGCTGTTCCACATCCTAACCAGCATTTGATGGATTCAGTGTTTTGGATTTTGACCATTCTAATTATTGTTAATTTGCATTTTTCTCATAACCCATGAGGTGCAGCATTTTTTCATAGGCCTGTCATCTGTATGTCTTCTTTGATATGTCATATTTTTGTTGCCACTTATTTCAATACATTTTTTCCATTTCTCTTGAGCCTTTCTTTTTGATCCATGGATTATTTGGGAATGTTAAAACTTTCATTTGTTTTTTGTTTTTTTTCTTTTCATAGGCATACAAATCCCTGAGGCTGTTTATTTTTTGTTCATTTTCTCTTTGTTCATATTGCATAATTTCTATTCTTTCTTTTCCCTACATTTTCTTTTGAGCCTATTCATTGACTTTTTTTGGAGAGGGGTAGCTACTATATTTGAAGATGTATACTTTCTATTTGTTTCTTCTTTATACCCATTTCTTTGTTGAGACTTTATTTTTCTATTTTGTTTCAAATATGTTCTTAATTACTTGGTGATGCATTTTTATGATAGTTGCTATGAAACCTTTTTCAGAAAAGCCTAGCCTCTCTTTCAACTCAATGCTGGCATCTATTAATTGTTTCTTTCATTCTGTTTGAGGTCTTTGTGGTTCTTCCTTCATATGTTGAGTGCTTTTTATTAAAACCTAGATATATGGGATAGTGTCATTCCAGATCATATTTATAGCTTGTGTTTTTACTGGCACTTTCTGACTTCATCTGGCAGTGCAAGTGTAGGAGGGTTTTACCTTGTTGCGGCCAGTTAGAAGTAGCAGTCCAGGTTTCCCACTTGGCCTCCATTCAGGCCACGGTTTCCTCTTTAGGCTGCCACCTCCACCTCACCTTTCAGAATTTCTTATATTTGTTTGATATAAGAAGCTTCATTTGTAGTTAGCAGGAAAAATAGGGAAATGTTTATTCTTTTCTCCTACCATCAGAAGCGTATTGTCCTTTTAATGGCAGGCATGTTCTTAGAAGCAGGTCTAATGTTAAAATGGTCTATACAAGTAGACCTTTTAATGTCTGTAGAACCTGAGGATTCAGAGAAATCAACCAAGGATCAGAGAAGGAAAAGTTGATCAAGTTTTCAGTGACTGGCAAGTAATCATATGTAGCTGTGATGTAGTAGATATGTGGTAATGCCAAAGGAGAGTGGCTAGAGATAAGGACTTTGAAGAATTTGGAATTCTTTTTCATGGGCAGTCATGGAAGCCTATTTCTTAGAGAAGAACAAAGCTCAAGGACACTTTCAAAGTTCCCTTCGTCTATCCCCAGTAACATCCTCATCTGGGCCAATAAGCTAGAGACAGGTCCAAATTTCCTGGAGGTGGAGGTGGAGGTGGGGACAGAAATATAACACTGAATGTATTACACAGGTCACTGAAACACTTAGCATGGCAATTGGAATATAGTTGTACATGGTCAAAATGAAGACTGGATTATGTATTGAACAAAAAAATGCCAACTGTGATTTACACAAAAGCTAGTAACACATCCTGCTGATTACCATGTTTACCTGTAATCTCTGCAGTTTATTTCATAATAATAAATTACGCAATTAGGCTTCTGTCAGTATAGATTCAAACACTACAGAAAAACTGATTATGGCTTTGTATTCCCTTGGTGCATTTGTCAAATCAATTATGCTGTATTTTCAATATAACAAACTGCTGGAGAGATTGCATGTGATTTTTTTCTTCCTCATTTTTGTGTTGTAATTCAACAGGCAAAAATCGCTGTTACTGAGAGTAAGAAACATTTTTTTTTCAAGTTTGCTTTTGCTCTCCTGTCTTTCAGGACTGTGTGTTTTCAGCCACTTTCTGCTAGCTTGGAGCAAATGCATGGACATTCTCCTTTGGAGACAGGCTATGGATGGAGTCAAAGAACTTAAGATGAAGGTATATCTTCTAAATATTGTATTTTAATGACTATTTAATTTTTCCAGTGAATCGTTTTTCTGTTGGGTCTTTGTTGCTGCAAATGATTTATCTTTGGGTCTTTGTTGCTGAAAATGATCTTTCTCTAGTTGTGGTGAGCAGCTCAGACTTCTCATTGTGGTGGCTTCTCTCATTGCAGAGCACAGGCTCAGTGGATGTGACCTGTGGGCTTAGTTGCCATGACAGGTAGGATCTTCCCAAACCAGGGGTTGAGTGCATATCCCCTGCATTGACAGGTGGATTTTTAACCACTGGACAACCAGGGAAGCCCCCAGTGAATCATTTTTAGATGAAATTTCATCTTAACCTCAGTGCAGAAAAAAAAGAATGGCAAGGAAGTTCTTTGAAGCATTATGGGTGTGCCTAGATCTCTCTGCCTACCTCTGACCCCTAGAGATACATCTTGAGATACTTAGACATAGTTTGAAATATTAGAGTTTCTATATGACCTGGTTTCATCCTTTGATTTTAGCAATGGGAAAGTCCATTCATTCATTTATTCCACAAATATTTATTGAGTAGCCACAGCATCAAGCACAATGTTTGGAATTGAGAATACAATAGTAAACAAAATATAGGATGAAATGCACAGACTACTGACTTTTAGTCCGCATCCTTCTCTAGTATACTGTGCCCCCTTTAGCACCCATACATGTGTCAGGCTGCCCTTATTCCTCGGTGTTTGCCCTTTTCTTCTCCTGTTCAAGTGGGCAGTAACCTCATATTCTCTGCCTTCCTGTTAGGTCCCCCAAATAAAGTATATGTGCCATACACCTTCTAAGCGTACTTAATTCCTCCATAATATGATTGAAAGTAGGTAGGAGCTTCTAGCAGAGCACCAGGAGAGTCATGTGTATATAAGCCATGGTCCTTATGTAATTGTAGTGGTGAGCCTTTCTTTTCTGAGACCCATATTGATGAAATTTCTGCTGTTCTAGCCTGTTCTTATTCTAGATGTTTTCTTCTTTGAAAGAAAAATTGCCTAGCCCACAAACTGTAATTCTTGCCTTATTTATCTAGTTTGGAGAGGCAATAGAACTAGCTTGTCAGATTTAGGGAAAAATACAGAATATCCAGTTAAATGTTTATTTTAATTGACATGTAATAGATGTATAGCATTATATTAGGTTTAGGTGGACAGCATAATGATTCAATATTTGTATACATTGCAAAATGATCACCACAATAAGACTAATTAATATTTATCACTGTATATAGTTACAAATGTTTTTCTTGCGGTGAGAACTTGTAAGATCTATTCTCTTAGCCACTTTCAAATGTGCAATACAGTGTTATTAGTTACCATGCTTCATGTTACATCCCTGTAATGTATTCTATGACTGGTTAAAATTTAAATTTGAAATACAGATAAACAAAAAATACATTTTAATGTATGCAGATGCCAAAAATTGCATGGCACATGATTCTACTAAAAAGAAAAATTTAAATCCTATTTTTAGTATAAACATGCCCACAAGTACTGCATGGGTTATACTTATACTAAAATATTATTTGGTGTTAATCTGAAATTTATGCTTAACTGAATGTCATGTATGTGTTCTCTCTCTTTCTATGTATGTGTGGAAATATATACATATGTATATATACACACACATATAATTGTATATATATGCACACACTAGATACAGTATATACATACTAGACATATCGTGTGTGTGTTCTGCTTCATAGAGCAATCTTGCTATAAGTACGGAAGGGAAAAATTATCACTCTGCTAACACCATTTCAGGATTATTGAGCAAGGGAAAGCAGAACTATAGAAATGGGAGCTGTTATTATGCAGTTAGGTTTCCTGACCCATTGGAGGGGAAAAAAAAAAAAATCTGTGGTTAATTTAAAAGTTATTTTCATTGCTTATAGAATACCACACATACAATTTCAGTCTGTCAAATCCCTTTTCAAGGATCTGTAAAGCTTAAATGAATTTTGTCAGCCATGTTCAGAAAATCAAGACATATGCTTCTGATTCATTTGCATTGAATCAATCAAATTAATCTTTTATCCTTTCCCAACTCATAAATGCTCGCAAGGTTTTCAGTAAATATTTTATTTTGGTGTTCTAGAGTTGGCTGCTATTAACTGAGATACTGGTGATAATTCCTCCACCTCCTTCTTTTCCGTAGTTTAATTACTGATCGCACAGGAGGTGAAATTATAAAGCAGCAGTTCTCTGTGTTGGATTGTTTCCATCTGGGAAATTGAATGAATGCTAATGGCATCAGTCTTTTGGAAAATAAGAGTTTCAAAGAATACCAGCAATCAAGTTTGTATCTGAAACTGCTAGAAGGAGGATATCTAACATGTTCAGTTCCCTAATAACTAATACTGATAGATAGCAAAGATACCTGAAGCTCTTGGTGTTTAGTTTTGTGCCTGTAGAAAAAAAGCAGAGTCATCTGAGGTTTAAGTGTGGTAAGGAGCACTTCATCTGTCCATTTGTCTATTTTAAATAACCACAAACACCAAAAAGAAACAGAATTTTATTTCATTGTGGTAGATTCAAACCAAGGTTATAAAAGCTCCAGAATAATGACTAGTAAACTCTGTGAAAAGATTCTGTTAACTGCTTAACAATGACCTGCAAGACAGGAACTATAATTACTTTTGTTTTCTCAAAAATATCAAAATGACAACTGAATAGAAAAATTTCCTGTAATTCATATGGATGAATATTCCCAGAATATGATATAAATTTGACCAAAAAGTGAAACCTTAGAGGTAGACCATCTCATTTACCCACTTAATCTTAATAATTCTTATACCTTATAAAGTACTTTCACAAGTGGCTGACTGAGGCTAAGACTTTGTGGCTGAGTTCAAGGTTGCTGTTGATTCATGACTGAATGATTATTTTGTGGTTCAATTTAATCTTAAAGGATACTGGAGGCTATAGGATTAACACCATACCTAATTTACTTTAGTGATGTGGTATTGGGAATCTTAAGGGGTAAAGTTAAAAACAGGTAGGCTGTACTTAGGAATAGCCAGTCTTTCCTTTACTAAACCCTCAAAGGCTGTTTTTGTCAATTTCCCCAAATAATTAAGCTACTCTGTATTTTAGTTACGTGGGCACAGTGATTTTACCTGCTAGACTATGAGCTGAATTAGGACATCTCTCTACAGAGTCTGATTCAACTTTGTTTCCTTTTAATCCTTTGTGCAGTATGTTTACTGTATTAAGTTCTCAGTAAATATTATCCTTAATCCATGTTTAAGGATTGGGGATCTTTCTACAGGCATGGATAAAAAGCAGGGTTGGCTGGCTTTCCATGTCCAGTTTATAGTTAGGCCTAACAGGCCCGTCTGTAGCCAGAGCTAATAAATCTATGATGGTTTTTAACATGAAAAACACTGTAGGCTATAGAGCTTATCAGACATACCCAGGGAGCTACGATTTGGTATCAGAAGACCTGAGTATTTGCCTGACCTCCACTATGTGCTGTAAGTACTCTCTGTGAAATGTTAGGGAAATTCCTAAATTTCTGGAATTTAATCTCTTTTGTAGCACTCAGTTACCCTGTTTCCCCTTAGAGTTTCTGCAAAACTACAGCCGAGAGGGTCTTGCACTTCTCAGAATCTGTCCTGTAGAAAAACTCAGGAATGTGCAAGGATAAACTGACAAGGAAGTTAAACAAGTGCTAGCCCACCCATGTTCAAGACTATGTGATTATTAATGGTGCAGATCTATATATTGATAAGGAGAATCTCTATGATCTATTTTTTATTTGAAAATAAAATTTAAAAAATTGTTGTAGCTTATAGTCTTATTTAAATAAAATAGAGATAAAATGTTCATAAGTGGATGAATGTTTAGATTGAGAACTTTAGGGTACCCACCAGGTGTGGCTGGCTTTTGAGTGGAGGAGTAATGAAATGGATAAAAAGAATAGCTGATATTGATGAAGCTCTTATATGTACCAGGCACTATTCTAAATTGTACAGTCGTAAAGTGATCCCTATCATAACTCTTTTACAGAGGTCCTACTGTTTTTTCCATTTAACAGAGATGAGGTAAAGAGAATTGAAATCGCATGTCTGGAGTTAAAACAGAAAATTATCCCAAAGAGGTGAAAACCGGGTACAAGTTCATTTAGTTGGACTATGTAGAGTCTTACCTAAGTCATTGCATCATACGGGGTAAACTGGGCATTCACTTCAGAAATACTTTTTTTCAATTTTGTATGCTTCTATGAGGTTTGAATATCTTCATCAAACACATATTACTTAATAACTCTAATACAATGCATTTGCAAAATGAAATCATATATGTGAAAGCACTGTTTTATAGCCTGTCACTTGCTGTACTTACAGAAATTCAAAGCTCTAAGAGAGGCTCATTATATTAAAAAAAAAAAAAAAGGTTGGCTCACACATCAATACCTCTTTATTCCGTCTTTGCTAGGATAAGGGAAGTCAAAAATAAGTCAGTTGCATCCCCAGTTTTACTTGCATTTTCTTCATAATGCGGCTCATGATTGCTTTGCAGATGCACTCTGATTATCAAATTGTGCCTCCTTCTAAACGCACTCGTGTCAATTGCACATCAGACAATAACTAGCAAGTGGTGTCAGCGCCCCATCGTCAGAGCTACTGTCTGCCACAAAGCATCTGGGCCAAGAATAAGAATGACAAGTGTATACATTTCCAGCTTTGCAATCAACATGGAAATTAGTCAGCTTATAGATGCTGAGTGGTCTTATAGAGAGGGCCCCAGCTGCAGACAAAATGCCAAACTGATGCTGATAAACAGAGCAGAGACATTTAGCAGCTTTTCTTTTCAGCTGCTTGAAGTTTGAAAGCCTTGGCAGTAGGGCGGGGCTGGCAGGAGTTGCTGAATTATTTCAGAACTGGAGGGGGATCTTCAAGGAGGATTGTTCTGTGAGGATCCTGAGGCTCAGGAAGGGACTAATGGGAGATCACGTGGCAAAGTAGGAGAGGCGGGAGGTGAGGTGTGAGTCCAGCATAAGGGTGCAGCCTTTGGCATTTTCTTTGCATCATTGAATTCATAGGTTTATTCATTCATTCATGCGTGAATGTATTTGGGCACTTAATTATTAAATAAGTATCTTTTGAATGCTGGTGATTCATTCTGCTCATTGTTCAGTTCAGTTCAGTTCAGTCGCTCAGTCGTGTCTGACTCTTTGCGACCCCATGAATCACAGCACGCCAGGCCTTCCTGTCCATCACCAACTCTCAGAGTTCACTCAGACTCACATCCATCGAGTCTGTGATGCCATCCAGCCATCTCATCCTCTGTTGTCCCCTTCTCCTCCTGCCCCCAACCCCTCCCAGCATCAGAGTCTTTTCCAATGAGTCAACTCTTCGCATGAGGTGGCCAAAGTACTGGAGTTTCAGCTTTAGCATCATTCCTTCCAAAAGAAATCCCAGGGCTGATCTCCTTCAGAATGGACTGGTTGGATCTGCTTGCAGTCCAAGGGACTCTCAAGAGTCTTCTCTGACACCACAGTTCAAAAGCATCAATTCTTCGGTGCTCAGCCTTCTTCACAGTCCAACTCTCACATCCATACATGACCACAGGAAAAACCATAGCCTTGACTAGACGGACCTTAGTCGGCAAAGTAATGTCTCTGCTTTTGAATATGCTATCTAGGTTGCTCATAACTTTTCTTCCAAGAAGTAAGCGTCTTTTAATTTCATGGCTGCAGTCACCATCTGCAGTGATTTTGGAGCCCCCAAAATAAAGTCTGACACTGTTTCCACTGTTTCCCCATCTATTTGCCCATGAAGTGATGGGACCGGATGCCATGATCTTCGTTTTCTGAATGTTGAGCTTTAAGCCAACTTTTTCGCTCTCCTCTTTCACTTTCATCAAGCGGCTTTTTAACTCCTCTTCACTTTCTGCCATAAGAGTGGTATTATCTGCATATCTGAGGTTATTGATTGATCAAGTAAAAGATTTCATGGAATCTCTTTATTTCCTTTATTTTAGGTTAGATATAGGGTAGCAAATAGGATTTAACTCATTCCCAAATCAAAATAAATTGAAGTGAAGTGTTAGTCACTCAGTCATGCTCGACTCTTTGCAACCCCATGGACAGTAGCCCACAAGGCTCCCCTATCCTTGGGATTTCCCAGGCAAGAATACTGGAGTAGGTTGCTGTTTATTTCTTCAGGGGATCTTCCTGACCCAGGAATCAAACCCAGGTCTCCTGCATTGCAGGCAGATTCTTTACCAGCTGAGCCACCAGGGATAACTCCAAAATATGTGGGTGCTGTTCAAATCATAATCAGAATTCACATGGATTCAATCAAACGTGGTAAGTATAGACATCATCATGAGGGCAGATCTGACCTCCCATGTTGGCTGGCACTCAACTAAAGTCGTCTTTTAAAATTCTTACATCTCTTCTCCCTAAAACATTCCAGTAGCCTCACATTGCTCTTTAAATATAATCCCAATGCTATTACTAAGACCTGTGAAGCCAAATAGGATTTGTTCCTCGCTTGCCTCTGTTAAGTCATCTTGTACCACTTTCATCCCTCATCATCTCCATCGCTACTCTTGGGGAAGAAAAATAACTTTCCCTCTCCCCTTCTAAGTTCTTGTTGCTGTTCGCTCACTCAGCTGTGTCTGACTCTTTGCAACCCCGTGGACTGCAACACCCTAGACTTCCCTGTCCTTCACCATCTCCTGGAGCTTGCTCAAACTCATGTCCATTGAGTCAGTGATGCCATCCAACCATCTCGTACTCTGTTGTCCCCTTTTCCTCCTGCCTTCAATATTTCCCATCAGGGTGTTTTCTAATGAATCATCTCTTTGCATCAGGTGACCAAAGTATTTGAGCTTCAGCATCAGTCCTTTCAATGAATATTCAGGGTTGATTTCCTTTAGAATTGACTGGTGTGATTTTCTTGCAGTCCATGTTACTCTCAAGAGTCTTCTCCAACACCACAGTTCAAAAGCATCAGTTCTCCAGTACTCAGCCTTCTTTATGGCCCAACTCTCACATTCATGCCTGACTACTGGAAAAACCACAGCTTTGACTACAGGGATCTTTGTTGGAAAAGTAATGTCTCTGCTTTTTAATACACTTTCTAGGTTTGCCATAGCTTTTCTTCCAAGGCAAAAGCTGCAGTCACCATCTGCAGTGATTTTAGAGCCCAAGAAAATAAAGTCTTGTCATTGTTTCTATTGTTTCCCCATCTATTTGCCATGAAGTGATGGAACTGGATGCCATGATCTTTGCTGTATAAATGTTGAGTTTTAAGCCAGCTTTTTCACTCTCCTCTTTCACCTTCATCAAGAGGCTCTTTGGTTCCTCTTTACTTTCTGCCATAAGAGTGGTATCATCTGCATATCTGAGGTTATTGATATTTTCCCCTCAGCAATCTTAAATCCATCTTGTGCTTCATCCAGCCTGGCATTTAGCATGATGTATTCTGCATATATGTTAAATAAGCACGATGACAATATACAGCCTTGATGTACAGCTTTCCCAATTTGGTACCAGTCCTTTGTTCCATGTCCAGTTCTAGCTGTTGCTTCTAGATCTATGCAGAGTACATCATGTGAAATGCCGGGCTGGATGAAGCACAAGTTGGAATCAAGTTTGCTAGGAGAAATATCAATAACCTCAGATATGCAGATGATACCACCTTATGGCAGATAGTGAAGAGGAACTAAAGAGCCTCTTGATGAAAGTGAAAGAGGAGAGTGAAAAAGCTGGTTTAAAACTCAACATTCATAAAACTAAGATTAGGGCATCTGGTCTCATCACTCCATGGTAAATAGATGGAGAAACAATGGAAACCATAATAGACTTTATTTTCTTGAGCTCCAAAATCACTGCAGATGGTGACTGCATCCATGAAAGGAAAAGATGCTTACTCCTTGGAAGAAAAGCTGTGGCCAACCTAGACAGCATATTAAAAAGCAGAGACATTAATTTGCCAACAAAGGTCTATCTAGTCAAAACTGTGGTTTTCCCAGTAGTCATGTATAGATGTAAGAGTCAGACTATAAAGAAACTGAGCCCTGAAGAATTGATGCTTTTGAACTGTGGTGTTGGAAAAGACTCTTGAGAGTCCCTTGGGCTGCAAGGAGATCCAGCCAGTCCATCCTAAAGGAAATCAGTCCTGAATATTCATTGGAAGGACTGATGCTGAAGCTGAAACTCCAATACTTTGGCCACCTGATGCGAAGAACTGATTCATTGGAAAAGACCCTAATGCTAAGAAAGATTGAGGGCAGGAGGAAAAGGGGACAACAGAGGATGAGATGGTTGGATGGTGTCACCGACTCAGTGGACATGACTCTGAGCAAGCTCCAGGAATTGGTGATGAACAGGAAATCCTGGCATGCTGCAGTCCATGGGGTCACAAAGAGTTAGACACGACTGAGCAACTGAACTGAGATTGCATACAGATTTCTCAGGAGGCAGGTGATATCGTTTGGTATTCCCATTTCTCTCTAAGAATTTTCTGTTTGTTGTGACCCACAGAGTCAAAGCCTTAAGCATTGTCAGTGAGGCAGAAGTAAATGTTGTCCTGGAATTCTCTTGGTTTTCTATGATTCAATGGATGTTGGCAATTTAATCTCTGGTTCCTCTGCCATTTCTAAATCTAGTTTGTATCTCTGGAAGTGAAACCATTTACTTCAGGTTGGGACTCAAACCCACCTGGTTGGGACTTGAACCCAACCAAAACCCAGTTTGGGATTTAAATTCATATGGCTGGGACTCAAATCCAGCCAAAACCCTGCTTGGGACTTGAACCTACATGGCTGGGACTTGAACCCAGCCAAAACCCACAGTATCTGGTTTCCAGACCTAATGAAACTCAGGTTCTTGATGTTCCATCGTGGAAAGAATTCAGTGAGAGACAAAGTGATAGGTAAGAAGTGGATTTATTCAAATAAAGAGAGAAGCACACTCCAGGGACAGAGTGTGGGTGTACAGAGCAAATGTGGCCGCAAAATTTGGTGCAGTTAATTTTTACCGGCTGGGTAATTTCATATGCTAATAAATGGGAGGATTATTCCAACTATTTTGGGAAAGGGGTGGAGATTTCCCTGAGTGGGGCCACTGCCACTCCTTGGTCTTTTAACAGTGCCATGGAACTGTCATGGCACCTCTGGGCATGTCATTTCACTTGTTGATTGAGGGTTAAGGTCTAGTCTTGTCTGCCACTTTGGTCCCATTTGATTCTAATTGGTTTATGTTGTGTCCTTGGGCTATGTCATTCTTCAGAAGTTGTGCCCTGCCCTTTTCTCGCCTGTTACAGAAGTTCTTGATTCATATACTGTTGAAGCATAGCTTGGAGAATTTTGAGCATTACTTTGCTAACATGAGAAATGAATGCAATTGTATGGTAGTTTGAATATTCTTTAGCATTGCTCTTCTTTGAGATTGAAATGAAAACTGACCATTTCCAGTCCTGTGGCCACTGCTGCATTTTCCAAATTTGCTGGCATATTGAGCGCAGCACTTTCACAGAATCATCTTTCAGGATTTGAAATAGCTCAGCTGGAATAGCAATGATGAAAAGGATATCTTTCTAGGTTCTTGATTGAGAATTAAAAGACTCAGCCATAACCCATAAAGGCTCATGGTAGAAGATACAAGCAAGAGAAAAAAACAAGCTACTTGGGAAACTGAGTGACTCCCTGAAGTGGTCCGTGTTACTATTAGTCGCTCAGTCATGTGACTCTTTCCGACCACATGGGCTGTAACCTGCCAGGTTCCTTGTCCATGGGATTTTGCCAGGCAGAAATACTGGAGTAGGTCACCATTCCTTTCTCCAGGGGATCTTCCTGACTCAGGGATTGAACTGAAGTCTCCTGCATTGCAGGCATATTCTTTACCATCTGAGCCACAAGGGAAACCTGAAGTGGCCCAAGCCACCACATTAAATACCATCTCCAGTTAAAGACAACAGATGTTGGGAATGAAAAGACACTTGTGGGGGTTTTCAGGCAAAGCATAGTAAACAAGGGTGTGGAGTTATGCAGAATTTCACTCTCTGTCTTCTCTGTTGATAAGAGATAAGAGTTTATAAAGTTCAGTCCTCTCCTTTCTGGTACACAGAGGGAGACATCCTTACATATGGAGATTTCTCTTACAAATGTAAATATCTCTTACAAATGGATAACTTCTGCTTGATTGTCAGAGCTTCACCTACATCTGCTATTTGTTAGAAAATAATCAGCCTAAAATCATCTTATGCCAGTAAGGTATATTTGTTGTTGCTGTTGTTGTTCTTTCCCAGGTCTTGTCTGACTCTTTGCAACTCCACGGACTGCAGCATTCCAGGCCTCCCTGTCCCTCACCAACTCCCGAAGTATACCCAAGTTCATGTCCATTGCAAGGTGATACCATCAAGCTATCTCATCCTTTGTCAGCCACCCCCTTCTCCTTCTGCCCTCAATCTTTACCAGCATCAGGGACTTTTCGAATGAGTCAGCTATTCACATCAGATGACTACAATACTGGAGTTTCAGCCTCAGCATCAGTCTTTCCAATGAGAAGTCAGGGTTGATTTCCTTTAAGATTGACTAGTTTGATCTCCTTGCTGTTCAGAGGGCTTTCATGAGTCTTCTCCAGCACTACAGTTTGAAGGCATCCATTCTTTCATGCTCTGACTTCTTTACAGTCCAGCTCTCACTACTGTACGTGACCACTTGGAAGACCATACCCTTGACTATAGGGACCTTTGTCAGCAGAGTAATGTCTCTACTTTCCAATACACTGTCCAGACTTGTCATAGTCTTCCTGCCAAGAAGCAATCACCTTCTGATTTCATGGCTGCAGTTACCATTGCAGTGATCTTAGAAACCAAGAGGAATCTGCCACTGCTTTCACCTTTTCTCCCTCTATTTGCCATGACCTACTGGTCAGGAAGTAAGTTAGAACTGGACATGGAACAACAGACTGGTTCCAAATTGGAAAAGGAGTACATCAAGGATGTATATTGTCACCTGCCTATTTAACTTCTGTGCAGAGTACGTAATGAGAAATGCTGGGCTGGAAGAAGCACAGGCTGGAGTCAAGATTGCCAGCAGAAGTATCAATAACCTCAGATATGCAGATGATATCACCCTTATAGCAGAAAGTGAAGAAGAACTAAAAGCCTCTTGATGAAAGTGAAAGAGGAGAGTGAAAAGTTGGCTTAAAGCTCAACATTCAGAAAATGAAGATCATGGCATCTGGTCCCATCATTACTTGGGAAATACATGTGGAAACAGTGGCTGACTTTATTTTGGGGGGCTCCAAAATCACTGCAGATGGTGATTGGAGCCATGAAATTAAAAGACACTTACTCCTTGGAAGGAAAGTTATGACCAACCTAGATAACATGTTGAAAAACAGAGACATTACTTTGTCAACAAAGGTCCAAAGCTATGGCTTTTCCAGTAGTCATGTATGGATGTGAGAGTTGGACTGTGCAGAAAGCTGAGTGCCGAAGAATTGATGCTTTTGAACTGTGGTGTTGGAGAAGACTCTTGAGAGTCCCTTGGGCTGCAAGGAGATCCAACCAGGATATCAGTGGTCTTTTTTTTTTTTTTTTTTTCAGTATTTAGTTTTAAGCCAGCTTTTTCTCTCTCCTCCTTCACCCTCATCAAGAGGTTCTTTAGGTCCCCTTCACTTTCTGCCATTAGAGTGGTATCATCCACTTATTTGAGGTTGTTAATGTTTCTCCTGCCTATCTTGATTCCAGCTTGTAACTCATCCAGCCTGGCATTTCTCATGATGCGTTCAGCATATAGGTTAAAGAAACAAGGTGACTTGGGTATACTTGGGGAGGGAGGTGACAACTTCTGCTCCCTGTCACCAACATACAGCCACATGTCAGGTGTTCTGCCCTCAGGTTATACTAACCCCTCCCTACCAAGCCTCAGGTCTTTGTATTTGCTGTTTCCTCTGCCTAGAATATTCCTTCTGGATCTTACATGGCTGGCTCGTCATGTTTTAGCCTTAGTATAAAAGCTAACTACCCAGAGAGGTCTGCCTTTAGCATCCTATCTAAATTACCCTACCATTGATTTTGGGTGGCCTCACCTGCAACAGCTTAAAACAAGATTTTGGTACCTGAACAGAGATGGAGGTCAGGTCACTGCAGGGAGGGCACCAAATCCTAGCCACTAGACCACCAGTAACCAGTGGCCAGTGGCAAGGCCCTGGTTTATCAGCTGTGTAGAAATGAATTTCCACATAGAGACAGAAACTAGTGAGACAAAGTGTTTATTATGAGGAAAAGGAGAACAGGATGTGTGGATAGACACAGGAGTGGTGAGAGTCCCGACTTTGCGGTAGTTTGAATCACTTTTATGGGGCATTTCTTTTGCATTTCCTTTGGCCAGTCATCTTGCTTTGCCAGGTTCAGAGTCTGTCTTTGATATATCTCAGGTCCTCCCATGTGTGTGTGCACATCTCTTAGCTAAGATGGACTCTAGCAAAGAGGTCTATGAGTAGGTTGACTGCACTTACTATGAGGTGACGCCCCCTCTCTTTTGACCTCCAAAGAGCCCTTCTGTTCATGTATAGTTGGGAAGGTCTCCTTTGCTTGAAGAATGAGGAATATGTGGTCATTTCTCTCCTATCTGGGCAAGGCTCAGCTCCTCTCTCACTCCTGCTATTCTAGAGTATCTGTCCACAGGGGGAGATCTCTGGCTACTTAGCCTGGGGCCCATCCATCTCTTGCCTCACCAGAATTCATATTCTGGCCCCTGCTCCTCCCTCTTGGTGCTTCCCTGCTGTATGCGTGTATGTTTATCTGTCGCTTGTCTTGTACATGGTCATAATCCTGGTTGTGCCTGACGGAGAGCAGGTGTTAGAAGTATTTGTGAAGGGAGTAGGTTATCCACTAGAGCTGAGATGCTCTGTCCTAGGTGTCAGGGCTGCCGTGGTGAATAAAAAAATCCCTGGCTTGAGGCACTGATAATCATAGGAAGGTTGAAAATAGAAAACAAACAAGCATTAAAACATGACAATCTGTTGATCTGTATGTCAACCTTACAAACCTAATCCCCCCACGGACACTTTTTAAAAAATATTTGTAATATTCTCCTTTCATATCCTCATACAGAGTTTATAGTTAATGTAACCAACTTTGATGGATACTTTTATAAAATCAAAGGAATGCTATAAATAAAATATGAAAGAGAAATGAGAGAAAACCAATTTATAGTAAACTGATATTATTCAGCACCTGGATACCATTATACTAGAACACACATCTACTTGTAAGGACTGTGTTTGGATTTGAGAGAAGCAAGACAATATCTAAATGAGTATAATCAACACTTTTCTTACAGCCGCTCTTTTGAAATTGGGGCTTATACACATTGACACACACATTTAGAATCACAATGACTGTCACAGCTACAAATGCAAACTGACACAAGTGTGTTGTAGCAGCAAGCCGAATACTAGGAACAACAATACTGTTGATCACATGCCTTACCAAAGTGGTGAATGATTCTTGGCAAAGTTGTGGACAAAATAAAATATAATCATCCCATGACTTACCCTGAAGTTATAGGCCTAGAAAATTCATTTTAAAAAGCCATGCCAAAGTATAATTTTTTGCATAGGTAAAATGGAATTAGGTTCTAGCTGTAAGTGAATTATAAACTGTTTTTTTTTTTTTTTTTACTTCCATAGGAATCTCAGAATATTCAAGAATTTTGGGGGGAAAGGACAATTGTTCTTATGGTGGATCTTATGCAGTATAATTTGTAACATTTCTGATTTAGGGGAAGAAAAATCTTCCTAGATTCTATTAATTAAACTGGTCTATTAATTACATTGACCTAAGACATTAGCAGGATAAAAACAGATTTGATTGTATATGTATGGGGTCCCCATAAGAATATGTGACCCAAGGTCAAATCAGTCAGTTGGGAATATATAGAACATCCTGAGCTAAGGAAACTGATAAAAACTTGGAGTTCAGAGGGTAGAAGGGTAATTCAAAGAATAGTAAGAAGAGCAGACTCTTGGTAATTAGATATTTGCCCTGCTGTATAGAGAGGTCACTCAGGTAAAAGTTATCTCTAGGAATAGCTTCCTCTTTGAGCCAGGATCACCATCTCAATTCTTTTTAGTAGTTAAGGGAGAGGTTAAAAACTTTTAGTTGGCTGTGTCTTGATTGTCTTGAGCTCAAAATGAACTTCAGTTCAGTTCAATCGTTCAATTGTGTCCAACTCTTTGTGACCCCATGAACCACAGCACATCAGGCCTCCCTGTCCATCACCAACTCCCAGAGTTTACCCAAACTCATGTCTGCTGAGTCAGTGATGCCATCCAACCATCTCATCCTCTGTCATCCCCTTCTCCTCCTGCCTTCAATCTTTCCCAGTATCAGGGACTTTTCAAATGAGTCAGCTCTTTGCATCAGGTGACCAAAGTATTGGAGTTTCAGCTTCAACATCAGTCCTTCCAGTGAACACCCAGGACTGATCTCCTATAGGATGGACTGGTTGAATGTCCTTGTAGCCCAAGGGACTTTTAAGAGTCTTCTCCAACACCACAGTTCAAAAGCATATAATAAAAAGGACATCTTTTTTGGGTGTTAGTTCTAAAAGGTCTTGGAGGTCTTCATAAAACCGTTCAACTTCAGTTTCTTCAGTGTTACTGGTTAGGTTTTTTACAAAATCATATATCTAAAATGATGACCTGACAATATGAATAATAATGCCAAGGCATTTGGAGAACAGAGTCAAAATCACACTGAGGACTTTAGATGGGTCACAACATGTGACCTGTGGACATTTGTTCCCATTTCAGTTACTCCCAGACTTGAAGAAATATCCATAGCTAGTAGATTTGAAGAAATATCCTTCTCTACTGGAAAATCTTCTGAAAATCAAAATAAAATGCAGGTACTTAAAGCATGTTTATGTCATCCAAACATTAGAAATACATAGGAGACTGGGAAATACAGATATGATGTTATCTGAAAGTGAAATATTTTTAATAAGTGTAAACTATTGCCCAAACTTGAATATGTATGCAGAAGGGAACCAAAAATAATGTGGAAAATTCAAATCCACAAAATCAGCCTATGATTTGAATCTATTTTGAATTAATGAATAAATATTTATTAAATATGTAGCATGTGCATTTCTGTACATTACTTGTTTTTATAGTTTTAATCTTTTTAACTAATCTGCCTCTTGAGAAATCTGTATGCAGGTCAGGAAGCAACAGTTAGAACTGGACATGGAACAACAGACTGGTTCTAAATCGGAAAAGGAGTACGTCAAGGCTGTATATTGTCACCCTCCTTATTTAACTTCTATGCAGAGTACATCATGAGAAACACTGGACTGGAAGAAACACAAGCTGGAATCAAGACTGCCGGGAGAAATATCAATAACCTCAGATATACAGATGACACCACCCTTATGGCAGAAAGTGAAGAGGAGCAAAAAGCGTCTTGATGAAAGTGAAAGAGGAGAGCGAAAAGTTGGCTTAAAGCTCAACATTCAGAAAACAAAGATCATGAAATCCGGTCCCATTACTTCATGGCAAATCGATGGGGAAACAGTGGCTGACTTTATTTTGGGGGGCTCCAAAAATCACTGCAGATGGTGACTGCAGCCATGAAATTAAAAGATGCTTACTCCTTGGAAGGAAAGTTATGACCAACCTAGATAGCATATTCAAAAGCAGAGACATTACTTTGCCGACTAAGGTCCGCCTAGTCAAGGCTATGGTTTTTCCTGTGGTCATGTATGGATGTGAGAGTTGGACTGTGAAGAAGGCTGAGCACCGAAGAATTGATGCTTTTGAACTGTGGTGTTGGAGAAGACTCTTGAGAGTTCCTTGGACTGCAAGGAGATCCAACCAGTCCATTCTGAAGGAGATCAACCCTGGGATTTCTTTGGAAGGAATGATGCTAAAGCTAAAACTCCAGTACTTTGGCCACCTCATGCAAAGAGTTGACTCATTGGAAAAGACTCTGATGCTGGGAGAGATTGGGGGCAGGAGGAGAAGGGGATGACAGAGGATGAGCTGGCTGGATGGCATCACTGACTCGATGGACATGAGTCTGAGTGAACTCCGGGAGATGGTGATGGACAGGGAGGCCTGGCTGCAATTCATTTGGTCACAAAGAGTCGGACACGACTGAGCAACTGAACTGAACTGAACTGAACTGAATCTTTTTAAATCAAACTTTCCAGCAGAAGCCAATCTTTTCCATTCTCTTAGAATCTACTGGTGCCTAGCATAATACTTGACACAGAATGAACATGTATTATTGTCTTAGGGGAAGGGGTTCTCAAAGTGCACTAAAATCACCTGGAAGGTGGAGTTAGTGATTCAGTAGTGTGGGGTGGTATCTGAGAATTTATAGTGCTAACAAGTTCCCAGGTAATGCTGATACTGATGATTTAGGGAACACATCTGGAGGATCATTGACTTAAAGCATAATATTGTTGAGAAGAATTCAGGCTTTAGAATCAGGTAGGCATAGTTTTGTGGGGAAGGCAATGGCACCCCACTCCAGTACTCTTGCCTGGAAAGTCCCATGGATGTAGGAACCTGGTGGGCTGCAGTCCATGCGGTTGTGAAGAGCTGGACACGACTGAGCGACTTCCCTTTCACTTTTGACTTTCTTGCATTGGAGAAGGAAATGGCAACCCACTCCAGTGTTCTTGCCTGGAGAATCCCAAGGACAATGTAGCCTGGTGGGCTGCCATCTATGGGGTCACACAGAGTTGGACACGACTGAAGTGACTTAACAGCAGCAGCAGCAGGCATAGTTTTGAAGCCTAGCTGCATTACCTGTAGCTGTATCTTCTTGGATCACCTCCTGATCTTTTAGAGATCAGGTAATGAGATTATGTAATGAGATTATGAAGATGATAACTCCTATTTCATCAGTTGTGAGGATAAAATTATATAGTAAATAGAAAGCATTGTGTAACTGGCATACAGTATGTGCTCAGCAGACATTAGTTATTTTTATGAAAGTTTCTCCACTAAGAAAAGGCTTGGAAAGTGAAAGTGAAGTCGCTCAGTCATGTCCAACTCTTTGTGACCCCATGGACCATAGCCTATCAGGCTGCTCCGTCCATGGGATTTTCCAGGCAGGAGTGCTGGAGTGGATTGCCATTTCCTTCTCCAGGGGATCTTCCCGACTCAGGAATCGAACCCAGGTCTCCCGCATTGCAGGCAGATGCTTTACCATCTGAGCCACCAGGGAAGCATGGGGTCACTTGCAAAAGATTTTAATTTGAAATGTATATGATAAATATTATAATAGAAATTTTAGGAGATGTATCAACTTTGTGTTTAATGATCTTCCTCTGGGTCTATCTGAAACAGGGAGGTCATTCAGAGGATTTTGATGTGGGGGAAAAAAAAAAAAAAACCAACAAGCCAGTCAAGTACCCATTCAAGTTGGTAATTAAAACATTGTTGAAGCATCGGCTGTATTTATATGAAAACAGCTCAATTTGCCTACAGCAGAAAGTAGCTGTCTGGGAAGAAATGTAATATTCAAACAGCCTGTAATCAAAACAGCTACCCCACACCTGGGAAGAGCATCTTAGTAATTTTTTTGAGTAGGACAAGGGTGGAAATTAAATGCTTTTCTTTGCAGCAGCAGTAATAACAGTAATTGTAAAAAGACTTTTTTTTTTCCCCCTGCAATATGATGATTCCTTTGATTGTCACTGAGCACAGGAAGTAGCAAGGTTTGAGAGTATAGCTTGTGTCCTCATGAAGGAAAAGGGATCGGGCACTTCAGAGAATAGCCTATACTGTTTGAATATGATGCTGTCAGTGAATTATCCATGCAGCCCTGGATGAACCATCTGAATTATAATCTCCTGGGGCTAGAGAAGAACTTAATGATGATCTGGTCTCCCCCTGCTCCATTTGAAGTTTGAATTTCTTCTAACAATTCCTTTCCAAGCTGTCAGATGTATTCTTCAATACCTCTGATAGCATGGGACACAACTCCAAAGGCAGTGTGCTCTGACCTTGATCAGCATTTACTGTAAGAACTATCTTCTTTACATGGAGCTGAAAGCCCATCATTTTTTCACTTATATGAAATCAGTGACTGGGGCTCACCTAAGTCTTCTTTTGTCTTGGCAAATATTTCCATGTCCAAGGGACCAATAAGAAATAATAATTCTAAGAATTCAAATATAGGAAAACTTATGGGTTTAATCCTATAATAAATTACTCAGCATTAATAATAATAAAAAAAATCCACAGATGTTCAGAGCTCAGATGTGAGCCAGGCATGACTTAAGGCTTCTCTCCCACCTAGGTCTTCACTTTCCTCTGACTTTTCATTTAAGGTTCCACTGGGCTCTAAGATATGGGCTCATATGGCACTCACAGAGACATCCACATTAGACAGATGCATTCTTCTATTTGTTTACCAAAGAAATAGTTATCCCTGAGCATAGTCTGTCTCTCGAGCTTCTTCATTGTTCAGTAGGATTGCAGCGACTTGACTATGGATGACTGGCATGAGCAAAGAAAGCCTCCAGCCTCAGTTTGTTGCAGTATATTTGTGGAGTCTATTCTGAATATCAGAGTGCATAAATATATGCCAAATTAGTATTACAGGTAAGAAATGTTGCCAGGAGAAAGAAGAAATAGATTACCATGGACTGGAACCACCTAAAGAAATGTGCCTTGAACTTGTTTGGATAGAAAGGAGTAAAACATTTCAGGCAAAAGAAGGAACAGATGTAAAAATAGAAAGGAATAGACACATTGTGTTTGGGGACACAGATGAAATCAACAGACACTTGTCCCAGGAAAAAGGACAAGGAGAGGTTTAATAAATACAAGTGTTGCCAAAGTCGAGTCAGGAAGTCCAGAAAGACTCATGTGTAGTTCTTCTATCTGAATACTAGTAACTGAGAACTAGGAACAAAACAGAAGAGGTGCTTCTCTTTTGCCACTGACTTTCAGCCGAGAGACAAGCTTAGAGCAGATGAGTTCATTTGCCTAAACCATGAGCCCACCTATTCAAGTTCACATTTGTAAATGTAGAAAATGGTTTATTCTGCACAAAGGAAATGAATGCAGTTTCGTAATTCTTTTTACAGTGTCACTGTAATGTATGCACGTGTGCATGCTCAGTTGTGTCTGACTCTTTGTGACTCGATGGACTGTAGCCTCTCGGGCTCCTTTGTCCATGGGATTTTCCATGCAAGAATACTGGAGTGGGTTGCCATTTCCTTCTCCAGGGGATCTTTCTGACCCAGGGATCAAACCCATATCTCCTGCATTGGCAGACAGATTCTTTATCACTGAGTCACTTGGAGATCCGCATTACTCTGACAGTACCCTTTAAAATCATTGTGCAGATATATGAAACAAAACTGGAATTTTTGAAAAATCTCTTGTATAACATTGAAGTTTAATTGCAAGACAGAAAGCAAGTTGGCAATATCCCAAGAGCCTCTATTCTCAATTGGCACAGTATTGACATCAAGGAGGTAAAAGTTGATCCTTGAAAGGTAGGGCAAAATAATTTACTCCTTATGCATAAAGTGCAGATATATATAGTATATAAACTGATATGCAACATATCTGTGACATTAAAATTTCATAGGGCAGCAGTTAGGTTGAAAAAAAAAATCCCAAATTAGTTTAAAAGGCTGATTTAAGCAGTAATAATGAAAAAATGTTTGACAAATAGTGCTTTAATGGAAGAGGAACTGTCAAGCAAAACAAGATTCAGGCTGGAAAGTTTAGAAATCTTGTTTTTGTTAGTAAATACAGTGGAGACTCAGCTTTCAAGAGTGTTTTCATCATTTATCACAATCATAGAAACTGATAAAGGCTCCAGAATACCTACAGTGTTTCTCATTGTAAATGGATAAAGGGTTACATGAGCTGAAGTATCTATGTAGCTTGCCTAACATCACAGCCTTTCTATACAGAAGGCTATGTGCGAAACCAAATACACACACACATACACACACACACAATCAAGACTTCTCTTCAACAGCATAAACCAGATAAGAAATTTACATATTTGATTTCAAATGTGTGATAGCAAATTTTAGCAGACCCTTTCACAGCTAATTTCCTTTTTAGGAATAAACCTGCCATGGGAACTGGGAGTTCTCATGAGTGAGTCAGAGACCTAATTTCCTTGGATGGTTGCTGCTACTTTTTGCTACTGGCAGACCATTTTCTTACGCTTTTGTACCTGACCACTCAGGTTAGTCATTTCTTATTCAAATTGTTATATCATATCTGGTTGTCAATATTGTTTAAGGTGACTTTCCATACCTCTAATCTCATCAGTTTCTGTTGCTGAACTCTGAGCAGGCAGTAGTGTGCATGTCTAGGTTGCAACAGCTTTTCACACTACTCCTGTACAAATCTTGCTATGCTGGCATGGCTTCAGAACCTGCCTGAATAGTATGGTTCAGGGAGCTTTTTGTTCTCAAGTATGACTTAGGCGCTAGAAACAGACTACAGGGCTCCATCCACACCCACTGTGAAAGTATTTCTGAAGGTAGGCCTGAGGAATTTGCATTTTTATAAGTGCAAGGCAAGTGTAGAGAAAAAGAGAGTGAGCCTGGCAGTCAGGCAAGAAAAGGAAATTTATTAGAGGGAAAAGAGAGGGCGACTGGCTCCTAAGGAGAACCAGCGTTCTCCCTTTCTGACAGAGTCATTCTTATGCCCCACCAATGAAAAATTCTCTGAAGGGATGGTCACGTAGCCAGAGGTCTGGAATCCGGTAGTCTTGTAGCTTTGAGAAGATAAGCACCAGTGAGATAACAGGATGCCATTTGGGCAATTTGGTCAGTCTCATAGATCACAGTGATTTTATTTTTTGTTTACAAGGTCGACATAACAAACCATCTTATCAATGAGACGCCACGTGGACCCTATCAATAAGAACTCTGTATGATTGCTTCTGACCTCTCTTGAAGCTTGAGCAACACTGTTCTGGTTGCTCTGAGACTTCTCTGTGGCAAGAGTTTCCTGTTGCGGGAAGGGTGATCAGACCTCCTTTTCTAGGTCAATGTCAACCCAGTGACTCTGGTATGAGCTGCCTTTCTATATTTAATATAAATACTTGGGTATGTCAGTCCTAACCCTCAAGCACCACTGGTAAGGTTATAGGATAAAAGGTTTGCTGTCACAGATTTTATCATCACATTTTATCCCAAAGCATATAAAATGTTCCTAAGTGAATTTATTTTTCACTTTGATGGAACAGTCCTCTTTCAACTCTCTAATTTCTTGGAAGAATTATGTTGGAATTATGGAAAGATTTCTGGGGTAGAGTCTGAAATTTGGAGTTAAAGCCTAGCCCTGTAATAATCATGTCTTTTCTTGGTAAGTAACTAGCTTAGCATCTTTGGGCTGTAGTCATCTAATTGGCTAAAATAGGATCAAAGATTTCCTAGGTATTTAATAAGATATGTGGAAAATCAAATAAGGGAATGGTTGTTATGGCACCATGAAAAAATGTAAAAGAATACATAAGAATTTAAGGTATCATTATTGAAAACTTATTCCAAAATGTAGACATGCTTGTGATGGGTATAATTATTTTTTCCTATATTATGTTAAGATAATGGTGATGGGTTTGAGGAATGTTGAGTTGAAGATAATTTCAAGGAAACGAGATTAAATTTATAAATAATCACTGAAAGTGAACATATGTTCATGAACGTGAAATGACACCCCCAGAATTTCCCAGGAACCAAGAGTGATATTTAAGCAATTGAAAACATCAGTGGAACAAATCAACTCACAGAACACAAATTTATATCAAGAATGAAATATAAGTGTAGTGTTGCATCTGAAAAAAAGAAGAGAGACTTTCAAGAACATTAATAACATGTCTATCACATGGCCTTCTCTACCCAAGAGAAAAAATCCTTTCCCTATAAATCCACCCTAGAGACAATGTCCTTCTTATTTTTCTAAAGAACAGCTCTGCTTGTGCCAAAAGTTCCTTTAAAATCTGTGGTGTTTCCTATTTCTACTCTAAGCTCAGCTCTTTGGTATAAGATTGAAGACTTTCCCAAATATAATTCTATCCTGCATTTCCAAACTCATTCTCTCACTATGTCCCTTCACTCATTATAGTTGCAACCAACATCATGCTTTGTATTTCTCAGACTAATCTGTATTTTTCATATCTCTACCCTCTTTCTAGAGCTCCACCTTTTAACTCTTTCTCATGCATACGCATCTAATATCTGCCAGTCTATCAAGACCAAGTTAAAATATCACTGTTCACAGTTATAAATTAAAATCCCACATTAAACTGGTTTAATTTATACCATAAAAGTGAAAAGATCAGACATTGCATTCACTTAAGGTATAACTGCTAGCTGCTAAAAGGATATCGTCAGTAAATCTGTATGTTCCTACCTCTTAGCTCTGATTTCTTTTGTACCGAACAGATTTTTCATCAAGATCTCCTTTTGGAGTAAAAAAAAAAAAAAAAAAAAACTTCCAATAGCTCCAATTTCTACTACTTTACCAGCTCTACTAAAGTGAGAAAATCTGTAAAATTTATTTATTGTTATTGTGTCCAAAAAAGGTTCTGGGTAGGGTCCTCATGGCTGCCAATGGATCATGTGTCCATCTCTAAGGTGACTGCCGTGGCTGGGGAATGTGGTACTCTGATTGACAAAGTCATATGCTGAACCTGGTCCTGAGGGTGAGGTTATGTCCATCTATACAACAGGGACTAAGAGTAATGGAGGATGAATCCTGGGAGCAAAATACTAATTCTACTAACAGAATAAAGGGGAATGGATGTTGGGATGGCACAGACATGATATTTTACTTCAACTATTTCTTCTATCTGGAAGTAGCATCTTATTCTATTAAAATCCCCATAGCAATTTACAGCTTTCTGTCTTGCATTCCAGTTATTTGTGCATCCATGTCATTTCCCCATTAAACTTTTGAAGATCCTGGAGATGACGTGGAAGCTCCAGATCATCAATTTCTTTCCCACACTGCTTTGCAGGATGCTTTGTTCTTCTTTGTTTTCTGTGGAACACTGGAATTACAAACAAGGCACTTAACCTCCTTGGACCTCTTTCTTGAAAAAGAGGCATTGTAATCATTTCTAAGCTCCTTTCTAGTGTCACAATTCTTTGATTCTACTATATAATCAAATAGTTGTTGAGTGAATGACTGAATATAACACAGGGAAAATGCAAATACTGTCATACCTTAGATTTGTTTACATATGCTTCAGGAATGTCAATTATGGACTGAATTAAAAACCCAAATCCAGGAACCCAGCATGGTCAGTATAAAACATTATCTGACAGAGCTTTTTCCCCCTCCTCTGGTTTTCTACACATGTAATGTATAGGATTAAGAATTGTTTTCCTGTTTGTTACATTCACAAAGGTAGATGTGAAGGCTCAGTGTTCCGTGGGAGGAAAGTGAATGAGAGTTTGTTTTGTTAGCTGAAGTGAGAGTTGCTGGGTTACTAAGCCCAGGAACCTGAGTAAAAATGAAGATGCAAGAGGTAAATAACTGGAAGTGAATAGATTCTATAATACTTCAGTTAGTATAATATAATAACCTTAAAGTCCTTGCTAAGTGTGAGGCAGTATACTGATTATATATTTTGTATTATCTGATTTTTACAATGATCCTATGAACTAGGTCTGGTATTTGCATTATAAAAAAGGAAAAATAAGAATTAAGATTCAGACTAAACAGCTTGTAAGAACTGACTCAGCAGCAGAGATGTTAAACCCAAGTGGTTCTCTTCTGAATCCAGAACCCAAACATTCACATCAGCATATCCTATTGTGTTTAGGGTCATCCTGCATCAGGATGTAATTTCGTACTCAGTGTAATTTTGTTAAACCATGAACTAACCACAGCAGATAACTTAAGGTATTTTCATCAGCAGCCTTCCTATGGCTTTCTTAAAAGAAGCAAATTTGTAGGCTTCTCTATGATAACAGCAAAATGTATAGAATGTGGCATGAATGATTAGGGTCCAACTTGAAACCAGAGTTCACCTCTGTCCCCTGTTCTCATATCTGTCCCTCTGACAAGATTTCTAGAACCAGTAGTAGTGTCCCAGTATTTTCCACATCTGCTCTTAAGTGTGTGCAAGATATAGGGCAAGTCCATTGCTAGGCGCTTTTTCTTATGACCCTTGTAGCCAAATGGGTAGCCAAGCTGTCTTGTGAGTGCCCAGACATGTCAGATGTGCTGTATCTGACCTCTAGGCTTTCCAATCCTCTATTCCATGTGGCCCCCAATAGCTGTGTTTCTTTAAAGCAGAGAACATAGAAGGAAGTCCTTGATCTTTCTCTAGTTATAATTCCACAGAAAGTGGCAGACAAAATAAATATAATGGAACAAAGCATGTCGTCATGTAGATTCCCCTTATGTTTGCCCCAAATTCATTGATGCTGAGTCTTATTAGAGATGACAGGAGAAAAACCTGAAGAGTCAGTTTCTGTTTGAAGATGCCAACCTCCTCAGCAGGCCTGGTCAAGTCAGCTGTCACTTCGTTAGCCAGGAATTGGACAGGCTTTACGAAGTGGTTCTTAATTCATTAGTGCTAAGTGACACGATTGATTTACAAGTATTAATGATTTGACACTTTTATCACAGGGTCACTGGAGAGGGCATTGCATGGAGGATATCTAAGTTCTCCAGAGCTCAGTGGCCAGTTTTTTTTAATGAGCATTTAACTCCAGTTGGTTGCCTTATTTTCTTGATTCTAGGGTATCATCATTTTAATAATAGCTTTCCAAAGAAAACTCTATTGTTTGAAATGGGATTGATATTCAATGTACACTAAAGGTAATGTAGATGATATGCATATTTATTATTTTACATATTATATATTATTTTCTAGATACTATATTACCTATTATCTAGACCCACTCCAGTATTCTTGCCTAGAGAATCCTGTGGATGGAGGAGCCTGATGGGCTGTGTCCATAGGGTCGCACAGAGTTGGACGTGACTGAAGCGACTTAGCATGCATGCATGCATTGGAGAAGGAAATGGCAACCCACTCCAGTCTTCTTGCCTGGAGAATCCCAGGAACAGAGGAGCCTTGTGGGCTGCCATCTATGGGGTCGCACAGGGTCGGACATGACTGAAGCGACTTAGCAGCAGCAGCAGCAGCAGCAGCGCTCTGTAGGTAAGTGGAAAGATGTTATCCTAGTTTAAATTTTAAAATATACAAGAAGTAGATTTAGATCATTTTAAGTGAGTGTGTGAGTATTCTTGCCTGGAGAATCCCAAGGACAGGGGAGCCTGGTAGGCAACAGTCCATGGGGTCACAAAGAGTTGGGCCTAACTGAAGCGACTTAGTACGCACGTGTGTGCATACCTGTCCACGTATATGGATATTTATGTTTCCTTTCTACTATTATCAGTAGGATGTTGTCAGTGTGTATGTGCATGCTCAGTCATGTCCAACTCTTTGGATGCCCTGGACCTTTATCCATGGAATTGTTCAGTCAAGAATACTGAAGTGGGTTGCCATTTCCTTCTCCAGGGGATCTTTGGAACCCAGGGATAGAACCTGGGTCTCCTGCATTGCAGGCAGTTTATTTACCACTGTGCTGTCTGGGAAGCTGTGGTGCTAATGGAAAGCCACCCACTAAAAATACTTCTGAGTTGACAGGAAATATTGAGTACCTCCAGATCAAGCCTAGGTGGCCTAGGTTTAATGTCAGCCTTTCAGCAAGATATAATGGTATTTGTGATTGTAATGAAGAGTATACTATGTCCAAATAATGACACCATGCTGTCTGAAAAATAAATGAGCTATCCCAAGCAAGATTAATCTACATTTCTATCAAAGTAGAGAGAAGAGGAGTAAAGTTTGATAATATCTCTCAAACATATTCAGGAAAGAAGATTCTGTACCCCACCCAGAAGTTTTTAGTATCTGTGTCACAGTATTTATAGATTTACTCATCATTTCTTTGGCAAATGACAGAGTAGTATATTTTCTGCAATACACTGTATTGAGCTTGAAAGATATGACTGTAAACAAAACAAACAAACAAAAAAAACTTTATACCTTTCCCAAACAGACAAAAGGGAAGGTAATAAATAATGAATGTATAATTAAGTCATGGATGACAGACTATGAAAAGTACAAAGAAAGAAATAAACAGGTATGCCAGGTGCAAGTTCAGCTTAGTTCAGTCTCTCAGTCACGTCCAACTCTTTGCGACCCCATGGATTGCAGCACGCCAGACTTCCCTGTCCATCACCAGCTCCCAGAGCTTATTCAAACTCATGTCCATTGAGTCAGTGATGCCATCCAACCATCTCATCCTCTGTCGTCCCCTTCTCCTCCTGCCTTCAATCTTTTCCAGCATCAGGGTATTTCCCAATGAGTCGGTTTTTGCATCAGGTGGCCAAAGTATTGGAGTTTCAGATTCAGCATCAGACCTTTCAATGAATATTCAGGACTGATATCTTTAGGATGGACTGGTTGGATCTCCTTGCAGTCCAAGGGACTCTCAAGAGTCTTCTCCAACACCACAGTTCAAAAGCATCAATTCTTTAGTGCTCAGCTTTCTTTATAGTCCAACTCTCACATCCACATATGACTACTGGAAAAACCATAGCTTTGACTAGTTGGACCTTTGTTGACAAAATAATGTCCCTGCTTTTAAATATGCTGTCTAGGTTGGTCATAGCTTTTCTTCCAAGGAGCAAGTGTCTTTTAATTTCATGGCTGCAGTCACTATCTGCAGTGATTTTGGAGCCCAAAAAAATAGTCTCTCTCAGTTTCCATAGTTTATCCATTTATTGCCATGAAGTGATGGGACTGGATGCGATGATCTTAGTTTTCTGAATGTTGAGTTTTTAGCCGACTTTTTCACTCTCCTCTTTCACTTTCATCAAGGGGCTGTTTAGTTCTTCACTTTGTGCCATAACGGTGGTGTCATCTGCATATCTGAGGTTATTGATATTTCTCCCAGAAATCTTGATTCTAGCTAATGCTCCATCCCATCCAGCATTTTGCATAATGTACTCTGCATATGAATTAAACAGGCAAGGTGACAATATACAGCCTTGACATACTCCTCTCTCAATTTGGAACCAGTATGTTCTTCCATGTCCAGTTCTAACTGTTGCTTCTTGACCTGCATACAGATTTCTCAAAGGCAGATCAGGTGCTCTGGTATTCCCATCTCTTGAAGAATTTTCCACAGTTTGTTGTGATCCACACCGTCAAAGGCTTTGGCATAGTCAATAAAGCAAAAAAGCAAAAGTCAATGTTTTTCTGGAACCCTCTTGCTTGTTCCATGATCCAGCAGATGTTGGCAATTTGATCTCTGGTCCCTCTGCCTTTTCTAAATCCAGATTGAACATCTGGAAGTTCATGGTTCATGTACTGTTGAAACCTGGCTTTGATAATTTTGAGCATTACTTTGCTAGCATGTGAGGTGAGTGCAATTTTATGGCAGTTTGAACATTCTTTGGCATTGCCTTTCTTAGGGATTGGAATGAAAACTGACCTTTTCCAGTCCTGTGGCCACTGCTGAGTTTTCCAAATTTGCTGGCATATTGAGTGCAGCACTTCCACAGCATCATCTTCTAGGATTTGAAAGAGCTCAACTGGAATTCCATCACCTCCACTAGCTTTGTTCGTAGTAATGTTTCCTAATGCCCAGTTTGACTTCGCATTCAAGGATGCCTGGCTATAGGTGAGTGAATACACCATCATGGTTATCTGAGTCATGAAGATCTTTATGTATAGTTCTGTCTATTCCTGCTACCTCTTCTTAATATCTTCTGCTTCTGTTAGGTCCATATCATTTCTGTCCTTTACTGAGCCCATCTTTGCATGAAATGTTGTCTTGGTATCTAATTTTCTTGAAGAGATCTCTAGTCTTTCCCATTCTATTGTTTTCTTCTATTTCTTGGCCTTGATCCCTGAGGAAGGCTTTCTTATCTCTTCTTGCTATTCTTTGGAACTCTGCATTCAAATGAGTATATTTTTCTTTTTCTCTGTTGCCTTTCGCTTCTATTCTTTTCTCAGCCATTTGTAAGGCCTCCTCGGGCAACCGTTTTGTCTTTTTGCATTTCTTTATCTTGGGGATGGTCTTGATCACTGCCTCCTGTAAGATGTCATGAACCTCCGTCCATAGTTCTTCAGGCACTCTGTCTATCCAATCTAATCCCTTGAATCTATTTCTCACTTCCATTGTATGATTATAAGGGATTTGATTTAGGTCATATATGAATGGTCCAGTGGTTTTCCCTACTTTCTTCAGTTTAAGTCTGAATTTGGCAGTTAGGAGTTCGTGATCTGAGCCATAGTGAGCTCACAGTCTTTTAACTGACTATATAGAACTTCTCCATGTTTGGCTTCAAAGAATATAATCAGTCTGATTTAGGCATTGACCGTCTGGTGATGTTCATGTGTAAATTCTTCTCTTCCAATAGGAAGAGGGTGTTTGCTATGACTGGTGCATTCTCTTGGCAAAACTCTGTTAGCCTTTGACCTGCTTTGTTTTTTACTCCAAGGCCAAATTTGCCTGTTACTTATATTTCTTGACTTCCTACATTTGCATTCCAGTCCCATATAATGAAAAAGCTGGGACTAAATTCCAGGGAGTTGGTCATAAATAGAATGTGGGGAAAAACATTCTAGAAAAAGGGGAAAAGAGTTAAAGACCCTAAATAAAAATCTCATAATAAGCAAATGTAGCCAGAAGACAGAGCAGAAAGGAGAGTGTAATGAAAGGAACTTGAAGTACATAGGTTGGGTCACACAGTGCCGTGTAGACTTCTGCATGAAGTTTATTTATTAATCTAGTTCAAATATCTGTTCAGTGCCTGTGTTGCTTCTCTCTCTCTCTCTCTCTCTCTCTCGTTTCATGTGCTGTATCCTCTGGTACATGTTAAGGAGAAGAAATAGAGACTACCCTTATCTTTTTTTTATTAATTTTCAGGATTGCATCTAAAATGTAGTCACTAAATATATTTGCTCTAGTTTTCTCATGGATAGCCTTTGTCAGGCTAAGAAAATCATCTTCTGTTTTTTAAATGAGAATTATTTTCTTCATAAAAAATTTTTGACTCGAATGCTTGATCTGTCTCTGATAAGATGATCACATTTTGATTGCTGTATCTATTTAAGTGGTATATTTTATAGACTTGATTATTTTAAATAATCTTACAATCTTGACAAAGCCTACTTATTCTACATATGTCTATCTATATATTTATTGTATTTATTATAATATGCTTTTAAATTCAGCAGACATTTATTTTCTTTGGTCTTTTTGATCTGTGTGCTTAGGAGAGTGGTTTGTGATTCTTTTCTGTACTGTCCTTTTCTTATTTAGAATTAAGGTTATATGCACCTCATACAATGAATTGAGTAGTTCCCCTCCTCTTCTATTTTCTGAAATGTTTTTAAAATTTGACGTAATAACTATGGATTTTGGATCTCCTGTGAAGGGACACTTTTTCTTGTATTCAGTTTTTCAGTGCCCATTGGTTCATACTGGTTTGGGTTATTCATAGTTTTCTAGAAAACAATCCTGTTTTCTTTTCAAAATTATTGACATAAAATTATTCATTAATAATGATTAAAGATTCTTCTCTGAATTGCTGTATGCTGGTAAATTGTAACCCCCAAAGTAACTTTAATCTGTTGCTGCTGCTAAGTCCGACTCTATGCGACCCCATAGACGGCAGCCCACCAGGCTCCCCCATCCCTGGTATTCTCCAGGCAAGAACACTGGAGTGGGTTGCCGTTTCCTTCTCCAATGCATGAAAGTGAAAAGTGAAAGGGAAATCGCTCAGTCGTGTCTGATTCTTCGCGACCCCATGGACTGTAGCCTACCAGGCTCTTCCATCCATGGGATTTTCCCGGCAAGAGTACTGGGGTGGGGTGCCGTTTCCTTCTCCCAACTTTAATCTGCAGCATTAGTCAGTTTCTATGGCGTAAATACTTTGCCACAGTAGGTTTCAAGCTATCAGCATGGCATCAGTGAACATGGAATTGGTCCATTATGAGCTCTCTAGTATCTTCTACCTTCTGCATACCAGTAAGTTATACTTTTTTCTTTTCTCCTTTCCGATTTTATTTATTTGTGCTCTTTCTCTGCTCCCTCCCCCAGCCACATCAATTCATAAATTAGTCTTGTTAGAGAATGTTGTATTTTATTAGACTATCTTAAAAGAATGAATTTCCAGTTTGTAAAGTCCCTCTTTTGTTCCTTTGTTTTCTCTCTTATAAATGTTCACAATCTTTAATGTAAACTTCCTGTTCTTAGGGTTGGTCTTAAAATTAAAAACTAGAAATTTAAAAGCATTTGTTTTCTATTTGTTTAGTAACAAATTAACTTAAACATATAGATTTATAAATACTTTTTAGCTGCATGACACAAATTTTCATTTAGTATTCTCATATGTCAATCCTACAGATTCAGCGGTCTATAAAATGTTTTATTTCAGGTGTCTAAAATGTATTGCTTTGCTTTTTGATAAGGAGGGCTTCCCTTTCATGAATAATTCCTAACTAATACCTGTAAGGCAAAGATTAAATGATAGCACTTCTTTGAAATCTGAAACCAAATGTGTGACTTTGCTCCAGTTTATGCATGCCTGAATGAGTGTATTGTCTTTAAAATCATTTCTACCTTATGAAATATTTAATTCCAGTGTTTGTAATACAGATATGTGTTTACTATTTGTTTTGGTAGAAAGCATTTTAAAACATCCCTGAGGCACACCTCCTCAAAACAACCACTGTATTAATACACATCTCAACAAACACAACTCCTTGAAAAGTTAAATGTAATTATCCAAAACTGTAGAACAGTATCTTCAAATAAATTACTCCATAATGTCTCTCTTCCACAGTTTTCCATGTAGCAGTCTTTTAATTTTTAAACACTGATCACTTAGAACTTTGCTAACAAAGCATACATATGCTACTCATGTTTATATAACTGAACTTCAAGAAAAAAATTTACTAAAAACAATGAAAGCAGTGCAAATGATGCGTTACATTATCATTGCCACCAACTAAAAAAACAAGAATGCAAATACAAAGATGAATGATAGCTCTCATTTCTTGCTGCTCAAAAGATACTCAAAATTCAAATTCAACATGGTAAGAAGCAATAGGGAGTTACATTCAATTCCTTTAAATCGTTATAATTCTTGTACTCCTAAGAGAATATCTTAGAGTATTACTTTAACAGATGTAGAGATAAATGTATAGATTTACAGACATATATGCCTATTTTTATTCATTTAAGATTCTTAGTCTTGCTAATTTTTTCTTCTCCTTCATCTGTCAGTTTCTCATAAAGGTGTTTTAAAATATCCCAATACAATTGTGGATTTGTCAATTCCCTTTTATGCTGTTGGATTTTACTTCACATACTTTAATGCCAGAATGATGTGAACATTCAGAGTTCACGGGTTTTATATCTGTTCAGTGAATTATTCTTTTTATTACCGTGTAGTGTTCCTCTTTATTCCTGTTAATGAGATCTGCCCTGTATTATAAGTTATTCCCATTTTTAATATTGCTATCCAGCTCATTTTAATTTCAACTTAATTTCAGGAGTGTCGCAGATGTGTTTCTTATAAATAGGTCATTGCTATATATTGCTATCTTTCTGTAATATGGTAATATTTGTCTTCTAACCAGTGAGTTCAATTTCATTATATTCACTACAATTATTTATATATTTGGACTTATTTCGACCACATGGTTACCATCTTTTTTCTGTGTTTCTTATCCTCTCCTCTGCCTTTTGTTACATTGACAAAAAATTTAATTTTTAAATATATAAAAATTATATAGCTATTCAGGATTTCTATTCTTTTCCAGGCCAAGAAAGAACCCATGGCATATTTTAACTAACAATTTTACCTTGTTACTTTTGTTTTACTAAACAAATAAAAATAGTTGTCATATTAATTTGATTATTAACACAACCTAACAATAAAGAAAACAAATCCTGAAATCTCAGTGGCATGACAAAACACACTTGAAAATGTTTCTTTCCATGCAAAGTCCATATTAGGCAGCTTCCTTCCAAGCAGACTTGGAAACCCTCTTAGCTTCTACCTTGCAAGAGGTCACAGTGATCTTTCACGCTTACAATTAGAAGTTTAGAATTACTGCCTCTTCCATGATGTCAGGATGGTGTCAGATCCAAAGCTAGTGCACTGCTTGGCCTTGTTCCCAAGACTGAGTACACATCTATGTTCCTTGCCTCCTGGGCCTTTAGATCGGACAAAGCTTTCCCAGTTAAAAATTGGCAACCTTTATCAGAATATTGTGGGAAAAATGATCTCCCAGAATTAGACATTTTTTATCCCAGGCTCTGGCTAGAAGCTGTGAACCTCCCTCTAGGTCACTACCTTTAAAGAGTTCCCACTGCCTGCTTTGCTCCCTGACCCAGGGGACCTTTCCCTTCTGCCTTGGCCATGTGTATTCTGAATCCGGTCCACTGAGCCAAAAAAGGATTATAATCATAAACTCGCCACTGCACAGATATCCAATTGCTTCTTTTATACCTACCTCTCATTTCATATCTTTCATTCCATGGTTGTGATTCATTTTAGTATGTTAATAAAAGTGACTTACCTACATTTTGAACATCATAAATATACACTAGTATACATTTTGAAGTCTATTACAAATCATCCCCTAAGATTAATTCTATGTGTGCTTTCTTGCAAAGAGACATTATAGCTACTATTACTTTCACTCAAGAGCTGAACTACATCCACCATCATCTATGATGGGTCCAGAGCAGCTCATGGCTTTGGTTCTTCTCTTGCTTTGTTTCAAATCCATTTCTCTTTATCTTGTTTTGGGACCCTGTTGTATATTTGTTCATTTGTGTTTTGCATATCATTGTGATGTATTCGGAGTGGAGTAAGCAAATCAAAGCATGAAATTACTGTTACCTAGATCAGAATTATCATTTCAATGTATTTCATTATTCCAAGGAAATGGGAGATTGAGTTTAAACAAAGGAGTTTTTCCCAATATGTTTGATTTACTTTAATGATATTATTTATTTTTAAATTTAAAATAGCATTAGTTTTCTTTTTTTTTAATGTTTAGCATATGGCCACATGGATTAAAATAAACTGTTGTGATGTATTTCTCTCAACCTCGTTACTCCTACGTGCTCTGTCATAGATCCATAAATGCACACTACAGCATGTTTTTAGACCCTGTGAACAACACGTAATAACATGATCTGCTTCAGTTCAGGTGGGAGGACTGTTATGAACCCCTTTGACTTCAGTGAAGAATAGAAAAAACCTTAGGTTGAGAGCTCTTAAAGACTTTCCCATTACTTGAAGAGCTTTTCGAGAATGGGAGCTGTGGACGTAACTCTCAAATATATTTGCCTCCTTTTCGGTTACTGCAGACAAGATAAAAAATGGTCTGCACTCTGCTCACAAGAGAGTCAATGCTGAAATGATTCATTTATGCTTCATGTGAACTAAGAAACACAGGAAACATTATTAAAAAAAAAAAACCACAAAGGCTTAAGCTGTCTATTGATCATGTTGTCAACAAATAGTTGTTGAGTCACCAGTATGTTCCGGGTATTGTCCTTTGTTGTTCAGTCACTCAGTCTTGTCTGATTCTTTGCAACCTCATCACACCAGGATCCTCTCTCCTCCACTATCTCCCAGAATTTGCTCAGAATCATATCCATTGAGTTGGTAATGATATCTAACCATCTCATCCTCTGTTTCCCCCTTTTCCTTTTGCCTTCAGTCTTTCCAAGCATCAGAGTCTTTCCCAGTGAGTCGACTCCCTACATCAGATGGCCAATTTATTGGAATTTCAACACCATCCTTCCAATGAATATTCAGAGTTGATTTCCTTTAGGAGGGATTTTTCAAGGTACTGGCAGTATAAAAATACACAAAACATAGTTTAAAAATTCTTGCCTATATAGATATAGAAACAAGTAATATATGTAAAATGTTGGACAGATTATATATACTATACTATAAAACAAAGCAGGGAAGTCATGTTTAAAATTGTCATTTTAAACTGAGTGTTAATTGAGGAGGTGATACTGCTACAAAATATAAGAATGTGAGCAAGTCATATGGACCGTGTGAGGGACAGCTTTAGGGCAGGGGCTACTGAAGCAGCTAAATAGGTGTGAGAGTACTCAGAGAACACTTAAAAGTAGGATTTCTGGATTATATGGGAGTTATTTTTAATTTTTTGAGGGACCACTCTATATTATTTTCTTTAGAGGCTGTATCAATTGACATTCCCACCAACAGTGCACCAGAGTTCCATTTTCTCTATGTCCTCACAAACATTTTTAATCTCTTGTCTTTTTGAAAACAGCCATATTCTAACAGGAATGTGGTGGTATCTCATTGTGGTTTTGATTTGCATTTCCCTGATGATTAGTGATGTTGAATATCTTTTAATGTACTTATTAGCTATTTGTGTGTCAACTTCAGAAAAATGTGACTAAGTCCTTTGCCCAATTTTTAATCACACTGCTCCTTCATTAATTTATTTGTTTAACACTTTTGAGTTGTATGAGTTGCTTATATATTTTGGATATTGATCCCTTTTTAGATATATGATACACAAAAATTTTCTTCCATTCTCTATTGATTATTTCTTTTCCTGTGCATTTAGTTTGATGTAATTCCACTTATTTTTTCTTTTATTGCTAAATGCTTTTCATGTCATATCCAAAAAATTGTTGCAAAATCTATGTCAAGAAGCTTTTATCCTTATGTTTTCTTCTAAGAGGTTTATGGTTTCAAGCCTTATATATATGTCTTTCATTCACTTTAAGTTAACTTAGGTAAGTGATATAAGATAGGGATCCAATTTAATTTTTCTGCATGAATTTATCTAGGTTTTCCAACATCATTTTTTAAAGAGGCTGTGCTTTACCACTGAGTATTCTTGGCTCCATTTTCAAATATTAGTTGATCATATATGTGGGAGTTTATTTCAGGGATCTTGATTCTCTCTCATTGGTATACATGTCTTTTAATGCAAGCCTCACACAGCTTTGATTACTATAGCTTTGAAGTACAGTTTGAAATCAGGAAGTGTGATCCCTCTAGCCTTGTTCTTCTTCCTCAGAATTGCTTTAGCTATTCGGAATCTTCTATGGGTCCATACAAAATTTAAGGTTGTTTTTTCTATTTTTGTGAAATACGTCATTGGAATTATGACAGAAATTGCATTGAATGTGTAGGTGACTTTGGATAGTATAGACATTTTAATAATATTAACTTTTCTGAACCATGAACATGAGATATGTTTTGATTTATTTGTGTCTTCTTAATTTTATTAATCAGTATATAGATCTTTCACTTCTTTGGTTTAATTTATTCTTCAGTTCGTTCAGTCATATCCAACTCTTTGTGACCTCATGAATTGCAGCACGCCAGGCCTCCCTGTCTATCACCATCTCCCGGAGTTCACTCAAACTCACGTCTGTCGAGACGGTGATGCCATCCAGCCATCTCATCCTCTGTCATCCCCTTCTCCTCCTGCCCCCAATCCCTCCCAGCATCAGAGTCTTTTCCAATGAGTCAACTCTTCTCATGAGGTGGCCAAAGTACTGGAGTTTCAGCTTTAGCATCAGTCCTTCCAAAGAACACCCAGGGCTGATCTCCTTTAGAATGAACTGGTTGGATTTCCTTGCAGTCCAAGGGACTCTCAAGAGTCTTCTCCAACACCACAGTTCAAAAACATCAATTCATCGGCACTCGGCTTTCTTCACAGTCCAACTCTCGCATCCACACATGACCGCTGGAAAACCATAGCCTTGACTAAACGGACCTTTGTTGGCAAAGTAATGTCTCTGCTTTTGAATATGCTATCTAGGTTGGTCATAACTTTTCTTCCAAGGAGTAAGCATCTTTTAATTTCATGGCTGCAGTCACTATCTGCAGTGATTTTGGAGCCCAAAAAGATAAAGTCTGACACTGTTTCCACTGTTTCCCCATCTATTTGCCATGAAGTGATGGGACCAGATGCCATGATCTTTGTTTTCTGAATGTTGAGCTTTAAGCCAACTTTTTCACTCTCCTCTTTCACTTTCATCAATTTATTCTTATGTATTTTATTATTTTGATGCTATTATAAGTAGGATTGTTTTCTTTACTTTTTCATACATCTTATTGTCAGAATATAGAAGTACAATTGATTTTTATATATTGATATTGTATCCTGAAACTTTACTGAGTTTATTTGTTCTAACAATATTTTGCTAATCTTAATATTTTCTATATAAAAGATGTCATCAGCAAACAGCAGTTTTACTTCTTCCTTTCCAGTTTGGTTAACTTTTATTTCTTTTCCTTGCCTAATTACTTAGCTAGGACTTTCTGAACTATGTTGAATAGAATTGGTGGGAGTAGACATCCTTGTTTTGTTCCTGGCCTTGAAGCCAAAGCTTTTAAACTTTAATTCTTGAGTATAATATTAACTGTGGATTTGCCATATATGACCTTGATTATATTGAGGTATGTTACTTCTATATCCAGTTTGTTGAGTTTTTTTCATAAATGGATTTTAAATTTTGTCAAATGTATCACTTAATCTATTGTGATAAGATTTTTTGTCTTTAATCCTATATATGGCTTATATCTGGAAAAGGCAATGGCAACCTACTCCAATAATCTTGCCTGGGAAATCCCATGCATGGAGGAGCCTGGTAGGCTACAGTCCATGGGGTCACGAAGAGTCAGACACGACTGAGCAACTTCACATTTCACTTTCATGCACTGGAGAAGGAAATGGCAACACACTCCAGTGTTCTTGCCTGGAGAATCCCAGGGACAGGAGCCTGGTGGGCTGCCATCTATGGGGTTTCAGAGTCAGACATGACTGACATGACTTAGTAGCAGCAGCAGCATGGCTTATATCACATTGCATATGTTGAATCATGCATGCATCCCAGGGATAAATCCCTCTTGATCCTGGTGTATGATCCCATAATGTGCTGTTGAATTCAGTTTGTTAATGTTTTCTTGAGAATTTTTGTTTTTATATTCATACAGTACACTGACTTATAGTTATATTTCCTTATAGTATTGTTGCCTGACCTTGATATCGGGTAATACTGGCATCATAAAATGAGTTTAGGAGTTAATTCCTCTTCAGTTTCTTAGAGCAGTTGGCTTTAAGTACTTGGTAGAATTTACCTGTGAAATCAAATTGTCCTGAGCTTTTCTTTGTTGGAGGTTTTTTATTATCGTTTTAATCTTCTTGTTTTTGGTCAATTAAGATTTTCCTTTTATTTATGATTCAAATCTCTTAGATTGTATAGTTATAGAAATTTATCCATTATTTGGCCAATTGATTGGCATATAATTGTTCATAGTATTTCCTTATAACCCTTTGTATTTGTGTGATGTTATAATGTCTTCTTTTTCATTTATAATTTCAAAATAATTTATAGTTTTTTAAAACATAAATTTATTTATTTTAATTGGAGGCTAATTACTTTACATTATCATACTGGTTTTGCCATACATTGATCTGAATCCACCATGGGTGTACACATGTTCACCATCCTTAACCCCCTCCCACCTCCCTCCCCATTCCATCCCTCTAGGTCATCCCAGTGCACCAGCCCTGAGCATCCTGTATCATGCATCAAACCTGGACTGTTGATTCATTTCACATATGATATTATACATGTTTCAATGCCATTCCCCAAATCATCCCACCCTCGCCCTATCCCACAGAGTCCAAAAGACTGTTCTATACATCTGTGTCTCTTTTTCTGTCTTGCATACAGGGTTATCATTACCATCTTTCTAAATTCCATATGTAGCATTAGTATACTGTATTGGTGTTTTTCTTTCTGGCTTACTTCACTTTGTCTAACAGGCTCCAGTTTCATCCACCTCATTAGAACTGAATCAAATGTATTCTTTTTAATGGCTGAGTAATACTCCATTGTGTATATGTACCACAGCTTTCTTATCCATTAGTCTGCTGATGGACATTTAGGTTGCTTCCATGTCCTGGCTATTATCATAATTCATAATAATTTATAGTTTTAACATTCTAAAAAGTGTATCTTATTTTTGTTTGTTTGTTCTATTGTTTTCCTGTTTTCTATTTCATTTATTTCTGCTATGCTCTTTATTTCCTTCCTTCTGCTAACTTTAGGATTCATTTTGTTGTTCTTTTTATAGTACTTTAATGTGTAAACCACTGTAGATGGTGACTGCAGCCATGAAATTAAAAGACACTTACTCCTTGGAAGGAAAGTTATGACCAACCTAGATAGCATATTCAAAAGCAGAGACATTACTTTGCCAACAAAGGTCCATCTAGTCAAGGCTATGGTTTTTCCAGTGGTCATGTATGGATGAGAGAGTTGGACTGTGAAGAAAGCTGAGTGCCAGAGAATTGATGTTTTGAACTGTGGTGTTGGAGAAGACTCTTGAAAGTCCCTTGGACTGCAAGGACATCCAACCAGTCCATTATAAAGGAGATCAGCCCTGGGTGTTCTTTGTAAGGAATGATGCTAAAGCTGAAGCTCGAGTACTATGGCCACCTCATGCGGAGAGTTGACTCATTGGAAAAGACTCTGATGCTGGGAGGGATTGGGGGCAGGAGGAAAAGGGGATGACAGAGGATGAGATGGCTGGATGGCATCATTGACTCAATGGATGTGAGTTTGAGTGAACTCTGGGAGATGGTGATGGACAGGGAGGCCTGGCGTGCTGTGATTCATGGGGTCGCAAAGAGTCGGACATGACTGAGCAACTGAACTGAACTTAAAATGTAAAGTTAGGCTGTTTGAGATTTTTTTTTTAATATAGGCATTATTAGTATAAATTTCCCTCTTAGTAATAACTTTGCTCTATTTGATGTGTTTTGGTATGTTGTGTTTTAATTTTTATTTGTTTCAAAATATTTATTTCCCTTTTCAGTTCTTCATGGACCAATCAGAGGTTTAGAAGTGTGTAGTTTAATTTCCACAGTTTGTGAATATTGCAGTTTTTCTTCCATTACTAATTTAAGTTTTATACCATTGTGGTCAGAAATATTTGGTAAAATATTGATTTCAATATTTTTTAAAAATTATTATGGTTCTGAAGAATGTTCTCTGTGCACTTGAGAAGACTGCATTCTACTGTTGTTGGACAGAATGGTCTGTGTATTTCTCTTAGATCTATTAGGATTAAAGTATAGTTTAAAACAAATCTTTTCTTATCCATTTTTGGTATGGATGATATAAATGGGGTATTGAAGTCTTTAACTCACAGTGAGTGTTGACTGATACTCCCTTCAAATCTGTTAGTATTTGCTTACAATATTTAGATATTCCAATGTGTGTTCTGTTCAGTTCAGTCACTCATTCGTATCGGATTGTTTGTAAACCGATGGACTGCAGCATGCCAGGCCTCCCTCTCCATCACCAAATCCCAGAGTTTACTCAAACTCATGTCCATTGAGTTGGTGATGCCATCAAACCATCTCATCCTATGTCGTCCCCTTCGCCTCCTGCCTTCAAACTTTCCCAGCATCAGGGTCTTTTCAAATGAGTCAGTTCTTCACATCAGATGACCAAAGTATTGTAGTTTCAGCTTCAACATCAGTCCTTCCAATGAATATTCAGGACTGATTTCCCTTAGGATTGACTGGATCTCCTTGCAGTCCAAGGGACTCTGAAGAGTCTTCTCCAGCACCACAGTTCAAAAGCATCAATTCTTTGGTGCTCAGCTTTCTTTATAGTCTAACTCTCACATCCATACATAACTACTGGAGAAACCATAGCCTTTACTAGACAGACATTTGTGGGCAAAGTAATGTCTCTGCTTTTTAATATGCCATCTAGTTGGTCATAACTTTTCTTCCAAGGAGTAAGTGTCTTTTAATTTCATGGCTGTAGTCACCATCTGCAGTGATTTTGGTCCCCAAGACAATAAAGTCTGTTAGTTTCCACTGTTTGCCATTCTATTTCTTCTGTGTCGTGAAGTGATGGGATCAGATGCCATGATCTTAGTTTTCTGAATGTTGAGCTTTAAGCCAACTTTTTCTCTCTCTACTTTCACTTTAACCAATAGGATCTTTAGTTCTTCACTTTCTGCCATAAGGGTGGTGTCATCTGAATATCTGAGGTTATTGATATTTCTCCAGGCAATCTTAATTCCAGCTTCTGCTTCTTCCAACCCAGCGTTTCTCATGATGTACTCTGCATATAAGTTAAATACGCAGGGTGACATATACAGCTTTGACGTACTCCTTTCCCTATTTGGAACCAGTCTGTTGTTCCATGTCAGCTCTAACTGCTGCTCCTTGACCTGCATACACATTTCTCAAGAGGTTGTGGTCTGGTATTCCCATCTCTTTCAGAAATTTCCACAGTTTGTGGTGATCCACACAGTCAAAGGCTTTGGCATAGTCAATAAAGCAGACATAGATGTTTTTCTGGAACTCTCTTGCTTTATCAATAATCCAAAGAATGTTGGCAATTTGATCTCCGGTTCCTCTGCCTTTTCTAAATCCAGCTTGAATATCTGGAAGTTCACAGTTCACTATTTTTAAAGACTGGCTTGGAGAATTTTGAGCATTACTTTACTAGCGTGTGAGATGACTGCAACTGTGTGGTAGCTTGAACATTCTTTGGAATTGCCTTTCTTTGGGATTGGAATGAAAACTGACCTTTGCAGTCCTGTGGCCACTGCTGTTTTCCAAATTTGCTGGCATATTGAGTTTAGCACTTTCACAGCATCACCTTTTAGGATTTGAAAGAGCTCAACTGGAATTACATCACCTCCACTAGCTTTGTTCGTAGTGATAGTTCCTAAGTACCTCTTGACTTCGCATTCCAGGATGTCTGGCTCTAGGTGAGTGATCACACCATCGTGATTATCTGGGTCATGAAAATGTTTTTTTGTATAGTTCTTCTGTGTATTCTTGCCATCTCTTCATAATATCTTCTGCTTCTGTTAGATCCATAACATATCTGTCACTTATTGAGCCCATCATTGCTTGAAATGTTCCCTTTATATGTCTAATTTTCTTGAAGAGATCTCTAGTATTTCCCATTCTATTATTTTTATTTAGTTCTTTGCACTGATCCCTGATTGTTGGGGTCCAGCCCTGGTGGATCCAGGGTAATTCAAAGGTGGGGACAGAATCGGCGTCCTAGAAAAAAACTTATTTAATTACAGGTATAGAGAGAGATTAGAAAAGGATAGTGTAGTAGGAAATATTAGTGGAGAAAAAGAGGCTGAATAACTTGGTTTACGTGGGATACCAATAACATTCCCAGACAAGGAATTTGCACCATATACATTGGGCGACCGGTGCCACTTGAATATCGGAAGGTGCCCCTCCTTGGGCTCCTTCTCGTATGGAACTTAAAAACCGGGGCAAGTAAGTAGACATGGTGAGCACCCACGCTCCAGATGGGAATTCAGCCAGAAAAACGGGGAGCAAGAAAGAAATGACATGGGGGGATTAGTCTTTCCAGAAAGTGATCCCATTTCTTTATTTTTTAGGTTTGCTTATATACCCTTTTTTATACATAGGGATGAATACAGAGTCACACGGGGGTCAGCAGTCCTGACCCTTATCAAAATCAGGTGCTTCACATAAATGTATAAAAAAAAGGTCTTAGGGGTTTTACATCATCTTCAGGGCATGAGACCTGCTGATATTTTATTATCCTTTCTTTCTGATAACAGTCAGTTAACCAGAAAACTTTTTTTTTCCAAGGGCGTTTTTTCTTAAACCAGGCACCACCCTCCAAATAAAGTTGCATTCCTATAGGGTGAGGGTGTAGTGGGTTATAATCAAGAAAGGAATTTATTTAACCTAAGGTTAACATGATTAATCTTAAAGGTTAATACTTATTTCTCCTATATGCTAGTTATATTCATTAAAAGGGCAGGGAATATGGAAATTTAGCAGCAAACATCAGCCCAACAAATGAAAACCCATCACCAATGTTCCCCTTAAGATCTATTTAGTCTTAAGATAGTGATAAAGTTACATTTTTACATAGCAAGGACACAGTGATTTATAACAAAGTACAGTGATCTATAACAAAAGAGAAAATTCATTAACTCAAAAAGTCTAGTATTGCTAACATCAAAAACTACCATATTTCCTTTTCTATATTCCAAATACATTGATTAATATATTCCCAGGTGCCTAAGGATATGGAGGCCTGGCGGCAATCATTGACTCAACGATGAGAAAAGCCCTATGCTAATTAAGACTTTCAAAATACCCCAAACTCTCTGTGCTGTTTCTGGTTGAGAGGTTGTCACACAAGCTAGTCTGTCAGCAGAGAGGTTTGACCTGAGACACCCTTGTCACACCCAGGGCAGGGAATTAGCAGCAATTATTGGCACAAAAAATGAAAAACCCTTCACCAATATAATTCCTAACCAACCCACTATACTAAGAATTTCTAACTTCCCAAAAGAATCTGCCTTTAGTAAGTCTAAAGCATCTCATGCCTCTCACGGTTGGGAGGCTGTAAACAATCACATGTGGTTGGATGAACCTGTACAGGCAGGCTAGATAACCTTCAGAGGAGTTCCTAAGTTGAAATACTCTTGTCATACCCAGGAATTTTTATTGACTTGGAGCTGTAAGTTAACTCCTTCTCCGAGAGAGGTAATGGGGGTCAGCCCCCGTAAAGTCAGAGGTATAGGTGAGAGCATGAAACAGTAAAGTAGGTAGACTCTAGTTTTGGGGGTAGATGCTCAGGAACAGGGGGTTTCCTGAGGCTCGATCCGCCTTTGCATATGCCTAAGCCTCTTTCCTCATGACCTTTGCCATGGGCGGAGTTCCTCATGCTGGCTCCAGGCACCTGAGAAAGGCTTTCTTATCTCTCCTTGCTATTCTTTGGAACTCTGCATTCAAATGGGTATATCTTTCCTTTTTTTCTTTGCTTTTTGCTTCTCTTCTTTTCACAGCTATTTGTAAGGCCTCCTCAGACAGCCATTTTGCCTTTTTTGCATTTTGTTTTCTTGGGGATGGTCTTAATCCCTGTCTCCTGTACAATGTCAGGAACCTCCATCCATAGTTCATCAGGCACTCTGTCTATCAGATCGAATCCCTTGAATCTATTTGTCTTTTCCACTGTATAGTCCTAAGGGATTTGATTTAGGTCATACCTGAACGAGTATGGCCACCTCATGCAAAGAGTTGACTCATTGGAAAAGACTTTGATGCTGGGAGGGATTGGGGGCAGGAGAAGAAGGGGACGACTGAGGATGGGATGGCTGGATGGCATCACTGACTCGATGGATGCAAGTCTGGGTGAACTCCACGAGCTGGTGATGGACAGGGAGGCCTGGCGTGCTGCGATTCATGGGGTCGCAAAGAGTCGGACACGACTGAGCGACTGAACTGAACTGAACTGAACTGAATGGTCTAATGGTTTTCCCTACTTTCTTCAATTTAAGTCTGAATTTGGCAAAAAGGAGTTCATGATCTGCGCCATAGTCATCTCCCAGTCTTGTTTTTGCTGATTGTATAGAGCTTCTCCATCTTGGCTGCAAAGAATATAATCAATCTGATTTTGGTGTTGACCATCTGGTGATGTCCATGTGTAGAGTCCTCTCTTGTGTTGTTGGAAGAGGGTGTTTGCTATGACCAGTGCATTTTCATGGCAAAAGTCTAATATCTTTGCACTGCTTCATTCTATACTGCAAGGCCAAATTTGCCTGTTACTCCAGGTGTTTCTGGACTTCCTACTTTTGCATTCCAGTCCCCATAAGGAAAAGGACATCTTTTAGTTCTAGAAGATCTTGTATATCTTCATAGAACTGTTCAACTTCAGCTTCTTCGGCATTACTGGTTGGGGCATAGGCCTCGATTACCATAATAGTGAGTGTTTTGTCTTGGAAATGAACAGAGATCATTCTGTCATTTTTGAGATTGCATGCAAGTACTGCATTTTGGACTCTTTGTTGACTATGATGGCTACTCCACTTCTTCTAAGGGATTCTTTCCTACAGGAGTAGATATAATGGTCATCTGAGTTAAAGTCACCCATTCCAGTCCATTTTAGTTTGCTGATTCCTAAAATGTCTATGTTCACTCTTGCCATCTCCTGTTGACCGCTTCCTATTAACCTTGATTCATGGTCCTAGCATTCCAGGTTCCTATGCAATATTGCTCTTTACAGCACTGGACTTTACTTCCATCACCAGTCACATCCACAACCGGGTGTTGTTTTTGTTTTGGCTCTGTCTCTTCATTCTTTCTGGAGTTATTTCTCTACTGATCTCCAGTAGCATGTTGGGCACCTACTGACCTGGGGAGTTCATCTTTCAGTGTACTATCTTTTTGCCTTTTAATACTGTTGATGGAGTTCTCAAGGCAGGAATAGTGAAGTGGTTTGCCATTCCCTTCTCCAGTGGACCAGATTTTTGTCAGAACTCTCCACCATGACTTGTCCTTCTTGGGTGGCCCTACACAGCATGGCTCATAGTTTCATTGAGTTAGACAAGGCTGTGGTCCATGTGATCAGATTGGCTAGTTTTCTGTGATTTCGGTTTTCAGTCTGTCTATCCTCTGATGGAGAAGGATAAGAGGCTTATGGAAGCTTCCTAATGAGAGAGACTGACTGAGGGGGAAACTGGGTCTTGTTTTAATGGGAGGGGCCATGCCCAATAAATCTTTAATCCAGTTTTCTGTTGATGGGTGGAGCTGTGTTCCCTCCCTGCTATTTACCTGGGGCCAAACTATGGTGGTAGGACTTCCCTTCATGGACTCGATGGACATGAGACTGAGTGAACTCCTGGAGATGGTGATGGACAGGGAGGCCTGGCATGCTACAATTCATGGGGTCGCAAAGAGTTGGACACGACTGAGTGACTGAACTGAACTGACTGAACTGAGGACTTCCCTGGTGGCTCAGACGGTTAAGTGTCTGTCTACAATGTGGGAGACCCGGGTTGGATCCCTGGGTTGGGAAGATCCCCTGGAGAAGGAAATGGCAATCCACTCCAGTACTATTGCCTGGAAAATCCCATGGACAGAGGAACCTGGTAGGCTACAGCCCATGGGGTCGCAAAGAGTCAGACATGACTGAGTGACTTTATCTTTTTAAACTATGGTGGTAATGAAGATAATGGCGACCTCCTTCAAAAGATCCCATGCGTGTACTGCTACACTCACTGCCCCCAACCCTGCAGCAGGCCAACACCCACCCATGCCTCTGCTGGAGACTCCTGGACACTCCCAGGCAAGTCTGGGTTTCTCCTGGGTTCTGGTACACATAAGGTTCTGTTTTTGCCCTGCAAGAGTCTGTTTCCCCAGTCCTGTGTAAGTTCTCGCAGTGCTATGGTGGGGTTAATGATGACTTCCTCTAAGAGGGTTTATGCCATACCCAAGTCTGCTTCACCCAGAGCCCTGCCCTTGTGGCAGGCCACTGCTGACCCGTACCTCCACAGGAGATGCTCACACACAGTTCTGTCTCAGTCTCTGTAGGGTTCCTGGTGCCCACAAAGGTTTGTTTGAGCCCTCTGAGTGTCTCCAGCAGGATTGGGGTTTGATTCTAAACATGAATTTGCCCCTCCTACCATCTTGCTGGGGCTTCTCCTTTGCCCTTGGGCATGGGGTATCTCCTCACAGCCACTCCAGTGCCTACCATCTTGCTGGGCGCTCTCTGACCTTGATTGTGGTATATCTCCTCATAGCTGCTCCAGCGCCACATATGTAAGTTTAAAATTGTTATATCCTCCTGATGATTTGATCCTTTTATCAATATATAACAACCATCTGGTCCCTTATTATGGTTTTTAACTTAAAGTTTATTTTGTCTGATATAAATATAGCTATTTGTTTCTTTCAGTTTCCATTTGTATAAAATATCTTTTTCTCTGCCTTCACTTTTGAGTTTGTGTGTTCCTGAAACTGCAGAGTCTCTTATAGACTGCATATAGTTGGGTCTTTTGTTTCTTTAAATTCAGTCGTCCACCCGTGTGTCTTTCGATTAGAGGATTGGATCCATTTATATTTAAAGTAACTATTGACTGAAAAAGACTTACTATTGCCATCTTATTTAGGTCTTTTTGGCTCTTTTGTCATGCTTTTTTTTTTCTTTTTTTCTTTTTTTTGCTTTCTTCCTTCTTCCTGCCCACCTTTGTGAATAGCTGATTTTCTATAATAGTATATTTCTCTTCTTTTTATTTTGTATGTATCAACTACTGGTTTTTGTAGGTACTTTGAGGCTTTCTGAAATATCTTATCAATTTAATCATCTGTTTTAAACTGCTAATGCTCCACTGTCCTTTATATATCCTGAAAACTGGGAGGTGAATCCAAAGACGTGTTTAGACTCAGGTTTGACCTCTTATGAATGATGAATGATTTTTTTTTTTTTTTTGTGGTACTAAGTTCTTTCATCAGGAGATACCTAACATCTAGTTTTTGTTCTTTGTGATGTTAACACCTATTTCTGCTTAAAATCAGTATACATTACTTCATTGGAGCTTGTAAAATATAATATCTTAATACTGTTTTGTGATCTACTTGGAGAAAAATTTTATGACAGAGTATTTCCCCTCATCCCCTGTTTGATTGCAAATAATAGAATTCATATAGGAAAGACAAGATGCATGCATATTTCTTTTCTTTTATAAATCTATATTTCAAAACAAATGTCACCTGTCAGTCTCATAGAGTGAATATTACCATTACAGACAGTCCCTGATTTTGCTGGTCTCACTTAGGATTTTTTGAGTTTATTATGGTTCAAAAGATATGCAGTTTCAGTAGAAATCACATTTTGAGTTTTGAATTTGATCTCTTCCTGAGCTATCACTATGAGGTACTGTTCTCTCTCATGGTGCTAGGCAGTAACAGTGAGCCACAGCTCTCTGCCAGTCATGCAGTTACAACCTAAATACTTAGACCCATTCTGTACTCAGACAGTTATTTTTTCACTTTTAGTACAGAATTCAATAAATTGCACAAGATATTCAAGAACTGCATAATAAAACAGCCTTCTTGTTATATGATTTTACCTAAGCAGGCTAATGTAAGTATTCTAAGAATACTTAAGGTTCAGCTCAGTTCAGTTCAGTCGCTCAGTTGTGTAGGAAGTCAAGAAACACCTGGAGTAACAGGCAAATTTGGCCTTGCAGTATAGAATGAAGCAGTGCAAAGATAATAGATTTTTGCCATGAAAATGCACTGGTCATAGCAAACACCCTCTTCCAACAACACAAGAGAGGACTCTACACATGGACATCACCAGATGGTCAACACCAAAATCAGATTGATTATATTCTTTGCAGCCAAGATGGAGAAGCTCTATACAATCAGCAAAAACAAGACTGGGAGATGACTATGGCGCAGATCATGAACTCCTTTTTGCCAAATTCAGACTTAAATTGAAGAAAGTAGGGAAAACCATTAGACCATTCAGTTCAGTTCAGTTCAGTTCAGTTCAGTCGCTCAGTCGTGTCCGACTCTTTGCGACCCCATGAATCGCAGCACGCCAGGCCTCCCTGTCCATCACCATCTCCCGGAGTTCACTCAGACTCAAGTCCATCGAGTCAGTGATGCCACCCAGCCATCTCACCCTCTCTCACCCTTCTCTCCTGTCCCCAATCCCTCCCAGCATCAAAGTCTTTTCCAATGAGTCAACTCTTTGCATGAAGAGGCCATAGTACTGGAGTTTCAGCTTTAGCATCATTCCTTCCAAAGAAATCCCAGGGCTGATCTCCTTCAGAATGGACTGGTTGCATCTCTTCGCAGTCCAAGAGACTCTCAAGAGTCTTCTCCAATACCACAGTTCACAAGCATCAATTCTTTAGTGCTCAGCCTTCTTCACAGTTCAACTTTCACATCCATACATGACCACAGGAAAAACCATAGCCTTGACTAGACAGACCTTAGTCGGCAAAGTAATGTCTCTGCTTTTGAATATGCTGTCTAGGTTGATCATAACTTTTCTTCCAAGGAGTAAGCGTCTTTAAATTTCATGGCTGCAGTCATAATCTGCAGCGATTTTGGAGCCCCCCAAAATAAAGTCTGACACTGTTTCCACTGTTTCCCCATCTATTTGCCATGAAGTCATGGGACCAGATGCCATGATCTTCGTTTTCTGAATGTTGAGCTTTAAGCCAACTTTTTCACTCTCCAATTTCACTTTCACTTTCATCAAGAGGCTTTTTAGTTCCTCTTCACTTTCTGCCACAAGGGTGGTGTCATCTGCATATCTGAGGTTATTGATTTTTCTGCTGGCAATCTTGATTCCAGCTTGTGCTTCTTCCAGCCCAGCATTTCTCATGATATACTCTGCATACAAGTTAAATAAGCAGGGTGACAATATATAGCATTGATGTACTCCTTTTCCTATTTGGAACCAGTCTGTTGTTCCATTTCCAGTTTTAACTGTTGCTTCTGGACCTGCATATAGGTTTCTCAAGAGGCAGGTCAGGTGGTCTGGTATTCCGATCTCTTTCAGAATTTTCCACAGTTTATTGTGATCCAATAAACTACCTACTTAAAGTAGGTGTGGTTAAATGTATTAACTGCTTTTTAAATTTATTTTTTATTTATATTTTCTATTTGTGATTAATTTATTGGGATATAATAATATCATAAGTTAAGGAAGATCTGTATAAAATTGTGAATGCAGCATTTTTGAAAGTCCGCAAAAAAATTTCTAATTTTCTAGGAAACATCACTTGCCCAAACAAGTCTTGTGAAGATAGATGGTGTTAAGCAGATACTTTTCTATTGGGGATGATAGTGAGAAATAACAGTGAAATTCCCATAGAAAACAAAATAAAGTAAAACATTAGCACAAATGCTTTTACAAAATTTTAATAACCATTTAGATAACACTAAAACCTGAACTTTTTCTGACCATAATAGATATAAATGCTTTTTATGAGCAAAGTTTATCAGTGATAATAAAGCCTGATTTTTTTCAAGTTCACAAGATACTATAAACCCCTTGCTTAAAATATTGATGCAAAATCATAAATAAAAATAATATCAAGCAAAATTTAATTAGAAATCATATATCATGACCTGGTGAGGTTTGTTTTAGGAATGCAGGAATAGTGTGATGTTAGGAAATCCTGACCTTTAATCCATCATTGTAAGAGAAATAAAAATAAAAATTATAGGATCATCACCATAGATGCTAAAAACATATTTTTACAAAATTTAGTATCAGTTTCTGATAGTTGAAGATTATGAGAAGAAGATATTAATTTCCTTATCATGATAAAAATATATACATTACATTCTCAAAGTCAGCATGTATACACAATTTATATCTCAATAAAGTTTAAAGATAGCAACTGAATTTATGATTTTGTCATACACACACACACACACACAAACAAGGAATACATTTAGCAAGACACATATAAGACTAGTGCAGTGTAAACTATAAAATGCTCTTGAGTGAAATAGAAGAATATCTAAATAAATGGAGAGTTATTTGATGTTCATGAATTAAAAGTTTCAGTGTTTTTTAAAGTGTTAAGTCTCCCTAGAATGACCTATAGCGAGCTTTCTTTACCTCCACACTCTTGACACTTTGAACTAAATAATTTATTTTTTTACTTAATTTATTTTTTTATTGCCAGGGGAGTGGCTTTGACGTTCTGTGAGTTGTTGGATATTTAGCAATATACATGACCTCTGCTTACTGATACTTTGCCCAGTTATGACAACAAAAACTGTCCTTGCTGCTGCCGCTAAGTCGCTTCAGTCGTGTCCGACTCTGTGCGACCCCATAGACAGCAGCCCACCAGGCTCCCCTGTCCCTGGAGTTCTCCAGGCAAGAACACTGGGATGGGTTGCCATTTCCTTCTCCAGTGCAAGAAAGTGAAAAGTGAAAGTGAAGATGCTCAGTCATGTCTGACTCTTAGCAACCCCATGGACTGCAGCCTACCAGGCTCCTCCATCCATGGGATTTTCCAGGCAAGAGTACTGGAGTCGGATGCCATTGCCTTCTCCTTAGGCATTGTCAAATGTCCCCTGGGGAAGGAAATCACCCCAGCTGAAAATCACTATCTCTAGGTCAGTGTAATTTCAAACATAATCCCAGGCGGACTTCTGTAGAAGTTAACATAATTTAAGTAATTAACCTCCAATTAAAATAAATAAATTTATATAAATAAATAAATAAATAAATAAATAAAAATTTGTATAGATAAGCAAAGCACCTAAGCTACTAAAGCACTCCCCCATCCAGCCCCTCTCAATAATACTAGTTAACACCCATCACCATACGTGGTGCACTTCCCTGGTGATTCCGAAGGTCCTGCAGTGCAGAGACCTGTGTTTGATCCCTGGGTCAAGAAGACCCCCTGGAAGAAGGGAATGGCTACTCCCTCCATATGTCAATATACAGCCTTGACGTACTCCTTTTCCTATTTGGAACCATATAGGTTATTGCAGAATATTGAGTAAAGTTCCCTGTGCTATACAGTAGGTCCTTATTAATTATCAATTTTATATGTAGTACTGTGGATATGTTAATCCAGATCTCCTAATTTATCACTTCCTCTCTTGGTTCCCCTTTCGTAACCTTAAGTTTCATTTTGAGATCTATGAGTCTGTTTCTGTTTTGTTAATAAATCCATTCGTATCATTTTTATTACATTCCACATATAAGTGATATCATATGATATTTATCTTTCTCTTTCTGACTTACATCACTTAGCTGAGGGTCTCTAGATCAGTCCTTGTTGCTGCAAATGGCATTATTTCATCATTTTTTACAGCTGAATGTTATTCCATTGTGTATATATATATATATATCCATTTGTCTGCTGATAGACCTTTGTGCTGTGTGCTCAGTCGCGTCCACCTGTTTGTGATTCCATGGGCCATAGCCCACCAGGCTCCCCTGTCCATGGAATTCTCCAGGCAAGAATACTGGAGTAGGTTTCCATTTCTTTCTCCAGTTGATAGACCTTTAGGTTGCTTCCATGTCTTGTCTACAGTAAATAGTCCTGCATTGAACATTGGGGTGCATGTGTCATTTCAAATTGTGGTTTTTTTTTTTCCAGGTATATACCCAGGAGTGTCATTGCTAGATCATATGGTAGTTTTACATTTAGTTTTTAAGGAACTTCCATACTGTTCTCTACATTCCCACCAACAGTGTAACAGTGTGGTCCCTTTTCTCTACACCCTGTCCAGTATTTATTGTTTGTGGATTTTTTGATGATGGCCATTCTGACCAGTGTGAGGAAATATCTCATTGCACTTTTGATGTGCATTTATCTAATAATTAGTGATGCTGAGGATCTTTCCATGTGCTTGTTGGCCATCTGTATGTCTTCTTTGGAGAAATGTCTATTTAGATCTTCTGCTCTTTCTTTGATTGGGTTGTGTTTTTTATTGTTGTTGTTTTTGTTGTTGTTTGTTTGTTTTGTTTTTTAATGTTGAGCTGCCTGAGCTGTTTGTATATTTTGAAATTAATCCCTTGTTGTTTGCTTCATTTGTGAATATTTTCTCCCATTCTGTGGGTTGTCTTTTCATTTTGTTCATGGTTTCCTTTGCTGTGCAAAAGTTTATAAGTTTACTTTGGTCCCATTTGTTTTTTGTTTTATTTTCATTACTCTAGGAGGAAGATCAAAAAAGACTTGCTGCAATTTACGTCAGAGAGTGTTCTGCCTATTTTTCCCTCTGAGTTTTATACTATCCAGTCTTATAGTTAGGTCTTTAATCCATTTTGAGTTTATTTTTATGTATAGTGTTAAGGAACCTTCTAATTTCATCCTTTTACATATAGCTGTCAAATGTCCCAGGACCAATTATTGAAGAGTCTGTCCTTTCTCCAATATATTTTCTTGCCTCCTTTATCATAGATTAGTTGACTATAGATGCTGGAGGAACCAGGCTCCTTGACTTCAGATTGTATACCACAAGGCTATAATAATCAAAACAGTATTATACTGACACAAAAATAGAAATATAGGTTATTGGAATAGGACAGAAAGTCCTGACATATGTCTTTTTTATTGTATCTAAATGTTTGACTTTATGTACTGTCTTAGTGGTGAAAATTTAAATCACTGGATGCCTGATATTACCTATTTTATCGAACATTTTTTAATTTCTAAGATTTGATTAAAATAATTTTTGAAGGTAAAGGTGAAGTGGCTCAGTTGTGTCTGACTCTTTGCGACCCTGTGGACTGTAGCCTACCAGGTTTCTCTTTCCATGGGATTCTCCAGGCAAGAATACTAGAGTGGGTTACCATTTCCTTCTCCAGGGGATCTTCCTGACCCAGGGATCGAACTCGAGTCTCCTGCATTGGAGGCAGACGCTTTAACCTCTGAGCCATCAGGGAAGCCCTTTTGCATACATTATAAATGGTGTCTGCCATCAAGTAGAATGTTAAGTACTTTAAATATTTTATCTCAAAGCAACCCCAAGTGACATAATAATCCTTACTTAGTTAGCAGAGGATGTAATAGAAGTTCAGAGAAATTAACTGAATTATTTCAACCCAAACTACTAGTAAGAAGTGAAACTAGAATTTATTCAAAGGAGTTTTATTGCCAAAATGAAACTGAAACTGAAATTCTTTTTTGTTATGCTGTGCTGCAGCTGTTTTTATTGACCTAATTGTGGGTTGTGAGCTCCATGAAGGCAGGAACCATATTGTATGTGCTCAGTTTATAAACTATACTCACCTTCAAGGAGCCAGTACTAAATAAAGATATATTAAGTTCATAAATGAGCTAACAAACCCACTCTTGGCAAAATGCATTTAATCAATAAGATATTAACTATCAGAGGTGCTTTGGCAGCATTTTAAGAGAAGGAGTAAGCCTGTCTCCTTTGATGATGATTTATGTGGTAAAAGTTGGCAGGTAGGAGATATTTGGAGGAACAAGTATCAAGTATTTCAAGAGTTTCTGATGTCTTTCCACATACACAGTCACTACCTATGCTCAGCCTGTCACCTTTTCTTCCTCTAGGTAAGAGTTATATATACATGAAGTGGTGTGTCCATTTACAGTTAACCATCTGATATAACTTGAAATTCATTGTGGACATCTAAAGCAAGACAACACTGAGATACTACTATCATGAAACTTAAAATCCAGGAAATTTGTTTGGAATTTTCATAAGAAAACCTATTCAGAGTTCTTCTGTACCTGATAAACATTCTGTACATTGTACTTAGACATAACATACATGATTAAAACAATAGCCAGATTATATATTTATTTTTTAAAGTGTAGACTAGAAAAGGGGCAAGCCTACCATTGTAGTTTAGTTAAATTTATTATTATTCAGTAGTTATCAGTGGCTCACACAATGTTGCATTTGGTTTAATTAGTAGTGATACAAATAGAGTAGGTAATTTATATTTTTTTAAGAAATTCATAATGTATCTGAGTGAAGAAGTCATATTAGCATTGCCTAAATTGTGATTATCTTATTGGGGAGCATCTTAGGATTCAATACTTCAATACCGTCTGTTCCTGCTGACGTGGCCACTGAGTTGTGGTAGACAGGTTTCAACTGGAGAAGGCAATGGCAACGCATTCCAGTGTTCTTGCCTGGAGAATCCCAGGGTTGGCAGAGCCTGTTGGGCTGCCGTCTATGGGGTCGTACAGAGTTGGACACAACTGAAGCAACTTAGCAGCAGGTTTCAATTACCGACTGTTTCAGGGACCTTGTGTTTTTCTACCATTTCTTTCTTCCTAGGAGAAGGCAATGGCAACCCACTCCGGTACTCTTGCCTGGAAAATCCCATGGACAGAGGAGCCTGGTAGGTTGCAGTCCATGGGGTCGCGAAGAGTTGGACACGACTGAGTGACTCACTTTCACTTTTCACTTTCATGCATTGGAGAAGGAAATGGCAACCCACTCCAGTGTTCTTGCCTGGAGAATCCCAGGGATGGGGGAGCCTGGTGGGCTGCCGTTTATGGGGTCACGCAGAGTTGAACATGACTGAAGCGACTTAGCAGCAGCAACATGTATCATATTTTCATTTTGCTCCAGAATCTCTCTGTATTTCACCTTTAAATATTGTTTTCTAAAAAGCACAATTTCAGGAATCAGAAAAATAAGCATAGCTTTACCATTCACTGGTGTGACCTTAAATGTTACATAACTTTTTTAGAACCAGTTTTCTAAAATGAGAGTAATAACAAACATGTTATAGAATAATATATGAGGTAATGAAAGAAAGGATTCCACTTTGGGTTACGATGGAGCAGCTTAAAAGCTTAACCTTCGTGCGAAGAACAATTACATAAATTAAGGGAACTAAAAAGAAACAGCACATGAAGACACTGAAGAGCAACACAAGGCATCCGGGATGGAGAGGCCCAGTTTTCAGAGAAAGTCTAGAACTGCAAAGAAACGTGTCCACTCTTGTGTCTGACTTCCCCTCAATGAGTCTGCCTCTTCCTAAATTGCACAGAGCAACAGTATGAAAACCAAGGGAAGAGGAGAAACTGGGAAGGCAAGTTGAGATGTCAGCCCAATAATTGGAATTCAGATTTCCCCAAAAGAGGGACTGTGTAGATACTCCAGCTTTCAGTTGAAGACTCTAAATTAAGTTGAAGACTCATAGGACACATCAAAATAGAGCAGGGCTTTACAAGAGTAAAGCTCAGCCATGAAAAATTGCCATTCCTGGTTGAATTCAGGTGCTTGCACCTCTAGTCTAACTTCCTGTCAAGAACAAAACTAATTCATGTCTGAAAAAAGATTCCCCCATCCTGCATCTCTGTCATTTTCAATATGAAATGTCTGGCATTCAATAAAAGGTTGCCAGGTTCACAATGAAAAAAAGGAATATCTTCAGGTATAACAAAAATAAACTCAGAAGTGTGAAAATACAGGAGTTGAAGAACACAAGAAAGGGCAAATATATAAAAACACTAAGTGAATACTGTAAACTTAAAACAACAATGATAATGTGTTTTGGAGTTTTAAATATGTAAAATTTAAATATGATTACAATATCACAAAAGGTATGAAGGGCTAAATGATACATGAGTTTTAAAGGTATTTTGTCTGGAAAGTGGAAAAACATGAATTTATGATAAATGCTAATAAGTTAATGCATAGTAGCATATCTAGAGTAATTAAAAATAATTTATATGTAACTAGAAACAAAATGAAAATGGAAAAATCAGTAAAACAATAATAGATTAATTTTCAAATGGCAAGAAAAGTAACATGAGATAGTTGACTTAAATAGAAAATAGTAAGTAGAATGATTTATTTAAGCCCAAATATTTAAGTGGTCATATGCATCTCAATGGACTAAATATTCCATTTAAAATATTAAGTTGGTCAGGTCAGAGTTAAATCATGCAATGCTACTTTCAAGAGATACAGTTTAAATAACAGGAACACAGATAAAAATGAAATACATTAGAAAGTATACTGTGTATATCCTAAACAAATGAGAACTAATATCAAACAATGTAAAATTAAAAAAAAATAGAATTACCAGAGCTTAAGTGGAAAATGACAATCTACATACATACACCCACAAAATTAACATAACTCCAAAGTACAGAATGAGAAAAAGAACCAGGCAAAAGGAAAGAAGAACTAGTCGATCAATTATCCTTATTAAAGATTTTTAATATATCTCAATAACAGAACAAAAACAGTAATAATAGCAAAGCTTTTTACAACACATCTCACAAAATTGATCACACGCATATAAACAGTACTGAAACATGTTTTAAGTCTACATGAAATATTTATCAGTAGTTACCAACTGATGTCATTTAATCAATTTCAAACAAATATCAAGTTTTAAATCATACAGAATAGTTTTTTTTAAGCTAAGCAGAATTATATAAAAATTAGTAACACCAAAAATTTTAAATTAACTTTAAAATCCTTAAATATTTAGAAATTAATCAGAACACATCTGAATAACTGAAACTTCCAAGAAGAAATAAAAATAGAAATTAGGAAATATTTTTAAATACTTTGTGATGACAGTACTCATAAAATCTTATGAGATGTGGTTTAAAAAGCCCTTAACAGGAAAATTAATTAGAGTCTTAAATGCATAAATTATAAAAGAACACTTCAGCATATGAAAAAAAAATCTCACATAATAATCCAATGGGATTTATACCTGGAATGCAAGATTAGTTCAACATATGAAAATCAATTAAAATGACATATCACATAAATAAAGGAAAAGATATTTTATGTGATAATTTCAAAAGATTCATACAAAATATTTGATAAAATTCAACCTCCCTTTCATGATTAAAAAAATAAAATAAAACTCACTCAACAATTGTGGGGGAAAATGGAATTTCTTTGACTCAAAAATGGACTTCTATGAAAAATCCATGCTATCATCAGACTTAAGTGTGAATATCTGAAAGCTTTCCTTCTGGAATCAGGAACAGGACACAGATGTTTATTCTCACTGCTTCTATTCAACTTGGAACTGGAGGTTCTAACCATATCAATTAGCAAGGGGATAAAAGGTGATTCAGACCAAAAAAGAAGTAAAAATCACTATTTGCAAATAACAATTTCATTCATAGAGAACCCCAGAAGAATCCACAAAAAATTATTAGTGCTAATAAATGACTCAGAAAAGATTCTACAGATTAATAGACAAAAAGTAGTTATATTCTTATGGAAATAATGAATCTGGAACTTGCATTAAAATATATAAAGAACTCTTACAACTCAATAAGAAAAAGACACTAGCCCAGAAATGATCAAAGTATTTGAAAAGTCATTTTTTAAGAGTAAAAAAACTTAATATTTTATTAAATTTAACATTAAGTTTAAATAGCCACATAAATCTACTACAATGGTGAACAAAGCCTTACACATTCTCTTTTCTCTTTTTAAAAAATTTTTTGGGGTTTGGACTATATTTATAGTCTCTATTTTTTTTTCATTGTTTTATTTTATTTTTTAAATATAAATTTATTTATTTTAATTGGAGGTTAATTACTTTACAATATTGTATTGGTTTTGCTATATAAATGGCCAATCAACACACACAAAAAAACTGAAAGGCTGCCGTCTATGGGGTCACACAGCGTTGGACACGACTGAAGTGACTTAGCACTAAAGGTAAAATCACTCAGTTGTGTCCAACTCTTTGCGACCCCATGGGCTGTAGCCTACCAGGCTCCTCTGTCCATGGGATTTTCCAGGCAAGAGTACTGGAGTGGGTTGCCATTTCCTTCTCCAGGGGATCTTCCCGACCCAGGGATCAAACCCGGGTCTCCCATATTGTAGACAGACACTTAACCATCTGAGCCACCAGGGAAGTCCATTAGCAGCAGCAAAAGTATCAAACTAGAAGAAATAAAACTATTTGTTCAGACAACATGATAGTGTACATGCAAAATCAAAATGAACCGACAGGTAAATTATAAGTTCATTTAGCAACATTCAAGATACAAGGTAAATAAAGCTTTCAAGTTTTTTAAAAGGGCTGCAATTTATAATTGCATTAAACAATCAAGTGCTGTGCTCAGTCGCATTCAACTCTTTGCGACCTATGGACTATAGCCAGCCATAATCCTCTGTCCATGGCATTCTCCAGGCAAGAATACTGGAGTGGGTTGCCATGGCCTCCTCCAGAGGATCTTCTCAACCCAGGAAATCAAGTACCTAAGAACAAATTTAACAAAAGTTATGAATAGCCTTTGCACAGAGAATACAAAACATTACTGAGGTGAGAAAATGGCCTCCTTCCCCAAATATGGGAGGTATCGTGCACATGTAGTGGAAAAATTGATGTAACAACAATGTCAGTTTTTCCTTAATGAATTATGATTTCACTGCAATCTGAAGCAGTATCAGTTTGTCAAGATCAATAAGCTGATTTGAAAATGTATATGAAAAGACAAAGAGCTGAGACAGTCTTTAAGAAAAATTAAATTGGAGGCCCTAATTGCTGAATACACTTTTTATAAAACACAGCAATTGACCCAATGTATTAACAAAAATGTACAAAGAGACTATCAGAACAGAAGAATAGAAAACATTGGTGAACTTATAAAAAAGAAAGCAGTTCACTGCAGTGGGAGAAAGACTAAACTGAATACTTTAATAGACAGGATAATGCCTCCCCAAATATGTTCACATCCTAATATCCAGAATTTGTGACTAGGTTATTATGCATGGCAAAGAGGAATTAATGTTTCAGATGAGACCAGCTTGCTAGTCAGCTGACCTTAAAATAGGGAGATTATCCCAAATTTTACGGACAGGCTCAAAGTAATTGTGGTGGTCATTTAGTCACTCAGCTGTGTCCGACTCTTGTGATCCCATGAACTATAGCCAGCTAGGCTCCTCTGTCCATGGGATTTCCAAGGCAAGAATACTGGAATGGGTTTCCATTTCCTTTTCCAGGAGACCTTCCAGACTCAGGAATCAAAACCAGGTCTTCTGCATTGCAGGCAGATTCTTTACTAAATAAACTATGGGAGAAGCCCCCAGAGTAATTGAAATGGTTCTTAAAAGTAGAAGGATCCCTAGATGTCCGTCAGCAGACGAATGGATAAGAAAGCTGTGGTACATATACACAATGGAGTATTACTCAGCCATTAAAAAGAATACATTTGAATCAGTTCTAATGAGGTGGATGAAACTGGAGCCTATTAGACAGAGTGAAGTAAGCCAGAAAGAAAAACACCAATACAGTATACTAACACATATATATGGAATTTAGAAACATGGCAATGATAACCCTCTATGCAAGACAGCAAAAGAGACACAGATGTATAGAACGGACTTTTAGACTCTGTGGGAGAGGGAGAGGATGGGATGATTTGGGAGAATGGCATTGAAATATATATACTATCAGGTAAGAAATGAATCGCCAGTCTATGTTTGATACAGGATACAGGATGCTTGGGGCTGGTGCATGGGGATGATCCAGAGAGATGATATGGGGTGGGAGGTGGGAGGGGGGTTCAGGATTGGGAACTCATGTACACCCATGGCTGATTCATGTCAATGTATGGCAAAACCAATACAGTACTGTAAAATACTGTAAAATAAAGTAAAAATAAAAATTTAAAAAAAAGTAGGAGGAGGAGGAAGAGGAGGTCAGAGTATGATTCAGCTACAGAAGAATTTGTTTCATTATTGCTGGCTTTGAAAAGGGAAGAAGCGGATGAACTGAGGAATGTGAATGACCTCTAGAAATGAAAAAGGCAAGAAAATGGATTTTCCCTTAGAGTGTCCAAAAGGAAATACCACCCTGCAACCACTTCATTTTAGCTGGGTGAGACTCATGTCAGACTTCTGACCTAGGTAATTACAAGATAATAAGCTGTATTGTTCTAAGCCATCAAGTTTGTGGTAATGTATTAAAGTAGCAATATAAAAGTAACACAAGTTCCAGTATGGAAAAGTATGAACTCTAGCCCCTGACATCATACCATGAACAAAAATAGATTCCAGAAATTTGCCTACCTAAATGAGAAAAGGTAGACGAATGGAGAGAGAAAGAAATAGAAAAGGAAGGAAGAAAGCTTCCAAAGGAAATGCAGCAAAACATCTTCATAACCTTGGTGTATACAAATTTTCTTAAACAGGGAAAAACTACACAAGGCATAGGTAGTAGCCAATGGTTCTACTTTTAACGTAATGAAGCATTACATAAAATAAACATGTAATAATAGGAATTCTACTTTCTTAATGATAATAGATACCAGGAGCAAAATGAAATGCAAGCTATGAAGTAGAAAAAAATAATTCCCTGGACTCTATAAATTAACATGTAACAGACAGACAACTCAATACAAAAATCAAAAAGACTTGGGCAGACACTTCATCAGAGAGGCCACATTTGTCCAGCAATAAAATGAACATATGGCAACTGCATACAAAATCACAGATGACTGTCACACACAAAATGGAAAAGAAGCCAGGCACACAAGAGGGCATACTGTGTGCTTGCATTTATATAATGTTCAAAAGCAAGTCTAATTACCCTGTGGTTTTAGAAGTCAGGACAGTGCTTACCCAGGGCACAAGGTTTGTGACTGGAAGGGTGACTGAGGAAGGCTTCTTCGAGTAAATGTCTGCTTGTTTCTCTAGATGCTTGTTACACACCATGTATGTTCAAATGTGTCAAGGTGAACACTTGCAATTTGTGCGTTTAATAATACATATATTATCCTTTGATAGAAAATTTGACCATAAACAAGTGTAAGAAAAACACTTGCTGTCTCTTATTAATCCCTCTATAGGTGGTAGCTATTAAATTACTTTTTTTGGCCTTTTTTTCTCCTACTTTTTGCTAATACATTAGGGGGAAAAAAACCCTCTCTTATTTTGCTACTCCACATTCATCCAGACATGAAAAAAACTAGTGTTATGCATAATTATGAATGTATGCTGTAAGGTTCTAAAATGCATTTAAGTGTTTAGCTATCCCCTTCAGAATCTCTATAAAAGGTATCTATTTCCTGTACTTCCTCTAATTAAATTCATTTTTCTTCAAGTATCAGTAATCAGTATTTTTAAAAATATATTCTGATTACATTTCATTGTATTTACTTTCAACTCCTACTGCCTACTTGTGTAACAGTGTTTTCTACAGTTTTACTGTATAGATAAGTTACTATGCTATACATATACACGCATTCACACATACACACACACATGCCTTAATACATATATTATTATGTAGGCATGCATATATACTGTGTGTATAGTATTCCTAATACAGTTCAGATTCGATATGTTTTTATCAGAATGTACCTTCTAAAATTGTATTCATTGAAAAATATATTCTATGTTTTAAAGTATAGACTATAAAATGAGCTTTATGAACGTAACCATATATCTAAAAAAAAAAAAAAACTTCTAGAAGGCACATACAAATGTGGTTGATTGTTCTCAGTTATTTACTATGTATACTATTTTACTATATATCCATAATTTTTCTTTAAAAATTGTTCCATGACGGACCAGGGCAAGTATTAGTCTTTGTATTTTACACATGTGGAAAGTGAGGCTCAGTAAAGTTACATGATTATCTTAAGTTAAATTAGCTCCAGATTCAAGGAAAAAACAAAAACCATAAAGCCTAGGACTTCTTTTTCTAATTAAATCCATTATTTTTGTCCCCTGGACTCCAGTCTCCTCTCTCTCCCACTCAACTCAACCAGCTCCTCTGTATTCTTCTGGGCGCATCTTGTACTCAGAATAAGGAAGGCTCATGTGGGTGCTAAGACTATACAGAGAAGTTGATAACAGTACAGGGGAATCTTAAGAATATAAGCTCTGGAGTACAGTTAGGGTTTGGATTGGTGTTGAGCAGAGAGAAGAGCCATGTTGATGGGGAATGGTACCACCAAACAGGTGATCAGCAGCTGGTGACGAGCACACTGAACTTTGAATTGACTGACAGTGTTGAGATGGGAAGAGAGAGAAGTTAGAAACAATTACAAATAATTCAACCTGCACTGCAGTATTTTCACCCAGAGAATCAGAATTAATTAATGAAACACTCCAGCAGTCTGTTGGACTTTAAGGGTTTTACGGGTGTTTGTTTCCTGTTTAGCTCAGTTAGGAATAAAGGAGAAGGAAGTCTCCCCAGATGGGAATTTGTCTCATAGAGCAAAATCTTGAGCATATTTCAAATGATAGATGTTTATCTTGACCTATTCAAATCTCTTCAGTGCAGTTTGCCTTACTAAATATATTTTCATATATTTAAAACAAATTATTGGAATATAGTTGCTTTAAAATCTTTTAAATTCTTCTGTACAGCAAAGTGAATCAGATATATGTATACACACATCCCCTCTTGTTTGTATCTCCTTCTCATTTAGGTCGCCCCAAAACACTGAGTTCCCTGTGATATACAGTAGATTCTCATCAATTATCTATTTTATAATAGCAGTGTGTATCCCAGTCTCCCAGTTCATCCCATACCCCATTCTGCCTTTGAGGTACAGACATTTGTTCTCAATTTCTGTGTCTCCATTTTTGCTTTGCAAATAGCTTTATCTGTACCATTTTTCTAGATTCCACACATATGCATTAATATATAATGTTTGTTTTTCTCTTTCTGATTTAAGTCACTCTGTAGGACAGTTTCTAGGTCCATCCATGTCTCTGCAAATATGTTTTTGAAAACTGTCATTCAAAAGAATTTCATGATTAAAAGACTATTCTATGTAGAGAGAGGGAAGCATACAAACATTGTTCTTTACAGGGCAGGGATGGGAGAGGAAAATGCAAGAAAAATACCCTTACTTTGTTACAGTTATTTTAAAAGTCATTCTGGTATTCCCTTTCTTCTATTTCTGAATTTGAACTTACACTCAGTCCTATCATTTTCCATCCTGAATATACTGTGACTCTAGTTTTGTTCCAGTTATCACTTTGACTGTATCTTTCTATTGGTCCAGGGTTTGCTTTCTTACCACTGTCCAATCTGTTGAAACAATTGTTAGATCCAAAGATTTTTGGCAAAGATCCAAAAATCAGACATTTTCTTCAAAGAAAAAAAAAAAAAAAGAAATCCAAGTTATGTTATATATTGTTAGAATGCAGACTGTTATATTACCTATAGAGAACTTAATGGCAATATCTAGGAACACCTCTTATACATGTTTTTACCTGGCAACCCACCTCTATTATTCTATCCTTAAATTATTCAAGCCAAAAAGATGAAAAAATACATGCATCAGGCTGTGAATTATAGTACTATACAATTGCAAGACTGGAAACCACCCATGTGTCCCTCTGTAGAGGACTTGTTGAATTAACAGTGCTGCATTTACCTTGGAGATACTGTAAAAAGGATAAGACATATCTCTGTATGCTACCATACCATGAGCATTACCACTTATCTAAGGGAAGAGGGAGATACAAATACAAATGCACACTTGCTGATAAATTTTCCTAACGTGTAGGTGAGGACTCGATAAAACGCCTCTGGTTGAATTGTTGAAGCTAGGTGATAGATACATTAGAAGTTTACTATGGTGAACTTGGTATTTTCTCTTTTCACTATGGTATTTTCTCTTTTTTTATATGTATTCATTTCCTGTAATAATTAAAAAGATAGAAAAGGAAACCCTGACTGAATTGGCCGTTACCATCTTGCACCCTACTTCACTTGGAACCTTGCATTCATGCTTGAGCCACCTTATCCACACTTAACTTTTATATCCTTTCTAAGCACCGCTCCTAAGCAAGTCTTGTTTGTGCTATTTCCTGTGTATGGGATATTCTTCCTTAGGCCTTTGTATCTCCTTAACTCCTGCTGCTGCTGCTAAGTCGCTTCAGTTGTGTCTGACTCTGTACGACCCCATAGACAGCAGCCCACCAGGCTCCCCCGTCCCTAGGATTCTCCAGGCAAGAACACTGGAGTGGGTTGCCATTTCCTTCTCCAATGCATGAAAGTGAAGTCGCTCAGTCGTGTCCGACTCTTGGCGACCCCATGGACTCCAGCCCTCCAGGCTCCTCGGCCCGTGGGATTTTCCAGGCAAGAGTACTGGAGTGGGGTGCCATTGCCTTAACTTCTCCTCCACCCTTAAGACTCTGGCACAGTTTTACTTCCTCCAGGATACCTCTGATTTCTCTGATTTCCTCAGATCTCCATGCTGTAGGCTGTTGAGGTACCAGCTACCACTCCTTTCTAGCAATCACCACACTTGTAATTTTATACTCATTTACATGATAATTTTTTTTTTCTGGTCAGCCCCCAAAGAGTCTTGGGCACCTAAGGATATAGGCCACATCTATTTTGTTTAACATAGTACCTGAGTATTTGTCTCAATATATAGTACTCTTGTTAAAGAAAAAAAATTGCATGGGACCTTTTTTTTTTAAAATTTCAAGACAGATTTTATTCAGTACTGCTGCAGTAGGAGGAGATTTCCTGGTGGCTTAGTGGTAAAGTATCTGCCTGCAATGCAGGACACTTGTGTTTGATCCCTGGGTCAGGAAGATCCCTTGGAAAAGGAAAAGGCAACCCCACTCCAGTATTCTTGCCTGAGAAATCCCATGGGCAGAGGAACCTGGTGGGCTACAGTCAATGGGGTTGCAGTCAGACATGACTGAGGGACCAAGAGAGAGTCTTCAGGAGACAGTTTTTTAGAGGGACAAGTGAAGTTACATGGAGGAAGAATGAGCAAGGCTTAAGCAGAGAAAGGAAATTAGAAAAATTGCAAAAAGCAGGTGTAGGATTGTTCAGCTTGGTATGATTCTGTGTCAGCTAACCAGTGCTTAATGAAGTTAGGCTGCTATTCTCCTTCAGAGATGGGAAGACAGGATTCCCGTCTGTACTGATGATTACATTTCCAGGGGATAACTCTGAGGTTCTTGAGAAAGACATTCCTGGGTTAAAGAAGATGCAACGCATCTCAGAGACAGAGGAAAGAATTTACAATTTCCAAAGCAAATGCTCCAGGGAAAGGGGCCTGTAGTCAGGGTTTCAACTGGAATGAACAGCAAATTGTGTTTGAACCTTCTCAGGCAGACGTTGGAGAAAGCTGAGGTAGTCATCATAAGAATGTGGCCTTGAGCTGATAGAGGGGTTGGTAGTGTCTGTTGCCTCTTAGTGTGAGGGTGGGAGAAACCATTTTTGCTGTGGGTTGCAGTTTTACAGATGTAGGCTGAAGACTAGTTGAGAAGAGGGCTTAGTGAAGCTTGCCTAGACTTTGGTCAAGGAGAGAGTCTTTGTCACTCTATAAACACTTGTTGAATGTTTTACTATATTGGTAAGGAACAAATGTACAGGAAGTAAGCCAGAGTTGTTTACATTGGGGATAAAAAGAGCTCAAGTTTTAATGAGTGTAGAAGAGAAAAAAAGTGCTTATTCTATAATAGGTGGAAAAATTTGGAGCAAGGTTTTCTTATCCATTGATATAAAAATAAAGAAAGAATCCTAGTGTTATGAGATCCATCTATTTCCAGTACTAACGATAGACATGATTGTAAGTAGAGAAGATAAACTGAGATGTAGTTCTCTGTGTCCATCTCTGCTTTAGGCTTTAAAACAAAAAGAATACATTTTTTGTAATATGACTATAAACTTCTGTGACGTTACCAAAACTGAATTCACAGATGGCTATAATTTTCCATAGGTTGAAGTGACCTCTAAGCGACCTCTAGGTTGAAAATGTTGGCTGGATTCTGCTTTACGGTTCTGACAGGCAGAAGAAACTGATACGTACATGGTCAACAAGCCGGGAGTCATTTACCTCAGTGGTTTTTTTTTTTGTTTGTTTTTCCCTCCCTCTCTTTTCTGGAAGCCTCCACAATATGCCTTTATTAACTGCAGCATAAGGAATGTGATGTGGTCTTCTCAAAAATTCATTATTCAGAGCACAGAATGTAGCTAATTACAGAAATAATGAATACATGCAGCTTTCTATCTCTTTAATTATTTTATGTTTCCTTCTTTTGCAAAACACAAGCCAGTTGCCTGCTGAGATGCAATTCCTCATTCACAGAGGAAAACCAAATTGTAAGCTACAGCTAGTTGGGATCAGTAAATCTTCCTAGGTTAATTCTTGGGAAGGATAAGTCTTAGTCACTCAGTTGTGTCTGACTTTTTGTGACCTCATGGACTGTGGCCGTCCAGGCTACTCTCTCCATGGGATTCTCCAGGTAAGAATAGAGGAGTTGGTTGTCATTCCCTTCTCCAAGCAATCTTCTTGACCCATGGATCAAACCCAGGTCTCTTGCCTTGCAGGCAGATTCTTTACCATCTCAGCCACCAGGGAAACCCCTTGGAAAGGAATCATACTGTAAAAATTAAGGTATATGTGTTTTCTTCGGGGAAGGGATTTACTTTTATTCTTTTACTTTAAAAAGAGATCCAACCAGTCCATCCTAAAGAAAATCAGTCCTGAATATTCACTGGAAGGACTGAAGCTAAAGCTGAAACTCCAATAATTCAGCCACCTGATGCAAAGAACTGAGTCATTTGAAAAGACCCTGATGCTGGGAAAGATTGAAGGCAGGAGGAGAAAGGGACAACAGAGGATGAGATGGTTGGGTGGCATCACTGTCTCAATGGACATGAGTTTGCGTAAACTCTGGGAGTTGGTGATAGATAGGGAGGCCTGGTGTGCTGCAGTCTATGGGGTCACAAAGAGTCAGACATGACTGAGCAACTGAACTGAACTCAACTGAAAGATCAGCTTCACTGTGAACTGGTCCTGTGGAACAAGCTGTAGAAACTTGGAAATTCTTAAAGAAACATAAAAATATAAAAACTGAATATTCTGTTATATATATAGGCCACATTTTCTTAATCTAATTATCCATCAGTGGGCACTTAGATTCTTTCCATATCTTATCTTGTGTAAATAATACTGCAGGGATCATGGAGGTGCATATATAATATTGAGGCAGTGTTTTTCCTTTCTTTAGATAAATTCCCAGAAGTGGAATTGCTGGATCACATATTAGCTCTCATTTAGCTTATTACAAGCCCCCATACTGTTTTCCAGGGTAGCTGCATGAATTTATATTATTATCAACAGTACACAAGGATTCGCTTTTATCTACATTGTCACCAACACTTACTATCACTTGTCTTTTTGATAATAGCTATTCTAACAGGTATGAGGTGATATCTTACTGTGATTTTGATTTACATTTACCTGGCGTGCTGCAATTCATGGGGTCGCAAAGAGTTGGAGATGACTGAGCAACTGAACTGACTGATGATTAGCGATGCTAAGTATTTCTTCATTTGTCTGTTGGCCACCTGTATGTCTTCTTCAGAAAAATCAATATTTAGATCCTCTTCTCATTTAAAAAATTTTTATTTATGTATTTTATTTTGTCTGTGTTGGGTCTTCATTGCTGTGTGGGCTTTTATCTAGTTGCAGTGAGTGGGGGCTCCTCTCTAATTGAGGTGCACAGGCTTCTCATTGTGGTGGCTTCTCTTGCTACAGAGTATGGCCTCCAGTGTGTAAGGGCTTCAGTACCTGCAGTGTGAGAACTCTGGAGTTGTGGCCTGAGGACGCAGGAGTGTCTGCGCCCAGGCTCTAGAGCACAGGCTCAATACTTGTTCCACATGGGCTCAGTTGTTTCATGGCACATGGGATCTTCCCAGACTATGGATTGAACCCCTTTCTCCTGCCCTGGCAGGCAGATTCCTTACCACTAAGCTACAAGGGAAGCCCCTCTTCCATGATTTTAATTGGATTGTTTAGTTTTTATTTGATTGTAAGAGTTCTTTCTTTATTCAGGGTATAAACCTCTTATACCCAGTACTTTGGCCACCTCACGCAAAGAGTTGGCTCATTGGAAAAGGCTCTGATGCTGGGAGGGATTGAGGGCAGGAGGAGAAGGGGACGACAGAGGACGAGATGGCTGGATGGCATCCCTGACTCGATGGACATGAGTCGGAGTGAACTCCTGGAGTTGGTGATGGACAGGGAGGCCTGGTATGCTGCGATTCATGGGGTCACAAAGAGTCGGACACAACTGAGACTGAACTGAACTGAACTGAACCCTCTTATCTGATATATGCTTTGCAAATATCTTCTCCCATTCAGTAGGCTGGCTTTTTATTTTGTTGATGGTTTTTAGATTGATATAATTAAACTTCTGATTATTCATATTATTCTGCAAACTGTGCAGAAGCTCTATAGTTTGATATAATCCCATTTGTTTATTTTGGTTTTTGTTGCCATTGCCTTTGGATTCTGGTCAGAAAACAAAAACAAAAGCAAAAACAAAAACAAAAAACCAACTCTATAAAACTAAGAATACACAGAAGAATACAAGAATACACAGAAGAACTGTACAAAAAAGATCTTTACAACCCAGATAATCACGATGGTGTGATCATTCACCTAGAGCCAGACATCCTGGAATATAAAGTCAAATGGGCCTTAGGAAGCATCACTACAAACAAAACTAGTGGAGGTGATGGAATTCCAGTTGAACTATTTCAACTCCTAAAAGGTGATGCTATGAAAGTGCTGCACTCAATATGCCAGCAAATTTGGAAAACTCAGCAGTGGCCACAAGACTAGAAAAGGACAGTTTTCATTCCAATCCTAAAAAAAGGCAATGCCAAAGAATGCTCAAACCACCACGCAATTGCACTGATCTCACAAGCTAGTAAAGCAATGTTCAAAATTCTCCAAGCCAGGCTTCAACAATATGTGAATCGTGAACTTCCAGATGTTCAAGCTGGTTTTAGAAAAGGCAGAGGAACCAGAGATCAAATTGCCAACATCCATTGCATCATCAAAAAAGCAAGAGAGTTCCAGAAAAACATCCATTTCTGCTTTATTGACTATGCCGAAGCCTTTGACTGTGTGGATCACAATAAACTGTGGAAAATTCTGAAAGAGATGGGAATACCAGACCACCTGACCTGCCTCTTGAGAAACTTGTATGCAGGTCAGGAAGCAACAGTTAGAACTGGACGTGGAACAACAGACTGGTTCCAAATGGGAAAGGGAGTATGCCAAGGCTGTATATTGCCACCTTGCTTATTTAACTTCTATGCAGAGTACATCATGAGAAACGCTGGGCTTGAAGAAGCACAAGCTGGAATCAAGATTGCCAGCAGAAATATCAATAACCTCAGATATGCAGATGACACCACGCTTATGGCAGAAAGTGCAGAACTAAAAAGTCTCTTGATGAAAGTGAAAGAGGAGAGTGAAAAAGTTGGCTTAAAACTGAACATTCAGAAAACGAAGATCATGGCATCTGGTCCCATCACTTCATGGCAAATAGATGGAGAAACAGTAGAAACAGTGACAGACTTTATTTTGGGGAGGCTCCAAAATCACTGCAGGTGTTGACTGCAGCCACGAAATTAAAAGATGCTTACTCCTTGGAAGAAAAGTTATGACCAACCTAGACAGCATATTCAGAAGCAGAGATGTTACTTTGTCAACAAAGGTCTGTCTTGTCAAGGCTATGGTTTTTCCAGTAGTCATATATGGATGTGAGAGTTGGACTATAAAGAAAGCTGAGCACAGAAAATTGATGCTTTCGAACTGTGATGTTGGAGAAGACTCTTGAGAGTCCCTTGGACTGCAAGGTGATCCAACCAGTCCATCCTAAAGGAGATCAGTCCTGGGTGTTCATTGGAAGGACTGATGTTGAAGCTGACTCTAATACTTTGGCCACCTGATGTGAAGAACTGACTCACTGGAGAAGACCCTGATGCTAGAAAAGATTGAACGCGGAAGGAGAAGGGATGACAGAGGATGAGATGGTTGTATGGCATCACCGACTCAATGGACATGAATTTGAGTAAACTCTAGGATTTGGTGATAGACAGGAAAGCCTAGCATGCTGCAGTCCATTGGGTTGCAAAGAGTCGGATATGACTTAGCAACTAAACTGAACTGATAAGACTAACATCAAGGAGGTTTCTACCAGTTTTTTATGTAAGAGTTGTATAGTTTCTGCTCTTACATTCAAGTTTTCAATCCATTTTCAGTTAATTTTTGTGTATGATTTAAAATAGATTTCTAGTTTCATTATTCTGTACATGACTGTCAAGATTTTCCATCATTTATTGAAGAGATTGTTAGGTACCCTTGTATACGCTTGCCTCTTCTGTTGCAAATTAATTGACCTTATATGCATGGGTTTGCTTCTGGGTTCTTGGTTCATTTCCACTAACCTATGTGTCTCTTTTTATGCCAAAACTGTGCTATTTTAATTACTATAGCTTTGTAGTAGTTGGAATCAGGAGGCATGATGCCTTCAACTTTGTTTTTACTTTTCATAGTTTTACTTCTTCTTTTTCTAGATTGCTTTGACTATTCAGGATTTTTTGAGTTTCCATATAGATTTGAGGATTGTTCTAGTTCTTTGAAAAATGCCATTGAAACTTTGATATGGATTGCAAAGAGTCTGTAGATTGCTTTTGGTATAATGGACAGTTTAACTGTATTCATTCTTTGAATCCATGAGTGTGAGATATCTTTGTATTTACTTTTGTCTTTTTGATTTCTTTTCATTAGTATCTTATAATTTTTAGTATAGAGTTCTTTTACCTCCTTCAGTTCAGTTCAGTCACTCAGTCATGTCTGACTCCTTGCGACCCCATGAATTGCAGCACACCAGGCCTCCCTGTCCATCACCAACTCCCAGAGTTCATCCAAATTCACATCCATCGAGTCAGTGATGCCATCCAGCCATCTCATCCTCTGTCAGCCCCTTTTCCTCCTGCCCCCAATCCCTCCCAGCATCAGAGTCTTTTCCAATGAGTCAACTCTTCGCATGAGGTGGCCAAAGTACTGGAGTTTCAGCTTTAGCATCATTCCTTTCAAAGAACACCCAGGACTGATCTCCTTTAGAATAGACTGGTTACCTCCTTGGTTAAATTCATTTCTTGGTGTCTTTCAAATGTAAGTGGGATTGTTTTCTTAATCTCTCTGATATTTTGTTGTTAGTGTATAAAAATGGAAATGATTTTATATATTTAATTTATACCCTGCAAATTTACTAAATTCATTTATTCTAACAGATTTTTATGTAATCTTTAGGATTTTCTATATATAAAAGCATCATATCCACAGGTGATAGTTTTACTTCTTCCTTTCCAACTTGAATGCATTTTACATATTTTTCTTGATTAACTGCTGTGGGTAGGAATTCCAATACTTTGGTGAATAAAAGTAGCAAGAATGAACATCCTTGTCTTCTTCCTGATCTTTAAAATTTTCAGATTTTCACCATGGAGAATGACACTAGCTCTGGGTTTGTCATATATGACCTTTATAATGTTAAGGTACATTTTCTCTATACCTATTTTGTTGAGAGTCTTTATTCTCAATGAATATTGAATTTGGTCAAAATGATTTTTCTGTATTTATTGAGATGATAATATTTTTGTCAAGGTGAATCATCACTTTGCATCCTGGAATAAATTCTGCTTGATCAAGGTATATGATCCTTTTAATGTATTATTTAATTTGGTTTGCTAATACATTGTTGATATTTTTGTGTCTGTGTTCATCAGGGATATTGGCCTGTAATTTTCTTCTCTTGTAGGATCCTTGTCTGGTTTTATGATCAGAGTAATGCTGGCCTCATAAATGAGTTTAAAAGTGTTCCCCCCTGTTCTATTTTATGAAGAGTTGAAAAGGACTGGTATTAATTATTCTTCAAATATTTTGATATCATTCATTAGTGAAGCTGTTTGGCCTGGACTTTTGTTTGTTGGGAGGTTTTTGATTGCTGATTCAGTATCCTTACTAACAATCAATCTGATCAGCTTTTCTGTTTCTTCATAATTCAGTATTGGTAGATTTCATGTTTCTAGGAATTTATCTATTTCTGCTAGATTTTCCAATTTGTTGGCATTTAATTGTTCATAATAGTCTCTTATTAATGTTTGTATTTCTGTGGTATTATTTGTAATGTCTCCTCTTTCATTTCTGATTATATTTGAGTTCTTTTTTTTGTTGTTGTTGACAGTAGGTAAAGTTTTGTTAATTTTGTTTACCTCTTTAAAGATCTAATTTTTAGTTTCATTGATTTTCAGTTGTCTTTTTCTTCTCTATTTCATTTAATCATTATAGTTTATATTTATTTTTTATTCACTCTGATTTATGTTATTTCATTTCTCCTACTAACTTTGAGTTTCTAGTTATTTGAAGTGTGAAGTTAGGTTGTTTATCTGAGAATGTCCTTGTTTAGGAAGTCATACTCTCAGATGATGGCTTGTTAATAACAAATATAAACAAATATTTATAAAATTATATAAATATAAGTATAAATACTGCTAACCATCAAAGCCAGGCAATCTAGAACTATCCCCTGGACATCAGTTGTAAAAATCAGGGACCCAGATGAGTGTACAAGATTGTTTCCAGGAAATACCAGCAATTGGAGTGAGGGAGGAGAGTGTAAACAAGGAAGCAACCATCCTCCCTGCCCTGAGTTTATCTCAGTAGGCTCCTGAATGTGCCAGACCAGAAGCCTGCCCCTCAGGTTAAAGCTCCAGGACAAGCCAGTAGACACCCTTCACAAGAAACCTGGAGCTATATTTCAGTCTGTTCTCTGTGCAGTATCTTGGGATCTCTAACTGGTGAAGAATTGTCTCTCCTGTTATTACCATCCTCAGGGACCCAGGAATGAAAACCCATTAGCCACCAGAGCCAGTACATTATGAAGTGTCCCCTGGGTGACAATCGCAAAAACTGGGGCACTAGTTATGATAATTGCAGCACCAAACATGTGTAAAAGCTCCCCTCCAGAAGATACTAGCTCTCTGGAATACAGCAGATATATAGAGAGCAGTGATTTAGTCACTCAGTCGTGTCTGATTCTTGCAACCCCATGGACGTAGCCCACCAGGCTGTTTTGTCCATAGTGTTTTCCAGGCAAGAACACTGGTGTGGGCTGCCATTTCCATCTCCAGGGAATCTTCCTGACCCTGGGATCAAACCCATGTCTCCTGCATCTCCAGGTTCTTTACCACTAGCGCCACCTTGGAGGCCCAGGAGTACAGCAGGTGGAGTGTGCAAAGAGGATCCACACTCGGGAGTTTCTGAAAAGGGTTACAGTGAGCTCTTAGAAGCTATGAAGCTAAGTTAATAGGACTCTTTCGAGGAAAAGATTGTGCCACTGGGACCATTGCCTCTTGCTTTGCTCTGGGAGTAGCAGCTGCTCAAGAACTCTCTCTATTGGTTATGGTCCTATGGAATCGACAGACATAACCCTCACTGGCTACAAGAGCATGTGGGTGGCAGGCAGCCACAAAACTCAGGGTGACAGAACAGGGTACAAGCCTCTTTCTAGGAGATCCTGGGAGCTGGAATGAAGTAGAAGGAGAGCACAAAGATGGCACCCACTAGCCTTCATTCCCAGAGCGTACTTCAGCCAGTACCCAGATGTATGTTAGGTTAGATGCCTGCCTCTCAGGCAACACTTTAAACTCTTTTGCATGAAAGGTCCAAACAGGGTTTTATCAGAGAGGAGGTGGCCTCACCTTGAGGCCTGTAGCCCATGGGAGGCTTTGTTCAATCTCTTCCTCATCTTATGCTTAGAACAGGAAGATTTATTTATTGTCCATAAAGAACAATATGTGCTTGCTCCCTCGCTCAGTCATGTCCGACTCTGTGCAACCCCATGGACTGTAGCCCATCAGGCTCCTCCGTCCATGGGATTCTCCAGGCAAGAGTACTGGAGTGGGTTGCCATTTCCTTCTCCAGGGGATCTTCCCGACCCAGGGATCAAACCCGGGTCCTCCCTCATTCCAGGCAGACGCTTTAACCTCTGAGCCACCAGGGAAGCCCAAACAATATGTGAGTCTCTGCCAGTTCCCTTTGTGTCTGCATTTTAGGGGCTTCTAAATTCTAATAACAGTCCGCTCGGCCTTGGTAATTCGCCAGAAATATTGGCTAAACTATACTCACCCACCTGAATGGTGGGTCTGTCTTCTTCTATGCTCTTAGGAAAGCCAGTGCCTACATCTCCTTGCAGGTGCCTGTCTCTCCCTGTATTTCAAAATAGCTGGTTGCCCTGAGACCTCAGTTTCTGAAGGATTCAGGAAAATTTATGCTTTCAGAAATTATGCCATTTTTTCTCTTAATGTTCAAAGTGAAAGCAACACCTTCTAGCTTTTGATATCTTGAGTAGAAGCCAGAAATCCACTTTAACTTCTTATGCATATGTTTAGAGTTTTTCCTCAGTAATATAATCCTAATCCAAAATATTATCAATGCATTAATTGTGATTGATTATATCTCATTTAAAACTACTAGAAGATTTTCTTACTTTACCTGTGTCTGATTTTGAGGTCTCTAAAAGCAATTGATCTCATTTTAATCTTCACTGAATATTGTATTAAAAAAAAAACAACCCTTGCTAAAATTGTATCTGTTGCTCATCACATGTTCAAATTTTGACAAATAACAGAGTTTTCAATCTCCTAGAGAAATTGTCTCATCAGCTGCTATTTTTTCCTCTGATCATAATGTCCCTCCAACATTTTAATATATTCTGGTTTAATTCCCATCTCGAAAATCCTCACTGATCTCTAGTTTCCTCAAGACCTTAAAAATATGAGAATTCTGAAATTTAATTAGTAGTGGCTATCAGCCCTGGGATTTCTTTGGAAGGAATGATGCTAAAGCTGGAACTCCAGTACTTTGGCCACCTCATGCGAAGAGTTGACTCATTGGAAAAGACTTTGATGCTGGGAGGGATTGGGGGCAGGAGGAGTAGGGGACGACCGAGGATGAGATGGTTGGATCCATCACTGACTGGATGGGCGTGAGTCTGAGTGAACTCCAGGAGCTGGTGATGGACAGGGAGGCCTGGCGTGCTGCGATTCATGGAGTCGTAAAGAGTCGGACACGACTGAGCGACTGAACTGAACTGAATCGCTAAATTGCTAAGTGGCATTGAGCTCTGGTCCTTTGTGTCTCAGCAGAGAAAGAATTCAATGAGAGGCAAAGTGATAGATAAGAAGTGATTCATTAGAATTGGATGCTTGTGAGGCTTACAAGTTGGTGGGCGAGAGGGTGCCATGCCCGCTACAGTTTTATAGTCAGAAGAAAAGTGGGGCGGGGGAAAGACCGATTTTCTTTCCCATTCTTGAGTAGACCTCAAGCTTCTATCCTCCAGGTTGAGGGGGTGGGTAGTTTTCTTGTCCCTACTTGATCAAGCTAGGACTGTCATGGCACTATGGAAAAATTATTTCAGGTGTCAGTACAGTGAGTGCCTTTCAGTCTGAAATGTTGCATTTCCATAATTTTTGTTTTAAACCATGTGCAGAGAGCATGTCCCAGGGGTCGTTAACTTGCCGAGCTCGCTGGGCAGGGTGTGGGCTCATGTCACCGTTTTTGATTGTTTAGGGGTGTGTCTCATGCTTCTGCTGCATTATTTTGCTGAGAAGCAAGTCTGCTTGGTTTTGTGGTTAGCAAATCTGCTTTCTTGAGTAATCAATAACATACAGGATCTCCTATACTTTTTTCTTTACTTACAATCCCCTAGTGGGATTAACTATTTAATCACTTATTTTGCCCCTTTACTCTGTCCCTACCGGAACCAAAGCTGCTTCATGAAAACTAGAAATTCACTGGAAGTAAGTACATTGATCAGCCCTTCCATGATAAACTCAAACATCTATCTCAAGAAATATCGGTTGTACACGATGTGTTCTGCCTGGCCTGTTCTGTTTCCAACAGTTAGGAAGATGTCGGGAAGGGAAATTTCTAGAGATGTGTATTGTTTACTGCATACATCCTTGGCATTTTATAGTAGCATTTGACAAGTGCCCCCTAACATAAAATTGATCTAGATCCTGAAGAAAAGTCATTTTAACCAAAATCTTTATCCAAGATCTTAATCCACCTGTATTCAAATAAACCATTGCCAAGGTTTGAATAATTCTAAAGTGGTACATTTTTAAGAATTAGTATGTATCAGTTAGCTACTGCCACCAGGCACTCTTCTATGAATATTATATGCATAATTTTATTTAATTTTTTCAATATAATGAGATAGATAATATTTATCTACATTTTGCAGATGAACAGATTGAGGCTTTGAGAAGACAAGAAATATTCCTAGGTTCCCAAAGCTAGTGAGAAGAGAAGCCAAGTCTATTTGTCTCCACATGCTGCTCAACTATACGATATGCTGTGCCTATAATGGCATTTCTACATTTTAATATCTGGAACAGCATGATATTGAAAGGAAGAGCACTGTATTGAGGGTCCTCCTTTTTTGAGTTCCAAAGCTGATTATAAAACTAGCTGTGGATTCCTGATCAAACCATCCCCGTCTCCCGCCCTCAATGACTTAGTCTGATTGCAAGAGATTGAATTAGGTGATCTTTCAGATTCTTCTAATTCAGGAATTTGCCCAGAAGATAGGAAGAAAACTGAATAAGCTAATTCCTACTAAGCTATCAACGACCATCTTCTGACCCTTCAGGGGCATTTGCATTTTCCAAGAGGAAGTAAAAGATGTCAGGCAACTAGGATTTTTGCCATCCCTTATTTCACCTGTAGTGGCTATCCAGTTTTCCTCAATCTTTAACAGCCTTTCTTTTTCATTTGCTTCTTCTGATTATTGTTCAGCTAAAGATTCTATTAGCTATATGCTGAAACAGGAGAGATATAAGATCATTTTAAAATGTAAGATTCCAAAACACCGAAATTGAAAACAAACCCAGTGAAGGAGTAGGGAAAAAGACCCTTCTGTGAGTCCACAGTAAGAGATGTATTTGAGTTAACTTATTTATCACTATTAGACGGGGCTACCCATTTCTTAGCACCTGTTTTCATCCCAAAGTCCAAATGACACTAGAAATGGTCAATGTTATACTTCTCCATAGTACGCGGTCAATACAGTAAAACTTACTACTTTTCAGCATCATTAGAAACAGGCTGAAAACCTTGGATGGGGCAGTTGAAGAGTTATGAATACCTCTTTTCTCTCTTAGACAACGAAAAAAGTACTCTTACTGTAGTGCATACCTAAGTTACTGATCTTTCACAAACGGTATCCTAGGGTAAATTTACCTGCTCCAGTTGTCTCTTAACTAAATCTCAGGTTTAGCAGAGTCATTTCTATAATAAGTCAAAGAGAAATAATATAGAATATTTAAGTTCTTTGGCTTGAGTAAGAGACATACCTAGATTTGAAATTGCAGTGTCCTTTATGAGTTGTGTGTCCTTGAGATGTTTATTTAATTTAGTTAAAGTTCAATTCTCTTCTCTGTAAAAGAATGGAAGCAAATGGTGTTAAAAAAAAATTTAACTGAATAAATTTTAAATACCTTACTGGCTGTATTCAACAAATCATGAATTGGGCAGCATCCAATCTAGCAGATAATAAAATGGAGCTCTGAGGAGCTGTACAGAATAGCAAACTTTTATAGGGAGAAGGGAGCAGGAACAAGGAAGTTATATACTAAACAAACAAAGCAGATTGGTTGTTCCAAGGTCACTCTCCCTTCTGTGTTTGCAGGGGTCTACCAGGAAGATTACTAACTAACGCCGATCAGGCGATTCCCGATTGACTGGTTTAAGATTGCATTTTTGAAGGAGTTGAAACTGTAAGTCTCAATTTGGTGATGTGGGGTTTGGCATAAATGATTCCCTGTTGGTCATGTTGCCTTGTTTGCCACCAATGCATAATAAATGACAATGCCGCTTCATACTGATTGTGAGGGTCAAGTAGAATATTGCATTTAAAGCAGTCTCTGTTTAACAATAAGAATTATTTGGTAGTTTAAAGTTGGTTTTGGTAATGTCTAAAGATGTTCAACCTTTTTTTCCTCCCTATATAATAACTTCAAAATTTTATTTTTTAAATTATTGGAATGTAACTACTTTACAGTGTCATGTTAGTTTCTGCTGTACAGCAAAGTGAATCAGCTATATGTATACGGATATTCCCTCTTTTCTGGATTTCCTTCCCATTTAGGTCACCATAGAGCTCTGAGTAGAGTTTCCTAAGTTATACAGTAGGTTCTCACTAGTTATCTTAGAGCTTGAGAGACTAATTTAAATGCTTCCACTTAAAGATCAAAGGGGACACGTGACATTTCTTTGACATCACAAATTGAATGGCAGTTCCTAGACTATATTTTACTTAACCTCTTCCCAGACCAACGCTCGCGCTTCCTTTGTCACCTTCTAGTGATGGAAAAGTTTGTATTCAAAAATATTGTTTTACGGTTATGGAATAGTTAAACTTATTAATCCTGGAAATAGAGTTGAGTTCAAATATCCCACCCCACTCCCCTAACTATACGACCATATGGAGGTTATTTTATCACTCTTTGCCTCAGTCTTTGCACATGTGAAATAACGAAGACCAATAAGGCAATATCTCTAGCCAAGACTTTCACAACCTCTGAAGTGAGTAAGACAGTAAACAGTTATTATGATGTGTGATCTGAGTGATGGAGGATGGCCTGGCTGCTAAGAGATCAGGTGCATGACAGGTTGAAGAACATCACCCTGAGAGCAAAGAAAGTAACTTCTGACAGTTGGGATTGAAAGGTTGTCTTCACCCCTTATGGCCTGTGTAACCTTCGGCAAGGTGCTCAAACTTTCTATCCCTCAGTATCTTCATCTTCGAAATGGAAATTGCAAGGATATCTACCCCATAGAAATGACATGAGGCTGAAATAAATCAAAGCATTTAAAATTAAGACTGCCACTTAGTTATTAATAACAGCTGTCATTAATAGATTTTATTAAATTCTGTGCCATTTTATTTATTAAATAAAAGAGCCTATTCTACTTTTCAAAGTATTATGACTTGGAACTTTTATCAAAGCCTCAAAATTCTATAGCCTACTGCCCACCGACATTTCTGTTTCTATATCTTGCATTACAGTTTGGATGCCTTAAATTGGTCTTGTTTTACTTTTAAACTCTGTGTTTCTTCTATAGATTTCTCTGCTTCAATCACTGGTACTCCATCTACCCAAGTACCCAAGCTAGAAATATGAGGACCCGCCTAGACTCTTCCTTCTTTCTCACCATCACTCCCCACTTGTGAATAGTCACTGGATTCTGCCACTTTTCCCTCCTAATATATTCATCTTTCCATACTCCAAGGAGTAAGTCCTACAAGGGCAGGAATTACAGGTCGGTTCAGGCACTTAGTCGTGTCCAACTCTTTGCGACTCTTGGATGGCAGCACACCAGGCTTCCCTGTCCATCACCAACTCCAGGAGACTACTCAAACTCATGTCCGTTGAGGCAGTGATGCCATCCAACCATGTCATCCTCTGTCGTCCCTTCTCCTCGTGCATTCAATCTTTCCCAGCATCAGGATATTTTCCATGAGTCAGTTCTTCACATCAGGTGGCCAAAGTATTGGAGTTTCAGCTTCAGTCCTTCCAATGAATATTCAGGACTGATATTCAGAATGGACTGGTTGGATCTCCTTGCAGTCCAAGAGACTCTCAAGAATCTTCTCCAACACACGGTTCAAAAGCATCAATTCTCCTGTGCTCAGCTTTCTTTATAGTCCAACTCTCACATCCATACATGACTACTTGAAAAACCATAGCCTTGGATAGATGGACCTTTGTTGGCAAAGTAATGTCTCTGCTTTTCAATATGCTATCTAGGTTGGTCATAACTTTTCTTCCAAGGAGTAAGTGTCTTTTAATTTCATGGCTGCAATCACCATCTTCAGTGATTTTGGAGCCCCCCAAAATAAAGTCAGCCACTGTTTCCACTGTTTCCCCATCTATTTCCCATGAAGTGATGGGACCAGATGCCATGACCTTTGTTTTCTGAATGTTGAGCTTTAAGCCAACTGTTTAACTATCCTCTTTCACTTTCAAGAGGCTCTTTAGTTCTTCTTCACTTTCTGCCATAAGGGTGGTGTCATCTGCATATCTGAGGTTTCTGATGTTTCTCCCAGCAATCTTAATTCCAGTTTGTGCTTCTTCTAGCCCAGCATTTCTCATGATGTACTCTGCATAGAAGTTAAATAAGCAGGGTGACAATATACAGCCTTGACTTACTCCTTTTCCTATTTGGAACCAGTCTGTTGTTCCATGTCCAGTTCTAACTGTAGCTTCCTGACCTGCATATAGGTTTCTCAAGAGGCAGGTTATGTGGTCTGGTATTCCCATCTCTTTGAGAATTTTCCACAGTTTATTGTGATCCACACAGTCAAAGGCTTTGGCATAGTCAATAAAGCAGAAATAGATGTTTTACTGGAACTCTCTTGCTTGTTCCATGATCCTGCAGATGTTGGCATTTTGATCTCTGGTTCCTCTACCTTTTCTAAAACCAACTTGAACATCAGGAAGTTCACAGTTCACATATTGCTGAAGCCTGGCTTGGAGAATTTTGAGCATTACTTTACAAGCATGTGAGATGCATGCAATTGTGTGGGAGTTTGAGCATTCTTTGACGTTGCCTTTCTTTGGAACTGGAATGAAAACTGTCTTTTTCCAGTCTTGTGGCCTCTGCTGAGTTTTCCAAATTTGCTGGCATATTGAGTGCAGCACTTTCACAGCATCATCTTTAAGATTTGAAATAACCCAACTGGAATTCCATCACCTCCACTAGCTTTGATTGTAATGATGGTTCCTAAGGCTCCCTTGATTTCACATTCCAGGATGTCTGGCTCTAGGTGAGTGATCATACCATTGTGATTATCTGGGCCATGAAGATCTTTTTTTGTACAGTTCTTCTGTGTATTCTTGCTACCTCCTCCTAATATCTTCTACTTCTGTTAGGTCCATACTATTTCTGTCCTTTATTGTGTCCATCTTTGTATGAAATGTTCCCTTGGTATCTCTAATTTTCTTGAAGAGATTTCTAGTCTTTCCCATTCTGTTGTTCTCTCTGTTTCTTTGGATTGCTCACCGAGGAAAGCTTTCTTATCTCTCCTTTCTATTCTTTGGAACTCAGCATTCAAATGGGTATATCTTTCCTTTTCTCCTTTGCTTTTTGCTCCTTTCATTCACAGCTATTTGTAAGTTCTTCTCAGACAACCATTTTGCCTTTTTGCATTTCCTTTACTTCGGGATAAGAGGCTTATGGTAGCTTCCTGATGGGAGAGACTGACTGAGGGGGAAAGTGGGTCTTGTTCTGATGGGCAGGGCCATATTCAGTAAATCTTTAGTCCAATTTTCTGTTTATGGGAGTCCTGTGTTCCCTCCTTGTGTTTTGACCTGAGGCCAAACCTGAGGAAGTAATGAAAATAACTGCAACCTCCTTCAAAATAGTCCATGTTCGCACTGGTACATGTGTAGGGCCCCCAGCCCTGCAGCAGGCCACTGCTGACCCACGCCTCCACCAAAGACTCCTGGACACTCATGGGTTAGTCTGGGTCAGTCTCTTGTGGGGTCACTGCTCCCTTCTCCTGGCTTCTGCTGCACACAAGGTATTGTTTGTACCCTCCGAGAGTCTGTTTCCCCAGACCTGTGTAAATTCTGGTGGCTCTATGATGGGATTAATGGTGACTTTCTTCAAGTGGGCTTATGCCATACCCAGGTCTACTGCACCCAGAGCCCCTGCCCCTGCAGCAGTCCACTCTGACCTGTACGTCTGCAGGAGACACTTAAACACAGTTCTGTCTCAGTCTTTGTGGGGTCTTTGGGTCCTGGTGCACACAAGGTTTGGTTGAGCCCTCTTTGAGTGTCTCTGGCAGGTATGGGGTTTGGTTCTAAATGCACTTTTGCCCCTCCTACCATCTTGCTGGGGCTTCTCCTTTTCCCTTGGATGTGGAGTATCTCCTCAGTTACAGTTCTATAGTTGTTTCATGTATACTCTTAGAGCTGGAGATAATCAGCCAGCCAGTAGAACTTATGATTAAATGGATGAGACAGCTATTTCACAAATAACTGGAGGTATTTCTCACTTAATTTTAAGTCATTATTAGTACTAAGGTGGAAAAGTATAGAAAGCAACATGAGTGTATCAAAATGGCATGACATATATGTGAGTAACCTGAGGCCCTGACTAGGTCCAAGGGATTTACTTTCAGAGTCTGGACCAACCGAATGTCTTCTGACCCCTTGAACTGGAGACTTTTACCCCAATCCCTTTTGTCTTATCCAAACAAAAGCACATCCTTTTCCACAGAGGAGCCTGGCAACAGGAGGTCTCCTCAAAGAATGTGTTCTCATCAAGGCAACAATGCCTCAGTTGAGCTCCTGTCTTCAAAACCAGAGCAAGAGTTAACAGGGTCGTGATGGCATTTAGTGTCTGTAGGATTACTAAGTCCTGTTGATTGGACCTCCTTAATGCCTCTGGAATCCATCAATTTCTCTCCATTCTCATTGCCTCTGATCTAAATCAAGGTAGCATTCCCAGGTGGAGCAGTGGTAAAGAACCTGCCTTCTCAGGTAGGAGACATAGGAGACATATGTTTGATCCCTGGTATGGGGATCCTCCCTGGAGAAGGGTATGATAAATAAACCACCATAGTATTCCTGCCTGGACAATCCCATGGACAGAGGGCCCTGGAGTGCTATAGTCATTGGGTTGCACAAGTATAGGACACAACTGAGCACACACACACACAGCATTTCTTGTTACAAAATTATTGCCACAGTCACCTCCTCACTGCCCAATATCCTCTCTAGAGATCACAATCCCTTCCATCTGTTTTAAATTTGTTTAAAATAAATATTTAACTATGCTCCTCCATAGGCTAAATTTCTATAGTGGCTTATGAGCAAACCTGAACTCCTAAACAATACTGACATGCCCCTGCATCTGAAGTCCTACCTTTCTCCATTGCTCTTATTTTTCTCTACAGAAGATCGTCTCCTTCCACTCACTTGGGATCTTCATGGCTCTTACTCCTACCTGGGAAACTCTCACCCAAGCCCCCTGTCTTTAAGCCTCATCTTGCACAAAAGACCTTCTTTGAATTCTTCCCAACCATCACCACACATGCACACATACCAATGATTCCCAACTTCAGTGTGCAAAAGAAAGACCTAAGTAGTTTGTTAAAAATGTAGCTTCCTGGGGCCCATATCCAGAGTATCTCAGGTGTTGATCCAAGCATTTTACATTTTTACTAACAAATATCCTGGGGATTTCTGACCAGGTAGCTCTCAGACCACACTTGGAGAAGCCCTGAGTGATGTTAACTTCTTTTACTAAATGATGTTAGAGTACCTTTGTTATAGCCTCCATGAAAGTCCCTCATTATTCATTTCAGGTCTGTGGTCCTCACTAATGTGTGTGCACTGCTACGGCAGCAACCTGTGTTGTTTAGCCACAATCCATAGCAGAGTGGATGCTTCATAAATGTTTGTTAAATTGATGATAATCCCTTACTTTTGTAAACCACAGTAATTTATGAAGAACAATACACGTAAACCAGGAAACAGGTGCTGTGAGAAGAGGCGGAGTATCCCACTGTATAAGACACCAGGCTTGAAATCTTGGGAAGGCCCTGACTTCTGAAAGGTGGCTAATCTGCTTGTTAAAGCTCATTGATTTTAGCTGCCTCCACTCAGGTCTCTTCCTTTTCCTCCTCCACATACTCTGGTAACACTCAAGCCTTAACTGAACAGTGAAGTTCCTGTCACCTTCCAGTGACTCTGCTGATGAGTTGTCAAAATAGAAAGCACCAGGGACAAAATGCTGCTACCAGCAAAAAGTCTCCTGGTGAATCAAACATTCCACAGCAGCTCTATGCTCTAAGAGGTCAGTCTTTGGGGATGAAGTGTAGTTGATGAGGAAATTGAATTATCATTCCCATGGGCTTCTTTCCATTTCCACAGAAGCATTTAGCTAGGAAAGGACTGACTGATCCCTACAATCTCAAACCTGGCTCGTGTGACTAAGAGGCAGCAATGATCCCAGGTCACATTGTCAACACAATGTGTAGAAAGTGAAACAGGCTCAACATTCTTGAGTTAACAATCCTGAATGAACCAAAGCACCTGGGCACATTGTTGTTTAGTCACCAAGTCACATCCAGCTCTTTTAGAGACCCCATGGACTGTAGCCTGCCAGGCTCCTCTGTCCATAGAATTCTCCAGGCAAAAGTGCTGGAGTGGGTTGCCCTTTCTTTCTCCAGGGGATCTTCTTGACCCAGGGAATAAAGCCGAGTCTCCTGAATTGGCATGTAGATTCTTTACCGCTGAGCCACCATGGAAGCCCAAGGTACTTGGTGGTAGTTCGTTAATGGAGAGTTAGGACTATCAAAAAATGAAAGTTCTAGGATGTACCCTTGTAGACTGTGAACCAGGATATCTTAGGTTGGCCTTCCCAGTTCCATTTACTAAAGTACCTTTCCTAATAATCCTGGTGCGAGTGGTCCTCTGCTACTGCTAAGTCACTTCAGTCGTGTCCGACTCTGTGCGACCACAGAGACAGCAGCCCACCAGGCTCCACCGCCCCTGGGATTCTCCAGGCAAGCACACTGGAGTGGGTTGTCATTTCCTTCTCCAATGCATGAAAGTGAAAAGTGAAAGTGAAGCCACTCAGTCGTGTCCGACCCTCAGCGACCCCATGGACTGCAGCCTTCCAGGCTCCTCTGTCGATAGGATTTTCCAGGCAAGAGTACTGGAGTGGGGTGCCATTGCCTTCTCCGGTGGTCCTCAGACCACACCTTGAAAACTAGTGTTTTGACTTAGATGAGTTAGATGTATTTTCTGAACCTCAGTTTCAAGTGCAAAATAGAGCTGAAAACTCTAGCCTGATCTACTTCATAGGTCTGTTTGAAGGGATTGTGAATTTTGTGACAATTCTAAAGTGCTATAAACATATAGAGATTTTTGTTGCTAGCTTTGTTGATGACAGTGTTATTTCTAGGAAATGTATGAATTGCAATAGAGGCTTTCTAAATGTAACTATGTAACCCAAAGGAATACCTAAAAACTGAAATTTAAAGGTTAAATGAATTAATGAGGTATAGGCCATATCTGTCTTGATTTATGATATATCTTCAGAGCTTGACATGAAATAAATGCTCAAAAAAAAAAAAAGCTGTTGAAATTAGTAAAGGATGTGCTGGCTCTTTGATAGCTAGTATTTGTTGCTGTTCAGCTGCTAAGAGATGTCCAGCTCTTTGCAATCCCATGTTTTTCACCACACCAGGCTTACCCATCCTTCACCATCTCCCAGAGTTTGCTCAAACTCATGTTCATTGAGTCAATGATGCTCTCCAACCATCTCATCCTCTGTCGTCCCCTTCTCCTCCTGCCCTCAATCTTTCCCAGCATGATGGTCTTTTCCAGCTAACTCCCCCTGCCTCCTGAGGTTTGCTCACTTTAGCTTCCTTCACCAGGACCAGCACTGGATATGCAAAGCATCAGGGACCCACAGGAACACTGATTTTATTGACTTAAGATCCCTCCTTCCTGAGCACCAGCTTCCTGCTTAGCACTGTCCTAGGCCTACAGCATCACTTGTGGATTTGTTTTCTGGATAGACATCACAGGAGAGAACCACATTTTGGGGATGAAGAGAATTTTCTTGAAAAGCACCTCCTTGTAAATGCCTTGCTCTTTCAAAGGAAGGGATGACAGGATCCCTATCTATGTGGCAGGGATAACCTTCCCAGATCCTCTAAGAATATCAACCTCCCTTTCCCCCACACCATCCTTTTATGCTTACCTGTATTCTGGCATATCTATTAGTCTTTAGCATAGACAGAACTTCTGAACCCCCCTTGTGTTCAATAAAAGGCAGTGTGCTAGGTAGAAAACAGAAAGAGCAGGTGGGTGGTTCCAGTCTGCAGGGGCAGTGCTGGGAGACCTGCCAACTGCAGCAAGGGTGGCTAAATCGCCATGGCAACAAGCGAGTTGATCACTTAGGCACCATAACCCACTCCATAGACACAGCCTTCACGGACAAAAGGAGCACACATCCCTCCTGAGGGCTTTGATATTAATGCAGGGGCTGCCTTCTCTACAAGGTGCCTAAATTTCTGGTCTATTTTAGAGTTTTGTTATTCTTTCAGGCTTCTTTGAAATCTCAAGGAAGCAATTAAACTGCACATAATGCTTTTGTAAGAAAGAACAATCTTTTCCTTTTAAGCTCTATAGCACTATTTGTATTTGTTTATTTGATAACGATTTACTGAATATGAAATTAGAGATATATTCTATCCTCAAGTCCTTTTAGTCTAGAAGGAAAATAAAGACATAAGCAGAAATTCCTATAATTAAAAAAAAAAAAGGAATAGGCCCTGGAAAATGTTCTTTAGGTGCTTTGTATTCACAGATTTAATATTCATGATTTTGATGATTCAAAAGTTATTGCAGTGACCCATGGCATGATAGAATTGTAGATGATTGAATTCTGTGTGGGGCAAGACTGGTATTTAAGAATAAATCACATCATTTGTAAATGAACTAATCTGTCTTCCTCATATCTCTGTAGTGTGGCTTGGTTGCTTTCTCTTCATTGGCGTCTGCACAGCAACTATTAGTAAGCATCCGGAGTGTTGATAAAGATTTTATTTCTAAATGTCTGACTTTTTGTGGAAAGTGATATGGTGGTATTCTTGAAGATATTATGTGGCTTTCTTGAAGATATTAACGTAGACTGAAGTGTTAAGTCTCTTCAGTCACGTCTGATTCTTTGTGACCCTACGAACTGTAGCCCACCAGGTTCTCCTGTCCATGGAATTTTCCAGGCAAGATTACTGGAGTGGGTTTCCATGCCCTCCTGCAGGAGACCTTCCCGACCCAGGGACTGAACCTGCCTCTCTCTTGTCTCCTGCATTGGCAGGCAGTTTCTTTACCACTAACACCACTTGTGAAGTCTTTTTCAAATATTAAGGACTTATTTTAGTAATAAAGGATATCAGCAATTTTAAAAAGGAAGTTCATTTGGTAGATAAGATGGATATTTTGAGAGGGACTTTAAGGAGTAAGGGGCAATGAAATCAGCTTTGAATGGAAAGAGTTTTCCTATTTTGAGGGAAGGTATAGAAATGTGCACAGATTAAATCAACAATGAAATACCACTAACACATCTGGGCTTCCCTTGTGGCTCAGATGGTAAAGAATCTGCCTGCAATGTGGGAGACCTAGGTTCAATCCCTGGGTTGGGAAGATCCCCTGGAGAAGGGAAAGGCTACCCACTCCAGTATTCTGGCCTGGAGAATTCCATGGACTATATAGTCCATGGGGTCACAAAGAGTCAGACACGACTGAGTGACTTTCACACTTCAACACATCTGTGAAAATGACTTTAAATTGTCAATAACAAATGCTCACAAGAATATGGAACCATAGAAACTCTCATTGATTGATGGTATGAATCCAAAATGGTCCAGCTACTTGGAAAGACACTTTGTCAGTTTCTTCCAAAGATAAATATAGTCAAAATCTTAGGTATTTTGTTTAAAGCAGTTTATTAACCGTTAGTGATAAATGGAAGCAATCAAGATGTCCTTTAATAGGTGAATGGATAAACCATGATACAGCCATACAATGGAATGTTATTTAGTGAAAAAAAGAGATGAGCTATTAAGCTAATAAAAAGACAAGGAAGAACCTTAAATGCATATTGCTAAGTAAAGAAACCATATGAAAAGGGTACATACTATATGATTCAAATTATATGACTTTCTGGAAAAGGTGAAACCATAGGATAATGAAAGATCAGTGGTTGCCAGGATGTCAGGGGAATGGGACAGGATTGAATAGATGAAACACATGGTTTTCTTTTAGGGTAGTAAAAATATTCTATATGATACCATAATAGATACCATGTAGATACGTGACTTTATGCATTTGTCAAAATCCATTGACGTTTATAGCATAAAAATTATGAAGTGTAATGTACTGATAGATAAAATAAATCATTTAGGAGGTGGAGTGATCCCAGAAGGTTGTAGACTTTGACAAGAGAATCTGACTGTACTATGGATGTATGAAAACAACTTTACTGAAGAGGGTGGTGCAAAAAGGTGCTGACCTAAGTAACCTAGGAAATGAGTCAGAAAGTCTAAAAACAAAAGGAACTACATACAATGACTATTCTCTAGTTGGTAAAATTGTATCTCATAGAGATAGAGGTTAACAATTATGATATTGTTATACATGTAAACTGGAACCAAATGACTAAGTAACTGGATGGCAGATGGTGGGAGCCAGGTCTCTCACTGTAAGTGTCGGAGTTTATAGATAAGGAGAGAAAGCTAGAATGATTCATCTGGTGATAAAGTTGGGGACATAAATCTGAACTCATAATGAATGTTGTAAAGGCATATATGATTTCATACAGAAATAGTGGTCTGTGTGTGTTTACAGGTTAGTAAATACACATGTATTCCTTATTCTATCACCTAAGAAGATCTAGAAACAATGACACCGCAGTAAGTGTGTACAACTACACCCAGATCTTGATTTCAAATACCATTTTCCAGTAAAATAGACCGGGGCAGAAAATATGCACGATAAGCTGGGAGCACTTTTCAGTGCCAAAAAGAAAGTGCTTAAAAACTACAGACCCATGTTGTTGTGGGTATGTCAGAGGGACACAGAAGCTAACTAAGAGAGTTTCCAATGGAGAAAGCAGAATTAATTTGACAAAAAAAATAAGGTATTAGATTTTAACCCACAGTATAAAGTAAATATCAACAATGTATCTATGCTGATATATATATATATACACACACACATAGGTGAATAAATATACTGGGGAAAAGGGACACATCACCCATGCAGAAGAATTCCAAATAATTTATGTAGATAATCCACTTTCAAGGAGCAGAATAACTCTTTACTCAAGTGTCAGCTGTGCATAATGACTTCCTTCTGAAGAACGCAGTATGTGAAGGGTGAAAAGGTGTAATTTTATAATAGAGAAACTTGACATACACCTCATGTTGATAGTACAGTTTTGATATGATGCAAGTGGCACTTGATCCCTGGTCTTGTTCACCAAAACCCCTCATAACTCCAATCTAACAATATAGAGAAAAAATACCAGTCAAATTATAGTAAAGAACATTCTATAAAGCATGACCAATACTCTTCAAAACTGCCAAAAGACATCACAAGCAAGGAAAGTCTGAGAGACTGTCACGCCAAGAGAATTTAAGAACCATGACACCTACATGTGTTTCCCAAAAGAAAAGGGACATTAAATCAAAGCTTTCTTCAGAAGTCTGAATAAAGTATGAGATTTAATTGATAATAATTTATCAATATCAGTTTAATAGTTATAACAAATATACCAACTAAAGTTAGATATTAACAATGGAGAAATTGTGTGTGGGATATATAATAACTCCCTGTACGAACTTCTTATTTTCTTTTTCTGTAAATCTGAAATGGTTCTTAAAAATGTCTGTGTTTTTTGAAACATAGGGGGCAGAATTGTTGGGGGAATAGTAAATAGTTGGGTTGGAAGAGGGACTGTACAGTACTGCAGTGGGAAATCAGGCAGGGATCATATAATGGAAAGCATTATTGTCTACTCTGATAGACAGTAGAGGCTGGCTACATCAAAACCCATTCACAATCCACTTTATTGCTCACTTTCACCTTAAAGACTGGGAAGAAAAAAAAACAAACTTTCCTGCATTAAGAAATGAATAAATGGCACATTTTAATGAAGTCTCAGGATATCTGGAAAGCTCTTACTATCCAGAAAAATAGGGTAGATGTTTTTATTACTACCACTTCCACCTTCTCTGTCTTGAGTATTTTCATGCTGCCCAGTTCTACAACCACTGTCCCATGACCATGCAGCTCCAAACCATTATGGTAAAAGAGTAAGGATGAAGACAGAGATTATATCTTTGATACATCTTTTAGCGCCTATTAGGTCAAGACTGCGTATCTCCAGGTTTCTTACTATAAAACCTAATTGAGTGTCTTTATTACTTAAACTACTGCTGATCATCTATGTTGTTAGTTGAATATGAAAGTATTCCTAACAGAGTGACTTTGGAGGCTAAGATAGAGAGACAGGACTCCATTTGCCAGGCAGTGAGGAGCTCATCTTAGCATTTTATTCATTTATTCATTCATCTTCTATAATCATTAAGCCATTTAGGTTTTCCAGTTCAGCTAAAGTGTTAACATTTCCTATACGTCAGGCACAATTCTAGGTTTTATGGATATCCTTTTATTATCAAGATTACATAGTTTGGTTGGGGGGGGGCAGATAAATCAACCATTTTAGTGGTTCTTAAATGCTGAGAAGAGGAATAAATCAGGGGAAAAATACAGAGATGAGTGTATTCTAGATCGATGGGTCAGGGCATCCTCATTGATAAGTCCACATTTAATAAGAAACCTAAATAAAGTGAAAGAGAACACCATGTGTGTGCCTAGGGAGAAAACAGTCTGGACATGGGGAAGAACAGGGAAAGTGCTTGAATCATTACTGCACTTGAGGAAAAGCCAAGGGGCAGTGGAGTTGGGTGAGAAAGAAAGGAGAGGACAGGAGGTAGGATATAACGTCAGACCAAGAATGGGGCTGTCATAGATGGCCTTACAGGCCATGGTGGACTTTGGCTCAGCATAAGGTAAGCATGAAACCACTGGGGAATACATAGGAAGAAAATGATGGCATGGAAATGATGTTTTAACAAAAAAGAGACAAAATAATGTTGGTTAGGGTTACTGACATTGCAATAATATGGGTAAAAGGTAATGGTCATTTCATCAAGAGTGATAAATGAAAAGCAGTCAGATTCTAAGAAATCACTTCTGTGTATATTTCCTCTTGTAAACTAAACTGCAAGACCAGAGTGAACAGGGAACATATTTTAAACTTCTTTCCTGATGTCTTCTCTTGCCCTAACACATTGTGTATAGCAGAATAAAGAAATATGCTCTTGAAATGAACACAATTTCTTGAAGGGTAAAGACAGACAGTGAGAAGGAAGTACAGGTTGGCTTGAAGCACAGTCAGGGTACCAGATGCAGGCATTGCTAAGCCTTTTCTTCCTTTGAGCCCATCTGGCCAACCACTGAGAAGTAGCCCTGTACTTGGAGTCCAGCGCAGACACAACTGAGCCTCAGCATGTTCCACAAATCTGTTCCTACAAGAGGTGGGTGCCATCTCTAAGGCTCTGTGGAAGAATCCTGGAGAAATCTTGTTTGAGAGGTGTCAGCAGACATATTATCCCAGTGCTTAGGGATTCACAAATTGCTTGTAAATGCAGCTGAGAAAACCTATGATCAATTTCCTTGTAAGTGCTATTCATGAGGGCTATTTGGGGACAATCAACATATTATTCTGCAAGGCTTCCTTCTCAGGCACAACTCCAATTTTGTTTGATGAGAGTTTTTCTGAAGGCTCTTGCAACATGATCTCATATTATAACGATAATCAGCAGAACCTGCTCACCCCTTAATGCAAGCAACTGAGACCAAGAGCTGGAATGGCAGAGATAAAATCACAGCTTTACTACGTAGCCCATTAACTGGGTAGGAACTGCATCCTGAGGTCATAAATAGTTATTAGCCAGTTAATGGTAGCTATAGTCAAATCGTTATATTTACATCTGATGAACAGGGATGAGGCCTTTTATAGTTTTTCAGCACTCAGACCATTTACTATAGGGTTTTAATATTCCAAGCAGTAGAATTTCTAAAATTAAAAAGACCAGTCCTTCCACTGATCTTGAAGAAACACAGTAAATGAATATAAGAATTATATAAATGTTCTTCGATTATTCCACCTGATATTAATTCCTATCATCTTTGTGTTCCTAAAGTTCTTATATCTCATTGGAGGGGAATTGAGGCTGGAACCAAGTCTCCTGTCCACATTGTATGACTCTGCTTGGGTCATTTAACATTTAACTCTGCTTCAGTCATCTCACCTGTGACACGAGGTTAGACTAGCTCACCTCCAAGCTCTTTCTCACAGAAAATCCATGCTATGACACTGAGACCTTGTTCCAAATGGCAGGAACCCACTGAGTCTTGATATGTTCTCTTATGCTATTTTTAAAAGCACATATTTTATCTTGTCCTATTTCCCTAAGTGGCTCCTGAAATTGAGAAATTTAAAATATTGGTTAAATCTAGCAATAGCCCTTCTCCAGCAATAAATGCAAATTAATCCACAATATATTGTTTGTTGTTGATTTTATACCCAAAGATATGTAGTTTGAGCTTGTTTTCTACTTTGTTTAACAAAGGGTTTATGCTTTAATTGGAGCTATTTGGATGAGGGAAGAATATTTGCTCTGGCAGGCTCTCTGATAAGAACAGAAAACAAAATATGATCCACTGGTATCACTGAAAGGTGGGCAGATTTGGAAGTCTTCAGTTTAGAATTTCTGAGAACAGCTCTAGGAATTGAAGGGTAAACATTATGTTAACTGTGATTCTGCAACTTCTCTTCCCTCATTAACAGTTACCATTAGTCCAAATTTGAACTTATGTGCGTAGGCTGAGAGCACCCTACTCCAGTACCCTTGCCTGGAAAATCCCATGGGCGGAGGAGCCTGGTAGGCTGTAGTCCATGGGGTCGCTAAGAGTCAGACATGACTGAGCGTCTTCACTTTCACTTTTCACTTTCATGCATTGGAGAAGGAAACAACCCACTCCAGAGTTCTTGCCTGGAGAATCCCAGGGACGGGGAGCCTGGTGGGCTGCCATCTATGGGGTCGCACAGAGTCGGACACGACTGAAGCGACTTAGCAGCAGCAGCATAGGCTAAATACTGGGATATATGAAAGATGTGTAGTTAGGGGATGAAGTTTTACATGTATATCACAGCTAACAAGCATTTATTAAGGTTCATTATCACTTACTGTGCGTCCAGGCCCCAGTAAGTTACAGATGGCTTAAAATACAATAGGAAGAGGATTACAATGTGATCATTGTCCTCAAGGATTTTCAGATTTATTTTAGACTATAAGACTAAATATAGAATAATGAAAGTGTGTAGAACCAGTATTTGTTTGTTGAGTTCTGACACCAACTGCTATTGATGTTTTTCTGAACAGATAGAATAATTACGGAAGGCCTCCTTGATCTTAGGGGACCTTGAAGGAGGCTGGCGACTTGGAACGGTGATGACGAAGGGAAAGAAAGGGCATCTGCCTGTAGAGAAGCCTCCTCCCCAGACATCTCATTACAAAAAAATGTTATAAATAATGTCATTTCCTCAACTTTCTTCTTGCTCTGCTTTCCAGAATGAAAAGAAATATAACTGGGCTGATAGTGCCCGTTGGCATAGCCGACTCAAGTTTGCTACCACAACTGCCACGTGTTCCTTCTTCCAGCACCCCACCCTGCCCCCTCCCCCCGCAAATACCAACCGAGACAGTTCCAGGAACTGTGAGTGTTTATCTTTCCCTTTGTCTTCGTCTCAAACTGCTTCTCTTCTCTTCCTACTTAGCCTTCTCTCACTTTGCCCTCCAGCATGCCAGACAAAAAGGACCTCTCAACCAGCAGACACAATAGGATTCCACTGCACAGCACCCAAATCAAAGGGACACACAAACACAACAATCCTGTGTTCTTTCCTCCTAAGATTCCAGCTGCCCTTTGAAGTTGGTAACATTATTACATAGGCTAACTGTGGGGGCAGGGTCGGGGGGTGGGTGTGGAGGAAGGGATAAGATGACAAAAACCGTATTCTTCTTTAATATAGAAAGAATCCTATATTCTTACTAACATTTATTGACAGTTAACTGAAGTGGAATTATAACCATATTTCCATGGTTACCCCTTACCATATCTCTAATGTTTTAAGGAGCTCCCTCTTTAGAGATTGCTGAGACTGTAGGTGAGACCCTCCCACAGTTATGTAATATTTAGGGACAGAAACAAAAAAACACACGTGTGGATCAAACTAATTTTCCTGAGGGTAAGGTAGTTTTAATTGAATAGAGAAGGACAGGTTAGCATCATGTTTTAAAATTGCAATAACCTGAAGACAGGGAAATAGACGAGCTACACTCTTTCTAAGCCTCCTTGTGCTGAACAGGGCCAAGCGGGTACCCATCTCACAGAGTGTCTGTAATGATAATGTAGGAACAGGTTGCACACAGCACCTGAGAGAGAGAATTTCACTGAGTGTTAGCTTCTGCCTTTGGCGAAGGTAGTAGGTGTGAGCATCATGCAGGGAAATGCAAACAACACAGGGTTTGGAGTCACAGAATCCCACTTTGAATCTCAGCCTTGTCAATTACTGCATGGGATTGGATGAATAACTATCTGTGTGAACACAATTTTGAAAAACTAGAAAGTGGGTATCAGAAGATCTCCTTTTAGTCTTACCTCATAGACTTTTTTAGGACCTCAGATGAAACAAGGCACATGAATGTGTGAAGTATGAAGTCCTCTAAAATTGAACTTGTTTTGTTCTCAGCCATACATCCAACCAAGCTGGGGCCTACACAGCTTGGCTGCTTCTCATGAACGTTTCCTATGCCTTCTTTCTGGAAGGATGCCACTGCCCAGGGCCCCAGAAACTTCTCCGTGAAATGAGTGATTAAAAGGGTCCAGTGATTTGCTTGGCTGGCTGCATGCAGGATTGTATTTGGAAGGCATGGAAATCTAATCAGATTTTCTGACTCGTGAGACTGAGCAGCTCCAAATGCAATTTTTCGGAGTATCTCTCTGGAGCAGTTTATGGGCCAGTGGTGAGATGGTGTCAGCCTGGAGTCAGGAGCAGGTGGGGGTGGTCACGTGGGGCAGAGGAGCGAGCAATCAATAAAAAACTCAGGGAAGCAGAGGCCTCCTGGTGGCCTGCTGACTGCTTTTACAGTTTCCTGGGCTTTGTGACACTAATCTCCGAAAAGGGACTCATTTTGGAAGAATGGTCAGCCACCTACCAATTAGTAAGATAAAGAGAATGGAATTTAAATCCTGGCTACACAGTAAGGGGATTCAAAATGCAATATACATTTCAGCAGGTAATCGAATTCATTCCAAAGCCTAGCGCTTCTTGCCACTTTAGTGAGTGGAGAGCCCATTACCGTCTCCAAGAAGGAAAGGGGTTGACACGTGTAAATTGCTTTGTCGGTTGACTGATTTGCAGATCAGCTGCTCCAGAGTGATAGCAGGTTTCCCTCCATATTAGTCTATGTGTCGAAATAAATTTCCTAAGCGTGGCCTGAGCCCCTGGATATTTTCACGTCAGTGACTGCTGTCAGGTTCAAATTTATAGCACAGGAGAAGAGGACTTTCAAAGCCTACGTTTTCTGCTTCTATACTTTCTGACTTTTAAGAATAAAAGTCTCCTTCAGAGGCGTTGTTGTATCTGGGCTGGAATGACAAGACTGCTCATTTGACAATGAATCCATGTATATAATGCTGGAAGTGACTGTGCTCATTCTGTTTTGGTGCATCCCTCTTTTAAAATCATGTCATTTAGAGATTGAGAGCTCTGTTGAGGTATTGAGGAAAAACTGTTGATTGGTAATAAAAGAAGAAAGTCAAATAGTGTGGGAAGCCTTTGACTCCAACTACCCCCCGGCCCCTGTGGTAATGACAGTCACTTAGCATTCATTGGTTCAATGCTCTGGGGCTGTGCACAAGGTTTTCTGTAAAAGACAGGAAAATTTTTTGATATGGATGTGGATGGTGATCTTTGATAGTTCTTCTTTGTCAGTAGTAGCTGCTGTGTGTCCTGTGTTTTGTCTGTGTCTAGCTCAATCATAGCAGCACCACAGCAGAGTGAAAAGAACACTGCCTAGGGAGTCAGAAGACTAGGCACTATTCCTGCCCATGGTTAACATGTGCCTTCAGTAAAGTCATCTGCACCACAATCTCTACCCAAGATTTGCGCCCACCTTTTGGCTTTAGTACTAAAAACATCTCTGGGGCTTCCCTGGTGGTCCAGTGGTTAAGACATTGCGCTTCCAATGCAGGGAGCATGGGTTCGATCCCTGGTGGGAAAACTAAGATCCTACATTGTGTGGCCAAAAAAATAAAGACCTTTCTTTCCCCAGACTCCCTGCCCAGTATCAGTGCATCCCTTATTCCTTTATGGCAGCATCAGTTGCTGTGAACTGATTTATGCTCTTTCTTCCTCTCCTCTGCCTCATATATCCATCCATTAACAAATTTCCTTATTAACTAGAATGTACAAAGTGACTACTAACCAACATGTGGACCAAGCTCTCATTTAGACATCAATCTTGTCCTCAAGGAACTTACAGACATAATTTTGTTATTCAGTTGCTCAGTCATGTCTGACACTTTGTGACCCCATGGAATGCACCACGCCAGGCTTCCCTGTCCTTCACCATCTCCCAGAGTTTGCTCAAACTCACGTTCATGGAGTTGGTGATGCCATCCAACCATTTCATGCTCTGTCGTCCCCTTCTCCTCCTGCCTTCAATCTTTCCAGCATCAGGGTCTTTTCTAAGCTTTGGCTCTTCACATCGTGTGGCCAAAATATTAGAGCTTCAGCTTCAGCATCAGTCCTTCCAATGAATATTCAGGATTAATTTCTTTAGGATTGACAGTTTTGATCTCCTGGCTGTTCAAGGGAGCCTCAAGAGTTTTCTCTAGCACCACATTCGAAGACATTAATTCTTCGGTGCTCAGCTTTTCTCATTGTCCAGCTCTCACATCTGTAAATGACTACTGTAGAACCATAGCTTTGACTAGACGGACCTTTATTGGCAAAGTAATGCCTCTGCTTTTTAATATGCTATCTAGATTTGTCATAGCTTTTCTTCCAAGGAGCAAGCCTATAAATTACATTCTCCTCTTTCCTGTAGCTATAAATGCCTGTGTTTAAGAGACTAAGCCTGTATTTAAGAGAATATAACTCTTTCCTGTAGTTTTAAATACCTGTGTAAGAGAAGTTCAGATGTAGTGCCATTAGCACACAAAGATAAAAAACATAATTCCAAGAGGCAGTATCAGGGGTAACTTCTGGGAGGACATTGCAATTGCCATCAGGCTAAGGTATGGACAATTATTATTAGAAACCTTATACATGAGCTGATATACCATGAATTGCTGGGATGAGTCCATTGTCTTTTCTTACTCCCTCTCCCAGGGTGACAGCTGAGGAGAGAAGCACAGATCACAGACGTGAAAAAAGGCTCATCAGATGCAGATGCTGGGAAAGCATTCACTATCATACACAGTTTTACTCACACAGTTTCATCCTTTTTAGTTGCATAGGGTTATCCTCACAGACCATCAATGGGGACAGCCTCCAGACCACCGAGTTATTATTATAAATCAGACATATGTTATTTTTTTTCCACATTGTACTTTAAAAGGGACAGAATGGGGGTAGGAGCTGGAAAAATTGAATGAGTAAATATCGAGAGTGAGGCATCCTAGAAGAGAAATGAACATAAACTTTCAAAAGTAGGAAAAAAGGAATTTTCAAAGCTGTACCCTTACTATAATGGTAAAAGTTTACCGAATGAATTTCAAGACACATGGGGAAAAAGCCTCTTACGACTAACAGAGGAATCACATTGAACCTTTAAACCAATGTGTATAGAATAGCCATCTTGGAAATACCTAGTTTTCCAACCCATAAATTTGGTATGTCTCTCCATTTACCTAGATCTTCTTTAACTATGGTTGACAACTTTTTGTATTTTTTGAAAAATAATTTTATATTGTAGTTGATTAACAAAGATGTGTTACAGAAAAGTGATTCAGTTACACATACACATGTATCTATTCTTTTCCAAATTCTTTTCCCATTTTGGTTATTAAAGAGTATTGAGCACAGTTCTCTGTGCTATACACTAGGTCTTGTTGGTTATCTGTTTTAAATATACCAGTGTGTGTAAGTCAATCGCAAAATTCCCAATCTCTCTCTCCCCGGAACCCTTTCAACCTGGGAACCATAAATTCATTTTCCAAGTCTGTGAGTCTGTTTCCCTTTTGTAAATAAGTTCAATTGTATCATTTTGTGTAGATTCCACATATAAATGATATTATATGATATCTGCCTTTTTTCTGTCTTTCTTCACTGGGTGTGATAATCTCTACATCCATCCATGTAGCTGCAAATGGTATTACTCCATCCTTGTTTGTGGCTGAGTAATATGAAATTAAAAGATGCTTACTCCTTGGAAGAAAAGTTATGACCAACCTAGATAGCATATTCAAAAGCAAAGACATTATTTTACTGACTAAGGTCCATCTAGTCAAGACTATGGTTTTTCCAGTGGTCATGTATGGATGACCACTGAGCGCCGAAGAATTGGTGCTTTTGAACTGCGGTGTTGGAGAAGACTCTTGAGAGTCTCTTGGACTGCAAGGAGATCCAACCAGTCCGTCCTAAAGGAAATTGGTCCTGGGATTTCTTTGGAAGGAATGATGCTAAAGCTGAAACTCCAGTACTTTGGCCACCTCATGCGAAGAGTTGACTCATTGGAAAAGACTTTGATATTGAGAGGGATTGAGGGCAGGAGGAGAATGGGACAGCAGAGGATGAGATGGCTGGATGACATCACTGACTCGATGGACGTGAATCTGAGTGAACTCTGGGAGTTGGTGATGGACAGGGAGGCCTGGTGTGCTGCAGTTCATGGGGTTGCAAAGAGTCGGACACGACTGAGTGACTGAACTGAACTGAATATTCCATTGTATATATATACAACTTCTTTACTCATTTATCTGTTGATGGACACTTAATTTGCTTCCATGTGTTAGCTATCATAAATACCACTGCAATGAACACTGGGATGCATGTATTCTTTAGAACTATGTTTCTCTCTCTGAATATATGCCCAGGATTGGGATTGGGATCATATTATAGTTCTACTTTCAGTTTTTAAAGGAATCTCCATACTGTTTTCCAGAGAGGCTGCACCAATTTACATTTCCACCAATAGTAGGGGGATACCCTTTTCTCCACACCCTCTCCAGCATTTACTGTCTGTAGACTTTTTGATGATGGCCATTCTGACTGGTGTGAGGTGATATTTCATTGTAGTTTTGATTTGCATTTCTCTAATAATTGCAGTGTTGAGCATCTTTTCTTGGTCACCTGTACGTCTTCTTTGGAGAAATGTCTACTTAACTCTTCTCATTTTTTGATTTGGTTAGTTTGTTTGTTTGTTTGATATTCAGCCTGATGAACTATTTGTAAATTTTGGAGATTAATCCGTTGTCAGTCACATCATTTGCAAATATTTTCTCCCATTCTGGGGTTGTATTTTTGTTTTGTGTCTGGGTTTCTCTGCTTTGCAAAAGGCTTTTGAGTTTAATTGGGTCTCATTTGTATATTTTTGTTTGCTTCCAGTACTCAAAAAGACAGATCAAAAAAGATATTGCTGTGAATTATATTGAAGAGAGTAGAGCTTGTTTTCCACAGAGTTTTACAGTATAGAGTTTTATATTCAGGTCTCTCATCCAATTTGAGTTAACTTTTGTGTATGGGGCTAAATAATATTTTAATTTCATTTTTTTACATGCAGATATCAAGTTTTCCCAGGACCATTTATTAAAGACTATCTTTTCTCCATTGTATAGTCTTTTGTTTCTCCATTAAAAAAATTGTTATAGTGAAAAAATTGTTCTGTGAAAGAAAAATGCAATTAGTAATCTGACAGGTATTCCAATGAACCTGTAGATTGCTTTGGGTAGTATATTCATTTTGACAATATTGATTCTTCTGATCCAAAAACATGGTATAGCTTTCCATCTGTTTCTTCCATCTTCATTTTTTTCATCAATATTTTATAGATTTTGGAATACTGGTCTTTTGGCTCTTTAGGTAGGTTTATTCCTAGGTGTTTTATTCTTTTTGATGTAATGGTAAATGAAATTGTTTCTTTAATTTATCTTTCTGATCTTTTGTTGTTAATGTATACAAATGTTCATTTTCTCTGTATTGATTTTGCATCCTGCAACTTTATCAAACTCATTGATGAACTCTAGTGTTTTCTCATAGCATCTTTAGGATGTTCTATGTATAATATCATGTCATATGCAAACAGGAACGATTTTACTTGTTTTCCAATCTGGATTCCTTTTACTTATTTTTCTTTTCTAACTGCCATGGGTAGGCCTTCCAAAAACTATGTTGAATAAAAGTAGAGAGAGTGGACATCTTTGTATTGTTCTTGATCTTAGAGGAAATGTTTTCAGCTTTTCACTGTTGAATATTATGTTAGCAGTAGGTTTGTCATATATGGCTCTTATTATGTTGACATACAGAGAAGGCAATGGCAACCCACTCCAGTACTCTTGCCTGGAAAATCCCATGGACAGAGGAGCCTGGTATGCTTCAATCCATGGGGTTGCACAGAGTTGGATGCGACTGAGTGACTTCACTTTCACTTTTCACTTTCATGCATTGGAGAAGGAAATGGCAACCCACTCCAGTGTTCTTGCCTGGAGAATCCTAGGGATGGGGGAGCCTAGTGGGCTGCCGTCTATGGGGTCTCACAGGGTCGGACACGACTGAAGTGACTTAGCAGCAGCAGCATATTGAGGTAGCTCCCCTCTATGCCAACTTTCTGGAGAGTTTTTTTCATAAATGGATGCTGATTTTTGTTAAAAAAAATTTTCTGCATCTATTGAGATACATATGGTTTCTATTCTTTAATTTATTGATGTGGTGTATCATACTGATTTATTTGCAGATATTAAAAAAATCCTTGTATCCCTGGGATAAATCCCACTTGATCATGGTGTATGATCATTTTAAAATATTGTTGGATCTGGATTGCTAGCATTTGTTGAGAATTTTTGCATCTATATTAATCAGTGATACTGTCTTATAATTTTCTCTTTTTGTGCTGTCTTTGTCTAGTTTTGGAATCAGGATGGCGGAGGCCTCATAGAATAACTTTGGGGAGTGTTCCTGTCTTTGAAATTTTTTGGAAAATTTTCAAAGGATAGATATTAATTCTTCTCTAAATGTTTAATAGAATTTGCCTGTGAAACCATCTGGTCTTGGATTTTTATTTTTGGGACTTTTAAAATCACCATTTCAATTTCAGTACTTATAATTGGTTTGTTCATATTTTTTATTTCTTGTGGGTCCAGTCTTAGAAGTTTATACATTTCTAAGAATTTGTTTCTTCTAGATTGTCTATATTTTGGGGCATAGAGTTACTTGTAGTAGTCTCTTATGATCTTTTGCATTTCTGTGGTGTCTGTTGTAACATCTTTTTCATTTCCATTTTTTTTTTTAAATTTTAGTTTTTTTATTTTTAAATTTTAAAATCTTTAATTCTTACATGCATTCCAAACATGAACCCCCTCCACCTCCTCCCCATAACAACTTTCTGGTCATCCCCATGCACCAGCCCCAAGCATGCTGCATCCTGCGTCAGACATAGACTGGTGATTCAATTCACATGATAGTATACATGTTAGAATGTCATTCTCCCAAATCATCCCACCCTCTCCCTCTCCCTCTGAGTCCAAAAGTCCGTTATACACATCTGTGTCTCTTTCCTGTCTTGCATACAGGGTCGTCATTGCCATCTTCCTAAATTCCATATATGTGTTAGTATACTGTATTGGTGTTTTTCTGGCTTACTTCACTCTGTATAATCGGCTCCAGTTTCATCCATCTCATCAGAACTGATTCAAATGAATTCTTTTAACAGCTGAGTAATACTCCATTGTGTATATGTACCACAGCTTTCTTATCCATTCATCTGCTGATGGACATCTAGGTTGTTTCCATGTCCTGGCTATTATAAACAGTGCTGCAATGAACATTGGGGTACATGTCTCTTCAATTCTGGTTTCTCGGTGTATGCCCAGAAGTGGGATTGCTGGGTCATAAGGTAGTTCTATTTGCAATTTTTAAGGAATCTCACACCGTTCTCCATAGTGGCTGTACTAGTTTGCATTCCCACCAACAGTGTAGGAGGGTTCCTTTTCTCCACCCTCTCCAGCATTTATTGCTTGTAGATTTTTGGATCGCAGCCATTCTGACTGGTGTGAAGTGGTACCTCATTGTGGTTTTGATTTGCATTTCTCTGATAATGAGTGATGTTGAGCATCTTTTCATGTGTTTGTTAGCCATCCGTATGTCTTCTTTGGAGAAATGTCTATTTAGTTCTTTGGCCCATTTTTTTGATTGGGTCGTTTATTTTTCTGTAATTGAGCTGCATAAGTTGCTTGTATATTTTGAGATTAGTTGTTTGTCAGTTGCTTCATTTGCTATTATTTTCTATTAAGGAAACAATTCCATTCACCATTGCAACGAAAAGAATAAAATACTTAGGAATATATCTACCTAAAGAAACTAATGACCTGTATATAGAAAACTATAAAACACTGATGAAAGAAATCAAAGAGGACACTAATAGATGGAGAAATATACCATGTTCATGGATTGGAAGAATCAATATAGTGAAATGAGTATACTACCCAAAGCAATTTACAAATTCAATGCAATCCCTATCAAGCTACCAGCCACATTTTCACAGAACTAGAACAAATAATTTCAAGATTTGTATGGAAATACAAAAACCTCGAATAGCCAAAGCAATCTTGCGAAGAATGGAACTGGAGGAATCAACTTGCCTGACTTCAGGCTCTACTACAAAGCCACAGTCATCAAGACAGTATGGTACTGGCACAAAGACAGACATATAGATCAATGGAACAAAATAGAAAGCCCAGAGATAAATCCACACATATGGACACCTTATCTTTGACAAAGGAGGCAAGAATATACAATGGAGTAAAGACAATCTCTTTAACAAGTGGTGCTGGGAAAACTGGTCAACCACTTGTAAAGAATGAAACTAGATCACTTTCTAACACCGCACACAAAAATAAACTCAAAATGGATTAAAGATCTAAATGTAAGATCAAACTATAAAACTCCTAGAGAGAACATAGGCAAAACACTCAGACATAAATCACAGCAGGATCCTCTATGATCCACCTCCCAGAATTCTGGAAATAAAGCAAAAATAAATAAATGGGATCTAATTAAAATTAAAAGCTTCTGCACAACAAAGGAAACTATAAGCAAGGTGAAAGACAGCCTTCTGAATGGGAGAAAATAATAGCAAATGAAGCAACTGACAAACAACTAATCTCAAAAATATACAAGCATTTCCAATTTTTTTTATTTGAGCCCTCTCCCACTTTTTCTTGATGAGTCTGATTTAAAGTTTATCAATTTTGTTTATTTTTCCAAGAATGAGCTTTCAGTTTCATTGGTCTTTTCCAGTGTTTTCTTCATCTCTATATTTCATTTATTTCTGCTCTTATCTTTATGATTTCTTTCCGTCTACTAACTTTGGGTTTTGTTTGTTTGTTTTTTTTCTAGTTGTTTTGGTGTAAGATTAGGTTGTTTGATTTTTCTTTTCCTTGAGATAACACTGTATCACTATAAACTTCTCTGTTAGAACTGCTTCTGCTGAGTCCCATAGGTTTTGGACCATTGTGCTTTGGTTTTCATTTGTCCCTAGGTTTTGTTTTGTTTTGTTTTTTTCTTTTGAATTTCTTCAGTGATCCTTTGGTTGTTTGCTAGCGTATTGTTTAGCCTCCACATATTGGGTTTTTCACAGTTTTTTTTTTTCCTTATTATTTATTTATTTAAGTTGAGAATTTTTTTATTCAGCAGACTTTTGGGGGCTCTAGCCCAGGAGACAGTCTCTCAGATAGCTCTGAGGTACTGTTCTGAAGGATATACAAGAATTTTGCAACAAAAGCAGGTAGTCAGAACATCAAAGGTTGCTATTAGAGAAAACCAATCATCTCACATGAATGAATTTAGCTTTTTTCTTGTAGTGGAAGAAGCAAGAATCTGGGCTCAATGAAATTATTCCTTTGCTATGCAGCTTAGCTATCCAATGCCAATATCTTGTTCTTTTTCATCCTGAATCCCCTCAGGATACACCACTGGGAGAGTCTGCAGTGGATGAAGGCTTGGCAATAGTCCGCCCACTGGTCTCCATACTGGAGTCCCTCAGGGTTCACCAACCAGGCCACAGTATTGGCTGATGGCTAGACAGCTGAGGCATCCTTTGTTGATAGAGCAGCAAATTGTCCATTCTCAGCTTAAAGGACATTGAGCCTTGGTTTTCTCCAAGCCAGCTTCCTTCCGGTGGTTCCTCTGCCCATTAAGAGGATCAGTGGGCCTGTGGCCCTGGGTCTGGAGAAGTAAAAAGAAATGAAGTTTTGAGAAAATAATATATAGGAGATTCTTCATGACCTTGAGGTGAGCAGGTAGCAAAGAATTCTTAAACAGGACTCAAACAGGACTAATCATAATAAAAAATAAGTTGAACTTAATTAATATTTGGCTACAGGCTTTTAAAAATTATCTTTCCATTTACAAAAAAATGAAAATTGCTCTTTAAAAAGGACATTGAAAATCAGATGGTAATGGTGTATTTTCTATCACAGCACACCCCACTCATACTCCTCTACCCTCTCTCCTTCCCCATTGATTGCCCAGAAAAAAATTTTTCTACAACAATCATACTTGTCATTGACAGGATAACTGGTTTGGTGATATGTTATAAAGCAAAAGAATATTCACATTTAGAAAAATAATTGGATTACACTTTCCTTGATGCCATGGACTAGTTTAGACTTATCCTGGTAATTAATCTGACTTGATCATCAGTAACAGTCATAACAAACTTAATCTGCAAGACTCCAGAGAGAAACAAGACTCAATGAGAAATCAAAGTGAGTAGCACTAGAGTCTTAAAAGGGCCTGGAATCTAACTTAAAATAGCTCCCAAACCAATTAGTGTCATGTATGGTCATAGTTTAGAAGAGGTAAGGTAACTGGGAGTAGAAGCAGCAGGATGAAACCTACTGGCAGAAAATCACATTTTCTCATAGTGTATAAAAAAGAAGTAGGATCATACAATCACAAGACCAAGAATTAGAGAAGGGCATTTACGGGCAGAGGAAATGGCGCATCATGTGGCGTGAACGATGGAATGATGGAATACTCAATGTCCTGCATCATGAGGGGGAAAACAGTATAAGTTATGATCTGAAAGTAATCAATGGTAATAGGGGAGATTAAAGGAGCAAATTGAATTGCTGGCTTAGAAAGGGTTTTGTAAAAACATACTAATGTATTCAGATGTCATTCTGTAGGTAAAGCTTTTTGAGTAGGCAATTAACACTTCTAATTTTCAGAATTTGATAACTCTAAAAATGCAAATAAAATATAAAATAAGTGGTACTGAATTTGGAGACTTTCTTTAATTGGCAAAGAGTACATGCTCATTGTAAATAATCAAACAAGATGCTGATGTATTAAGAAAAGGGGAACACATGTACACCCATGGTGGATTCATGTTGATGTATGGCAAAACCAATACAATATTGTAATTAGTCTCCAATTAAAATAAATATATTTATATTAAAAAAGAAAAAAAAAAGGGATATTACCCACCATTCTCCCCTAACCCTAAGCAGTTCTTCTTGGATGTGTTGCTAATCACTCAATCATGTCCTACTCTTTGTGACCCCATGGACTATAGCCCACCAGGCTCCTCTGTCCATTGGCATTCTCCAGGCAAGAATACTGGAGTGGGTTGACATGCCCTTCTCTAGGGGATACTCCCAACCCAGGGATAGGACCCTGGTCTCCCACATTTCAGGCAACTTCTTTACCATCTGAGATACCTAACCAGTGTTAACAGTTTGATATTTATCATGTTATACTTTTATCTACAATGAAAACATAGTAAAACATATGCATGGCTACACATACAATTTTATAAAAATAGGATAATTCTATAGGCATTGCCCCTGAATTTTTTTTCTAATTTCAAAAGTTATTACTTTATAGTAATTATAAAGAGTGATAATGTAAAAAAAAAAAAAATTTACTATATGTGCCTGGTCCTCTTTTAACAATTTTATTCACAGTATTTCATTTAACCCTCATTATAATCATGTGGTTATATTTATTATTATTTTCTCTATTTAAAGATAAGAAAGTTGAAACTCAGAGAGGTTAAAGAACTCTCCTAAGATCAGATCACCCAGCTGTGTTAAGACCAATGTCAATGAGTGTATTGCATATATTTTATTCTAAGAGTTTAATAATTTTCAGTCTTACATTTAGTAAGACTTACACTTTGAGTGTAAACTCTTACACTTTGAGTTTATTTTTGTATGTGGAGTGAGAAAAGGTTCTAGTTTCACTTTTTCATGTGGCTGACCATATTTCTCAACTGCACTTATTGAAGACACTGTCTTTTCCCTATTGTATATTCATGCTCCCTTTGTAGTAGAGTAATTGGCCAAATGTGGGATTCTTTCTGGGTTCTATTCTGTTCCATTGATCTGTGTGTCTCTCTTTGTGCCATTTCATACTGTTATAATTACTGTAGTTCTGTATTATAGTCTGAAGTCAGGGAGTGTAATACCTCTGTCTTTGATCTCTTTTCTCAAGATTGTTTTGCCTATTCAGGGTCTTTTTTGGTCCTACACAAATGTTAATATTATTTGTTCTAATTCTGTGAAAAATGTCAAGAGTATTTTGATAGGGATTGCATTAAATCTATAGATAGTAAGGATAGTTTTTTAGCTTTACTTATTTTTTAATCAGTGGAAAATTGCTTTACAATTTTGTGTTGGTTTCTGCAGTAAAACTGTGTGAATCAGTTGTAACTACGTGTCTGTGTGTGTCTGTGTGTGTCTGTGTGTGTGTGTGTATCCCTTCTCTCCCTCCTGTCCCAGGATATTTTAACAATATTAATTCTTCCAATCCATGAAAACATAATATCTTTCCATTTATTTGTGTCATCTTCAATTTATTTTAGCAGTGTCTTACAGTTTTTGAGTATTCATACATATACTCTTTTTTATTTGATTATAATCAAATACTTTTGATTATAAATGAAATTGTTTTCTTTCTGATAGTTCATTATTACTGTATAGAAAAGTAACAGATTTCTGTATATTGTATTCTGAAACTTAGCTGAGTTTATTTATTCTAAAAATTTTTTGGTGGAGAACTTAGGGTTTTCTAAACATATTATAGCATCATGTCATCTGCAAAGAGTGACAATTTTACTTCTTCCCTTCCGATTTGTATGCCTTTTATTTCTTTTACTTCCCTAGTTGCTGTGACTAGGACTTATAATATTATGTTAAACAGAAGTGATGGTAATGGTCATCTTTGTCTTATTGCTGAATTTAGAGGAAAGGCTGGAAAGCCTTTCACCATTGCGTCTGATGTTAGCTGTGGGTTTGTTTTAAAAAGATTTAATATGTTGAGATATGTTCCCTCTGTATGCACTTTGGTGAGAATTTTTAGCATGGATTGATGTTGAATTTTGTCAAATGCTTTTCTTCATACATTGAGGAAATTATGTGCTTTTATCCTTCCTTTTGTTAATGTAGTGTACGTTGCATATGTTAAAACATCCTTGTGGACCTGGAATAAATCCCACTTGATCGTGGTATAGGATCCTATTTATACATTGTGGAATTCTGTTTGCTAATATTTTGCTGAGGATTTTTGTGCCTGTGTTCATCCAGGATTATTGTTATTCAGTCCCTTCAGTCATCTCCAAGTTTTGCGACTCCATGGCCTGCAGGACACCAGGCTTCACTGTCCTTCACCAGCTCCCAGAATTTGCTAAACTCATGTCCAATGAGTCAGTGATGCCAGGCAACCATCTCATCCTCTGTCATCTCCTGCTCCTCCTGCCTTCAATCTTTCCCAGCATCAGGGTCTTTTCCAATGATTTGGATCTTTGCATCATGTGGCCAAAGTACTGGAGCTTCAGCTTCACCATCAGTCCTTGCAATGAATATTCAGGGTTAATTTCTTATAGGATTGACTGGTTTGATCTCCCTGCTGTCCAAGGGTCTCTCAAGTGTCTTCTCCAGCATCACCATTCGAAGGCATTAATTCTTTGGGGCTCAGCCTTTTGTATGGTCTAACTCTCACATCCATACGTGACTAATGGAAAAATCATAGCTTTGACTATACAGATCTTTGTCAACAAAATAATGTCTTGGGTTTTAATATGCTGTCTAGGCTGGTCATAGCTTTTCTTCCAAGGAGCAAGCACCTTTTAATTTCATGGCTGCAGTCACCATCTTCAGATGGTGAAAATAAAGAAAATAAAGTCTGTCACTGTTTCCATTGTTTCCCCATCTCTTTCTCATGAAGTGATGGGACCGGATGCCATGATCTTGATTTTTTGAATGTTGAGTTTTAAGCCAGCTCTTTCACTCTTCTGTTTCACCTTCATCAAGAGACTCTAGTTCCTCTTCAATTTCTGCCATTAGGGTACTGTTATTTCGATATCTGAGATTATTGATATTTCTCTCAGCATCTTGACTTCCGCTTGTGCTTCATGCAGCCTGGCATTTTGCATGATGCACTATGCATATAAGTCAAATTAGCAGGGTAACAATATACAGCCTTGACGTACTCCTTTCCCCATTTGGAACCGGTTTGTTGTTTCATGGTTCTAACTGTTGCTTCTTGACCTGCATACAAAATTTCTCAGGAGGTAGGTAAGGTGGTAGAAAAGGTATGCCCATTTCTTTCAGAATTTTCCACATTCTGTTGTGATCCACACAGTCAAAGGCTTTAGCGTAGTCAGTGAAGCAGATGTTTTTCTGGAATTCTCTTGCTTGTTCTATGATCCCACGGATGTTGGCAATTTGATCGCTGGTTCCTCTGCCTCTTCTAAATCCAGTTTGTACATCTGAAAGTTCTTGGTTCACATACTATTGAAACCTAGCTTGAAGGATTTTGAGCATGACCTTGCTAGTGTATGAAATGAATGCAATGGTGTGGCAGTTTGAACATTCTTTGGCATTGCCTTTCTTTGGGATTGGAATTAAAACTGACTTTTTCCAGTCCTGTGGCCACTGCTGAGTTTTCCAAATTTGCTGGCATACTGAGTGCAGCACTTTCACAGCATCATCTTTCAGGATTTGAAATAGCTCAACTGGAATTCCATCACCTCAACTAGCTTTGTTCATAGTGATGCTTCCTAAGGCCCATTTGACTTTGCCCTCCAGGATGTCTGAATGATCACACCATCATGGTTATCTGGTCATGAAGATCTTTTTTGTACAGTTCTTCTGTGTATTCTTGCCATCTCATCTTAATATCTTCTGCTTCTGTTAGGTCCATACCATTTCTGTCCTTTATTGTGCCCATCTTTGCATGAAATATTCCCTTGGTATCTATAATTTTCTTGAGATCTCTAGCCTTTCCTGTTCTGTTGTTTTCCTCTATATTTTTGCATTATTCTCTTAAAAGATTTTCTTATATCTCCATGCTATTCTTTGGAACTCTGCCTTCAGATGGATATATCTTTCCTTTTCTTCTTTGCCTTTTGCTTGTCTTCTTTTCTCAACTATTTGTAAGGCCTTGTCAGAGAACCATTTTGCCTTTTTGCATTTCTTTTTCTTAGGGATGGTCTTGATCACTGCCTCCTGAACAATGTTACAAACCTCTGTCCATAGTTCTTCGGGCACTCTGTCTATCATATCTAATCCCTTGAATCTATTTGTCACTTCCACTGTATAATCATAAGAGATTTGATTTAGGCCATACCTGAAGGGCCTAGTGGTGTTCCATACTTTCTTCACGTCTGAGTCTGAATTTTGCAAGAAGTAGTTATAATCTGAGCCATAGTCAGCTCTCAGTCTTGTTTGCTGACTATATAGAGCATCATCTTTGGCTACAAAGAATATAATCAATCTGATTTCGGTATTGACCATCTGATGACGTCCATGTATAGAGTCGTCTCTTGTGTTGCTGGAAGAGGGTATTTGCTATAACCAGTGTGTTCTCTTGGTAAAACTTTTGGCGAGGATATTGACCTATTTTGTTTGTTTGTTTGTTTGTAGTGTGTTGGTCTGGTTTTGATATTAGAGTAATAATGCTGGCCTTGTAGAATGAGTTGGGACTAATTTCCTCCTCTTCAATTTCTTGGAATGGTTCATGAAGGATAGGTATTGACTCTTTAAATGTTTGCTGGAATTCCATTGTGAAGCCATCTGATCCTGAACTTTCATTTGTTGTGATTTTTTTTATTACTGATTCAATTTAAATACTACTAATTAGTCTGTTGACATTTTCTATTTCTTTATGATTCAGTCTTAGAAAATTATGTTTCTAAGATTTATCTATTTCTTCTAGGCTGTCCAACATGTTGGTGTGTAACTGCTCATAGTTCTCTGTTATGATTGCTGATATATTTGTTATATTGGAAATAACTTTAATGTTTAATTTCTATTTTTGTTTGAGACTTTTTTCTCTTAATGAGTCTAGCTAAAGGTCTATCAATTTTGTTTATCTTTTCCAAGACCAGCTGTTACTTCTATTGACCTTTTACCTTTTTTTTTTTTCTTTTGGGAGGAGAAAAAAGGCATCTTAGTTTTATTTCCTCTCTGATCTTTATTATTTCCTTCCTTCTGCTGACTTTAGGCTTTGTTTGGTCTCCTTTTTCTCTTAATTCCTTTAAATGGAAAGTTGCGTTATGAATTTGAGATTTGTCTTGTTTCTTGAGGTAGCCCTTTGTCACTATAAACATGTCTTAGAACTACATTTGCTGAGTTCTGTAGATTTGGGGAAATTTTGTTTCTATTTTCATTTGTCTCCTGGTATCTGATTCCTCTTTGATTTTTCAGTGACCCATTGTTTTTTTTAGTTGGCCTGTTGTTTTAGTCTCCACATGTTTTGGGTTCTTTCTCTATTTTTCTTATGGTAATTAATATCTAGTTTCATATCATTACGGTCAACAGAGATGTTTAATATAATTTCAATCTTCTTAAATTTATTAAGACTTGATTTCTGGCCTAGCATGTGCTCTGTCCTGGAGAAAATTCTATGTGCACTTGAAAAGAATGTACGTTCTACTGATTTGGGGTGTATTGTATAGATATCTATTAAGTCTATCCGGTCTCATACGTTTTTGAAGGCCACTGTTTCCTTATTGATTTTCTGTCTCGATAATCTATCCATTGATGTAAAAGTCCTGTACTACTAATGTGTTACTGTCAGTTTCTCCCATTATGTAAGTTCACATTTGCTTTATATATGTAGGCTCTTATATCAGGTGTATAGGTTCACAAAAGTTTCTTCTCGGACCGACTCCTTTATCATTATATAAAGATCTTCTTTGTCTTTTGTTATAGGCTTTGTTTTAAAGTCTGTTTTGTCTGACATAAATATTGCTACCTCAGGTTCCTTTTTATTTTCATTTACATGGAATAACTTTTTCATCTCTTCACTTTTAGTCTCTGTATCTTTAGCTGTGAAGTGAGCCTTTACAGACAACACACAGCTGGGTGTTACTTTTTATCCATTCATGCACCCTATACTTTTTGATTGGAGCATTTATTCCACTGACATTTAAAGTGAGTATTCATAGTTATGTGATTTTTGCTATTTTGTTACTTATTTTCCCACTGTTTGTTGTGGTTCTTCTATGTTCTTCTTTTAGCCTCTTCCCTATGGATTGATGGTTTCCTTTAGATTTGTATTTGGGTTCCTATCTCAGTGTTTGTTGTGTGTGTGTGTGTGTGTGTGCATCTATTGTAGGTTTTGAATGGTAGTGACAAAAAGGTTTATATATATACCAACCTGTTACTATCTGCTTGCTTTAAATAAGTTCAAACACATTCTATAAGCACGACAACTTTACTGTGTTTTATGTTTTAGCATTATATTTTACATCTTTCCAGCTATCCCTCAAGTGTTTACTGTAGTTATACTTGATTTTACAATTTTGTGTTTTAACCCTTATAATAGCTTAACTGCCTTTACTATATATTACTGCCTTTACTATATATTTACCTTTATCAGTGAGATCATTGTCCTTCATATATTTTATTACAGCCTATTATAGCCTTTTCCTTTTTGCTTCAAGAAGACCTTTTCCATTTCCTGTAAGGCCTAAAAGTGGCGATGAACTCTTACTTTTTCCTTGTCTGGGAAACTCTTTATCTTTCAATTCTGATGGAAAACCATGCTGAGCAGAGTATCTCAGTTGCAGATTTTTTCCTTTTATCACTTTAAATATATGCTACTCCCTTCTGGCCTGCAAAGTGTCTGCTGAAAAATCAGCCAATAGTCTTATGTTGGTTCCCTTGTATGTGGCTCTTTGATTTTTCTTGACACCTTTAAAATTCTCTTTAACTTTTGCCCTTTCAATTATGCTATGTCTTGGTGTGAGTCTCTTTAGGTTAACCTTGTTTGAGACTCTCTATGCTTCCTGAACCGGGATATCTGTTTCCTCCTTCAGGCTAGGGAAGTTTTCAGCCGTAATTTCATCAAATATATTTTCTGCCCCTTTCTCTTCTTCTTCTGTGAGCCCTGTAATACAGATGTTAGGATGATTGATGTTGCCCGCAGAGTCCCTTAAACTGTCTTTTTTCTCCCTCTTCTATTTGGGTGATTTCGGCTATTTTGGTTTTCAAGTTGTTCATGCATTCTTCTGTGTCACATAATCTGCTGTGAAGTCCTTCTAGGATACTTTTCATTTTAATTCTTTTATTCTTCTGCTCTGATTGCTTATTGTTTCAAGTTAAGTTTCCCAGTTCTTTAAGTTCTCATTGTGTGGTTCTATTCATTTCCTGAGCTCACTGTATATTTTTATGCCTATTGAACTCTTTATTAGGTAAATTAGGTTTAGTTCAGTTGCTCAGTCGTGTCTGACTCTTTGCGACCCCATGGACTGCAACAGGCCAGGCCTCCCTGTCCATCACCAATTAAGTAAATTATTTATCTCTAATTCATTAGGTTTTATCTCTCATTTCATGATGGTTTTCCTCTGGAAGATATTTGTCTGCTTCTAATGTTGTTGGACTTTCTCTGTCTCTGTGATATAAGGTAAAACTGTTACCCATCCTAATCCTGAAGATGTGTCCTAGTATGGGAGTGTCCCTATGCAATCTCGTGAGCCTAGTCGTTTTTAGCAGGAAAGCTGCATCGGAAGTGAGCATGGGCTGTATTTCCTTGCTGGGGGTGTGCTAATGACTGCCACCTCGGTGGGGGTGGTGCATGGCTGAGATCAGAGGGGCTAGCACAGGAGCCTGGTGTGAGCCAGGGTTGTCTGATGGTGGCCACTGCCTGTTGGGGTGTGGGGTCAGGGCCCGAGGGGCTGGAACAGGAGCCGTGAGGGTGTCTGGCTTCTCCATAGGGTGGTGGTGGGGAGGGTCTCAGACTTGACTGAGGATGGGGCTGGAGATAAGCCATCACTGCTTCTCTCCTATGTAGTGATGTCTCTGCCTTGATTAGGGGTGGGATTGAGACCTAAGGTATGAGAATAGCAGTTCCCAGTAAGGTATGTTTCTCCTCAGTGTGTGTGGTGACCTGGGTTGGATCCTTGGGTTGGAAAGATCCCCTGGAGGAAGGCACAGCCACCCACTTGAGTATTCTTGCCTGGAGAATCCCATGGACAGAGGAGCCCTGTAGATTACAGTCCACGGGATTGCAAAGAGTTGGACATGACTAAGCAGCTAACACTTTCACTTTTCAGTGCCTGTGGTGGCAGTCTCTACCTTGGTCAGGAGCGGTGCCAGAGCAGGAGGGGCCGAAGCAGGACTGAGCCTGGTGCAGACTGCAGGGTGTGCTGGAGGGTTCTGGCAGGCCCATCAGAACAGTCAGGCGGTTTTTAATCTGCTGCCTTTGTTCCAGGACTGGGAGCAACAGGTGTATGTGTGCTCTCTTAGGAGCAGAGTCTTGGTTTCCTACATCCCTTTGGTAAGCCCCAGGGAGGCTCCTTCCCAGGGTTGGAATGCCCAATATGGCACTTGAACCTCTCTTCTTTTAGGGAGGATATGAGAGTCTATGGTAACTCCATCCTCTTCTAGGTCTCCCACGAGGGGTATTTTTCCTAGATCACTTCTCTCCTGCTGCCATACTCTATATGGTTCTTTCTTTACAATCTTGGTTGTAGAAGAGCTATTCTGACAGTCATCAGGTTGTTCTCAGAGAAAGATGTAGTTGTAGTTTTGATGTGTTCATGGTGGAGAGGAGCTGTGTTGGTAAGCTCTGGATTCCCTATTCCACCACCTTGATCCTGCTTCAGTTTCGAATCATCTCTCTTATTGAGATAGGGGAAGAAATTTGGAAAGTGCTTGGCTGTCTTTCTTGATCTGTTGTCTTGAGATCTGCATGTGTGCATATATACGTACACATATGTACATTGCACATGTGCACCTCCTGTGTAGGCTTTGGCTTTAACCCGAGCACAGTAGTGCTGTTGAAACAGCCTGCAATGTTTGTGCTACTTGGCATGTGACTGGGTAGTAAAGAATCTGCCTGCAGTGCAGGAGACCTGGGTTCCATCCCTGAGTCAGGGAGATCCCCTGGAGAAGGGAATGGCAATCCACTCCAGTATTTTTGCCTGGAGAATCCCCATGGACAGAGGAGCCTGGTGGGCTACAGTCCATGGGTTGTATGAAGGGGTTAGAAATTGCACTTTGTAACCAGAACCTAGGGTTCCTTCTATCCAACTTTATCAGGATTCTGCTAATATTCAGGGTCTAGTCTTGTACCTGTGTTTTTTCTCCACTAGTCCTGAACTTGATGTGGCAGGGGACCATCAATTATTGAGCAAAACCAGAGTGGCATACCGAATTTGATGCTCATTCAGTGCAGGAGATGTCCAATTAACCTTCCAGCAGAGGTGAAAGCTGTTGGCCCATGAGGAGTAAGAACTATTCAGAAGAAATGCATGAAGAGAAAGCACATAAGGAGACACAATGAGGGTCTAAAATTCCTGATTAAATTGTTTTGAATATATTCTCTGAGCTACTAGAAGACAGAAAAGCTCTAAGCCAATGCATGTTTTGAAATGTATATGCATTTATTGATCTATTATTATGCTAAAGTGACAGCTACTGAAATTTGTAGGTAATATAGCAATGGTTGATTGTTGTCTTCTTCTCTCTCCTGCACCATGGGCCTGTCTTGGGGCTCAAGGAAAGATATCTTGCTGTGGCATTTAGGGAAGTAAAAGAGAGGGCATTGGTGCAGGAATCTGAAAATAAATTGCTATGATCCTACAGCTATATTAAACTGTCATAAGCAATATTCCCATTGGACCCCTCGATAAAATACTGGCTTTAAACAGTGCCTCATTACTAGGTCCACAACTCTAAATTATGTCTGGGTTAGCCGCTTGTTACAAAGTAAGACGGATGCCTAGGAATAAACCATGCCATCTGAAGCCCTCCAGAAAGTGGACAGAGATGACACATGTTGATGGGGGGCTATACTTCAGACTGAGACATTAAAAATGGATTCACTGGAGAGGTAGTGATTCTTGGTAGAACTCGGCCTGTGTTGATTCCCTTGTTGCCCTTGGAAAAAGGGAGACTCCTGAAGCTGTCCCAGTGGTGCAGAAATGATGGAATTGACCTAAGCTAGAAATATTAATATCATTCCTAGGCCCAACTCTGTAAATGGTAAATCAATAGCTTGTGAGACATATATATATAATATATCTTCTCACCAAGAATGAGAGTTTTAAAATTACGTGATTTCTGTGAACACTTAAGAGTCGGAACTCTGTGCTTGGGTTAAATGAAAGGGTTTCTTATCAAATGAATAGTGCTTTAAAAAAATCTTTGTTATATTACAGGCTTACTTTTCTATGAGGCTCACTGAGCCTTTTATTAAATCTCCCCAAATATTACATTTTTTCCAACACTTAAGTATTCTTAATTTGCTTAAAAGTGGTAACAATATTGTGCTTACTTAGGAGAAGATATTTTAATTATGCTGGACAACTTAGGAGTAAGGGTTATAATGACTGCAGCTTTCAATATTTTAGGGTAAAAAAAGTTGATTTTATTTGTAATGTAAACATATATTTATCTCATTGAATTTTGGCTTCCTAAAGCCTTTATGATTAAGATTCTTAAAATTCATTCAAGGCTCTGAAGAATCTGGACCCAGACTAATTCTTCACTTTTGTCTTGTGCCAATCTCTCCTTTGACTAGAAAACTTTAGCCATTTGCAATCCACAATATATCATACATGTACCATACCTTTTACCGCCTCAGAGTCTTTGAAACTGCGGTTCCTTTTTAGCCTACATCGAACTTTCTATCCTTCCTCACAGTTCTTCTGTTACTTGTAGACTACTCAGTTCAGTCGCTCAGTTGTGTCCGACTCTTTGCGACCCCATGAATCACAGCACGCCAGGCCTCCCTGTCCATCACCAACTCCTGAAGTTCACTCAGACTCATGTCCATGAAGTCAGTGATGCCATCCAGCCATCTCATCCTCATTTGTCCCCTTCTCCTCCTGCCCTCAATCCCTCCCAGCATCAGAGTCTTTTCCAATGAGTCAACTCTTCGCATGAGGTGGCCAAAGTACTGGAGTTTCAGCTTCAGCATCATTCCCTCCAAAGGAATCCCAGGGCTGATTTCCTTCAGAATGGACTGGTTGGATCTCCTTGCAGTCCAAGGAGATCTTCTCCAACACCACAGTTCAAAAGCATCAATTCTTTGGTGCTCAGCTGTCTTCACAGTCCAACTCTCACATCCATACATGACCACAGGAAAAACCATAGCCTTGACTAGACGGACCTTTGTTGGAAAAGTAATGTCTCTACATTTCAATATGCTATCTAGGTTGGTCATAACATTCCTTCCAAGGAGTAAGCGTCTTTTATTTTCATGGCTGCAGTCACCATCTGCAGTGATTTTGGAGCCCTCCCAAAGATAAAGTCTAACACTGTTTCCACTATTCCCCATCTATTCTCCATGAAGTGATGGGACCAGATGCCATGATCTTTGTTTTCTGAATGTTGAGCTTTAAGCCAACTTTTTCACTCTCCACTTTCATCAAGAGGCTTTTTAGTTCCCCTTTACTTTCTGCCATAAGGGTGGTGTCATCTGCATATCTGAGGTTATTGATATTTCTCCCAGCAATCTGGATTCCAGCTTGTGCTTCTTCCAGCCCAGCTTTTCTCATGATGTACTCTGTATATAAGTTAAATAAGCAGGGTGACAATATACAGCCTTGACGGACTCCTTTTCCTATTTGGAACCAGTCTGTTGTTTCATGTCCAGTTCTAACTGTTGCTTCCTGACCTGCATATAGGTTTCTCAAGAGGCAGGTCAGGTGGTCTGGTATTCCCATCTCTTTCAGAATTTTCCACAGTTTCTTGTGATCCACACAGTCAAAGGCTTTGGCATAGTCAATAAAGCAGAAATAGATGTGTTTCTGGAACTCTCTTGCTTTTTCCATGATCCAGCAGATGTTGGCAATTTGATCTCTGGTTCCTCTGCCTTTTCTAAAACCAGCTTGAACATCTGGAAGTTCACAGTTCACGTATTGCTGAAGCCTGGCTTGGAGAATTTTGAGCATTACTTTACTAGCGTGTGAGATGAGTGCAACTGTGCAGTAGTTGGAGCATTCTTTGGCATTGCCTTTCTTTGGGATTGGAATGAAAACTGACCTGTGGCCACTGCTGAGTTTTCCAAATTTGCTGGCATATTGAGTGCAGCACTTTCACAGCATCATCTTTCGGGATTTGAAATAGCTCAACTGGAATTCCATCACCTCCACTAGCTTTGGTCATAGTGATGCTTTCTAAGGCCCACTTGACTTCACATTCCAGGATGTCTAGCTCTAGGTGAGTGAGCACACCATCGTGATTATGTTGGTCATGAAGATCTTTTTTGTACAGTTCTTCTGTGTATTCTTGCCACCTCTTAATATCTTCTGCTTCTGTTAGGTCCATACCATTTCTGTCCTTTATCAAGCCCATCTTTGCATGAGTTGTTCCCTTGATGTCTCTAATTTTCTTGAAGAGATCTCTAGTCTTTCCCATTCTGTTGTTTTCCTCTATTCCTTTGCATTGTTTGCTGAGGAAGGCTTTCTTATGCCTTCTTGCTCTTCTTTGGAATTCTGCATTCAGTTGCTTATATCTTTCTTTTTCTCTTCTCTTCTTTTCACCACTATTTGTAAGGCCTCCTGAGACAGTCATTTTGGTTTTTTGCATTTCTTTTCCATGGGGATGGTCTTGATCCCTGTCTCCTGTACAATGTCACGAACCTCCATCCATAGTTCGTCAGGCACTCTCTCTGTCAGATCTAGTCCCTTAAATCTATTTCTTACTTCTACTGTACACTCATAAGGGATTTGATTTAGGTCATAGTACTCTAACTTGTAGAGTACTACTCAGCTTTTGCTTAGTTGTTTGCGTGCTCAGTTATGTCTGACTCTTTGTGACCCCATGGCCAGGGTCTCCTCTGTCTATGGGATCTTCCTGACCCAGGGGTTGACCCACATCTCCTGCACTGGCCATCAGATTCTTCTCCACTGAGCCACCTGGGAAGCCTTTGCTTGGTTATGCCACAATAACAAACATCCCCCCATCCCATATCACAGTGGCTAACAACAAGGATGTTTATATTCTCAGTCTTTCTTTGGCTCTCATATCAGCCTGTTAAGAACCCTAGGAAATGTATTTGCTTTACTGGGATTTCTCCTTCATCTATAAAACAGGTTATGGTATCCATCCTTCCCCTGTCATAGACCTTTTCACTGTACTAGGTGATAATCCAAAGCCCTTAAGTGCAGCCTATGTGTCCTGAACACAGCCTCAAACTCTGACCTTATTGTGAATTCCTTTCCATCTTCCTCACCTTGCTGCCTTGACAGGTGTCTCCTTCTGGCTTTTGGGAAGCAGACTGCCACTCATTCAGTGGCAAGCAATGTTCTCTGTCTTAGAAGGGTTTTACCCCTCATGCATAGCTGTCTTCTACTCTCTAGTTCTCAGCTAAAATATCCATACTCAGAGAAGTCTTTGGAGTATTGTAGCTTAAAAGGAAGAGCTTCACTGCTGGTTTATTTTTTTAATGTATCTTTGGTTGGAGGATAATTGCTTTACAATGTTGTGTTGCTTTCTGTCATACAACATGAATCAGCATAAGTATACAGATATCCCCTCCCTCTTGAGTCTCCCTGTTGTATGGCAGCTTCCCACTAGCTAGCTATCTTACACTTGGTAGTGAATATATGTCAGTGCTACAATCTATCTTCCTCTACTGTGCCCACAAGTCTCCTCTCTATGTCTGCATCTTTATTCCTGCCCTGCAAAAAGTCGCATCACTTTACCATTTTTCTAGATTCCATATATATGCCTTAATACCAATATTTGTTTTTCTCTTTTTGACTTAACTCTGTATAACAGGCTCTTGTTACTCATTATTTTCTTTCATAGGCCAAGGGAGTAAGTGGGGTGTTTAACAATGGAGGCTCTAGAGTCAGATACTTGGGTTTGAATCTCAGCTCTGATACTTATCTTCCACGTCTTTACAGGAATGGAACATCGCTCAGTCATGTCCGACTCTTTGCAACCCCATGGACTGTAGCCCACCAGGCTCCTCTGTCTATGGGATTTTCCAGGCAAGAGTACTGGAGTGGATTGCCATTTCCTTCTCCAGCGTCCACATCTTAAAAGGGGCATAAAAACAACTTTGGGAAATGGTGAAGGACAGGGAAGCCTGGCTTGTTGCAGTCCACAGTGTCACAAAGAGTGGTACATGACTCAGCACCTGAATAACAACAATAAAAACAGAAGGCTGTCATGACTATGGTGTGAATGAATTTAAAGGACTAGCACAATTTCTGATGCATGTAAAGAAATTAATTATACTTACTGTGATTTTAAATAATTTATCACAACATTGTAAATTATTATCATAGATATGTAGGTATACTTCTTAAGCAATTGGCCTTTCAAGTTGAAAGAAATCTTAAAATCTTACATGATCACTCCCACAATTCCAATTGTTTTTCTCTATTATTGTTACCTAGATCTTGTTTAAACAATTCCTTGGAAGAATTCACTATATCATAAAGCAACCTTCAATGTCTGTAGATTTATATTCTTGTAAATTCTACCACTTAACTCTTCCTTTTAGAATAGACCACCGCAATCTGTTCTCTTTTCTACTTCATAACTGGCAGCTTTCCTGGCAACCCAGGGAGCACCATTTCCAGTGCTAACAACCCAGGTCCCTACATCACCACTCTTCCAGTCACCTTTCCAATCTGGAGCCTCTTCTCCATGACATATGAGTTTGTCAACATTTGTTTTATGGAGCTCAGTGCTGAATATTCCAAAGTGTTAAATGTATGATTTAGATCTAATGTGAAGGGGTGAGGAAGTCCTATGCAGAAATAAAGGTTTAGTAGAGAGTGCTGATAACATGTTTGGAATGTAAACACTAAATGCTCTCAGCTGATAAGACTCTCCCAGATTCCTCCTTCTCATCTATATACTCTCCTCCCTCCAGAACATTTCAAGAAATCATTTGGTCAATCATAACTTGCTTGGTACTAGTGATATGCCAGGCTCAGAGCACAGGGGTATGGATGCTCTGTGCACATGGGGAGATTAGAGTCATGGACATTTCCAGTCTAGATAGGAGGGGATTCATAAGTGAACTGATAGTGGAGTTTTAGGCTTTTATACGTATTGGATTTAATAAAATGACAGGCTGTATCTGCATCTATAAGCCTTTGGCAGTAATTATTGAGTACCTACTGTGTGTCTGCCACTGTAGATGCTAAAGTGAAATAAACAAGAAGGCAAGAAGATAGAGTAATCACAAGTCAACAGAAAGGGTAAAGATGTGAAGTCATGAGGACTATCCTTCAGGTGTTCCTGAGGCTACTAGAGTGGGGGCAAGTCATGGGCTTCATGGAGGGGAAAGAATAGGACTATCAAAAGTGTAGATTTTAGAACCTTAAAATGAGATGAACTGTTTATCAAGTTCCTTGTCCATCTCAGCATTCAGAAAGTTGAAAATCTGCTCATTTTGGAAGTGAAGAATGCATCCTGTCTTAGTCAAAAATCTCTGGGGACAGACTTTAGACTTTTTGTGATTTAATTACACCCATTTTTCCTCCCTTCTATTTGCAATATTTCTTGCCTCATTGAGGAGAAAATGGACTTATTTTGTCTGACAATCATATAGACAATCTGATCAGCACCCTGCCCTGTCAAGTGATTTTGCCATTTCAATTGCAAAACTTCCAGGACCAGTTAGAGGCAGCAACATTATTTGGTTTGCAGCTAAGCTAGAAAGGCTGCTTCAGTGAAAATGCTCTGACTTCATTCACTAAGCTATTTGGTTCTGTTATTAACACTGGTCCAGAAAGGTTGCTGGTAGTGAGAAAGATTCCTTTCTACCCTAGGCAGAGAGATTCTACCACCAGAGAAAAGACAGTGATGATGGAAAAGCTCAAAGCCATTGATGCCCTGGACAGATTTATGGAACAAGCAGAACGAGGATGCTTGTGCCATTGGGTTATATAAAATATGCAATTTTAATTCACTAAGCAGTTTATCTTTTCCCACAGCTTAGTTTGCTGGGATAATTACCTTCCTGAGCAGTGCATGTCATGTACAAGGCAAAGCGTGTGCAAAATACACAAATCTGTGTATACCATTGGAAAATACGGCAGAGAGAGGAGTATTAAATTTTAGAAAAACATGCTGTAGGACAGACAGTTAATCCAGGAAATCTGCTGAAAATTGTGCTGTTGTTGTTGTGAAACTAAGTAAGCTTAACTTTATCTTATCACAATGATAGGTAATAGAGCCCTGTGCTCAGTATTTTTCAAGCTCTGCAAAGGTTAAATAACTTACCCAAAACAAGCATTCAGTGACGGCATGTGGAGGCTGAGTCTGACCCCAGGAAATGTGCCCCAGAGCCTGGGTCATCTTCCCTGAAAGAAGCTCTCTCTACTTCCTTCAATGACCAGCACCTCCACTGGTGGACTAGGCCCCATGCCTTCTTGCCTTGTGGGACATAGCTCCCGCACATCTCCTCCACTCCCTCCTGGGACATGTGTTTTCCTTTCTCTTTTGCATCTTTTCCCATCAGCATATACAAATGTTGCAGCTTGTTTCATCCTAAGGAACTCCTGTTGATCTCATTTTTCCTTCCAGTTATCACCTCATAGCTAGGCTTTCCTTGATAACAAAACTTCTTAAAGACTTTATATTTAGTCTCCACTTCTGATTTTCCTCCTGAACTCATTCTACTTAGGCTTTTGCTGCTGCTAAGTTGCCTCAGTTCTGTCTGACTTTTTGCAACCTGTAGACTATAGCCCTCCAGGCTTCTCTGTCCATGGACTTCTCCAGGCAAGAATACTGGAGTGGGTTGCCATGCCCTCCTCCTCCAGGTGACCTTTCCAACACAGGGATTGAATCTGCATCTCCTGCTTTGGCAAGCAGGTTATTTACCACTAGCGCCACCTGAGAAGCCCTCCTTAGGCTTTTCTCTCCATGCTTCTGACACTGGGCTGCTTTAATGGTCACCTGTCCATTGTAGCATGTGATATTGATTACTCTCTCTTAAAGCATTTTCTATGTTTGGCTTCCAAAAATACACTCTCCTAGTTTCCTTCTGTCTTTGCCCTCCACTCCTTCACATATCCCTTCTTGGTTTCATTTCCATAAAGTTTTCACAGTGAAGTAGAAGTAGTATAGAGTTTTAGGACTTCTCTTTTCTACGTTCACTCCCTTGTGCCATGACGCTAGGCCTTTATCTCCATCATGACACCCTTCCAATACCCATATTCTTACTTAATGTCATTTGAATGTCTACTAGCCATCTCAAACTCAACATATCTTAAACATACCTTGAGACTTTCCCCCAACACACAATTCGTGGCCAAATCAGAGCCATCTAATTATCCATACCTCTGCTGATAAAAACTTCTTCTTTCCAATTGCTCAAGCCAAAATCATGAGGTCCTCTTTGACTCCTCTGTTTCTCTCCCACTCCACATCTAATCTTTCAAGAAATCCTATTTGTCCCATCTTCAATATCTATCCACTCTTGGCACTACTCACCACCTACACTGATACCACCCTAATCCTCCTCTAACAAATTTATTTAAAATGGAACACCCCCACACATATATTCACACATAATCTTTTGCTCTTCCCTGCATTATTATTTCCATACTATTTATTGTCCTTTCACATACTACATAATGTACTTACCCATTTTGTTTCCTGTCTTCACCTCTCAACTCAATACCAGTTCCTGGAAAGTAATGGTTTTGTCTGTTTTTTTCATGGCTGTATCCAAGAACTTAGAGGAGTGCTAGAAACATTGCTAAGAGACTGTTTGTTGAACTAATCTGTCCTAATACTGCGAACCTAGAGAATGGTGGAAATGACATCCATCACAGCCACAGGCCCATCTTCCAAAAGGGCTGGTGTGCTGCCTGGATTAGTATCAGGAATGCTACCTATAACTCCATCAGTGTGACATCTGCATTTACCTGTGAAAGGGTTATGTGTGCAGTCCTGAAGCCAGGACTCTTGGGTATGGATTCCACCCTGGGTACTTATTAGCATTTTGAATAAGTTCCTAAAATTTATTGTGCCTCATTTTTTTCACATCTGTAAAATTAAGGTAATAATATCATTTGCCCCAGAGGGTTGTTGTAAGGATCCATTAAGTTAAAATATATAAAGTGCTTAGGCCAGTACCCTATAAAAGTCATATTAATAATAACAATGATAAAGCTAACAGTCACATTTCTGTTTATCAAGAGATCAAAGATGTTGATCAAAGAATACAAACTTTCAATTACAAGATGAATAAATTCAGAGGATCTAATGTACAACATGATGACTACACTCAATGACACTGTATTGTATACTTCAAAGTTGACAGTGAGATGAGAGTTTTAATATTCTAACCATGAGAACAACAAAGTAGCAATTATTTGAGGTAAAGGACAAGGTAACTAACCTCACTGTGGTACATATTTCACTATATATATATGTGTATATAGATGTGTGTATACATAATCACATTGTAAACCTTAAATTTACACAATGTGACATTATATGCCAATTATATCTCAATAAAGCCAGGGAAAATAGAGAGCAAAGAAACACTATGGAAGTTTCTATGAAAACCCTTCCATTTCCAAAGAAAGCAAAATGTAAACGGTAGCCCATAAGAACTACATCTTAGCAACTAACCTTTTCTGAGCACTTACTCAGTAGTAGGTACTGTTCTAAGTACTTTGTATGTTTTAACTCACTTACTCCTCACAAGAAAACTATAATATATGTACTAATCTTAAAGATGTGGAAAATGAGAGCAGAGAAACAAACAAATCTACTGAAGATGGATTTGCATAGCTGCTATAATAGAAGAAAATGTTTCATTTGATGTATCTAAGGTAAAAAAGGATACTTGCTGCCTAAGAAATTTATTACTGATTACAGCAGGACAGGTCACAAATGCAAAAACTTCAATAGTAGGCACTCAGATGTATCTCCCCAACTTTTCAAGCACAGTAGTTCTCAATGTATGGTCATACACTAATAAGCAATTGTAAGTTAGGTCCTGAATAATCTTCCCTCTAACAAAGTACTGAAATTGGAAAATGATTTAAACAATAGAGCAGATACAATTTTATCACTGTAATTATGCCACACTTACTATGATATCATTTCTAAACATAAAGAAAAAGAGACAGTTACAGCTAGGATGTTTAGAATCACCCTGAATGGACATTACTCATGCCATAGCAACATTTAGTGGGGAATGATCACTGGTATGTAATTAATAGGTCAATTACTGTAGCACTTACAAGGTTTTGAGGCTATATCAAGATGCAGTTGTGCCCATGGGAAACCATCACTCATTGGAACTCCATGTGTTGTATATGCTATAGCAGAAAAGGGTTGATACCTTCTAGGCCAGATGGTGAGGGTTAGAACTTATAAGAAATTGCTTAGTTAAGGTTCCTCTCTGTACTTTAGAAGACTGATAATTAGTTGAAGACCTCTGGTCTTACATGCAAAGAGTATACAAAAAGAGGTACTGATTGCAAGGCCAGTACAGCTCATAAATGGGCAGCGGTCAGTAAAGAGTTTGTCATCAAGCCTTATGCTGAACCCAGACACAGGAATGGGAATTGATGGGCAAAGAGAAGCTAGGTGCCTCCATCAGGGAAAGATGTTATTCTCTCATTAAGAGGTACTTCAACTAGTTCCTGCCTTCAGGAAGAGTAAAGCCTAAACCCTAGCTCTCTTCATATTCCTAGGAAGCCCCATCACTCTCCACCCCTCATGTGCATCATCCTGTGACTACTGTCACCACAAGCAACCCAGGACTCCTTGGGAACCCATTTTCCTCCAGGTGCTAACACCTACATGACTCTGTATGTAGATCACTGTTACCCCAGTTCCTCTCCTCCCCCGTATCCTGCAACCATCTTATTGTCACCAGTGGGCTCCTTCCACAAACTCTCCATACTTTCTATGTCTTCAAGCTTGCCTTCAAGAACCTTCAGCCTTGGCAGGCAGATTCACAGTTAATATAAATGCTTAGGATACACTTGAAAGTGAAAGTGAAGTCGCTCAGTCGTGTCCGACTCTTTGCGACCTGTGGACTGTAGCCCACCAAGCTTCTCCATCCATGGGATTCTCCAGGCAAGAATACTGGAGTGGGTTGCCATTTCCTTCTCCAGGGGATCTTCCCAACCCAGGGATTGAACTCAGGTCTCCTGCATTGCAGGCAGGTGCTTTAACCTCTGAGCCACCAGGGAAGCCCCAGGATACACTTGAGAAGACCCTAAGTGCTTATCTTGGGCTTACTTTGAGTTTCTGCAGAAGTAGAAGGCTAAGTCAGGGTCGTTATTGCCTGGCAGAATGCTGACTTCAATATCCCAATTTATGTAATGGATAAAACTAGAGTATCAAGTAGAAAATAGAAAATTTGAAAACAGAATAAACTAACTAAATATAACAGATACCTATAGATATTCTAGCCACAGGGATGCAAGGATTCTTCAATATCCACAAATCAATGTAATTCACCACGTTAACATGTTGAAAAATAAAAGCCATATGATTATCTCAATAGATGCAGAGAAGGCCTTTGACAAAATTCAACATCCATTTATGATAAAACCTCTCCAGAAAGCAGGAATAGAAGGAACATACCTCAACATAATAAAAGCTATATATGACAAACCCACCGCAAACATTATCCTCAATGGTGAAAAATTGAAAGCATTTCCCTAAAGTCAGGAACAAAACAAGGGTGCCCACTTTCACTACTACTATTCAACATAGTTCTGGAAGTTTTGGCCACAGCAATCAGAGCAGAAAAAGCGAATCCAAATTGGAAAAGAGGAAGTAAAACTCTCACTGTTTGCAGATGACATGATCCTCTACATGGAAAACCCTAAAGACTCCACCAGAAAATTACTAGAGCTAATCAATGAATATAGTTGCAGGATATAAAATCAACACACAGAAATCTCTTGCATTCCTATACACTAATAATGAGAAAGTAGAAAAAGAAATTAAGGAAACAATTCCATTTACCGTTGCAACAAAAAGAATAAAATACTTAGGAATATATCTACCTAAAGAAACTAAAGACCTATATATAGAAAACTATAAAGCACTGATGAAAGAAATCAAAGAGGACGCTAGTAGATGGAGAAATATACCATGTTCATGGATCAAAAGAATCAATATAGTGAAAATGAGTATACTACCCAAAGCAATCTACTAATTCAATGCAATCCCTATCAAGCTACCAGCGATATTTTTCACAGAACTAGAACAAATAATTTCAAGATTTGTATGGAAATACAAAAAACCTCGAATAGCCAAAGCAATCTTGGGAAAGAAGAATGGAACTGGAGGAATCAACTTGCCTGACTTCAGGCTCTACTACAAAGCCACAGTCATCAAGACAGTATGGTACTGGCACAAAGACAGACATATGGATCAATGGAACAAAATATAAGGCCCAGAGATAAATCCACATGTGGACACCTTATCTTTGACAAAGGAGGCAAGAATATACAATGGAGTAAAGATAATCTCTTTAACAAGTGGTGCTGGGAAAACTGGTCAACCACTTGTAAAAGAATGAAACTAGATCACTTTCTAACACCACACACAAAAATAAACTCAAAATGGATTAAAGATCTAAATGTAAGACCAGAAACTATAAAACTCCTAGAGGAGAACATAGGCAAAACAGTCTCCAACATAAATCACAGCAGGATCCTCTATGATCCACCCCCCCCCCCCCCAGAATTCTGGAAATAAAAGCAAAAATAAACAAATAGGATCTAATTAAAATTAAAAGCTCCTGCACAACAAAGGAAACTATAAGCAAGGTGAAAAGACAGCCTTCTGAATGGGAGAAAATAATAGCAAATGAAGCAACTGACAAACAACTAATCTCAAAAATATACAAGCAACTTATGTAGCTCAATTCCAGAAAAATAAACGACCCAATCAAAAAATGGGCCAAAGAACTAAATAGACATTTCTCCAAAGAAGACATACGGATGGCTAACACACACATGAAAAGATGCTCAACATCACTCATTATTAGAGAAATGCAAATCAAAACCACAGTAAGGTACCACTTCACACCAGTCAGAATGTCTGCGATCCAAAAGTCTGCAAGCAACAAATGCTGGAGAGGATGTGGAGAAAAGGGAACCCTCCTACACTGTTGGTGGGAATGCAAGCTAGTACAGCCACTATGGAGAATAGTGTGGAGATTCCTTAAAAAATTGCAAATAGGACTGCCTTATGACCCAGCAATCCCACTTCTGGGCATACACACCGAGGAAACCAGAATTGAAAGAGACACATTTACTCCAATGTTCATCACAGCACTGTTTATAATAGCCAGAACTTGGAAACAACCTAGATGTCCATCAGCAGATGAATGGATAAGAAAGCTGTGGTACATATACACGATGGAGTATTATTCTGCCATTAAAAAGAATACATTTGAATCAGTTCTAATGAGATTGAAACTGGAGCCGATTATACAGAGTGAAGTAAGCCAGAAAGAAAAATACCAATACAGTATACTGACACATATATGTGGAATTTAGAAAGATGGCAATGATGACCCTGTATGCAAGACAGCAAAAGAGACACAGATGTGTAAAGCAGACTTTTGGACTCAGCGGGAGAGGGAGAGGGAGAGGGTGGGATAATTTTGGAGAATGGCATTGAAACATGTATACTATCATGTAAGAAATGAAGTGCCAGTCTATGTTCGATACAGGATACAGGATGCTTGGGGCTGGTGCACAGGGATGACCCAGAGAGATGTTATGGGGAGGTAGGTGGGAGGGGGTTCATGTTTGGGAATGCATGTACACCCATGGTGGATTTATGTCAATGTATGGCAAAACTAATACAGTATTGTAAAGTAAAGTAAAAATTAAAAATTTTTTAAAAAGTACCTTTTCAAACTACCCCCCCAAAAAAAATATTCTAGCCAACAACAGTTAGAATAAGTATTCTTCTCAAGAACAGACCCTATATTAAACCACAAAACAATTTGCAATAAATTTTAAATGACTGAAATCATAAAAAGTATGTTTTCCAAGCACAATGGAATGAAATTGGGAATCAATAACAGAAGCAAATTTGGTACATTTATAAATATGAATAAATAAAGCAACACACTCATAAATAACCAATGAGCCAAGGAAGAAATCACAAGGGAAATTTGAAAACATTTCAAGATGAATGTAAACAAAGTAACAACACACAAAATTTAAAGATGGAGCTAAAGTAATACTTACAAAGAAATTTATAGCTCTAAGTGACTCAATTAAAAAAGAAAGACGTTTCTCTGATGAAGAAAATAGATATACAAATGACCAATAAACTGTGAAAAATGCTCATAATCATCAAGGAATTCAAAGCAAAATGACAATGAGATATAACTTCACAACCACTAGGATGGATACAATATTTGAAAAGTATTTGGAAGACTATGGAGAAATTAGAACATCATACATTGCTAGTGAGAAAGTAAAATGATAGAGCTACTTTGTAGAACATTTTGCAAGTTCCTCAGTGCAAATGAAAACAAAAGTCCATACAAAATCTATTACTTGAATGTTCATAGAAACATTAATAAATGGTGAAAAGAATATGGTATATTGATATGATGGACTGTTATTCAGCCACATAAAATATTGAAGTGTTGCCCCATACTACCACATAGATAAATCTTGGAAAATTCTAAGTAAATGAAGCCAGAATTATAAGCCATTCATTTTATTATTTAATTTTACACAAACGTGCCAAATAAGCAAATCCACAGGGACAAAGTAGATTAGTGGCTTCTAGGAGCAGGAATGGGGAATGACCACTGAGTATGGAAATTTCTTTTGGGGTGATAAAAACATTCTAGAATTAGATAATGGTGTTATATGTACAACTGTACTATAAAAGCCATTGGATCGTATATTTTCAAGGGGTAAACTTTATGTCAACAAAGTGAAAATTAGGGCAGAAATATACATATTAATCCTGACTGGGAAAATGATAAAAGACTTCATGAGTAGTGTGCAGCATCTGCATTGGAGCAAGATCATGAATGCTCTGCAAATAGGGAAACACTGTCCTGAGAATAGAGGGAAGGCAGCATGACTAATTAATGCCTTTCTCTTTGATTACAGGATAGTATTCTGGAATGACATTAGAGTATTATACGTGGCTAGATTTGAGAGCAGCAACACTAGACCTCTGTGTATATAGCAGATCGGCTCTTACGACTGCTGGCTGAAATCAAATCATGGAAGATGTAAGGTGTGCTCCTTAAGGATCTCTAATTCTGCTTTTATTACTCTTGATTCTGCACATCTCAGATTGTCCCATTGGGAGTTTTCCAGGTAAACAGTAAAGGAATCCAAATCCAGATTTCTCTCAAAGCCACAGAATGCAGGTCATGTCCTGCTCTACATAATTGTGGGGTTAGGTCTGTATTTCACATTTCAAAATAGCTTTTTGGGGCTGAATGTAGGTGACTCTGGTCCAAGCCACATTCCCAAGAACTAGAAAGAAATCCAGAGTTAACAGAAGAGCACATCTCCCCAAAGAGGATTCAAATTGTTTGGTTTATAGTTTAGAGAAACAAAATATTTTTCTACCTATAACAAGAATTTTTTAGCTTTATTGGCTGCTTAAAAGCAGAGGGTTTGCCTGTACCTAGGGAAAAAGAGAGATTAGGGCAAGAGAAATAGGAACCCAGGGTATATCGGGTTTTGCTTTTAGCTTTTACATATAATGGTAAATAATATACACATGTGAATGTTATACTGGAGTAGGAAATAGCAACCCACTCCAGTATTCTTGCCTGGAAAATTCCATGGACAGAGGAGCCCAGTGGGCTACAGTACACAAAGGGTCAGACACAACTGAGCAACAGAGCATATAAAGGTTATATATAAAGGTTAATACCAAAAGAATATCCATATAAATCCAAAGAATAGAAATAAGTCAAGAAATACAACCTGTATGTGTGGTCATACCACAGCAACTCAAAGAGGAAAGGATAATCTTTTCAACAAATGGTGCTGGAACAATTAGATATATCCATACACAGACAATGAACAAAAACCCTTAATTCACACTATATGCAGAACTTAACTTGAGATGCATCATAAGCCTAAATGTGAGAGCTACAAATACGTAACTTCTAAAAGAATATAAAAGAGAAAGCCCTTGTGACGTTGTATTAGGCAAAGTTTTCTCAGACATGACACCAAAAGCATAGCCTTAAAGAAAAAAAAAAAAAAAGGTTAATCTTATTCAAACTTAGCTCTTTCGCTCTTTAAAATATACCATTAAGTAAATGAAAAGAAAAACTACAAAGTAGAAGAATAACCACAGACTATTTACCAATTGTGTGTATGATCAGTCATGTTCAACTCTTTGTGACCCTATGAACAGCAGCACATCAGACTCTTCTGCCCATGGAATTTTCTTAAAAGCTTTTGCTCACTAAAGGAAACTACAAACAAGGTGAAGAAAACCCTCAGAATGGGAGAAAATAATAGCAAATGAAACAACTGATAATGGATTAACCTCCAAAACATACAAGCAGCTCAATACCAGAAAAACAAACCCAATCAAAACGTAGGCAGAAGACCTAAACAGACATTTCTCTAAGAAGACATACAGAAAGTGAAAGAAAGAAAGTGAAGTCGCTCAGTCATGTCCAACTCTTTGCAACCCCATGGACACCAGGCCCCTCCGTCCATGGGATTTTCTAGGCAAGAGTACTGGAGTGGGTTGCCTTTTCCTTCTACAGGGAACTTCCCGACCCAGGGATCAAACCCGGGTCTCCTGCATTGAAGACAGACGCTTTACCGTCTGAGCCACCAAGATGGTTAATAAATACATAAAAAGATGCTCAACATTGCTTGTTATTAGAGAAGTGAACATCAAAACTACACTGAGGTATCACCTAACACCAGTCAGAATGGCCATCATCAAAGATCTACAAACAAGAAAAGCTGGAGAGGGTATGGAGAAAAGGGAACCCTCCTACACTGTTGGGGGGAATCTAAATTGATACAGCCTCTATGGAGAACAGTATGGAGATTCCTTAAAAAAAAAAAAAAAAACTAGGCATAAATCTACCTTATGACCCAACAATCCCACTACTGGGCTTATACTCTGAGGAAAACATAACTGAAAAAGACACCTGTACCCCCATGTTCATCACAGCACTATTTACAGTAGTGAGGACTGGAAAGCAACCTAGATGTCCATCAACAGATGAAAGGATAAAGCAGCTGTGGTACATATATACAGTGGCATATTACTCAGCCACAATGCATTTGCATTTGAGTCAGTCCTAATGAGGTGGATGAACCTAGAGCCTATTATACAGAATGAAGTCAGAAAGAGAAAAAAAATGTCATACACTAATGAAAATACATGGAATCTAGAAAGATGGTACTGATGAACCTATTTGCAGGGCAGCAGTGGAGACGCAGACATAAATAACAAGCTTGTGAACACAGTGGAGGAAGGAAAGGGTGGAAGAACTTGAAAGAGTAGCACTGAAACATACACATGACCACATGTATAATTAGATAGCCAGTGGGGATTTGCTGTATGACACAGGGTGCTCAGATCCAGTGCTCTCTGACAGCCTGGAGGGGTGGGGAGGGGTAGGAGGGAGGTTCAAGAGGGAGGGGACATATGTATACTTATGGCTGATTCATGCTGATGTATGGTATGTACATCACATTTGTATAATACTGTAAAGCAATTATCCTCCTATTAAAAATAAACTAAAAGAAGACTGGAGTGGGTTATTTCCTACTCCCAGGGATCTTTCCAATCCAGCGATCAAACTGGTGCCTCTTGTATTTCCTGCATTGGTAGGCAGATTCTTTACCACTAGTGGCACCTGGGAAACCCAATTACAAATCTAATAAATGACTACTGTCCAGAATATATAAAGAATTCTTACAACTGAAAGATAATTTTTTTAATAGCTATATTTTTATTTGAGAATCTTTAGTAATAAGAACTGTATAATTTGAACTGTGGTGCTGGAGAAGACTCGTGAGTGTCCCTTGAATAGCAAGTACATCAAACCAGTTAATTCTAAAGGAAACCAACCCTGAATATTCACTGGAAGGACTGATGCTGAAGCTCCAATACACTGGCCACTTGATGCGAAGAGCTGACTCATTTGAAAAGACCCTGATGCAGCAAGAAGATTGAGGGCAGGAGGAGAAGGGGCTGACAGAGGATGAGATGGTTGAATGGCATCATTGACTCAATGGATAAGAGTTTGAACAGAACTCCAGGACATAGTGAAGGATAGGGAAGCCTGGTGTGCCGCACTTCATGAGGTCACAAAGAGCTGGACACAACTGAGCAAATGAATAACAAAAATGTATTAAGACAAAATAAATCTTACCAGCTCATCCTCCAAACCTTAGGTTTTTTCATATGCCAGAGAGATAGAGAATCAATTTTGAGTAGATTTTGTTTCTAAGGAAAATCCAGGCTTTTCCTACATTATTAAGACATATATTTTGCATTTGTTAAGGGTACCTTAACTTCCCTGGTGGCTCAGATGGTAAAGCGTCTGCCTACAACGCAGGAGACCTGGGTTCGATCCCTGGGTTGGTAAGATCTCCTGGAGAAGGAAATGGCAACCCACTCCAGTATTCTTGCCTGGAAAATCCCACGGATGGAGGAACCTGGTAGGCTACAGTCCATGGGGTTGCAAAGAGTCGGACACGACTGAATGACTTACCTTACCTTACCTTAAGGGTATCTATTCAGAATTTTCCTCCTCTTGGAATACTGTCAAATTAATATGAGTATCTTTTCCACCATGACATTTTAGAAATCTTAGTCCTGTACAGCATGTTACAATGTTCTCGTCCTCCATAACCTCAGTGAAGCTAGGGCCAGGGGTAGCAGCAGTCATTGGGGATGATAAAAAGAAATCCAGACTGTTTTGCCATGGTGAGTCCCAGCTAGGTGCTGTCTGTGGGTCTGGACATGTCACACAATTCCCATACTGCTGCATTTACCCCCAAAACTGGAAGTCCTATATCTAACTTTACCTTAGTCATCAGTGTTGTGAAGGTCAAATGAGATGAATGAAGCTTTTCAAGATGCTTTCCCATGTATTCAGTGTCATCCAAGGCCACATCTTAGTGTTATTAACAACAGCAAGTACATAAGTTAGAAAATTTAACTTGCTTTCAGTTGTGCAGCTTTTAAAATTGAGGTTATAATGAGTTCCTTGAAAAGTGCCTTATCTGCAAATATTACATTTCTCCATTTAGTATAGGAATGGGTTCTCTAATGATCTGCATACCAAGCTTGAATTTGATATGATCCCAATGGCAGTATACTTCTGTTGAAGGAGACTGGCTGTAAATGTGGGAGTCTTCAACATCATTTCCACCTCCACCACACCTAAGATGGACAACACGTAGCATGGCCATTGATGACACTCCCCAGGCTGAGATGGCAGTTATGGACAGAGGATGGGAAGAGCATTTTCCTATAGAACTTGACTAGAAGCTTTGGAGGTTAAGGAGTTACTGGTTTGAGGCCCAGGTCCTGCTCGTGGAAGATTCTGACATGCCTTTCTAGGGTATAAAGTCCTCTCTGAGAATGAAAAAAGTAATAGAAGGATGGAAACAGCTAACACTTATCAACTACTATAAAGAAGACATTGCACTAAGCACTCTGTTTATATTTGCTCCTAATTAGTCTTTTACATAGAAACTAAAGAGATTTGGGAAGTAAAGTAAATTAGATTACATCATACCAGTGCTTATAAAATCCTTTCATGGATCGCCTTTCCATATAAAGCAAAATCTCCCTAAATCTTGCCCTGTCTGAAAGATCAGATCGTGTGTGGTCTGTCTCTACCTGTCTTTCTGACCTAGCATGTGCCCCTCTTCCTATGGCTCATTCACTCCAGCCACAATGGCTCAGGCATGCATGCATCCTAAGTTGCTTCAGTTGTGTCTGATTCTTTCAGATCCCATGGACTGTAGACTGCCAGGCTCCTCTGTCCATGGGATTTTCCAGGCAAGGATACGGAGTGGGTTGCCATTTCCTACTCCAGGGGATCTTCCTGACCCAGGAATTGAACAGGCATCTCTTACGTCTCCTGCATTGGCAGGCAGGTTCTGTACCACTAGCGCCATCTGAGAAGTCCCTACCCCGGCTCACAGCTTTTGCCTTTGCTCTTTCTTTTCCCAGGAGAGTCCTCACTCTTGATGACCATGGAGTGGGCTCCTTTAGCTCCTAGCTCAATGCCATCTCTACAGAAAGGCCTTTCCTGACCGTCCCCTCTTGAAATAGACTCAAAGGGATTAATTCACCTGACACACATGAGCAAAGCAATAATTTGCCTCTAAGACCTTCCAAAGCGAGGGTCAAAAAAAGCTATTGCTGAAAGAAGGAAAGTAGAGATTTGTCTTTATCTTAAGAAAACAATTAAAACAAAATCTCTCATATTCCAAGTTGAAACAAAAATTCTTCTTGCCTGTGGGTTGGGTTTTTCTTTTTAGTCCAGAAAGAACTAAAATCAATAGAATTAAATAAGGCCACATTTCAGAATGACAGAGAAGGAGAAAGTTATAAAGGAGATGAAAGTGAAGGAAATTTCAGATCTTCTATCTCCCTTTAGGATAGCTTCACTGTTTCTCCTCATCAAAGTAATTGTTGGTCTAATGCCAGATCTTTCCATCAGAAAGGCCCAATAAGACATTGGAAATTGAATAAACACACTGCCTAATGACAAGTGATAGAGGCAAAAGGTGAAATTTCTATTTAGAAATAGCTATTCCTTGTTGAAATTTCCCAAGGGCAAAGGGTCACCCAGTTGAGATAATTGCTAATTAAGATTGGACAGTCCAGGCAAGAAGCCAGACCAGTACCCCAATGTCACAATGGGTCAGCCATTGATTAGATTTCTGGCTCTTGATTAAATGTCACCAAATAATTAACTGATTAATCCTCAGGCCTTTCTGAAAGAGACCCTAGTTCAGCATACTAAGCTATAGCCCAGTAATTCTTGTTCAATTCTTCTCTTGTGCATAGAATTCTTTTGAAAAAAAAAAAATGTGAATCACTCTATTCTGCTTTCTTCCTAGTAGCCTTGTTCAGCTTCTCTTTCACTTTGTAATGACTAATAAGTGTACTCCCTTCTTCTCTAAAGGTATGGCTTGGTTAATTTAATATTCCCCTCTGTATCCTTACCTATCTATACAAATCATCAGGTAAGAATGCATAGGACCAAGAAAGCATAATGCAAATTGTAAGTGCCTATATCTTGACTAATTTGGGAGGCAGTAAGCAAACTCCAGGAGATAGTGGAAGCCTGGCACAGTGCAGTCCATGGGGTCACAAAAAGTCAGACATGACTTAGCGTCTAAACGACAACAAAGTCAAATGCCTGGGTTCATACTCAGCTCCAATTTCACCTTGGTGAAGGTACGTCTCTAAATTTCAGGCTTGGTTCTATAGCAGGAGGAAAATAATACTGTTTATCTCAAAGGGTTATTGAAAATTAAATAATATTATGTAAAAAGCAGTTGAACATATACTGAATTGCTTATAAACATTTATAGAATGAGGCTAATAAAGAACTAGTAGAAATATCAGACTGCAAACATAGCCCTCTTACCATATCGGGCTTTCCCAGGGGAGTGACTAGGAATATCCCTGTTCTCTTAGACAGAGTTCAGAGAAAGCAGAGGTAAATCCTGCTAGCTCATAATAGACTAAATCTGATAATAAATCCCATTATTGTCCTGGAAAATGTGACTTTTTATCAAATGATGAGAGAATTATACCAATTGCTAAGTATTGTGTGTATATTTTCTTATGTTCCAGTCACTATGCTGAGCACTTTATACCTGTGAGATCATGTAATCCTCCTAAAACCCAGTGAAGTCAGTATTAAGAATGGCAGAGTCAGCAGGCAAATTCCGAGACCACTGCCATGTGACTCCAGAGTGAGGCACTGTAAGCCCTCCCTTGCATGCTCTGAATTCCCATCTAGTCAGTTCCTGTACTTGTTCACTGAATGTCATCTTGAATCTTTTCAAAAACATCACTCCAGCAATTTGATCCATTCTCTAATACATCATCAAGAAATGTATTCCCTCACTATTTGATTTTTTCCATCAAATCATATTGGATTGGCCAAAAAGTCATTTGGGTTATCTTATGGAAAACCCAAATGACTTTATAGCCACCTCACTACATATGCCATCATCTTTCCCATCGTACAAACCAAAATGACAACAAAACAACTTCATCCTACCTTCTTCTCTAGCTGCCTCCCCACTGCTCTGCTTCTCTTCCCAGCATAGCTCCTGGAAGGATTTCTGTATCACTCACTTTTTCCAAAGTTCCTCTTCCAGTATTTTCTTGAATCAACTCCCATTTGACTTTCACCTTCTCTCTTTTAAGATTGGGCTTCCCAGGTGGCACAGTGGTCAAGAATCCTCTTGCTGATTCACAAGATATGAGCTATTAAGATCACCATTGCTCTATACATATTGCTAAATCCAGTGATCTATTTTCCTTTCTCATGTTTCTTGACCTATCAGTAGTATTGCTCCTCTTTAGTACATTTACTCACTTTGTTTCCAGGATACCGCGCTGTCCTGGTTTTGCTTCTACCCTTTCCATCTTAATCCCTGTGCCGCTTCAAGATACTGGAGCAATCCACGCCTCCATCCATGGTCCTCTTTTCTTCTCTGTCTGTACATATTCCCCTGTTCAGTCAGTTCAGTCACTCAGTCATGTCTAACTCTTTGCGACCATGAACTGCAGCATGCCAGGCCTCCCTGTCCATTACCAACTCCCGGAGTTTACTCAAACTCACGTCCATCAAATCGGTGATGCCATCCAGCCATCTTATCCTCTGTCTTTCCTTTCTTCTCCTGCTCCCAATCCCTCCCAGCATCAGAGTCTTTTCCAACAAGTCAACTCTTTGCATGAGGTGGCCAAAGTATTGGAGTTTCAGCTTTAGCATCAGTCCTTCCAATGAACACCCAGGACTGATCCCCTTTAGAATGGACTGGTTGAATCTCCTTGCAGTCCAAGGGACTCTCAAGAGTCTTCTCCAACACCACAGTTCACAAGCATCAATTCTTTGGTGCTCAGCTTCCTTCACAGTCCAACTCTCACATCCATACATGACCACTGAAAAAACCATAGCCTTGACTAGATGGACCTTTGTTGGCAAAGTAATGTCTCTGCTTTTTAATGTTATCCAGGTTGGTCACAACTTTCCTTCCAAGAGTAAGTGTCTTTTAATTTCATGGCTGCAATCACCATCTGCAGTGATTTAATCTCATCTTTTTGTAGTATGTAAATACAACCTAAATGTTGATGACTACTTACTAAAGGTGAAGTATCTGCTGTCTAGAACTCTCTCCAAACTGTAAATTTGTTTAAATAACTATAGGCTTCCCAGGTGGCACAGTGGTAATCTGTCTACCAGTGCAAGAGACCCCAGGGATGCGGGTTTGATCCCTGGATCAGGAAGATCCCCTGGAGTAGGACATGACAACCCAATATTATTGCATGGAAAATTCCATGAACAGAAGAGTCTGGTGTGCTGCAGTCCATGGGGTAGCAGAGAGTCTGACATGACTGAGCACATGAACATACATACACACATAGCTCTTAAAATGTGTGCAAATTATCTTGCATTGTTTCTTCTTTCCTCTTAGAATACTTTAGAGTCGTTATTTGTGCACCCCACATCCAAAGCAGGGCAGATTTCTTACACAACCAATATATTATGCTATAAATGTCTATATAGAAATTCTCTATTCTCTATAGTTTTCAAGCTTGTGTGGAGATCATTAATGAAGCAATAAGCTAAGGAAATCCTGGCCTAGTGAAGAGAGAACCTGTGATTTCAACAAGGACAATACTTTTGATTAAGGTACCATTAAAATTCAAGTGTCTATTTGTACCAGAAGTTTTATACCACCATGCTCTTCTTTTGTTGTTGTTAGCCCTTTTATATCAATGGCTCCTTGATATCTATTATGGATGTTGAAAGACTGCAAAGAATGCTTCACAGAAACAAATTTTTACTATTCACAGCAAATGTCCTATTAGTACTGGAATATTTCTGTCATCCTTGCATTATAACTGTGCCATACTGTTTTAATGAGTATTTCATTCATTTAATAGTTCTTAACGTTTCTCTTCTTTCCAAGAAGATAACGATAACCTTCATCCCAAAACTCCAGTTTATGAAATTAGAGTAGCCTCAATTTACTCATATATAAAGTGGTGATATAAACTCCGAATTTCAATGGGCAAAATAAAGACTGATTCAGAAAATATGGTATTAGTTACTAAAGTGTTATCAAAATGAAAAAAATTGCTTATGTTTATATGTATGAAATCCCATTTTTCACAGGGAACAATGTCCAACATGTGGCCCAAATTCAGAACAGTATTTGTAGCATTTTAACTATAAGCGGACAGTTCAGTTGCCTAATTTCATAGCACAGCTAAAACCTACGCTCTTAAATCTCAATTTACATCAAGAGTGTTCATTTCCTGAAAACAATCTCTTTACTTAACGTAGTGTATAGTTCTTCCACAATTAAAGAGATGGTTCTATTTCCTTCTTATAGCTTCATTAAATCTCCCCTTAAAGTTTTAAGAAACCGAAAATGAGAATTGTCTTGTCTAAAAAGACTGAAGATAAATTTCTCATGCTTCTTATAACACACTCCCCTTCTCTTTCTCCTGTAAGTTCATGTGCCTTGAAAACCGAGGTCTAAGAATGAATGTCAAGACAACTGCTATAGTTATTTTAACCTCTTGATGATGAAGGTTTAAGTATTATATTAAAGTTATTTTGTAGAAGTTGGTAACCAGTTTCTTTTTAGGCATGAGACCAAAGAAAAAACCAAATGGATAGACACAAACTACTACTGGAATGTGGAGATTATGAGAAAATGCAAATTATTTACTTAAGAGGTTCTATGGGAATTACAACCTACCCTTATTAATATACAATTTGGACCTCTTCTTGAATACTTACTGGGGGCCTGGCATTGCACCCAGAACTTCTTATATAACTTTTAAAATCTTCTCAACAATCATTTTGGTAATGGGGTAGGTCTTAGTTTTATGCCCAATTTACATAATAGCTAAGGGAGCTTACGTACCTGGCCCAAGCTAACAAATTTCAAATGGTTTTCACAGTGCAAAAGTATTCTCCATTGAGATAATCAAGTACTGTTCTGTCTGGGGATTCAAAACACATGAAACTCATCTCTGGACAAACTAATAGAAAGAGACATGTATCTTTAATATAAGGTGCAAACAAGTGTATGCCTAGGAGACAAGAAGTTGTGACCTGGCAGGAGTGGAATGATATTTGAAGAAAATGTGGCATGCAACAGATACTGTGAGAACTGTGAGATGTAGGATTGCGATTAAGTGAGTGTGCGGTTTTTTCAGTGCCATCCTCTAAGGAGGACACTATTGCCGTAGAGGAGGCAATAAGAGAAAACTTGCAAGAGAGAAAAACGATCTTAAAGCTTGGTCCCATGGAGAATATTTCAACAACCTCAGGTATTTAACTGGAAAGAAAAGATTCTAGTGCTTATGGTATCAAATGAAGAGACCGTCTTGCTGAGAAAAGATTCATCATGTACCTTATGAGAGTAAGAATTGAATTTCTAGAAGTGGCAAGAAGTCAGAGACGTCTTTCTTACATTGAATTTAAATAGAACAGTGAGCTATCCAAGTTCAGATGAGAATAAACAGCTTTGAATGGTAACAGGATTCCTACTCTGAGGTATGAAAGCAGAAACAGGAGGGCTAGTGTAGGGAAAAGTCAAGCACTGGGTTTGGAATAGACGAGATTACTCTTAAAGCTCTCCCAAGAGAATATTCACGATCTTTGATACAGTTTCTTCTGCTTTTGATTGTGATAACAGAGTCTTTAAGAACTATCTAGCTTTCAAGGATTCTTATCGCAAAGGTGGAAAGTCAGTCATTAGCTGAGAAGCCTGTGGGCATTACACATGTTGCTCTCAATTTAAGGTTAACAACTTCATTGCTTTTCTTGTTCACTGTTTCTCTCAGAATGCCAAGGACACTGCATCAATTTCTAAGTTATTTGTCAAAGTAAATTTACTAAGCTTTTCCTTTCCAAATAAAAAAATATTTTGTTAGCTATAGATATAAGAAGGGTCACAACTAACTTCTATAAGATTTTTCATGACTAGGTTTTGATGTAACTTGACTACAGGTTCAGCAACAAGGTTAAACTAAACAATCCTAAGTCTTTCACAAATGATAAATTTTCCAGCCTTTGAGACTTAAACCATTGTGTTCTTCATTATATAGTCATGGAAACTGTGGCTTCAAGAAGTAAAATATCTCGTCCAATGTCTCACAGGAAGTCAGGTGGCACAATTGTGTGCCCACCTCAGATCTGAGTGACTTGACTTTCTAACCAGGCTATGAGCAGAGGTCAACCAAGCTGGGAACCCACCTGTCTGCCAGTTGACAATGACCACACCACAGCAGAAGGCATGTGACTATTTGCATTAACTTGGCAAAAACTCAGGAACCAGGGGAAAAAACAACAACAACAACAACAAAAGTACTGCCTGTTGCCTTGAAAAATAACTGCCTTAGAAGGTATGGCCAGATGGCCTCAGTGCCTTAGAGTTTAGCTTGAAGGAAAGCATTGGTGTGATGGATATTCCCTTTGTAGAGGACTGTGAAGCACACATCTACCCATACAACTAATCTTAGAGGGGTTTGGGGGATGGTATGTGTGTTCAGTTGTCTGACTCTTTGCTACCTGCCAGGAGCCAGCGTGAGGAACTCCGCCCATGGCAAAGGTCATGAGGAAGGAGGCTTGGCATACGCAAAGGCATGATCAAGCCTCAGGAAAACCCCTGTCCCCGAGCATCTAACCCCAAAACCAGAGTCTGTTTTATACTCTCACCTACACCTCTGACTTTACGGGGGGCTCTCCCCCATAACCATTTCTCTCGGAGAAGGAGTTAACTTGCAGCTCCAAGTCAATAAAAATTCCTGGGCGTGACAAGAGTGTTTTAGCTTATGGACTCCTCTGAAGGTTATCTAGCCCACCTGTATAGGTTCATCCGGCCACATGTGATTGTTTACAGCCTCCCAATCTGAGAGGCACGAGATGTTTTAGACTTACTAAAGGCAAATTCTTTCGGGGAGTTGGAAATTATTAGTATAGTGGGTTGGTTAGGAATTACATTGGTGAAGGGTTTTTCATTTGTTGTGTCAATAATTGCTGCTAATTCCCTGCTCTGGGTGGGACAAGGATGTCTCAGGTCAAACCTCTCTGCTGACAGACTAGCTTGTGTGACAGGATTATCCATACTGCTGCCACACATGATTGTTTACTACCTCTCAACCATAAACAGCACAGAGAGTTTTGGAGTATTTTGAGAGTCTTAATTAGCATAGGGCTTTTTCTTCTTGTTGAGTCAATGATTGCCGCCAGGCCTCCATATCTTTAGGCACCTGGGAATATATTAATCAATATATTTGGACTATAGAAAAGGAAATATGGTAGTTTTTGATGTTAGCAATACTAGGCTTTTTGAGTTAATGGATTTTCTCTTTTGTAATAGATTTTCTCTTGTATTATAAATCACTGTGTCCTTGTTATGTAAAAATGTAACTTTATCACTATTTTAAGACTAAATAGATCTTAAGGGGAGCATTGGTGAAAGGATTTTCATTTGTTGGGCTGATGTTTGCTGCTAAATCTCCATATTCCCTGCCCTTATAATGAATATAACTAACATATAGGAGAAATAAGTATTAACCTTTAAGATTAATCATGTTAACCTTGGGTTAAATAAATTCCTTTCTTGATTGTAACTCACTACACCCTCACCCTATAGGAATGTAACTTTATTTGGAGGGTGGTGCCTGGTTTAAGAAAAAACACCCTTGGAAAACATAAGTTTTTTAGTTATCAGAGAGAAAGGATCATAAAATCCCTAAGACCTTTTTATGTGAAGCACCTGATTTTGATAAAGGTTAGGACTGCTGACCCCCCCCCTCCCCCGTGACTCTGTAGTCATCCCTATGTGTAACAAAAGGTATATAAGCAAACCTAAAAATAAAGAAAATGGATCAGTTTCCAGAAAGACTGATTCCCCCATGTTGCTTCTTTCTTGCTCCCGTTTTTCTGGCTGAATTCCCATCTGGAGCATGGATGCTATTCCACGTAATCCAAGTTATTCAGCCTCTTTTTCTCCACTAATCTTCCTACTACACTATCCGTTTCTAATCTCTCTATATATCTGTAATTAAATATGTATTTTTTCAAAGACGCCGACTCCGTCCCCCCACCTTCGAATCACCCTGGATCCACCGGGGCTGGACCCCAGCAGCTACCCAATGGAATGTAGCTCACCAGGCTCCTCTGCCCACGGAATTCTCCAGGCAAGAATACTGGCATGGGGTGCCATTCCCTTCTCCAGGGGATCCTCCCAACCCAGGAATCAAACCCACATCTCTTGGTCTCCTGCATTGGCAGGTGGGTTCTTTACCACTAGCACCAGCTGGAGGTGCTATGAAACAGAAGCCTCCTCCAGAGCTCCCCTGGGTGGGTCAGCCTGCTCCCTCAGCCACAGGCTTTCAGCAAGGATTGCACTGAGCTCACTCACAGTGGGAATGACAACCTTGTCCACAGCTATGCAAGAAAACATCCTCCACTCTTGGGTCAAAACTTTTGTACTTACATGCATGTTAATAGAGAATGATAATCCTATAGGAAATAAGCCCTTTAATTACTTTTTTTTGCCCTGGAACAGAGCATTTACTATGTGCTACGCACTCCAGTACTCTTGCCTGGCAAATCCCATGGATGAAGGAGCCTGGTAGGCTGCAGTCGGACACGACTGAGCGACTTCACTTTCACTTTTCACTTTCATGCATTGGAGAAGGAAATGGCAACCCACTCCAATGTTGTTGCCTGGAGAATCCCAGGGACAGGGGAGCCTGGTGGGCTGCCGTCTCTGGGGTTGCACAGAGTCGGACACGACTGAAGCTACTTAGCAGCAGCATCATGTTAATATATTAACTTACCCTATTCCTTTGCTATCAAAGTAGGTCATATACCAATGCACCACTATCTGAGTGACTTCTTACTCTCATTATACCATCTTATTTCTTTCCTGATTATTATTTTAATGAAAAATTGTTTCCACTTCAATCAGCGCCCCTCCCACACCTTCCCTTCTCAGCTGTCCCTCTCACAGGGCAGGCTTCCGTTTTCTCTAACTTTCCTTATAACTTCACAATTCAATCACACTTATTCCTTCCTATGGAATTTTGGAAGATCTGTATTTACAGAGTGCTTCCTCAACCCAAACCACTGGAGAAACTTTTTTTTTTTTTTTTTCAGAACAAGTCTGAAAAAGCCAAAGGGTTAAAAAAGGAAATTATGATTTAACTTAAAAAAAGAGTCACACCAATGAGAAAATAAACTGTATATGTTTTGTTTTCTTTTTGAAATCCCAGAGTTCAGACAGAAATATCAGACAACTGTAACCTGCTTCTCTTGTGTATACAATTGTATATTCATACCGCCTGAGGTCATTTTCATACTATGGGGTCAGAAAGAAAATACTGAGTCATATGGCGGTTAGGTGTGAACAGTGGTGGGCAGGCAAGTACTTCTGTCCCTAAGTCCCTCAGAGCTTGGCTGGAGAAAAGGCAACAAAAACAAAGAAAGATGACAGTTTCTACACTCTGACAGACCTGGGCTATATTATTAATATCCACTCAAGATTTATTTGCTCTATTGCCTTACATTATCTCATTTCATTCTCAGAACAGTAAGGTCACTACTATGGCTACTGATTTTGAAGAAAAGGAAGCTGAGACACAAGCAGCTGAATGGACTTACCCAACGTGTTAGGGGAAGCCCACACCACCTACCCTGACCAGGCACCAAAGTAACCATTTGCATGAGTTAATTTATAACAGGAGGTTCTGGTAAGGAACACGGAACTAAGAAGCTACCACCCACCAGAAAAGTTTTAGAATAGTCAAAAGGAGACACCACATGTCTGACCACCTCTGAGAATCCTTCTTGCTGGCACATCTTGGCTGAGCAATGTGTGTGCCACCAGGAAGGACCCTGAGTCAGAGTGATTGGCCAAAGACATCGTGGAAACTAATCCCATCACCATAAAACCCAAGACTGGAGCCACCAGGCAGAACAGTTCTCCTAGATTCCCTTACCCTACTGCTCTCCACCTGGGGTTAGGGGGTCTTTCCCAATAAAGTCTCTTGCTTTGTCAGCACGTGTGTCTCCTCAGGCAACTCATTTCCGAGTATTAGACAAGAGTCCACTCTCAGGCCCTGTAAGGAGTCCCTCTTCCTGCAATAAAAGTCTACTTAACCAAAGTTTTTCCTGTACATCTATTGTTGCCAGTTTCTAAATGATGAAGTCTGAGGGAAATTTGACTTACTTTTTTGATTACCGTCCGATAACATATGTAAGGCTATGTATTGTTCATGAAAAAAAAAAAAAAAAAAGCCCAAACCAAAATACTAAGTCCTACTATTCCTCTCAAAAAAAAAAAAAAAAAGACTGACACAAGATCTCTACCATTGTGATGGCTGAAATTCCTCATGTATACAATTATTTATCTAGAATTGCTCACTGAGAGGCAAACACAATAATAGCCATTAATAGCCATTTTAGAATGTCAGAGCAGGGATAAACAATGTTGAGTGGGAAGGGGAAACTGTTGAGACTTCAGACAAGTCTGCCCAGACTTGAACTGTTTGTATTATCCTGCAAGACTAGGGTGGAGGATGAGGCTTTGGTTACCTAGACAGCAAAGGCAAATTGGAAAGGAGTAAAGAGATGAAGACTAGGGATAGACCTAGTACAAAGAAGAGAACTCATAACAGGCCTGTTAGGAGTAACAGGACTGGGTTTGGGTCCCAAATCCTTCCCAGCCTCCTTTAAGTCACTGAGCTGAGTTCTCTTATTTGCGTAAGAGAACTAAATAGTATTGTCTCTCTATGAGTTGTCCTGGGGATCAGATGCACATAAATAAGACACTGATTTACAAACTTTAAAGTACTAAGAAGTTACAAATGGGGGGCCCAGGACCAGTCAGGTTGATGGATGTTTTAAGTTTGGCCTGAAAGATTGGTCCTTCACAAAAGAGAAAAAGATGATGATAGTGATAAAGGAGAATAATTTTAGGCCACGGAATGAACTCCTTTGTTGACCACTGGCTCCACCAGTCCTGGACACCTTATATTTGGCTACTTGACTCTCCTTTCAGTTAGACTGGAAGTGAAACAACAGACTGGTTCCAAATAGGAAAAGGAGTACGTCAAGGCTGTATATTGGCACCCTGCTTACTTAACTTCTATGCACAGTACATCATGAGAAATGCTGGGCTGGAAGAAACACAAGCTGGAATCAAGACTGCCGGGAGAAATGTCAATAACCTCAGATATGCAGATGACACCACCCTTATGGCAGAAAGTGAAGAGGAACTAAAAAGCCTCTTGATGAAATGAATGAGGAGAGTGAAAAAGTTGGCTTAAACCTCAACATTCAGAAAACGAAGATCACGGCATCCGGTCCCATCACTCCATGGCAAATAGATGGGGAACAGTGGAAACAGTGTCAGACTTTATGTTTTTGGGCTCCAAAATCACTGCAGATGGTGATTTCAGCCATGAAATTAAAAGACGCTTACTCCTTGGAAGAAAAGTCATGACCAACCTAGTTAGCATATTCAAAAGCAGAGACATTACTTTGCCGACTAAGGTCCATCTAGTCAAGGCTATGGTTTTTCTAGTGGTCATGTATGGATGTGAGAGTTGGACTGTGAAGAAGGCTGAGCGCCGAAGAATTGATGATTTTGAACTGTCGTGTTGGAGAAGACTCTTGAGAGTCCCTTGGACTGCAAGGAGATGCAACCAGTACATTCTGAAGGAGATCATCCCTGGGATTTCTTTGGAGGGAATGATGCTAAAGCTGAAACTCCAGTACTTTGGCCACCTCATGCGAAGAGTTGACTCACTGGAAAAGACTCTGATGCTGGGAGGGATTTGGGGCAGGAGGAGGAGGGGACGACCGAGGATAAGATGGCTGGATGGCATCACTGACTCGATGGATGTGAGCCTGAGTGAACTTCGGGAGTTGGTGATGGATAGGGAGGCCTGGCGTGCTGTGATTCATGGGGTCGCAAAGAGTCAGACACGACTGAGCAACTGAACTGAACTGAATCGAATCATACTTTATGATCAAGATGGCATACAATGAATTTTACTTGTGTCACCAGTTAATTCAACCTTCTGTAAGATATAATGGAGCAAGTGAAAGTGATAGTCACTCAGTTGTGTCCGACTTTTTGCGATCCCATGGACTGTAGCCAACCAGGCTCCTCTGTCCATGGAATTCTCCAGGAAAGAATACTGGAGTGGGTTGGCATTTCCTTCTCCAGAGGATCTTCCCAACCCAGGGATCAAACCCAGGTCTCCTGCATTGCAGGCAGATTCTTTATCTCTTTAGCCATCAGGGAAGCCCAAGTTGGAGCAAAGGTCTACACTATAGGATGAAGTGGTGACAATTTGGGTAAGAGCATCTCCCAGAAACACTTTCAATGCAGAGGACAAAGAGCAGCAGAACACACAGCGCAATTTTATGAGATCTCTCCTGACACTCTACATCAGCTACCACTCTCCTAGTTCTTCAACTGATGCTGTTGAGGCTGGGAAGGAAGGGGATATAATCATAACACTATCATACCCATTTTTCACAGGTAGTCTTAGCACCCAGGAATTTATAAATTTAACAGATGCTATATAGCATATTAAAAAGCAGAGACATTACTTTGCCAACAGAGGTCCGTCTAGTCAAATTGTGGTTTTTCCATTAGTCATGTATGGAAGGGAGAGTTGTTGGACTGTGAAGAAAGCTGAGCGCCGAAGAATTAATGTTTGTGAACTGTGGTGTTGGAGAAGACTCTTGAGAGTCCCTTGGACTGCAAGGAGATCCAACCAGTCAATCCTAAAGGAAATCGGTCCTGAATATTCATTGGAAGGACTGATGCTGAAGCTGAAGCTCCAGTAGTTTGGCCACCAGATGCAAACAACTGACTCATTCGAAAAGACCCTCATGCTAGGAAAGATTGAAGGCAGGAGGAGAAGGGCATTACAGAGGATGAGATGGTTGGATGGCATCACCAACTCAATGGACATGAGTTTGAGCAAGCTCTGGATGTTGGTGTTGGACAGGGAAGCTTGGTGTGCTGTAGTCCACATGGTCGCAAATAGTCAGACAGGACTGAGTGACTGAACTAAAATGAACTGACACCAGCCAGAGTAACAAGAAAAAACAAAAGCACAAAATATATGAGAGGAAAATGCATTTTGGCATCTAAAAGGACCAATCGTTAAGCAGCAGTAAGAATTTAAAAGCCCATCTCTGAAAGGCCTCAAACAAGGGCCTCTGGAGTGTTCTGGCAGGCCGGTGAAGAGGACAAATTCAGGAATTCCAGTTTACGTAGCAACTGCCCATTCATCCTGAAAATAAATCTACACTGGTTGCTATTTATCAAAGCAGTTATCTTTGATTACTAAATGAATCTGCAGTACCTTGTGTTTGTTCCCGAATTCTTTGATGTCTAGTGTCAACCAGGCGTTTAATAACTGTCAACCAAGATACTGTATTTGAAAGAATATATTCAGTGAAAGATTAAATTAGTCACTGCAGCCAGACCACCAACTATGCAGGAAAATATTCCATGCTAGAAAATAACATTACTGGCATGAGGATAAAAAGAATTTCAAATGAGAGACTTAGGATTTTCCATCCCAAAATGCAAGGTGTGAGTTTTTATCCTCAAGCTAGGATGTGTGTGCCTTAGCCTAGTTTCAAATGCTCCCCTGGCCCAGCCATTGTCTATCAGGCCTTTGAGGCTCATTTCTGCCCAGAAGTTTTCGCTGATTATCCCTACCACATGCATCATTCTTTCATCTCAACTCCTTAAGTCAAAACATTCAGGCCAAAAGGAACAGAAATAACATTGAACTTCAGTCAAAACACTGGAGCTTGAATAATAATTCCCTTCCTCTAGGCCACGTGACCTGGTCTTTCCTGGACCTCAGATCCCTCATCAATAGAATGTAATGTTATGTAAGTGTACGTACTATTAGAGCTTTAACATGTAAAACATGGCCTTGTAATAGTTGTCCTATTGTTTCAGTATGTGCTCTTTGTTAAACTTGATTAGCCCCTTAGCAACAGTCCCCAACATTTTTGGCAACCAGGAACCGGTCTGGTGGGAAAGAATTTTTCCATGGACCTGGAAGGGGGGATGGTTTAAGGATGATTCCAGCGCACTACATATATTATGTACTTTATTTGTATTATTTTTCTATGAGTTCCACCTCAGATCACCAGGCATTAGATTCCAGAGGACTTAGAGGACTATTAGAAGTAGACTTAATATAATGAAATACTATAGCCAACATGTTGTATATATATGTTAGTTGTTCATTCATCTCTGACTTTGTGACTCCATGGACTGTCGGGCATTTCTGTTAATGGGGTTTACCAGGCAATAATACAATTTACCAGGGAAGGTAGCCATTCCCTTCAGGGGAGCTTCCTGACCCATGGATCAAACCAGGGTCTTCTGCATTGCAGGTTGGTCTTCTGCACTGCAGGTTGGTCTTCTGCATTGCAGCCACCAGGGAAGCCCTCAAAACATGTTAGATGTGTTCAAGGTTACAGAAGAAGAGGACAGATGCTAATCATGCAGGGAAAAATGCAAACAGGAGAGTGGTGGTTGTTATGGATTAAATAAGAACAACTGTAGTGACAGGTATGAACTCTGCCCCATGGCAAAAACTGTCTTTAGTCGTGCCATCATCTCACTCCCAGACTGAGCTCAACCAAAAAGTTAATCACGCAAACCTGGAAAGTCAGGAAGCTAAGGGTGAACCAACAGTGGGATAAGTCATCTTCTCTCTGTAGGTCCCATGACACTTTAAGACATATATCTGTCATCAAATGTGGCTTCAGTTCAGTTCACTCACTCAGTTGTATTCGACTCTTTGCAACCCCATGAACCGCAGCATGCCAGGCCTCCCTGTCCATCACCAACTCCCAGAGTTTACCCAAACTCACATCCATCAAGTCGGTGATGCCATCCAATCATCCCATCCTCTATTTTCCCTTTCTCCTCCTGCCCTCAATCTTTCCTAGCATCAGGGTCTTTTCTAATGAGTCAGCTCTTCACATGAGGTGGCCAAAGTACTGGAGTTTCAGCTTCAAAAGCAGGCCTTCCAATGAACACCCAGGATTGATCTCCTTTAGGATGGACTGGTTGGACCTCCTTGCAGTCCAAGGGACTCTCAAGAGTCTTCTCCAACATGACAGTTCAAAAGCATCAATTCTTTGGTGCTCAGCTTTCTTTACAGTCCAACTCTCACATCCATACATGACCATTGGAAAAACCATAGCCTTGACTAGATGGACCTTTGTTGGCAAAGTAATGTCTCCGCTTTTCAATATGCTATCTAGATTGGTCATAACTTTCCTTCCAAGGAGTAAGCATCTTTTATTTTCATGGCTGCAGTCACCATCTGCAGTGATTTTGGAGCCAAAATAAATAAATAATAAAGTCAGCCACTGTTTCCCCATCTATTTGCCATGAAGTGATGGGACCGGATGCCATGATCTTCATTTTCTGAATGTTGAGCCAACTGTTTCACTCTCCTCTCTCACTTTCATCAAGAGGCTCTTTAGTTATTCACTTTCTGCCATAAGGGTGGTGTCATCTGCATATCTGAGGTTATTGATATTTCTCCCGGCAGTCTTGATTCCAGCTTGTGCTTCTTCCAGCCCAGTGTTTCTCATGATATACTCTGCATATAAGTTAAATAAGCAGGGTAACAATATACAGCCTTGACGTACTCCTTTCCCTATTTGGAACCAGTCTGTTGTTCCATGTCCAGTTCTATCTGTTGCTTCCTGACCTGCATATAGGTTTCTCAAGAGGCAGGTAAGGCAGTCTGGTATTCCCACCTGTTACAGAATTTTCTACAGTTTATTGTGATCCACACAGTCAAGGCTTTGGCATACTCAATAAAGTAGAAATAGATATTTTTCTGGAACTCTCTTGCTTTTTCAAATTGTGGTTTAGTGCAAACATAAATATCAAGAGCTACTCCAAAAAGCCACAGGCTATACACATTCAAAGAGTCACACCTTTGCTAGTAGTAAGGGGCTTTCAATGTAATTTGATTCTCTACTTGAAAGAAATATAGCATTCTCAGAAACACAGTTGCTATACAATAGAAAAAGTGATAATATTTGCTTTTGTTATTGTTTTTATTTTTTAATTCATTCACTTTCTTTTTTCATTGATTATATTAAAAATAGCCATTGGAGGTTCAAAAGGGAGAGGGCATATGTATACCTATGGCTTATTCATGTTGATATATGGCAGAAACCAACACAATATTGTAAAGCAATTATCCTCCTATTAAAAATAAAAAAAATTTCAAAAAATACATATGGAGAGATATTCCACGTTCCTGAGTTTAAAGAATCAACACTGTGAAAATGCCTATACTATCAAATGCAACCTACAGATTCAGTATGATCATTATCAAATTACCAATGGCATTTTTCACAGAACTAGAACAAAACCCCTCACAATTCATGGAAACACAAAAGACCCTAAATAGCCAAAGCAATCTTGAGAAAGAAGAATGAAGCTAACGGAATCAACCTTCCCGACTTCAGACTATATTACAAAGCTACAGTCAGCAAGACAGTATGGTGCTGGCACAAAAACAGACATATAGACCAATGGAACAAGTTAGAGAATCTAGAGAATAAACCCACACACCTATGGGCACCTTATTTTTAACAAAGGAGGCAAGAATACACAATGGGGCAAAGACAGTCTCCAATAAGTGCTGCTGGGAAAATTGACAGCTATGTGTAAAAGAATGAAATTAGAACAGCTTCTAACAGTATGTGTGCTAAGTCACTTCAATCATGTCCAACTCTATGCATCCCTATGGACTGTAGCCTAGCAGGTTCCTCTATCTATGGAATTCTCCAGGCAAGAATACTGGAGTCAGTTGCCATTTCCTTCTCCAGGGGATCTTTCCTATCCAGGGATTGAACCTATATCTCTTACACCTCCTGCATTGGTAGACAGGTTCTGTACCACTAGCACAACCTGGGAAGCTTCAAAAATAAAGACGAAATGAATTAAAGACCTAAATATAAGACCATACCAGAAACTATAAAACTCTTAGAAGAAAACATAGGTAGAACACTCTATGACATAAATCACAGCAAGATCCTCTATGACTCATCTCCTAGAGTAATGGAAATAAAAATAAACAAGTGGGACCAAATTAAAAGCTTTTGCACAGCGAAGGAAACTATAAACAACATCAAAAGACAACCCTTAGAATGGGAGAAAATAATAGCAAATGAAACAACTGACAAAGGATTAACCTCAAAAATGTACAAACAGCTAATGTAACTCAATACTAGAAAAACGAACAGCCCAATCAAAAAATGGGCAAAAGACCTAAACAGACATTTCTCCAAAGAAGACATACAGATGGCTAATAACCAGATGAAAAGATGCTCAGTGTTGCCCATTATTAGAGAAATGCAAATCAAAACTACAATGAGATATCACCTAACACTGGTCAGAGTGGCCTCATCAAAAAATCTACAAACAATAATGTTAGAAAGGGTGTGGAGAAAACGGAACACTCTTGCACTATTGGTGGGAATGTAAATTGATACAGCCACTATGGAAGATGGTATGGAGATTCCTTAAAATCTAGAAATATTTCACTATTGAGGATAATGTTTGCTGTGGGTTTGTCATATATAGCTTTTATTATGTTGAGGTATGTTCCTTCTATTCCTGCTTTTTGGAGAATTTTTATCATAAATGGATGTTGAATTTTGTCAAAGGCCTTCTCTGCATCTATTGAGATAATCATATGGCTTTTATTTTTCAGTTTGTTAATGTGGTGAATTACATTGATTGATTTGCAGGATGTCCTTGCATCCCTGGGATAAAGCCCACTTGGTCATGGTGTATGATCTTTTTAATATGTTGTTGGATTCTGATTGCTAGAATTTTGTTGAGGATTTTTGCATCTATGTTCATCAGTGATATTGGCCTGTAGTTTTTTTTTGTGACATCTTTGTCAGGTTTTGGTATTAGGGTGATGGTGGCCTCATAGAATGAGTTTGGAAGTTTACCTTCCTCTGCAATTTTCTGGAAGAGTTTGAGTAGGATAGGTGTTAGCTCTTCTCGAAATTTTTGGTAGACTTCAGCTGTGAAGCCTTCTGGACCTGGGCTTTTGTTTGCTGGAAGATTTCTGATTACAGTTTCAATTTCCGTGCTTGTGATGGGTCTGTTAAGATTTTCTATTTCTTCCTGGTTTGGAAAGTTGTACTTTTCTAAGAATTTGTCCATTTCTTCCATGTTGTCCATTTTATTGGCATATAATTGCTGATAGTAGTCTCTTATGATCCTCTGTATTTCTGTGTTGTCTGTTGTGATCTCTCCATTTTCATTTCTAATTTTATTGATTTTATTCTTCTCCCTTTGTTTCTTGATGAGTCTGGGTAATGGTTTGTCAATTTAATTTATCTTTTCAAAGAACCAGCTTTTGGCTTTGTTGATTTTTGCTATGGTCTCTTTTGTTTCTTTTGCATTTATTTCTGCCCTAATTTTTAAGATTTCTTTCCTTCTACTAACTCTGGGGTTCTCCAATTCTTCCTTTTCTAGTTGCTTTAGGTGTAGAGTTAGGTTATTTATTTGACTTTTTTCTTGAGGTATGCCTGTATTGCTATGAACTTTCCTCTAAGCACTGCTTTTATAGTGTCCCACAGGTTTTGGGATGTTGTATTTTCATTTTCATTTGTTTCTATGCATAATTTGATTTCTTTTTTTATTTCTTCTGTGATTTGTTGGTTATTCAGAAGCATGGTGTTCAGCCTCCATATGTTGGGATTTTTAATAGTTTTTCTCCTGTAGTTGAGATCTAATCTTAGTGCATTATGGTCAGAAATGATGCTTGGAATGATTTCAATTTTTTGAATTTATCAAGGTTAGATTTATGGCCCAGGATGTGATCTATACTGGAGAAGGTTCGGTGAACACTTGAGAAAACTGGTCAACCATTTGTAAAAGAATGAAACTAGATCACTTTCTAACACCACACACAAAAATAAACTCAAAATGGATTAAAGATCTAAATGCAAGACCAGAAACTATAAAACTCCTAGAGGAGAACATAGGCAAAACACTCTCCGACATAAATCACAGCAGGATCCTCTATGATCCACCTCCCAGAATTCTGGAAATAAAAGCAAAAATAAACAAATGGGATCTAATTAAAATTAAAAGCTTCTGCACAACAAAGGAAACTATAAGTAAGGTGAAAAGACAACCTTCTGAATGGGAGAAAACAATAGCAAATGAAGCAACTGACAACTAATCTCAAAAATATACAAACAACTTATGCAGCTCAATTCCAGAAAAATAAACGACCCAATCAAAAAATGGGCCAAAGAACTAAATAGGCATTTCTCCAAAGAAGACATATGGATGGCTAACAAACACATGAAAAGATGCTCAACATCACTCATTATCAGAGAAATGCAAATCAAGACCACAATGAGGTACCATTTCACACCAGTCAGAATGGCTGCAATCCAAAAGTCTACAAGCAATAAATGCTGGAGAGGATGTGGAGAAAAGGGAACCCTCTTACACTGTTGGTGGGAATGCAAACTAGTACAGCCACTATGGAGAACAGTGTGGAGATTCCTTAAAAAATTGCAAATAGAGCTGCCTTATGGCCCAGCAATCCCACTTCTGGGCATACACACTGAGGAAACCAGAATTGAAAGAGACACATGTACCCCAATGTTCATCGCAGCACTGTTTATAATAGCCAGGACATGGAAACAACCTAGATGTCCATCAGCAGATGAATGGATAAGAAAGCTGTGGTACATATACACAATGGAGTGTTACTCAGCCATTAAAAAGAATACATTTGAATCAGTTCTGATGAGATGGATGAAACTGGAGCCGATTATACAGAGTGAAGTAAGCCAGAAAGAAAAACACCAATACAGTATACTGACACATATATACAGAATTTAAAAAGATAGTAATGATGACCCTGTATGCGAGACAGCAAAAGAGACACAGATGTGTAGAACGGACTTTTGGACTCTGAGGGGGAGGGAGAGGGAGAGGGTGGGATGATTTGGGAGAATGGCATTGAAACATGTATACTATCATGTAAGAAACAAAGTGCCAGTCTATGTTCGATACAGGATACAGGATGCTTGGGGCTGGTGCATGGGGATGATCCAGAGAGATGATATGGGGTGGGAGGTGGGAGGGGGATTCAGGATTGGGAGCTCGTATACACCCGTGGTGGATTCATGTCAATGTATGGCAAAATCAATACAGTATTGTAAAGTAAAATAAAGTAAAAATAAAATTTTTTAAAAAAATCTAGGAATAAAACCACCATGCTGCTGCTGCTGCTGCTGCTGCTAAGTCGCTTTAGTTGTGTCCGACTCTGTGCGACCCCTTAGACAGCAGCCCACTAAGCTTCCCCGTCCCTAGGATTCTCCAGGCAAGAACACTGGAGTGGGTTGCCATTTCCTTCTCCAATGCATGATAGTGAAAAGTGAAAGTGAAGTCACTCAGTCGTGTCTAACTCTTAGCGACATCATGGACTGCAGCCTACCAGGCTTCTCCATCCATGGATTCTCCAGGCCAGGAGTACTGGAGTGGGGTGCCATTGCCTTCCCACTACTAGGAATATACCCTGAGGAAAGCAAAACTGAAAAAGACACATGTACCCCAAAGTTCATTGCAGCACTGTTTGCAATAACTAGGACATGGAAGCAATCTAGATGCCCATGGACAGATGAGTGGATAAAGAAGATGTGGTACATATATTCAATGGAATATTACTCAGCCACAAAAAGGAATATATTTGAGTCAGTTCTAATGAGGTGGATGAACCTAAGCCTGTTATACAGAGTGAAGTCAGTCAGAAAGAGAAAAACAAATATCACATGTTAATGCCTATATATAGAATCTAGAAAGGTGGTACTGATGAACCTATTTGCAGAGCAGCAAATCTGCAGAGATACAGACATAAGAGAACAGACTTATGGACATGGTGGGGGAGAACAGAGGATGGGATGTAAGAAAGAGTAACATGGAAACATTCATAACCATATGTACAGATAGCCAGTGGAAATTTTCTGTGTGACTCCGGGAACTCAAACCAGGCCTCTAACAACCTCGAGGGGTGGGATGAGGAGAAAGTAGGAGGGAGGTACAAGAGGGAGGGGACATGGGTATACCTATGGCTGATTCATGTTTATGTTTGGCAGAAACCAACACAATATTGTAGAGCTATTATTCTAAAACATAAGTAAAAATTGCAAAATACCCATTGAACCTGTTTAGTTGTCAAATGTTGTACAAATATTTTATATAGCAGTATTTTACTTAATCTTCTTCACCAAACCTTTTTTAGATAAGAAAATGGAAACAGAGAATGAAGTGCCAGGTTCTTTCAAGAATTAATAATTGCTAAAGTCAGAACATGCATTCAATTCTGTGTGATTCCATTGGGAGAGTTTTTATAACCTGAGATATTTTGTCTGACATTGCTCTTTCCTCTACTAGGAACATGTTGCTGTTATTGCTGTTTAGTCACTAGTCCTGTCTGACTCTTGTGACCTCATGTAGCCTGCCAGGCTCCTCTGAAATCTTCCAAAAAGGGAAGACCAAGCTGAATGGCTATGGCCAATCTCTGGGCTTTTCTTTTCAGTATCTGAAGGCATCTCTGGATTACTTACAACCTCCAATTCATTCTGTCATACTACTTGGTTTTCCTTTCTCTGTGGAAACCAGCTAGAAACATCTTAAGCCCCAGGGAATAATCTGATTTGTAGTCACTTCCTCAGCCTAGTGTCCATCTATTTTATTTGACCCATTTATTAGTAAGTTTAAACTCACCGGGAAATTTTTCAAAACCACTAAGATCTTATTATTAACAGGTCACATGAGCAGATTTGAACAGACAGGAAGGACATAGAATACCATGAATTCTAGTTACATAGCTGTCTCCAAGCCTGTATTTCATAATTATGGGATGAAATATGGTCCCTCTGAGTTGATAAGGTATTTTCTAAGTGAGATAGGAAAATTATTATAGGAAAACAATAATTTTCCAGGGGATCTTCCCAATTCAGGGATCAAACCTGGGTCTCCTGCATTGCAGGTGGATTCTACCAGCTGAGCTACCAGCAAAGCCCCTGGTAAAGTTTTAACTTATAAAGCTAAAAACATTTATAATTTAGCTTTAACAGTCTAATCTGCTAAAGAAAGCAAATATTTTGACTATGCACCCAAATATTTTTTAGACTGTTAAGATGACAAAACATTTTATAATTTTTTTCCTTTCCACTAGTAAATTGCTTCTTAAATAAGAACACTGAACACAGTATTCTGAGAGATATTGCTGTTCAATTCAGTTCAGTTCAGTCACTCGATCATGTCCGACTCTTTGTGACCCCATGGACTGCAGCATACCAGGCTTCCCTGTCCATCACCAGCTCCTGAAGCTTACTCAAACTCATGTCCATTGAGTCAGTGATGCCATCCAACCATCTCATTCTCTGTTGTCCCCTTCTCCTCCCACATTTAATCTTTCCCAGCATGAGGGTTTTTTCTAGTGAGTCAGTTCTTCACATCAGGTGACAAAAGTATTGGAGTTTCGGCTTCAACATCAGTTCTTCCAATGAATATTCAGGACTGATCTCCTTTAGGATGGACTGGTTGGATCTCCTTGCAGTTCAAGGGACTCTCAAGAGTCTTCTCCAACACCACAGTTCAAAAGCATCAATCCTTTGGTGCTCAGCTTTCCTTATAGTCCAACTCTCACATCCACACATGACTACTGGAAAAACCATAGCTTTGACTAGATGGACCTTTGTTGGTAAAGTAATGTCTCTAATTTTTAATATGTTGTCTAGGTTGATCATAGCTTTACTTCCAAGGAGCAAGTATCTTTTAATTTCATGGCTGCAGTCACCATCTGCAGTGATTTTGGAGCCCTCTCAAGTAAAGTTTTTCACTGTTTGCATTATTTCCCCATCTATTTGCCATGAAGCGATTAGGCTGGATGCCATGATCTCAGTTTTCTGAGTGTTGAGTTTTAAGCCAACTTTTTCACTTTCCTCTTTCACTTTCATCAAAAGACTCTTTGGTTCTTCTTCTCTTTCTGCCATAAGGGTGGTGTCATCTGCATATCTGAGGTCATTGATATTTCTCCCAGCAATCTTGATTTCAGCTTGTTCTTAATTCCAGTCCCACATTTCTCATGATGTACCCTGCATATAAGTTAAATAAGCAGGGTGACAATATGCAGCCTTGATGCACTCTTTTCCTGATTTGGAACCAGCCTGTTGTTCCATGTCCAGTTCTAACTGTTGCTTCTTGACCTGCATACACATTTCTTGGGAGGCAGGTCAGGTGGTCTGGTTTTCCCATCTCTTAAAGAATTTTCCACAGTTTGTTGTGATCCACACAGTCAAAGGTTTTGTCTTAGTCAATGAAGCAGAAATAGATGTTTTTCTGGAACTCTCTTGCTTTTATGATGATCCAACAGATGTTGGCAATTTTGATTCTGGTTCCTCTGCCTTTTCTAAATCCATTTACTGTTCAGACAATGTAAATTTTTTTAAATGATAACAAATAATAAAAATTGGATAAACATTAATGAAAGAAATATGTTAAATACCTGACCTTGGTTGAAGACTGGGGAACTTTTTCCTTATTAAACTCTACTCCTCCCTACTACTTAACATTTTATCCCTACACTTTTAATTCTTGTGGTCTCTGAGCTTCTGTAATTGGCATCTCAGATTTACTATTTGCTTAAGAGTCTGGGATCTTCAGCATACAAATTTGTGGCATGTCTGAAATGCTCAGTTTGGCTGCTTCAAAGAGCCATCTGGATTGAGTCAGCTGTGATGCATCTGGGTAGATTGGGTATAGGCCAGGTTTAAAAAAAAAATAGACTAGATGGAGTTACCTTTCAAGAGTCTGTTTATTCTTGCTTTAAATACTTGGCCATAAAATCATAAATTAGAAAGTAGCTTCAATGAGTGGAAACCCTTTCAAAGAACCACCTAGTCTAATCTTGCCTTTCTATTTTAGAAACTCTTCCTCACATTTAAACAAACTTTTTCTTGCTACAGTTAACAAAGAAGCCACATTGTTTGGTTTAACTTCAGCGCTGACTGGGAAGTCTTCCATGCCATCCCACAAAGTTATGAAAACTATCACAACGAAAGCATAAATCACATAGATGATATGAGTTTCGACTACCTGGGGACTTCAGATAGCTGACAGCTGGCTTGGCTAAAAATAATTTAAAACTTTCATCAGTGATTATTTACATTGAGGATGAGATGGATAGATAGCCTCACCAACTCAGTGGACATGAATTTGAGTAAACTCAAGGAGATAGTGAAGGACAGGGGAGGCTAGCATGCTGCAGTCCATGGGGTCACAAAGAGTCAGACACAACTTGGTGATTGAATAACAACAACAATAGCAACATTGACAATCTGCCTCCAAAATATCTGATTTTACTTTCTAGACATAGTAACTTTTACTCCTTTTTCTGTTCTTTAATGATATCTTTTTTATGTATGGTAAGTTATTAGGTTTCATTTCTATGGACCATCTCAAGTGATGACACTGACTTTCTAAAGTGGAGAGGCTTAAGAGGCAACCATTATTACACAGAACCTCCTATGCTATATAATTTATATTTTACTTTATCACCCCAGGTGATTTTTCAAGACATGCTGTCATTCATTTATCCTCTGCTTCACAAGCTTGGTCTGAATAGAACACTAGGGAATGAAGGTAGCTCATCCAAGAATACTGGGGTCTTAGAATGGCTCACCTCCTTAGGGATGACCTATCACAAGGTATCTAGTCACTTCTTAACCTTCCTCTGAGAAATGTGCCCAAGTCAGACTTTTTTTTTTTTTTTTTTTTTGCATCCCAGAAAAAGTCATTACTTTCCATCCATGTCTCAAGCCAAACACCTAGGAGTCATTCTTGACTAATTTTTTTCCTCTTCTAGAATAGTCGATCCGTAAGTCCTAACTACCCCTACACCAAAATTATTTCTCTGATTTATCAACTTCTCACCAATTCCACTATAATCCACCTTGAGATTGATTGTTTTTTCTCAAGTGCAACAACTTTCCACCTGGACTCCCAATTTCCACTCTTCTTCTATTTGCCATCCATTATTTGTATGCAAATGAGAACACCATAACCTTAATCTTACACTCGGGGATCACCGCCAAGGTTAACACCTTAGTCTATGTCTTTATGGATCTTTTCTCCACATGTATGTGTGTCTGCATGTGTTTTTTTTTAACCAAAGTGAGAACAAAGTGTCTCTACTGTTCAGTAACTTGTACCTTGGTTGACAGTGTTGCATCTGCATTTCCGTAATCTTTAAAATCTCTCCAATGATCTTGAAATGTCTTGAGATACACTTTCCCTCTCTTCCAGGATCATAATTTCATCATACTCTTAATCTAGCATAGCCCCTTTTTTCTATTTCTGACTTATTGAAAAGATAGGGCCAATTTTCTTAAATTTTCTTCACAAAGAAGTCTGACTTTCGTTCCTATATATGTAAATCAGATCAGACTATTCTCTTTTTTAAGCCTATGAATGGCTTCTCACTTGCATGTAACAGAATAAAATCCAAACTCCTACTATGGTCCTCTAGGCCTTAAGATCGGGCCTCTGCCTAACCTCACTGACATGATCTTCTCATCACTGCTTCTCTCTTGCTCACCAAGTATGAGTTATCCAGGCCTAATCATAGATCCTCAGGAATACCAAGCTATTCTTACCTCAGCACCTCTGTTCTTATCCTCCTGTCTCTGATTTTCTTACACCCTTCTGGTCTAAGTTCAGATATCACTGTTTCTCAGAGGTTTCAATCACTTCCCATATAAAGCATTTACCACCAACTGAAATAATCATTTTATCTACCTGATACAGTTCATCTCCTGCCATTGTAAGCTCGATAACAGACATATTGTTAGGATATGACCACTGTATGTATCATCGGTGCCTATGGCAGTAACCAGCACCTAGTAGACACTCAATAAAATTTATTTGGTGAATGAACAGAAAGCTCCAAGACTCTTAATAAAAAGATATAAAAAGATGAGATGGAGTAAATCCAAAGACCATTTAGGTCAATCTTTCTTGGTGAGAAAGTGGTAGCCCAGGACTGGGGTGGTGGGGGGTGGGCGCAGGAAGGACGCGACCTGTAGCATCTGAATTTGGAGCTGTTTTCCTAAACTCTGCCTGGAGTAGGGCTCTCTAGGGCTTGGGAAGGCAGTCTTGGGCATATGCCTGCTCTTTCAGTGCTAACCTGTCACAATTGCACATTGGGGCTTGAAATGCCTAGTGGTGACCTAGACCCTCACAGATGCCAGGTTTCCCAGCTTCTACTAGAGGACTTTTCCATTCAAACATCCTGCCCTTGAGCTTTGTTTTTTCTCCCAAAAAATAATATTGCCCAGTTTTACTCTGTGACAGTGACCTAAGTACTTACATGGATCAGCTCACCAGTCTCTATTTAATTGTTTACAATATATCAGGGCCTCTGCTAAGTGATTCCTTTGCATTATTCTACTTAAAGTTTGTAGCATCTCTTTTTTTAACTTTTTGTTTTATATTACAGTCTAGTTTATGAACAAGGCTGTGTTGGTTTCAGGTGCATAGCAAATTGATTCAGTTATACATGTGTATGTATTCTTTTTTAGATTCTTTCCTCTTATAAGCAATCACAGAATATTGAGTAGAGTTCCCTGCTCTATACACTAGATCCTTGTTGATTATCCATTTGATCATGTATTATTTTTAATTGGAGGATAATCACTTTGCAGTGTTGTGTTGGTTTTTGCTGTTCGTTTGTACAACAATGTGAATTAACTATATGTATACATATATCCCTTCCTGCGTGAGCCTCCCTTCCCCCTACCTCCCGCCTCTAGGTCATCACAGAGCACCGAGCTGAGCTCCCTGTACTATACAGCTACTTCCCATTAGCTATCTGTTTTACACATGGCAATGTATATATGTCAACGCATAGCATCTCTCAGAGGTAAACACTATTCTTGTCCCCACTGTACTGGTGAATAACATGTGCATGAAAGAACTTAGGTAACATGTCCAAAGTTAACAACTAAAATAAGAGAAGAAGTACTGCTTCAAATGTCTATCTGTAATCTGCAAATCTTACCATCCAGTGCCTTCTCTCTGTAATGGCTCAACCCTCAAGCACCTACACATGCCAACCCCAGCCCAGTTCTCAACCCTGGGCGCCTTTCATAGCAAATCTCACTAGAAGTTGCCTCATTCCTTTGTGTTCAAATAAGCTGTCAGGTATAAGCTGAGAATCAGTGAATGTTTACATGATATGTCAGACTTCCTAAGTGGCTCAGGAGTAGTTTATGCCTTAACTCCCCCCAAAAGCACTTAATCTTGCATCTTTCAAATGTGCTAGCAGCCTAGTGAGGAACATATTTGATGAGAAAGGAACTATAAGAGCTGGGCTGTATGAAAGATAACTTCCCCTGTATCTCCATTTTGGCATATTCTGCCCTATGTAAATATTTAGTGCTGTTTAGTGGTGGGAAATAGTCATTTAACTTAGAACCTCCAGCTTAAAAAATTACAAAGCACATTTACTCTGGGGTTTTTAGTAATACAGACTTTTCTATCCATCCTTTCATGCAAATACAGTATATAAAAGATCTGAATCACATGTCTCCGATTGAAAGAGGTACATGCACATTTGGTGGCTGCAGTGGTAGAAATGAGAACTTAGTGATACTTGGCTCCCTGTCTTCCTGATTTGGTCACACAGCCTGAAGCAGAAGAAAGCCACCAACCCAAGGTCACACAGTTTTCCAGATAATCATAGTTACCTGTGAGCATTGGCCCCTAACATGTTCAGTGCTAAAATGCACAATTTAATTCAATGTGTGTACCTCATTTGTACCAGGGTAGCAGGCAGTGCTTTTTCTTTTCCTGCCTCAGCTGACTCTGAATAAGGAATCCCTTCTCTGTATTTTCCAGGCCCACCTCCCTGGAGTCCCTCGTGGTGCACACTGTTTGCTGCCTCCAGACTGGGTTGCTTAGCAACCAAGCTCGGCAGGCTTCCTAATAGACAAAGGTTTTTCCTTCCAGTCCAACTGCTGAACTAATGCTCATTGTTGACAAGGGAACAGTTCCCTGCTGAGCATACTCTGTAATCTGGAGGCAGATTTGGGGGCTTATTGCCAGGAGCCATGGACATCTCTCCTAAATGGGGAGGAGGCACAGAAGTCTGAGGACAAAATCATATTGAATGGACTGTTTCCTGTGTTGATCGATGACTACACAGGCATTTCAACTTGGTCACTTACCAGAGATTGTATCACAGGAGACATTTGGTTACAGTAGTATCCAAATTCATAGAATAATTCACATTGCCATCTTCTTGTCCTATACAAACCACAAAGAAATCATCTCCTATTGCCAGGTACACAGCCACAACATTTGACGTTATTTCATAGGCATGAACTAAGCTACCAGATTGAAGCTCCATTAAACTAGAAAGGCTTGAATCCATGGACTGCTTTCAAATCCATCTCACGGGATCCTAACATTGGGCCATCCTCAAGGTAGGCAAAACATGGAAAAGCATTCCCACTTAGTAGAAGATGAGGTGACTCACCCAAAAGTAGACAGGGAAAAGGAGGCAAAGCTTCTTCTTCAAAACCAGCTCTTTAGAGTCCTCTGGCTCCAGGTGCATGTTCAGCTCTCGGACAGATACATCTTCATGTGGAAAACAGTTTGATATTTGTGGTTCACCTGCAGAGAAAGGAGGGCAGAGGGTTAGTTTGTAAATTACTAAATAAGCTTGGAGAAATGTAACAACTTATTCTGGGTTACTCTGTGAAGCTGTGACTCTCTCACCTTTCTGAATCAAGGCAATAGCCATTAAACTCTACATTACTTACGTCTCCATGGCTTTATTATGAGACAGCTTGTGAATGCACTTAGAAACATATGCAAGCAACTAAACTTTAAGTATAGATGAATGACAAATTGCAGTTAATACACCCTACCATTGAATGTGGCAGGATTTTATAATCATTTCCCCCTCCCAGGACAAAGCAAGATAATAAACTTAATGAGAATAGGTGTTATGTTTCTTTCCCTTTCCTTGGGTCTTGTATATGTCTACAAAGAGCCTGCGTATCACAAATATTAATAGAAGGAAAGAATAAAAAAATGGTCAAGGTCAAGCCCAAGTTCAAAGATAAGTTCAAGGCCAAGGTCAAAGTCAAGAGCAAGTCCAAGGCCCTTAACTAATCTAGTGCCAGACATATACAGGTATATTGAATATATTTATTCTTTTCCAGATACTTAGTAGCATTCCACTCCTGTTCTTATTGCCTTATCTGTGAGGAGTTTCTCCCTTTTTCCTTTGTTTTAATAACTGTATCTTTTCCTCAGACTTGTATACCTATTTAGATACCGCATGAACTCTTTGTCTTCAACCACAAGAAATATAGGAGCAGAATACAGCATGTAGAAATATGAATTTTATATAGATAAGAAAATATGTACGATTCCAAAACTAATGGTCATGTCTGTTCAGAGATACAATGATGCAGGAAGACATTAGCAGAAAGTAGACACAAAGTGAGTAGAATCATACCAACTAATCAGAATGCCTCTAGAATGGAATCTACCAAATAAGTTACTTTCCTGGTTAATAGTAATTAAATTTACAGATTTTTTTTTTTTAAAAGAATTCTTATGTTATTTGAGTCTCACAATGAGCCCAGTGGTAACTATTAGCCCAAGACAACAAATGACAAAACTAAGGCCTAGAGAGACTCAGTTACTTATTGTTTACGATTACATAAGCAGGAACTGATTTTTGGATCTTCCAGCTGAAAATTCCATAGCTTTTTCATGTTACTATATAACATCTGATCAGCCAAAAATTAACTTAGACCACTTTTTTTTTGGGGGGGGGGGTGACGTCCAGAAATTTTTGTTTTAATGATTGCTTCAGGTGATTTTGATGCATCCTAAAATTAGAGAAGCACTGCTGTCATAGACCAGCCTTCACTGTATTCTCTTTTTATTTTATTTTTGATTAGAGGATAATTGCTTTTCAATGTTGTGTTAGTTTCTGCTGTACAACAACATGAATCAGCTATAAGTATACATATGTCCCCTCCCTCTTGAGCCTCCTCCCATCCCATCCCTACGTAACCTAGACCACTTATTTAGAAGTCTTATTAAAATTGTTCTAAAGCATTTTCATACACTTGACTCAGGAGGCAAGTATAATCCCAATTATCTACAAATTCTAGAAAATGCAAACGAATTCATAATGACAGAGAGTAGCAGGAGTTACCTGGGGATGGGGAAGGGAGGGCTGGATTACAAAGGGACAGAAGGAAACTTTTGGAAATGATGGGTATGTTCATTATCTTAATTGTTTAGCTTAAAACCATTTAGAAAATGGTTTTCTAGATGTAATATATGTCAAAGCTCATCAAATTCTCCACCTTAAATATGTGCATATTACTGTACATCAATTATATTGAAATAAAGTTGCAAAAGACAAAAGAATGAAAAGAAAAATGAGGAAGCACTCTATTAGCCAATTACCAAAAATAGCTTATATCTCAATACTACTCATATTATCTAATTAGACTAAATAACACCACTTTAGATTCAAAATCAGGAAGAATTTTCTGTCATTTTCTGGCATTTTAGTATCATTAAAATCTTGGAATATTGTCCAGAGAAAACATAAAAGATCCTCCCTGTGAAACAAGACGGGCTACCCAACTGTAAGGCCAGTTCAGTTCAGTTGCTCAGTCGTGTCCGACTCTTTGCGACCACATGAATCACAGCACACCAGGCCTCCCTGTCCATCACAAACTCCCGGAGTTCACTCAAACTCATGTCCATTGAGTCGGTGATGCCATCCAGCCATCTCATTCTCTGTCGTCTCATTCTCCTCCTGCCCCCAATCCCTCCCAGCATCAGGGTCTTTTCCAGTGAGTCAACTCTTCGCATGAGGTGGCCATAGTACTGGAGTTTCAGCTTCAGCATCAGTCCTTCCAGTGAATACCCAGGACTGATCTCCTTTAGAATGGACTGGTTGAATCTCCTTGCAGTCCAAGGGACTCTCAAGAGTCTTCTCCAACACCACAGTTCAAAAGCATCAATTCTTCTGTGCTCAGCTTTCTTCAGAGTCCAACCTCACATCCATACATGACCACTGGAGAAACCATAGCCTTGACTAGACAGACCTTTGTTGGCAAAGTAATATCTCTGCTTTTCAACATGCTATCTAGGTTGGTCATAACTTTCCTTTCAAGGAGTAAGCATCTGCCTTACATAATTTAGATTGGGAAGAAGAAGAAAAGTCAGTCAAACCAGAAATGCCCTTCTAGCCCTCAGTATTTTAATTCTTCCTTTCCATATTATTCCATCCTTCACCGCAATGAAAGATCATTACAGATCTTTTGCTTAGCTAGTTCTATAATCTATTCTTTTGAGGGCAAGTTCATCATACAGCATAATAATCAAGAATATAAAATTCAGACTCAAGTTGGCCCAGGTAAAAGGCCTTTCCTACTAGTGGTTGTTTAGATACTTAGGCCTCTTTGAACCAGTTTCCCTATACACAAAATGGGAATTATCATAGCACTTATGTCAGAATGCGGCCATAGACATTTAATGAGGCAATGCTTAGTAAAGCTTTTGACTCAGATCTGACATACAGGACTCAATAAAGTTAGTCATTAATTTAAAAGAACATAGCAAGTACTATAACTTTAGTTTTATATATGATTTTTTTCTTCAAAGAGCCCATATTCTTTGAACGAGGTTCCAAGATATCCCACACTTTTCAATCAACTGATGGGATGAGTGCCTTGTGCATTTCCAAGAAACATGTGTTCAAACAGTATTTAACCAAGGTTAATACCTTTCTAGGTCCAGGGAAGAAATTCTAGAGAAGCAGCATTCTAGACCTTTTCCATGTAGGACTGTGCTGTTGGTATCCCACTATTTCCTTTTACTTCCCACCTTCACCACCAGAAGGAGGAATAATTCAGTACACATGGTTCCTGCCCCTTCCTGTGCTGGATGGGAACATACCATGTGTTTCCCTCACATGCTAGATTTTTCTGACACCATCTGTTCTCCTAAGTCTACGGCACACAGTTTGCCTTGCTGTCACAACTCTCTTTGAAAATGTCGAGAAGATATGTGATGAATGATTCTAAGGAATGTTGTTTACCTACCAACCATCTAACTGCTGAGTGCTGGCTGGAGCTGGGTAACGGTCCCAGACCTTCAGTACTGGGATTCTCTGTGTAGCCCTACCTTATATGTCACAGAGGCTGAATGATAGAGACAGGGCTGATTCCAAACATTTTTAACTCAGTAAGGACACACTGCTACAGATCCTAGGTTAACTCTCAACTACTGAGGTGTTAGTTTCCACTGGGAACGATGGTAGTCACCTTCTACACATAATACAATTCTCACAAAACTCCAACAAGAAGGAAGACACCCTAATCATCTACATGTGTAATTGAGAAACTAGAGACTTAAATAGATGAGTTGTTCTTCTCCTGGTCACATTGCTAGTAATGGCAGAGTTAGGATATGAACCCAAGCTGTCTGTCTCCAGATTCTCTGTCCTTGCCTACAATGCCTCCAACAAGAGCAGTAAACTACGGAGCAACTGCCTTGCAATCTCCAATGCAACCTTTAAGAAGATTTTTTGTCCCCTGGAGTTATAGTTCCATTTTTCTCTCTTTTTTTTTATTTTTATAATAAATGTATTGTAGAATACATCAGATGATACATTAAGAAGAAATATTTATGTGTTAATTAAGGCATATGACAACCCAGAACTTTATAATCTGGAACTAAAAGTTTCAATATTTGACATTTTATATAAATTTACACATTTCATATGTTATACTGATATATGTATATTGTATATACATATATTTTTCCCAATATGTACTTACATATTTATTTCCCAAAGTATTTGCATTTTATTTTTTATTATTTATTTATTTTTTACTTTATTTTATATTACTTTGTTTCCTAAACTGGACGGAAGTTCATTAAGGGCAGAGACCATGAGCTACTTATATTTATACACCCAGCCACACAAATACACACCTCTCACACCACCTTTGATCACTTTGTTGGTTGTTGTTCAGTTGTTAAGTCATGTCTGACTTTGTGGCCCCATGGACTGCAGTGCACCAGGTTTCCCCATCCTCCACTATCTCCCGGAGCTTGCTCAAACTTTTGTCCACTGAGTCAGTGATGCCATCCAACCATCTCATCCTCTGCTGTCCCCTTCTGACCTAAGTCTTTCCCAGCATCGTGCACAGTAGGTGCTCAGTAAATATCAGTGATGGATAGCACCTCAAATGTGATCAATCACTTTTATATTACAAGCATAATCAAGTAATTTATCATCCAAATCAGGGCATGTTTGAGAGGGAAATGGGTCCTACTAAAAATTATGCTGGAAAAATAGCCATCGAGATCATCCAAGACAAACTGGACCAGGTGGTTATCCTAATTATAACCCCTCTCTTACTGTATCTATTCAACATTATGAGTTTCCTCTAAGATAAAACTAACAGACAGCCATGGAAACAGTTAAACTGAAACATGGAAAAAATGGAGCCATCTATTCCAAACACAAACCCCAAAACAGAGACTATCAAAAAGACAACCTGGATGTCACCCTGATTCTGTTTTCGCTTTTATAAATGTGTTTATGATTTTTTTTTCCCTTTCCTCAGCAGATGCTACCTGATTTGTGCTCCGGCTAATGTCACTCATGTCAACAGCATTGCCAAATGCAATGAGGTGTGACTGACACCAGGAAAGATGATGAGCAACGAGAATGGCAGCTGGCTGCATTTCCTTCTTGTAGAATTTTAATGAATCAAGGAGCACCCTGATAGAGTACATCCGTACTTGCTAGAAGCAAAGCTGAATGCTCTCATCCCCAACTCTGAGATCTGAGAAACCCAAAGAGGGCTCCACCCTCATGATAGGGCTAGATGGGTCCTGAATAGAGGATGAGGACTGAGGAATATAAGAAACAGCCACAGGAGAAGACTACAGCCATTGGGAAAACTGCGGAGAGGTGGGAAAGAAACCTGAGTTCTCTCTCACTCTGTCCTACTCATTAGTTTTGTGACTTAGGCTAATTATTTGTCTTATTGGGACTCTATTTTTTAATGTAAGCAAACACGGAGGCTATCTTAAGTAAAGACAATAAAATAAGTTGTTTATTTCAAGGATGCACAGGCATTTCACGGAAGTCAAAGGGAGAAACACACAGTCTCGTGAGTACTGGGTAAAGGAGCTACAATGCCACTGCGTGCCTAGGAGGAAAACGTTTTCCTCTTTCCTCATTGCTTCCTTCTGTGAATCTGCTTCTTTCTCACTTCAGTCAATCATTTTTTTGCTACCTAGTATGCCTGGTGGAATAACCCAAGTTTGAATGGTATAGGTCCAGCCACAAGGAACAACCGATTCTCAATTCTTATTTCTGCGCCCGATTCCCAGTCAAAGATCTGAGCAGCCTAGCTAGTGCCAGGTGTCTTCCCCAGACCCCCAAAGGATTAACAGAGTATACATCAATTCTAGATACCATGCCTGGGGCCTAGTTCTATGGCCCAATAGAAGGCAGGTCCATCCCTGTCACAAAGGGACTGTTTGTGAGCTGAGACAACACTTTCAAAGGTATCCCATTAGCTTACGTAACTTTACTCCCTCAATATTAAAATCTGCCTTTTCTTTCCTCATGAGGTTTTTAAGTCTTAAATAATACCATGTCTGGGGGAAAATGTGGAATTCAAATGACATTCCATCTGTCAGGTACTAGCTTTAACCTTAAATCACCCCATAAGTCAGGTGTAAAGCAGTCATATTTAAACCTATATCCTCTAGATCCCCAAGTTGTAGCCTTCCTTTCACAGATACCTGGAGGTCAATGTCATTGCCAGAAAAAAAGAAAAAGCTTTCCTAGTGTGAACATTATAGGTCTTAGAGTTCACTGACAAGCCAGAACATTCTTCCTTTTCTAGGTTTGTAATTAATTCCCCTGTTTGCATTATGTAAATAGTGCTTTGTATAATTTCATATCCATAATTGTTATCAATAAATTCAGTTGTCATTTCTCTAACTGAACTCTGTGATGCTTAATTATTAGAACTGTAAACAGAATATAAGGGGTGCAGAAAGCATGAATATTTAGTGATACTGACAGATTTTGTTCATGACCTGCCACAACTATTAATATTACTATTAATTTTTCCAGGGTAGGTTGTCAACATCAGTACAGAGTACGAAGCAAAGAAAACTCCTTTACCCAGAACTTAATAGTCCAAGGAATACTACTAAAAAGGAAAGGATACACATCTCAGAGAAGCCCTGAGAAAATAATAAATTGATTAACAGACCTCTACTAAGGCCTGTGATGGATAATGACTCAATAATGTCAGGGGGCAGGAAAGGGCTGGAAGGTAAAATAAAATTCTGTAATATTCCCCACATGTCTGATCTAAACACTCCCTCCTCCCCAACCCTCCACATAAATGATTTTGTGAAAAGAGCACCAAGTCCTAACCTGATTCTGTAAATTACTGGCCTGAAATTCCTCACCATTAAAAGGGAAATAATTCAAATATCCAATCTGCCTAGCTGGAACTAGCAGAAAGGAACTCCTTTGTCAAGAAGCAGCAGAGAAAAGCTGAAATTCAAGATTTGAGGCATGTTTTTCTCAAGAAAGTCTAAAGTGATAAGCGCCCTGCATAAACATGAGCTACCTTGCATAGAACTGTTGAGAAACCAAGTAGATCCAGCCTGTGAGTCCCCCTCTAGGTATACACAAAGAGGCTCTAAGAGAACAAGGGTACAGTACAGGTCACTAAGTGGTGGTAATCACCCAAGAGGGCAAAACTTACAGAGATGAGGGAGGGAAAGTGATAGAGAGGGGCTAGGAAAAGGGGAGGGAAAGGGAGAAAAAATATGGGATTATACTGACCGGGCTATTTAAAGAAAACATCAACTAGAGGAGTGACTGTTTTTTATAGCCTCAAGGGGGCACATGTGCAAACACAGAGACACACGTGGTTAAGTATTCCCTCCACCCACAGACACTACATATGTACACAGTATCCTTATATTCCTCAATATGTACAACTTGTGTGTCCGTCCGTTGTTTAGTCACTAAGTCATGTCCAACTGTTTTGCAACCCCATGGACTATAGCCTGCCAGGCTCAGGGGTTTCCTAGGCAAGAATACTGGAGTGGGTTGCCATTTTCTTCTCCAGGGGATCTTCCTGACCCAGGGATTCAAACCACGCCTCCTGCATTGGCAGATAAATTCTTTACCATCTGAGCTACTAGGGAAGCCTTCATTTGTCCATGCACACCTACGAATCATACCCCCCCACACACACACTTTCCACCCTGCTTATACCCACAAGAGTAGCAGCAGCACCTCAGCAAGCTGTCTGAAACAGATGCAGAAATGGAGCGCGCAAATGCTTTAAAGACAGGCAGACAGTCATAGGGACAGAGGTTGCCAGTGTCAATCAGAAAAACAGGGAGACCTATCCAAATGCCGACAGGAAGATCAGCATGACAGATACCTGCTTCCCTGAGCAACTGGTGAGTATTCTGTACTTCTATAAATAGAATTGAAGAGGGAAGAAATTCAGGTTAATGGCTAAGTGTTATCATTAGCCAGATCACTGCCCATTTTGGAAAGGATATTTTAGTGACATGTTTGTCAAAGGGTCTAATTCAAATACTAACTAAAATAGAAAATTATAAAAAATGTAAATTATTCTCCTTGATCCATCTCCTCAAAAGCACAGAGGAATCAAGTATGATACAAACATACAAACATACACTTGAACATCTGTAATTATCAAATATCACTCCCAATGCCCATTATCCAGCTGTGAGTTATCAAATAAATTTTTAACTATTATATCTGAAGGTCATATTGCATGGGATGGGATAAGCTGAAGGAATGGGCTGTTGAGTTCACTTGAAAGCTACCATTTATTAAAAACTAACTGTGCGGACACTGCTCCAGCATCTTCACATTATCTCACTTAATCTTTTTAACAACTCTATGAAATAGGTACTATTATAATCTCCATATTGTGGATGAGGAAACAGAGAGATAAATCATGCTGAGGAAATATGCATAATATCATAAATAATATGCTGAAAGAGAGGCAGAGCTTGAACTTGAACTCAGATGGTCTAGTTCTAGAGCGTTAGGCTAAACTGAGGATATTTCATCCCCATGTCAATTATCAGCTATCAGTAACCATCTGTGATGCTATATGGAGAACTGTTTTTGACTGTATTCGAACCTGACAAGGAGTGCTACAGTCAATGGGGGAAGTGGACTACCCATAGGAAGATAGGAGAGATGCGCATAGTGAGTATTTACAACACAGACCTGAGATCCAAAGACTGAACCACCACCAACCACAAGTGCAACCTTGCCCAAATATGACAGATACAAGTAAAATAATCAAAGATAAGGTCACAGGTTTAGCAGTATTGCTATGGGTTTGAACACTGGTGAGGACCTCTTAGCACAATGCTGGATGGCTAAAATAGCTTAATATACTAAGATCTTAGATCATTATCCTCTAGTTCAAAACATGATTTCACAGTTCCAATCTTTGTTGTTTTAAACTCCATCCATCTCCATGTTTATTACTAAAAATAACAGAATACACTCAACAATAAAACTCCTCTGTGTGCTTCAAACTAGTGTGGACTGAAACGCACGTCTAAAAGTCAGGTAACAGTTAAAGAAAGTGAATTACCATATGCAAAACAATTCCATGCAGAAGAAAAAGGAAAGGACAGTTGAAATTCTCACACTTAAACAACATCCCAAAGGTTTGGCAGTTCGACTAGCTCTTAAAAAAAAAAAAAAAAAAAGCCAACAATATTTTTCCTGAACACTGATATGAGTAAGGGGAGTGCTCTGTGTCAATTTAATCCTTACAGCAACTTCCAAAAGCCCTATTAGAACACTTATCCTAGGTCATCCAGCCATTCTGATCAGATGAGAACTCCAAATAGCTAAAACTAGCTCATTTTTTTCTATGGCCTCAAGATTGCCATTTGAGGCAACTGGACAAATAAAGCATGTCTCAATTTCTCTTATAACCAAGAGTCTATAGACTGGTGATGGGCAGGAAAGAGAGCTATGGACTATGACTGCAGGATGGCTTGGCATTCAGCCTGGCTTCATTTGAATCACACTCTCCAGTGACAGAATTAACCAGCCATGGAGATTGAGTTCACTGAACAGGAAAAATGAGGCTGCCAAGAAAAAAAAAAAAGCTAATGAAATCTAAGGCTGTGTTAAATAGAACAACAGCCATTTATTTATTCTCTCCCCTCCTCCAAAAACGATTTAAAGGGGCAGTAAACAACAGTGTCCTGAAACAAATGAAAAAATCATTCCATTTCTGTTTTTTTGGCAACATATTGGAGACAGTCCTAAATTCCACAAGAAATACTTCACAGGGTCTTTGGAGAAACTAGAGTTCATTTATTTAGAGTGTCCAGGATGCAGATGGGCAAAAAATCGTGGCATGTAGCAAATGACTGAACATGAAAGAACCTGAGGATATTTACTATAATGAAAAGACCTTGAAAACAGTTACCTTGTTTTACCTAATACTTAAAAGTTCAGTTCAGTCACTCAGTCATGTCTGACTCTTTGCAACCCCATGGACTGCAGCACGCCAGGCTTCCCTGTCCATCACCAGCTCCCAGAGCTTGCTCAAACTCATGTCCTTAGAGTAGGTGATGCCATCCAATCATCTCATCCTCTGAAATCCCCTTCTCCTGCCTTCAGTCTTTCCCAGCATCAGGGTCTTTTCCAATGAGTCATTTCTTCACACCAGGTAGCCTAAGTATTGGAGCTTCAGCTTCACATTCACTCCTTCTAATGAATATTCAGGCCTGATTTCCTTTATGATGGACTAGTTGGATCTCCTTACAGTTCAAGGGACTCTCAAGAGTCTTCTCCAACACCACAGTTCAAAAGCATCAATTCTTCAGTGCTCAGCTTTCTTTATAGTCCATCTCTCATATCTATACATGACCACTGGAAAAACCATAGCTTTGACTAGATGGACCTTTGTTGACAAAGTAATGTCTCTGCTTTTCAATATGCTGTCTCTGTTGCTCATAGCTTTCCTTCCAAGGAGTAAGCATCTTTTAACTTCATGGCTACAGTCACCATTTGCAGTGATTTTGGAGCCCAAAAACATAAAGTCGCTCACTGTTTCCATTGTTTCCCCTTCTATTTGCCATGAAGTGATGAGACCAGATGCCATATCTCAGCTTTCTGAATGTTGAGTTTTAAGCCAGTTTTTTCACTCTCCTCTTTCACTTTCATCAAGAGGCTCTTTAGTTCTTTGCTTTCTGCCATAAGGGTGGTGCCATCTGCATATCTGAGGTTATTGATATTTCTCCCAGCAATTTGATTCCAGTTTGTGCTTCATCCAACCCAGCATTTTGCACAATGTATTCTTCATGTAAGTTAAATAAGTAGGATGACAATATACAGCCTTGATGTACTCCTTTGCCAATTTGGAACCAATCTGTTTTTCCATGGACAGTTCTAACTGTTGCTTCTTGACCTGCATACAGATGTCTCAGGTGATAGGTAAGGTGGTCTGGTATTCCCATCTTTTGAAGAATTTTCCACAGTTTGTGATAATCCACACAGTCAAAGGCTTTGGTCTAGTCAGTAAAGCAGAAATAGATGTTTTTATATGGAACTCTCTTGCTTTTTCAATGATCTAATGGATGTTGGCAATTTGATATCTGGTTCCTCTGCCTTTTCTAAAACCAGCTTGAATGTCTCGAAGTTCATGGTTCATGTATTGCTGAAGCGTGGCTTGGAGAATTTTGAGCATTACTTAGCTAGCATGTGAGATAAATGCAATTGTGTGATAGTTTGAGCATTCTTTGGCATTGCCTTTCTCTGGGACTGGAATAAAAACTGACCTTTTCCAGTCCTTTGGCCACCACTGAGTTTTCCAAATTTGCTGGCATACTGAGTGCAGCACCTTAACAGCATCATCTTTCAGGATTTGAAATAGCTCAGCTGGAATTCCATCACCTCCACTAGCTTTGTTTGTAGTGATGCTTTCTAAGGCCCAGTTGACTTCACATTCCAGGATGTCTGGCTCTAGGTGAGTGATCACACCACTGTGGTTATCTGGGTCGTATAACCCAGATACAGTTTTTTGTATAGTTCTTCTTTGTATTCTTGCCACCTGTTCTTAATATCTTCTGATTTGTTAGGTCCATACCATTTCTGTCCTTTATTGTGCCCATCTTTGCATGAAATTTTCCCTTGGTATCTCTAATTTTCTTGAAGAGAATTCTATTATTTCCTATTCTATTGTTTTCCTGTATTTCTTTGCATTAATCACTGAGGAAATTTTTCTTATCCCTCCTTGCTATTCCTTGGAACTCTGCATTCAAGTGGGTCTATCTTTCCTTTTTTCCTTTGCTTTCTGTCATATTGAAGAGTGCTTAAATTTTTAGAATATGGTTTCAGAGAACAGAATATAGCTGATAGTGGACATACCAAAACCTATCCAAAAATGATAAACACAGCCTATGAAATAGTGAGAGTTACTAATATCTCAGGTATTGAAGAAGAGGCACGGTTATAAATCTCTCGACAAATGCTTCATGTCAGGTGGCAAGGAAGGACTTTTGAAAAAGTCATGCATTTAACCAACTCATAAGTATGTACATTGAAAGATTCTTTTCCTCTTTACTAGGCAATGGTGTGAAAGATTTGGCATAGTTTATGTGCTAAGCACAAGAAGTAAGGTGCTAGGAAGAAGAATGAAGGAATTTCTATGAAAAGGCATAGAATTTTTCAATCAAAATTAAGTAGAAGTGAAATATGTCACATTACTGAATAGACCAAGATGGCTGGAGTGAGATATCACTGACTTCAATCATCATAGGATTTGCTCTTTTATTTTTCCCCATATAAGAGCAAAAAATATCCCCTCTTTACAGACTTCTGAGCTGTAGATTATACCATCAGCCATTCAAGAAAATTGGACAATAGCAAATCATTTATCACTAGTGGGAAGCATTAGCCCAGCTTCTTTGAACTGAAAGGGGCTTCAGAAGCAATCCTGGGACCCCATTCTTTTCCTTCTTTAAAAATGTGACTAAGTCATCATCCTTGCAAGAATCAGCCCACCTGATCAAGCTATTTGTAATGCAGTTAGTGACCTCATCACCTCTACCCTAGTTGAATACCTTATTATACGTGGAAAAAAAAAGAATGAAGCTGGTTTTTTTCATCTGCAATTTCCAGATTAAAAAGAAATATCTCTGCATTTTCAGAAGGTTTTATATCAGATTTCCTTTTCCTTACTTTGCTGATACAGCAGTACACACAATAGCTGTGAGGGGCAAATTTTGAGCCAACTTTCTGCAACTGAGCAATGAAGGATGAGAGATTGTGTTCAGAATTTCCAGTATCACAGTTCTGTCTTTCCAGATGACTAAGATCATGGCTTTCATTCACATACAAGGACAATAAAAATAACAGTAATTAAAAAAGAAAAAAATCAGATTTTAGGTTACTTATAAAAATATGCTAAGATAGTATACCCATATGTGCAAATGTGTTTGATAATTTGTTATGTAAGGGGGTGTTATGAAAATGAAACCTTTTTGGTTTGATCTGTTTCTCTCAAATAAGAAATAACTAGTAACATTTTACATCAAGTTTATAAAGTCTGATTTTTTCCTCCATGAATGCAACTAATTTTTATAAGTAAATGCTGGGTTTTATGAGCTTCCTCAGTGGCTCAGGGGTCAAGAATCCATCTGCAAAGCAGGAGACACGGAGACCAGGGTTTGATCTCTGGGTCAGGAAGATCTCCTGAAGAAGGAAATGGCAACCCACTCTAGTCTTCTTGCCTGGAAAATTCCATGGACAGAGGAACTTGGTGGGCTAAAGTCCCTGGTATCACAAGGAGTCTGACACAACTGAGTGACTGAACAACAACGATAGCAGGGGAATATATTTCGATTGAAGACCATAAATAAGATCATAAATTAAGAAGTCTAATATTTTAAAGGCCCAGGGAGAGATAATGCAGATATCTGAAAAGGATGGATTTGAGGCAACAGAAAGCAGTGTTGATGTCCAGTTGGAAATTCTGTGCTCTGTCTATACATACTATAGTTCAATAATATAAATAGCAACAACATTTTAAAAATGTGCCTTCACAAAATAATTGAATGTTCACAGCTTAGACTCCCATTTGAGCTGCAAAGGTCTTTTTTTTTTTTTTTTTTTAAACCAGAGGTCTTAAAAGATCACCTGATCTGGGTATTTTCAACTCTGACACCACATTCAAACCCCTGGATCTAAAAAATACTAATGCCTGGCTCCCATACCAGATCAACTGGATGAGCATCTCTGAGGGTGGGAAACAATCTCACCAGGTGATTCTTAATATACAGCAAGGCATGAGAAACAAGAAGTGAGAAAACTAAAGCTGAAAGAAGTAAAGGGATTTGTTTAATCATATCAGCATTTGGTAGAGAGCAAGCCCTTCCTTAATCATCAATGATCAAGTTCCAATAGAAAAGATGCCCAAAAGCAAATGCATAGGGGACGCAATAAAAGGAGAATGTACAAAAGTTGTCAAGACTCTTATTTGATTATAGCAATATTGCAAATATTTGGCTTTGTGGAAATTTAGTTGCTTTGATGATGCAATGCATTTTTTTAGTGCCAATAATGTGCCCAGAATCACTAAACACTTGATGTATAGTTATAAGTTTTAACAATTCATTAAACAGATGAAGACGGTAATGCACAGAAAGATAAATTATATTGCCAAGTATATAAAGCTAAGAAATATAGAATACATTTACACCTGTCTCTTTGAGATAAAATTTACATGAAACAAAATGTACAGATTTCAGCATACCATTACATGTGTTTGGCAAATATATACATACACCCATGTAACTAAACCTATAATCAAGATATTAAATATTCCCATTACCTTAAAAATTCCCCCATATCCCCTTCTAGTCAGTCCACACCCCACAGGCAACTATGATTCCAATTTCTATCATTATGGACTAGAACGTCCATAAGTGAAATTATATAGTGGGTTCTCATTTGTTTCTGTTTTTACATTTTTTAAAGATTTTGTTTATTTTTATTTCTGGCTGCTCTGGGTCTTCGTCGCTGCCCTTGGGCTTTCTCTATTTGCAGTACACGTGTTCCTCATGGCAATGACGTCTCTTGTCATGGAGCATGGGCACAGTAGCTGCCGTGCATGCGCGTAGTCGCCCCGCGGCATATGGGATCTTCCTGGACCAGGGAATGAACCCGTGTGCCCTGTATTAACTGGCGGAATCTTTACCATTGGACCACAAGGGAAATCCCCTCATTTGTTTCTTACCGGTTTGTTCAACATCATTTTTTTTTTAAATATGCGTCTATATTATTCCTTGCATCAGTAGTGAGTTGCCTTTATGTAGCTGAGGAGTATGCTATCATATGAATATACCACAGTTTGTTCCCAGTTGTCTTGCTGATAATCATTTGTCTGTTTTTAAGTAGTGATTTTTGCCTGATTATTAATAAAGCTGCTATAAATGTGTTTAACTTTAGGAGAAACTACCAAACTATTTTCTAAAGTGCATGTCTGTTTACATACCTACTTCCCAGAGCAATACATGAGTTGTATGACTTCACACTGTCAACAGCATCTGTTGATGCAACAAGAAAGTGGTATTACATTATGGTTTTAATTTGCATTTCTCTGGTTAACTAATGATATCAAGTTCTTTTTCATGTTCATATTCACCATTCATACATTCTTCCTGGTGAAGTGTTCAGATCTTTTGCCTCATTGTATAAAACTTGCTTGTGATTTTATTATTGGCTTTTTCCTTATTTACCCTGGATCAAGTTTATTGTAAAATATATACTGTAAACATTTTCTCCCATATTGTAGTTAAACTTTTAATTTTCTTTTGCTGAGTAGAGGTATTATTTGGTGACATTCAAGGTATCTTTTTTCTGTGGCTTTTTCTTTCACTCCAAGAAACCTCTACCTGTTCAAAGATCATAAATATATGCTTCCATGTTTATTTTTAAAAAGTTATGATGTTTTAGTTTTTACAATTAGGTCTATGCTGCTGCTGCTGCTGCTGCTAAGTCACTTCAGTCATGTCCGACTCTGTGTGACCCCATAGACGGCAGCCCACCAGGCTCCCCCGTCCCTGAGATTCTCCAGGCAAGAACACTGGAGTGGGTTGCCATTTCCTTCTCCAATGCATGAAAGTAAAAAGTGAAAGTGAAGTAGCCCAGTCGTGTCCGACTCTTAGTGACTCCATGGACTGCAGCCTACCAGGTTCCACTGTCCATGGGATTTTCCAGGCAAGAGTACTGGAGTGGGGTGCCATTGCCTTCTAATTAGGTCTGTAATTTATCTAAATTAATTTTGTGGATGATGTAAAGTTGAGATTCATATTTCCATGTTTATCCCATTATTCCAGTACCATTTGTTTAAAAGATTTTTTTTCTCCTGAACTGCCTTGAAGTTTCTATGCAATTTATTATATGTATACTATTCTAGTGCTGAACTATACTTTGCCTCAACCTATATATCTTTATATAACACAATACTGTCTTGATTACTGTGGCTTATATCAAGTAAATACAATTCTCCTGATTTGTTATTATTCAAGACAATTTCAAATATTGTATATTCTCTACATTTTCATATAAATTTCAGAATAAGATTTTCTGTTTCCACACAAAAAATTTATGGAAAAAGTTTTGCTTGAGATTGAAAAGGGAAAGTCAGTTGTCTCCTTTGCAACCTCAGGGACTGTAGCCTGCCAAGTTCCACTGTCCATGGGATTCTCCAGGCCAGAATACTGGAGTGGGTAGCCATTCTATTCTCCAGGGATCTTCCCAACCCAGGGATTGGACCGAGGCCTCCCACATTGCAGGCGGATTCTTCGCCATCTGAGCCATCAGGGAAGCCCAAGAATATTGGAGTGGGTAGCCTATCCCTTCTCCAGCAGATCTTCCCCACCCAGGAATTGAACCGGGATCTTCTGAATTGCAGGCAGATTCTTTACCTGCTAAGCTACCAGGGAAGCCCCTGCTTGAGATTATGTTTAATCAAAACAACACTGAATCTTTTAGTTCATGATATCTCCACCAATTTAGGTCTTCTTTAAATCTTTTAGGAATATTTTAGAATTTTTAGTAGAGAAATCTCATGTATTTTTTTTTGTTAAATTTATCCTTAGATTTTGGGGGTATCTTTTATGCTATTGTACATGGTGTATTTAAAGTTTATGTTCCAAATGTGTGCCACTGGATATATATTGACAGTATATCAATCACTACCTACTGAATACCTATAATGTGCCATAGACTATACTAAACATGTTCCACCCCAAAATCTTTACAGAAATCCCTTTAAGAGACAAGTAAACTCATTTGTAGAGACATGGATGGATCTAGAGACCATCATGCAGAGTGAAGTAAGACGAAAGAGAGAAACAAATACCATATATCAAAAATGGCATAGTTGAACTTATTTGCAAAACAGAAATAAAGACACTGGTGTAGAAAACAAACATGGACACCAAGGGGGAAAGGGGGAGGAACAGGGTGATTTGGGAGATTGGGACTGACTTATACACACCACTGACACTATGCATAAAGCATAACTAATGAGAACCTAGTGTACAGCTCAGAGAACTCTGCCCATTGCTCTGTGATGACCTAAATGGAAAGGAAGTTCAAAAAAAGAGGGGATATGTATACATACAACTGATTCACTTTGATTACAGTAGAAACTAACACAACATTATAAAGCAACTATACTCCAACAAAAATTAATTTTTAAAACAGGCACAAGCAAACTAAGACAGAGATAAATTTAATTTTATATAGCTAAGCCTACAAAGCAATAAAGTTCCAAAGGTGAATTAGAACTTAATTCACCTTAATGTTAAAGTCTATGTTCAAACCACTGTGCTTTGCTTATGTTATAATATGGGGGACCTTGAATACCATGTCTTTGGGGATATAATCCTACCATTCATTGGGTTTCCACAGTAGATTCATTAGCAAGGAAATAACATTTGGAAGAGCTGTTCTAAGAATCCTATACAGATTGAGGTGGGAAGAATGAAATAGATGGGGTGATGAGAGACAGACTACATTTGTCCAGCATCCCACACTCTGCCACCTCCAATTTGACTTCATTTCCTTAAGCTCACCAGGACTGAAATTCCATGCCACAGCTTTGGAAAATGGGGGCTTCCCAGGTGGCTCAAATGGTAAAGACTCCACCTGCTAATGCAGGAGAAGTAGGTTCAATCCATGGAGATCCCCTGGAGGAAGAAAAGGCAACCTACTCCAGTATTCTTGCCAGGAAAATGTCATGGACAGAGGAGCCTGGCAGGCTACAGTCTATGGGGTTGCAAGAGTTGGACATGACGGAGTGCGTGTGCATGCACACACACACACACACACACACCTTGGAAAATAGTCTGCATGCATGCTGTCTCTTCAGTCATGTCTGACTATTTGCAACCCCATGGACTATAGCCCTCTAGGCTCCTCTGTTCATGAGATTATCCCAGCAAGATTACTGGAGTGGATTGCCATTTTCCTTCTCCAAGGGATCTTCCCCAACTAGGGATGGAACCCATGTCTCCTGTGCCTCCTGCCTTACAGGAAGATTCTTTACTGCTGACCTAGGGGAAAAGCCTGAAAATAGTCTTCAAATGATTGTATATAGAGTTAACAATTCTACAACTAGTTATGTACCCAAGAAAAATTAAAACATGCCATCACAAAAACGTGTGTGCACTAAAAAGAATGAATATACATACATGTATAGCTGAATCATTTTGCTGAATACCTGAACCTAACAGAACTAAATCAACTACACACCAATGAAATAATGTATGCAAATATTTACAGCACTATTATTCATAGGAGCCAAAAGGTAGAAACAACACAAATGTCCATCAACTAATGAATAGATAAGCAAAATGTGATATATACAAATAATGGAATATTTTGACCATAAAAACAAATAGAGTACTGATAAATACTAGAACATGAATGGACCCTGAAAACATTATGAGAAATGAAAGAAGTCAATCACTAATGACTATATATTATATGACTCTATTCTTATAAAATGTCCAGAATATAAAAGTAAATCACTGATTGGTTAGGGCTAGTAGGGGACAAATTTGCAGGAGAAGGGGATATCTAACTGGTATGGGGTTTCATTCTGAGATGATGAAAATGTTCTAAAATTGAACATCTGAAATATATTGCATATATTTGTAAAAATACTAAAAAATATTGAATTTCATTATTTAAATGTATGAATTTTACAGTATGTGAATTGTATCTCAGTAGAGCTATTAAAAAATAAAAGCAATATTCCTATTCTTTTTGATAGCACAATGCTTGACACCTACTAAGTACCAATAAATATTTGTTGGAAATATTAAAGGAAGAATAAATCCATTAGAAATAGGCCTCTCATGTTCAGGTAAGCGGTTACAATAAGGGATAAATGTGTTAAAAATTTGACAAAGTATAATGTCATTCCCCTTACTTTTACATATACATAATAAATCACCTTGAACACTATTTACTATTCTAGGTTTCAATGGACTAAATACTTTACATATTTAGATCTTTCTGGAGTATTGTTGCCATCCATTATTCCTGGCATTTTCAGCACTGCCTTGTGACATGACCTTTGGTAGCTCTCTCTACTTTTCCTAGTTTGTTTCCATTAGAATTATTTAAAGCAGCCTGAGAGGCTGACTGATGCCAAGAGCCAGGGAATCTGAAAAGGATACAGCTGGAAACTACAACAGAGCTATAAGAATGACTAAACAAGAAGAACTCTTTGTATCCCTTGGCATTTTTGCCTCCATAATTTTGCACTAACAAGAAAGACAATTTTTTGACTATGTCAGCAGGGAGCATTGCAATCTACACCACAAATATAGGTCATTCTCACTTCTCAGAGAGAATAAAACAGCATTGTCACTGAAGCTGCTTTGTTTTGTTTTTTACTTTTTTCTTTTAAGTCCTGTTAAGCATTAAATGGTACAATAGAAAGAGACCTTAGAGAGTCTTCTGTCCAGTGCTTTCCAAACTTTAATGTGAACCATCGGAGGATTTTGACAAAATGCAGAATCTGATACAATAGGTCTGAAAACAAGTAATCCCAGGCAATGTGGGTGCTGCTCTTTCATGGACTGGACTTAGAGTAGCAAAGTTCAGTTCCAACCTCTTCATGTGATGCATTTTAAAAAAATGAAGAGGTACAGAAAAAAAGGAGACTTACTCAAGGTCACAAACTTTTGCAGTAAAAAGATCAAGACCAGACATGAAGTCTCTAAAATACCAACTCAGAATTGTTCCTACTACATAGCTTTTATCAGAAATCCCAAACACATTCTTCCTTCATTCCCATGTCATCAAATCTTAGTCCTGAGATTATGACATTTAACAAGCAAAAATCTCTGTATGAGTTTGTTCTCTGCCCTACCAAATACTTAAGAACATGGAACATGAGAAAACAAAACCAAACCTGTTTTGGGGCATTAAGGACCAACTGTTTTCCTCATCAACGGCCATTCTAACATCCCAGCATAAGGTGAGCCTCTGTTTTGCCTCTGGCCATTATCAGAAAGCGATTATAAATACAGATATAGTTTAGCTTAAGCAGACTATGCTTATGGCACATCTACTGAGAAAAAAAAGGTTTATAAAATCTCTTAAGAGAGTAACTCCCTAAAGTTTGAGTGTTCTCTGGTTTCTTATCCTACCAGTATGGATTAATGAGAAAGGATTTTATAACTCAAATATTTATAAACTTAATATATGCAGTAGTATTTACATGTGTGTGTTGGTACATGCATAGAAAACCTCTGAAAGATGATGCAAAGCTAATAAGATAAATTACATCACTATTTAATAAACAAGAATGCAGAAATATTGGTAGGAAAAAGCAGAGGAGTCTTTTAATTTTCACACTATCTTTTTTTTTGTCTTATCTTTATTTATTATGTATATATGTTTAATTTTTTAAGCCAGAAATGTTTTAGTAATGTAAATAAAAGATAGCATAGAAGACTGTAGTTTCTTAAAATAATCACAATATTTTTAGTTCCACATGTGCCTCCAAAACCTTGCAACTCCACATCGAAAGTTGTAGTTGGGACTTCCCTGGGGGGAGTGGTTAAGAATCTTCCTTGCAAGGCAGAGGACTCAGGTTCAATCCCTGATTGAGGAACTAATATCCCACAAGCACAGAGCAACTAAGCCCACACTGTGTATAGGCCACAGGACACAGCTACTCAGCCCTCACCCTCTGGAGCCCACATGCCACAACTAGAGAATACTGCACCACGGGGAAGATCCCACGGGCCATGACTAGCACCTGATGCAGCCAAATACATAAATAATAAGTATCTAAATTATTTTTTAATTGTAGTTTATTTCCATTCCTCTCAAACTTGGGAAGGCTAGTGACTTTTAACCAACCAAATGAGTGTAGCAATACTTCATTTTCTGGGGCTGGGTCTTTAAAATAAATACAGCTTTCACTTGAAAGTGAAAGTGAAAGTGAAGTCGCTCAGTCCTGTCCGACTCTTTGCGACCCCGTGGACTATAGCCCACCAGGCTCCTCCGTCCGTGGGATTCTCCAGGCAAGAATACTGGAGTTGGTTGCCATTTCCTTCTCCAGGTCTCTCGCATTGTGGGCAGACGCTTTAACCTCTGAGCCACCAGGGAAGCCCTTTTTTGGGAGTGGGGTATGTTTGCTTTAAGAAACCAACCACCATGCTGTGAAGAGGTCCACATTCACCCACATGAAAAGATCACATGGAGAGAGATCCATGTGGAAAGCAGTTGAGACCTCAGTCAACAGCCTTGCTCAACCACCATACTGAATCAACATGCCTTCACATGATTCCAGTCCTCAGGATGAATCGTCTAGCTTAAACTCAAACATCACGGAGGAGAGACACAACATCCCCTATACACCCTGTCTAAACTCCTAACTCAGAGAATCCACAAACACAACAGATGATTATTCTATATCCTAAACTTCATAGTAATTTGTTGTGCAGCACCAAATAATGGAAACAGATTTTTATACCTGGAAGTAGGGAAATGCCATTACAAAAATACCTAAAACCAGTGGGTGACTTGGAGGTGGGCAGAGACTGGTGAAACATTGAGGAGGTTATTTCTGAAAACTTCAAGGGTCTTATAAAGTCAGTCAGGAAACCTTGATGGCTCTTCAGAAGATTGAAAGTGAGGGATTAAAGGCATGGAAGAAAAGTGTCACTAGAAGCTGAAAGAAAGCCCCGTATTCATTTATCCAGACCATTCAATCCATCTTCATGATTCCATATTATCACAGGAGATAGTGTTCCTAAACTTTCCATCACCACATCACAAGTGTTTTCTTTCTTTCAGCTTCTAGGAACACTTCCAGAGTCAGCCGTTCGTTGTGTTTGTGAATTCTATGAGTTAGAAATTTAGACAGGCTGTAGGGGAGCTGGTTTCCTTTGCTGTGCAAAAACTTTAACATTTAATTAGTTCCTGTCTTTAATGTTTACTCTTATTTTGATTACACTCGGAAATGGATTCTCCCACAAATTGCTGTGATTTATGTAAAACAGTGTTCTGCCTATGGTTTCCTCTAGGATTTTTATAGTATCTGGTCTTACATTTAGGTCTTAATCTATTTTGAGTTTATTTTTGTATATAGTGTTAAGGAATATTCTAATTTCATTCTTTTGCCTGTAGCTTTCCCAGCACCACTTATTGAAGAGACTGTCTTTCCTCCCCTGTATATTCTTGCCTCCCTTGCTGTGGCTTAATTTACCACAAGTGTGTAGCTCTATTTCTGAGATCTCTATCCTGTTTCATTAATCTATGTGTCTGTTTTTCTGCTAGTACCACATGATTTTAATTACTGTAACTTTGCAGTATAGTCTGAAGCCAAGGAGCACAATTCTCCAGCTCTGCTCTTTCTCAAGATTGTTTGGGTTATTCAGTGTCCTTTGTGTTTTCATACAAATTTTAAAATTATTTGCTCTAGTTTTGTGAAAAATGCCATGGTGTTTTGGTAGAGATTGCATTGAATCCATAGACTGTCTTGGCTAGTATGGTTATTTAACAATACTAATTCTTCCAATCCAAGAACATGGTTGTGCTGACTTCAGTTTCTTTCATCAGTGTCTTACAGTTTTCAGAGTACAGTCTTTTACCTCCTTAAGTTGGTTTAACCCTACATATTTTATTCTTTTTCATGCAATGGTAAATGGGATTGATTCCTTAATTTCTCTTTCAGATATTTTGTTAATGTTTAGAAATGCAACAGATTTCTATATATTAATTTTCTAGCCTACAGTTTTACCAAATTCATTGATGAGTTCTGGTATTCTCTGGTAGTATCTTTAGGGTTTTTTAATGTATCATATCAGTTTGTCATTTGCAAACAGTGACAATTTTACTTCAACCTTAACTAATGCAACTGTAAGGCTCTGGTCAGGAAAATTCAGGATAAATGACAGAAAATGGTTTAGAATCCTATACTCAGATCTTCAGATCTCTCAAGCACCTTATAATTCATCCAAGTAAGCCCCCCCCCCCCATTTGACCACTGAGGAAAATTAACCTTTGCCTCAGGCCACATGACTACTTAACATCAAAGGACCACAGAGTCATTTATTATTCCAAAGTTATTTTTTCTTTAAGTCTGGCAAATTCATTACTTCCAAATAGCTATGCAGAACTAAAAGACAGATTTAGGAAAATATATCATCAAAGGAGAACAGGATGTCTTCATCATGTCCCAAACCTTTGAAACTAGAATCTCCAAGGTCAGTTTCTTCCAACTTTGTCTCCTGAGTTATTGCTTGCAAGAGATTGTGATGTGGAGATCTTTAGGAGATACTACTGATTTGTGTCTAGATTTCTTGCTGTATATAAGTGGAAACTGAGATTCAGAAAAGATTAGGGGTTTTCTTAATTTTCAGTTACAGAGACAAGATTATCCCCATAATCTTATCTTCAATTAATTAAGATTTGAAAGTGAAAATGAAAGTCACTCAGTCATGCCTGACTCTTTGTGACCCCATGGGCTACACAGTCCATGGAATTCTCTAGGCCAGAACAGTGGAGTGGGTAGACTTTCCCTTCTCCAGGGGATCTTCCCAACCCAGGGATCAAACCCAGGTCTCCCTCATTGCAGGCAGATTCTTTACCAACTGAGCCACCGGCAAAGCCCAAGAATACTAGAGTGGGTAGCCTATCCCTTCTCCAGCAGATCTTCCCAACCCAGGAATAGAACTGGGGTCTCCTGCATTGCAGGTGGATTCTTTACCAACTGAGCTATCAGGGAAGCCCCAAGTCAAAGTTTATTGATTACTAAATACCATACATTAGGCTAAGTGTTTTACCATCATCTTTTTAAAATCACCTACCAATGATATGGTGGAAGCAATCAGAAACATCTCCAGTTGATAGATGAGAAAAATGTAGAACGTACATCATTTGCCCCAAATCAGTCAGCTAATTAGTTGTGGATCTGGATTTTAAACCCAAATACACCTGAATCTAAAGTCTATGACATAGGTTATAAAAAGAATCATTTCTGATTCAGCATGGAAGTATAGATTCTTTGACCCAATGGGGTTACTCCCAGGCTCTCCTTCCCGTGAGTTTTGGGTTCTGTGATAAGACATACATCTAATTAAAGGAGGTCTCTCTTAATGAAAGAGAAGTACCTTTTGTAAAGAACACTTATTCCTACTGACCATTACTTTTCTGTCTCCCTTATTTCCTCCAAAATGTCTTCATCACTGTTGCACTTCATGGTCATCTACAGGGTCTCAGATTTCATCACACCTTCTCCAGGGAAACCTCTTGTGTGTTCTCCTTCATTTGCTAAGATGAGGAATGGGGTGGGGAGAAAGTCAGCTAGTCTGCATTGGACCAGCTGGTCTGCGGAAGCAGGAACATTCGTGCCAAGATGCAGGTCCTGAAGAAGGAGGCCAAAAGCCTGCCACATTCCATTTGTTTTCTTTCAAAGGCCACTGCACTGGCTGTAGACAGATGTCTGACAGGCTGCATCTGAGGACGTTTATTCCACGCCTACCCACAGATGGCTTTACCAACTTCCGCAGCATAAGTTCGATTTCTTTCCAAGCTTCAGCTTATAACTAGGGCATCACAAAGTTATAGCTGAAGAGATTATCCTTATGACTTATATTTGAATACCTCGCATTTGAATACCCATGTGCTTGACAATGTAGAAAACAATACCTCATTTAACCCTCATGCCAAGCTTATAAAGTAACCATTATCACTATTCTCATTCTACTAATGAATTAACTAAGAATTAGAAGACCAAAGTCACTTGCCTAAGGCCACACAGCTAATAAGAAACAAAGTTGGCTTTTAAATCCAAGTAGAGTTTCACTTCATAGTCTACATTCTTTCCTGTTTTTCCATAAAAGCTAATAGAGATGATGATAGTGATGGTGATGGTATTATTGTTGTTAAGGATAAAAATATCAGCAACAACAAAAGACAACTGTGGTCCCCGCATTATGCCAAGTGCTTTACATGTACTCCTTCATTTAATGGTCACTCCTTCATTTAATTCTTCATGTGGCATGGTATTAATATCTGCTATTTACCTGAAGAATCTGAGCTAATTTAGAGAGGCTAGTAACATGCTCAGGGCTACAAACCAGTGACAGCACCTAAACGGGCCCATTCTGTCTAACCCTAGCTCAAGCTCTTACCAATTATGACCATTGCCATCTTATTCTAAAGCTGGGGAAACTGAAGCTCAGAAAGGGAAAGCTCCAGGGGCCTATTTCTAGAACATGGTAGCCTACCAGTCTAGCTGTGACATTCCTCCAGCTTGGCTTACCAGCTCCTAGGAAAGGGCCAACTACTTAGCACCACATATGAGAAAACCCAACCAGCCTTCATTTTCAGGAGTATGAAATTAAAAGACACTTACTCCTTGGAAGAAAAGTTATGACCAACCTAGATAGCATATTCAAAAGCAGCGACATTACTTTGCTGACTAAGGTCTGTCTAGTCAAGGCTATGGTTTTTCCAGTAGTCATGCACGGATGTGAGAGTTGGACTGTGAAGAAGGCTGAGCACCAAAGAACTGATGCTTTTGAATTATGGTGTTGGAGAAGACTCTTGAGAGTCCCTTGGACTGCAAGGAGATCCAACCAGTCCCTTCTGAAGGAGATCAGCCCTGGGATTTCTTTGGAAGGAATGATGCTAAAGCTGAAACTCTAGTACTTTGGCCACCTCATGCGAAGAGTTGACTCATTGGAGAAGACGTTGATGCTGGGAGGGATTGGGGGCAGGAGGAGAAGGGGACGACAGAGGATGAGATGGCTGGATGGCATCACTGACTCGATGGACGTGAGTCTGAGTGAACTCCGGGAGTTGGTGATGGACAGGGAGGCCTGGCATGCTGCGATACATGGGGTCTCAAAGAGTTGGACATGACTGAGCGACTGAACTGAACTGAACTGAGGAGTATTGTGATAAACAATGAGGGATAGTGGTTTGAGAGCCAGAAAGTAAGACATGAGCCATTTATTAGGCTGCTTCACTTTGACTGCTTCAATTTCACTGCTTCAATTGACTTTGACAATTTAAGTTGTCTCAGGCCCCTCCTTTTCTACAAGGGAGCTTATTATATGATTGGGAACTTCTGCTGTTAGGGACTATTCCAAGATGGTGTGTAGGCAAGAGCTAAATGAGCTTGTAAAAATATTAAGTGCTATCATTTGAGACTAAATAGATCACTATGGGTCAAAGTAATAAAAGTGTGTTAATTGAGAAGGTGGCACCTAAGGTTGATTTGAAACATATGAGAATAATGACTATGTTATTATTTTTTACTACGTTCTTACCACACATTAGATCCTGACATAGGTAATTTATGTGTATAAGTTTATCCTTATGAAATTTTTATGTTTACTGTTATTGTGCTTCCTGTTCTAGAAGTGTAGAAACTGAGGCCCAAACAGGCGCAAAGTTAAAGAACTAGCAGGCAACACAGTTGAAATTCAAGCTCAGGGGTCTAGCCTCAATCACTACACCACACTGTCTTTCTGGGTTGGTTAAATAGACAATTGTGGGGACAGCTTCAGTGAAAGCAAGAAGCATCCAGGGAGTTAAATTTCCTGCAGCAACTATGCATGCATTCCACAATATGGAATTTGCATTTCAGACCCTAAAATGATAACCTGGCCATGCCCTGTGCTTTCAGGCAGGGCAAATATCACCACTGTGTACTTCAGAAGAGTTGAAGGATACTCCCAAGGTCAGGCATCTAAGTTATCACCCCTTCCATATCAGTGTTTCTTCCTTAGTCCCTTGCCATGAAGCACTGTTTAAATTCATGGGCATCCAGGTTTCAGGTAATAATGTATCTGTCTACCTTACATGTATTGGTTTTATAGACCACAGATTACAAAGAAAGGTGCCAAGATGTACTAAATTTCCTTCAGAGACAGAAAACTATATAAACACAAGATATGTGGAAATCTAGAATAAAAGGCCTTAGACAAGATCATAAACAGCTGGCCAAATGGAAACTGAAACACATGGGCTTTTCTGGTCAACAGAGTGTTAAAGCTAGAAGAAGCCTTAGAAGTCAGGTTATGCAAACCCGTCATGTTACCGACAGGGAAACCGAGGGGCAAAGTCTACTATGATGTGCATGAGGGTCCACGGATGGCTGATGTTCAGCCTAGGCCAGAACCCTAGCTCTGCAATTTGTAGCCTTTTTTTTTTTTTTTGCCATCCAGTCCTCTCCCTCACATTTCATCACTGTCAGGTCTAACCTACCGCTTCTCATTCTAATCACTTGGCAGTTTCTATGAAGCCATGGCCCCAGGATCCATTGCTTCTTAACTATCTGTCCCTCATTACGGCATTCTCTCTGCTGGCCTTTCCACCCTCGGCATGCTTGGTTCCCTCAGAGGGAGGCACTGGAAGCTTCTCATTAACTGAGAGGATGCTGATGGGACTCTTACAGGTGCAAATGTGCCCATCCCACTGAGCGGGCCCTGGTTATGCCAAGCGGAAAGGGTCTTCCCTCTGATAGGAAGCCCAAGAGAATTCTGAAGCAGGACAACTGTCAGTGTGGAGACAGAATAGCCTGCTGCGAGCAGAAAAGCTTTCTCTGTATAGAAACCCACATGACTGCACAAAATGGCAGCTGAGAGGACCTGGAGTGAATGATGGTGGAGCTTCATTTACATTTTAAATGAACACAACATTTTCCTGGGGGCATTGCTCCCTCCTAATGATCTAATCTATAAAATACATCATTCCATTTTCTACTAGAAGAATCATTTTTCTTAAAGTCAATAAACAAATAAATTTCTGCTGCCAAAAGCTGTTACCATGTGTATATCTTTTAAGCACAAAATCAAGACTATGCCTTTAACGAATGCTGATCTAAGCCATAGAGGCATTTTCACATGAGTTAATAGATGGAATGACTCCTGAGATTCTCTTTATTTAAAATGCAAAGAATTCTCAATGGGGACAGGTTCCTCAGCCAGACTTCCAATCTCCCCTTTCCTTGCAGAGGGAGAAAAAGAAATATTGCTTGGCAATAATGGTTTCACAGATGTTTCGGTGATTCCCCAGGTAATTCCACAGAGAGAAAAATTCATGCCTTTTAGGCACCCAGGTCACAGGAACTGAGTGTTTGCTTTACCACAAAGAGTATTTTTCATTCGGTGAAATTACATTTTTGAAACAGAATCAACAGAGGATACCAAGAGTCATGGAAGAGAACTCAAACAGGGGAAAGAGTGATGAATTTTCTTAGCACTGGCTTCTCTAATACATGTTTACGGGGCCTGGGTGTAACTAAGGCTTGCCAGCGTTATCCAGCAGAAAAAGACAAAAACAAAAACTAAAGTCTATGACCCCTCCAACTCCCATAACCACATCAAGGCACATACATTTTCCCCATCACTGCAAGAAAAACAGTTGTTTCATGGGAGGCTTTGGTTCCCAGCTACCTATCTTCCTTTATTCTATTCGAGCAGTTGTTTCTGCTTTTTTAAGAATCTTGCTTTTGTTGGGACCCAGGGTACATTGCCCCAAAATACACCTTAATGAAATATTGATTATTTTGAATTAAACTTACTTAAGAAAGAACTGATGTGAAAGAAATACTTTGACCTCCTCTCAGCCTCATTGAATGCAGGAAATTTACCTCCTATGTGAAAGGTACCCTTCCTGTGTCTGGAGGTAGAAAGACACCCTCATCTCTAGAGATAAGGAACTGGGCCCGGAAGACTATATAAATAAACCTTGTCACTTCCTGAATTTACTATCCAGTAATATACTATTATAATACATATAAAAGGGCTTCCCTGGTGGCTCAGAGCGTTAAGAATCTGCCTGCAATGTGGGAGACCCAGGTTCAATCCCTGGGTCAGGAAGATCCCCTGGAGAAGGAAAAGGCAACCCACTCCAGTATCCCATGGACAGAGGAGCCTGGTGGGCTACAGTCCATAAGGTCCCAAGGAGTTGGATATATAAATGTAAGATATATTCCCTCCCCTGCCTCTTGCTAGGCAGGCATTCCACTTTGAAAACCTCTGACCTAAATCAGCACTGAGTGACCCCTGCCTGCACACTTTGTCTCACTATTTTTCTGCGTGAAATCAACCTGGACCCAGACAATAACCACCGATAGAGCAACTATCAAGTTCAAGTGAGGAGCAGCTAGTGTGAGAGATCTCAGACCTTGAAGGCCCTGTGCTTATGAAAACTCAGCTCTTGAACTATTGTTCTGGGGTTCTGCCACCACACGTTCTACCACCTCCATAATACTTTTCTGATCATTTGGATCTGAAATACTCTTTTTACCCCAACAAAAGTCTATTGTCAAGTTGTTGGGGACCAGGCATTTTGCTAAAGGCTTTTCATCTATTTATATAATTCCAACACTCTAAGAACAAAGAAGCTTAATTCCCTTTTTCCCAGATTATAAAAACAAAGTTGGTTGGAATCTCACAGCTAAGTGAGAGGTAGACCTAGGGCATTCAAACACTGGTCTCGCACGAAATTATGTCAACTACACTGGGCTTCCCTGATGGCTTAGCTGATAAAGAATCCAACTGCAATGCAGGAGACCTAGGTTCGATCCCTGGGCTGGGAAGAAGGGAAGGGCTACCCATTCCAGGATTCTAGCCTGGAAAATTCCGTGGACTATATAGTTCATGGAGTCACAAGGAGTTGGACATGACTCAGAGACTTTCACTTTCACACTGCCTTTGGACTTCGTGATGGTTCAGATGGTAAAAATCTGCCTGAAATGCAGGAGACCATGATTTGATCCCTGGTTCAGGGAGATCCCCTGCAGAAGGGAATAGCTATCCACTCCAGCATTCTTGCCTGGAGAATTCCATGGACAGAGGGGCCTGGCAAAGTACAGTCCATGGGATCACAAAGAGTTGGACACGACTGAACAATTAACACTTTCACACTTCTCATTTTCACACTGTCTTTACAATAATGCATATCACCTGTGCCATTAATTTGACATTTAACACATAAGCCTTTTTCAAAAATAATAATTTGCTCGACTTTAGGCTCCTTCAGTAAGCCATTTGTGAGAGTGCCTGCTTTGAAGTTGTCTTTCAGCATTGAAATTCCTCCATGAACTTGCATTGAGAAAATGCTATGTGCTAGAAATAGTCCATGAGTTATCTCACTTGTCTTGGTCATTTTTCAGCATTTGTAACTGTATCCATTTTAAAAATGAAAAACATATATCAGATTTGTTAAGGGAAAAAAAAAACTTCTAAATTAAATCAGTAATTTTGTAAGAGATAGAGTCAGAAATTGAGCTGTGCTTAATTCCCAAATCCCATTAGTGTCCATTTTCACACATCCCTTATCATAGGTAAGTCCTTCACTGCACATTTCACTAATGTGCTGCTACCTGTACATGTCATATGTTCTTGTTATATATAGCTAATGCCTCTCACAGTATCATTTACCATGGTAAGTACTCAGCACATAATATATATATTTTTAATTCTTCAGATGGACTGCTTTTGAACAGGAACACTTGCTGTTGGATGCAAAAGAATGTGCTGGACTTCATTTCATATAAATGAATCTGACAATATGTTAACTGTGTGTGACTTTTCACTCAGCATATTATTTTCAAGGTTCATCTATGTAACATACAAGGTTCATGTGTGTTTATCTAAGCATATGTTTGTATACACTAGCACTTCATTCCTTATCATAGGAGAATAATATTTTACATTTAACTGCATAGATATACCACATTCTGTTTATCCATTCATCAGTTAATAGACATGTGTGTTGTTTCACTTTCTGGCTATCATGAAAAATGTGGCTATGAAAAACTGCATAGAAGTTTTTGCGTGGACATACATTTTCATTTTTCTTTGGTATATATCTAGGGAGAACGGAAAACAAAAAATATTTTAGAAAAATAATGGCTGAAAACTCTCCAAATTTGAGGATGCAAACAAAAGAAGAACAAAAAGCATTTCACTTGCCATCCAGGTCTACAAAAGTTAACACACTACAGTCACTGACCAATAGGGCATTCTTTGCCTTTAGAAAGAAGAAATTAAAGACAATAATACAATGCTCTGTGCTTTGGACAGTTAGGCCCCTTAGATAGTTAGGAACATTTCAGGAATAATTTTAATGAACCCAGATTCTTTCTAACTAACACTTGCTAACTAACATCTTCCCATACATGGAAAAGCACTTTAATCATTCATTTGAGATAGCTGTTCTTTGTGACAGGCAGTAATCCTTACCAAGACGTATGCTTGACTACATGTATTCCCTAGATGAAGAAAAAATCATATATAAGCTAGCCTGTTCCCCTACCTCTTTGGAGCAGAGCTATCTGAGAAGCTGTCTTTCAGGCTATAGTCCTCAGTAAGGCCATAAATGAAACAACTTGAAACTGATATGTTGGGCATTTTCCTTTCAGTTGACAATGAAAAACAGTAACCTACACATCCAACAGTATCAATTAACTCCAAGTAAGATAACTCAGATATGCAGATGACACCACCTTTATGGAAGAAAGTGAAGAGGAATTAAAAAGCCTCAGAGACACATGTACCCCAATGTTCATTGCAGCACTGTTTATCATAGCCAGGACATGGAAACAACCTAGATGTCCATCAGCAGATGAATGGATAAGAAAGCTGTGGTACATATACACAATGGAGTATTACTCAGCTGTTAAAAAGAATTCATTTGAATCAGTTCTGATGAGATGGATGAAACTGGAGCCGATTATACAGAGTGAAGTCAGCCAGAAAGAAAAACACCAATACAGTATACTAACACATATATATGGAATTTAGGAAGAAGGCAATGACGACCCTGTATGCAAGACAGGGAAAGAGACACAGATGTGTATAACGGACTTTTGGACTCAGAGGGAGAGGGAGAGGGTGGGATGATTTGGGAGAATGACATTCTAACATGTATACTATCATGTGAATTGAATCGCCAGTCTATGTCTGACGCAGGATGCAGCATGCTTGGGGCTGGGCATGGGGATGACCCAGAAAGTTGTTATGGGGAGGGAGGTGGGAGGGGGGTTCATGTTTGGGAATGCATGTAAGAATTAAAGATTTTAAAATTTAAAAAAAAATAAAATAAAATAAAAAATAAAAAAAATAAAAAGCCTCTTAATGAAAGCTAAAGTGGAGAGTGAAAAGTTGGCTTAAAGCTCAACATTCAGAAAATGAAGATCATGGCATCCGGTCCTATCACTTCATGGGAAATAGATGGGGAAACAGTGGAAACAGTGTCAGACTTTATTTTTTGGGGCTCCAAAATCACTGCAGATGGTGACTGCAGCCATGAAATTAAAAGACGCTCACTCCTTGGAAGAAAAGTTATGACCAACCTAGATAGCATATTCAAAAGCAGAGACATTACTTTGCCGACTAAGGTCTGTCTAGTCAAGGCTATGGTTTTTCCAGTGGTCATATATGGATGTGACAGTTGGACTGTGAAGAAAGCTGAGTGCTGAAGAATTGATGCTTTTGAACTGTGATGTTGGAGAAGACTCTTGAGAGTCCCTTGGACTGCAAGGAAATCCAACCAGTCCATTATGAAGGAGATCAGCCCTGGGATTTCTTTGGAAGGAATGATGCTAAAGCTGAAACTCTAGTACTTTGGCCACCTCATGCGAAGAGTTGTCTCATTGGAAAAGACTCTGATGCTGGGAGGGATTGGAGGCAGGAGGAGAAGGGGACGACGGAGGATGAGATGGCTGGATGGCATCACTGACTTGATGGGCGTGAGTCTGAGTAAACTCCGGGAGTTGGTGATGGACAGGGAGGCCTGGCTTGCTGTGATTCATGGGATCACAAAAAGTCGGACACGACTGAGCAACTGAAATGAACTGAACTGAAGATAACTCAAAGTGTTCTACAAGTAGACACATCATGTTCTACAAGTAGACAATCAAAGAGAAAATCTGGAAAGCTGCAAGTAAAAAAGTATTCTTCACATCCAGAGTCCTCAGAAACATTAAGAGTATACTTTACATCAGAAAACATGGAGGCTGGAATGCAATGGTGTGACACAGTCAAAACGCTGAAAGAAAGGGTATCGATAAAGAATTCTATATCCAGCAAAATCTAGGCAAATCTGCAAAGACAAAAAGAAGATTAGTGATTGCCAGGGACTGAGAGGTGTGGAGGGAATTGCTAATAAGTACAAGGTTTTCTTGATGGGGTGATGAAACATATTCTAAAATTAGATAGTAGTAACAGTTACACAATTATGTGGATATACTAAAATCCAATGACTTGTGTACATTAAAAGGTACATAATTCTATGATATGCCAATTATATATCAATAAAGTTGCTTAAAAACAACATGATTCAGTGCATGGTAAATGTATCAGGGATAGTCATCATTGTTACTATTTTTCATTATTTTTATTATTTCTATTTTAAAAACCATGGGTCTTTCTGGTTACTGTGTGCAGAATGGGTTGCTTGGAGGCAACTGGGTAAAAAACTAACTGTAGTAAATTGATGAGGTGACTGAAGATTAAGGGAAGTGGCAGGATTCAGGATACATTTTGAGGGAGAACACATCTTGTGTGAAAGAAAGAACTATTCTTGGATAGGATGTCTGAGTGACTGGATGCATGCAATAACCCTTAGTGAACAAACCCCCTCAGTAAATACAGCTGCTTTCAAAGGGACTCTTTGAGCAGAGAGACTATTTTATTTTCTTGCCTTGAAGACAACATTTCTTTAAGCAGATAGGTCTAAAGATTTTCCTGTGGCAAGTCTTGAGGACATCCATAATGATGAAATACAACCTGAAGGAGAGGATCCAGTTTGGACTCATGATCCAAAGAATGGGTGGTTTGCTTCTTGGTTCAGCAAATATTGATTGATTATACCTTGAAATTCAAGTAAAGTGTCAAAGTGAGTAAGTTCTTGATTCATGCTGCAATAAGCAAGGAAACATTAGCCCTCAATTGGTAAGGAGGAGCTGCCAAAAAGCATGGGATTCTAGGCCATTTCCTGTCACTCATTAATCTCAGGCATGGTATTGAAAGCCCTCAGTGGTTTCCATGCAGAGCTCTAATTTAGCTAAAGTGGGCTGGTCAGGTAATAATTAAGACCACAGAGGTCTTATCCTCAGCTATAATAATTCTCAGGGGAAAATGCCTGAATTGGACTATTATGGAGAGTTGATTAATTCTGAAAATAATATATTGAAAAAGCCCCCTACCAAATTAGGCATTAAAAATAAAGTCATTCTATACTGGGGCTCTTGAAGATAATATTAACATTTAATGAGTGCTAGTAACATCCTAAGAGTGCACAGACTACTTTAAATGCATTGTTTCATTTACTCTTAATAATTTCATGTGGTAGATACCATTACTGCCCATATTTTGAGAGACCTAACTTTATACCTATTAAGTACTAGAGCTGGGATTGAAATTCAGAGTAGGCAGAAGACACATTGTTAAAGATAATCACTGTTTTCCTTTAGCCTAATGTGAAGATATTCAAGATGATGACATGCTGAGCCCCTTCATGTCTTTTGACCAACTTTAATCACCCCTTCAACTGGTATTTGTTGTTGTTTAGTTGCTAAGTTATGTCCAACTCTTTCACAACCCCATGGACTGTAGCCTGCCAGGCTCCTCTGTCTATGGGATTTCCCATGCAAGAATACTGGAATGTATTGCCATTTCCTTCTCCAGGGGATGTTACTGACTCAGGGATCGAACCCAAGCCTCCTGCATTGGCAGGTGGATTCTTTACCACTAAGCCACCAAGGAAGCATCAGACTGGTATTTATTAATAGCTTAATATGTGTCAGGTATTTCATCAATTAAGAAACATGAACACAGTGTCCAACAAAATGTCAAGCAATGAAAATTTTTTTTAAATATATGCTTATTTCTCTGTTAGACATTTTCAGTGGGAAATGCAAAGGTCATATAGGATTTAGCAATAAAATATTTTTGAAGCTAGAGAAGTAACCAACCAACCTTACAGAATACAATCCAAGGCAGCATTTAACTATATGCTCTGCTGTGTGATCTATAAAATGTACACTGTGAGCATTAAGAAAATAAAACTAGTTATGAATGAATTTCATACACCTTCAAAGATTGGTATGATTATAAAGCTCTCCATTTTAGTAAATGCCTTGACTGGCAGTGAATAAATTTGATAGAAAGGAGGAATCTTTTTTTACATTAAGAACAATTATGGTCTATAGGATTCATATAAGACTCTCAAAAACTGTTTCTGTCTCCCTTTGAATTGCAGAATTATGGAATAGTAAGGTAATTCATAAGACAGCAAACAACCTTGAAATATAAGAAAAGAAGGATATAAAGAACCTATCTCTAAAGGCATGCATGACTATCCCAAAAACTAGCAGTAGAGGAAAAAAACAGAAGTAGAGAAAACATTCCCACTCACTTGCATTTACTAATAGGGACATTATAATAATGCAGCACTTTTTAATTGTCTGTAATTAGAAGGTGGACATTTTGTTGTCTTTAAAGTTATGGTAAAAAATATCAGTGCGCTCAGGGAGCTCAGCTGGGTGCTCTGTGATGACCTAGAAAGGTGGGATTGGGAGGTGGGAGAGAAGCTCAAGAGGAAGGGGATATATGTCACACATAGCTGACTCACTTTGAAAAAAAGTAAAAATAAAAATGTTTGCAAGGAAAAAACCCAGTGTAGTGAAAATCCAGTCATCTGGATCCATAATGGTTTGGCCTAATTTTAATATTATCCTATTATACCTATGATATATTAGTCCAATGTGATAGCATCCTTACACATACATATATATAATATTCCATGTCCCCTCTTATAACATCCCACATTACTCATTGTCCCCTCTAGATAAAACCCAGTCAACTACTTGAAGTCTGCCCTATATTTCCACTCTCCTTGCTAGATTGCTCTCTTCTTTGAACTCATGTGACATGTTCTGCTTAAGCCTTACAATATAATCACTTTATTATTCCCTTGAACTAATCTGATTTTCCATGCAGAAAAAAAGAAGCAAGTCTGTATCCTATATCTCTCAGGAATTTCTGGTGTAGCCCAGTAAAAATGTGGACACAGGATAGATGGGCAATGATAGGACAGATAATTTATGTTCCAACTAACAGGCTACCCTATTCAATTGACTTCTTACAAGCACAGATAAATAGTTGCTGAGGAAATAAAAATTGAGATATTGAGGTGATATGCTGGAAGTCTCACAAGTATCAAATAGCATGAATTCTGCTCCTCCCCAACCCAAGCCTGATGTGATTTGGTTGGTTACATGATTGCCTAGTACTCTTCTATTTCCTCTTCATGGAATAACTCTATTAGCAATTATTTGTTGTTTTTAATTTCTTTCTTCCCTAATAAGTCTGTGAACACCATAGGGGTAAGACTCAGGTTAACATGAGTCCTTTCTCGAGTCTCCATGTAGAGACACTAACTATGCGTGGAAGAAAGGGAAGAGGCAAGCTAGAAGCGGGATTGTTGAGAAACATCAGACTAGAACCAGAGTGAAAACCTGGGTTTTGGACTTGGCTTGTGTTCCAGTGGCTAAAGATCCAAATTCCAATGCAGGGGATATGAGTTTGATCCCTGCTTCTGGAAGATTCCACATGCCTTGGGACAACTAAGCCTGGGTACCACAACTACTGAAGCCCATGTGCCACAATACTGAGGCCTGTGCACCCTAGGGCCCATGTGAAGTGAAGCGAAGATGCTCAGTCGTGTCTGACTCTTTGTGACCCCATGGACTGTAGCCTACTTTGCTCCTCTGTCCATGGGATTTTCCAGGTGAGAGTACTGGAATGGGTTGTCATTTCCTTCTCCATCTAGGGCCCATACTCCACGACAAAGAGTAGCCCCTTCTCACTACAACTAGAGAAAGCCGATGCAGTGATGAAGACCCAATGCGGTCATAATTAATTAATTAAATTTTGAAAAAACATCTGGTTTTTAATTTCTTCTCCATTTGACCTGCCTCTTAAGAAACCTGTAATGCAGGTCAGGAAGCAACAGTTAGAACTGGACATGGAACAACAGACTGGTTCCAAATAGGAAAAGGAGTACGTCAAGGCTGTATATTGTCACCCTGCTTATTTAACTTATATGCAGAGTACATCATGAGAAACCCTGGGCTGGAAGAAGCACAAGCTGTAATCAAGATTGCTGGGAGAAATATCAATAACCTCAGATATGCAGATAACAACACCCTTATGGCAGAAAGTGAAGAACTAAAGAGCCTCTTGATGAAAGTGAAAGAAGAGAGTGAAAAAGTTGGCTTAAAGCTCAACACTCAGAAAATGAAGATCATGGCATCTGGTCCCATCACTTCATAGGAAATAGATGGGGAAACAGCGGCTGACTTTATTTTTCTGGGCTCCAAGGTCACTGCAGATGGTGATTGCAACCATGACATTAAAAGACACTTGCTCCTTGGAAGAAAACTATGACCAACCTAGACAGCATATTAAAAAGCGGAGACTGTAGTCTCAAGACTTCTCCTTCTATACAGCACCAATGATAAAACATCTAGGTTAAAGATGAAAAGTTTCTCCACAGTGAGGGACACCCAGAGAGGTTCACAGAGTTACAAGGAGAAGAGGAGGAGGAGGAGGGAGTTAGAGGTGACCTGAATGAGATGAGGTAGAATCAATAGAGGAGAGAGTAAGCTAGCCAGCAATCACTTCCTTATGTGCACTCCACAACTGGACCACTCAGAGATGTTCACAGAGTTATACAGAGAAGAGAAGAGGGAGGAAGGAGACAGAGGTGGCCAGGAGGATTAAAGGGGGGGGGGGAATCAAAAGAAGAGAGACAGATCCAGCCAGTAACCAGTTCCCTAAGTGTTCTCCAACGTCTGGAACACACAGAAATTCACAAAATTGGGTAGAGAAGAGAGGGGGTAGGGAGGAGACACAGGCAACCTGGTGGGGAAAAAGGAGAGTCCAAAGGGGAAAAGAGCAGTCAAGCCAGTAATCTCACTCCCAAGTAAAAATGGGTACTGAAGATTGGGTTCTTAAAGGTACAAAATTGATAACAAATACCAAAAAGGAAAGATTAAAAATCTAGAGTAGAGTTTAGAATTTCAAAAATAGAATATTAAAGAAAAGAAGAAAAAAAAAGGAAGAGAAAAAAAGTCACAAAAATTATTTTAAAATATATATTTTGAAGTTTGCTTTTAAAAAATAGGGTCTTTTTTTTGCAAAGTAATAGTAGGTTATAAAAGTGAAAATTAAAGGAGTAATAGAGGACTTAAAATTAAAAAAAAAAGAATGATTGTAAAAATGGTAAAAATATATCTAGGACTTTCTCTGGTGTTGTTCTGGGTATTGTGGGGTCAGTTCATTTTCAGATAGTTCCTTGGTCTGGCTTATATTTCTCAAGATCCATAGGCCCCTTCCTATGTAATTGGTAGTAACGACAGGGTTTTAATCTATTGCACCTGTCACTTCCAAGGCGGTTCCCTCTGCTTTAGCTTCTCCTGTTTGCTGGTCTCTTCAGTGTCTGATTTCCACCCTGACACAAAGGGAACGGTGGTGGACACTTTTTTTAGGCTCACTTGTTCAGTCGCGCTGTGGGGAGGGAAGGGCGCTGCAAACAAATAACACTGGTGTGTGCTCTCAGTGCGTCAGCCACACTGGGCCTGCCCCCACTCTCGGCACGTGTGCCCTCCCTGCCCACACTGCTCAGGCTCTATGTTGCTCCGCCAGGAACTATCCAAGGCCGGCCCTGGGCTGCATGCACCTCCCAGGTCTAAGTCGCGCAGGCTCAGGCACTCGGGTAGCCCTCAGAGGCACAGACTCGGTTGGGCCTGTGTTTTGTGCCTTTCCCAGGTCTGAGCAGCTCAGGTGAGGAGGTGTTTGGTGAGCACGGTTGCTGTGACTTACACCTCTCCCGTCCCTGCCACTCGGTTTTCTGGGTGTACAACTGGCGCACCTTCTCAGGCGGGTTTTGACCGTCCAGAACCCCAAGAAGTCTTAGCAAAGAAGCCTACTTAACAGTTTTGCAGATAATGTCTCTCTGGGGCTGCAATTGCCCCCTTCCGGCTCTGGCTGCCTGTCACCGGTCGGGGATGGTCTGCAGCTGGCTATCTCTGTTCAGTCCTTTGTTCTGTGCATGGGCCTGGTGGTGTCTTAGGTTAGGGCTGGCTTTTTGCGTGGTAGTTACCCCACAGTCTGCTTTGCTAGCCCAAGTTAGTTCTCTCAGATTGCCCTTGGGGCATTCAGGCCACATCCTTACTCTAAGCAATGCAGCCCGTGCCTCCCTGCCCAGCCCCCGCTTGCTAGTGGCGAGTGTAGGCATCTGCAGTGCTTCTCCGCTGGGGGAGTTACTGTTGGTCTCGAAATCTGTGGGCTTTACTTATTTATTTATTTTCCCTCCCTGTTATGTTGCCCTCTGTTCTTCCAAGGCTCACCACAGACTCAGCAGTGAGAGTGTTTCCTGGTATTTGGAAATTTCTCTTTTTAAGACTTGCTTCCCAGGGCGGAACTCTGTCCCAACATCTTTTGTCTCTTTTTTTGTCTTTTATGTTTTTTCCTACCTCCTTTCAAAGACAATGGGCTGCTTTTAAAAGTCTACAAGCAATAAATGCTGGAGAGGGTGTAGAGAAAAGGGAACCCTCTTACACTGTTGGTGGGAATGCAAACTAGTACAGCCACTATGGAAAACAGTGTGGAGAGTCCTTAAAAAACTGGAACTAGAACTGCTTTATGACCCAGCAATCCCACTGCTGGGCATACACACTGAGGAAACCAAAATTGAAAGAGACATGTGTACACCAATGTTCATCGCAGCACTGTTTATAATAGCCAGGACATGGAAGCAACCTAAATGTCCATCAGCAGATGAATGGATAAGAAAGCTGTGGTACGTATACACAATGGAGTATTACTCAGCCATTAAAAAGAATACATTTGAATCAGTTCTAATGAGGTGGATGAAACTGGAGCTGATTATACAGAGTCAAGTACGCCAGAAAGAAAAACACCAATACAGTATACTAATGCTACATATGGAATTTAGAAAGATGGTAATGATAACCCTGTATGCGAGACAGCAAAAGAGACACAGATGTATAGAACAGTCTTTTGGATTCTGCGGGAGAGGGAGAGGGTGGGATGATTTGGGAGAATGGCATTAAAACATGTATAATATCATATATGAAATGAATCGCCAGTCCAGGTTCAATGCATGATAGTGGATGCTTGGGGCTGGTGCACTGGGATGACCCAGAGGGATGGTATGGGGAGGGAGGAGGAAGAGGGGTTCAGGATGAGGAACATGTGTATACCCCTGTGGCAGATTCATGTTGATGTATGGCAAAACCAATACAATATTGTAAAGTAATTAACCTCCAATTAAAATAAAGTAATTTATATTAAAAAAATAAAAAGCAGAGACATTACTTTGTCAACAAAGGTCCATCTATTCAAGGCTATGGTTTTTCCAGTGGTCATGTATGGATGTGAAAGTTGGACTATAAAGAAAACTGAGCACAGAAGAATTGATGTTTTTGAAATGTGGTGTTGGAGAAGACTCTTGAGAGTCCCTTGGACTGCCAGGAGATCCAACCAGTCCATCCTAAAGGAGATCAGTCCTGGGTGTTCACTGGAAGGACTGATGTTGAAGCTGAAACTCCAATACTTTGGCCACCTGATGCGAAGCGCTGACTTATTTGAAAAGACCCTGATGCTGGGAAAGATTGAGGGTGGGAGGAGAAGGGGACGACAGAGAATGAGATGGTTGGATGGCATCACCACCTCAATGGACATGGGTTTGGGTAAACTCTGGGAGTTGGTGATGGACAGGGAGGCCTGGTGTGCTGCAGTTCATGGGGTCACAAAGAGTCAGACACGACTGAGCAACTGAACTGAGCTGAACTATCTGACATGCATATATAGGTATATTCAATTAGACTCATTCTTGGGCAGTGGGGATGAACAATAAGTGAAAAGATGAGAGAGAGAACAGGAGAGTGTGATTCCACACATCATTCCCCTCAGTGGGGACTTAAAGTGACTGTTCCTCATAAGGTCCCCTCCTCACTTGACTGCACCTTCCCTCTTGAGTGAGCATCTTATAAGGTTGTGTGTGATTCATCTTAAAGACATATTGCACTTTCTTCCATATAACACAACCCTGAAAATACTTCATATTCATGCAAATAAAGAGGTTCTGTCACTGGAGGTGACACTGGAAAACAAGCACCTCTTTTCTCTGGAGGAAAAACTGGAAGAAGTCCTGATTGGACTTCTCAGGTTTTGTGCCACCTGCATAGGTATTTTCAAGGGTGGATTTAATGAGACCACTTTTGCCTTACATACTGACTTGAGCCCCTACCTCTTCTCTTGAGATGAGACCTGCCTGCCTTGTTAGTCTTCATTGATCCACTAGTTCTATTAAACTTGCCTTTTACATAACATCTTGAAATTATGTAATTCTAGGACAGAATCTTCTATTGCCTTTCTTTTTCTTCTCTATGACTCACAAAATACTTGTGCATCTAAACAGAAATCACCCTTTCATTTAGAATACTTGTAACATACTGTAGGCTAAGTTCAAATCTGACCCACAAAGAAAAACCTTTTGCACACCTTAGAGAACTGCACAAAGTGTTCTGTAGAATCAGTAGGACTGTAATGCACTCAGTATTTAGCTGACCTTGGAGAAAGGGTACTCACCTTAGAAAGCAGAGATTCTCTCCTATTGAAGCTATAAGGTTAAGTAATTGCTATATGGGAAAGGATTTGCTGTCCTCAGAAATTGAGACTTGGTTTTCAAACCCAACCCTTCTGTGACCTTGGAACATTTACTACCTAACTCCCATCTTTGAATTCAATGTCCTCATCAAATTAGAGAAAAGTCAAAGCAAGTAATATATATAGTTGTCTCTATTCTTGGCAAGGTGACTCTCTACTCTAGCTACCTTAAGTGAGTATATTAAAGTCAAACAATGTGTCAATATCAAGACAAGCTTACCAGGCCATTTAAGACTCTCCCATAGGGAAATTATGGTGTCACCACTATCTGTAACTATAGTCCTGGTATGAAAAGGAAGTAATATAGGAGAGAAAAAGCCAATTTGTGTCTGTCATGTATTTCAAATCTAAGTAAAATTACCAAAATAATTCCTGGGGCTAATTTTAACTATATAGTGAAAAATAAAAGCTCATTGTGTTGGCTTTGGCGGTATGTCCAGGTTAACTCAGAGAAGGCAATGGCACCCCACACCAGTACTCTTGCCTAGAAAATCCTATGGATGGAGGAGCCTGGTAGACTGCAGTCCATGGGTCGCTAAGTCAGACATGAGTGAGCAACTTCATTTTCACTTTTCACTTTCATGCATTGGAGAAGGAAATAGCAACCCACTCCAGTGTTCTTGCCTGGAGAATCCCAGGGACGGGGGAGCCTGGTGGGCTGCCAACTATGGGGTCGCACAGAGTCGGACATGACTGAAGCAACTTAGCAGCAGCAGCAGCAGCCAGGTTAACTAACAATTTATTTCACAGTCCCAGATAACCTTCAGAAATTTTACTTTTAAAGATATATTTTTCTGGGCTGATGGATCTTCTAAGTTCCACTGTTAGAAGGCAAAACCTATTGGCAGGACAACCCCTTTCTTACTTAAAGGCTGGACATGAAAGTCACACTTCACTTATCTCCTAATTCACAAGGTTGCCTCCCACACTTGGGTCTCTAGATTTGATAGATGAATGCTTCATATGGCTCTGCCAAAGAGACTACCCACTCTGCCAAATGTCTGTGATAGAAAACCTCACAGAAGAGAAAGCCTCTTCATTCTATTTGCTGAAAAACACTTCAGTCCTGGAAATTTAAAAAGTATAAGAATTCAGTCAAGACCCTAGAGCACAGCCACAGTTGGATGGAGAGCAGGAGAATATTTCTACCTTAGTTATGACTTTAAAGGAATCAACAAAAACAAAGGCATGCATGAGATTGCATCCAACTCAGAGGAAACAGAGTTGGAGCAAGACATTGGGAATCATGGCCAACACAGGCAAAGGGTGATAGTCTTTCATGTGAGTATACCCCCATTAATCCACACACAACAAGTAGACTTAACCTACCAACTCCTTCCCATGGTAATCCCTCATGACAGATCAATTCTCACCCTCTCATTTACATTTGGGCTGTAGCACAGCATCGAAAAAAGAAAAAAAAAAGGTAATTACTTATGTATAGACATAAAACTAGTTTTAGTAGTAAAAAATGGAATAGAATTCTATCTTTCCCGTATATAACTTTGTCGGTAGCTATGTGTGTAATGGGGTCTTAAATTATCCTGATTTCCCCCATAAACAATTTTTTTTTTCCAGAAACATGCCAAGTTGTGAGCAATGACAAGAGTCATAGGAGTCATTCATTTCATTCTCAGGACAGACAAAGAAAGAGGTACCTAAATTTTAAAAAAAAAAAAAAAAAACTTAGAATTATCTAGTCCTTTCCACCGGGAACAGATATCCATGCTGATTTATGTCAGTTCCCTTCCCACAGTCATGTCTCCCATTTATAATTGCTAAATAAGCCAGATTCACGACGTTTCCCCATTTGGGTCCCCTGTTTGAATTTATTTATAAATACTCATTCTCCAAATGTTCTAGTAGAATACACAAAATATTCACTTCAGCACAGAGTGTATAAATTCAGGGCCAGAGGAGGTGTGTGGCATACCGCATAAAGGCACTAATTCAGGATCAGCTTATAGAGGTATTGATAGAGCTCACAGTATGCTTGCCATGGAACCTTGAGGACCTTAGTTTTTCCTCTTTGAATATGTTCCCTGATCATCAAATTGGGGGAAACTAGATTTCTCATGTTCCTCTTATGGATAAGTAGAAAACCATATGAAATCACAGATAGACTTATTAAACCTTTTCATGATCCTCACTTTGAGAATAAAGGGGAAAAGCTATAATATCAGGCAAGTGCTTAGAGAAATTACAAGGAAATCCAGGGCCCAGCGAAATGGACTCTAGTTCCAATATTTCCATCAGCTTGCTCACACTTCTCCTCTGGAAACTATCCATAAAATCAGAGGCTGAATGGTCTCTTATGTCTCCCTCAGTTCTATTTCTGGGTTATTGAATCTCTGCACCATTATTAAGAATACTGTCACTGTAGCTTGAATTTAAATATACTTATATTAGTCCAAGGAGTGGTGGCTGTGCAGGCACAAGAGGGCCGAGAGGAGCTACTCAACATTCAAGGTCAGGAGAGACGGCAGTGAGGAGGTACCCCTCATCCAAGGTAAGGAGCAGTGGTGGTGCTTTGCTGGAGCAGCTGTGAAGAGATATCCCACATCCAAGGTAAGAGAAACCCAAGTAAGGTGGTAGGTATTGCAAGAGGGCATCAGAGGGCAGGCACACTGAAACCATAATCACAGAAAACTAGTCAATCTACTCACATGAACCACAGCCTTGTCTAACTCAATGAAACTAAGCCATGCCCTGGGGGGCCACCCAAGATGGGCAGGTCATGGTGGAGAGGTCTGACAGAATGTGGTCCACTGAAGGCAAACCACTTCAGTATTCTTGCCTTGAAACCCCATGAACAGTATGAAAAAGGCAAAATGATAGGATACTGAAAGAGGACTCCCCAGGTCAGTAGGGGCCCAATATGCTACTGGAGAGCAGTGGAGAAATAACTCCAGAAAGAATGAAGGGATGGAGCCAAAGCAAAAACAATACCCAGTTGTGGGTGTGACTGGTGATAGAAGCAAGGTCCGATGCTGTAAAGAGCAAAATTGCATAGGAACCTGGAATGTCAGGTCTATGAATCAAAACAAATTGGAAGTGGTCAAACAGGATATGGCAAGCGTAGACGTCGACATTCTAGAAATCAGCGAACTACAATGGACTGGAATGGGTGAATTTAACTCAGATGACCATTATATCTACTACTGCGGGCAGGATCCCTCAGAAGAAATGGAGTAGCCATTATGGTCAACAAAAGAGTACGAAATGCAGTACTTGGATGCAATCTCAAAAACGACAGAATGATCTCTGTTTGTTTCCAAGGCAAACCATTCAATATCACAGTAATCCAAGTCTATACCCTAACCAGTAATGCTGAAGAAGCTGAAGTTGAACGGTTCTATGAAGACCTATAAGACCTTTTAGAACTAACACATCCTAAAGATGTCCTTTTCATGATAGGGGACTGGAATGCAAAAGTAGGAAGTCAAGAAACACCTGGAGTAACAGACAAATTTGGCCTTGGAATACGGACTGAAGCAGGCAAAGGCTAATAGAGTTTTGCCAAGAGAATGCACTGGTCATAGCAAACACTCTCTTCCAACAATACAAGAGAAGACTCTACACATGGACATCACCAAAATCAGATTGATTACATTCTTGTCAGCCAAAGATGGAGAAGCTCTATACAGTCAGCAAAAACAAGATCAGGAGCTGACTATGGCTCAGATCATGAACTCCTTATTGCCAAATTCAGACTTAAATTGAAGAAAGTAGGGAAAACCATTAGACCATTCAGGTATGACCTAAATCAAATCCCTTATGATTTTACAGTGGAAGTGAGAAATAGATTTAAGGGACTAGATCTGAGAGATAGAGTGTGTGATGACGTATGGACTGAGGTTCGTGACATTGTACAGGAGACAGGGATCAAGACCATCCCTGTGGAAAAGAAATGCAAAAAAGCAAAATGGCTGTCTGAGGAGGTCTTATAAATAGCTGTGAAAAGAAGAGAAGTGAAAAGCAAAGGAGAAAAGGAAAGATATAAGCATCTGAATGCAGAGTTCCAAAGAATAGCAAGAAGACATAAGAAAGCCTTCTTTAGTGATCAATGCAAAGAAATAGAGGAAAACAACAGAATGGAAAGACTAGAGATCACTTCAAGAAAATTAGAGATACCAAGGGAACATTTCATGCAAAGATGGGCTCGATAAAGGACAGAAATGGTCTGGACCTAACAGAAGCAGAAGATATTAAGAAGAGGTGGCAAGAATACACAGAAGAACTGTACAAAAAAGATCTTCATGACCAAGATAATCACGATGGTGTGATCACTCACCTAGAGCCAGACATCTTGGAATGTGAAGTCAAGTGGGCCTTAGAAAGCATCACTATGAACAAAGCTAGTGGAGGTGATGGAATTCCAGTTGAGCTGTTTCAAATCCTGAAAGATGATGCTGTGAAAGTGCTCCACTCAATATGCCAGCAAATTTGGAAAACTCAGCAGTGGCCACAGGACTGGAAAAGGTCAGTTTTCATTCCAATCCCAAAAAGGCAATGCCAAAGAATGCTCAAACTACCGCACAATTGTACTCATCTCACATGCTAGTAAAGCAATGCTCAAAATTCTCCAAGCCAGGCTTCAGTAGTATGTGAACTGTGAACTTCCAGATGTTCAAGCTGGTTTTAGAAAAGGTAGAGGAACCAGAGATCAAATTGCTAACATCCTCTGGGTCATCGAAAAAGCAAGAGAGTTCCAGAAAAACATCTATTTCTGCTTTATTGACTATGCCAAAGCCTTTGACTGTGTGGATCACAAGAAACTGTGGAAAATTCTGAAAGAGATGGGAATACCAGACCACCTGACCTGCCTCTTGAGAAATCTTCTAGGTCAGGAAGCAACAGTTAGAACTGGACATGGAACAACAGACTGGTTCCAAATAGGAAAAGGAGTACGTCAAGGCTGTATATTGTCACCCTGCTTATTTAACTTCTATGCAGAGTACATCATGAGAAACGCTGGACTGGAAGAAGCACAAACTGGAATCCTGATTACCGGGAGAAATATCAATAACCTCAGATATGCAGATGACACCACCCTTATGGCACACAGTGAAGAGGAACTAAAGAGCCTTTTGATGAAAGTGAAAGAGGAGAGTGAAAAAGTTGGCTTAAAGCTCAACATTCAGAAAATGAAGATCATGGCATCTGGTCCCATCACTTCATGGGAAATAGATGGGGAAACAATGGAAACAGTGTCAGATTTTTTTTTGTGGGGGGGCTCCAAAATCACTGCAGATGGTGATTACAGCCATGAAATTAAAAGATGCTTACTCCTTGGAAGGAAAGTTATGACCAACCTAGATAGCATGTTGAAAAGCAGAGACATTACTTTGCCAACAAAGGTCCGTCTAGTCAAGGCTAAGGTTTTTCCTGTGGTCATGTATGGATGTGAGAGTTGGACTATGAAGAAAGCTGAGTGCCGAAGAATTGATGCCTTTGAACTCTGATGTTGGAGAAGACTCTTGAGAGTCCATTGGATTGCAAGTAGATTTAACCAGTCCATTCTAAAGGAGATAAGTCCTGAGTGTTCTTTGGAAGGAATGATGCTAAAGCTGAAATTCCAAAGCTTTGGCCACCTGATGTGAAGAGTTGACTCATTGGAAAAAACTGATGCTGGGAGGGCTTGGGGACAGAAGGAGAAGGGGACAACAGAGGATGAATTGGCTGGATGGTATCACCGACTCGATGGACATGAGTTTGAGTGAACTCCATGAGTTGGTGATGGACAGGGAGGCCTGGTGTGCTGCACTCATGGAGTCGCAAAGAGTCGGGCACAATTGAGCAATTGAAATGAACTGAACTGAACTGATATCAGTACTTGAATTGGGCCTTTGGCTGCCTTCAGAGCCAGCATTCAGGCACTGTAGCTGTTACTGTTTAGTCTCTAAGTCATGTCTGACTCACTGTGACCCCGTGGACTGTAGCCTGCTTGGCTCCTCTGTCCATGGGATTTCCAGGCATGAATACAGGAGTAGGTTGCCATTTCCTTCCCCAGAGGATCTTCCCAACTGAGGAATTGAAGCTGGGTCCCCTGAAGTTCAGGCAGATTTTTTACCACTGTGTCACCTGGGAAACCCCAAATTTGGTATATATAACAACTAAAAACAATGCAGGACCCTAAATTTGATCTCAGAACAGCATAGAGATAATTAATGAAAAGAAATGGTGAAATATAAATAAAGTTCATAGTTGGTAGGAATAATGGTCCAATGATATGATTTTTGGATACATATACTGTATTATTAAGTAAAATGTTAACTTTAAAAGCTGGATGAAATATTCATGAGAACTATCTGTACTATCTTTGTAACTCTTCTATAAGTCTAACATTATTTCAAAAGAAAAAGTTAAAACACTATTTCATAGGAATCACATCAAGTACATGTTGAAAATGCAAAATTCTCCAATTTCAGGGCATGAAAATAGTAGTCCTGGAGCAGGGTCCAAGAATCTGCATTCTAATTGGCACACAAGGAGATTCTAATGCAATTTCTTAGGCGTCATACTTGGAGAAACTGTGGTCTGAAACAAATACCGCTTCAGAGAAAAATAAGTGATGATTAGAGGTGAGTAAATGGAAACTACAACCTGAGACTCTTGTGTGAGATCTCGATTTTTTTTTTTTTCATTTTCTGAACAGATTTTACTTAAGGTCTTTATAGACCAACATGCAGACTCTCCAGATCCAGCTGTCAAGGAAACCTTGTTATGCCAGGCATACTGCTGGGGCATAGCAGGCAACTCTGGCTTCCTATCCTTCTGTTCTGAGACAGAGGTGGCTGGCAGTGTCTCAACTCTGGGTCCCCAATGCTCACATGGTCAAGCAGGGGCTTCTTTAAGGCCAATCTTACCAGTTAGGTCGCAGGACAGCATAATCTTCACTTGATGCCCAGTGCACCCTGTCTTAGCATGACATGGTACATGGTGACATCAACATAGCATTTAACAAGGTCCCCAGTGTGGACCAATAGGCCATCCACAGTCTTCATGGATTTAGCCCTCTGTCCACAGAATTTCCCAGACACCATGACCTCAGAGTCTCTGGCCCCATTCTCCATGATGAACAGAGCACACCATAGCAGGCCCTCCAGATAGCAATGCAGAGACTTTGCCTGGGCAGTGGCATACAGACCTCTTGTGACTGCCATTTTAGGATACCTCCACCAGCTTATGTATAAATTTAGGAAAGTTATTAATCTGCTAGGCCTCAGATTCCTCATTTATAAAAGAAGGTGAACCTATGGAATTCTAATGATCATCCCTGTATAGTACATAAAAGGAAAGGACAAGGGTTTCTGCAGCATTACTCCCATGCATGCAAAGGTCTGATCCTGCAGTGAGTTAAACACAGTCACAAAGGAGGCACAACCATGTTGAAAATACACAGTCACTGTGACAATGCCAGCAGCGAGGGACATTAGGTTTTGCATTTGCTTTAGAATTTGCTTTACTGAATCGAGAAGCAGACACTGTAGTTGTTATAGCATGCCCTTTTGCTTTGTGAAACAGAAATCCTCTCTGCCATCTGTGAAGACTCTGGGGAAAGGAAGTGAGGTCTCTGGCTCCAGGCCTTTCATTAGAGAACAGTTTTGTACCAGATGAGGCCACAGACTCAGAACTACCATGTCTCTGCAGAGACCCTGCCTCGGATATGAAGAAGGATGGAATTAAGTCAGCTCAGAGCAACTGAAGTTAGAAGTGGCACTGACTGACTAGAATCTTGGGATTGCCTCTGGCTTCTTGCTAGACTGGCTATCTCTGCTAAGTATGTGTGCATATACACATTAGCATGTGTGTAAACCTTTCAAGTCGGAGGGAATATGGTATTTATTTGAACAAAAATTCCTATAGGGCAGGAAATATGCCAACCTCATCTCATTCCAGTTCTGTTGACCTGACTCAACAGTTTAGAGGGGGCTCAAGTGGTAAAGAATCTGCCTACAATGCAGGAGATCAGGGTTCAGTCCCTGGGATGGGAAGATTTCCTGGAGGAGGAAATGCAACCCCCTCCAGTATTCTTGCCTGGAAAATCCCATAGAGGAGGCTGGTGGGCTACAGTCCATGGGATTGCAAAGAGTCAGACACAACTGAGCAACTAACACACACATAACACACATGAATTAAATCTAAGTTTTGTTTTCCCATACAGAAATGAGATCAAAAGAACATATGACACTAAAGTCTTCTGAGTACAAATATGCTATGTGTTATTAAAGAACATGATTGTATAGCATACTTAACTTCATGTACCTTGTTTTTTCATTTCTGAAAAGAGCTAATAACACCTACAAAATTTTGTTTGAATCTTGACAAAAATTCTATGAATTTTATGTTAAATTATCCATATATATATATATATATATATATGAAAAAGGAAAGTGAGCTTAAACATCCAAATTTCTCAGTTTAGACATTAATCATAGTTTAGTGCAAGAGCTGACATTTGAATCCAGATTCAACAACTTGAAAACTCACACATCCATTAGGATGACTCCAGGCAAACAACTGTTAACTCCAGTCTCTTCATGAAAGCCAAAATGAATTTATATCTCTAAAGCATAAAAAGAAGATAAAAATGGATAGGGAAGGATGGTTTATCTCTTTCATATCTGTCCATGGGTTTTTCAGTGTGATGGTTTGTGATTAAGTATGGATTCCTATGAATGAAATGTATTTGCTGAGTAGAAACAGTTCCTATGACATCTGGAAATCAATATCTACCTCAAGGTAAAGTACAATGAACTGAAAAGATTTCTATTTATTCCAGATATATTGGTCTTCTGGCTTAGGAATTAGAGATGACAAAGTAGGAAGAACTGAGCAAGTTAATAAAGTGCAGGACAGTGGTATAACTGAATCAGGAGTTTGGTTTTCCTTTAGGTTTGCTCTCTTTTATTTTGTGTATATCAAGAAAAGAGCATGTTATTTGTTTTGTGAGGACCACTGCTTACTATTGTGCAAGTTTTCTGTCTCCCAACACTAGAGGGCACGTTCCTAATCCCTCTGTGTGTGTGTCAGTCACTTGGTCACGTCTGACTCTTTGAGACCCCATGGCCTGTAGCTCACCAGGCTTCTCTGTCCATGGAATTCTCCAGGCAAGAATACTGGAGTGGGTAGCCATTCCCTTCTCCAGGAATCTTCCCAACCCAGGGATTAAACCCACGCCCCACCTGCACTGCAGAGTCTTTACTGGTTGAGCCACCAGAGAAGCACCAATCCCTATATTTATGTGCTGAGGTACTACTGTAATTTTCAAGCAGATGGCAATAAAAAAACTTGAGAAAGTCTACATTGAAAATACTTGCTCAAGTTTACTTTCTTGACATCTGCTCTCAAGTTAGTATATTACCATACCATTATTTGTGATGATATATTTTTAAATGTAGACAGTTCCAGATTTTAAGCTATATTACAAAGCTGTAGTAATCAAAACAATATGGTTCTGGCATAAAAACAGACAAATAGGTCATTAGGTCAGAACAGAGAGCCTAGACATAAATCCATGCATATATGGTCAGTTCATTTTGGACAGTGGTGCCAAGAACATCCAATAAGAAAGGGATAACTTTCTTCAATAAATGCTGTTGAGAAAACTTGATAGTCACATGCAAAGAAACAAAACTGGACACTTACTTTATACTACTCACAAAACTTAACTCAAAATGGATCAAAGACTTAAATGTAAGACCCAGAACCATAAAAATTCTAGAAGAAAACAGAAAAAAAAAAAAAGTTTCCTTGGCGATGATTTCTTGGATAAGACACCCAAAGCATAGGAAACTATTAAAATAAGTGAATGAGAGTGTATCAAACTAAAAAGTTTCTGCAGAGCAAAGTAAATAATAAATCAAAAGACAATCTACAGAAGAGGATATGATACTTGCAAAATATACATTTAAAAGGGTTTAATGGCCAAAATATATAAAGAACTCATACAACTCAATAGCAAAAACAAACAAAAAATGGGCAAAGGACCCAAACAGACATTTTTCCAAAGGCATTCAAATGGGCAATAGATATATAAAAAGGGGCTCAGCATCACAAATCATCAGTGAAATGTAACTCAAAAGCATCATAAGATATCACTTCACACATGTTAAGATAGAAAGTGAAAATGAAAGTGTTAATCATTCAGTTGGGCCTGACTCTTTGTAACCCCGAAGGGTGTATGTAGCCTGCCAGGCTCCTCTGTCAATGGGATTCTCCAGGCAAGAATACTGGAGTGGGTTGCCATTCCCTTCCCCAAGGGATCATCCTGGCCCAGGGATCAAACCCAGGTCTCCCACACTGCAGGCAGATTCTTTACCATCTAAGCCACCAGGGAAGCCAGCTATTTATCAAACAGACAAGAGAAAACAAATATTGGTGAGGATATGGGGAAAAGAGGATCTTACATACTGTTGGTGGTAATGTAAATTGGTACAGCCATTTTGGAAAACAGTATGGCTACTCCTCAAAAACCTAAAGAACTACCATATGATCCGTCAGTCCTGCTCCTCAGTATATATTGGGCTTCCCTCATAGCTCGGTCGGTAAAGAATCTGTCTGCAATGCAGGAGACCCAGGTTCGATTCCGGGGTCTGGAAGATCCCCTGGAGAAGGAAATGGCAACTCACCTAGAGAATTTTTGCCTGGAGAATTCCATGGACAAAAGAGCCTCACAGGCTACAGTCCATGGGTTCATAAGAGTTGGACATGACTTAGCAACTAAACCACTACCATATACCTAAAGGAATCGAAATCAGTATCTTGAAGAGATATCTGCACACCCATGTTCACTGCAGCATTATTCCTAATAGCTAAGATACTAAAGCAACCTAAATATCCTCCAAAAGATGAATAGATAAGAAAAATGTGAGATGTATGAACACAGACAGTCCCCAACTTATAATGGTTCGGCTTATAGTTTTCAGTTTTACAATGCCATGAAAGTAATATGCATTCACTGGAAACAGTCCTTCAAGTTTTGAATTTTAACCTTTTCCTGGGCTAGTAATATGCTGTAGGGTGCCTCTTTGGTAGAGAACCCACCTGCTGATGCAGGAGACTTAAAAAGTAGGTTTGATTCATGGGTTGGGAAGATCCCGTGGAGGAAGGCACGCAGCCCACTCTGGTATTCTTGCCTGGAGAATCCCTTAGACAGAGGAGACTACTGTCCATGGGATTGCAGAGAGTCAGACATGACTGAAGCTACTTGGCATGCACGCATTCTGGTGATACTGGGCAGTGGCAGTGAGCCAGCCATGGGGTGAGGAGGGTAAAAACCCTCCTCATATGTACAGTGGTTTTGTATTCTCACAACCATTCTGTTTTTTACTTTCATTATAGTATTCAATAAACTACATAAGATATTCAACACTTTACTATAGAATAGACTTTGTGTTAGGTGATTTTGCCCAGCTGTAGGCCAATGTATGTGTTCTGAGCACAGTTAATGTAGGCTAGGTTAAGCTGTGATGTTTGATAGGTTAGTTGTAACAAACATATTTTGACTTATGATACTTTCAACTGATGATGGGTTTATCAGAATATAAACCAACTTTAAGTGGAGGAACACCTGTATATATGTGTATAAATACATGATTTCTCTTTGTATATATATCCTATATCTTATATCTTATATCGCATATATCACATATATGTAGTGGAATATTATTCAGCCATAAAAACAGGAATTTTGTTATTTGCAACAACATGGATGGACCTGGCATACATTATGCTAAGTAAATAAGCCACTCAAAGAAAGGCAAATACCCTATAATATCACTTACATGTGGAATCAAAAAGTATCACATACATGTGGAAACTGTATAAAAAGAGAGAGAGAGAGAGAAAAGGGGGAAAAAAAGCCAATTTCATAGAAATAGAAAATACATTTGTGGTTACCAAGGACTGAAGCAGAGGAAGAAATGTGGTGATGCAGATCAAAGGGTACAAACCTTAAATTATAATTTCTGAGTACCTAATGTACAGCATTTTGAATATAGTTAATATAGCATTTTATAATGAAAGTTGCTAAAAGTAGATTTTAAGCATTTTTAACAAACACACATACACACACAGAGTTAACTATGTGAGGAGATGAATTTATTAATTATCTTGATCTTGGTAATTATTCCACAATGTATATCAAATCATCACACTCTATACTTTGAATATGTACAGTTATATTTGTCAATTATTGTTCACTAAAGATGGAAAATGTTTACCATCCGATACTGGTGTTCTGTTTTGCCTTAAAATCACAAAGAGAGGAAAAGGAAAGAATCATCTGAAGGCTGTTGAAAGTCATAGCATAAAATCTAGCATTGTTGTAGGTAAGATACCCAGACAGGAAAAAAAAAAAAAAAATCCAGTGATAGCAGGGAAATGATGATGTGCTCAGCACACTTCTTGCTTTCTTCCCCTGTCTTCCATCTCACTTGATTTCCACACACATTTAGAAAGCTCATAATTTTGGATCAGTTCTACAATGCTTTCTCAGATCAAGTAGTCCAACATCCCTGGAGAAATTAAATTTACTGGAGAATTCCTCAGTCTTTCCCTCCAGAAACTGCTTTCTCTTTATATACTCATGCTTCTTTTTTAACCCTTTATTTATGTATATTCAACCACAGTTTGTTCAACTTCACCTGCCTGAAACACAGTTTATCTAAATTCACATTCTCCCATGCAAATTGCTTTTTCTTTTTCCTATAAATATTCTAGATGTCATATGGTGGTACCATGAAGTTGTAAATCTAAAATTCATCCCTTACTCTCATCATTCTCTCATCTTTATATACAGCATAATTATTCTTCTAATCAGTCATTAGAAATTGTACTGATTTTGTCTTCTAAATGCTTCTTGAATCTGATTTTTGTACCTCTAATGTCTTTCGTGGCTACTCTGTTTTTAGATATCAATCCTCTTTTGAATAGCCTCCTAATAATGTGACTGTCTCTTGTGCTGATTTTTTTTTTCCCAACCATTCTTCTACATGGTCCCAGAAGTATTTTTATAAAATGAAAACCTGAACACATTGAAGCTTTGCCTAACATACTTTGCTGGATACCTAGTGACCAACTTTTCCAACTTCATCTCTCCCTTGAGCTCCACACCTGCTTAAAACAACTCATTCTTGGCCTTTTCCTTAAGGCTTCAGAAAAATCCAAATTTATGGGTAATTCTTTATGTATAGCTCCATAACTCTGCTCATATTATCTCCTTTTAATAAAATGTACTTTAACTCTGCTCTTTTCTCTATGAAAATTCTTCATCTAACTTTACTTTCACTTCAGAACTTATCTCAGCCATTATCTTTTCCAGGAAGACTTCTGTAAGCAGCATTGTTACCAGACTAAATTAGTGGCTGTGACAGAGATCTCACTGCCTGAAAAGTCAAAAACATTAAGTATATGGCCCTTTCAAGAAAAAGTCTGTCAACCTCTATCTTGGAGGAAACTAATTATTTCACTCATTTTTTTCATCCCTTCACATTATCAAGAGATTTTCATACTGCAGGAGTTTGATATTTGTCTAATAAATTCTATCAAATTAATAAAGGTGGTTCTGAAGTTGCTTGATCTATCCATTAATTATTCAGTTCAGTCACTCAGTCATGTCCAACTCTTTGCGACCCCATGGACTGCAGCACACCAGGATTTTCTGTCAATCACCAACTCTCAGAGCCTACTCAAACTCATATCCATCCAAGACGATGCCATCCAATCGTCTCATCCTGTGATCCCCTTCTCCTCCTGCCTTCAATCTTTCCCAGCATCAGGGTCTTTTCCAATGAGTCAGTTCTTCTCATCAGGTGGCCAAAGTTTTGGAGTTTCAGCTTCAGCACCAGTCCTTCCAATGAATATTCAGGACTTATTTCCTTTAGGATGGACTGGCTGGATCTCCTTGCCATCCAAGGGATTCTCAAGAGACTTCTCTAATACCACAGTTCAAAAGCATCAATTCTTCAGCATTCAGCTTTCTTTATAGTCCAACTCTCATATCCATAAATAACTACTGGAAAAAAAACATAGCTTTGACTAGATGGACCTTTGTTGATAAAGTACTGTCTCTGCTTTTTAATATGCTGTCTAAGTTGGTCATAGCTTGATTTACCAATGCAAATTATGTAATAGTCAAATCATGATATTAAAAAATTTAATGTAACTCTAATGACAGAAGGGCCCTCTGTAGGTATTTTAGCAGTTTCTCCTTAGGAAATCAATTTTAGACATTATTTTTAGTGACGTTAAGTATCTTCTAACAACTGGGTATGTAGGTCCTTTCTTTAATTCCCTCTCTCTTTCCCTTCCTCCCTCACTCTCTTTCCTAGAAGAGGACTTAACTTAGGTGCAAGTCTTGGTCTTGATTTTCTGGTAAAGAGATGAATGCACAATGACTATTTCATTTTATTCATAACTGTATTCAAAACATCTGGATTTCCCCTAGACTGGCTTAATGAAAATGATCCAGAGGGGAAGTTAACTGATTTTATGTAATAACTGATTCAACGAGTAGTTTCTGAGTAACAGCGAATAATGTAGACATCCTTCTAAGCATTGCTGGTCACACAACTCTGGTAAGAAACTATGTCCTACTATCACAAAGACTCTCCACCAGTGGTGAAACTGATTCATACATACAAGCCCATGAGGTTTCAAAAATATACCACATGCTGCTCAGCAAACAAAAGATCATATGGCTGTGAGGAGACTCTGGTTCTGCGTAAGAAAGTAATCACACACTGCTCTATCTCTCCTACTAAATGTGGCTAAAGTGTCTGGGCAAAATGCATGCAGCAGTTATTTCTTAACTGATGGCTCCGCTGGTAAAGAACCTGCCTGCCAAAGCAGTAGACACAAAAGACACGGGTTCAATCCCTGGGTCAGGAAGATCCCCTGGATAATGAAATGGCAATCCACTCCAGTATTCTTGCCTGGAAAATTCCATGGACAGAGGAGCCTGGTGGGCTATAGCCCATGAGGGTGCAAAGAGCCAGACACAACTGAGGGAACATGCATGCTATGAGGTATAATTGATATACAAAAACACTGCACATATTTAATCCTATAATTAAAAGAGTTTGCATATAAGCATACACCTATGAAACCATTTCCACAATCAAAGTAATGCACATATCCATTACCCCTAAAGTTTGTGTCCCCTCTTCTTTTTTGGAACACTTCACATGAGATCTACCCTTTTAACAAAATTTAAGTGGACTGCACAGTATTGCTAATTATACTGTACAGCAGGTCTCTAGAACTTACTCATCTTGAATAACTGAAATTTTACATCAAGTGAACATCTCTCCACTTGCCCCCCTCCTCAACTCTTGGTAAGTAGTTCTCTTTGTTTCATGCAGTGGTTACTGAAGACTCTAACAAGTCAAAGTGGCAGACAGACTGAGGAAGGAGAGCACAATTTCCAGTACCACCCAACTGGAAGTAGAACTGCCACACTCATTTTCCTCCTGCATCATCCCCATATCTAAATTCAACATGGTTCAAAATTGGGAAGTGGGAACTAATTGGACCAAGAGAGATCCCAGAGAAGACCTCTGCTGCTGCTAAGTCGCTTCAGTCGTGTCCGACTCTGTGCGACCCCATAGACGGCAGCCCACCAGGCGCCCCAGTCCCTGGGATCCTCCAGGCAAGAATACTGGAGTGGGTTGCCATTTCCTTCTCCAATTCATGAAAGTGAAAACTGAAAGGGAAGTCGCTCAGTCATGTCTGACTCCTAGCGACCCCATGGACTGCAGCCTACCAGGCTCCTCTGTCCATGGGATTTTCCAGGCAAGAGTGCTAGAGTGGGTTGCCATTATCTTCTTCAAAGACCTCTAGGAGTGACTTGAGGAGTGGGAAAGGAGAGTAGAAACCTACTGTTTTTCCAATTCTCTTTTGTCCTGGCCCCCCAACAATCTTATAGCAATTGGCAGCAGTGACAATAAAAAGAGCCACAGGACCCAAAACTCCAAGGGAAGACTATTGTCCTCTCTGATTAAAGGAACTGTGGTCCTAAGAGTGAGTGATTTTCTTCCCCCTCTATCCTTCCACTGCCTGGCCCTAAACTGTGATGCTTTTGCCAGAATTGCATGGTAGAATAGAAGAACTAGTCTCAGCTTTCTGGCCAGATTGAGAAGAAAACTCCAGGAAAACAAAAAGTACTGGGGAGATTGTAGAGAGGAAAAAACTCAGAAAGAGACTTCATAATATGGTTTTTTATGAACTGCTGGACTTAAATTAGGTTGAACATGTATGTATCTGACTCTAAACAGCATACAAAGACTTTGAGAACTAAATTATAGTGGGACAAATGCCCTACTAGGAAGCTGCTATAAAGCACAGGAAGCTCAGCTCAGCGCTCTGTGATGACCTAGAGGTGGGCAGGATGAGGGGGTGGGATGGGAGGGAGGTCCAAGAGGGAGGGAATATATGTGTACCTGTGGCTGATTTACTTCATTGTACAGCAGAAACCAACACAACATTGTAAAGCAATTACTTTCCAATAAAAATAAGTTCCCCACTAGATGGCACACATGAAGGACAGGTCCAAATATCACTGCAGAGGCTTTGATCACAGAACTGACACTGAGATTCAGTTCAATTCAGTTGCTCAGTTGTGTCCAACTCTTTGCAACCCCATGGACTACAGCATACCAGGCTTCCCTGTCCATCACCAACTCCCACAGTTTATTCAAACTCATGTCCATTGAGTCAGTGATGCCATCCAACCATCTCATCCTCTGTTGTCCCCTTCTCCTCCTGCCTTCAATCTTTCCCAGAATCAGGGTCTTTTCTAATGAGTCAGTTTTTTGCATCAGGTGGCCAAAATACTGGAGCTTCAGCTTCAGCACCAGTCCTTCCATGGAATATTTACAACTGATTTCCTTTAGGATGGACTGGTTAGATCTCTTTGCAGTCCAAGGGACTCTCAAGAGTCTTCTCCAACACCACAGTTCAAAAGCATCAGTGCTCAGCTTTCTTTATAGTCCAACTCTCACACCCATACATGGCTACTGGAAAAACCACAGCTTTGACTAGACAGACCTTTGTTGGTAAAGTAATGTCTCTGCTTTTTTAATATGTGGTCTAGGTTGGTCATAACTTTTCTTCCAAGGAGCAAGTGTCTTTTAATTTCATGGCTGCATTCACAATCTGCAGTGATTTTGGAGCCCAGAAAAATAAAGTCTGTCACTGTCTCCACTGTTTCCCCATCTATTTCCCATGAAGTGATGGCACTGAGACAACTGTCTATATAAAACTGCTCAAGACTTGTGGCCTAAACCCAAGCAGACTTAATACGTGCTAAAACAAAAGTGATGAAATTCTTTGAAGGGCTTAAATAAGAACTAGACTCACAAAATAAAATTTAAGAAGTCTAGAATACAAGCCAAAATTACATGGCATTTAAATAATCAGGAGAACCTCACTTCATGTGGAAAAAGACAATTAAGAAATACCAATCCCAGATGACCCAGATATTGTAATTGTCTGACAGACTTTAACTCCAAGTAATTGTGAACACTCTTGATATGACTGGAATGTTTAAAAGTTTAAGAAAAGAAATAGAAGATGTAAAGGAGAACAAAATAGAAATGAAAAACAGAATAACTGAAGTATTATTAAATTCACTAAATAGGCAAATAGCAGAATGAAGAGGACAGAGGGAATAGTTAAAAATGATCTAATGTGAAAAATAGAAGAAAATGACTGAAAAAGTTAAGAGAGCATCCGTTACTTGCAGAACAATGCCAAAGAGTCAAACATTCATGTCAAAGAATCAGAGTAAGATGAAAAAAGGTACAGCATAATAAAAATATTTGGAGACATATGACTGAAAAGTTCCTAAATTTGAGGAAAACTTATAAACCTACAAATTCAGTAATCTCAGAATATACAAAATAGGATAAACATGAAGAAATCCATGCCAGGAAAATCACAAACACTACAAACTAAACACAAAGAAAAATACGGAAAGCAGAGTAAAATTATGCATTACTTATAGATGAACAAAAATTGAAATAGCTGCATGTTTCTCATTAGAAATCACAGAGCCAAGAAAATAGAACAATATATTTCAAGTGCTAAAAGAAAATGACTGCAAAACCAGAATTCTGTATTCAGAGAAAATATCCTTCATGAATGAAAACAAAGAGATTCTCAGATGAAACAAAATTTTCATAAACCATTGCTCTAAAATAATTGCTACAGGAAGCTCTTCAAGGGACATGATGTAAGAAGGAAACCTGGAATACCAGGCATGAATAGAGAGCAACAGAAGTGGTAAATATATGATTAATACATGATATTACTCTTCTATTGGTTTTTCATCTGTGTCCTCAGACACTTATTTTTTATCAAAATATAGTTGGTGTACAGTATTAGTTTCAGGTGTACAATGTAGTTTTTTGACAATCAAATACATTGTGAAAAGATTGCCACAGTAAGTCTAATTGACATCTATTACCACACAAAAGTATTGTTGACTGTGTTCCTTGTGCTACATCACACCCTTGTGACTTATTTATTTTATAACTGAGAGTATGTACTGCAATTCTCTTCACCTATTTTGCCAACCCTACCCCACTCCTCTGGCAACCACGAGTTTGGTCTGTGTATCTGTGAGTTTGTTTCTGTTTTGTTTTGTTTTTCCGATTCCACATGTAATTGAAATCATACAATATTTGTCTTCCTCTGATTTATTTCACTTAGCATAATACCCTCTAGGTCAGCAATTCTACTTTCAGATGTTTTTCCAAAGAAAGCAAAAACATTAGTTTAAAAGTATATATACGCTCACCCTATATTCATTGTAATATTATTTATGTCAAGATATGGAAGCAATATAAAACAAAGATGAGATACTTATATATAACTCAGGCATAAAAAAGAATGAAATCTTACCATTCACAACAATATGTATGGACCCAGAGGGTACTTTTAAATAATATGTTGAACTGCTGAACATTAAAATAATGGTTTAAAGAGGTTTTCAATGGTTGTGTATATAATACTTAAGAAAACTGCAACATAAAGGGAGTAGGAAAAATAAATCTATATGGTTTTAATATTTTACTTTAAGTGGTAAAATACTGATTCTACAAGGAAGTTAATTATTTTCTTATAATCCCAAGTGAATTCACTACCAAAGGTATAGAATAAGGTAAAGTTTAAAAACACAGTAGATAGAGTATTTTTAAAAAATATTCAAATAACACCAGAGAAAACAAAGAAACCAAAAAAAGAGATAATAGAAAACAAATAATAAAATAATAGTCCTAAATCCAAACATGTCAATAATTATGTTAAATTTAAATGGCCTAACCGAAGAAATTGAAAATCAAAGGTTTTCAGAATGTAGATAAGCGATCTAGCTATATCTCTGAGAAAAATCACTTCTAATGTTATGATATAATTAGGTTAAAAGCCAAAAGGATGAAAAAGAAATATATCATACACATATTAACCAAAATAGGGTTGTGTTAATGAAAGACAAATGAGACATCAGAGCAAAGAAAAGTAACAAGGAAAAAGAAGAACAATAATGATAACAGGATCAAGACATCCACAAAGAATAAAAATAAACTTAATTGCATATACATCTAATAATAGAGCTTAAAAATGAAGCAGCAATTGATGGTAGAGAGTCAAACCCACAATTATAGGTGGAGACTTCAACAGTCCTTTCTCAGTAATGGATAAAACAGGTAAATAAATCAGTAAAAATATAGTAATAGAATAATGGTACTATATCATCAACCAATTGAATCTAATTGACAATTTTAGAACACTGATCCAACAACAGTAAAATACATATTCTTTCCAAGTGCACACAGGATATTCAACAAGATACATCATCTCTCTGTTTATAAAACAAACTTTAGCAAATTTTAAGGAAGTGAAATCATTCACAGCAATTTCTATGCCCATAATAAAAGTAAACTAGGACTAAGTTACAGAAGGACAGTAATAAAATCTCCAAATACTTGAAAATTAAATAATCCACAGATCCAACAAGGAGTCTCCAAGAAAATTAGAAAATATTGTGATTTTAACAAAAATGAGAATACTATGTTCCAATATTTGTGGAATTCAGCTAAAGTACTGCAAGCCGTACTTTATAGTACATGTACATGTATAGCAGTAATGTTTCCATTAGAAAAGGAAAATGATCTCAAGTAAGTAATCCAGACTTTCATCTTAAGAAAGTAGAAAAATAACAGCAAATGTAAGGAAGGAAATAATGAAGGTAAGGGAAGTCAATAAAATATAAAACACATGAAATAGAGAAAAATCAATGACACCAAAAGCTAGTTCTTCCGAAAGGTCTTTAAACTTTATAAATCTCTGACAAAACTGGAAGAGAGAGAGACAGAGATGAAAGAGGGGATTCCTGTACAGATTCTGCAGACATTAAAATAAGCATATATTATAAAAAAAATTCCATGCACATAAGTTTAACAGCTTGAATAAAATTGACAGCTTGCTAAAAAATACAAATGCAAGAGAAATGAAATGAATAACATGAGTAGTTATATAATCATTAAAGAAATTGAATTCATACTTAAAAATCTTTAGAAAAAAAATCCCAAGCCCAAATGGTTTCTCTGATAAATTCTACCAGATATTAAAAGAAGAAATAACATCAATTCTACCAAATATATTTAGAAAACTTAAAATAAGGAAACATTTCTCTACTGCTTGTATAAGATCTGTTACCCTAATACCAGAATCCAGTAATGACATTAATCACCTCCCAGTGAACTCAATACCTAGGTCTATATGATTCAAAATTATGGAAATCATATTTCTGCCTATTTTGTTTGTATTAGCTAACTCATTAATAAACACATAAAATAAAAATTTAAAAACAGATGATAGCTCTTGAAGTCAAACGTAAAAGCCAACATCTCTATTAAAGATAAAATTTTTTACCAAATGTTAGCAGTATAATCCAACACTCCATGAAAAGAATGATACAACACAACAAAGTGTGGCTTATCACAGGAATGCATGGTTGGTTCAATATTTGAGAATCAATCTATTTAACCCAGTATATTAATAATCTAAAGAATAAAAGCTACAGGATAATATAAATGGACACAGAAAAAGCTTTTTAACAAAACAACATCTTTTCATGATAACACTATTAATATAAGCACAGTAGGAATGGACAGGAACTTCCTCGACTGAAAGAGGGTATATCTTTATCAAGACTGCAACTTCCAGTCTTATATTTAAGTCTAATTTATTTTTGTATATGGTATCAAGAACTTAAATGTAAGACTGAAAACCATAAAACTCATAGAGGAAACCACAGGCAAAACACTCTTTGACAGAAGTAGCATTATTTTTTAAATCTTTCTCCTAAAACAAAGGAAATAAAACAAACAAAAATAAGCAAATGGAACCTTATTACACTTAAAAGCTTTTGCCCAGTAAAGAAATCCATTGACAAATGAAAAGACAACTTACTGAAAGGGAGAAACAAATTTGTAAATGTTGTGACCGAAATAGAGTTACTATCCAACATACTTAAATAGCTCATACAACTCAACATAAAAAAAAAAAAAATCAAAACATGGGCAGAAGAACTAAATAGACATTTTTCCAAACAAAATGCAGATGACCAACAGGCACATGAAAAGTTGTTCAACATCGCAAAGCATCAGGGAAAAGCAAATCAAAACCACAACAAGAAAACTTCACACTTGTCAGAATGGCTGTTATCAAAAAGAACACAGATAAAAAATGTTAGTGAGGATGTGAAGAAAAGGAAATCCTCATACACTGTTGGTGCAGCTGTAAATTGGTGTAGCCACTGTGGAAAATAGTATGGAGGTTTCTCAAAAAGAACTTAAAAGAGAGCTACCATATGACCCCAGCAATTCCATTCCTGGGTATAAGTCAGATAAAAAACAAAACCACTAATTCAAAAATATGCATGCACCCCAATGTTCAAAGCAGCTTTATTTACAATAGCCGAGACACAGAAACAACCTGTGTGTATCAACAGATGGATGAATTAAAAAGATGTGGTATATAGATACAATGGCATACTACTCAGCATAAAAAAGAGCGAATTTTTGCCACTTGCAGCAATATGGATGGACTTAGAGCTTATTAAGCTAAGCAAAAGAAAATCTGAGAAAGACAAATACTGTATGGCGTCACTTATACATGAAATCCAAAGAATACAAAAAACTAGAATCTAGGAAATAACAAAAAAAAAAGAAGCAGACTCACAGATATAAAGAACAAACTAGAGGAGAGAGGTAAGCGACAATATAAGGGTAGAGAATTAAGAAGAGTATCATAAGCTACAAAAATATATTGTACAACAAGGGGAATGTAATCAGTATATTATAAGAATTGTAAACAGAGTATAACAATTAAAAGTTGCAAATCACTATATTGTACACCTATAACATATAATATTGTACAGTGACTATACTTCAATTTAAAAAATAAAAGATTATGGCTAACATCATAGTCATATGATGTTATGATGCTTCACTTTCATAAAAGTGAAGGACAGAATGCTTTCCCCCTAAGACTGTGAACATGGCATGGCTGTGTACTCTCACCTCTTATTCAACATCATACTGGAAGTCTTGGCCAGGAAAGGAAGCTTAAAACAAGAAATATTAAGTGAGACAGACTGGGAAGGAATATGATGGGAGAAAATCCCAACAAGCCACAACAACTTCTTAGAACTAATCACTGATTTTACATAGGTCATAGAATACAATGTTAACACACAAAACTCAATTGTATTTCTATATATGCACAATGACAAACTGGAAACAGAATTATTTTTAAATGTGTAAGAGTTCCAAAATAATGAAATATATGACTATAAATCTAATGAAATGTTAATAGTGTCTGTATACTGAACACTACAAATGTTGATAGCATAAAAACACTTGGATAAAATGGAGTGATATAGGATATTCATAAATTGAAAGACTTTTTATATTGATGATGCTTTTGAATTGTGGTGTTGGAGAAGACTCTTGAGAGTCCCTTGGACTGCAAGGAGATCCAACCAGCCCATTCTAAAGGAAATCAGTCCTGAATATTCATTGGAAGATCTGATGCTGAAGCTGAAACTCCAATACTTTGGTCACCTCATGCGAAGAACTGACTCACTGGAAAAGATCCTGATGCTGGGAAAGACTGAAGGTGGCAGGAGAAGGGGATAACAGGGGATGAGATGGTTGGATGGCATCACTGATGTGATGGACATGAGTTTGAGTAGGCTCTGGGAGTTGGTGATGGACAGGGAAACCTGGCGTTCTGCAGTCCATGGGGTCTCAATGAGTTGGACACGACTGAGCAACTGAATTGAACTGAACTGTACATAGCACTTGGGGCTTCCCAGGTGGCACAAATGGTAAAGAACCTGCACACCAATGCAGGAGATGCAAGAGATGCAAGTTACTACATGAAGATGAAGCAGCTAGAGAAAAGTTTGAAAAAAAATTCTAAGGAAAAAGTGATGTATTGTTGCAGAAGTTGGACTGTTGAGAAATCAAGCACCAAACTTGGGGAGTTGGAAAACTCAGGTTTTTTATGCTGGCAGATGCAGAGGTGTTAACACTCCAAGCTCTGAGCCCTGAACAAAGGGGTTACAAAGTTTTACAGACTGTGCATGACATCAGACTATAGTGGGCAATGCTAACTGTTAATAGGCTGGTTTAAACTAGGGATAACAGAGGTTAGGAAAAGGCAGGAGAATGTCTGACCTTTATACAGACAACATGGTTAAGCAGGATTACAGCAGCTGGGCAATTGAAAAAGCAGGGCAAGGGTGAGTGAGATAAACTTTAGTTTCTAGTATTGTTGCAAGTCTCCATTTTCTCAAGACTATGTGACTTACGTGATCCAGGCTTTGCAAGGAGCAAGCTGAGTTACAGAAGCGGAGCAAGCTGAGTTACAGAAGCAGAACAAGCAAGAAATTAATGTAAATTTTAACTTTTCCTCTTCAATATCACTGAATACTGAGAAACATAATTTTAGTGAGAAGAGATGGAAGGAAAAAACCTAAACATCTCCCTGTCTGAAAGTAGAAAATAACCTGCCTCATTTGAGAAAAGTCCAGTTTGCTTAAATAGATAATTTGGAGATAGGGCAAAAACTTAGCTTAGGGACTGATCATAAAACTTCAAATCCCAGGCAGAGGAGTTTGTTCCTAATTTATATCCTATGTAGCATACCTGACAATAAAATAATTTCATATCCTATCATTTGGCCTTATCATGCATGCTAAGTCACTCAGTCGTGTCTGACTCTTTGTGACCCCATGGACTGTAGCCCACCAGGCTCCTTTGTCCATGGGATTCTCCAAGCAAGAATACTGGAGTGCGTTGCCATTCTCTTCTCCAGAGGATCTTCCCAACCCAGGGATTGAACCTGGGTCTCCTGCACTGCAGGCAGATTCTTTAACCTATCAGCTATAGGGACTTATCAGTTGGATCCTATTTGGAAAAAAAAAAAAAAGTAAAAAGGAATTTGCATCACTAAGGCCAACACTCAGAGTTAGAAGATGGATTCCATATTCTATCAATGATTTACCATATGAATAACATTGGCAAATTAACCTCAGCACCTGCTTTTTTCCATGCATAACATACAAGGAATTATGCCAACATTTCCTATTTTGTGAAGCTTAATGACAAATGAATCTGATGAAAATGTAAAATGAATTTTTAAAGAATAGTGTGAAGCATTTTCTCTAAGTGTGGTCCTTGAATCAGCAACTTTAGGACAACCTGGTAACTTTTTAGAAATGCAAATTCTTACACCCCACCCCAGACTTACTGAATCAGAAATGCTGGTGCATACTCAAGCTTAAGAACCACTGACATAAGACATTATACAAATATACTCAAGTGCTATGAAACCCAAACTATGCATACCTTAGTCCATGATGAATACCACAATCTCAGGAAGGGAAAATGTCTTATTTGAAACCAGAAAATCAGATATTTTTCATTGGCATTTTGCTTCCCACAACTCATGAAGCTCGCAAAAGCTGATTTTCCTAGAGGAATAATTACTTTCAGAAATATTCAGCACTCTGTATCAGAAGGTCCAGGAGTGATTTCTTTGAGGGAAGGAAAATAGGGAATTTTTCTTCACTGGTTTGTATTTTGATAAAGCAATTTTGCTCAAGATAATTGATGTCAGCACACTGACCCTCAGTCACAATAAATTTGTGTCAGTTTACTCAATGAATTATCTAATATCAACATTTTCCCCTATACCCAAGTGCTCTTAAACATTATAAATTCCTGCCGCAAAAAAAGATAAACGGTAAAGACTTTCTAGTCGGAGGACAGAGCATAAATGACAAGGAGATAGGGAGGATACTTTTCTCCCTCAGTGCAAAATAATAAACAAGAATATATTTCTATGTAATATATTTCAACACAAGATATGATCAGAATAAATAATTGAAATACATTGCCTAGTGCCTCACTCAATTGAACAATTAAGAAACAGTGAAACTGTTAATGTTTTTTAATCTGTATGCTTTCTTTCATTATATATAACCTATACAAGGTTATACATAACAAAGTGCTTAGACAAAACACCTGTGTTTGTTGTAAGACTTTGCAGTTATCTGTTGGCATTCCTTGGCTTCATCCTTGGGTACTTCATACCCAAATCCCTGTCAAATTAAGCCCCTCTCTTCTCTTTTACAATTGAGATAGAAGATTATCAGTTAGGTAAAATGATGTGTGGCCATGACTCATTACTAGGAACTTAAACATGACCTTCTTGTCAAAGACTCTTTCAAATGCCATCTTCTACATCTAGTCTTTCATTTGCATGATATATGATCTCTTTGGGCTACATTTCTATTACACTTTCTGCAGCTCTGGGTAAAGGGTTTAACTTATTTCACCTTGTAGTGAAGTGTATTGGGTATAGGGCACAAGTTACACCATATATCATTTTATATTCTGACATCAGGGATTGTGAATTTTTGCTCTTTAACTCCAACATCATTTAGCACTGTGCCTGGAATATTTCTAAATCTGCCCCAAATGAGAAACTGCTAAAAGTGGACTTTAATTCATTGAATTAAAATAAGCATGCATACGTGACTATCTATTCTTGTCCCAGCATAAGCACTAAACGCAGTCACCTCCACTGTAATAGACTCCTACGCACACATGTCTATGAAGTAAACATCCTGTGCCCTACAGATTCTAGTATTCTTTATCCTGTGGATTTTACTATGAAAAAAGGCAGACACTGGATAGGAAAAATGCTGCCTGGGCTGGGAGACTAGAGAGGAAGCAAAGCACAAAACTTTTCCAACACTATAAACACCGATTCCTTTCTAAAATACTTTTCCTTCCTTAAAACTGTATTTACTAAAAGTTGTTGTCAGGCTGTAACTGAATACATTGATCACCAACTCCTCCCTGTTAACAAGACTAGCAATCAGCCCTCGTAGAGGAGGTCTGATTGCCCCCATTGTGAAGGCCTAAATATTCCAGATGGCTTTGCACAGATTCTTGGGTTTTGTCCAGTCCCGTGGACAGCTCCACTTATTCATCCACAATAGCCTGTGTACAAGTGCTCCCCAGAAGTGTTATTATGCATCCTTTGTCTAGCAGTTGTCACAATCCTAAGTATATATTTTTCTCTTCCACTGAGAGAGACAGTGGCATTTTAAGATGAAATATCCAACATTTCATGTGCATTAGACTTCTCTCTGAGCCATCACCAAGCTTTACAGCAAGTTTTTTGATAAAGTACATAAAATGATGACAAAAAAGTAATTTCTGCCAAATCTCTAAAGAATCTTAATACTGCCATCTTTTTTGTTGTTGTTGTTTAGTGACTGAGAGTTTTTATGAGTCATTATTACTTTTTTTTAAGTATCATCACCAATATTAGGGTGTCATTGCAGAGGAAAAGAAAGAAAAACATCTGAAACTATCACTGGCGAGGCATGAGATTTTAGATGAGGAAAGAACTGTTAGAGTTTTACTGAAAGTAAGTGTTCTGCTGATGACTGATTTGTTTCAATAGGAGGAAAAGTAATCACAGAAACCATAGCTACACATAGAATGTTGGCATCCCATTGTCAGATCACAAAAGCTTAGCACCCCAGTCACTCCCAAGAAGCTCAGACTCAGTGAGGTCAATGAGACTCTATCCCCCTCTAGCGTCTCTAGTGTTTGATGGGAATCCATTTCCCTGCTGGTTTTGACAAATTTTTTTCAAGTATACTTGCAAGACAATCTATTTGTATTGTACTTCTCATTCCAAGTGTTAATAAAGAATCTTGATAAACCCTCAAATATCTTCCTATAATCCAATCTAAAGCTGCTCACACTGGAAATAATAGCAAAGATTTCCTCTAGTAACTAACCAATGGCCATATTTGCAGACAATCAAGGAGTTAAGATGGATTAGAAGATCTGTTAGTCATTCTGACATTGCGGGCATCAATTAATATCACATGACATGTACCTATAAATAGTGCCCCTTACCTAGTCAATCTGTTCATAAATGTGATTAAAAGATAGTATGCTTTAACCCTGATGCTATTACTAGCGCAATATATAACAATGAATAAACGATGCCTTCTCCCTGCAAAAAATTTCCTCTTTAAAATGACAGGTTTAAACAAGATGAGCTCAAGAGTTCTAGAATTCTGTGAAATAGCACAGTTTCTTGTCACATCATTTTAGGCCTCTAATCCTCAGTCTCTTCACTTATGAAGATAATAAAATATGTCTTCTCTACTTCACAGATCAAAGGTAGATTATTAACAGAGCATTCTAGAATTATTTCAGCTAGACAACTCTGTTGTGCTTTCTTTTGGCAGAGTTACATGTCATCAAGAGCCAATTCATAGCCAAGAAGTATAGGTACTCTTGAGCAGCATCATTACTTATAAGCTATCTTAGTTTAAGGAATTTGATTATAACCTCCCTTGGTATAAATTCCCTCAGTTTTAAAATAAAAAGGACAAGAAAAAAAAAAAAAGAGAAAGAGAGAGAGAGAAGGAAGAGGAGAAGAAAGAAGATGCTATTAAAATCATTAAATGAGAAATCTATCCAAAACACTCAAACATGGTAATAATTATTATGTCTACAAATGATATCATCTGCCTGGCAGAGTTAAATCAAGAAAATAGGCTACAGCAACTTAGACAATAAGAGCAGAAACTGCTTTGGCGGCACTGGGCCACTTCCCATGAACTGGGAAGTGTGTAGTGTGCTTTCTATGTCTTGCGTCCTCCGTTTCCTTACCCGTGCCCCTCTTCTCCACTTCATTTTACTAATGGCCAGTCTGAAAAATGAGATCATTTCAGCATTCTTTTGTGAATAACATCCTATGATTAGAGAACAGTCTCATACGTTCTCTCTCATTTGATTCCAGAGGCAAGCGAGGGGTTATTTATCGAAGTAATTTTTATTCCCGTTTTGCAGAGGCAGAATGTTCAGAGAGACTGCAGAGTCCAACCACATCTCCTGGTTTCAAGTCTGGTCTTCCTGTCATCCTACCTCACTGTCTCCTGCTGCAAAGACTCTCCGGGTGAGCAAGGGGCATAGGTCTAATTGCTGATAGGCACTGCAATGGAATGGTGCCCCACTGAGGAGGAAATCTCAGCACATGAAGAGCTCCTGTTCTGGCCAAGGAGTTGTTTTATTCATCAAATGCCAGAGGGTTGAATTTTTATGTATGCTTAGGAATGGGACGGCTGGCCAGAAGAAGGCAAATGAAAACTGCATGAAGTCTGCAGCAGGCTGGGGGTGGGTGGCAGGAGTCTCCCTGCTGACTTGGCCTTTGCTGCCTGAAAGAGTAAGCTGAACCTCAACAAGCCTTATGTGCTTCTTAGCAAATCTCATTTTACAAAAATCTAAGTCTTCCATATGAAGGGAAATTCACAAGGCTGTAAAAGCTAGACAAGCTGATCATTCAATTTTTTTTTTTTTTCAAGAAGGAAATATGAGAAATAGCAGCTCTCCTTTTTCCTCATTGTTCTTGGAGATATATTTAATGTCCACTTGTATCTGGACTTTCGCTAGGAATTTGAAAGCCAATATAAGACACATCATATCTTTATGCTCAAAGAATTAAATACAATAAGGACCAATGCTGGGCTATGAAGAATAGAAAGAGAGAGGCCCAGCTTCAAGGAGCTCACATCTAATCAGAAAATAGACACTAATAGCAAACTGCAATACGACAAGTGCTACTGTGCTAGTATCAATGCTACCAGAGGCAGACTCTTAAGTATTATCACAGAACTGATTAAGTACCATAAGAGGGAAAAGGTGGGAAGCCTTCACAAAGGAGATGAGAATTTAGGGAGATCAGTGATAATATTTGAATATCAGTATTTCAGGAAAAAATAAGACCCAGAAATGCTGAGGCATTCAAAGGAGGCTGAACAGTGGAGGCAGTCCTCCCACTCTAGAAATATCTTTTTTCTTTAAAATAACATCTTCATGGAAGCTAATGGAAGCAGTGGAGTGGGAAGAAAGTGACTACTGCTAATGTGATACAGCAAAAGCAGAACAGGAAAGCGTTTAAGAGCTGGCACTGGCAATCGACTGCTCCCAACTTCAAATATCACCATTGCCATTTTTGAGGCTTGATTAACTCATGGCAAGTCTCCAAACCTCTGTTGCCTCAACTGTAAGAGAAGGTAACACAACTAACTTAGAGTTGATGTGGACATATTAGTAAGCTTGTTATTAATATGTAAATTGTAAAAGTGTATAGTATTTAATGGAAGAGAAAGAAGACAGAGCCTTGACTGACGGCCAGGAATTGGGCCAGGAAATAGTGGATGATTAGGTTTATGGGAATAAAAAAGTGGGAAAGAAAAATAGAAATAACTCAATTGGAGTTGAATGGTTTTACCTGATATTCAGCCTTTGGGTTGTGCATTATTACAGCTAAAGGCCAAGTAGAGAAGAACCAGGATCAGAGGGAAGCATCATCCCTTGCCTATTTTGAGCTCTTCAACGGATGGTTTTGCCTTTGGAACAAAAATGGGCAATGTCCAAACGCATTTGCCTAAGGAGGCATGGATTTGTAACTGTCCTTTGCCACCTGGAGAAGTAAACTATATCAGGATGCTCTACAGAAGAAGCCCTGCAGATAAGGAAAATATGAAAGATTCAAGAAAGATGAAAATTTCAGTAAATCAAAACTTTATTATTCCTCATGCTCTTACCAGTTCTTGAAAAGCTTGGGGTTCTCTTGACTCCTAACTTTCTCTCTTAAGGACACCTGCTCCACCTGTTCTACTTTTAAAAGGTGTCCAGAATCTGATCCTAAAGCTGTCCCTTTAGTCCAAGCCACCATCATCCCTCACTGGACTATGACAAAGGTTTCTGAACCAGTCTCCATTTTCTATTCTTTCCCCCCTACAATCTCTTTTCCATGTAATAGCCAGAGAGATGGTTCAAAATCCTATCAAATGGTGTCATTCCTTTGCTCAGATTCCCTCAAAGTCCTCCCATTCACTCAGTTTTTTTTTGTTGTTGTTGTTTGTTCTTGTTTTTTAAAGGTTGCCTGTATGGTGGTTTAGTTGCTAGGTCATGTCTGCCACGATCCTCTGTCCATGGGATTCTCCAGGCATTAATACTGGCATGACTTGCCATTTCCTTCTCCAGGGGCTCTTCCTGCTCCAAGGACTGAACCTGGGTCTCCTGCGTGGCAGACAGATTCTTTCCCATCTGAGCCACCAGACAAGCCCTAAATTCTCTCTTTCCTGCTCGGCCTTCTACTGCTATGCTGGCTTCTTCGCTCTTCCACAAACACACCAATCACCCACATCAAGACCCGTATACCTCTTTCTCTCCCCGGGTTGCTCTCCTCCTAAGTAGCATCCTGAGTTACTAGCTCACCTTATTCATGCTATAATAAAATAGTAAGGTATTAAGATTAACATGTCCCAAATGAATAATTCTAAAAGAGCAACCAGTCCCTCCAATCACTCTCTTCCCATCTTGCTATTTACTCCACAGTATTTATCACCCTTTGATAGATTAAATATATTATTCTCAATCACCTGTTTCCCCTTACCAGGCTGAAGGACTAACACTGTGGTTTGTTCTCTGCTATATCTTCAATGTCTATTATATATACTTAGTACAGTTTTGTTGAATAAATACTACCAGAGTCAGCTTTAGGAAATGAATTGTAATAGACTCACCAACCATGTAATACAAAAATCCATTTTAAGATATTGCTGTTCATTGACTTAATGCTAAAATGAGATGCTAAAAACCTGAAATGTTTATTAATGCACACATCAATGTGGAATGAAATCTACAATATTATACACATCCTAAGTTATTGGATTTTACAAACTCTATGTTGCTTTTTATTAAAGGTAGAAGATGAATTGCAAACACCAAGTTGAAATGAAAAAAAAAAAAAAAAGAAAAGAGAAGAAACTGAGCCCTGCTACTTTAAACAGCAACCTCATAAATGAAAAAAATATATATATTTTTCTCCTCATTAAAAGTAATGGTCAAAATTTACTATAGAGTTATGCTGGAGCTAGCATACCCACTCATCTCTTTTCATTCAGTATAGTCACTCAGTCATGTCTGTCTCTCTATGACCCCATGGACTGCAGCACGCCAGGCCTCCCTGTCTATCACCAACTCCCAAAACTTGCTCAAACTCATGTCCATTGAGTTGATGATGCCATCCAACATCTCATCCTCTGTCATCCCCTCCTTCTCCTGCTTTCAATATTTCCCAGCATCAGGGTCTTTTCCAAGGAGTCAGTTCCTTGCATCAGGTGGCCAAAGTATTGGAGTTTCAGCTTTAGCATCATTCCTTCCAATGAACAGCCAGGACTGATCTCCTTTAGGATGGATTGGTTGGATCTCTTTATAGTCCAAGGGACTCTCAAGAGTCTTCTCCAACACCACAGTTCAAAAGCATCAATTTTTCAGCACTCAGCTTTCTTTACAGTCCAACTCTCACATCCATATATGACTACTGGAAAAACCATAGCTTTGACTAGATGGACCTTTGTCAGCAAAGTAATATCTCTGTTTTTTAATATGCTGTCTAGGTTGGTCATAACTTTCCTTCCAAGCAGTTAGTGTCTTTTAATTTCATGGCTGCAGTCACCATCTGCAGTGATTTTGGAGCCCAAGAAAATAAAGTCTCTCACTATTTCCATTCTTTCCCCATCTATTTGCCATGTAGTGATGGGACTAGATGCCATGATCTTAGTTTTTTGAATGTTGAGTTTTAAGCCAGCTTTTTCACTCTCTTCTTTCACTTTCATCAAGAGCCTCTTTAGTCCCTCTGAGTTTTCTGCCATAAGGGTTGTATCATAGGCATATCTGAGGTTATTGATGTTTCTCCCAGCAATCTTGATCCCAGCTTGTACTTCATCCAGCATGGCATTTCACATGATGCACTCTGCATATAAGTTAAATAAGCAGGGTGACAATATGCAGCCTTGATGTATTCCTTTCCCAATTTGGAACCAGTCCACTGTTCCATATCAGGTTCAAACTGTTGCTTTTAGACCTGCATACAGATTTCTCAGGAGGCAGGTAAGGTGTTATGGTATTCCCATCTTTTGAAGAATTTTCCACAGTTTGTCATGATCCACACAGTCAAAGGCTTTAGTGTCGTCAATGAAGCAGAAGTAAATGTTTCTCTGGAATTCTTTTGCTTTTCTATGATGCAACAGATCTTGGCCATTTGATTTCTGGCTTCTCTGCCTTTTCTAAGTCCAACTTGAACATCTGGCAGTTCTCAGCTCATGTACTATTGAAGCCTAGCTTAGAGAATTTTGAGCATTACTTTACTAGCATGTGAGGTGAGTCCAATTGTGCAGTAGTTTGAACATTCTTTGGCATTACCCTTCTTTGGGACTGGGATGAAAACTGACCTTTTCCAGTCCTGTAGCCACAGTTGAGTTTTCCAAATTTATTGGCATATTGAATACAGCACTTTCACAGCATCATCCTTTAGGATTTAAAATAGCTCATCTGGAATCCCATCACCTCCACTAGCTTTATTCATAGTGATGCTTCCTAAAACCCACTTGACTTTACCCTGTGTTCTTTATTTTTATTTTATTTAACAAATGTTTTAGTCTTATGAAAGCCCTTAAGATTTTGGAAGTGTAAAGTGCCACACAACCAAACTTTTAAAATGGTTTCAGATTTAATTTATCATGTGATTCGGGAGGGCTGTGATTTAACTCATGTTTCTATATCTATTAATGCTTTGAATAAAAGCAACATAGATATTTTTTAGATTTCTAAAAATGAGCCAAAAGAAAAATATTAAGGAAATAATAGTAGACGTATTACTTGGATGTGGCAAAAACTGCGAAGGTGGTTTGTGAATTACTCAAGTTTGGAAAATGCTGACACACAGTCTTTCACTTTAGCCTTGCAGAAATTCTGTGAAGAAGATACCATTAATCCCATCTCTCCTTTCAGATAAAATATTAATACTCAGGGAGATGAAGCAAATGACTCAAGGCCTCAGAGCTAATGAACTACAGAACTGAAACTAAACCCAGGTCTCCCTGACTTGGTTTTAGTCAAGACCACACAGTTAGTATCCTTTCCTGTAATCTACCAGAATCAGAGACCTCTTCCATCTCAAAACCAACAGTGGCTATCAAAGACTAGACCAGGACTATAAACTAGTAACCCATTATCTGCATCTGGCCCACAGAGGGGTTCTGTTTATCCTACCTGGTATTTCTGATAAATGTGAACTCAAAGGAGATATTTTTTTACAAGTCAAGAAATTTCCTATTAAAAAGTATGTATCTTTCTGGCTTCATTTGAAAACTCCAGACAGACAACAAAGGGTTGTCCAAGTCATCCCGTGGATGTGTGCATACTCTATAGAGAGAAGTAGAATCCCCAGCAGTACAGTTTTGGTCCCTGGCTAGCTGTTATTATAGGCATTTTTGAGCACTGAGACCACTGGATTATAGAAGAATTATTTTATCATAAATGAGGTTCTGGGTTCTTCTCCTGAAAGTTGAACAGAAGACACTGGATGAAATTCAAACAAGATCAATAACAGGACCACACATGTTTAGTTCAGGACCTGAGGCAGAATCAGTACTAAAGAATCACTAGAGTTCTGCTTTCTAGTCTATTTTTATCCCCCTGCTGTATTGAAAGGGATGTTCTAGGATGTTACAGTATTTCTCAAAGAGTGGTCCATTGATCACTTCCTTCATACTGATCTGGAATGCTTGATTAAAATGAGCATTTTCTAGGTCCCAGGTTGAGATATGTTTGGTTAGAGCTTACACAAGAATAGGACCTCATTTCTGGACCATCACTGGAATCCAGTCACTTCCAGCTGGAACTGTGCTTCAAGGGATGGCACTCACACAAGAGGCAACATGAATCATGTCCTGAAATTACACAATATGCCAGCCCCAAGTCCCAGGACTGGGTTTCCAGGATGCCAGAAAAACACTGGAACAAAAGTAAAAACATCTTCAGAAAAATAAGAAAACTATGGAAACACACAGATTTCCATGGAGACAGCGCAAAGTCAAATGGAGACAGGCCAGGTAAGTCAAACTAAGTAGTCTCCAGCAGCCACAGATAGCAATTTATCGTATACACCAGCAACTGTAAGCAAAGTCTTGGCCCATCAGTCTATAATGATTTCATCACAAGGTTAATTCTTCACATCACTTCAAAATCCTGCCTGTGAAAGTCAATTCCCCAAACACCTCTGTCACATAAGTAGAATTATTCTCTATTTGGAAAGAATGGAAATAATTCCAAGGTGACTAAATATCAATTTCAGAATGGACAGTCAATCCTTCACCAACAAGGGAGGGGGCTCCTCCTCCACCGTACCTCTAAAGCTCATGAATGGGCCATGGCAGAGCCCAGGAGGCAGGATGAAGCATTTTGGAATCAGCTGCTAGAAGAGCTGCTGCAAGACCATGAAATTAGACATACACTAAAGGTCCTTCATCTCCCTGAGATTCTAGCCTTCCATTTTCTATCTGAAAAATAATATAAACCATAACTCTTAGAATTATGGCCAACGTGCTGGCCATGGAATAAAGCCTGAACCGGCCTTTCATATACAGATGGAATTCACCCCCAGTAAGACTAGAGGACTAACAAAACAGGTAAGGCCAGTTACTTACTACCTTTCTGTCACATGGCTTTATATCCGTGTCAGCCCTATAGAAGCAGTGAACATGCTTCTTACCATAGCTATTTAAATATTAAACAATAACAGCCACACGATTTGTTTGCAGTACAGGGAGTTAGAAAGCAATCTTGTTCCCGCACTTGTAAGCACCATGAAGACATCTCAGAGGAATACGACCACACAAAGACTGTCAGATAGCATTATGCACAAATTCAGCTTCTGGCTGGAGTGAATATGCACTGCCCCCTTGTGGTCACAAGAGGCCACAAGTGATTGTCCACAAAGGACGCAACACCCAGGAAGCCTTGGAAATGGGGTTCAAAGTGGCACATTTGGCATGATTGATGGTGCTGATTTATGAAGCCATGTTTTCCCTGCTTAGGTGGCAATTGCAGGAACTTGCTGCATTGAATTCGTCTGATGACATAAAAATCCCCAAAACATACACAGCTCCTTTTGAACATGGAACAATCTTCTATGATACTAAATCTTTCATTGACTTATCAGCATTTACTCAATAAATATTTATTGCCTACTAAGAGTAAAGAATTTTTCTGGACATTGAGAATATCTGTGGGAAAACTAGTCTCGCTCTCATCATGCTGTTTTGTGCATACCGTGAAAAAAAAAAATATATATATATATAATAATAATCATGACCTTGAGTTTTCTGAATTCAAAGTGCGTCAGGATCACACTGAATCCTCCTCCCCGAGATGTAGAAAAGAAGACAGGAAGATATGGTCTTGCCCTATGCCATTCTGCCATTCAAAATCATACACTGTGTTGGAAGCGTTTCAAAAGACCCTTTGATTTGCAGTGGTAGCAAGACAGAGTTGTGATCAAGAGTACGGAGTTTAGGTTCCACTGTCAAGGATTCACATTCTGGATCTACGTGTGCAAGTCATGGTAAATTTTTCTGAATCTCCATACCCTATGGAGATACTTCGCAGATACCATAAAGTTCAAAATGAACCTATTTTAAAGCAGAAATAGAGACACAGACATACAGAGCAAACATATGGGCACCAAAGAGGGAAGAGGGGGTATGAATCGGGAGACTGGGATTGACATATACACTCTACCTTATATAAAACAGGTAACCAATGGAAGCCTACTATATGGCACCAGGAACTCTACTCAGTGCCCTGTGGTGGCCTAAATGGGAAGGAAATCCAAAACGGAGGGAGTTATATGTAAACGTATGGCTGACTCACTTTGCTGTGCAGCAGAAACACAACAACGTAAAGCAACTATACACCAATAAAAATTGTTTAAAAAGAAAAAGATCAAGAAGTAAAGTGCCCAGCCAAGCAACTGACAGGGGTGTTTTAGAGACGTGAAGGGGGTCACCCTTCAGAGGTGGCAGCAGAGAGCTGTTCCATGAATGACTCCTCCCGTACCCTTGCTTTTCATTTTTATCTAGAGGGGGGGACAAATGTACTTTCCACACAGTTGCAGAACAAACAGAACTGTGACTTTCGTTTCACATTGTACATTTATGTTGTCTTGAAAGGTTCAGACGGTCACGGTCACATCTTACCCTCCTTTCACATATCATGGGAGTGTGTCTAGTTGTCATGCCAGGCCATTAGGAAAGAGCATGTGAGGGTGCTGATGCTGCCCTTAAGGTGAGTTACTTAGAACTGCATTCAATAAGTGTTTAAAAAGTCATTCGTGCTTTGATACTATTAGAGACAATAATTATTGTTATTAATAATTTTGTGTGTCTGTACTCACTCATGTCCGACTCTTTGCAACCCCATGGACTGTAGCCCAAAAGGCTCCTCTGTCCATGGGGTTTTCTAGGCAAGAATATTGGAGTGGACTGACATTTCCTTCTCTGGGGGATCTTCCCGACTCAGGGATCGACTCGCGTCTGCTGTGTCTCCTGTATTGCCAGGTTGATTATTAACCACTAACACCACCTGGGAAGCCCTTATTAATAATTAGTAAGATTTCAATTATTATGACTACTACTACTTTAAGCAGATCTAAAATGGCCCTCAGGCAACAAAGAACAGCCCTAAAAATCTATGAGCTTAGTTCAAAGTATGTTAGCTTGCATCATTTTGGACATTGTCCCTGAGAAACTGATGGCTCATGGAGTCAGGACACACAACAGAAGTAAGACTGCCAGGTCACCATGAATAGCAAGATTAAGGCCACCACAATTGTGCAGACTCTTATTCTTAGCCCTTTAAGGTGGGTGCTTCCATGGTGATATATCATACTATGATGATATAAGCAAAGAACTTCTCATCTATGATTGGCCCCTCTGGTTTTTCAGAAATCAAATGATACGTTCAAGGTGGGTAGGGAACAGCATGCTGGTTTGGGTAAGAAATGCAACCCAGATGGAAAGAAAACACTTGGAGAAAAGAAGGGTATATTTAAGCTGAATTATTCTCATTTTTTGTGCCTCTATAGTCTACATCAGGAAAGAGTAATCCAGCTAATGTAATGCGATGTAGGGCCATAATCATCTTTAAATAGGAAAAGGGAATAATAGAAGAGCCTAATTACCAACCTAAAATTCCTCCTGGGATTCAGTTAAGTTTTGGTTTTAGCCCCATTTTGAGATCTAACCAGCCAGTGATGTGGAAAAGTCACTTTTTCTCTATAGCTCCCCTGGGATGATTAATCTCCCCCACCTTTAATTCCAAAGTTGTTCAGCTTTATCTTTTTTTGATGATTGAAACAAATATCTAGGAATCTAGAACCTAGGAGGAACCACAGATGCTCAATCCCACATTGGAGGGAACCATGAAGAAGGTAATATTGGGCCCTTGACCTTGAGTTTTGGAATTTCTCTTCACTGCTCTCAAGAATCTGGCCCCAGGGCCAAAGCAGAGCCCACCATTACTGCTAGAAAGATGCTGTTGAAGAAAAGGGGCGATTGGACAAGAGAGAACAGTGCGTAAAAACTTACTCCCATGTTTAAATACATTGCTTAAGAAGTTGGCATCCTCTATATTTCTGGGTTCTGGGTCTCTACATCTAGTTCATGGCTTAATCTAAAGAGAGTCTTTTTTCAGGTGCTATGAACAGAAGTCTGTTCCTCCAAAATTTGTCTATTAAAGCCTCAGTATGGCTGTATTGGGAGATAGGGCGTAATTAAAGTTCAATGAGGTCATAAGAGTGAGGTCCTAATACAATTTTTAAAAATTAGAGCTTTCTAAGAAGAGAAAGAGGGAAATCTCCATACCCACATGCACACACAGAGAAAGGGTCTGTACGGACATATGGAAAAGGCAGTCAAGACCTTGAACTTGGACTTCCAAGCCTCTGGAACTATGAAAAATAAATGTCCGTTGCTTAAGCCATCCAGCCTGTGGTGTTTTGCTATGGTGGCCAAGATGATAAAGATATCAGGTTCATCTCATACACTTGGATGGTGCTTTGACTACTCTAAGCATGTTCACTTTTATTTTATGCTCTCATGGATACTGGGCAATAGAAAAGTTGGGAGCCCTTGACTCTGAAATGTGGAGACATACAAAGAGATGTCAAGGGACTTGCTCGAGGTGTGGAGCAGGTGGGAAGCACTGGACCTTGAAGCCAGCTCCACACCCAGCTCTCCTTCCCAGAAGCAGATGCTCCTGTGCTGAGAATCAGCCTCCTTAAACAGTGAGCATTCTCTCCTAACAAAGGGGCTTTGGTGACACGGTGCTAGCTTCACACCGGTCACCTTTCACCCTACAGCATGTTTCTAATTAGTACGAGAGGGAGCTGGGAAAAGAAATGACACTTTGAAGCTGGGCAGAGGAAGGGAGGGAGAGAGAAGGATTAATTGCTTCCCAACTGTCAGGACAGTAATTAAATTCAGGTTGTTGACTCCAACCTTGCTTAGATTATGTGAAATAAATCTACGAACGTGTTCACATTTCTGTTGCCTCTTGCTTCTGTGCACAAGGCAGGGTGGCTTGAACAACCTGCAACAGAGAGAGAGTGACTTGTCTTTGGCCAGCCACCAGGCCACGCAGCCTCTGGTTGCTGAGCAAGGTTAAGGCTTTCTAACTTTCAGTGCTCTTTATCAAAGAGAACCACTCAAACTGTGTATGCATATAGGATTACCTTTGGAGGGGATGAAATCTATGTATTTTGGAAGTAGTTTCAGAAAAAGAGACCCATCTGCTATTCACTAGCTTGGGGAGTTTAAATCATTCCAAAGGGAGGGTGGGTTTTTTGATCAGTGATGACCTGCAGGTCTGGAATCCCAGGCTCCTGGACTAGAAATCCTGGGTCCTGACATTCAGTCTCTCTGACTTTGAGTACAATGTATATTTCACCTCTGGACCTCAGGTTAAATCCCAACCCTATTCAGTCCCTTCTGGATGGATGAGAAGATTAGACTGATTCCCTCCCAGGGCTATTGTCCTTGATTCTAAGATATGATCTTCCCACTTTCCATGAAGATATGTTCATGTCTAAATATTCTAGGCTTCTTCCCTAATAAAATTGTAGCTGCTAAGTAGCCAGAACTTTCCTCTGGCCTACAGATACCTAGGAAAAGGGAATATTAGCCAAGTAAGTAGAACATACCATGTGCATCCTCAGCTGCTAAGTCCTGTCCAACTCTTTGCAACCCCATGGTCTGCAGCCCACCAGGCTCCTCTGTCCATGGGATTTCCCAGGCAAGAATGCTAGAGTGGGTTGCCATTTCCTTCTCTAGGGAATCTTTCCAACCCAGGAATCGAACCTGTGTCTCCTGCACTGGCAGGGAGATTCTTTACCACTAAGCCACCACGGAAGTCCACATGTTGTGAACTTTAATGACCACAGATCTTACCTGTACCTGCTCTCTGATGCCTGGAATTGTTTGGTGAGAAAAGTCTTTATGCCCTTGGAGTCAAAGTATTAAAATCCCCCAGGAGAGGGAACTCAAAGGCCATCTCCCCAAAATGCAGTGGCTGTTGGCAGAGTCTTTACTTTGCCAAGTGAAGATACTGAGAAATATCTTGTCATTTCTTGACATCTAGGATTGGAGGTGTCAGGAGGACCTGGTGCAAGGGAACAGGAAACAGGTGAGGTGTGCACTATTTTGTCCAACACCAAGCTCGTCTACCAAGCTTTGCTACCAAGATAAAATTGCATTTTTTTTTTGTAAGAAAAAGAGGAAGCACACAGAGAAACTAGCTTCTCATTGGAAGGCTTATGACAATGATGTTTCCCACCAGAACTATTACAAACATTAAGGAGATGAGGATGCAAAATACTTTCAATGTTGCTATTTCAATGGAAAGATAATGTTAGACATTTGTAAGGATGAACTGAAAAATTACTAACAAAGTGTACAGAGGACTGGATATGGGTCAGGGACCCTGATAAATGCTTTCCCTTCATTACTTCATTTAATCCCCCATCAGCCTTGTGATGTAAGCACTATCTCCTCCCCACCATCAGCATTTTTCAGATGGAAGTTCAGAGACATTAAGTCATTTATTCAAGGAAAGCCCTGCTGATAAATTGTGAGTCCAGTATTCAAGTAAGCTTTTCTGATTTCAGAAACTTCCTTTTAAATTAACTAAACCCTATAATGTGAGAGTGTTTTCCATCAGTGGAGAGGTCCAAGAGACTGGAGAAACAAGTGTCATGAACACTGAGTGTGACATTTCTCTTTAAGGTTGGAGCCAATCAATAGAGGCTTCTAAGGCTATTCTTAGAGAAGGTAGATTCTACAGACACAGCCAGTGGTTTAAATGCCAGCTGAACTTTACTTCCAGGGCATTCCTCAACATCCGAGGTGTTAAACAGTCAAAGATGAGCTGATTTCTCCAAGAAGACTGTCTTTCTTCCAGCAAGAATGTACCTTCTATCTACTTGGTTGCATAACAAACCCCTGGTGTCTCAGAACGTGCGTTTGCTCTTCCTCATCCTATTACTTGGGCTTCCCTGATGGCTCAGTGGGTAAAGAATCCACCTGCAATGACCCTTTACCTCGCAGGAGGCGCATGTTTGATCCCTGGGTTGGGAAGATCCCCTGGAGAATGAAATGGCAACCCACTTCAGTATTCTTGCCTGAAAAATCCCATGGACAGAGGAGCCTGATGGCCTGCAGCCCAAAAGGTCACAAAGAGTTGGACACGACGAAGCACTCAAGCGTGCACTTGTCCACTCACAGTCAGATCCTCTCTATTTGGTGCACTCCACCGTGGCTTATGGTGCTCAATCCCCATGCCCTCTCATTAACCCAATTTTCTCTCCCATGACCTGGAACAAAACCATGACTAATATCACTTCCTTGGCTCTGTGCTATGGGCCCTGAATATCTGCCTCTAGTTAATGACAACAAAAGGTAATTAAACCACCCAGGTACCATTACTTCTGTGTAAAAGGCTATTGTTAATATTTTTAGAAGCTCTAAGATTAATCTTTATAGAATAGGAAATGTGCCTTTGGATGGAATGAGAACATCCACATCCCCCTAGCTTCTGCTCATGGCCTGATTTTAATAAGCAGTCATTTACTCAGTATCTACTGTGTGTGCAGGCCTGTGCTTAAATTAATAAACTGTAAAAATTACAGAGAGGACACATTATTTCCCTGATATGGATGGGAAATAAAATGTTATTCATAAGGGAATTCTCCTTAATTAAAATGTATTCCTTTGACTCCGAAACTTTATTTTTTTCAAAGTAGCCCCTTTTTTTCCTTTAAAATTTCTGTAATGAGTTAAATATTTCTTCATCTACTGGAACAGAGTATACATGTAATTAGATAATCCTGCTACTTATAACTTAAGAGTCAGGCACAACAGTTAGTAAGCAATGCTAGAACACATGAATGCTCCTAGGGATCCAACAGGATTTTGCCTTCATGTTAAATGTCCCACAAACTGCTGTGATTTTGGAAATCTTGAGCCTTTTATATGTTTATGTGTTTTCTACCACCACCCACCTACACACACATACAGTCATACCAATACAAATATTATTTAACTGATCAACTATTTGAGTCTCTGTCATTAGCCATGCATTCTAAACTATACTTTGTATCATTTAAGTTCTGAGAACTAGGTATAGTAGTTTATCTGCAACTGTGGCTGACAACAATTCCTCCCATCGATAGGCAGATCTGTTTGAATCTGAGTCAGCCCTATTCTGCTTTGACGAACACAATTCTCCAGAGGTGATGCTATGCTGGTTTGGACCCCAGGTCTGACAGCTTCTCTTTCACTCTAGGAAGCCAATCTCCACGCTGCAAAGAAATTCACAACAGACTACCAAGTGACGAGAGGCCAAGAGAAGAGGGAGGCCTACACAGTGGGAGGCCTTCCCGGGCACTGCAGCCACATTCCGTGAGCTCGGCTGACACGAAACAGATCCACTCAGCTGAGCTCAGGAAACCTCAGATTTATGAAAAAATAACTGTTGGTGACTTAAGCCACTTAGTTTTGGGCGGTAAGATATATTTTGAAATCATATATGATGAGAATGAAGCAGCTCTGTGTATACATTTGGGCCACACTATACATTAAATGTATTATATTTAGTAATAGACTCTGATATCTATTTAAATAGTGAGAAAGCAAATTTTCTCATCTTTCTGGTTATGATTATAAAGGTGATGGTAGTAAATGAATGAAGATCTATTAAAAAGTGGAGAGAAGTCTTTTCTCAAAAGGTGTCTAAAGAAAAGATGCAAAGGTAAGGCCGAATGTAGTCTGAGGCAAGACAGGAAGGTGAGCCTGGTAATGACATCAAAACATTCATGTTAGGAACCAAAATAAAGGGTTAAAAGGTATGCATAAAGGAGATGGGTCCTGGGTGTTCTTTAGAAGGAATGATGCTAAAGCTGAAACTCCAGTACTTTGGCCACCTCACAAGAATAGTTGACTCATTGGAAAAGACTCTGATGCTGGGAGGGATTGGGGGCAAGAGGAGAAGGGGATGACAGAGGATGAGATGGCTGGATGGCATCACCGACTCAATGGACGTGAGTCTGAATGAACTCCGGGAGTTGGTGATGGATAGGGAGGCCTGGCAATGAGTTGGACACAACTGAGCAACTGAGCTGAACAATATGTAAATAACAAAGGAGCATAGGAGGATTTACAACGTAGCTGAGAACTTTCTCTGTGAGTGAAAGTTGCTCAGCTGTGTTTGACCCTTTGTGATCCCATGGAATAGTCCATAGAATTCTCCAGGCCAGAAGTAGCCGTTCCCTTCTCCAGGGGATCTTCCCAACGCAGGGATCAAACCCAGGTTTCCTGCATTACGAGTGAATTCTTTACCAGCTGAGCCACCAGGTGTGTTTTTTAAACAATAGAATGTCAACTCTAACCATGAGGTGAATTATACAAGAATAGCTGTTACATCCTTAGCTGGGACTAACTGGAAGTTTATAATTGTGCTGAAAGGGTTTTATAAACTCTCAAAAAGCTCGCAGATAAGTTGGAAAGAGTGTAAAGTAAGTTATGTTCCATCAACTCATTCAATCAATATTTACTGACTACCTCTTCCAGATGATAGAAATACATCAGTGAAACACACAGCCAAACAGCTGTGTTTTTGAAGATTGCATTCTAGCTGGGGGAGAGAGATAACAAGTCTAATAAGTAGGTGAATTTTAGATAAGAGCTATGGAAAGAAACAGAACAGTGACCTAAGAGCAGTAGCTTGAATGTCGTCACAGAAGAACAAGGGCTAAATCAGTGAACTTATTTAAGAGGTTATTTACTTGATTCAGTGGAGAATTAATAGTCTCAGGTCAGGATGTACACACACACACACACAGACCCAAGAATGATTAGAATTTTGAAAGACTTGGGGAAGAACTAGTCATGGGGTCATAAATATGAAGTGTCTTACCCTGAGACTTCTGGACCTTGGACAGATACTTGCAAGGTGAGATTCTAGGGGACTCAAGAGCCCTGCTCACCCCAACAGCCTTGTCCTTCTTCGAATGCTTCCTGAAACTTCAGGAAAAAGTTCCTTCTTCCTTAGGATCTCCTTCTTTTTCTTTAGGATTCAGTTCCAATTTAGATGTGAATTACCTGGAGGACCTGAACACTGTAGATCTTTGTCACTTACACATACATTTGAATGAAGAAACTGAAAAAACTGCTGCTAGATAAAGGGGTCAGGACTTGCTCTACACATATTCTAAGAGAAACACTTCCTCTTATGTGGAAGCTAAAGAAACAGTGATTATAAAAGAAAAAAAGTGTGACTAATAAATACAATTGCCATTGGCACATGTTGGGTCACAGAGAAGACTCTTCATTTTGGTCAGCCATGAAAGAAAGGGAGGTGAAAGGCAGGGCCTGTGAGAGGTAAAGCACCCTGTGTGTGCACTGGAATCACAAAACAGTGGCAGTGAATGTGTGCTGCGTGTATATGTGTCCAGAAAGGGATCAAGCGGTGTGCAAAGAA